>NC_068920.1:15283931-16533931 GCF_023091745.1 Budorcas taxicolor
CCCTGGAGAAGGGAATGGCAACCCACTCCGGTATTCTGGCCTGGAGAACCCCATGGACGGAGGAGCCTGGTGGGCTACAGTCCATGGGGCCGCAAAGAGTCGGACATGACTGAGCAACTAAGCACACACATGCCAGTACCTTCACTGTTGTAATGACTATCACTTACCAGATTATGATTTTCTTGTAATAAATACAGTTTTTTTTTTGGCCACGCCGTGAGGCATGTGGGACTCTTAGTTCCCCAACCAGGGATGGAACTCGTACCCCTTCCTGTGGTAGAAACGTGGAATCTGAACCACTGGACTGCCAGGAAGTCCCGTTACAGATTACTTTAATATTTGATAGGGCAAACTGTCTACCCTTACCACCATCCCCCAAGTTACTTATTCTCATTCAAGTCTGTCTTGGTTATTCTTTCCTATCTGTTCTTCCTGATCTTTAGAAAATATTTTCCCAAATTAAATTTTTAAAAAGCCAAACCATTATTTGGTTTATTTCAACACTTAATGAATAGTTAAATAACAATAAGAACACCATAAAGCCCGTAACGACTTTTTAATTTACACCATTTGCAGATAAAACTGTACTGTTTTTAAGACCACGAGACAAGATTCCTCTGTAGGTGCTGAAGATATAAGTCACAAAGAAGCCAAGCGTGGGTATCACATGCTACCCTCTGTGGGAGCCGGAGAGAGGAGGCTCCATTCCTGCGGAGGGATGACCGTGCTGCGTGGAGGGAACAGGAATCCTCTAAACCGCAGGAGAGCAGCGGAAATTCTACGAGGCTGTCTAACTGAAGAGATGCTCTTTTACCACCCATGACAAGTTGCTTCCTAATTAGCTTGTTCCATGCCTGAATTTTTATCATTAGAGATTGATTCCTTTCAGCCTCAACCTCCGTAGGGTTCCTCATTTGAACCACAAAACACAGAAAATCACAGGAGTGGCTATTTTTTGCAATCCTTCCAAGAATCTTACACGCCTGGAAGTTAATCCATTAGGTACAGTGGGTAGCTTAAGTTTTAGGGCTTAATTCTCTTGGTAAAACTCTGGTCGAAAATAGACTTGTCTTTGCAAAGGAAGATACCCCCGATATAGTAAAACCTCAAATTAAAAAAAGAAAAAAAAGCTCTACCAAGGAGATTTGTCTTACCTGGCTTGCTGTTGGTCGTTTCTTTGGGTCCCAGTTCAACATTTCAGTCATAAGCTGAATGGCTTCGTTACTGGCATTGGGAATAAGAGTTTTTAGGTTTATAGGAACACATTGGGGAAAGCGGAAATTCATAGAGGATGCAAGCTGGTACCCTTCTGGCCAGTCACTCTGTTGAAAGAATATATAAGTTGGGGAGAGACAGCAATAAGAAAATTGTTTTTAGTGATCAGATTAAAACAAACATAGTAACAATATAAAAATCACCCATGTATGATGTGTTGACTCATCAATAAATGTGAAAATGAAATATCCAACAGCATACCTAGCTCAGTGGTACAAACAGTATACACAGAACACTGAATTAAGAGTTAGGAGAGAAAATGAGAAGGCACTTTTATAAATTTCAAAATGTTAATGATGATGGTGATGATGGTACCCAGGTAAGTTTGAACAACTAAGGACAAGCGATTTACAAAGAGAATAATATTACAAAGACCCTCATTATATGTTAATGCATTGCCTCCAACGTCAAAAACTGCACACAGCTGGGAAATGACAGTTTTGTTAAACTTTTAATAGCTGCATTAACTTGTCTAATATTAAGTATGAGGCACACACCCAAGTAAGGTGTAATTATATATATTTAAACTTATTAAAAAAAATAAGTACAGCTCGGAAAGTGAAGTCTAGCTGAGTGCAATAGTTAATTGAAAAGTCCTCATTTCAAGAAATTAAATATCTGTGGCAGAGGTATATAAAAGTAAACAAGAAAAGGTTAAGAGAATATAAAATCTAGGACACTTGGCATTAATAAGTTGATTCCAATGGACATTCACAGAACAAGGAGGAAAGATTCTGAGCAAGGATGTCTCTGTAGCCATCAGCTGATCATTTGCTCAAAGTTAAATATATAGAACTCTAAATATAGAAAATCTTCCCTTATGTTCTTCAAGGGAGGCAAGCACCATTTTTCCACAACCTGATAGAATTCTAGCTTCTGCAATCCTCATTCCATCCCAATTTTTAAAAAAAGATTATAAGAAAATGAACCGTTAAAGCATAAGCCTATTTAAAAAACTCAAATACCAGCTAGCTTGCCAAAGGTTATAAATAATGAAAAGTTACAACAACTTAGGGACAAGAGTACTTACTTTTTTAGGAGTCCCTAAAACCTGGCAAATTTTAAAGATTTCATCGACCTCACTTGTCCCTGGGAAAAGTGGTCTTAATGTATACAGTTCAGCCATTATACTGCCGACAGCCCACACGTCGATGGGAGAGCTGTAAGCTGAAGATCTTAATAAAACCTCAGGAGCGCGATACCTATGAAAAGAGAACACAAAATCGAACAGGCCATTTGGGGTGTCGTTTCCGAGATGGAGGGACAGCGGGCTCTTGTTTTGTTTGGTTGTGCATTTCAATCAATGACCGGGTGTTAAATGCCTTTCTGTGTATCAGGCCTCTGCGCAGTGGGTTGGGTTTCTGTTGGATGGAGCAGATTTTTCCTGACCACAAACACGTAGCAGAGCTCGAGACAAATATCAGTGAAATGTCCAAGTGACCTAACTTGAGGAACTCCAACAAATAGATGTGAAAATGCTATATAATATGCTAAGGAAAGAGGGGAAGCTCTGAATGGAAGTAGATATATCCTGAATGGGAACAGCTGTGTAATTTTACAATGCATTACATCCTGATACATTCTTATGAAGGACAGAAAACAAAAGATTAACAAAGATTATCCCTGAGTAGCGAGCTTTTTTCCCCTCTTTTTTTTTAAAGTTTATTTTATTCAAGTATAGTGATTTACAATGTTGTGTTAATGTCTGCTGAATAGCAAAGTGATTCAGTTATACGTGTACACATTCTTTTTCATAGTCATTATGGTTTATCATGGGATACTGAGTATATCCTGTGCTTATTTATCCTTTTTTTTTTTTTTTTGCTTATCAGTTTGAAAGCAGCAGTTCCTCAACTGACTCAATTCCCTTAATTGATAATATAGTATATTCACAGAGTTGTGTATCCATCATCACAATCAACTTGAGAACATTTTCATTATCCCCCAAAGAAACCCCACATCACTCCAGCAGCCCTGGGTCCAGCATCTCTAGTCTACCACCTATCTGTTGATTTGCCTGTTCCATCACTTCACATCAATGGGACCATACACTGTCTGGTCTTTTGTGACCAGCTTCTTTCACTGAACATGTTTTCAAGGTTTATCCATGTTGTAGCATGTATCAGAACTTCTTTCTCCACAAGCTGGAATCAAGATTGCTGGGAGAAATATCAACAACCCTAGATATGCAGATGATACCACTAATGGCAGAAAGTGAAGAGGAGCTGAAGAGCCTCTTGATGAAAGTGAAAGAGGAGAGTGAAAAAGCTGGCTTAAAACTCAACATTCAAAAAACTAAGATCATGGCATCCGGTCCCATCACTTCATAGCAAATAGATGGGGAAAACGGAGAAGCACTGACAAATTTTATTTTCTTGGGCTCCAAAATCACTGTGAACAGTGACTGCAGCCCCAAAATTAAAAGACGCTTGCTCCTTGGAAGAAAAGCTATGACAAACCTAGACAGTGTACTAAAAAGCAGAGACATTACTTTGCCAACAAATATCTGTATAGTCAAAACTATGATTTTTCCAGTAGTCATGTGTGGATGTCAGATTTGAATCATAAAGAAGGTTGAGTGCCAAAGAATTGATGCTTTCAAATTGTGGTGCTGAAGAAAACTCTCGATAGTCCCTTGGACTGCAAGGAGATCCAACCAGTCCATCCTAAAGGAGATCAGTCCTGGGTATTCATTGGAAGGACTGATGCTGAAGCTGAAGCTCCAATACTTTGGCCACCTGATGTGAAGAGCTGCCTCACTGAAAAAGACCCTGATGCTGGGAAAGATTGAAGGCACGAGGAGAAGGGGATGACAGAGGATGAGATGGTTGAATGGCATCACCGACTCAATAGACATGAGTTTGAGCAAGCTCCAGGAGATGGTGAAGGACAGGGAAGCCTGGCATGCTGCAGTCCATGGGGTCACAGGGTTAGACATGAGTGACTGGACAACAACAATATTCCACTGTATGGCTACACCACATTTTGTTATCTGTTCATCGGTTGTTTCTACTTTTGGGCTATTACAAATAATGTTGTTATGAACAGTCACAAGTTCTTGTGTGGCCATATGTTTTCACTTCTCTTGGGTATACACCTGTATGTTTATCCACTGGGGAACTGCCAGACTGTTCTGTACCATTTTGCACTCCTACCAACAACCTATGAGGGTTCCAATTCCTCCGCATCCTTGCCAACACCTGTTACTATGTTTTGATAGTTTTATGAGACAAAATTATTTCAAACGTTTTGCCAGGTTTATATACTGAAAACAAATAGTCTCAATTTCACTCCATTTCAGTACAGGATCTAAATTTACCCAGTTGAAAATAGAAGCTCCTTAAAAAGATTCTTCCCCGCAAGAAGAGATTTTCCAATTCTAACTATACATTTAAACAGATAAAAACTAGTATACTTTGAGCTCTTAGCATTTAATCTGTTCAGTTCCTCTTTTGCTTTTGTAGGGATAAAAATCATAATCTTCCGGTTTGCAAGCCTCATTTTCAATAATTCCAGTTTGCTATAAACTTCAGAAGCGTGAGTTTTTGGCGCTATGTATCAAAAATTCTGAAGGAAGATTTCCAAGGGATTTGAAATAAAATGCAACCAAAATATAAAGGGATTATGTACAAAAAAGCTAGGCACTACTGTAAATTATTAAAATTGACTTACAAAGTAGTTTTTCAAAGGTTCCAACAATTCTAAGATTCAAATGACAGCAAAGAGAGAAAAATACAGTCATGCTGCAGCAGTCTTTGAAGTCAACCTCAACGTCATCAAAGAAAATGTGTGGTTTGGTTAGGCTCTGTCTGTGTGTATGTGTAATGTGTATACTTTGACAACTGCAACTTGTTATTTTGTTAGAATGCAATTTAGCAGCTTATTTGGAAGCAGTTACAAAAGAGATGTGCATCTTCATCAAATACCCTCCAGCTCTCTAGGTTTCTTAATTTAGTAGGAATACTGTTTTAACCATCATTAAAACTCGTATTTGGTTTATCACTGCAAAAAGAATGCTATTTTTAATGCAAAAGTTTTTTAACTAAAATTAAGTAGCATTCCCAGTCATGTCAGCCATTTCGCTTTTCAAAGAACGACCTTCCTAAAGCTTCACATTGATTCCATGGATTGTGATGAAAAAAATCAAACTATTATTAGAAATAAGGTAACTAATCTTTCTCTTCAAAGACAGTTTAAAGACACTCATTTTTTAAAATTGTTTAAATTTTTTTTTTTTAATTAAGAAGAAAAAAAAAGCTGGCATTGTTAATTAGCTCTGTGTTAAAGTGTGACCTTGGTTCACTGTCTCTCATGTTAGCAGCTAAGACCGGGGGAGAAGCAAGAAGCATAGCATCTCGGGGGATCAGACATGACCCAGCTCACTTTAATGAAACTACTGATAACAGGCCCCTGCCAAGACTGTCCTGAGCAAACCGGACATATTGTCACCCGGCTCCGTCCTCGGACTGATTCATTCTTTAACCACACTCGCTCCCTTAGTGACCTCATGCAACCCCGTAATTTTAAACACTGAGATCTCCCAAGTTTACTCTCCAGCCCAGCCCTGCCCCCTGAACCCAGGTCATGGGGCCCGCCACCTACTATGACATCTCAGGGGCACGCCTCACCTGAAAACAGCCTCCCCCAAACCCGGAGCTCCACAGCGGCACAATCGCCATCAGGGCCCACTCCAGCCTCCCGGCTGCTCACGGAAAAGCCCCTGAAGTGCCTGATTCCTTTCCTTACTCCCTTGTCTGATCCCCCACGTCTGCGCTGCCTTAGAAACACACCCCGCATCCTGTCCCTCTCACCACCTCCACGGCCACGAGAGCCAGTTGTTTTCTGCCACCTTCTGTCCCAGTCTCCTCCCTGCTCTCCCAGTTCTGCCTGTTTCCAATCTGGCAGCTCAGAGCCCCCCAAGGGTCTCCCCAGTTCTCGAAGGGGAGGCCACCCCCATCCTTACCATGATCCACAGGGTCCTCTGAGATCTGGCCACCCCTCAAACACTCTAACCTCGTTTCCTGCTCTTGCCATGCGTGTTCATTCCCCTCTGTGCAGAGCGTTCCTGCCTCCAGGCCTGGTCTCAGCATTTACACTCAGCATTTTCTCCGCCTGAAAAGCTCTCACTGGCATCTCCCCACCCCCGCACCCCAGCATCACTGAGACCTTTTGTTTAAAACAGCAACACGGGGACTTCCCTGGTCGTCCAGTGGCTAAGACTTTGCCTTCCAATGCAGGGGATGGAGGACAATGCAGGACAAGGCCTTTCAACGCAGGTTCGATCAGGGAGCTAAGAGGTCAAAAAACTCAAAACAAAAGAAAAAAAAAAAAAAACAGCAACATGCCCTTCCCCTCCCGTGCTGCCTCCAACCCCATGTCCCTTTCCAGACTTAATTTTTCTCTGTAATAATTTTTTCTCTGTAACAATTTTTCTCAGTATCACTATCTGATATTCAAATATTCTTAATTGCTTTCATTGGAGTATAATATAAATACTTTGGCCAGCTGATGCGGAGAACCGACTCACTGAAAAAGACCCTGATGCTGGGAAAGGCTGAGGGCAGGAGGAGAAGGGGACGACAGAGGATGAGATGGTTGGATGGCATCACCAACGCGATGGACATGAGTTTGAGCAAGCTCTGGGAATTGGCGATGGACAGGGAAGCCTGGTGTGCTGCAGTCCATGGGGTCGCAAAGAGTCAGACACGACTGAGCGACTGAACTGAACTGATACATACAGAAAAAAGCACATGTCCCAGGAATACAGCTTGCTGAATTTTCACAATTAGAACAGACCCGGCACCCAGATCAAGGGACAGCATGTTGTCAGCACCCCAGACGGTCCCTCTCCTGCACTCTTCCAGTCACTTCTGCCCCCCCTCACCCCACTGTGTAGCCGCTATCCTGACCTTTAACAGCATAGAGTAGATCTGTTTTTGTACATTAAATGGAATCCCATAAGTGCTCTTCTTCCGTTTGGCTCTTGCTCCCAGCACTGTATCCGTGAGATTCATCATACTGCTTATGTAGTTTCTAGGCCTCTCATTCTTGTTGCTATAAAGCAGTCTAGGCATCACATCTCAGATTACCAGACGTGAAGGACCTCTGATGTCTTCTGATGGACCTGTGTATGTCTCTCTGTTGGTAACTTATGATATGTTTAATTTGTTCGTGTGTTGGCTGTCATGTGAGTAGCGTGACGCAGAGATTCTTTTCTCCTTAGTTCTCTTCTGTGTTGCTGTTTACTCACTAAGTCGTGTCTGACTCTTTGCGACCCCATGGACTATTGCCCGCCAGGCTCCTCTGTCCATGGGATTCTCCAGGCAAGAATACTGGAGTGGGTTGCCATTTCCTTCTCCAGGGGATCTTCCCGACCCAGGGATGGAACCTGCGCCTCCTGCATTGGCAGGTGGATTCTTTACCACTGAGCCACCTGAGAAGCCCTCACTTCTGTGTTTCCGGTGCCTAAAATAGTATCCAGCAGCAGGTGTTCAGCAAATATTTGTTGAATGAGTGAATGGATATGTGAAATCCTTTTTCCTTCTCTTTTTATTAATCAGAGTCATGAGCCAATCTTCCTCTCTCTCCAAAGAATATAGAAAAAAAATCAGTTCTATATTTTAAGTACTTGATATGGAACCTCCAGAAAGACACAAAGCAATCTACTGTAGGAAAACTTCACCAGGGACATACGTCTCTGGACAGTTGCATAAACTACTCACCATCTGGTGGACACATAGTCCGTATACGGGGGCTGTGACCTTAGTTCTCTCGCAAGTCCAAAGTCAGCAATTTTCACAAGTTCTGGGCCCATACAAAGCAAGTTTTCCGGTTTCATGTCCCTATGGAAAAAACCTTGGTAATATAGAAAGGAAAAACAATAAATCATCGTATCTGGACATATTTGATTTATCAACAAGATGAAGCTGAACCTCTGTTCGAATTAGGAATGTGAACTTAGGGGGAAAAATAAACCTTATTTATTGTCTATAAAATGATGGGAGGTGGGGACTGTGCTTTCAGAATAATTTGGCAAGGAAATTCATATGGTATATATGATGGGTAAAAATAAACATGCACATATATTTCCTTTCCTTTTCTTTTAATGTTTATTTATTTGGCTGCACTGGGTCTTAGTTGTAACATACAGGATCTCTGATCTTCACTGTGACACGTGGACTCTTTAGTTGCGGCATGTGGGATCTAGCTCCCTGACCAGGGATTGAACTCAGGCCCCCTGAATTGGGAGCACAGTCTTAGCCACAGGGCCACCAGGGAAGTCCCTCCATTAGTATTTCTGTTTGTGGATCTGATGCGTTCAGGCACTGGGTTAGGTACTGCTGCATTACGATTATCTCTGTGAATCTGCAAAGCAGCCCTATGCAGGCCCTGTGGTCACGAGTGTGTAACAGATGAACAGGTTCAGCCTGGAGAGAGGCGGCCGCGTGAAGCTCAGGGAGGGTTGCGCATCAGTTCTCGCCAATGCAGCTGGTCTTCCTGCTGCTGGCAGTTTAACCGCGATTCCTTGAGTACAATCACTTATTTGAGAAGTGCATTAAGCACAACGGGAACATGCTTATTTACAAACTAATGTATAAAATAGATGGTTCTCGAAGCTACACGGCACCCCGTGAAAATGAGGCAAAAAGCTCTCCTTGCAAACGTCTAAGGAGTATGTAGAGCACACTGGCTGTACACAGATGGCCTGTATCCTAATGACCCTTCCAGGTGGAGAATTAAGAACGGCCTGCTCATCGGCTGGAGGTGATCGTCATCACTCCAAGAGGGTTTGAGCTCGGAAGACTTTTCTAAGACTGAACTGTTCTAATCCCTTCAGAGCCGTTGTGGGCTGTTGTGACGTTGACAGATGGACTCGGCGCCCCGGTACCCCTTACTCCAAATAGCTACTGAGGTCCATTTCATTCACTTCCAAGAGAAACATGTCGTACTTTCACGATGAAGACAGGAGAGGGAGCACGTGACATTAATCTATAAAATCTTAGAGAATTAAACCAGAGGTGAGGTTTTCCCCACCTTATATAGTATAAATATATTGGTAACTTCATCCTATTTTAACTAAGGGATTAGTTCAATTTTTTGACAGCTACTATTTTAAAAGTGTCTGTTTTCTCAAAGGATTACATCTGAGACGTTTAAATACGACAAGAATAAATTAGCTTTTGTAAAAATGTCTATTGTTCTTGAGTCTGCTTTCCCAAATCACTAT
Source organism: Budorcas taxicolor (assembly GCF_023091745.1). Taxonomy (NCBI): domain Eukaryota; kingdom Metazoa; phylum Chordata; class Mammalia; order Artiodactyla; family Bovidae; genus Budorcas; species Budorcas taxicolor. The sequence goes on from NC_068920.1 coordinate 15,293,434, forward strand.
GTAGACACTTTAAAAGCCATCTCTAGATTACCCTTTACTTTTAGAAACAATTTTTAAATCCTAAACTAGTTTCCTCTTTCAATCCCTTATGCCCTGAAGTTGCTGGTTCAGTTCAATTCAGTTCAGTCGCTCAGTCGTGTCCGACTCTTTGTGACCCCATGAACCGCAGCACACCAAGGCCTCCCTGTCCATCACTAACTCCCAGAGCTTGCTCAAACTCATGTCCATCGCATTGGTGATGCCATCCAGCCATCTCATTCTCTGTCGTCCCCTTCTCCTTCTGCCCTCAATCTTTCCCAGCATCAGGGTCTTTTCAAATGAGTCAGCTCTTCGCATCAGGTGGCCAAAGTATTGGAGTTTCAGCTTCGACATCAGTCCTTCCAATGAACACCCAGGACTGATCTCCTTTAGGATGGACTGGTTGGATCTCCTTGCAGTCCAAGGGACTCTCAAGAGTCTTCTCCAACACCACACTTCAAAAGCATCAATTCTTCAGCACTCAGCTTTCTTTATAGTCCAACTCTCACATCCATACATGACCACTAGATAAACCATAGCCTTGACTAGATGGACCTTTGTTGGCAAAGTAATATCTCTGCTTTTGAATATGCTATCTAGGTTGGTCATAACTTTCCTTCCATCGAGTAAGCGTCTTTTAATTTCATGGCTGCAATCACCATCTGCAGTGATTTTGGAGCCCCCCAAAATAAAGTCTGACACTGTTTCCAATGTTTCCCCATCTATTTGCCATGAAGTGATGGGACCAGATGCCATGATCTTAGTTTTCTGAATGTTGAGCTTTGAGCCAACTTTCACTCTCCTCTTTCACTTTCATCAAGAGGCTCTTTAGTTCCTCTTCACTTTCTGCCATAAGGATGGTGTCACCTGCATATCTGAGGTTGACATTTCTCCCAGCAATCTTGATTCCAGCTTGTGCTTCTTCCAGCCCAGTATTTCTCATGATGTACTCTGCATATAAGTTAAATAAGCAGGGTGACAATATGCAGCCTTGACGTACTCCTTTTCCTATTTGGAACCAGTCTGCCATTCCACGTCCAGTTCTAACTGTTGCTTCCTGACCTGCATTACAGGTTTCTCAAGAGGCAGGTCAGGAGGTCTGGTATGCCCATCTATCCAAGAAATCTAAACCAATTTTATTACTAGCCTAAAAAATAACAGTAAAATACAAAGCTCTTTACAAAAAAATCAAAAGAATTCATGAGGCTTTTGATTTTTCACACCACACTTGCGTCCATTAGCATAAATTAACACATGCAAAAATCAAGAGTTATTGTGCTGACCAGAGCTTTAAAATGGGTTGAAGATAAGGAATCCATTATGAACAATTAAAATAGTATATATCCTTAATTTTAATTAACAAATGACTGACTTTTACCAATCAATTGTAGTAAATTATCATGGGTTTTAGATTTTGAAAGACCTTAATAGCTTATACAAGACTGGGGATTCAAGAATGTTCTTACAAAGTTTATATGGAATTCTGCGTGGCATTTTTAGAAAATTCTATTTATTTCCTGTAGCAGTTAAAAGAGAAAAGAAACTATCAGATGAACATGAAAGGAGACTAATGATGGTGAGTTTTGAATGCCTATGCTCAAAATGCAGCAATGGTAGCATAAACTTTTCTAATTTAATATCGAAACAGCCAGTGATTCTAAACATTCATTAAAATTTTTCATAATAATCATATTAACTTTTCAGGTGAAATTATTTTGGTAGATAGAGATGCAAATAACAATACCAGTTAAGATTAACATAAATAAGAAATTCATAAAAATAAGAACAAGCACGTGATTTAATTTCTTCAAGAATAGAAATAACTATTTGTGACTACTAAGAAAAACTAGAAAATTCTATAGCTTGGGTGGCTTTAAACTAGTTAGATGTTAGTAATTGGTCACGATAGATCAAAGCATTTCAGCCTTTTCCAAAAGAGGAACCTTATATTTTTTTCATTTCCATGGTAAAATTAGGTGGAATAAGGAAGCAGGGTGGGTTTATGATGACTGAGACTAAATGCTGGTGATCAAACTGCTAAAAAATTCTGATGTAGAGGACGATGCTGCTGCTGCTGCTAAGTCGCTTCAGTCGTGTCCGACTCTGTGCGACCCTATAGACGGCAGCTCACCAGGCTCCCCCGTCCCTAGGATTCTCCAGGCAAGAACACTGGAGTGGGTTGCCATTTCCTTCTCCAAACATGAAAGTGAAAAGTGAAAGTGAAGTCGCTCAGTCGTGTCCGACTCTTAGCGACCGCATGGACTGCAGTCTACCAGGCTCCTCCATCCATGGGATTTTCCAGGCAAGAGTACTGGAGTGGATTGCCATTGCCTTCTCTGATAGAGGAAGATAATTATAGATTATAGAAATTCTATTTTATTTAGAATTGTAGAAATTCTGAAGTTTTAAAATATGTCATTTAGTAGGCACATACTCCAAAGTTGTAGTTATCTAACATAATATTATTTATTTAATAATAGCTTACATATAATTCCTATCCATAACTGACAATAATCTAAAGATGGAGGGATATAAAACCTACCATGTTTATGGATAAATGCCAGCCCCTGCAATATCTGATACATAATATTTCTGATGACAGACTCAGGGAACAACTTGTTTCTGTGAAGAAATGAACAAATAAACAGTAATATAATTCAGTTTGTAAAAAGCATGGTATATACTAAAGGTACAGACTCAGAGCCAATGTTTTGTGCATGGGTCTTTAGCTGAAATGGAAGACAAGGTTATTTGAATAAGAAAGGCTTGTAAATTAATCCTCCAAAACAATATTTCAGGAAGTTAAGCTACCAAAAACAGTGTAAAAATGCCACTTAACCTTAAATAGCCCTTTTACCATGTACAATCGTTAGTAGTTTCATTTATACTTTTTACTTCTTTCTTATTTTTTAAATTATGAAAGTACGATAACACATTTATAGGAGACTTGGAAATAAGTTGTACTTTTATACTTTGAAATAATATTCTAAACAATATCACTTTTATTTCCATTTAATTTAGAAATCCAGAATTGAATCATGAAATTCCAAAGCTGACTCTTTTTTAGTGTTCATTTGCAATTGTATTAATTACTTCCACCAACAGGTTTATATATTTTTTAAAAATCAGATGAATATAATATTTGTTATATTTATATATACTTAATTTTTTCTTCAAAATTATATCTCAACATATCTTATTTATCATCTTATATATTTAAAAGAGCATAAATTATTATTCAAAGCCAAAAAGATTACCCATAATCACACCACCTGATGAAGAAACTGTATCGATTTTTCAGTATTCTAATCCAGTCATAATTCACATGTATAATTCTTATATGTCATTGTTACATAAATATAATTTTGGTTTCTGTTTTTTATCTACTTGTAAGCACTTTTATAATTTTCATAGTTATCACTTCTAATGGCTACAAAATAATTACATCAGTATTATCCATTATAATTACCAACGTTTTCTCCCATTGATAGTTACTTATTTTAAATAGTTCAGAGATAAGTGAAGCTTTATATAGTCGTTTAACAGAATATACTAACTGTGGTCACTATGGATATTATGTATCAGCATTAAAAGAAAACCTGTAAGTGGATAAATCAAATAAGAAATGTATCACCACTAAAATTACAACTACATAAAAAGCAGGCATGCCTGCATACAGGGGCTAGGAGGAACTTGAGAAAAATAAACACTGATTTGAGAGGTAGAGGTTTTCTTTACTTTTAACTGCTATTAATGTCATAATGCTATCAGCCTGGAACATAACATATATTCAGTATTTTTGAAAGAAGGAAAAATAGGATTAAAGAAAAATTCAGTCTTCATCCTTAGAACTTGAGAGAGAAAGTGTGTGTGTGTGTGTGTGTGTGTGTGTGTGTGTGTGTGTGTAAGAAACAGAGAAATCAGCATCAATCCACTGGGAAATTCATCTCATATTTTAGGATCTTTTGCTGAACGCCTCTGGCTTTAAAGACAGGCAAAATGGACATTAATCTCCACATGTGATCAATAGCTACCACGAAAACATTATTCTTTCCATGCTCATGGCACATGACTGAAAACTGCCCTTGTTTAGAGATTCTGTCCGTATGTTTAAAAGGGGAATTTTCCTGGTGTCGGTAACACTTTGTTGTCATTCACTTAAGCATTCTCATGAACCAGTTTATTAGGTCCTTTCTTAAAAGCAACTTCATTCTTTCCTCCATTCCTTAATGAATCTTCACAAGATGCATGGGAGAGCAAGGTAGATGCTTTTCTTAGTTTTGCCCAAGGCCAGCTTTATTAATCTGTAGACTTTGTTTCAAAAACTGTTTATATGAAATATTTATATGAAATATTTATCTTGACCTCTAAGATTACAACAGAAAAATGATGGTTCTTCTCCAATTAGACATAATTCTTTCATGAAGATAAAAGCTAATTTAGAGCTACCCCTTGGACCTATATATTGCAAAGTGTGATATATTGAAGGGCTCCTAAGGGACTGATGGAGGAGACAGTAAGGGAAAACTTAATTTTCATAAAGACATACCTGTCTTTCATTAATTGATAGAGATTTTCTTTCATATATTCAAATATAAAATAAAGATGGTCATTTTCTCTGATAACTTCTTTCAGTTTGATCACATTGGCATGATTAAGTTTCTTCAGAGACTGCAACAGAGCAAGTAAATATGAGAAATTCTTAAGGCAAAGGTACCAAATCTGGCAAAAGCTCATCAATGCTAGGTATGATAATTACGTAATTTTTCATTTCTTCTACATTCATTACTGAATTATGTTTTAATACCTATAATATTTTACACATCTTAAAAACATCTTAGAACACCTATATAGAGTAAGCAGAAAGGGCTTCCCTGGTGGCTCAGGGGTAAAGAATCTGTCTGGAAACTAGGAGACGTAGGTTCGATCCCTGGTCTGGGAAGAGCCCACGTGCCAAGGAGCAGCTAAGCCTGTGCAGCATGACTACGGAGCTTGCGCTCTGGAGCCCAGGGGCTGCAACTAGCGAAGCCCGAGCACCCTGGAGCCTGTGCTCTCCAATGAGAGGAGCCACCGCAATGAGAAGTCCCTGCACCCGCAACTAGTGAGGAGTCCTCGCTCGCTGCAGCCAGAGCAAGCCCGAACAGCAACAAAGACGCAGCACAGCACAAAATAAAGAAGCAAAATCTTAAAGTAAGCAGTGATTGTTTAAGGAATGAATATAAGTGCGGAAATAAACCAGGTCAACAATAGCTATCAAGCATTTCAGTCTGTCAACATTTATTTTTTCTTGGTTATTAAATAGGTTTAACCTTTCTTCTGACTTAACCATGTGCAATTCCATGCAAAAGTCTCCGAAAATGTATCCACATTGTACACATAAAATAGAAAGAAATGGTATGTGGTAATTTAAAAAATTGTATTTCCTTTGATAGTACGAATTAAAATGCTCTTTTAAAAGTGAGAGTGTACTTTCACAGTATATTTAAAATGGATAACCAGCAAGGATCTCCTGTATGGCACAGGGAACTCTGCTCAATGTTATTTGGCAGCCTGGATGGGAGGGGAGGTTTGGGGGAGAATATACATACATATACATGTATTTATATGGCTGAGTCCCTTTGCTGTCCACCTGAAACCATCACAATATTGTTTGTTAATTGGGTATACCCTACTACAAAATAAAAAGTTTAGAAAAAATAAATAAATGGAGATCACTGGCACTAAAAAAGTGAGTGTACTTTCAAACGTGAGGGTACAGTTATTTTCTGTTCTCCACTGACATTCTGATGAGAAATTAGTTTAGGAAGATAAAGAAAAACATAAGGAATAGAATTCTCTTTGGTCTGCTTCCCACAGAGAACGAAACAGTCTCCTTAGCTACCATCCTCCGAAATGAGAGACGTGTGAGGTAGAACTGAGGTCTTCTCAGGTTCTTTTCATCTCTGGGGTTTTACCTTAACTTCTCTCAAGTTCATACATTCATCCCAAGAATAGAACTTTCTCTTCATTCTGAAATTAAAAAAGAAAAGTTTAGTGCCTGGGGACCGAGGGTGTGAAGACACAGATTACACAGCTGGCTTTCTCACTCTAGTATTAGTTTGCCTCAGGCAAGCTCTTCCCTCCTCTTTACCTGTCTTCCCTCCTCCTTAAAAGCAGATCATCTCCATTCTGTGCATCTCAAGGCCGCTTGGTGCAGGCTCATGACTATGTCACTTCTTGGACAAATTACCTAATGACCCTCTGTGCCGCAAACTCCTTAGCTATGGAGTAGAAACCGCTGCATAAGAGAAGCTTATTGTAAAAGGCTTAGGTCAGGACTCAGTACCCCCATGAACTGTAGCCTACCAGGCTCCTCCATCCATGGGATTTTCCAGGCAAGGATATTGGAGTGGGTTGCCATTTCCTTCTCCAGGGGATCTTCCCAACCCAGGGATTGAACCTGGGCCTCCCGCATTGCAGGCAGACGCTTTACCATCTGAGCCAACCAGAGAAGCCCCACCAGTATCTGTGGTTGGCTACAATGAGATAAGAAGGGCATCACTGCTATTATTCCTAAAATACTCTTAGTGAATCAGAATTTCACTTATACATACTCAGGTGCTAAAAATTGAGGGCTTACTGACTTACCAAAAGATACTTTTCAGTACGATAGCCATAAATGTCTTGCTGAAATGAAGAAAGTCCAGCACAGTGCTCAATTTGAAATAAAATACAAACCAATTCAAATATAGTATAAAAGTATTTTCATCAAGTGATGAGATCCATCCAAAACTGTACATGTAATCTCTAGAATTCTTAAAAAATAATTATAGAATTTTTAATCCAACCTTTAGAGGCTGGTTAACATATTCAAGTTCTTTTTCAAAATTTAGTACAAATGGAAACATTTATTCTGAAAAATCTGTACTAGCGGCAATGCACATTTACTAACATGCTACTTTCTCCTCAACAGTTATACTTCTTATCAATACTACCTTAAAGTAATGCAGGTATCTACATGCAACAAATATGGAAGTTTCTTCACAAAACAATTATCCCAATTTCTTAGACCAATTTAAAGAAATTAATTTAATTGTAAGACGTTAAACCAATTTGTTAGAATTCCTTTTAGACTCCCTGTCAGCTTCTCTTCCATTTGTCTATTCATCCAACACCTGCTACGAGCCCGGATGATGAAATTGGGGATGGTTACCACTGCTTCCCATCTCACAGGAAATCGACTTTCGTTAATACAAAATAGACATACAAATCAGCTTAGAGGATCATGAGATAAACTGGCCAGGCCTCAGGCCTTTGTGATGAGGCAGTGTTTCAGATGAGACCTGCAAGACAGAAGCTGCCAGCCAGAGAAAGACAGCTAGAAAGAGCTTGGCTGGTTGGAAGAATGGAGAGAACTTTCACCTCAGGCTGATCCTTATTCCTTGAACGCCAGAAGCTGGCTTTCAGGGCTCTGAGCTCACCTTTCCTGTTCGGCTTTTTCTCCCATAGCACTGACCACCTTCTTACATAGCGTATAGTTAGATTATTATGTTTAAACCTTGTCCCCTCTCCTCAAGTACAGCAGCAAGCTCTCTGAAGACACCACCACCTGCCCGATCAGTTTTTGAGACACAGTTTAAGTCTCAATAGATATTCATTCACTAAATGGTGGCTTGATGGGTTTTGAAACCTACAGGTGGGGCTTCTGAGCAACCGTCCCACAAACAGGAGACCCTCTGGAATGGAACTGCCTCTCAGGTCTTTAAAGGACACGGAACTTAATAAATATTTGTTAATTTAATGAGGTGAGAGGGTCTTATCACCAGCCCCTAGAAAGACCATTTATAGCTTTTTTTTTTTTTTTTTTTTGCTTTTTTCCCTGAAATGGCAGCAGATACTACAAGGTTTCTTACCAGTGAGTTACAGTAAAATTTCCCAAAGGAAAATCTCTCCTGCTTCTAGGCCTTCATACATGCTATTCTTAAAGCTTGACTATGCTTCCCTCTCCTCTTGATAGCTTTTTCTCATTCTCGAGATCTCATTTTTTGTGGGAAGTCTTCTAAGATGATACCATGAGACCCAATCCTCATTCTCATTTTCTTATCCCTCTCTCCCTAAGAAGCCAAGCATTCATGGATTTTATCGTAAATCTTTTCAGTCCTTTTAAATATTTTTACACATAGATTTATTTGTGTGTAATGAAGTATTTGTGTGAATTTACATAATCGCTTAACCTATAACTAAGAATGATTTCATCTCATTTTGGCTAATACTTGCTGCTGCTGCTGCTAAGTCGCTTTAGTCGTGTCGGACTCTGTGCGACCCCATAGGCGGCAGCCCACCAGGCTCCGCCATATCTGGGATTCTCCAGGCAAGAACACTGGAGTGGGTTGCCATTCCCTTCTCCAATGCATGAAAGTGAAAAGTGAAAGTGAAGTCACTCAGTCGTGTCCAACTCTCAGTGATCCCATGGACTGCAGCCTACCACACTCCTCCATCCATGGAACTACACTCCGTTTATTACTTTTTTCTCTTATTGCACCAGTTAGGGTCTCCAGTACAAGCTTGATCAGTAGGGGATACAACAGGCATACTGGTCTTAAAATCAAATTTACGGGATGTACCTGTAATATTTCACCTTTCAGGTCAGGGAAATTTATTTTTATTCCCGTTTTTCGTTTCAGTTATGTAAGCATGCTAAGTCACTTTAGTCGTATCCAACCCTTTGCGACTCCATGGACTGTAGCCCATGAGGCTCTTCTGTCCATGGGGTTCTCCAGGCAAGAATACTGGAGTAGGTCGCAGTGCCCTCATCCAGGAGAATCTTCCCAACCCAGGGATCAAACCCACATCTCTTAAGTCTCCTGCACTGGCAGGAGGTTCCTTTACCACTAGTACCACCTGGGAAGCCCATTCATTATACATTTACTTACTTGATACTAATGGCTATTTGACAATACTTTATAAAAGGATTTCCTTATGTATATAATATTTTAGATCATGATATCGTAAAGTTTTTATCATTTGATAAATGTTTGATAAAGCACTTAAATTTTGGATGATCATCCTTTGGTTGAAGCGGTAATCAGTTTCCAAGACTTGAAGCCAGCTACCATGTCATGAGAATACTCAAGTGACGATCTGTAGAACCCCATATAGAGAGAAACTGTCTTTATATACAAAAAAGAAATATGCATCAAAGGAAGCTGATGTGGGAGGGACATAGAAAATGCCATCGATAAGCCAAGGAAAAAGGCCTAGGAGCGATCCCTTCCTCCCAGCCCGCAGCAGGAACCAACCCTGCTGACCCCTTGACTTTAGACCTCCCAACTGTCTCAAGAAATCCTTACCATTTAAGCCAACCAGCCTGTGCTTAAACTGGCACATACAGAAGTCCAGTCTGAGCCACGCTGTGTACCCCCAAATCCATATCTTGAAGTCCTAACCTCCTGGTACCTCGGAGAATGACTGCATTTGGAGACAGACCTTACAGAGGTAATTAAGGTTAACTGAGGCCTTTGGGGTGGTTCCTAATCCGATATTACTGGTGTCCTTATAGGAGAAGGAGATTAGGACTCAGATATACACAGATGGAAGACCAGGTGAACACATGGGGAGAAGAGAACTGTCTGCAAGCTGAGGAGAGGGGTCTCAGGGGAAACCAACCCTGCCAACAGCTCGCTCTCACACTTCCAACCTCCAGACTATGGGGAAATAAATACGTTGCTTAAACCACCCCATCTGGGGTACTTGGTGAGCGCAGCCCCAGCAAACTGACATGGCGAACCAGCTTGCAAGTGAGTACTCAGGCCCCGGTCCAGCCTGCAGACGACTGTGACCTAGGCTGACCTCTACCATCACCGCAGAGAGACCTGGAGCCAGAACCACAGCTGAGCTGCTCCTAAATTCCTGACCCACAGAAACCATGAGTTAACAAATGTTTGTTTATCTTAAATCACTAAGCTTTGGGGTAACGTTTTTTTTAACATATGATAGATAACAGATACAGTAGATTAAAGAAATAATTAGTTAATAATTCCTCTCTTTCATCAATAAGCTCGGGGAAATACCATATGCCATTCAGAACTCAATTTGATATTATGAATACCATCTGATTTTGAGGCCTGTTGTTTTAAAGAAATAATAAGCTCTACTCTGTACTCCACTTTAAGTGCTAAAAGAGAATTCTAAGCATTATCTTCAGTATCAGTTCAGATTTATCATGCATAAGAAGCAGAGCCCTAAATAGATAACTAATGGGAAGCTGCTGTGTAACACAGGGAGCTCAACCTGGTGCCCTGGGACAATCTAGAGGGTGGGATGACATGGGGGTAGGAGGGAGGTGCAAGACGGAGGGACCACATACATACTTATGGCTGTCATGCTGATGTATGGCAGAAACCAACACAACCTTGTAAAGCAATTACCCTCCAATTAAAAATAAAGAAAAATTTTCCAAAAAGCAGAGCCCTTATATTTTTTGCTGGACAAACCAGAAAATTAAACTCATATATGTGGGGACCAGCAGAACTCCTTTTTTGCAGTGCTGTCTCCAGAATGGCATTCCACGATGGCCTAACAAGCGTGAGGTCTGGACCAGACTTCTCTCTGCGCTTGTATACGTTCTCAAGCAAGCAAAGGAGAGGAACAGAAAGACGGGTGAACGTGGCAGGGTCGCCCGCGGTACCTTTTGATGGCCACCAGCTCCCCGGACTCGTTGCTCTTGCCCATGAGCACGCTCCCGTACGTGCCGTCCCCCAGCTGTCTCATGGTCGTGTACCGGTTCATCTCGGAAGAACAATGCGGCGCAGGCTGTCCACGGGAAATGATGTCTTTGTTGTATATAAATATAAATGCGTCTTTTATTTTTATTTGTTTCTGCCCTTAGACCGTTGTTACTACACTGGTGACAGGTTTTGTCATCATTAAATACAGGTTCTTCCCCAAGATTCTGTAGGTTCATAAGATACAGCAGTAAGGAATCTGGCAAGGAAATGGTGCTTCCATTCTTAAGAACACCCTGTTAAAAAAAAAAAACAAAAACAAGAATAAAAGGAATATTCATTAAAGAATCGCTTCCAAAAATTTACTGGTAACCTAGGAAAACTGTAAGATAAACACTAATTGTTAAGCCCATGCCAGTAAATCACTTGTGCCATTTGGAATGACGTTCACATTTGATAGACTGATGAAAATCACTGCAGAATGCTTCATTTATTAATACATGGTACCATGTAATGAAACTGAACCCAATAAACACTGACTTAATGATGTTTGTGGTTCCTTTTTTTTTTTTAACTGACTATAATAGAATCTATGGGCTTCCCGGGTGGCTCAGCTGGTAAAGAATCCGCTGCAATGCAGGAGACCTGGGTTCAATCCCTGGGTTGGGAAGATCCCCTGGAGGAGGGCACTGCAACCCGCTCTAGTATTCTTGCCTGGAGAATCCCCATAGACGGAGGAGCCTGGTGGGCTACAGTTCATAGGGTCGAAAAGAGTCAGACACAACTGAACGACACAGCAGCAATAGAATCTATGGGAGTCCACATCAGACTGTGGAAAATCAGATTCTTCACTATATCCATTCTTAGAATCAATTTTTGCATCGTGTTTAATTTGGACCACAATCCCTTATGTGAAATTCCTGGGCCAGATCTGTTTGGAATCCGGGTATTTGCATATGTTAGAAAAGAAATAGAGGGTTTCCCTGCTGGCTCAGGGGTAAAGAAACACAGGAGACCCAGGTTCCATCCCTGGGTCAGGAAGATCCCCTGGAGAAGGAAATGGCAACCCACTCCAGTATTCTTGCCTGGGAAATTCCATGCACAGAGGAGCCTGGCAGGCTACAGTCCATGGGGTCGAAAGAGTCAAACTTGACTTAGCGACTAAACCACCAACCACAGAAAAGTAGGAGGGTACATAACATCTCCCAAAGAGCATCTTAATGTGCCTGCAGGAGAATGTAAGAGAAGTTCACTAAGTAAAAGAAATAAAGACCATAAGTGGCCTCACATCATTCGGGTCATATTTTATTGCAAATGAATTTGCACAAATTAATTTCTGAAAATTCATCTTTCAGAGCTTTGTGGATTTCAAAACTACAGAAAAGGGGTTGTGGATGTGTATATATTAGAAGGGTACAGGTTTCGATAGGTTCTGATTTTGTTATAATTTAAAAAAATAAACCAAAGCACATAAAGCCATAGTACCTCCTTCATTACAACTGTGCAATAATTTCCTCCCACTCTTCTGTCTCAATTCAGCTTTCAAGGAACAATTTCTCATTTCACACCTGTTTATCATTCTTATGTTGCTTTCAGAAATCTATCCTCCTGCTACAAGGCTATATTCTTAGCCACGGAAGGTAACAACATTTAGCACTATGAAAAGACATCGTTTGTTTTAAAATGCCTTTTATAGGGAATTCCCTGGAGGTCCAGTGGTTATTCACTGTGCTTTTGCTGTCGAGAGTCCGAGTTCCATCCATGGTTGGGGAACTAAGATCCAACAAGTCATGTGGTTCCGCCAAAAAAAATAAAATTAAAATGCCTTTTATAATCTGATGCTTCAATCAATGCTCATTTTTCTTTCACTGTAGCACTACTTCCACAAAATAAAATCACAGAAATTCCTTCCCTATTAGATGCAGAACTGTAGGAGCAACAAGAATATATTGTAATTGTCAAAGTACCCAAGGCTTCCAAAAATAGGCCTTTCTGCGGAAGCACAGCAGAGAAGTGCACTAAACGAGGCAGTTCCCTTTGCACGGGACACATTTGTCCACAGGAAGCTGTGGAAGAACCCGTGGGGCTTTTAAATAACAGCGAGTGTGCTTTCATTTGTCATTTATTTTACTTCATTACAGATAGCAACCCCTTCAAAGGCGCGTTAGTAGTTTAGGCCACACTAACTCTGTGGCCAGGATCTTGACAAAGAGATCTCAGTAGTAAATTCCATTTCTGTTTAGTGGTTCCTTCATCTGGCTCAGTTATGTCTTAGTAAATGGTTTCAACAAATGCCAGCAAATGCTTCCCCATTTGTCTGAAAATGAAGTTCTTTTGCAAGTGATCTTTACATCATACATAGACACAGGTTCTAAACAAAAGGGCATTAATACAAAGAAAGGCAACATCCCCCTGCACAGTTCCTGACTAAAATGTGTATTTGGTTTCCTTAATTTTTCCATTATTTAGGTAAGGAAAGATAATTTTGAAAGCTCTTTGGGGGTTTGTTTGGTAATGCCTGTTTATCATTCTTATGCTGCTTTAAAAATTTATTATCATCCTGCCACAAGGCTGTATTCTAAGATGCAGAAGGGGTTTGTTTGGTGCTCTGATTAAACGAAACATGGGCTACAAAACGCATTCCTTCTGATCATTTAGAAATTTATTAAATCAGTATTTTTCAGTTTATTATCAGATGTTAAACTGCTTGACATTCTTTTTTTTTGGCTGCACCACACGTCTTACAGGATCTTAGTTCCCTGACCAGGGAGGGAACCCAGGGCCTTGGCAGCGAAAGTGCCAAGTCCTAACCACTGAACCACCAGGGAATTCACTTAATGTTTGCTTGACTTTCTTTTCTAGCTTCACTATTTAAGGTCTTTTAAGGAAATGTGCTCTTCAGAGGTTTACCAATTCTTTCTGGTTAAGTAACAATATAGAGAATATATTTGTCCAAAAGGCCACAGTGTTCATCATAGCAGTAACAATGTACAATAAAAACGCAGAGGGATTAAATGACCTAGGATCAATCAAGAGAATCAATGATGGCGTTAGTCTAATAGTTGCGTTAGCCTGAAGCTATTTGGTGTTTCAGTGCATCCCCAACTTCTAAACAACCCATCCTTGCTAGCTATTACAATCACTGATGCAGCTAAAAGAACCACCCCTCTTCACTCCCAAACCATGTAGAATCTACCCCACAGTGAAGGCTGCCCACCCCCCCCACCACCCCCTAAAGATTCCTAACTGCTCATCCTAACCCGGCAAGACGCTATAAACAACCTGAAAAGTACACAGAGGTCTCCCTACCCCGACTACGCCGTGGGGCTAGATCTGGCTCATGCCAGTAACCTGGAAGGACACTGAAAAATTAGGCCAGAAACAGTGAAGGGAGAGTGAGTGAGTTGGGGAGAAGGGAGTCTAACTGGAGTTCATTAAGAAAGTTATTATTTTTACCCCACCCCCAAGTTAGTGAATTAAATTTTAATGGGATAAATAGCAGCATCTTTTCTTTGCAAATCTGCTGCATATGCAACAGATTATTTTCAGGGTGACACCTAAGTGAGGACAAACATTGAGGGTCTAAGAGGTAGATGGTGATTATAGGCACCTCTGCTGCTGCTGCTGCTGCTGCTAAGTTGCTTCAGTTGTGTCCGACCCTGCGCAACCCCATAGAAGGGCCCCCACCAGGGTCCCCCGTCCCTGGGATTCTCCAGGCAAGAACACTGGAGTGGGTTGCCATTTCCTTCTCCAATGCATTAGAGTGAAAAGTGAAAGTGAAGTCTGACTCTTAGAGACCTCATGGACTGCAGCCCACCAGGCTCCTCCATCCATGGGATTTTCCAGGCAAGAGTACTGGAGTGGGGTGCCATTGCCTTCTCCGATAGGCACCTCTAGAAAAGGACAAAAGAGAAAGGAGTGAAGAGGGAGCTGCCCAGGTGGGGAGAGAATTTCAGAGGTAAGGGGTGCCAGGAACGTGGAAATTTCACCTTGCAGTGGCTCAACCACCTGCAAAAGCGGAATGAACTGCCTCTTTCTCTTACCCTGTAAAGAGCATCAACCATAACACCACCAATACTATTGTAGCACAACAGACCACTGATGCCTTCCTGCTCCAGCTTGGAAGCCCAGTTGTTTGTTCTTGTTTTTGTTTTTGTTTTGGAGTGGCTGTAATAGAAACCTCACTCCAAGTCTTCCAAAAAAAGAAAAAACACTGGAAACACATTTTGTTTCAAGTGCTATAGCATAGGATACTTATATTCAGGGAAAAATAAAAGAGGTACACAGCCGTTTCTCGGCTTCTTTTGTTGGAGGGGGTGAAGATTATGGGTATGACACGGATTTTTAAAAGTCTGATGTGTGGTTCCAAGGCAATTGGAGTTTATGCAAGTTTACATACTATGCTCCCAAAGCAAGCATCAGAAAGGTCTCTTTTGAGTCATTTTAATTACAAAATAAACAGCTGTCCAGGGTGAGAAGCTGACCATTCTAGCTATCTCCTTATCCCCCTGAAAACAAGGATAATGGCCCAATGTAGACAGGCATAGATGTATAAAGGGTTTTTTAAATTATTTCCATGTACCTACTCACTGAGGGGCTTTCCAGGTGGCGCTAGTGGGAGAGAACCTGCCTGTCAATGTAGGAGACTCAAGAGATGCAGGTTCGATCCCTGGGTCGGGAAGATCCTCTGGAGGAGGGCATAGCAACCCACTCCAGTATTCTCGCCTGGAGAATCCCATGGCCAGAGAGCCTGGCGGGCTACAGTCCATCGGGTGGCAAAGAGTCAGACATGACTGAAGGGACTTAGCATAGCACAGCATCTACTCATTGATAGCCCGTAAACAACTGTTCTTATCAGTGTAGCATAGGAAGGTCCTAAACTGATTTACTAGTCAAAAAGCAGTATATGTAATTTAAAAGACAGACTGCCTATAGGTCCCCAGTTCACAGTCAATGATATTTCTCTGCAAACTACGTATATTCTTCTCTGTTTCTGTGTTGTTCCGTCGCTAAGTCGTGTCCGACTCTTTGCAACCCCATGGCTTCCCTGTCCTTCACTGTCTCCCAGAGTTTGCTCAGGTTCATGTCCTTTGAGTTGGTGATGCTATCCAACCATCTCATCTTCTGTTGCCCTCTTCTCCTCCTGTCCTCAACCTTTCCCAACATCAGGTCTTCTCTGTGGACCCCTGGAAAATAATTCTGCAAAATAGGGGTGTATTAAAAAGATTTCTTTTGCACATGAATATTTCCATGTATATATTTCAACATGGATGCAACAAGGCATAACACAAGTAAATGTAATTTAACTATGATCCTCAATTAATTTAACAGAATTGTTAGGAACTTGGAATTTTCTACAATCAAGCTACAGTACTTTCTTATGAGTTATACACACCTTATATTCTGGTTTAAGGAGAAAAAAAAACATTTATTGAGAGGCTCAATTACAGACTTCCATTAGTTAAATACTCTTACCATTTCTCTCTGATTCTAGATGTCTTATTTTTAGCTAAGTGCACAATTACTGTAAACTTGAGCTTTATTCTCAACAGCTTCTACCAGCTAATAAGGGATTTAGAAAGGATTAAAGACGATTAAGAGAGAGGGCAAATGAAGGGTAAACATCTGTGTCTGCCCAATCACTGAGCAGATAACCTCTCCACGTCTTCATCTTGCTTTGGCACAATCTGCTGTAATGTTATTACTCTAAGGTTGGAATTAACGTTTGTTTGTTTTTAAAGTAATGCCATAAAAATCATTCAGTTGTTTAAAAAGCAAAACAGAAAAAAGCTTTCAAACCAACCAAGTCATACGTTTACATAAATTAAAAGGGGAGCTTTTGCAATGGGAAAACAAAGATTTTGTGTTTTAAAAATAAAAGCATGGTGCTCTGTGCTAATATTCACAAACTGTTTTAAAACGAAGCAAACGCCCCCCCCCCAATAAATAAATAAAACCCCTCCCCAACAAATAGATCAAACACCTTTGCCCAAAGCCAGCTTCTGCCTTGCCCAGGCAGAAGGTGGCCTCCTTGGGCGGAGCGAAGGGTCTCTCCTTTTCCGGTCACTCAGTCACTCAGCGGCGATGGAGGTTGGGGGGATGGGGACGGTAAAGACAGGCCGAAAGGCTGGAAAGTAACTTTTGCCTCGATTACTATCTCGACTCTAGGGATTGTTTTTCTGATTAAAATAACTCCAATACCTTTGACTCTATGAGAATTCCGTTACAATTAGAACAATTGCCTGATCATTTAAAGATTAAACACAATTACATACATTTCTTTCCGTTTAGAGTTGAGATTACGAACACCTTATAAAAAGCCAGTGTTATTGCCTCCCCTCCCGCGACTCCAACCCTGTCCTTACACTAAGTGCCCGTCTTATTCGCAAATCAGGAAGCAGTTTTCGTTCCCTGACGCTCTGATTTCTGATATTTTTCCTCCCCCCGCCCGCCCCCCACCCTCAGCAAACCAGGGCCCTTAAGACTCCGTGCGCGCAGTCCCTCCGGCCTGCGGGTACGGGTGGTCCCGGGGGACCCGCGTGTCCCGCCGACCGCAGCAGTGGGCTCGGCGAGGGGGACCCGGGGGGCCCGCTAGTCCACCCTGCGCCAGGATTCCGCTTTTACCTGGGAGCCGTTTGGGATGCACTGAATTTGGACCCATTTTCTCTTTCCTCCTTTTTCATTTTTGTAACAGTTCTGAACTCAATTCCCCTGCCTTCTCGAGACCCGATCCCGCCACCTCACTCCTCAAAGTAGTGTCCCCTCCAGCCCAGGCACTAAAGCGAGAGGCGGAGGTCCGGGGTGAGGGGGTACGATGGGAGACTCTAGGATAGAGGCTCGGGGGTGAGGGTCTCCGAGACTGAAGGATGCCCACTGTCATCCTCCAATCCAGGACTGAACCCCGTCGTCTA
The DNA here is from genome assembly GCF_023091745.1 of Budorcas taxicolor. NCBI lineage: Eukaryota > Metazoa > Chordata > Mammalia > Artiodactyla > Bovidae > Budorcas > Budorcas taxicolor. Next base: position 15,311,066 of record NC_068920.1, read on the forward strand.
GGGACGCAGGAAAGTGGCCAGGGGCGCTTCGGAGCAAACCCACCGCGCTGGGAGCGGGTAGATCGTCCCCGCCGGCCAGCCCCGCCCCTCCCCGAGTCCTCCTCCCCCTAGTCCCCGACCCCTACCGGTGTCCAGGCCCCTTCTCTCAGCAGAGGTCCACCCCGGTGGGACAGGGCGCCCAGGGGACATGCCGGGCCGCCTCGCAGGACAGGCCCGGGTCGGACGGACGGTGGCCGCCCCTCTGCCCGCTCGGGATTACCTGCCCGCGCCGGCCGCTTACCTCGTTCGCTCCCTTGTGAAGCTCGGGAGTCCTGTGTGTTCCATCTCCTAGGAAACGGCAGGCGTGCATCTGCCCCCGCGCCGCCCTCCCGTTTACACCCCGCCCACAGGGCGGGGCTAAGCGAGAAGTCCCCGCCCATGGGCGCTCGCCCCGCCTCCGAGGGGCGGGGCCTCCGGGAACACCTGGAAGCCGCTGGAGTTCCTCCTCTTCTGCTATTTCATTTGGGGCTTGGGGCAGTCCTGATTACCTTTGCACTTATTTATAAGAAGTTGGGTTGTTTGCCCTTTGTTTGTTCCCACTCGTTCTACAGAGTCCTGATTCACTGAATCTGGTTCCCAGGCTTGTGAAGAGCAAGAGGAAGCCAACTGTTCGCCTCGTAATCCTTGTATTTTGTACTGCCTGGGGAAAACTGCACTGGATTGCAATTCTTTATATTGGTCAACTTCTCAGATACATGTTAACTCCTGGGCCACACTTCTGAATTCATTTTCACTCATTCACTCAAAGAATTTGGTACCAGTCACGGTGTTCAGTTCAGTTCGGTTCAGTTGCTCAGTTGTGTCCGACTCTTTGCGACCCCATGAACTGCAGCAGGCCAGGCCTCCCTGTCCATCACCAACTCCCGGAGTTCACTCAAACTCATGCCCATCGAGTCGGTGATGCCATCCAGCCATCTCATCCTCTGTCGTCCCCTTCTCCTGCCCACAATCCCTCCCAGCATCAGAGTTTTTTCCAGTGAGTCAACTCTTCACATGAGGTGGCCAAAGTACTGGAGTTTCAGCTTTAGCATCAGTCCTTCCAATGGACTGATCTCCATTAGAATGGACTGGTTGGATCTCCTTGCAGTCCAAGGGACTCTCAAGAGTCTTGTCCAACACCACAGTTCAAATCTGCCACTGTTTCCACTGTTTCCCCATTTGCCATGAAGTGATAGGACCAGTTTTGCATGATCTTAGTTTTCTGAATGTTGAGCTTTAAGCTAACTTTTTCACTCTCCTCTTTCACTTCCATCAAGAGGCTTTTTAGTTCCTCTGCACTTTCTGCCATAAGGGTGGTGTCATCTGCATATCTGAGGTTATTGATATTTCTCCTGGCAATCTTGATTCCAGCTTGTGCTTCTTCCAGCCCAGCGTTTCTCATGATGTACTCTGCATATAAGTTAAATAAGCAGCGCTCAGCTTTCTTCACAGTCCAACTCTCACATCCATACATGACCACTGGAAAAACCATAACCTTGACTAGACGGACCTTTGTTGGCAAAGTAATATCTCTGCTTTTGAGTATGCTATCTAGGTTGGTCGTAACTTTCCTTCCAAGGAGTAAGCGTCTTTTAATTTCATGGCTTCAATCACCATCAACAGTGATTTTGCAGCCCAAAAAATACTGTGGTAAATCACAAGATAAATGGGTTAATGGTGAATAAATAAACGAATGAAAGTAACTAGCCTCGAGTTGTGAGAGATGGGCACACTTGTGTTTCTACCAAGAAGAAGCTCAATTAGCTAGCAAAAAGGCCCATAAATTAGAAGCATGAGACGTGGGGTAGTGATATACCTGCTAGCAATTATCCATTATGTGTCAAGGCTCTGGAATAATGACAGAGTAGCAGGACAGACAGTCGTGGTCCTCTCAAAGCGTAAAGTGAAAAAGATGCTGCTGCTGCTGCTGCTGCTAAGTTGCTCCAGTCGTGTCCAACTCTGTGTGATCCCATAGATGGCAGCCCACCAGGCTCTCCCGTCCCTGGGATTCTCCAAGCAAGAACACTGGAGTGGGTTGCCATTCCCTTCTCCAATGCATGAAAGTGAAAAGTGAAAGTGAAGTTGCTCAGTCGTGTCCAACCCTCAGCGACCCCATGGCCTGCAGCCCACCAGGCTCCTCCATCGATGGGATTTTCCAGGCAAGAGTATTAGAGTGGGGTGCCATTGCCTTCTCCTATTAATAAGAAGTGTTAAATTAGATCATGGAGGTCTTATAGCCCAGCTATGAACCTTACCAGGCAGTAACGAGAGAACTATGAAGAACTTTCTACAGAGGAGTGACATGTTCACTTTTGCATTTCAGAAAGATCACAAAAGCAGCAGTGGGTAAGGTAGATTTCAGCAGTGAGTCTAGAGGCAAAAGAATACAAAGGAGGCTATGGCAATTGATCAGGAAGAAGTGGTGGATCCAACTACAGCAGTAATGACGGAGATAGAACAAGGGATATTTAGGAGTTCAAATGAACAGGACCATGTGACTTAGACGGGTGGTGTCATCCTAGCACTGAAACCCTCTGCACCTGCCCCAGGGTGGTCCCAGAAGTTTCAGGCAGAAGCCAGGGCTCACATGGAAGAGATCAAAAGACACTGAAGCCAAAACACTCAACGGGAACTTTAGCCAGGAAGAATCCCTATGGATGATTTTGATTATCTTGAAGGGCCACAGGGCAGGGTTGGGAACCTGAGACCTGGCCTGTCTGTCAAGGAGCAGCTACTTCACTGCACTGTGTTTACACAGACTATTCAGTTCACTTCATAACTTTCACAAATAAGTCTAGAATCTGTCTTGCTTCACAGGAAGTCATAAATTATATCACCTCAAGTGTGTTTGCTTCTGTCAAAGGAATTTGTGGAGCTGATCTTTATCAATATGTTTCTAGGTTCAGCAACTTTGTTTATGTTTTATACACTGACTTAGATGATTCTATGGTAATATGATATATCATCAAATTTATGCCCAAAAGGAAGTTCAAAAGCTCTGAAAAAAAATTTTTTAACACTAGAGGGACATTGTAAAGACAAGTGACTATTGAAATCCCAATTTTCATTCCCACCTTTTTTCATTTATTAAAATGTGTACTTTTTGATCTGGATTGCTGTGGGATACTTGGGAGGAGGTTAAAGTTTAAAAACTCAGGAAATCAATGCAGCTTTTTAAAGCATGAGAAATAACTGTAAACTTCATGTTTTAAAAACACCACACATATGTACAATGGAATATTACCCAGCCATAAAAAGGAACACATTGGAGTCAGTTCTAATGAGGTGGATGAACCTAGAGCTTATTATGTAGAATGAAGTAAATCAGAAAGAGAAAAACAAATATCATATATTAATGCATATATATACATAAACTAGAAAGATGGTACTGATGAGCCTATTTGCAGGGCAGCAATGGAGATGCAGACACAGAGAAAAGACTTAGGTACACAAAGAGGGAAGGAGAAGGTAGGATGGATTGGGAAAGTGGCATTGAAACATACACATTGCCATATGTAAAGCAGATAGCCAGTGGGAACTTGCTGTATGACACAGGAAGCTCAAACCCAGTGCTCTGTGAGAACCCAGTGGGGTAGGATGGGGTGGGAGGTGGGAAAGAGTTTCAAGAGGGAGTGGGCATATGTATACCTATGGCTGATTCATGTTGATGTATGGCAGAAACCAGCACCATATTATAAAGCAATTATCCTCCAATTAAAAATAAAGAAATTTAAAAATAAAAGTAAAGACCGACATCATCAATAAAAAAATAAAAACACGACACAAGTCTTTGACTGGTAAGTATAAGCTTTAATTGGCTCCATACAGATGGATACTTTAGAGGTATTTATTTAGATGTTGTTATTTACTTATTTAGTTAATTGTTTTGGGCGTATTTCCCATGGCTTGCAGGATCTTAGCTGCCCAATCAGGGATTGAGCAGAAGCCCTGGCAATGAAAGCACCAAGTCCTAACCAGGGAATTCCCTTAATTTTTTAAATTCACTTTTAAAAATTCACTTTTTAAGATGGGTTTGCAAATAAACAGAAAAATAAATAAAACAAAATAAAGGACTGCCCTAGTGATCCAGTGGTTAAGACTCTCGGCTCCCATTCTAGGGGGTAAGGGTCTGATCCCTGATGGGGGAAGCAAGATCCCACATGCCACACAGTATGGCCCCCCCAAGAAAAAAATAAAGATGAATTTGTTGTAGTTTTGCCATTAGTTTTGGGGCATAGTCTTTGGATCTAGGATATAAACTTTACGCCCTATGGCCCTTCTAGAGTTCTGATGGAAGGCCTCACAGGGTTTGCGGTCCCTTCCACCTTGGTGAGACTAGCGCTATGTTCGGTCTCCCTAGCCCCCAGCCTACAACACGGTTGCTCTGTTTCAGCAGTTTTTTCCAGCTGTTGCTTTAACAGTTGCCTTGGAGTCTTGTCTAAATGAGCATAGGTCAGGGGTCAGCCAAGAGTTTTAAAGTGAATTTGTACCCAGATTCGGAGGACTTCCTCTCTGTGGCTGCTCTGTGTTTCCCGGCTAAGTTTCCAGCTGCGCCAGCATCTCTAGCCTCCATTTTCTGCCAAGCCAGATGCCCTGCGGTCTTCTGCTCTGGTTCTAGCTGCCCTGCTGGTGTAGACTGGGATGCACCCTCAGGAGACATAGGACACACCCTGTGTAGCCCCGGACGCCAGTCATCCTGGTTCTCTTCCCTCGGGGCTCCAATCCCTGCCCCCTCCCCCAATTTCTATTTGACTTTGGTGGATTTTCCCAGGGCCTTCAAATAGTTAAGCTTTATATTTGTCCAGAGTTTATAGCCACCACCTGAAGGAGAGTTAGTTCAATACGAGCCACTCCACCCTTTCCAGAGCTAGAAATTCAACAATTTACTTTCGAGTGTTGATTCTTCAAATATTGCAGAGCAATGTTGTATTCTTAAATATTCCTATTTGTAATCTGATGGACTGACATGTAGATATGTAACAGCAAAATGGCAAAATATGTGTTCTGAGCCCAGCATAGCATCAGGATTGGCAGTGGTTTAATGTTATCATTATGTGGGGAGTTCCCTTCTATAAACCCTCATCCTTCTACTTTTCGTAAACTGTGTCATCCTCAATAATCAATTTTTCAATGCTTAGACCTTAATTGATGTTTCTTTCAATTCTCCTTACAGGATGGAGTGTTGAAAAGTATGTATATTTTTAAACTACCTGCATGTTCCTTATCAAAGATTAGCAGCATATCCTTCGTTACATGATTCCTATCAAGACCATGGCTGACCTAGCAGCCTCGAGGTTCTTTTGAGACTATATTTCACATTTTGAGCTCTTCATTTCCTAGGAAGATAAGCACTCTTGAAGAAGATGTCATTACATGGCCTTCTCAGGGCTTCCAATTGATAATATGTTGTAAGCCTAAAATCAGTTGAGAACCTCCGAACTTCTTAGTATTTAAAATTGACAATGAAATAATTAAGAATAAACCAAGAAAAATTTAGCACTTGTATATATGTCTTGTTTTCCAAAAATTGTATTGTTTAAAAAATTTTTTTCATAAAGTATCTTTTTTAAAAATTGAAGTATGGTTGATTTACAATGTTCTATTAGTTTCTGGTATGCACCGAAGTGATTCAGAGATAGATAGCTAGATTCTCTTTCAGATTTTTTTCCATTATAGATTATTGCAAGATAGTAAATATGGTTCCCTGGGCTGTACCTTGTTGTTTATCTGTTTTATATTTTGTAACCCCCAGTGCAGTGCACATCTGACTCTGGTGATCTCTTGGGCTGTAGCCCACCAGGCTCCTCTGTCCATGGAATTTTCCAGGCAAAAATACTGGAGTGGATTGCTTTTTCCTCCTTCCGGGGATCTTCCCAACCCAGGGATTGAACCTGCGTCTCTTGTGTCTCCTACTTTGGGAGCCGGATTCTTTACCAATGCATCACTTGGGAAGCCCTTGTTAATCCACAATTCCTAATTTATACCCCCCCCCCGCCACCCTTTCGCCTTTGGTAACCATAAGTTTGTTTTCTAAGTCTGTGAGTCTATTTCTGTTTTGTGAATAAGTTCATTTGTATCATTTTTTAGATTCCACATATAAGCAATATCATATGATATTTATCTTTTTCTGTCTGACTTACTTCACTTAGTATGATAACCTCTAGGTCCATCAATTGCTGCAAATGACATTATTTCATTCTACAAAAAGTACCTTTGGTGTTCCAAACAAAGGGGTTAGTGGGCCAATGACTGTTGGTGTGTTGTTCATGAGTAACTACTAGTGCTGCTGCTGCTGCTAAGTCGCTTCAGTCATGTCCGACTCTGTGCAACCCCAGAGATGGCAGCCCACCAGGCTCCCCCGTCCCTGGGATTCTCCAGGCAAGAACACTGAAGTGGGTTGCCATTCCCTTCTCCAATGGATGAAAGTGAAAAGTGAAAGTGAAGTCGTTCAGTCGTGTCTGACCCTCAGCGACCCCATGGACTGCAGCCTTCCAGGCTCCTCCATCCATGGGATTTTCCAGGCAAGAGTACTGGAGTGGGGTGCCATTGCCTTCTACTAGTAATGGTACTTTATATTTGAATAGCATTTTACAACCTAGCAATGGCAAGTTTGATTGTATGTTGATGATTCCCAAACTTGTGTCTCCAATTCTATGCCTCCATCTTGGACTCTAGACCCATATATCCAATAACCTGCTCAACACTTTACTGAGAAATCTAGTAGTTTGAACTCAATGTGTTCAAACTCAGCTCCTAATAGTCTCTCCTTGCCCCACTTCCCCAAAGTGTTCTCCCTTCAGCCATCCCTATTGTTGAGGCAGTCTGAAGCCGAGTTAGAAAAGAATTTTCAGACATAGAGTCCTGCAGAAAGCAGTGAGTTTATTAAGGACAAAGTACAGAGTTAACGAAGGCACTGCAAATCCAGTAGGCTGACCTCCTGTCAGACCAGTGAGAGCTAATGCTTTTCATGGGTTAGTGGCCAATTATAGACTCAAAACAAAGAAAGTTCCTGCTGGAAGGCTGGTATTAGGTGATTAGTTTGGGTGTTATAGGGTGACTACCATGAGTGGGCATTTTTGCCTAATTTGGGGGTCAGGAAGCCTGCTAGAGATGATTGGGGGAGGGCCTTTGGCAATGGTTACAGAGGGGCTCGGGCAGTTCTGGAGGTGACCTTGGTTCTGGTCTCTGCTTCTGTGGCCTTGGTACAGGGCCTTGCACCTGTGTCCTTGAGGCAGACTCAATACCTATCTCAGTTGATATATATCACCACTGCAAGCGTCCAGTAAGAAAAGGATAATTCATCATTCCTTACTCCTTTTCTACATTTTTTTTTTTTTTTTTGGTCGCACCATGCAGCTTGTGAGATCTTAGGTCCCTGATCAGGGACCAAACCCGAGCTCCCTGCAGTTGACCCTCAGAGCTCTAACCGCCACACTCCTAGGAGAGACTCCATTTATACATTTTAGAACTGATTTCTCACTTAGTTTAAAATCTCCCTTGGAGAGCACTTAAAGAGCAGGATATAATCGTGGAGACTCAAATTATATTTATGCATTCTTTTCTGGATTACCTAAAGTAGATATATTTATATTTTTGAGAACAACTTTTACATTTACAGTCCAAAGAATACTCTAGAAACTCTTTTGGAATGTCTGATGTTACTAGTCAGCAGCCATTTTTGATTTATGATCTATTACAAATACCTGAGAAATCACCTTGAAATTATTTTCCTGGCATTTGCACAACTGATACAGGTCACTGATAACATTAGTTATTCTGTCACCACTCGCTACACCCTTCAGGTTCAGCAAATGCTTGGTATAACATTTCACAGATTCAAGGCATCTTATCCTCATTAAAGAAATGAATCTTCAGGGTCTCATGAAAATCGTGAGTATCTCTTCAGTGTTTTCCACCAGCAGTGCAGTGTAAAGCAATATCATTAGCTATTAATACCAAATAGTAGCAAAGCAAGAGTTCCAGAGCAATATGGTACATTTACCACACTGAGGAGTAGACAAAATCTTACATATATGAACTTTGCATATAATTAGTTCTCTTTTCTTCTCCACATAAAAAGCATTTTAGTTTGTTAATACATAATCTTGTCTAGCTTCAAATTATACTAATTAAATTTTGTCAAAACAAGCTAAGCTTTTATTCCATTTTATTAAAAAAATTTTTTTTATTGGAGCATTAGTTGCTTTACTTTGTTATGTCAGTGTCTTCTGTACAGCAAAATGAATCAGTTATATGTCAAACCAAGCCTTCAAAGTCTAAGTATTCCGGGGACTTCCCTGATGGTCCAGTGGCTAAGACTCCTACCCTCAATGCAGGGTGCCTGGGTTCAATCCGTGGTCAAAGAACTAGAACCCACAATCTGCAATGAAGATCATGTGTGAAGACCTGGCACAGCCAAATAAATTTTTTATATATATAATAAAGTAGGAGTATTCTAAGCTGTGTTTTATGTGTAGGTGGTTTGTAAGTGTGACCTGAGCTCTGGTCGGGAATGAATCATGAAAGAAGACAAACAGGAGATGTGTGATGGAATCCGTATTTGAAATGTTGGCGTCTCGCCATCTGTCTTCCTTCTAAGGATGTACTGAGTCCCATTCTCAGAGGGGTGAGCTTGACCCAAGGATGCCAAGGTCCATGGGAAAGACTTGAGGATAACAAACTGCTTTTGTTTCATCTGATGCGTTATTCTTCAGTCTTTTCCTCTGTGTCTTAGGGAGGTTGCTTATAAGCAAACTTCTTGACCACATCCTGTTTTCTGGTTCATTTTCACTCAATTATTTCAGATTGTAAAGCGTAAGTTTCCCATGTTTCTGTACAAATCCTCTAAATAATATAGAATCTCAGGGACGTTCCTGGTGGAAGCCCAGGTTCAATCCCCAGACGGGGAACTAGATCCCAGAAGCCACAAGTCAGAGTCCTCTTGCTGCAACTAAATTAGATCCTGCATGTCGCAACTAAGACCCGGCAAGGTCAAATAAGTAAATAAATAATTAAAAAAATGTAAAACCTCTGCCCCTGAATAAAAAGGAGAAATTTCAGTTCCTCGGAGAGGAAGGAACCAGAGATCAAATTGCCAACATCCGTTGGATCATTGAAAAAGCAAGAGAGTTCGAGAAAAACATCTACTTTTGCTTTATTGACTATGCCAAAGCCTTTGACTATGTGGATCACAACAAATTGTGGAACATTTTTCAAGAGATGGTAATACCAGACCACCTGACCTGCCTCCTGAAAAATCTGTATCCAGGTCAAGAAGCAACAGTTAGAACTGGACATGGAACAACACACTGGTTCCAAATAGGAAAAGGAGTACGTTAAGGCTGTATATTGTCACTCTACTTATTTAACTTATATGCAGAGTACATCATGAGAAACACTGGGCTGGATGAAGCACAAGCTGGAATCAAGACTGCCGGGAGAAATATCAATAACTTCAGATATGCAGATGACACCACCCTTATGGCAGAAAGTGCAGAGGAACTAAAAAGCCTCTTGATGAAAGTGAAAGAGAAGAGTGAAAAAGTTGGCTTAAAGCTCAACATTTAAAAAACTAAGATCATGGCACCTGGTCCCATCACTTCATGGCAAATAGATGGGGAAGCAATGGAAACAGTGAGAGACTTTATTTTGTGGGGCTCCAAAATCACTGCAGATGGTGACTGCAGCCATGAATTTCAAAGACGCTTGCTCCTGAGAAGAAAAGTTATGACCAACCTAGACAGCATATTGAAAAGCAAAGACATTACTTTGCCAACAAGTGTCCGTCTAGTCAAAGCTATGGTTTTACCAGTGGTCATGTAGGGATGTGAGAGTTGGACTCTGAAGAAAGCTGAGCGCTGAAGAATTGATGCTTTTGAACTGTGGTGTTGGAGAATACTCTTGAGGGTCCCTTGGACTGCAAGGAGATCCAATTAGTCCATCCTAAAGGAGATCAGTCCTGGGTGTTCATTGGAAGGACTGATGTTGAAGCTGAAGCTCCAATACTTTGGCCACCTGCTGCAAGGAGTTGACTCATTGGAAAAGACCCTGATGCTGGGAAAGATTGAGGGCAGGAGGAGAAGGGGATGACAGAGGATGAGGTGGTTGGATGGTATCACAGACTCAATGAACATGAGTTTGAGCAAGCTCCAGGAGTTGGTGATGGTCAGGCGTGCTGCCTGGCATGCTGCAGTTCATGGGATCACAAAGAGTCAGACACGACTGAGTGACTGAACTGAACGGAGAAGAAGGAACTACACCCCTCAAGTTGTCCCACTAAAGTAACAGCCTTCCTGGCGTTCACAGTGGCAGGAAGGGCGAGGCCCAATCTCGGCTCCCACTATACAGCTGTGAAAGGTTCTTCCCAGCAGAACCTTTCCTCTGCTATTTTCAGTTTTGTCTGAAGCTCATGTCCCCAAACGCCACCCAGTACTACAACGCCATCTGTGCATACATCTAAGTCGCCTCAGTTATGTCTGACTTGTGACCCCATGGACTGTAGCCCACCAGGCTCCTCTGTCCATGGGATTCTCTAGCCAAGAATGCTGTATGCGTTGCCACGTGCTCCTCCAGGGGCTCTTCCCGACCCAGGGATGGAACGCATGTCTCCTGAGGCTCCTGAATTGCCAGCAGATTCGTTGCTGCTGAGCCACGGGGTAGCCCATCTGTACTGGAGATGACTGCAAATACTTCTAGATTTTATCACATTCCATCTGAGTCTCTTTTTCTAGCTGTATATTCCTGGTCTCTTTAATCCACCTTTATCAAGTAAGTTGGGTAGTTATACAAGGCTACTGGGCTAAATCTTTTGGCCAAAGCTTATTCTAGATGTTTCTGTGAAGGTGTGTATTGACGTGATTCACATTTAGATTGGTAGACTTCCTATAAAAGCACGTAGCCCTCCACTCTGTGCCTGGGTCTCACAGGATCAGTTGAAAGTCTTAAGAGGAAAGACAAAGGTTGCCTGAAAAAGAAGCAATCTTGCCTCAATACAGGAGCTAGAAACCCTGCCTGAATTTCCAGCCTGCTGTCCTGTGGGATTTAGACTCAGGACTGTAACATCAAGTCTTGCCAGAATTTCTAGCCTGTGGACTTGCCTTACTGATTTCTGAAGGTCAGATCTGACCGTTGTGAGCCAATTTCATATACAGATAGATAGGTAGATAGATAGATATGGATGTGTATATTCAGTCGTTTCAGTCGTGTCCGACTCTCTGTGACCCTATGGACTGCAGCCCAGCAGGCTCCTCTGTCCGTGGGATTTTCCAGGCAGGAATACTGGAGTGGGTTGCCATGCCCCTCTCCAGGGGATCTTCCCAGCCCAAGGACTGAACTATCATCCACCTTCACTTCCTGCATTGCAGGCGGATTCTTTTACCCACTGAGCCACCTGGGAAGCCCTAGATACGAATAAGGATATAGAGATATTCTCATCTAGAGGTATATTATATTGGCTCTTACTAAATTTGGTCCACACAACTTAGCGACTGAACAACAACAAAAATTTGGTCCAAGCACCAGTTGGATCAAAATGCTATACTAGAAAAAGCCTTTCGATAGAACATAAGCAGGGCATGAGGTTTTGGATACACAGAGAAGGATGTTTTTGTCCTTTTTTGAAAGGCTCTGCTCTATCGTTCCTTTGTGTGTAGGAGTCTGCTGTCAAAGCTGGGATGCAGAAGGTGGGATATTTATTTAAACAGATTCAATTTATTACAATAGGCCTTTTGGGGGGAAAGACAGGGAGCACTGACTAGCAGAGATGAGGTAAATTAGGGCATTAAACTATATTCTTCACTATAACCTATAACCAAGGGCACTGACGCCTGAACATAGAGACTGGAATAGATGGCACCTGTACATCCCCCATCCCCTCTCTGGAATTACCTGTGCAGTTGAATTAAGGTGGGTTTGTTTGTTTGTTTGTTTGTTTGTTTGTTTTTTTGCTACATCTTGGCAACAGAAATGGTCTTTAAAAGCATAGTGCTTAGGGTGGTTAAGAGAATGAGTTCAGGTGGTTTATGGAAACCTGGGTCAGGAATGTAGTCTATTTGGAGTGAACATTTCTAGGCAGAAGGCTTTTCCACCTCTGTTTTGTTTTTTTTTTTTTAATCTAGCCCTTAAGAAACATTAAAAAAGAGAATGCTTATTTTCCGCAGGCAGAGGCCCCCATAGGTAGCCAGGTGGCGTTTTTACTCAGCAGTGCCCTTCTGATTCATCAGTGGGGCAGCACAGATGGCTGAGAGCGCAGAAAGGCTTAGCCACCCTCTTCCCTCCAAAACCGAGGCTCGGACTGCCTCGTGTTCAAAGGAGATTCATCAGATGAGCCGTGTGATGTGGGTAGCTCAACTGCCTGAGAGAGAATCAGAAGACCCCGTTCTCAAGGGGTGATTAATGGAAAATCCATTACTGGTGCAGAACACTCTTTGCTTTAACCAGGCGGTATAGAAATAGAAATAAACAGGGTGACCATCAGCTGAAGGGGTAGGGGGTAGGACTCTGCTTGTCTGACATGCAAGGTTGGTAAATATAAATGTTAAAGGGTGGTGCTTGGCTTTTTAAAACCTTTATTAAATTATCTCTGATTTTTATTTTTTTTTAACTTTTTTTGAAGAAAATATGCGAGTATATTTTTCTTTCATGAAGCAGTAGTTTTAGATTTGGAAAGGAGAGGGAAGTATCAAGTAGAAACAGCAATATCATTAATAAAGTGATATAAGCATAAAAACATATAGGTGCTAGAAATAATGTCAAACTATGTTTTTAAAAAAGGAAACACAAAAATAACTATAATCAGAGATTCACATACCATGATTTTTATATCCTAAAGCATGATACAAATATATTCTCTCCCATTAAGTAAACAGCTTGTAAAAATATGTTTTCCCCACACAAAAGTTCAGCAACCAAATTGTTCTAGGTAATGACATTTTCAGCCTCTCAGTTTATCAAATGTCCTTTACCACATTTTGACCAGGAATGAAATTACATTTTAACATTCTTCCCAAGAAGGAAGGCCAGATAAAATACAGAATACCCAGTTAAACCTGAATTTCAGATAAGCAATACTTTTTGTATGTCCATGCAATAATCTTCCCAACCCAGGGATTAAACCTGTGTCTTCTGCATTACAGGAAGATTCTTTATGGTCTGAGCCACCAGGAAAACCCTATTTGGGATATACTTACACTCAAAAAGTACTTATTGTTTATCTTAATTTAAATCTAATAGGAACCATCTAAATTTTTTGCTAACTCTGGCAAACCCATCACTAAAATAAACTTCACTGGAAGGAATTTGAAGTTCTCAATGTAGTTTTTAATTGAACACATAGAGTTTTCTCTACAGTCCAAAATCTACATTGAATGTGAAAGGGAAATTCATGCAGTCGTGTCTGACTCTTTGCAACCCCACGGACTATACAGTCCATGGAATTCTCCAGGCCAGAATACTGGAGTGTGTTGCCTTTCCTTTCTCCAGGGGATCTTCCCAACCCAGGGTTCGAACCCAAGTCTCCCACTTTGCAGGCAGATTCTTTACCAGCTGAGCCACAAGGTGAAGCCCAAGAATACTGGAGTGGGTAGCCTTTCCCTTCTTCAGGGGATTTTCCCAACCCAGGAATCCAACCGGGGTCTCCTGCATTACAGGCGGATTCTTTACCAACTGAGCTTAATCATCTTGTCACCAGCTGCTTTGTCTTGTTCTCCGTGCACAGAGCCCATCACATCATGGAAAAAAACTATTATCATGGTCACCAACGCTTTCCACATTGCCAGATCCAATAAACTGAATCCCATAAGTTTCAGTGTGTTTTCTTCGGCTTTCATTACTCTCAAAATATTTTCTACTTTTCCTTGCAATTTCTTCTTTGATTTTCTGATTATTTGGAAGTAAGTTGTTTTAGTTCTACATATTTGTGAATTTCCTAGGTTACTTCTATTACTGATTTCTATTCCATTGTGGTAGGAACACATACTATGTAGGACTTTTATCTTTTTAATCTACAGAGGCTTGTTTTGTGTTCTAACGTATGTTCCGTTCCGGAGAATGTTCCATGCACACTTTGGAATACTGTATATCTCTTGTTGAGTGTTCTTTGATGCCTGTCAAGTTTCCTTAGGTTATTGTACTGCTCAAATCTTCTTTATCCTTATTGATTTTCTGGCCTAATTGTCAAATGCTGCTGTTTAGTCACTAAGTCATGTCCAACTCTTTTACGACCCCATGGACTGAATAGCCTGCAGGGTTCTTCTGTCCGTGGGATTTCCCAAGCAAGAATGTTGAAGTGGGTTGCCATTTCCTACTTTAGAAACTTGGAGGCAGAGCCCTGATGGTGGGCTATCATGCATATTTCCGGCTCTAGGCAATGCTCTTTTCCGAAGGTGGAGAGTCAGCATGACAGAGCACAGGGCTTAATGCTGAAGGAGTGGATGTAGTACAGAGTCAGGTTTATTCTTCTCTGTCGCCGTGTGTCTTCTTACTCAGTGGCTTTCAACAATTTTGATGATTTTTTGGCATTTCTCGTAATGTCTGTACTATTATTTGCTTAATATTTTTCCTTAAATTGTGGCTTTGCTCTGTCTCAGCAAAAATACGCTGAAATCATAGTTTGGATGTGTTGTTCTTTCCCTATTACACATTGAAATAAATCCTATTAACATACAATATTTGTGGACCGTCTAGAATCATCCTGTAACCCAGAGCACCCTTGTACCACACTTTGGGAAATGCTCACCTCAGGGTTTTGCCCAGGGTCTGTCTGTTCACTCCCACCCCTCCCCTATCTACTACCCTGTGCAGAACCTTTGGGTCCAATGTTAGGAGATTAATACTTAGCAGTAATAAAACTCGCTGCTCCATGCCAAGCACAACGCTTGCTAAGTACAAGTGGGATTTTGTTGATAAATAACTATAATCAAAGCTAATGTGATGTGGTTAAAAGTGGGGACTCTGGAGATGAATTCAAATTCCAGCCCTGCCACTCACTGTGAAAATCACTTGGCCTCTCTCAGGTAGCTCAGAGGACTATTATGACGATCAAATAAATTAATACTTGTTCAGGGTTTAGAACAGTGTCTGGCCCACATAATTGCTATGTGATTGCTAGATATGATTAGAAGCTGTGAGTTCTGGCAATGGAAATCTAAAGGAAAAAAGTAGTCCATGAATGTATTAGGCATCCTTTCCTTTGAGAAAAATTTGGCCATTGAACAGGAGTGTGCTGATACTTTTTTTAATCTCGTGGCCAGTAATGCATGCATTTATTATAGCAGTGTATGAGGGCTTTATGAATCGGGTGAGCAGTAGCAATAAATATACAGCGCTCAATGATTTAAAATGGCATATGACTGACTGCAATCTAATTATGCAAATTGAGTACTGTAATCAAATTTGTGAATAATCCTCCTCCCCCTCAGTTCTCAAAAATTTATCTCTATAGTTTGTTCTGATTTGAAAATTGAATGTTTTCATTAAGCACTTGGAGCTGTGCAGAAGTGCATGTTTGTGTGCACGTATGCACACTGCTTTGTTTTTTACTTTGGGTTTGTTGTGGTTGTTGTTCAGTCTCTACGTTGTGCCTCTTTGTGACTCCATGGACTGCAGCCAGCCAGGCTCTTCTGTCCATGGGATTTCCCAGGTAAGAATACTGGAGTGGGTGGCCATTTCCCTCTCCAGGGGAGCTTGCAGACCCAGGCATCAAAACTGCATCTCTTGCGTCTTCTGCAATGGCAGATGGGTTCTTCCCCAGCTGAGCCACTGGGGAAGTCCTGTTTTTTGGTGATATTCATTTATTTGACTGCACGGGGTCTTAGTTGTGGCCTGTGGAATCTTCAGTTGTGGCCTGTAAGACCTAGTTCCCTGACCAGGGTTCAGACCTGGGCCCTTTGCATTGGGAGTCCAGAGTCTTAGCCCTTGGACTACCAGGGAAGTCCCATGCACAGTATTTGGAAGAGAATTTCTATTATTAGATAGCAAATAAATAGTTTTCTCTTAAATAAACAAAACTTAAACTCGTATGTTTAATCTATTAAAACAAATGTTTCACACGTCATACTGTGAACAATTTTTTTCTATTTTTGTTATGAAGTAACTGAAGATTCAGCTATATTATTTTAAAATGTTATTTATTATGTTTAATTGATAACATTATCAATTACATTTATGAGGTGTACATTTATGAGCTTTACAAATAGTAAAGCTAAATTTGAATAAAACATCTCAATTCTGATTTTGAAACCTAGTCAAAAGATATGCTTTAGTACAGTAAAAATCCATTAAATATACATCATCAGTGTTAGGCTGTCTCTGGTAGGCAAACATTCATCAGTGTTGAGAGAAGATATTCAGCTGATACTGGAAACCAAAATTCACTTAAAAACAACTGCACTTTATCACTGTTACATGGTAGATTTCCTTAAAAGCTATAGATATATACTTTGGAGATTAAATTATGCAAATTACTTCCTGAAGTGTTTTAACAGGTTGTAAATGCTAAATAAAAGTCTTAGGAAATGACTCAGGAGGTAAGATTGTAAAGATATCTTTCCAAAGCCATTTTGACAATCCCTAAGAGCCAAATAGAGATTTGTGAAATTCCCTGATATGATCCAACAGGGGAGGCTTTGAGTGAGAACCAAGATTCTTGATTTCTACTCCAACTCACAAACTAAATGGACTTAGCTCATTAACTTTTGCTCTCGTGCGCTCGCGTGCGCGTGTGTGTGTGTGCATGTGTGTGCGTGTGTGTGTGTGCTGTGCTCAGTTGTGTCCAACTCTTTGTGATCCCATGGACTGCAGCTCACCAGGTTCCTTTGTCTATGGGATTCTCCAGGCAGGAATACTGGAGTGGGTTGCTATTTCCTCCTCCAGGAGATCTTCCTGACCCAGGGCTCAAACCCTCACCTCTTGTGTCTCCTGCATTGGCAGACAGATTCTTTACCACTGCACCACCTGGGAGGCCCAACTTTCATGCTTATCTGTTCATTTAGAAGTCACATTCCAGACCTGATTCTATGTACTATGGTAGGCTTTGCTGTGCAAAATTTCCCTGTAGTAACTAAATATTTTCAGTCTAAAATGTACTCTGATCATTGGTTTTACTATCATATATATGTACATAAATATCATTGATATAATATATATTTATTTGCATGCTAAATGAATCTCCCAATTTAAGAGAGCGCTTCCGTGTCATCTTCCACTGTGTACGTGAAGACCAGTATTATGCTGTGCCCAGGACTGCTGTTCAAAAGTTCTCATTGTCACAGCTAAAGAATGGACTGACTCGATCTGAATAGCTGACTGCAGACCCCAGTCTGGAGGGACACACTTCCCAGGCCTCTGGTCCGTCTGTCCGGGAGGGTGCTGCTCCTAGAGGATAAGGCAGAGAGTGTTGTCTGACGGTCCAGCAATCTCTGGGAATCTTCAGAGGAAGTGATGCTGTTGGAGAGCTTGCTGTGATGACTGGAGCTGGAAGGTCCAAGGCTTCTGGGTAGATGGACATCTGGGTGTTTTCAGAAGCATAGTCACAGCTGGAGAGGCTCTTTGCGTCCCGCACGTTGTCATAGCATTTCAGGGCGGGAGGCTGGCAGGCCTGGTAGGAGACTCTGGTGGTGGTGGTGATCACCGTCTGAAGGGCTGGAGCGGCGGGCGGGGTGGTCGCAAGGTACCTGCAGGGGGGCTGTGGGGTGTACTGAGGGTGAGTGGCCTCGGGCGGGAACTGTCCTTGGTCCGTCCTCTCCCCCGGGCCAGCTTTTCCAAGGGCTGGTTTCCAGCTGTGCTGTTTACTGGTGAAATCAAAGCTCCTCTCAAAGCTGCTGTAGGTGTTGACGTTGTACTGCCGTGCATTCAGATGAACCCAGTCCGAGTCCTTAAGGATACTGCTGGCATCTTTATAAAAGGTGGGATATGGGCTCGAATTTGCATATCCGGGACCTGCCAATTCATAGCTGCAGGGGGTCCGGGGCAAATAGATTCTTGGGTTCGAATATTTCTGAAAGGGTGGTACTATGTCTCCCTGGAAGGTGGTGAGGTCGCATGTAGCTTTGTAAGCATCTGAGTTTGGAAAGGAAAGGCAGGGCTGGCCCGGAACAGGGAAGCTGGCATCAGGAATCACATCCAAGCCCTCTGGGTTCTCCAGGGAAGGGATGTTGTTGAAATGTCTGCTGTGATCTTGACTCTCTCCTGCCTAAAGAAATGACCCAAAGTTTTTATTTGTAAATAGAGATGTAAATTACATGGACACCCTCACCTGTCAACAGTCGCCAACCAACCAAATAACAAGCTTCCAGTTGGTGACTCTGTGTTATGAGCACAGAAACACTATTTGGGCACCCGGTTCAGGAATTTCACGGCTTGAGCTCAGGCTTGAATTCCACGCTGCTGACCTCGGAGGGTCCAGGGTAGCCTGGGAGGGTGGGTCTCAGTGGTGGATGGTCCTGTCTTCCGCACACTACGTGCAGGAGAGCAGAGGCTTAGGAGCCTGCTGCAGACCTGGGTTCAAATCCTGCCTGTCCCTCATGAGTTGGACAAGTTAGTTACTCTCTCTGAGCTTCAGGTTCCTCACTTAAAAATGGAGCTCAATAACCATAGTTTCTTCTTAAGGCTTTTGTGATCTTAAGAAGTATAAATCTCTTAGCCTGTCTGTACTGGCACATAGAAAGTGCTCAGACAAGATCAGTGTCTCTTATCTTCAGGCAAATATTCTGCCTGCTTGGCATACTTTGGTAGAAAAGCCAAACTGGCTCAAGTTGCACAAAGAACTTTTATCTGTTCTACGTTAATAATGCAAAGTGAAGTGAAGTGAAGTCGCTCAGTTTTGTCCGACTCTGCGACCCCATGGATAGCAGCCTACCAGGCTCTGCCGTCCATGGGATTTTCCAGGCAAGAATACTGGAGTGGGCTGCCATTTCCTTCTCCAAGGACCCTCTCAAAGCTGTACTGTTAACTCACTGGGATGCACCTATATTTTTCTGTATGACCGTTGGATAATTGCCCTTGTATTAGAATGTCAGCTCACAGCCCCACTCTATCATTAACTGTAGAGATACTCTGCTTTTTTTTTTTTCCAAGAAGAAGAAGGGATTAGAAACCCTATTCAAAAATTTGATTCAGTGACATTTTGTTAGAGACAGAATTTTCACATAAAATCAAACCTTTTAAATTGAGGTATGACATTCCTATTTTGCGTAAATCTCAGTGTATTTTGTGATAAAGACAAACACAGAGCACAAGTGTAACGGCAGCTCCCCATTACCTCAGGTTCTTGAATTCTCCTTTTCTGTGGTTGGTAAAAAGAAGCCATTTGTCTCTTGATTGCACTTCTTCTAGCTTCCGTCTCTGACTTACTCTCTGGTCTTGGGTGGTCATGAACTCCCTTGGCCTGCATTAATATGGGGATGAATCACGTGTTCCTCTGTGGTGAAGCTGGGCAAAAATTAAATATGCCTTTCCCAACATCCCAACTTGTTTTTTTTTTTCAAAGAAACAGGGGAAAAAAAATCTTAAACAACTAAAACTGCACTAATTAATAATAGACATCTTAAAAGATGACCTAATAGTCCTTTTAAATATGAAAATAACTATAACTAAGTTCACTCTTAGCACACAGTAGGTGAACTAATTTCTAGGAACCTAGTAAGGCTAGGCTAGAAGCCACAACACCTATTTCTGGCCAGTTGAGCTGTACTTGGTTTGGTCCAGAGTTTCTAAGGAGCTTCCCTGGTGGCTTAGGCAGTAAAGAATTTGCCTGCCAACACAGAAGACAGGGGTTCAATCCTTGGGTGGGGAAGATCCCCTGCTGCTGCTGCTACTGCTAAGTTGCTTCAATCATGTCCGACTCTGTGCGACCCCATAGACGGCAGCCCACCAGGCTCCCCCATCCCTGGGATTCTCCAGGCAAGAACACTGGAGTGGGTTGCCATTGCCTTCTCCGAAGATCCCCTAGAGAAGGGAATGGCAACCCACTCCAGTATTCTTGCCTGGAGAATTCCATGGACAGAAGAACCAGTTGGGCTAAAGTCCACGTGCTCACAAAGAGTCGGACACAACTTAGGGACTAAACCAGAAAGGAGAGTTTCTAAGACACCTGGCAGGTGGCCTGGTCCCTGTGAAACGATGAGAATGTCCATCACAAACTGGGGTTCCCTCACCTACCTGAAAAAAGATTGCATTGCCATCCAGTCGCCAGAAATTGGTTACAGGGTAACCGCTGTGCCCTCGACAGGGGATCAATTCCAAAGCAGAGTGACAGTTGGGACAAGGCTTCTCTGCATAAGCCAGAAGTGGGAAATGTTAATAATTAATATTAATGCATATTAATTATATTGTTAACAACATTAATTAATAAATATTAATAATTCCCGGCCCCCCTGGAAGGAAGGAAGGAGAACGCATTCACTGGGAAGGGGAACTCACGCCTGCAGGGCCACCCCCACCCGGCCCCATGGCTCACTCTGCTGCTTCAGCCGCGCCTTGTCGCAGATGGCTGGCCGCAGCTGAACCCGCGAGCCGTCGGGCAGGGCGCAGTCCTGCGCACACACCACCACGCCCAGGCACGACTTCTTGAGGATGTGGCCATTGTGGTTGTTGGTGTTGCGCATGGCCCAGCCGCTCAGGTGCCGCTGCGCCTTCTTCTCCTCGCTGCTGTAGATGAAGCGCACATAGCCGTCCGGCCACTCGCAGAAGCGGTCAAAGTGGGCTGGCTTCTGCAAAGGCGTCCAAGGACAGCAATCAAGTTTATCCACCCCAAGCCCCATGCAGCAAGCTTTTAATCTTCTCCAAGCATGTCAGGATGAAAACTGAGTCTTTTTAATTCCAGAAATACTGTAAAACCCAGAAGATGTGCTCTTACAAAATGTCACTCATTGTGTGTGTGTACCCTTCTGACAACTGGCTATAAACTGATGCTTCTATACCACTTCCTACAAAAATGGTACAGGTATTAGTTTTAGCTTTCACACTGCCCACAGACAATAGGCACAATATTATCCCTATTTAACTGAATAGTAAACGGAGACCAGAGAGCTTCATCGACTTGCCCAAAGTCACACAGCTAGTAAGATCTGGCTGTAGGATTTGAGCCCACACAGTTTGACTCCAGAGCCTGTCCTCCTTACCACCAGGTTATACCACTTTTTGGTGTATTCACATGTTACAAATATTTTTAAGGTAAGTATTAAAGTGCCAGGGCAGAAAGTGGTTAGAAAGTTCTTCACTGATATACACTTGAGCCTGTATCTTTTCTTCCATCCAGTGGTTTTTCTTCCAAAGCTCTTGGCTTGATACCTAGTACAACATGAGAGAGACAAGAACAGCTTCCCAAAGTAGCCTTCCAGGTTTGCATGTATACGTGCTGAGTCACTTCAGTTGTGTCCAACTCTTTGCCACCCCATGGACTGTAGCCCCCAGGCTCCTCTGTCCATGGGATTCTCCAGGCAAGAATACTAGAGTGGATGGCCATACCCTCCTCCAGGGGACCTTCCCTACCCAGGGATTGAACCTGCGTCTCTCTCTAATGTCTCCTGCACCAGCAGGCAGGTTCTTTACCTCTAGTGCCACCTGGGAAGCCCAGCCTTCCAGGTTTACAAGGGTATTATGATGACAGCCTGGCTATAAGGTAAACCCGAGCACTTGGTGGAGCCTGCTAGGTCCTGGTCCCCTCTCCAGAGCAATATGGATTGTCATTCTCCTACACAAAGAGCTGCCTGGCTAAAATAATGTGATATCTAAAAGAATGAACACTGCTTTCCTATTCATGTTTGGTGGTCCTTGTCCATATTATGCATTATTTATACTGCGATGTCTTTCTTGTTATAAGTTTAATATAAAATTACCCTTTCCTGCACACTCAACTATTTACCAGCTACTCTTTATGGCAGGGGTCTGCAAACTAGGGACCATGTGCCTAATTCAGCCTCCCACTTGTTTTAGTACAGCTCACAAACTAAGAATGATTTTGACATTTTTTAATGATTGAGGGGACAAATCAAAAGAATTATATGTTGTGACACGTGAAAAGTCACATGAAATCCAAATTTTGCTATCCACGATGAAGTGGTATTAGAACACGGCCATGTACATTTGTCTGCGTTTGGTCTGTTTTCACACTATAGTGTCCTAAACATGCACAGGATGAGAGTTTAAGATCGTTATCTAATTCCACTGCTTAATGACAAGTGAGTGACCCGAGACGAAGGCAAATTCAGGAACCGTCTCAAGGTCACACTGTGAGTGTAGCCCTTTCTCCTTGGGTTAGCCGGAGCAGGACCCTCTTTCTCCAACCCAGAGCACCTGCCTCTTTAGAGACGGCACACTCACTCTGTTTAAGGACTAATCTCCCAGAGGATAAGTTCTTCACATTTACATGGGAAGTCTAGAAAATGCTTGTGAGAGAACCCATCCTTCCCTTATTTGGATATGGCTCTTTTCTAAAATACAAGAACAGATTCCCCCCAGCCCCCATGGGGATTTACACGGACAGAGGTCAGTGGGAAGGAGATGCCCCAGCTGTACTGTGGTCCACTTTCACAGAATGGCGCAGTGTGACCCTAAAGTAGGCAGGCTTGAAAACAAACAGATTTCCATGAATGTGTACCCCAAAGTACTTATCTCTTGGAGAGGCTACCGAACGTTGCTAATGAATTGCTGTCCACCTGAACAGCTGTATGGCACATAATAGATGCTGAATAAAGGTCAAGTCTCTCTCACCCCTTGTACCAGGGCATTGCCAGAAGTCCACCTCTGCAAATGTTTCCAGGTCATTCCTAATTCTCCTTCCACCTCCACCCAGGACTTTAAAGTCACTCCCCAGTTTTTGCTCCCAACCACTGTGACCAAGCATAATGGCCCAGCCCATTCTGGGGACTTGGCTTGAGACTCTTTCTGTTAAAAACTAAAACAAATTCGCCCTAAATTCACCCTAAACAGATGACACTGATTTCCTCCTCACTAGAGAAGTAAGCTCAGAAGTTGTGTCAAAAATCTGGATTCCAGAGGCTGTCTGGGCACCTGCGACCTGGTTAGCACGACTACAAAGCCCCCCAAGAGCCACGCTTCATCCTGGCAGCCAGGATAAATGGCCCAAGTCCTGCTGTTTAAGATTCGGTCGCTGCAATTTATGGTCCTATCTCAGTTCAGCTGCGTGAGAAGAGGTGGCATCTGCATTCACCAAGATGCCCCTCCACCTTTCTAGTGGATGTCGAAGAATGGACAAGCAAGAGTCAGCGGATTTCTACCTCAGTTTAAAGAAAGTGAGGGACGCGGTGTCAGGCTCCCGGCGGCCAGACGACCTGAAACGTGGAGCCTAACTGACGGTTCCCGCTGCTTTCGCTGTTTTCAAAAGGGTTCGAGGAAACAGGTGGGAAAAGACACATCTCTAGCCCCAGCTCGGCCATTTGTGGAGTCCCTGCACACTGGCGGGCTCTCAGGGATGTGTTTTTTTTGGGGGGAGGGGGGTAGTAGGTCGCCCTGTCCACAGGCTCTGCCAAGACATCCCTCCTCTTTGGATGGAGAGCGGCGCGCGCAGCGGGTTTCACGCACCTGCGGCATCTGCGGGTCGTTGATGTCCCAGCTGAGCTTCATCCCGTAGGACCACGCGCAGTCCGCCAGCTGCGCCTCCGCCGCCGGCATCCGGTCCTCCTCGCGGGCGCTCCCTGCCAAGTGTCCTGAAAGACACAAGAAAAACAAACCAACCTAGAGCAGCCCAAGGTTGTTTTCCCCCTGTTTTAAAAGCAAGTGGAGAGAGAGACAGAGAGGCCGATTTAGAAATGCAGAAGCGGCGGACAAGGGCTCGGGGCGGTTCGGGTGGAGCCCTGTTCTTGGTGGCAGTGCTGAAAAGTCTCCACCTGGAGCACAGCGCGGGCGCCAGGCAGCTGCCTGCTTGTTTATAAAGGTGCCCCCCGCCCCGCGGCCCGGCGCGCTGTGCTCCGCCTTTCCTCGCTCCCCGCCCGCCCGCTCCCACCCTCCAGGGACCTGCAGGGCCGGTTCCCCACTTCCAGGCAGGGCGAGGGACGGAGGGGAGGTGGACCTGAGGACTCGAGGTGACGGGAAACTGAAGCCTAGACGGGCCAGAGTCGGGGGAGGTTGAAATGTCTAGTTAAAGTTGAAACTCATGTTCATTTTCCTAACTGCGCCCCACCTCTGGGGTTTCCGACTGGATCTAGAGAGAGGCTTTTGAGACAGAACCTTTCCAGCAAAGTCCCGAAGAGGTAATACTCAGTCCCCAGGCAGTTCGGGAACCACCTCTAAACGCCTGGGCGGCCGCGCGCCCTTGTCCTAGAAGATGCGCGCCTACTAGCTTTGGGGCGCGTTCTTTTCGGGGATTTTGTTCCGGCTGATGTTGCTGTTCAGTTGCTCAGTCGTGTCCGACTCCCTGAGACCCCATGGACTGCAGCACGCCAGGCTTCCCTATCCTTCACCATCTCCCAGAGCTTGCTCAAACATGTCCACTGAGTCGGTGGTGCCATCCAGCCATCTCGTCCTCTGTCGTCCCCTTCTTCTCCGGCCTCTGAGTCTTTTCTAATGAGTCAGTTCTTCGCATCAGGTAGGAAGGGGGAAGGGGAAGGAGGGGGGAACTCTGCGGCCCCCAAGCGCCCCAAACCTGTATTTTCTCTGCCGCCTTGGCTACTTCTGAGCCTGTTTTCTTTCTGCTAGGAAAAGGATCTGAGGCTCGGAGATTTCTCAGTCACCATCCACATGAAACGACCCTTTAAAAAAATAGTATTTTTTTTCTCCCTAACCGCGTGGAAATCGTCGGGGAAATATCACAACAAAATCGTATTTACACCCATTGCGTCTGCGGAGGCTCTGGAGACTGGAAGAACCAGGTGAGCGCTTAAGGCGCTGTGGGCTTCCCAGGGCTGAGACCAAGCTTTCTTTAGCTGTGCACCCACTTCCTTACGGTGATTGGAAGGGTCCAATACAAGGAACCAATGGAAGGGGTTTAAGTTGCTCTTTGGCCGCCGCGGTCCGCGAGGGAGGGTGGGTTTCCAGAACTCACTCCCTGCGCCTTTGTTCTTGGGGATGGCACGTTCCCGCTGCCAGCACAGCCAGACAGAAGCGACCTGCTAGTTGCTATGCTGCTGCTGCGAAGTCGCTTCAGTCGTGTCCGACTCTGTGCGACCCCATAGTCGGCCTCCCACCAGGCTCCCCCGTCCCTGGGATTCTCCAGGCAAAAACACTGGAGTGGGTTGCCATTTCCTTCTCCAATGCATGAAAGTGAAGTCCCTTGGTCGTGTCCAACCCTCAGCGACCCCATGGCCTGCAGCCCACCAGGCTCCTCCGTCCATGGGATTCTCCAGGCAAGAGAACTGGAGTGGGGTGCCATCGCCTCCTCCGGTTAGTTGCTCAGTCCTGCCCAACTCTTTGCGACCCCATGGCCTGCAGCCCACCAGCCTCCGCTGTCCACGCGATTTTCCAGACAAGGATAGGCTAGTGGCTTGCCATTTCCTTCTCCACTGATCTCCCCGACCCAGGGATAGAACCCGGGTCTCCTGCACTGCAGGCAGATTCTTTAGGCAGCCAGACGGAGGCCGGCTTCTAAAGACGTTCACTGTTAGAGAAGGACGCTGGGAACCTGCATCCCGCCAAATCCTCACCCCCGCGCGCCTAGAATTTGGCATCGTCGAGCGCGCACGCGGTTGCAGCGTGGCACCCGGAGGGAAGGACGCACAGTCCAGCGCCTCTTGCAGGATTACAGCCTCTTCCTTTGGCGAAAGGTGAGGAAAGCGATGCGCACTTAAACCGCAAGAAGCGAATCTCGTCCACGTTCCCAGTCCTCTTAACTTTCCTGGCGGAGGGCAAGTCAAACCAACAGTGAAGTTTGACTCAGAGCCGCTGCTGTTGACGGCCCAGGGGCAGAGAATTCCCAAGAGGGTAAAAGCCGTATTTGGGTAATGACACGAATTTTCTTCTTTCTCTAGTTTCAAGCTGGGATTCCCTGCTCCCACCCTCCCCGAAACTCCCCTCCCCCCCCCCCAAGCAGAGGCGCAAAGTTCTTGTAAGAGAAAATGACAAATTCATTCCCCAGCCTCCCTACCGCGATCACCCTGCCCCTAAAGTTTCTATGTTCTTGTGGGTCAGCGTTTCTGATTAAAATCATTCACAGAGTTGCCGCGAAAATCTGGGAGGAAACGGAGAAACGTGTTCACTGTTCACCCACTAGTTTCATCCACAGACTTTCAGTGTATCAACCGCGCCCTGAACCTCCTGGCAACTTCTATCATTCAGCTGCTTTTTGGGTTCTCTTCTTTTTCCACGGTTAAAATTACTGACCCTTCTCTTTTCATTTATTACAAATCGACATTTCTTTGTCAAGTTTAAGATAATATTACGTTTTAAAATGTTTTAAAAACATTTTAAAGGAGATCAAGCCAGTCAATCCTAACGGAAATCAGTCCTGAATATTCATTGGAAGGACTATTGCTGAAGCTTGAAGCTCCAATACTTGGATCACCTGATGTGAAGAGAGCCAACTCATTGGAAAAGACCCTGATGCTGGGAAAGATCGAGGGTGGGAGGAGAAGGAGTTGACAGAGGATGAGATGTTTGGATGGCATCACCAACTCAGAGGACATGAATTTGAGCAAGCTCCAGGAGTTGGTGAAGGACAGGGAAGCCTGGCATAATGCAGTCTGCGGAGTTGTAAACAGTCAGACAAAGCTTAGGGACTGATCAGTAACAACAAAATGTTTTTAATATAACTTCAAAAACAGACTTAAAATCACTTGTGAAAATATGTAGAAACTAATTTCTGGTCTTATTGTAACCATTGTTATACTATTCCTTTTCTCTGTAATTTTGGGATATTCCTAGAGTCCTTATCCTTCAAACATGTAAAAAAGCACAGTTTAAAAAAATGAAAGCCAAGTGAATGAATCAAGTACTTTTTTTTTTTTTCTAAATAGATTCTGGTATCCAAAGAAAAGTCGTTGTCTACTGTATTTAGTTTGAGCAGAGTTAGAATATATATTCCAAGTTGTCCTAAAATTATGTCTGGGTAAAGCATGTTAGTAAAAGAAGTTAATCAAAGTGAAAACATAAAAAAAATAAATGGTGTTGTCTGTGATGTTATCTTTAATTTCTCTTGAATTTTTGAATCCATTAACAACCATGTTATTTGAAAGACATATTTTCCCCACAGTCTGAAAATAATTGATTAAAACTTTTAAACTAATATCAAGAAGACTTAAATGTCATACATTATATTCTTACTGTATTACCTATTTTATTCTCTAAAAGTGCATTTAAACTGTATTTGATTATTTGCTATCAACCTTAAAATTTTCCTGCATTAATACTTGCATTGATTCAGAACACTATTCACAGCTGATTTTGAAATCGTAGAAGTTTATTAATCCAAAAGCAAAGGAATCTAAAAGTTTGGTTTATATTAAAATAAGTAAATTACATCGTATTTACCAGGAATGGATACGATGAGCTTTGAAACAAGTACTTTATTGAATGGACTGGAGATACAAGGTGGAGTTCAGGGCTAACTCGCAGAGATTCTGGTTATATTAAGTTTACCTTGGATGCAAACAAATATCTTCTGTAAAGGTCATGACACCAAGTACCCACAGCACCTGATTATCATACAAGTTAATTTTTCACAAGGAATGTTTGGATCTGAGAGGTCCTTTTGTCTGCTTTTTTTTCTTTTTTTAAAGAAAATTCCAGTCCAACTTATTTTTGTCACCGTGTACCCGTATCAGACAACCGATCAGCCTAAACTTGGTACACATTCTCGTGGGGCTAAAGTAAGTGGGCAGAAAACAAGCAGCCTGGATGAAAATGTTTATTTTATTTTGACTGAGCACAGCGAGATGTGTATATTTTAAAACCCTTTCTTTTGTAATATCAGGAATAAAGTCACAGTTTCAGGTACAGATCTGGTTCCTATGGGGAAAGTTCAGCTTCAGTCCGTTAATGTCAATGGATCGAAACCAGCTCTGCTGTTAAAGGTGGAGAGAAAACTGCCGGCTTCAGCACAGGGTGCGCCTATCACCTTAGAACTTCGCTTTTAAAGTCTGTTAATTGACACGTTTTCATCCCTGGAGAAGTCGCTTTTTCTTAAGGTGCGCTTGCGTGCGCCCAGGTGGCCCTATCTTGATTCCTAGTTAACATGCCAGCGTTTCTTAACACGCTTCTCAATCGCGGGACTCTGCTAAGTTTTCAGGGGCGGGATGATTGATTAGAGTTTGGGGCGGAGCTTGGCGTCCGGGAGCCGTGGGCTACCCCAGCCCTCGCCGGCGGAACCCAGGAGGCGGAGCGCGGCGTGGCGCGTCCGGCTCCCGGCGTGCGCCCTGGTTCGGGTACGTGGCGTCCAGCCTGAGCCTCGGGATGGGGGAGGTGAGTGACCTCGGGGGGACCCGAGCACCGTCGAACCCCGGCCCCTGCTCCACCGTTCCAGAGGGACGCGGGGGCGCACGTCCGTCGGGCTCTGGGCTCCGAGCCTGGCGTGCTCGCCCAGAATGCTCCGGTTGCTCCGTACCCCGCCAGGCTCCTCTGTCTGTGGGATTCTCCAGGCAAGAATACTGGAGCGGGTTGCCAGTTCCTTCTCTGGGGGATCTTCCTGACACAAGGATCGAACCCGTGCCTCCCGCATTGGGAGATTCCTTACCACTGCGCCACCTGGGAAGCCTGGCGTGCCCCCCGGCCCTTCGCAGGGGCGCTGGGGCGCTTCACCCTTCTTAGGTTTGCTAGGAGTTTGTTGGTCGCTTTCAGGGAGACCGTAAGTAGAATAGAAACTTCCGGTCCCTCGCTAGTAAAGCGTTTGAGGAAGGGGGACTGGAGAATTAATGTCTGAAGGCAAGGATATGCTTCTTTTCGAGTTGTTCGGGATGTTTTCCCAGCCCGTTTTTTTCTCTGGTTTCCTGGAAAGTGCAAGGACGCAAACCTACCCAGGTCCCAGATCTATGGCCCCAAGATTCTGGGGCTTCTGTTAGCCCCGCCGCTCAGGGTTTGAAGGGAGCAAGGTGGGTTGGTACTTTCCCTCATTCCTTTTCTTGAATACACTGTTGGTGGAAAAAAACAAGCCTGGATTTGAGTCTTTGAATTCACCTTTTTCCCCTATTTATAAATAATATTATTGTAAAATATGCTGACATTTAAGGATTTTGTCCAGTACACAAAGGACTATTAGCCCAAGCTAGATTAAAAAAAAAAAAAATTCTTTAGGAGAGAGATTACTTTTTTTTTTTAAGTTATTCTTTAATTGTTGGGAGCAGGTGAGATGCCCTTGTTTAGCGTGTTTGTGAAAACTAGGTTGGTAATCCAGGAATCACTTCTTGAAGAAAATGTGCAACAACCCAATGTTTAGTAAGTTTTCTTGTTGCTGTTTTGATCCTTGAAGTTTCAGTTTTAAGCCCTGGAGTCACATTTAAAATTCTCGCAAGTCAGAAATACAAAGCTTAAGCTCATGACTGGGCTTGAAACTCGCTTTAGAAAACCTTATTTTACAAGCTCTCATTCTGAAAATGGTTCATTCATTCAAAACCTTTTTTTAATTTTTATTATAGTTGCTGCTATAGAGTTTAAATTTATGTGGTCATTTATTACAATGATATTTACTTTGTTTCTTATGGTAATTTGTATTTGTTATAAGTGTTAAAGAAGGTTGGATAAAGCTTTTGGGCTTTCTTCTAAGTCATAGTTTTCTTAGACCAGTGGCGTGAATGAAGAAAGTTTGTTCAGGAAAATAATATAAACCTTATTTCTTTTTAAAACTTAGTGCATTTCTTGGAAATAAATTTTCTTTTTAATGTTTTTTGTACACAGGAGAACGAAGGTCCTTTGCAGTCCGTTCCAGAAAAGGATGAGAGTGGACTGCCCCGGGACGCTTTCTCTGTAAAGACCGAGTTTGTGTTCCGTGTGTGTGTGCTGTCTTGTTCTGTGTTTCCTTCCTCCAGTTATTCAAGCCTAAGAAGTCCTTTTCTACCTTTCTAATCTGCATCAGCTTATCACCATCTCTTTGATTACCCTACTAATATCCTAATCTAGGCTATTCCGTTGCACTATTCTAGGTGGAGGTAGACAGTATCGAACAAAATAGACGCAATGCTGGCTCTCCTAAAACTTTCACCCTGGCAGAGAGCCAAAGAGAATAAGAACACAAGTAAGATGGTAGGAAGAAAGTGGAACAGGTCTTGTGATGGCGAATAATTGCCCTTGACTAACTTTAGATAGAGGCTTCCTAGGTGGTGCAGTGGGAAAGAATCTACCTGCCAATGCAGGAGACGCAAGAGACTTGGGTTCAATCCCTGGGTCGGGAAGATCCTCTAGAGTAGAAAATGGCAACTCACTCCAGTATTCTTGTCTGGAGAATTCTATGGACAGACGAGCCTGGTGGGCTATAGTCTATGGGGTCGAAAAGAGTTGGATACCACTGAGCAACTGAGCATGCACGCACGCACACACATGCATGCAACTTTAGATAAGGTCTGGAAGACCAACCTGAAAAGGGGATATTAAAGCTGAGAACTGAGGGATGACAAGCAGCCGGAATGGTAAGTGGTGGGGAGAAGCAGTCCAGGCATAGCATATCTGGTGTAAAGGCCCTGAGGCCAGGAAGAGCTTGACTTATTCTGGGACTGAGAAGGGAAGTGAGACAGGATATGCTGACAGAGCCCTACAGACCAAGGCAAAGGGTTTGGATTTGTTCTGAGTATAGAGAAACCGCAAGTAGGAAGAAGCTTGAACTGCTGAGTCAGAGAATCTGAACATGAGTCCCAGCCAGGTGATCTCATACACGTTCTTAACCTTTCCCAGCCTTGTTTTATTATCCCCAGATAAAGAGTCTAACACCTAGATCAATGGTGAGGAGTAAATTAGAATATCTGCAGAATGCCTAACCCCCTTGGTTAAAAAAAACCTTACTATTAATATGTGGTAATTTAAATTCTGTTTAAATGTTTAATTTCAAATGCTCTGTCCTCCTTTAAATCAGTACTAGGAGTAGATGGAATTTCAGGCTAGGTATAGTAAAATGATTCACTAAAATACTGTAAGTTAGCCTATAGGACGGAGAAGGCAATGGCACCCCAGTCCAGTACTCCTGCCTGGAAAATCCCATGGATGGAGGAGCCTGGTAGGCTGCAGTCCATGGGGTCGCTGAGGGTTGGACATGACTGAGCGACTTCACTTCACTTTTCACTTTCATGCATTGGAGAAGGAAATGGCAACCCACTCCAGTGTTCTTGCCTGGAGAATCGCAGGGATGGGGGAACCTGGTGGGCTGCTGTCTATGGGGTCGCACAGAGTCGGACACGACTGAAGCGACTTAGCAGCAGCAGCAGCACCCTATAGGATTGGACTGGGTTTTCTTGATTAAAGAAGAAGTCATATCTTTTATAGTACAGATATTTAAGAATATATGTTATTCAAGCACACATACAGAGACACACATATAGAGATAGGTCTTGACTAACTTTCAGGCAGAAAAGTTCAATTTCATTCATAGTAGCAATTTGTGTGTATTAGTTCCCTTAACTGTAAGTATTGGTGTTGAATTCGTTTTCTCCTGTTAAAATCATTTATATAACTTAATGAGTGATAATAGGCTTGCATTTTGTAGTGTTGTAGTGTTTCTAACATCACTGGGGATAAAGTCTCTCCCCACAGATATCTGTAATTCAGGTGTGGTTTTCCCTAAGTCAGCAGTTCTCAGACTTTAGGGTGATGAGGATCACCTGAAGGGCCCCGCTCCCAGAGTTTCTGACTCCTAACACATGCCCCGGTGATGTCTGTGCTGTATTGGTGGTGGTTTTGCAAACTACTGTCTTAAGCCCCCAAAATAATTGCCTGCATGGTTACTGTTCAAGATATAACTCTATTCTTACCTTCTTTTTCGGCACTCAATTTTTCTACACGGAATTGTTATTGGTAACAATTGTTAGAAATATCACTATGAAATAAGAATCCTTGGGGAAAAAGAGTAATTTTCAAACTGTCAACATTCCAGCTTCAATCGCTTCTTACTAATGCATTCCATGATGAAGGATTTCAGAAAATCAAAGAATATTTTCAGGAACAGCACCATGTTCTTCAAAAATATAACAATCTTTTATTACGCCATCTCGACAGATCAATAAATAAGGTAAGTGAGTTTTGTTTGTTTGTAATCAGAGTACCGATGTGTGACTGTGTAAGGCTTTTAACTTGGTGTGGTCTCATCCCAAGGAACTGGATAAAAATGAATTCCAGCATGTTTCTCTGTTGCTGAAATGTATCCAGCGATTCTTCATTGATGGCCTCAAAGAAGATGAGCCTTTACTGATTAAGCAGGGTCTGATCCCAAAGATAAGTGTCATCTTTTAATTTTGTGTGGATTTGGATAATGTAAAGAACAAGAGAGGATTCAGTTGCCCAGTTTGGTATTTTATATTCCTTTGAAGTCAGATTTGAAAAGGAGCTGATGCCAGGGCTTGTTGCCTATATCCAACCAAAACTTAAGTTCTACGTGTTTCCTGATATATGGGGTGGACAGGACACTTGGGGAGTGCACAGGAATAAGTCAGATACAGCCCCTCCTCCCCTTGACAAGTCAATACAGTAATAGTATGATTTTATTATTTCAGTGAATTTAGCTTAAATACAGAATGAAGAGAGTGGACTATTACACCTCTCCCCCAAAGGCTTTATACCTGTTTCAATAGACTTTATTAACAAGATTGTTGTTGTTCATTTACTCAGTCACGTCCGACTCTTTGCAGCCCCATGGACTGCAGCACGCCACACTTCCCTGTCTTTCACCATCTCCCAGAGTTTGCTCAGATTCATGTCCATCGAGTCAGTGATGCCACCCGACCGTCATCTTCTATCAGTCCCCTTCTCCTCCGTCCTCAGTCTTTCCGGCATCAGGGTCTTTTCCAATAACAAGATTGGACCTAGATAAATGATCGGTTTATCCTTTGCCACAGGCCACTTCTCCAACTTCCTAAAAGCCTAGTTGAATCTGAAAAAACACATGGCAAAAGTATCTTTTGCTTATTCTACTGCTGTTGCTAAGTCGCTTCAGTCGTGTCCAACTCTGTGCGACTCCGTAGACGGCCTCCCACCAGGCTCCCCCGTCCCTGGGATTCTCCAGGCAAGAACACTGGAGTGGGTTGCCATTTCCTTCTCCAATGCATGAAAGTGAAGTCCCTTGGTCGTGTCCTACTCTTAGCAACCCCATGGACTGCAGCCTACCAGGCTCCTCCGCCCATGGGATTTTCCAGGTAAGAGTACTGGAGTGGGGTGCCATTGCTTTCTCTGTTGCTTATTCTAGGTCACCCAAATTACGCAGTTCTGTTTTTTAATCAGAAGGTAACATTGTGTGCACCTTTGATAATGGCTGCTACTGCTAAGTCACTTCAGTCGTGTCAGACTCTGTGCGACCCCATAGATGGCAGCCCACCAGGCTCCCCTGTCCCTGGGATTCTTCAGGTAAGAACACTGGAGTGGGTTGCCATTTCCTTCTCCAATGCATGAAAGTGAAAAGTGAAGTGAAGTCGCTCAGTCATGCCTGACCCTCAGCAACCCCATGGACTGCAGCCTACCAGGCTCCTCCATCCACAGGATTTTCCAGGCAGGAGTACTGGAGTGGGGTGCCATTGTCTTCTGGAAGCAAAGCAGAGTTTTCCCAGTCTCTGGCTGCACTTTTTTTTTCATGGTAAGATTTGCAGCCCTGAGATTGATTGTTGATGAGGACATGAGGGTAGGGGACAGAAGGGTGACCCGAGCTGGCAGTAAAGTCTCTACTTACCCTCTGCAGGTACTTGCATCTCAAGTTTATCAAGATTGGGTTGGGCCAAGGAGATGTGTCCATCCTTTTGCACTTTAAAATGCCTATAATCATGGGGCTGCCCCTCCATCTGGAGAAGGCAATGGCACCCCACTCCAGTACTCTTGCCTGGAAAATCCCATGGACGGAGGAGCCTGGTAGGCTGCAGTCCATGGGGTCGCGAAGAGTCGGACACGACTGAGCAACTTCACTTTCACTTTTCGCTTTCATGCATTGGAGAAGGAAATGGCAACCCACTCCAGTGTTCTTGCCTGGAGAATCCCAGGGACGGGGGAGCCTGGTGGGCTGCTGTCTATGGGGTTGCACAGGGTCGGACACGGCTGAAGTGATTTAGCAGCAGCAGCAGCCCCTCCATGGAGGGGAGAGAGTAAACTCCGGGTTTTCCTAACTTCTCTTGGGGACTTTAAAAGTGTTAGCTGCTGGGGTGTAGGGGGAGACCCGCAGGAGGGAGTAGAAATCTAAGGGCTGTACTTAATGCAAGTTGTATATTTCATTTTTTTAATGGGGTATAATTGTTTATAGTGTTGTTAGTTTCTGCTGAATAGCAAAGTAAATCAGCTATCAGTTCAGTCGCTCAGTTGTATCCAACTCTTTGCGACCCCATGGACTACAGCATGGCAGGCCTTCCTGTCCATCTCCAACTCCCAAAGTTTACTCAAACTCATGTCCATTGAGTCAGTGATGCCATCTAGCCATCTCATCCTCTGTCGTCCCCTTCTCCTGCCTTCAATCCTTCCCAGCATCAGGGTCTTTTCCAGTGAATCAGTTCTTTCCATCAGGTGGCCAAAGTATTGAAGTTTCAGCTTCAACATCAGTCCTTCCAGTGAACATTCAGGACTGATCAGCTATATGTGTACATATATCCCCTCCCTCCCAGACCTCCCTCCCACCTCACCCCTCACCCCACCTGTCTAGGTCATCACAGAGCACTGAGCTGAGCTCTCTGTGCTATACAGCAGCTTCCCACTAGCCATCTATTTACACATGGTAGTGTGTTTGTGTGTGTGTGTGTGTGTATGTATATATCAGAAAGAGAAAAATATCAACATATGTGTATTTTATATTGATTTTAGCCCCACCCAACTCTCTGATCCCCTGGAGAAGGAACTGGCAACCTACTCCAGTATTCTTGCCTGGGCAATCCCATGGACAGAGGAGCCTGGAGGCCTACAGTCCATGGGGTCAAAAAGAGTTGGACACGACTGAGCGACTAAGCAACAGCTTCCTGATATACTTACTTATACAGATAATATGAAGCAGAGACAAAGAGCCAAAACTCCAAAGGAATGGAGCAGGCTGTCCCTAGGCACCTTGGAAGCTGAAGCTGATTTGGGGGGATGAATTGGGATCTGCTCTGAACTGAAATCTATATTTAGACTTCAGAATGCCTTCCCAAGGGTTGAGAAGTGTCAGATCAAGTTTCCACTGGAGTTTTGACCCAAATAGGAACTTCCACATTCCGTTGTTATTCTAGCTGGTGATGGAAACGCCCCAGCCATGATTTAAACACCTTGTAAAGCATGTAGTGTTAATTCGTGTAGGTTGATATTATCAGAGTGGAGGGGGTACCAGATTTTATACTTCTAAAGCCCACTGGGCTCACAGGCTCAACATAAAGTCTGCTGGGAGGTGGTTCGCCATAGAAGAAGAATTTCCTACAGAGAGGAGCAAGTTTGGCCCTGTACTTGAAGATTCAGGAGGACTGAGTGACTTCTTTGCCATATGCATCACGAGTAAGAGCTATTGCATCCATCAATAATTATCTGTCTGGTTTCTGGTAATGACACAGCTGTAGGGGCAGCTGGTATAACAGCTATTTTGCATAATTTTGGCACAGAGATGCCTTCAGAGTGAATTCCTAGTGCAGGTTTTGATCAAATAATGTGGCATTTTGCCCACCTGTCTATACTCAGTGGATTTTGATGAGCTGGGGAGGGGGACAGGATTTGGGGGCATAAATGGAATAGAGACAGAAATGGATTTAAAAGCATAGAATTTTGAGCATGAGTATAGGGAGGGAGAAAAAAGTGCCTTAGCGGTGAGTTCACTTAAAAATTTATTTATTGGAGAATAGCTGATTGACAATATCGTGTTAGTTTCAGGTATATAGCCATGTGAATCAGTTATACATATATCCACTTGTTAAGTTTTCTTTCCCCATGTAGGCCATTAGAGTGTTGAGTAGAGTTCCCTGTACTATACAACAAGTTATTATTTGTCTGTTATATATATATTAATAGTGCTGTGTATAAATCAGTCTTAATTTATCCCCTGCCCCACTGACCTCTGGGACATTTCTTCCATGGACTGTTGGAGAAAAGTTTGCTTTAGGAGGTGGATGACCCAATCAAATGCAAATATTTGTCTGATTTGAGATAAAAGAAAATCACCTGGAACTTAATAGAGCTTCCAAACGTTGCTGTACCTTATAATCGCCTAGAGAGCTTTGAGATATCATGTGAAGGTCTCATTGCCGGAGATTCTGACTTACTGGGTCTGCAGTGGTCTCACTCATGAGGGCATTTTAAAGCTCCTCAGGATTTCCTAATGTGCAGCCAAGATTGAGAGCTGATGGGTTCATCCATGGCCTTTGGATGGTACCTCGGTTCTTGACTCTAAAGTGGAGAAAGTTTCCAAGGCCCCATTCCTGTAAGAGAATGCCTCATCACAAACTCATGTCACCAACTTCTTGTTCAATTGATTTCTGACTATGCATGCCAGGATTTTCTTTCTTTTTTTTTTTTAATAAAAGTGTCTAGTCTCTGCAAAAACATCCAAAGATGGCCTTTGCTTCATCGAATAAATATATTCTAGAGAGGTTTATGGGCTTCCCAGGTGGCTCAGTGATAAAGAATCTGCCTGCCCATGCAGGAGACATGTGTTTGATCCCTGGGATGGGAAGATCTCCTGGAGGAGGGCATGGCCACCCACTCCAATATTCTTGCCTGGAGAATCCCATGGACAGAGGAGCCTGGCGGGCTCAGTCTGTGGGGTCGCAAAGAGTTGGAGACAGCTGAGCGTCTGAGCGCACACAGAGCGCAGGGAGGTTTATACAAGTTAATTAAATCACACCAATTCTAGCTTTGTAATATAAACTTGGATAGATGTTCCTATGGGGTGGAGGGTGGTGGTGAGGGGTGGGGATCTCCAATTAGCTGGAAGCTTCTGGCAGAAGAAAGGAAGGAAGGAACGTGGCCGGGCCTGTGTCCTGCACTGGCCCACTTCTGGAGAGCTCTCTGCAATCTGCTGTCCTTTGATGTTGAATGGCTTGTTTTCTGTAACCTCCAGGGTTACAGGAATGAGGAATTTCTCCTGCATTCTCTTGACCACTCTCTAGCCCCTTTATAAGGCTTTCTGGTGTGGATGATCCTGGCAAAGTCTCCGGTTCTTGCTGGTATAAGAACTTACTGCAACTCTGTAGTGGTCTGAGTCCATTCTGGAGTGGTCTAGATGAAGACTTCAGGACCAGACCTAATTGAATGGAAAGAGGTCTTTAAAATGATAAGAGCTGTGAAATTTTATCAAATGGGGAGTAGAGATTTAGTCCTAGAGATTGTATAAGTATTTCTTTTATTGTGTACATGGTTTCCTGGTTTGAAAGAACAGTGGGATTTCTGACCATGGCAGACCTAGCCTCAGACACATCTCTGAAGAACGCGACAGAAGACTTCTTTGACACAGCCTTGGTAAGGATGGGGGCGGGTGCTTTAGTGAGCAGATAGCGTTGGTAATTTGCAGGATCTTCAAGTTGTTTATAAAGCTTGTGTTTTTCCAAGAAGTGGATTTTACTAAAAGACTCATATTTTATTATTAGAAATGTTATATGAAATAGTAACAAACAGTATGTGTAACCAACGTTATAGAAAAATAAGGTGATTTATTTTCAAATATATTGTTCACCTGATTGGAGGTAATAAGCTGATTTTAATACAGTGGATTGAAGGTCAAATAGGATTTCTCTATAATTTTTTTCTACGGTAGTTAAAGCCAACTTCTGCCTGTTAGAGAATTATCAGCCTTAATACATTAATGTTACAGTTGATAATGCTTTTAAAAAATAATAGAAGTTTTACTTTTTCTTTTCATTAGATTATTTCCAGACGTAGTAGTCAAGGTAAGTGTATTATTTACTACTAACTGGCCACTGACCTCTCATTACTTGAATATTCTTGAATAGAGAAGAATATTTACCTAAATGATGGGAAAAGTGCTGTGGGTCTAACTGTTATATTTGGATTAGCTGACCGTCTTGTGGCAGGCAGATTGTGGTGCTGCAGTGAGTTTTGCTATCAAGTGTGCCTCACTTGCCTCTGGTGCGTCTTTATTTCGCTGCTTCTACCACTGTTTGGTCCTTCAGTTCCGATCAGGGATGGAGAGACACTTCTGTCATCCAAACCAGCAAAATTACCTAATACTGATTTAACTTGAAATCAATTCCATGCCTCTCTCTGTCTTTCAAGAGCGCAAAAGGTAGATTATTTGGATGTTCGGGTGATATTGTTCAGCTTAGCTCACGTTAAAGGTAATTCCACATTTTCAATTATGAAACCATGCATTCAAAGACGCACGGAGCAGTGGGGTGGGCTTGGGTAGGGGAGGTAAAGAGGGAGGGGCTAATTTGTGTCTAATTTGTGCCATGTATACTTACAGCTAATTCACGATGTTGTAAGCCAGAAACCAACACAACATTGTAAAGCAATTATCCTCCACTTAAAAATAAAGAAGACAAAGATAGATAGATATCCAGGCCATTTTAATGTCCTCTCCCTATTTTCCATCTTTTTCATTCTTCTGAAAAGCTACTACTAAATCCACACTACATTCTACAGTGACTGCTGTGCTTAGTCGTTCAGTTGTGTCCGACTCTTTGCGACCCCATGGATTATAGTCTGCCAGGCTCCTCTGTCCATGGGATTCTCCAAGCAAGAATCCTGGAGCGGGTTTCCATTCCCATCTCCAGAGTATCTTCCTGATCCAGGGATCGAACCTGGGTCTTTCGCATTGCAGGCAGATTCTTTACCATCTGAGACACCAGGGAAGCTGCCCAAGACCTTTATAAAATGCTTGCTTTTATAAAATTCACAAATGTGAAAAATGCATAGAAACAATGGGAAACTGTGTTCAGGAGCCACCCTTGCACGTTGCTCACTCTGGATGCCGAAGCAGCTTTGCCTGAGATGCGAAGAGCACAGTCAGACTCTGCATGGACTGCTGCTGCTTATCTCCATGGGTGTCCAGGTTGTGCAGGACAAGGAAGCCTGGTGCGCTGCAGTGCATGGGGTCGCAGAGAGTCTGACATGACTTAGCAACTGAACAACAAAGGCCCTGCAGATCTACTGTGGCCTGGGGCTTTCTAGAACTTGCAGTAGGCTAGCATGTGTCCCTTATCCACCCTAGATAGTTTCGGAAACATTTGCTGCCCTTGGCTTTTCAGCCTTTGCTTCTCCTGCTGTGTACAATCATTTCCTTTTTCTTTTATTTTTATTTTTTTAGCATCACTGTGATTCTTTGAAAATTCTGCTTTCAGGGAAAATTCAGCTGTTGAATTCCTTCATATTTACCTTGGGATTTCTAGTGACAGAAGAAGCTGTAAATCCTTTGATCCAACGGGAGGTGAGTTGCTGACACCAGGGGCCCTGGGCCCTATGGAGAAGTTTGTGCCTCGTCCTGTCTTTGTCTCTTCCTCTGAAAAGCTTTCCCAACTCCCAACAGGCACTGAAGACCTTGAATGGCATTCTGCAAGCTGTACCTCGGGAAGAGAGAAAACGTCTCCTCTTGTTGGAAGGCCCTTGTCGTCTTATGTACGTGACCTTGACCTGATCTGGTGGTCATGTAAGGGCAAAATCTCTGAACTGTACTACCCCAATCTGTTGCGCTTCCCTGGTGGCTCAGATGGTAAAGAATCTGCCTGCAATACAGGAGATCTGGGCTGTATACCTGGGTCGGGAAGATCCCCTGGAGAAGGGCATGGCAACCCACTCCAGGATTCTTGTCTGTAGAATCCCATGGACAGAGGAGCCTGATGGGCTACAGTCCATGGGGTCACAAAGAGCCAGACACAACTGGGCAACTAACACAGACAGTCTTTGTTCTGTTTAGGTATTTGTGGTGGTGGATTTTTTTTTTTTTCTTCTGGTTCTATCACATTTGTGAGGTGAAATACTTTCTCAGGCTTTAGATTATTTTTCACTGTGAATGTGAACTGAATTAGCGACTCATGGGAGAATGTTAAGAATACAGACCTGGTGCCAGGCTTTAGCCTTCCAACCCTGGTTTCACCACTTACACTGGTTGTTCCTCTAGAGCACAGTCTTAACTCACTACACCTCAGTCTGCTCACCTGTAAAATGGAACCAACATTAATACCTGATCGATAGAGTACAGGTCAAATCAGGCAATCCATTGAAAGTGATTAGCATATCACCTGGTAGAGAGCAGATATTCACAGGTTACCAGCTATTAGCTGTCCCAGTACAGCATGTATTGCTTTCCACGGGATGGATTTTGGGGGTTTTGGTGACCCGCTCACAGTTACATAGTTCCTGGGACATTGACATTTGGAGGTAAGGTGGTCCTGTCGACCATGGGAAGCAACACTAGTACCTTGTTTTGAGATTTGAGCCTGAACCTGTGTGCTGAGCACCAGTCAGCATCAGAGACATCATTATGGCCCTCCATTGTTCAAGTGACCCTCAGCCATGCCTGCAAGAGGAGGGGATCCAGCTGATCACAGTGAGGGCTTCCCTGAGGGCTCAGATGGTAAAGGATCCCCCTGCAGTGCAGGAGACATGGGCTCGATCTCTGGGTCGGGAAGATCCCCTGGAGGAGGCATGGCAACCCACTCCAGTATTCTTGCCTGGAGAATCCCATGGACAGAGGAGCCCGGCGGGCCACAGTCCATAGGGTTGCAGAGAGTCGGACACGACTGAGCGACTGAGCACAGCACAGACTGAAGGAGGTGATTGGAGACTGTGGAGCTCACCGTGTTTGTCCGCTTAGCTCTTTGCAGGATACAGTGTTTCCTCTGAATTTTTCCTGCTGTGTTTCTTTGAATACGTTAGTTTAATTATTACCCTTAGTCATGTGTTTAGATCTGGAGAGAAGTCGACCTGATGGACTCTGCTCAGTTTTCAGCCTAATGCACTTAACGTTTGAGTGTTCTCATCTGGAATGTTCTGCATTTCTAGTCAAATGTAAAACCTGCAAACATAAAATTAAGTAGAACTCTTGATAAGAGGATTCTAAGACTTCTATTAAATTGTGACAAATCCATCCACTTATTATGAGAAACTGAACTGTTACAAGATTTCTAAAATCCATTCTTTAGCTTTGGAGTTATGACATTAAAAAAGATCAGCATCATACTTGTCAGCATTTAATTGAAATTCTTAAATGAACATGAAGTTTGGGAATCTCTGGTCACAGTAATGTGATAACTTAACCCCATTACATCTGTAGCTTTAGCAGTTTTAAAAATTGATTCCAAATGGCAATAGGAAAGATTCCATGGACTGCAGCCCACCAGGCTGTTCCATCCATGGGATTTTCCAGGCAAGAGTACTGGAGTGGGGTGCCATTGCCTTCTCCGGGAAAGACCCACAGCACCTCCTGTATCATTTCTTCCAGGGTAAAGCTAGGTAATAATAATAATAAAGAATATATATCTTCACAGGCTGGTGAGGTGATTATAGAATTCCAGAATCTTAGCATTTGATAAATTCTTTGGGGAGGATCACAGAAGAACTAGAATCTCAGAATGTGTAGCAGTTCTAGTTTCTCTTTCAAAAAGTATATTTAAGTCAATATGTAAATTTGAGACTTTTCCCAGAAACATATGTTCTTAACATCGAGGACATTCTGATAATGAGTTTGAAATACTTTCAAAAAAATATACATCTCGGTTTAAAATTTTAATGCCAATGTAGTAAAGTTTTACTTATTTATGTTCATCCCAGTAAAATGAAATTTATCTAAATATTTCAGGAAAGACCTTGCAAGGACAATCTTGACTGTGGGTGGTAAGAAGCATTTAGAATTTTAAATATGAGAATATTAAATACTGGACGTGGGTTTAATGAGCATCTTGGAACTATGGGAAATAAAGTATGGTCAAATTGAAATTAGGAAGTAGAATTTTATTTTTAATTTATGATTGAAGCACTAAGCATGCTGAAACCATAAAGAATAGTTAATGAATATTCCTTTACTCTCCAATGAGGTGAGTCAAATTTGATCATTTTTCCACATTTGCTTCAAATTATTTTTTAAGTAAATCAGAGTTACAGGTAAAGCCCCATGTCCAAATTCCCATCCCATTCCCCTCTTTATCTGTAGAGATAATCCTTGACTTGGACTTGTTTTCCATTTTCAAGAATATGTTTATACTTTAATACATATATTCACAAGCAACATACACTGTTATTTTGCAAGTTTTAAGTTTGCATATCCAGTTGCCATTTGGTTTTTACCTTTAATATTGTTTAAAATCTAAATATGTTGCGATATGTAGTTTCGTTTATCTGCTCTGAAAAACCACAATTTATCTTGAGATTTTGTTATAGTAGAAATATTTCTTAAGACTGGGGAAAAAAGTCTTTTTTTTTTTTTTTAAATTGAGGTCTAGTTGTATAATGTTATATAAGTTACAGGTATACAATATAGTAATTCACAATTTTTAAAGGTTATACTCAGCTTATAGTTACTGTAAAATTCTTTCTGTACTCCCCATGCTGTGCAGTGTATCCTTATAGCTAATTTTACACCCAACACTTTGTACCTCCTACTTTCTCACTCCTATCTTGCCCCTTTCCCCTTCCCTCTTCCCACTGGTAACCACTAATTTGTTCTCTGTGTCTGCGAGTCTTAGACATAGTTGGTTTTAAATGTTTTAATATATCTGAAATATTGAATGCAGAAGTAACATTTAG
Organism: Budorcas taxicolor; assembly: GCF_023091745.1. Classification (NCBI taxonomy): domain Eukaryota; kingdom Metazoa; phylum Chordata; class Mammalia; order Artiodactyla; family Bovidae; genus Budorcas; species Budorcas taxicolor. The sequence continues at coordinate 15,353,789 of NC_068920.1, forward strand.
TGTTTTTAGAAATTGTTGCATATTGACCTATTTGGATTTTTCTCCTAAAATTTCTTATAGATGAATTTAAATGATTATTGGGGCTTCCCTGGTGGCTCAGATTGTAAAGAATCTGCCTGCAATGCAGGAGACCTGGGTTTGAACCCTAGGTCGGGAAGATCCTCCAGAGAAGGGAATGGCAACCCACTCTTGTATTCTTGCATGGAGAATTGCATAGACAGAGGAGCCTGGCGGGCTGCAGTCCATGGGGTTGCAAAGAGTCAGGCATGACTGAGCAACTAACACTTCCACACTTTAAATGATTGTAATAGCTCCAGGATATAGCTTGCTGTTTAACACTAGAAGCCCCGTGCTAGTCGTCTAAGCTGGAGCTTCTTAGAACAAATGCTGGTCTGTGGAACTCGTTGTTGCTTTTGCTTGGTGCCCAGGATCATCCCTGTCTGCCATGTTTTTAATCTCTAGATTATGGCCAGCAGGTGGCTCTTTGTGAAGCGTTGTGTAGACTGACGACGAGACAATCCAGGGAGGACTTTGTCCCTCAGTGGTTTGAAGATGACACCATTGCTAAGGCTTTCAAAGAAATTAACGACCGAGAATTTGAGACGGTGAGATCCGTGGTCATGAAAATTCTATTTAATCAATACTCATGAAGCATCTTCTCAGAGCCTTCATGTATGTTGGGCTTAGGGGAGGGTTTTTTTCCTCGAGTGTGATTGTGTTGCCATTTTGAAGCTTCCTGTTTCCCACTTATGTGAAAATAACTTGAGGACAATAGCAATAGAGTATGTGTGGAGCAAATACCAGCTTAGAGTTAGGACATCTTTATAGGAGACAGCCTGGAGACAGGAATATGTGCATTTGATGGATCCAGTCAGAGACCATGTCGTGGAGCCGGAAGCAACTTTCAACAAACCCTGACGGGCAGGGAGAGTCAGAGGAGAAAAGGATGTGCCTTGCAGAGGCACCTGGGGTGATGGTGGAGGCTGAAGTTGGCCTGGGGGCTCTGCTGGCAGAGTAGTATCGTGGGGGTGCTTATGACGTGAGCCCTCCAGCCTCTGCAGCTTGAAGTGAAGTGAAAGCGCTCAGTCGTGTCCAACTCTTTGCTACCCCATGGTCTATACAGTCCGTGGAATTTTTCAGGCCAGAGTACTGGAGTGAGTAGCCTTTCCCTTCACCAGGGGATCTTCCCAACCCAGAGTTAGAACCCAGGTCTCCCACATTGCAGGCAGATTCTTTACCAGCTGAGCCACAAGGAAAGCCAATAATTTTTGGTGTCTTTCATGCAACCTGCTTCCCTTGTAGCTCAGTTGGTAAAGAATCCGCTTGCAATGCAGGAGACCTCGGTTTGATCCCTGGGTCAGGAAGATCCACAGGAGGATGAATAGGCTACCCACTCCAGTCTTCCGGCCTGGAGAATTCCATGCCCTGTATAATCCATGCGGTCACAAAGAGTCGGACACGACTGAGTGACTTCACTTTCACTTTTCACTTTCAGTTTTGCAAAACAAAAGTAATTATCTTGTTTCTCAAATCATTTTCTGTCACAGCCATCAGTTTCTTAGTGGAATTGCTTTTAGAGGAAGGCTCACATCCGTGTCCCAGACATGGAGTGCAAGGACTGTTTACAACACACATCCCCCGCCAACAAGGGGGAAAAAACCTCGGTCACTATTTCTCTAGTTTTAGAATTTGGGGGGTAACAAATTTGCCTCCCTAATGGTTTTTGATTAGGAGAATTCTAGACATATTCTTTATTCTTAGAACCTATAGCAGGAGAGAGATTCCAGGAAGGAGCAGGAGAGAGAACTCCTGATAAGGAAAACTGGCAGTGGATAAATACACCAGGATAAACCCATAGTTGTGGGGGTTTGTGGTTGGCTTGTGCTGGGGAGATGGATGCCCAAGGGCTAGTCAAATTTACAGTCTAGGTCATCAGTAAGAGGTATTTCTCTTGATCACTCTTTTAATCCAGGGAGACATAATTGCACATAAAGTATTCCTCAGCTGGGGGTTCAGAACTTGAGCCTGGAGCCTCCTCTTTCTGATACAAAGCTTTGTTACAGTTATCATGGTTAATAATGAGTCCTTATGGAGTCTTGATGTCACTGGATCCTGAAAATGTAGAAGCAAACACTGGTCCCTGTTATGCTGCAAAGGGTAGTATTTAAATTGAATATCTTGGTTTGTTTAACAAAAAGTTTGCATTATTTACTTTGAAGGATTGTAGACGGTTTGTCAATCACCTAAATGACAGGCTTGGTGACCAAAGAAGGTAAGACGTTTCTCTGAGCTTTACTTTATTGACTAGTTCTATTCTGAATGTCCTTTTAAAAATTTATTTGATTTTTGGTTGCTCTGGGTCTTTGTTTCTGCACGCGGGCTTTCTCTATAGTTGCGGCAAGTGGGGGCTCCTCTTCATTGCGGTGCACGGCTTTCTGTTGGGGTGGTTTCCCTTGCTGTGGAGCGGGGGCTGTGGGGTGCGTGGGTTTCGGTAGCTGTGGCTCATGGGCGTAGCTGTTCCGAGGCATGTAGGATCTTCCCCGGGCTAGGGATCGAACCTGTATCTCCTGCATTGGCAGGCAGATTCTTATCCCCTGTACTACCAGAGAAATCACTGAATGGCTAATGTTTTTTAGACTCAGAGGGAGAGGGAGAGGGTGGGATGATTTGGGAGAATGGCATTCTCTCATGTATACTATCATGTAAGAATTGAATCGCCAGTCTATGTCTGACGCAGGATACAGCATGCTTGGGGCTGGTGCATGGGGATGACCCACAGAGATGTTATGGGGAGGGCGGTGGGAGGGGGGTTCATGTTTGGGAACACATGTAAGAATTAAAGATTTTAAAATTAAAAATAAATAAATAAGTAAAATAAATTTATATTAAAAAAATAAAAATTAAAAAAAAAATCTAGAATCTGTTTTATTTTAGGGGAGAAGACAGAATTTACTGGGCATCACTGGGTTATCCATTGAGTAGAACCCTCAGAAGAGAAGACTCATTGTGCCTAGTGATTCATTAGCGTGTGTGTAAGATGGTTTCATTCAGTCTGTAACATATTTACTTGTGATTTAGAGCAGTTGTAACATTATATCCTCCAGAGAGATTTTATGAAGAATGATTGTGGGTCTGAGGATAACTAGGGAACGATCTATTATGGACAGTTAAGTCTTTGAGAAAATATTGGCTAAATTCACTCCCTTCATTAGGACTCTTGCCAGGCAGCTGGGTTGAGGTGTATGTAGTACTGGAAAACCTGGCTTGTAACCTGCCTGGTGGGATTTGACTTCTGCCCATGGTACCAGATCTCCATTTGCAGCTTGAGAGCCTCTTCCATACTTTGTACCAAGGGACTTAGCAGCACACCTAGTTATCCATATTTGTTTGTAGAATGTCTGTAGCTTGTGTGTGGGGTCCATCCATATTTTATTTTACTTTTTAATTGTGAGATGTTTTGCAGGGTCTATTCATTTCCGTGCATTGCTGCTTTTGCTGGTGATCATGAGGTATGTGTGTCTTTGGGGTTGTGAAGTTGGCTGCTATATAGTGAGATCCATAGGTAGATGTATATCAGACCAAACTGCTCTTGCTACACAGAAGGGTATTTTGTTTTGTTTTTTAAGAAATCTTGCTTTTCTTCCTAGAGGCCTCAGCTCTGAAGCTTATTATTTAAGAGCCCTGCTGTCACTACTTGATAAATGAATTTTTGAGTTTATATACTTGGTTCACGAGGTCAGTCACAGGACCCCTGCCTTACTTTATCTTGTTGATGGGCATCATTGTTCACACCTGGACTGGAGGGAACAGGGCAGGTCCCTTGCTTCTTTCCTTCCAGTAGGTACCTCCCACTCTGTCCTCAGCAACTGGGATCACTCTCCTTTCTCTAGGTCATTCTACCTTGTACTTCATAGTCCAAAACTGTATAGTCTCTTTTTACCCTCTTTGGCTCCTAGAGGAACAAGATCCTTCATGTAAAAGTGCTCCAACCTGTACCATCTCCGGTTTTTTATTTTGGGTAAAATTTTCAAAGGCCTCTGAACCTGGACTTTGCTGAGGTTTCCTGGATCGTGTCTCTTGAATGTCCTAGTTAACCCTTTCTTTGTTTGGGTCTAGTGTGCCCTTCTTGACCTCTGTGAGCTGAACTGTTAGATCATGACTACATAAATTCTTTCTCTCTCGAACTGATTTTGGTAGCTTGATTCCTGCATCTCAGGTCTGTCTGTTTTTCCTCCTGGTTGTCTGAGGACTCCAATCCCTGCTTGCTTACTTCTTTCTAGGACTTCTAAATTTCCATCAGCTTCAGTAGGGGGTCCATACTTTGGCTTTCCACGCCACAGACATGTGTTAACATGTTTGCTCAACTTTGTAGCTGTCATTAATAAAAAGTGGACATGCCTGATGGAATGGTGGCCAAGAAATACTGTTTATTGGAGAAGCAAGAGGGAGAATAGTAAGTCTAGTGTTTGTCCCACTTGCTGAGGAATAGAAACTTTATATATGCTTGCTGAGTGTGTCTAACATATCTGGGAAGAAACAAAGGCATTGTTAATGGTTCCCATGTAAAGGGACCTCTGTGAAGTTGGGGGACAAAGAAGGAGATATTTACTCTTTCTATAAGCACCATACACACACATTTATACACATAAGTACCACACTGTTTTAATCTAGCTTTCTTTCCTTCTTTCTCCTTTCTGTAAGAGCATATATTTATTTTGCAATACAGTCGTTTCTTGGTACTTATGGGGGGCCAGGCCCAGGACCCCTTGTGGATGCCAAAATCTGCGGACACCCAAGTCCCTTATCTAAAATAGCTTAGTATTTGCATACAATGAACACACACTCTCCTACATACTTAAAATCATCTCTAGATTACTTACAATGCCTAACACAATGCAAATGCTATGCAAATAGTTGTAAATAGTAATACAGTATGTTAGGTAAATAATTGCCAGCATGTGGCAAAAATCAAGGTTTGCTTTTTAGAACTTTCTCAATCAATCCACATTTGTTTGAATGAACCCATGGATACGGAGGAGTGACTGTAATCAATGAAAATGAGAATAATGTGCAATCTTCAGGTCTTAGCCTTCTTCCAACACATGGCAAGTTAGACAGCCAGCCACCGTTTTTATTTGATCACAGTACCTCCTTGCTAGAAGCTTCTATCCATTGCCATGTGGATTGTTACTGCTTTCACATAGAACTATTTCCTCTGTGACTTGCACTAGGAAAAAAAAATGGTGTGGATAGTTATCTGACACATTTAAACATCTATTGCGAAGTATAGAGTTTTTATAAGTTTTTATAAGTATATACAGTTTTTTCAGAAATAGGTGAGCTAGTAAAATTGAAACCCTCTTCCTGTTTTGCAGAAGTGAGAGACAGTAGGAGACCCTATAATCTTAAAGTAGGATTGTTCTAGGGAAAACGTTCTGTTTTTAGTGGAATTTTCATTTGACTCTTTCACATATTAATGCTGAAATTATATCTTACAGATGAGAAAACCTGCAGATGAAAAATTAGAGAAATTTTGGATCGATTTCAACCTAGGGAGTCAGAGTGTAACTTTTTATATAAACAATCCTGAGGTAATCATGTTTGATTCCTGTTTAGACCTCAGTGCTTAGAGAATGTTGATATCCAAGTGTGTGTTAAGTGCTCATGAATTTCACTTATTTATTTTTTTTCCAAGAGTGATCTGTGGGACTCAGTAAGACTTTTGAAGGAAGCAGTGATGAATTTCACCATACTAGGTAAGATGTTCATTCTAAACCACTCCACGTTTTACTGGTGAGTATTATTTCTGTTTACAGTTGCTGTGTATGCTTAGTTAATTCAGGGCGAACTTTGCTTGCACTTGAGGTAGAGGGAGCTGGTGAGTGTGGTGGAAGCCGGGCTGTGCTCAGGGGGAGGGACCGGTGACTCCTCCAGTCTGTAATGTTGGGGTTCAGTGACTTGCCTGATTTTCTCATTGTAAAAAATGGCTATAGTTCCTGAACAAATTGAAAATAGAGTCACCATGGGATCCAGCAGTTCCACTTCTGGATTTGTATCCAGAAGAATTGAGAGTTGGACTTGAATAGATTTGCATGCCAATGTTCATGGCAGCCTTATTCACAATAGCCAAGAGATGGAAGACACCCAAGTGTTCATCAACCGAAGAATGGATAAAGTAGATGTAATCTGTACATACACTGGACTGTTATTTACCTTAAAAAAAAGGAAATTCTGGCACATGCTGCAACATAGATGAACCCTGAGGATGTCATGCTAAGTAGTAAACGCTAGTCACAAAAAAGACAAATACTGTATGATTCCACTAAAATGAAGTGTCTGAAGTCAAGTCAAGTTGATAGAGACAGAGAGCAGAATGGTGGTTACCAGGGGCTATGGGGAGGGGGAAATGGAGAGCTGTTCAATGGGTGCAGAGTTTCAGATCTGTAAGATGAAAAAGTTCTGGAGATCTTTTCCACAACCATGTGAATATAGTTAATACCACTGAACTCTACGCTTAAGAAAGATTAACAAGGTAAGTGTTATATTTTGTATCACAATTTTAAGAAGTAGTTATGTTAAAATGGCTGTCTGGGGAGGCCTTACAAATAGCTGTGGAAAGAAGAGAAGTGAAAAGCAAAGGAGAAAAGGAAAGATATAAGCATCTGAATGCAGAGTTCCAAAGAATAGCAAGGAGAGATAAGAAAGCCTTCCTCAGTGATCAATGCAAAGAAATAGAGGAAAACAATAGAATGGGAAAGACTAGAGATCTCTTCAAGAAAATTAGAGATACCAAAGGAACATTTCATGCAAAGATGGGCTTAATAAAGGACAGAAATGGTATGGACCTAACAGAAGCAGAAGATATTAAGAAGAGGTGGCAAGGATACACAGAATAACTATACAAAAAAGATCTTCATGACCAAGATAATCACGATGGTGTGATCACTCACCTAGAGCCAGACATCCTGGAATGTGAAGTCAAGTGGGCCTTAGAAAGCATCACTATGAAAAAGCTAGTGGAGGTGACAGAATTCCAGTGGAGCTATTTCAGATCCTGAAAGATGATGCTGTGAAAGTGCTGCACTCAATATGCCAGCAAATTTGGAAAACTCAGCAGTGGCCACAGGACTGGAAAAGGTCAGGTTTCATTCCAATCCCAAAGAAAGCAATGCCAAAGAATGCTCAAACTACTGCACAATTTCACTCATCTCACACGATAGTGAAGTAATGCTCAAAATTCTCCAAGCCAGGCTTCAGCAATACGTGAACTGTGAACTTCCAGATGTTCAAGCTGGTTTTAGAGAAGCCAGAGGAACCAGAGATCAAATTGCCGACATCCACTGGATCATGGAAAAAGCAAAAGAGTTCCAGAAAAACATCTATTTCTGCTTTATTGACTATGCCAAGGCCTTTGACTGTGTGGATCACAATAAACTGTGGGAAATTCTGAGAGAGATGGGAATACCAGACCACCTGACCTGCCTCTTGAGGAACCTTTATGCAGGTGAGGAAGCAACAGTAGGAACTGGACATGGAACAACAGACCGGTTCCAAATAGGAAAAGGAGTACATCAAGGCTGTATATTGTCAGCCTGCTTATTTAACTTCTATGCAGAGTACATCATGAGAAACACTGGGCTGGAAGAAGCACAAGCTGGAATCAAGATTGCCGGGAGAAGTATCAATCACCTCAGATATGCAGATGACACCACCCTTATGGCAGAAAGTGAAGAAGAACTAAAGAGCCTCTTGATGAAAGTGAAATAGAGTGAAAAAGTTGGCTTAAAGCTCAACATTCAGAAAACGAAGATCATGGCATCTGGTCCCATCACTTCATGGGCAATAGATGGGGAAACAGTGGAAACAGTGTCAGACTTTATTTTGTGGGGCTCCAAAATCACTGCAGATGGTGATTGCAGCCATGAAATTAAAAGACGCTTACTCGATGGAAGGAAAGTTATGACCAACCTAGATAGCAAATTAAAAAGCAGAGACATTAATTTGTCAACAAAGGTCCATCTAGTCAAGGCTATGGTTTTTCCTGTGGTCATGTATGGATGTGAGAGTTGGACTGTGAAGAAGGTTGAGCGCCGAAGAATTGATGCTTTTGAAGTGTGGTGTTGGAGAAGACTCTTGAGAGTCCCTTGGACTGCAAGGAGATCCAGCCAGTCCATTTTGAAGATCAGCCCTGGGATTTCTTTGGAAGGAATGATGCTAAAGCTGAAACTCCAGTACTTTGGTCACCTCATGAGAAGAGTTGACTCATTGGAAAAGACTCTGATGCTGGGAGGGATTAGGGGCAGGAGGAGAAGGGGATGACAGAGGATGAGATGGCTGGATGGCATCCCTGACTTGATGGACGTGAGTCTGAGTGAACTCTGGGAGTTGGTGATGGACAGGGAGGCCTGGTGTGCTGCGATTCATGGGGTCGCAAAGAGTTGGACCCGACTGAGCGACTGAACTGAACTGAACTGACTGATGCTTACTTCACAAAGAATCTAGGGCAGCTTGCCTATTTATACCAAAATAATAGAAATAGAAAATTGAAACCACAGACAAGAAGGACAGTGTCTGTCATGCAGGCTGAACTGAACTTGACCACCGTGGAGGTTCAGAGTGGGGTGAAAAGTGAGACCATGTATAGTATGATTCTCACCTCACAAGCCCTGGAGAGAGCAGATCCATCCTTCCCAGCTTTGAACTCACACTGGAGGTTCTCCCAAGGGGCTCCTGCAGGTAAGGCGGGCCTTCCTCAGCCCCCAGTGTTCCTTGCTGGAATTTCCTGGATACATAAGTTAACCTCAGTGTTTTGTTAAGGATAATTTTTGAAAAGGTGAAATGGTGACCCTCGTAAAAATACATTAATAAAACTTGGATTAAAGGCCACATTAATGAGAGAATTGGTAAGATGTAATAACCAGGAACTGATGCAAAGAACTACACAAATAGGTTTGTAAATAGAATAGTTGCGTTTCATAAACACAATTTGAGTTTCTATGAACAAGAATCACTTGCATTATTTAATTTCTTCTGTTAAATATTATTAGAAAAAGAGGGAAATTGGGGCATGAGGAGGCAGTAGAGGAGGAGGCAGAAGGAGAGCCTTTCACGGTGCAGCTGGGAGAAGGAAAGGGTGGTGAAGACCGCCCATCACTCAGATACTAATTGCAAGTTGATTACAGGTTGACACCTGTATGCCTGACCAACCGGGTACCACTCAGGCTCCCACAAGCTCCTCCTCAGCTTTCATAATTTGCTATAATGGTTCACAGAACTCAGGGAAACATGTTTGTTTGCCTGTATCAGTTTATTATAGGGGACATACATAATAAAGGATCCAGAGGGTTCATAGTGCCTGTCTTTTGGAGGTGGGCTGCATCACCCTCCTGGAATGTTTGTGTTCCAGCCTGACAGCTCTGTGAACCCTGAACCCCATAGTTCAGGGATTTTTATGGAAGCCTTATCATGTAGGCATGATCCAATATTAACTCCATCTCTGGCCTTTTCTCCCCTCCCTGAAGGTTGGGGAGATGGAAGTTCCAACCCTCTAACCATGCCTTGGTCTTGGGGACCAGTCTGAATCCTGAAGTTGTCTAGGCTCCTCCAGCCCCCAGTCACCTCAAAACACACTCATCACTCAGGAGATGCCAGGGATTGTTAGAAGCTCCAGTGTCAGGAACCAAGGTCAGAGACCAAATATGAGAGCAAAAGATGCTTCTAGCAACCCGTTGCTTAAAATGGATTTTAGAAGTTCTGTGTCAGAAACTGAGGCCAAGATCAAATGTATATTTTTTATGGTGACACAGATGGGAAGGAGCAGAAGCCAGCGGTTCTATAGTCACAGAATTGGAAAGGCAGTATATGCTGAACTGGAAGTGCCCCCTCTCTCTAGGAAAGGGGTTTATAAACATCTCACTAAAAATGTAAATATAAGTATAAATTGAGAGTAACTCTTTGCAAATCCATGGACTGTAGCCTGCCAGGCTCCTCTGTCCATGAAATTCTCCAAGCAAGAATACTGGAGTGGGTTGCTATGCACTCCTGCAGGGGATCTCCCCAACCCAGGGATCCAACCCAGGTCTCCAGCATTGCAGGCAGATTCTTTACTGTCTGAGTGACCAGGGAAGCTATATAGTCACTACCTGTTACTATTTAAGATATATAACATATCATTGGTGTTTACTCTGAAGTCAGTATTTTATAGAGACTTCCCATGGATCTGACTGTGGTCAGATCCTAATATTACTTTGCATATTATAAGTTTCTGAACCCTGAACTTTGCCCCTGAGGTGGTTTTCAGTAACCCACTTGCCAAGTCAATACCCTGTGCTTCATAAATATATCACCTTTTGGGGAGACTCTAAGATTCATAAAGTGTTTCATAGGAGCTGGAGGAGGTAGCTGTGACTTGGGGTAGTTTTATAGTCGAGGAAACAGGCTTGTATAGCAAACTCGGTGAGCAAGACTTGCCTTTTGCGTGCACAGCCCTTCCTGCTAAGAGGTTGGCAGTACTTTAGGAGCCTGTTGAGGGTTCTTGGGCTGTTTCTTCTCAGCCTTGTATCTTTGCATTTAGCTCCACAGCCCAGTTCAGTTCAGTCACTCAGTTGTGTCTGACTCTTTGTGACCCCATGGACTGCAGCACACTAGGCTTCCCTGTCTATCATCAGCTCCCAGAGCTTGCTAAAACTCATCCATTGATTCAGTAATGTCGTCCAACCATCTCATCATCTGCTGTCCCCTTCTGCCTTCAGTCTTTCCCAGCATCAGGGTCTTTTCCAGTGAGTCAACTCTCTACATCAGGTGGCCAAAGGATTGGAGTTTCAGCTTCAACATCAGTCCTTCTAATCAATATTCAGGACTGATCTCCTTTAGGACGGACTGGCTTGATCTCTATGCAGTTCAAGGGACTCTCAAGAGTCTTCTCCAACACCACAGTTAGCTATTTACTTTTTCAGATATTGTTTAAAATTGTTTTTGCTGCAGACTTTGAGACTTACCCTGCAGAGGCTGAATGTCCAGTAAGATCAGCCTTTGGGGAATTGTTGAATTTCACTAGAGGCCAGCACTAGCCTATGGAAATATGATCTGAACCATATATTTAATTAAAAATTTGCTGCTGCTGCTAAGTCACTGCAGTTGTGTCTAACTCTGTGCGACCCCGTAGATGGCAGCCCACCAGGCTCCACCGTCCCTGGAATTCTCCAGGCAAAAACACTGGAGTGGGTTGCCATGCTAGTAACCTCATTAAAGTTTTTTTTTTCAAGTGGACTAATTTTAATGTGTATTTCACTCAGTATGTCCAAAATATTCACAGTTTAACATGTAATCAGTATAAACAATTAATGAAATACTTTACCTTCTCTTTTTGGTGCCAGTCTTTATAAGCTGTAGTTTTGTGCTTATAACGCACCTCATGTTGTGCTAGCCGTATTTCGAGTATCAGGGGCCAAAGATCTGGATCCAGATGTGTGTCTTTTTTTCCTTTTTCCGTTCTCATCAGTTTGTGAAAGAGCTTTGCCTGCTCTCATGAGTTTTTGTTCCTGCTGCTTCTAATGCAGCTTGTACTCACTGCGGCTTATGCTTGGACTTGCTGTAAATTGTGGTCTGAACTAGTTCCTCTATTAAAACCAACTACTATTTGTCAGTAAAGAGCTGGTGTCCTGGTCAGAGACCCTCAAGGAGACTATTGTCTGAGAAGCAGGCCTCTCCGAGGATGTTTCCATTTCTCTTCAAGTGGAGTCTGTTGAGATGAGTGTGGATTATTTCAGTTTGTATATTGGAAACAGTGCATTTTATTTTGAACTGTAGAAATGGGTGGGATCTAGGAGAAAGAATGAGAATGAAGGTTGTGCTTAATATATTGAGAAGTAAAATACCTGTCAGAGATGATAGCTTTGTATTCACAAATGTTCTTTAAAAAAATGGATTGAATTTTAGAAGACCCATCTCAATTGCTATGCTGCTAAATTACTTCTGTTTCTGCAAGATTAACTACTTAAACATAATGTTTGTATATAAAAACACATGTGTACTTGATAAAAATAATTTCAGGGTAACTTTATTTAAATAATATCTTTTCAACTTCTCATTGCAGAAAAATCTGGACAGTGAGCAAATATCCCAGTCATTTAAAATTATAAAATTTAAAAACACAACCTCTTTCAGTTTGTTGATCTACATTGACTTTATTTTTTGCTAGAAACTGAGATGAAGATGCTTGAAATTTACCTGAAGAAGCCTATTAATATCAGAAACAAAGAAGTGACGAAAATAGAAATCCATTTTGAACTGCAGCTCAACATATCACAAGCTTCCATGAAAGCTTTAGGAGAAGACAAACAGGTGACGCATTTAATTCCTCTGTTTCATTTCCATATTGGGGTTTTATAAATTGAAATATAATTGACATAAAACATTGTTTGTTTCAGGTATAAATCATAGCGATTCCATTTTGTATATATTGTGAAATAATTGCCATAATGAGACTCGTTGATAGTCATCACCATTGTTAGAAGTTTTTTCTTCTTGTGAAAACTTTTACTCTCTTAGCAACTTCAACTATGCAGTATAGTATTAACTATAGTCACGATGCTATACATTAAATCCCCTTGACATACTCATGTTATAGCAGGAAACTTGTACCTTCTGACCCCCTTCACTCACTTCGTTTACCCTCAACCCCCTCCTCTGGAATCACCAATCTGCTGTTTGTATCTGTGAGCTTATTTTTGTTGTCGTCATTTTTAAGGTTGCACATGCAAGTGAGATCATACGGAATTTCTCTTTCTCTGTGTGACTTGCCTCAGTTTGCATAAGGCCCTCACAGCGCATCCATATTGTTGCAAACGGCAAACTTGCTTCTTTTTAATGGCTGTATAATATTCTGTGTAAAAATACATATGTAACTCCAGAGAAATATTTGTCAGTTTTGTTTATATTTTCAAAGCAATAGCTCTTAGTTTTGTTGATTTTTCTTTCTTTTTTTTTTTTTTTTGCGTCTACTTTGTTTATTTCCATTCTTTTTTCTTCATTGTACTAACTGGGTTCATTTATTTTCATTTTCTAGTTCCTTCAAGTGTAAAGATATGTTGTTTATTTGAGATCTTTCTTCTTTATTTTTTGATGTGGGCGTTTATCACTATAATTTCCGTCTTAGAACTGCTTTTGCTGCATCTCATAAGTTTGGTATGTTTTATTTCCATTTTTATTTGCCAAAAGGTTTTTTTAAGCTCTCTTTTGCTTTCTTCATTGACCCATTGGTTTTTCAGAAGTGTGTCATTTAGTCGCCACATATTCATGAATTTCCCAGTTTTTCTCTTGTAATTGATTTCTGGTTTCACATCACTGTGGTCGGTAAGGGTGCGTAATATGATTTCAGTCTTAAATTTATTAAGACTTGTTTTGTGACCTAATATATAAGTGTTTCCTGGATTCTATGTGTGTTGAAAGAATGTGTATTCTGTTGCTTTTGGGTAGAACATTATGTGTATGTCAAGTCCATCTGATCTAACAGTAATTTAAGGCTGATGTCTTCACATTAGTTTTCCATCTAAGTGATGTATCCATTGATGTAAGTGGGGTATTAAAGTCCCTTGTGTGTGCTCAGTCACTCAGTCATGTCCGACTCTTTGCAGCCCCATGTACTGTAGCTCTCCAGGCTCCTCTGCCCATGGAATTTTCCAGGCAAGAAACTGGAGTGGGTAGCCATTCCCTTCTCCAGGGGATCTTCCCTACCCAGGGATGGAACCCACGTCTCTTGCATCTCCTGCCTTGGCAGGTGTATTCTTTACCCCAGCTCTACCTGGGAAGCCCCCATTTAAGTCCCTTACTATTATCATAGCTTCCCTGGTGGCTTAGATGGTAAAGCATCTGCCTGCAGTGTGGGAGACCCGGGTTCGATCCCTGGGTTGCGAAGATCTCCTGGAGAAGGGAACGGCAACCCACTCCAGTACTCTTGCCTGGAGAATCCCACGGATGGAGGAGCCTGGTAGGCTACAGTCCATGGGGTCGCAAAGAGTCGGACACGACTGAGTGACTTCACTTTCACTTTCACTATTATCATATTGCTGTCTATTTCTCTCTATATATGTTAATGTTAAATTTATGAAAGAATTACTGCTTTTAAAAACCATGTGGTTTTGGTGTGCATTTCAGGTCATGCATGACCAGACAAAAATCTCAGCCGTTTTTGGCGAATTAGAGAAAGAAGACACTGAGATTCCTGGCAGCCACAAAACAGAGACAGGTATATTGGGAAACAGCAAAATTTCTTACCTGGATTCCCTGTAGAAGCAGTGATAAAATGTTTCTTGAAAGCAGTTACTGAAAACCTGTGGTCATATAAGAGTAATTAATGTGTTACACCTTTGGAGAAAAAGTTGCAAATTAAATTTGAATTATTTTGTCCACCTGATATAGTCTCTTTGGGGGTCAGTTAAAAATGACAAAGAAGAACTAATGATGGGGTGGCTGGAGGCAAATGCTAGGGGTGTGTAGGGGCCTGTCTGCCCACAAAGCTGGCCCTGCACAGGTGAAATATTTCTTACGAGTTAGACCCAAAGGCCAAGGTGCCTCTAGATTTTTGGTGTTTGAGGCAGGTCCCAATTACCAGTTCTTACCAGAAGATGGCGCTGTACCAGATGTGACTGTACCAGTATGGATCCTGTGATGAGCATTTGCAGGGTGTATGCAGCATTTTGTATGGTTATTGTTACCAATTTTTTTATTGCTCTTTCCTTCATGCGTATAGACCAGGCAAAGGACTCTACTGGGCCGGCAGAGTTAACCAGGGCTGAAGATGACCACCGCCTAATAACTCTCCCCTTAAATAACCAGTCTGAGCCTGCTGTAAGTACAAGGACCTGAGGGCAGGATTCTGAACCGTGGCCACTGGGGTGCTGGCAGGTGGAAGCTGACTCTCCCGGGTGGTTGTCCAGTTTCTCCTGGCCAGCCATGGCTGTCTTTTTTTCTGACGATCCCCTCCTCTAAATTAGGTTTATCAGTTGTACTTATTTTTCCTTGCCTTTCCCTCAACTTGGCTCTCCAGTGGAATGTGTGACTTGGCTGGCTTTGCCTCATTCCCTCATTTGGGATTTGGAGACTGAGCTTAGGAGAAGCAGCATCATTTCTGGAATCAGACATGGCATTTAGTTACTGACTGTGGGAACTTGAGGAAATGACGTAACATCACTGGGACTGAGGCTTCTCATCTAAAGAACAAAGCTGCTTTGGGCTTCCCTGGTGGCTCGGTGATAAAGAATCCACCTGCCAGTGCAGGAGACGCAGGTTCAGTCATTGGATCCGGAAGACCCCAAGAAGAAGGACATGGCAACCCACTCTGGGATTCTTGCCTGGAGAATCCCCTGGACAGAGGAGCCTGGCAGGCTGCAGTCCATGGGGTCGTAAAGAGCTGGATATGACTTAAGTGACTAAAGAAAACAAACAATACCTGGCTTATAGTGTGGCCCTCTTAGGGCCACATATAAAAACATATGTAAAGCGCCTAACACAAGGCTTGGCATGTATTGATGTTCAGTCCGTTTTCTTATGTTTGATCACATGGACAGATTATAGAGAAGTGTGATGATAGTGTTATATTTTTTAAACAAATATACACCAAAGATTATTTCTACAGATATCTTTTGGGGAACTTGAAGATCTCAACAGTTATGATGCTGTTGACATTTTTGTGAGTCTTCCTTTGATGTTTCCCTTAGTAACTGTGAGACACTCTTGATTATCTTTGATGTGGTAAGCCTTCTCCTGTGGGTGGGTATCTTTTTTTTTTTAATAGCCAATAGTCACTTGGAACCAAATTTAATGAAGAAAGAGCCTGATATCTTAGTATTTAAATGCTTTTCTTTGGAGGTGTAGAATGATCCCAAAAAGTCTCAGAGGCACCCTAATTAAGCAGATGTTTATATATGCATTTCCTGCAGCAAACAAATACAGCTGATAATTCACCCAAAAAATCAAAACTGGATGATACACAAAAAGGTCAGATTTTTTTTTTTTCTATCGTAAGACCTGAATGGTATATTTCAATGTATACTTCACATGCTTAACAGTTTTTGTTTTCCATTTTTATGCTTGGAATTTACTTCAGAACTCGAATATTCTGTAGATTTACAAGAATCATCAGCAACAACTCAGTTTCCTACATTAAATGATGCGTCTAGGTAAGTGATTTTCAGAAGTCATAAACCACGTGAAGTCGCTCAGTTGTGTCTGACTCTTTGCAACCCCATGAACTGCAGCCTACCAGGGTCCTCTGTCCATGGGATTTTCCGGGCAGGAATACTGGAGTGGGTTGCTATTTCCTTCTCCAGGGTATCTTCCCAACCCAGGGATCGGACTCCGGGTCTCCTGCATTGCAGGCAGACGCTTTACCATCTGAGCCACCAGGGAAGCCCGTAAACCACGTAGATTGTTGTTAATGTGACTCATTAATTGCAATTTGACTGTCTGGGTTTTCCCCTTTCCTGCCTGTGGCCATGCCCCACACAAGGAGAGAGCATTGTGTGCCGTTTTCAGTGAATAATTTCAGCAGGGCTGGAGTGTTCTCTTGTCCTGTGGGTCTCTACCCCTTTCAAGGATCACAGCCTTGTCGTGGCCACGGGGCCTGCATAACTCAGTGAAGCTATGATCCATGCTATACAGGGGCCCCCAAGACGGACAGGTCATGGTGGAGAGTTCTGACAAAGCATGGTCCACTGGGGCAGGAAATCGTAGTCCCAATGTTATCTTTGGTGATGTAGTTTTCCCTAGCAGAACACTGGATACTCCTAGACAGAAAGTGCGTATTGCTTGGCATTAATTTATTTGCCACTTTTCTATGTAGGCCTCTGAAGAATGGGCCATATATGTGATTTTTTTTTTTTTTTACAGCTTTGTTGAGATAATTGAAATAACATGTACCTGTATAGAGAGTGTACAGTTTGAGTTTTGACATTTGTCTACACCTGGGAGCCATCACCACAATCAAGATAAGGACCATATCCATCATTTCCAAGAATTTCTTTCTGCCCCTTGGAAATCCCTCCCTCTTTCTCCATGCCCACCCCCACCCTTGGCAATCACTGATCTGCTTTGTCACTATAGATGAGTTTGTAATTTTAAAAATCTTACTTAAATGGAATCAAACTGGAGGAATTCTTTTTTTTTTTCTTTCCTAGCATCTTTCATTCATTGTAACTATTGGGATTGGCCAAGAAGTTTGTTTGGTTTTCTCATCACTTATAGAAAAATCTGAACAAAAACTTTTTGGCCAACCTAGTATTTTGAGATTCTTCGCGTTGTATCAGCAGTTTGTTCTTTTATGTTATTGAGTGCTGTGGAGAATAGTGGACCCATTGTGTGGATATACCACAACTTGTCTGTCCGTTCTCCCCTTGATGGACACTTGAGTTTCCAGTTCTTTTGTTGTCACAAGTAAAGCCCTTAGGCTTCGTGTATAAGCCTCTGTGTGGAGGTGGAGGTGGTTTAGCTGCTAAGTCATGTCCAGCACTCTGCAGCTGCGTGGACTGTAGCCCGTCAGCCTCCTCTGTCCATGGGATTCTCCAGGCAAGAATACTGCAGTGGTTTTTCATTTCCTCTCCAGGAGATCTTCCTGACCCAGGAATCCTGCATTCCTGCATTGCAGGCAGGTTCTTTACCACTGTGCCACCTGGGAAACTCCTCTGTATGGAAATTATGTTATCTTTTCTCTGGGGTGAATATATAGGAGTGGGATAGCTGGATCATCACTGGTGTATATTTAACTTTTAAAAAAACTGCCAAGATGTTTTCCAGTATCTTTAGAGCATTCCACGTTACCACCAACAGTCTTTGAGGGTTCTGGTTGCTAGACTTTCTCATTAGTAGGTTCAGTAATATAATTTCATTGATGGATGAAGTAAGGAATGAATGAACTAATCCACTACTGATGTGGGCTGCTTCTTTATCTTTCTTTACCAGAACCACACAGTCCCACAAAGGATCCTCAGTGAGTGAAATTTCCTTTATTTACTTCATTAATTTTTATATATTGTTATGACTCTACCTCCCAAACACCATTCTTCTTTGAATTATTAGATATCTTTCTGTGTTGTGTATCTGTGTCCACATTTATTATTTGGGGGCTTCAAGGGTTTACCATTTATACATAATTGTAAATTACATATGCAATTTACATATGCAAATTCCAAGTTGTAAATTACATATGCAGCTCTAGGACCTGCGTTTGTGCCCAATCGTGTCCGACTCTTTGCGACCCCGTGGACTGCAGCCTGCCAGGCTCCTCTATCCATGGGATTCTCCAGGCATGCATACTGGTGTGGGTTGCTGTTTCCTGCTGTTTCCCAGGAGATCTTCCCGACCCAGGGATCAGACTGGTGTCTCCTACATTGCAGGCGGATGCTTTACCAATGAACAGCTCTATTTCTCCTTTAATACTGTTAGTTTAAAGTACTCTTTGTCACGCTGTGAAACCTGTTCCTGCCTGACCTTAAAAAATGAAAGTTCGAAGCCAGAAATAGAGCCTACATGTGTCAGGCTGTCCAGGAACTAAAAAGGAGTGTTTTTATATCATCGCTGAAGCTAGCCATTTCCTGGTCAAAGGTCTCTTTCAATTAGAAGAGAGCAGAGACCTACCCCACCACTCCGCTTCCTTCTCGTCATGCTTTCTTGTCCAGGCATCTAGTGTTTCATCATTTCAGATCTGTAGAGTTATCCAGGTGTCTTGCAGCTTTACTTCTTCCTCTCATGCCGCCGAAGCAGGAGTGGGAGCTGGTTTGGAAGTGTGCCGCGCTCAGGCGACCCTGCAGCCTTCTTCTGGGGCTCTGTTCCTCCCAGAAACTTGCCCTTCTCCGCGCCTGTCTGATCCTCTGTTCGGCAGTGAGAACTCCCCAGCCCTGCTTGAATCTGAGAATCCTTTGTCTCCTTCTGGGAAGTGTGGAACATTGTTGCTGCTGCTCCGAGAAGTCTAGATTTGCCTTTGGGAAGGGGCTGCTCACTTGTCGTCCTACGGAATATGTCCATGTAGAGCAGAGGGTAGGTCTTGGTCTTCCGGAGGGTACTCATTCCCCGAGAACATCTAGCAAAACCACCGCAGACTCTGAGCTAAGGATTCCAGACTGGAGTAATCTGTTCATCGCCAGGTCTCTGTTTCTCTGTCTGTAAATGAGTACCTCAATTAAAAGGGACATTCAGAAACCTTTACGGCAAAGAAATCTTGGGTACTGCTCAGATCTTTTTAGCTCTTTCGTGTTGCAATAAGTAAAACAGCACGTACAACTGCTTTTACATTCAGACTGAAACCGCAGAATGCAATTCAGGGCTCAGAAGAGCACAGGTTTTTCTGTCTCAATGCATAAGGAACTTAATGAGAAGCAGAGGGGCAGGTAAGGAAAGAGTTTATTAGTTCTTGCCTGGAAAATTCCCTGGATAGAGGGCTACAGTCTGTGGGGTCCCAAAGAGTCAGAAATGGCTGAGCATGCTCTTGCTAAAAAGGTGGGAGTTGCAGGCAGAGGAGAGGGTTTTGAGCGCTTCACATTTTTATAATTAAAGGAACAGCAGGGAGAAGGCCATCATCTTCCTTATTTTTGAGTTAAGCTTCCGTCATCGGCTCTTCCTCCATGTCAGGCTGGGAAATTTTCTTGTCTCTACGTGGTCAAACTGGGACCATCATGGCACTATTCAAATCAGCAGAAGAATGGTTATGCATGCTAGACTATGGTAAATCATGTCAGCTATCAGTCTAATGGGGCTTCCCAGGTGAGTCAGTCAGTAAGGAATCTGCCTGCCAATGCAGGAGACGCGGGTTCGATCCCTGGGTCGGGAAGATCTCCCTGGAAAAGGAGATGGCAACCCATTCCAGTATTCTCACCTGGAGGATTCCATGGACGGAGGGAGGGGCCTGGCAGCTACAGTCCACGGGGTCGCCAAGAGTTGGACACAACTTAGTGACTAAACAATAGCAATCAGTATGATGAGGGTTTTCTACTTCGGAATGTCACCTTTCCCCTGTATTTTTGTTTTTAATGTATGCAGAGGAGCACGTCCTAGGAATCATTAACCTAGTGACCTCAACTGGCAGGATGCAAATATCGCTGACTTGATGTGTATTTTTGTTGTTAGTTTCATTGTTAAGCAAGCCTGCTGTGCTTCATGATTTTCCATTTGCTTTCTGGGGTGATCATTAACTTACGCTGGTCTCCCAAAGTTCCTTAAAGTTCCGCCTCTACCTATAGTCTCCAAGTGGGATTTTAAACTAGCTCTTTGATTATCCTATTCTATCCCTGTTCAGACTACACACACACGCACAATAACATTTAGTATAGGGCTGACTTTTTAAACAATTGTGGTAAAGTGTGCATCATGTAAAGTTTGCTGTCTCCACCGTTGTGAGTGTATGTTCCGGGCCTTAAGCGCTCTCACGTTGCTGTACGTACAGTGATCACCTCCATCTATCTCCTGAGCATTTTCCATCTTCCCTGTCTGAAATGCTGTCCCCATTAAACAACTCCCCAATTTAACAAAATTGAAAGATACAAGAGCCCTAGAAGGACACACCAAATGGTAAAGTACTTGTGATTATGAATCCCTTTGTTTGTGGCTGCTTGTGTTTTTTGGTTTCCTATTATAAATGTGGTAACTTTTAAGAAATAAGTGTTATTTTAAAAACCTTAAAAAAAGATTGGGATACAAAAATCTAATTTCTTTCTGTATGCTAGCAAATAGATAATAGCAAACCATGTTATCTAATAAGGAGTTAATATCCAAAATATATAAGGAACGCATACATTCAATAGCCCCGCCCCACCCCCCACCCACCGCCGAAAAAAATCATCTGATTAAAAAAGGAGGGGAAAGGCTTTCAACAGACATTTCTCCAAAGGAGATATGCAAATGGTCAAGAAGTGTGTGAGAAGATGCTTGATGTCACTAATCATCCGGAAAGGCTTTTGTAGCGCCCAGCTGCGTCTAAGACAGAACCTGGTAGGAAACTCTGCTGCCTTGCTCATTTTGACCTGCCATCCTCGTCGTTATATGCCTCACGGAGATGGGCTCAACAAAGGTTTTGTTTTAAATAGTGAATCGTTGGCAGGCAGAAGATGTACGGACATGGATTGCAAGACGAGAAGTTTGCCACAGAATGGGGTGCTTTCCGTGCACTGGGCTCACAGCATGCAAAGGGCACACGGCACGAAAAAGAAGGGTGAAGCTGTTGGTGCCACAGTTCCGCTAATTCAATGTATTTTGCTTTCAGGAAAGATTCTGCTTTTGAGGATAAAAGAAAGCAAGAAACAAGGATGTCGGTAATGGAGCCACTTTCACTGTTTTGGGCAGTCCTTCCCGTCTTAGTTATTTGCATACCATCTTCAAACTTTGACTTGGCTCTGCGTCTTTATGTTTCTCAGTTAAATTTATGTTAAGGTCTTTTTAAAATTCACTTTCAAGTGGAAAATCAGGGTTAATTCTAACAAATAGTTGGTAAAGCCCCCAAGTAAGTACAACGGAGAATACTGAATTGTGATACTTTTCCTTGTATTAGGCTTTGAGCCAAAAGTCTGTCCTTGCTTTGTCAAAAAAGACACATGTATACTTAAGGCTGATTCATGTTGTTGTATGGCAGAAACCAACACCACGTTGTAAAGCAATTATCCTCCAAATTAAAAGTAAATTTAAAAGAAGATTATGAAGTAAAAGAGAAGTGTTAAAGGCTTTCTAGCAGCTGAGATTTCCTCTGACTAGAATCAGAAGTGTTAATGAGTTGAAAAGAAATTTCTTGTTCTAAGTCAATGATGTTTTGTTCTACGTTGCCTGCTTCTCTCTCTCTGTTGCTCTTCCTTTGGGAAGCAGAGTGCCTTAAGTCTATCATCAGTGCATTGGCAAAGAAATCTGTATGGGAACAGGAAATGAGATTTTTGTTCCTAAAATTGAGATCATGGATTCCAAACAAGTAAAGTTCCTTCTGGCTGTCTTTTAACTGTAGTTCTCAGTCCTATGGGCTAGCGTTTTGAAGTTGGTGATAGCTCAGTAATCAGGCGCACCAGCTTTTGGAAAGTTCCCTACCATCTCTACAATTATGATTAGAGAGGCTTTTATTATCTTTTACAGCAGCAGCTGCCTAAGGATATAATCATCTTCTTTTTCTCCCTTCTCTGTACTTGGGTGCCCTTTTATTATGTAAGACAGCCCAGTCTTCTCAAGGAGGTACTTCTCTTTTGCCTAACTTCATAGTCATGTGTTTAATTGTGCATAAATGCTACCGGCATCCTTTCAGCAGTTCTCATGTATCACCTGTGTTTGTAAAAGTCTGATTATAGGAAACACCTTTTCTCGGAGAGTGATCAGGATTCAAGTAGTAGTGGCAGTGAGCTGTCTTGGGCCGGTGACCGAAAGCAGAAATCCTTGAAGTCGTATCCCAGTAGGAAAAAGACAAGAACCAGAAGGAGCAGCATAAGAAGTAAGTCTGGTAATGTGTTTTCTTTCCAGTAGCTTTTGAAGTGAATCAGTAGGTATTACTTTTGTGGGATGTGATGGGAAAGGGCATCAACGAGATATATGATCACGTGATCCTGCTACTGTTACACGGGAAAGGGAAAATGTTGATATGTGAAACAGTACTAAAGAATATGGAATTGACCAATAATTGTGAAATATGAACTACAGATAAATGGAGTAAAGAGTTCGGATAAGAGGAGTTTGATGTCAGCTGACATAAGCTGAAATCTTCAGGAAAAGCTTCAAGGAAGGCTGGGTGGGACCTCAGCTGATCCTTGGGAAAAGAATAGGATTTGAAGAAGTATGGAGAAGAGGAAGCATTCTGGTTAGGTAAAACCAGAAGAACATGGGCCGGTCCCTGGGCAAGATGGCAGCCCAAAGGAGAAGAGGGTGGCAGAGGACGAGATGGTTAGGCGGCATCACCGACTCTATGGACACGAGTTTGAGCAAACTCCGTGAGACAGTGAAGGACAGGGAAGCCTGGCATGCTACAGTCCGTAGGGTCGCAAAGAGTGGGACACAACTTAGCGACCGAACAGCAGCAAGAACATAGGAAGAGTGTTCAGAAACAGTATCTGGAGCAAAGAATTCACGCTGGCCAGAGGAACAAAGCTGAATAATTAGAGAGTGAGACATTTCAGCGTGGGAAGTGGTTGCTTCTAGAGTGTATTTTGTGTTTCTCATAAGTAAACTTATCCACTGGGCTCTTGTTTCCTTTCATTCTAGTCTTGCCTCCTTTTCCTCCCAGTGGTGGCAGTGACCTTGAGAAACATCAAGTGAGTAAATGCTTTCTGTGGTGCCCTGTGCCCTTTATGGGGTAAGTTTGAAACAAGTTGATCTGTTTAGGTTTGAATGACCTTTGTTTAAAAAAACCTCCTTTCTGGAATCGAAAAATAACAAACCAGTGGTTTACTAGTATGCAAACTACTTTCGATAGAAACTTCAAGGAGTTCCACACATTTAGTATGAATCTTGGGCAAAGATTTAGGATCTTTTTTCTTTGGTTGAAAATTTATTGAAAGATGGTTATTATGAAGTATGCTTGAAATCTGGGCTATTCTGATTTCCTACAAATAGGTGCTCTTTTGAATTTGTATTAAAATAAACTTCTTGATTTAATTCTTCTCTCAGTTTTCAGTTTGTGGACATGTTATTCACAAAGATTTTGATTATTTGAATCTTTATGTTGCCAGAGGTTGAACTACCTTCAGGCTTACATAAATATTGAATAAACCCTGAAGGTTTCTTAAATTCTTTCAGTTATACTTGTTTTATAGGAAAGCAGTTAAGAACATGGACACGAGTGTCCTCCAGACCAATTCAAAGATTACTTTACCATGTTTTTAGCTGAATTACCTCTCTCAGCAGTTGGCTTTTGTCCTTTGTTGAATGAAATGAGATATAGTGAATATAGTATAGTATGTGTGTATATGATTATATTTTATATAATATGTATATAAATATATACTATATGTATGTGATTATATATCACATATGCCAATATAAAACATATACACATGATTATGTATTATGTATTATATATATAATCATGTATATATGTAACACATATTTTATATGTGTGTGTGTATGCAGATACACAAAAAGACACAAACTACAGAATTTGTGAAAAGTGTTCAAGAATTTTCTAGTTTCACTTTTCACTCTCACTACAGAACATATAATCATGTATATATGAAATATATTTTATATATGGTATATAATGTGATATATAATCACGTGTATATAATATGTGATGTATATTATATATAATTTGTACATATATATAGAATACATACATTTATGTATAAATTATATATTTTATATGTATGGGTATATACACACGAAAACACAGACACACTACAGAATATAGTGTGAAGTGTGTGAGGCTTTTCTACAGGCAGCGCTGGGATTCTGAGGACATCAGCAGCACCCTGCTCACCTGTACACAAATACAATGTGTTTAGTGTTCTAATGGGATCTGGCCGTGGCGCTAGTGGTAGAGAACCTGCCTGCCAATGCAGGAGCCATGGGTTTGGTCCCTGGGTCGGGAAGGTCCCCTGGAGAAGGAAATGGCCACCCACTCCAGTGTTCTTGCCTGGGAAATCCCATGGACAGAGGAGCCTGGCGGGCTGCAGTACAGGGGATCGCACAGAGTCGGACACGACCGAAGCGACTTAGCGCAGCACAGCGCTCTCATCATAGCTTGTTGTCTGCCCTCCCCTACCAGCCTTCTTCCATCTGCCCAGGGGGAGTCTTATGTTCTGCAATGACAGGGAGTGTTTATAGCTTAAACTCTAAGCCAGAGCAAGTACCTAAATATTTGTTGAGTAGTTCAACCTGAGATAAGGGGTTATCAGTTAGAAATAGACCACAGAAGGACTTCCCTGGTGGTCCAGTGCTTAAGACTTGGCTTTCCAGGGCAACGGGTGCAGGTTTGATCCCTGGTTGAGGAGCTAGGATCCCATATGTTTCTGAGCCAAAAAACCAAAATGTAAAACAGAAGCAATATGTAACAAATTCAATAAAGACTTTAAAAAATAGTCCACATCAAAAAAACTTAAAAAAAAATAAAAGAATAAATAGGCTCAAAGAACAGTTTTTAACAATATACAGCTTTAAAAAAATTAGATACCAAAAAACATCAAAGCTTTGAGAATCCACAGATTTACGATATGCAGCTGCCAGCAAGTCTGTGGTGATTCTCAGTGAGGGCATTGCTGACTTTATAGAGACATGGGTAGCTGACACTGACGTCTCTGTGCTGGAGTTTAAGAGAATAACTTAGAGCAAGGGTTGGCAAACCTTTTCTCTGGAGGGTCAGGTAGTAAATATTTTGGTCTCTCCGGGTGGGCGGTTTCAACAACAGTTCAACTCTGCCATTGTAGCATGCAGGCATCCACATGTGCAGTACTCAAGTGCATGGATGTGTTGGGTTCCAGTTAAACTTTATTTACGAGAACTTTATTCCTATTGAACTGTAGAGCTGTAGTTAGTTGACTCCTGGTTTAGAGCAGTGGCTCTCAGACTTTGGTGATCATCAGAATTACCAGAATGGTCACCAGAAATGCAGATCGCTGGGACCTGTCCCCAGAGTTTTTGACTGAGTGCGTTGTCAAAAACTGAGTGGGGCTTAAGAATTTGCATTTCCATCAAGTTCTCAGGTGCTGCTGAGGCTGTGGTCTGGGACCACACTTTGAGAACTTAGAGTCAGCTTTGAGTTAGTTTATTGATTCTTGACCTAATGTGCTTCTAGCCCTGGGATCTTATGGTCTTAAAGTTTCTTTTTTCAAATGATCATGTCCAATTCTTAAACATTTTTAAAAAGGATATTGGAAGTGTCTTGGAATGTTTTAATAACTTGCTGTGAGTGATTGTGACTGTTAGCACTTTGTAAAAAGTATTATGTTTTAGGTTAAAATTCTAACACCCTTATGGAAAGATTCCTCCAGGCAAAATAATGTCACACCTCCCAAAATTTCTGGAACCGAATTTCAGAGTAGTTCTGCCTTTTTAACTCCTGAAGATTCTGCCCAGAAAACAGGTATATGATTTTCTGTTGATTTACATAGAAAAAAATTCTATTTTGGAAATAAATGGTAGTTTAAAAAAGCAAAATATGTTTCTGTTAATATCTGTTGAAGAAAGTGTGAGGGTATGATCGATTAATCTTCTCTTTCTTGTCCTGATTAACAAAAGACAGAGGACTTTGTGTTTTAATTCCATTTAACGTTTGAGATCACCTTGTGTATAAGAATTGCTGGTGTTCATCTGCTTTTAAAATAGCAACAAATGCAAATGGTGGTTGATTGCAGGGTTTGGTAAACTTTTTCTGTAGAGGAACAGGTAGTATTTATTTTTTGCTTTTTTGGCCCCTAGAGTTTCTGTTGCAACTATTCAACTCTGCGTTCGTAGTCCCAAATCAGTCACAGACAAGATGTAAACTAATGGCTGTATCTGTGTTTCCATAAAACTTTATTTATAAAACCAAGTGACAGACGGGATTTGACCTGAGGGGTCAGGGTGTGCCGACCTTTGACTTATAAGGTTTTTCTCAGCCCCCGCTGTATTCTGTTGAAACAATTCACATCTTTTAAATTGGTGAGAGTCAGGATATTGTTTTCTTCACCTTTAGCATTCTACAACTTAGCGCATTGGCAGGCACTTAGCAGGCACGAGTGCCAGCCTCTTAATTTGGCTGCCACTGGAAGAAAAGAAGTGGGGAAAGAAAAATAGGAGCGAGGGAGACACAGCATTAGAGAGTAAGGGGAACAAAGGGACAGATCTGAGAGAGGCAAGAGGGCTACAGCGGTGAGGTGATAGAGTTCCTGCCACGTGTTTGGGGCCACATGGGCAGCTACGAAAGGTGCTGACCTACTGGAGGTAACTGGCTATTCATTTTATCTGCAAACCTGTAAACCTAATACCCATGTATACTTTGAAAGATACGAAGTGTTTTTTGGTTTGAGTTTTTTAAAATAACTGTATCCCTTACAGGGGGCAGGGTATGTTGAAGTTTAATTTATAGATTGATAGAGAAATGTCATTTCCTCATTTGCTTCTTAGCATGTTTATTCTCTTATAACTATTCATTTTCTCCAATACTCAGAACTTCACAGCCCCAGCCAGCTGAGCAATCTCTCTTCCCTGGAGCACTCAGATATTGAAGAAAATGAATCTAAGGTACTGTTTAATTGTTGGTTATTTATCTGTTTTCCAGAATTGATATTATACTTAATGTACTGGCTTATTCCTTCTTAAGGGATGATGCAATACCATGTGTTGCTTGTTTTGACATAAATACATGTATTTCTGACCACCTGTTTTTTTTTTTTTTTTAAGACTATGGCCCCAGAGTCATTGATGAAAAGTACTAGTTTCAAACATAAACTGCAAAACGTGGAAGACAGAGGTGAGAGAATTCTAAACTTTTTTATTTTTTTGCAGAATTAAGCAAAATTAATCTGATTTTGGCTGACAGGACTGTTATTCAAATTGAGGCAGATATAATCACTATACAGAGTGACAGTTGCCAGACCTTGGAGAGGGCAGTGCCGTCTGCTTCCCTGATCCAAGTGGTAAGCTGGTACGGGAGGAGCAGGGGTTTCACTCCCGAAACTGGAAGGTCTGTGTCAGGAAGTGAGTAGCCTGGGATCCGAGTCCCGTCACCCAGCGCGCCTCCTCTCTGACCCCAGGGGTGGTATTGAAGTCCTGCACTATTATAGCATTGTTGCTTTCTCCCTTCAAATCTGTTAATGTTTGTGTAAAATAGGTGCCACGATATTGGGTGCATATATATTTACAGTTTGTTACCTTCTTTTTATGAATTGATCCTTTTGTCATTGTGTAATGACCCTGTTTTCTCATTACACTTTTTAACCTAAAGTCCATTTTTCTGATAATCTATAGTAGATACATAAAAGATAAAGCAAAGGGAATCAAAACATACCGCTGTAGAAAATGGACTACAAAAGCAAACAGCAAAGGAGGGACTATAAAAGAGCCAGAAAGCACGTAATACAAAGGCGTTAGTAGGTCCTTAAAAATCAGTGACCATTTTAAGTGTAAATAGATTAAACTGTCCAATCAAATGATGAAGAGTGGCTTCATGGATAAAAATAACAAGACCCAGCTATATGCTATCTACAGAGACTCAGCTCAGCTTTGAGGATGCACAAAGGCTCAAAGTGAAAGAATGGAAAAGCGTACTCTATGCAAGTGGACGGGGCTCCCCTGGTAGCTCCATTGGTAAAGAATCCACCTGCAATGCAGAAGAGCCGGGTTCGATCCCTGCGTGGGGAAGATCCCCTGAAGAAGGACATGGCAACTCACTCCAGTATACTTGCCTGGAGAATCCCATGGACAGAGGAGCCTGGTGGGCTACAAGGGGTCACAAAGAGTCAGACGCGACTTAGGAGCTAAAACCAAGGGTCCCCTTGTATATGAGGAATTCTTTTCCACTGCTTTTGAAATTCTCTCTGTGTGTTTGATTTTAGACAGTTTTGTTATAGTGTGTCTTATAGAAGATCTTTGTGAGGGAATCTTTTGGGAGTTTATGAGCTTCCTGAACTGGGATGTCCAAATTTCTCCCCAGATTTTGGAAGTTCTCAGCCATTATTATTTTCTTAAATTTTATTTATTTATTTTTGGCTGTACCTGGGTCTTCGTTGCTGCAGGGGCCTTTCCGTAGCTGTGGTGAGCAGGGCTTACTCTTGGTTGCAGTACCTGGGCTTCTTATTGTGGTGGCTTCTCTTGTTGTGATGCACAGGCTTTTGTAGTTGCTGCATGTGGGCTCAGTACTTGTGGTCCCCAGGCTCTAGAGCACAGGCTCAATAGTTGTAGCGCACAGGCTTGGTTGCTCTGCGGCATGTAGAATCTTCCCAGACCAGGCATTGAACCCACGTCCCCTGCATTGGTAGGCAGACGCTTTACCAACTGAGCCACCCGGGAAGCCTGCCATTATTTTCTTAAATAGCTTTCTGCTCCTTTTCCCTCTTTTCTCCTTCTGGGACTCCAAAAGAGTGTAGACTGTTTCCTTTTTAAAAAAATTGGGATATCATTGACAGGTAACATATTAACTTCAAGTGTACAGCATAATCATTAGCTATTCATGCATGCTGTCAAATGATCACAATGAATGTGGTTAACACCTACCCCACACATAATGAGACTTTTTCTTGTGATGAGAACTTCTAAGGTCTACTCTCTCAGAAACTTTCAAATGTGCAATAAAGTTTTAACTGTAGTCACCACACTGCCTGTATATTTCATTCCCAGGGCTTGTTTTGTCACTGGAAGTTTGCACCTTTGAGTGTTCTGAAAGCTAACTGACTTCCTTAGAGCAACTGTTTTGCATTGCTTTTTAGGCAAATTGCAGAGCTCCTTTTTTTTTTTTTTTTTTTTGTGGAGGTCAGTCGCTGTATCTTTTTTTGAAAGTCACTCATTCGTATCTGACTCTTTGTGACCCCATGGACTATACACTCCATGGAATTCTCCAGGCCAGAATACTGTATAATTGTTGTGTTCTTTTTGGAGGGGTAGCGTTTCCTTGAGTTCACGTCCGTTGAGGTTTTGTGTTGCTGTCTTCATATTTAGTCTATAGTGATTGGCTTCAGGAGAGAAATGCGTCTTGTCTACTAGGGATCCTGAAGCCTTCCCAGGCCTTTTCTAGGGATATGCTCCACGCTTTTCTTTCTCCGGGGAACCTCTGCGGACTGCATTTTCTCTGCAACCTGCACAGCCAGGCCGGGTGCTGACAGCCTCCAGTCGCTTCCTCTGGGGCTGGTGGGTGCTTCCTCCCAGTCCTGCCGAATAGGCCTGGCTGTCTTACGAATGCTGACAGTCAGTGCCCTTTGTTGTTGCTTAGGCGCTCAATTGTGTCTGACTTTTTGTGACCCCATGGACTGTAGCCCGCCAGGCTCCTCTGTCCTGTGGGATTTCCCAGGCAGGAATCCTGGAGTGCTCTTGGGAATGTGCAAATGAGCCAGCCCCAGGGTGGGCTTGTGTGTAGGCAAGGCGTCCTGGTTGTTTGTGGTGTCCGTGGACCAGCTGTGGGGTGATCCTGTAGGTGATGCGTGCCCAGCAGCTCTTGAGAAAGCCTCCTTATGGGGCCCCTGAAGGCCTCCTTACGGGGCCCCTGAAGGCTCCCTTATGGGGTCCCTGAGGCAGGGAGCAGGATCTGCATCCCTTCAATGCTCCCTGAGAACCCTGGATGCTGTTCTCCAAGCCCCTCCCCACCCCAGGCCGTGTAGTGCACCTCAGGATTCTGGATGGAGCAAGGAAGAAGTTGTCTTCTTTGCCTGGGGTGAGCACTCACCCAGACGCCATCGCCTTCCCCCGAGGGAGAAAGCTTGAGCTCAGAGGGTTTCTCTCGGTGCTGAGCTGGGCTGCCCTGAGCACGCGCTGATGTGGCTCAAGTGACAGTCCTTGTTATCCTCTCGGATGCGTCCAGTCGTATATTTTCCCTTGTCCAGCAACGTGTCAGGTCTTTACACTGGACTCAGACTTCCACAAAGCTCCTTAATCAGGTGATTTCTAAAACCCAGTGTCCTTTGGGGAAAGACAGTAGGAAACTCCTGTTTGGCTCTTTTTGCTCATGGGCTGTTGTTTTAATGTTTTCTCTGGAATTTTGGATGTGCTGGGCTCCCCGAGCTGTGAGCAGACAGGATGACTGATTCCTCATGATTTTGCATTTTGCCCTCATCGTGTACCTTCTTTGAAAGGGGCTTCCCAGGTGTCTCAGTAGTGAAGAATCTGCCTCCAATGCAGGAGACCCTGAGTCAGGAAGATCCCCTGGAGAAGCAAATAGCAACCCACTCCGGTATTCTTGCCTGGAAAATCACATGGACAGAGGAGCCTGGCAGGCTACAGTCCGTGGGGTCACAAAGTCAGACATGACTTAGCGACTAAACGGCAACAACACAACTTAGAAAGTAAGAATAAGAAACTTAGAAAATGAATAAGAAACTTAGAAAATGCTGTCATGTAGTGATGAACCTCTGCAGAATTCTGTTTGAATAATTATCTGTACATACTCACAAATCAGTATTTATTATTAATTGGTTTGTGTGTGTGTTCTCAGTTGTGTCTGACTCTTTGCGACCTCATGGACCACCAGGTTCCTCTGTCCATGGGATTTTCCAGGCAAGAATACTGGAGTGGGTTGCCATACCCTCCTCCAGGGGATCTTCCCAAACCAGGGATCAAACCCGCATCTCTTGAGTCTCCTGCATTGGCAAGCGAAATGCATTCATCCAGACAAAAGATTTTTCAGTGGTCTCCATCAGGCTGATAAATTCAATAATAAAGATTGTCTTTAACT
This sequence comes from Budorcas taxicolor, assembly GCF_023091745.1. NCBI lineage: Eukaryota > Metazoa > Chordata > Mammalia > Artiodactyla > Bovidae > Budorcas > Budorcas taxicolor. The sequence goes on from NC_068920.1 coordinate 15,385,092, forward strand.
TTTCAGATTCTTAGCATAGTACACATTGGTAGAATAAACAGAGGAATTGGCATTAGGGAAGTGTTAGGTAAAAGACCAGGACACCAAAAGTGTCTAACAGGCTTTTTAATGGCGAAGCGCTCCCGGGCAGGGTGCCCGGACCCGAACGAGGCAGGTCGAGGAAGTCCGTGCCCGGACCGTGTTGGGGGTGGTTTTTATACATTCAATGCGAGGGATGGTCAGGCTAGATGGACGGGGGTTCGGATAGGTCGCCAGGCCGAGGCGTCGCGGGCTGACAGGTCCTTCTGTGTGGCTGGGGTGGGGCGGCTTTAGCTGGCGAAGTGTGCTGTCATTGGTCCCGGGGATCTGGGAGGCGCCTTCCGTTAGGGACTTCCCCCGCAGGCGGGCGGGAGAGGAGGGGCGGCCCATCATGGCCCCCCGGGTCCGGCCTTACAGAAAGTACCTCCATAAGAAGGGTATTTTGATAAAAATGACTTTTCTTGTCCCAGTGAAGGCTCTTGACCTTTATCATTTATAGCCACATGGTGTCACTTCAGAGTAAGATATTTTTTAATGCCTCAACTTGGGAGAACTTGGCTGTTCATCATAGGGTTGGTTCTGTGTGGTGCTAGAAACTGTTTCCATCAGAAATATGAGTAAATAAATGCAATATGGACACCAAATTATTCACTACATACAACCTGTGCCCAAAATAAGTTCAGAAGCTCCTCAGATTGCAAAAGCTGTCAACTTTCACAGTGATGAAGACACCTGTGTCCGAAAGCAAGTGGATACTCCTTTAGCAGCCACCAAGAGAACCAACATTCATTCGCGATCACCTTAGTTTCGGCCACGGTGTGTTTACTGCCTGTGTTCATTTTTTAAGTGCTGCGTGTACATAGTTTTAGCCCCTTTATGAGAATGTCCAAAAGTCCTGGTTCAAAGAGGCATGCAGTTGCCGTGGAAACAAAGCTGAGTCAGCTGCATCACTTAAGACCTGCATGCTTTAAGGAGTGGGCTGGTTTCCCTAGAGGAGCTTGTTCTCCCTGAAGAGCCGCTCCTCTATTTCAGGTAAAGTAATTTATAAGAGTGTCCCTTCCACACTCTTGTGCCAGATTATTTCCATGTCACTGAAGTGGGCCTCTGGGATGATCCCCATTGAGTAGGTTCACAAATTCCAAGCAGCTTGTTTAGGGAACCATCACGTTATTTACACAGTGTTCCTGGATTCCTCTCTCCACCGGAGCTAACTCTTATATCATCTATGCCAGTAGATGCTTTGATTTTCCATGGGTGGGGCATGAACATTCAAGGCCATGCTTTGAGCTATTGCTACAAATGTTGTCAGGAGAGGGGGAAAAAAAAAACCCAGAAGAGGCAAAACAGGCAGAAAGAAGAGAAATGTAACAAAACATAGTAGTTGTTCATGGGTATCTAACTGGGGCTAGCTAGAATTCTAAGTGGTTCCTTTGGGTCTTGACTGGGGTGTAGGCACTATGTGAGATTTAAGCCTGAGTGCTGTTTGGGAAGGCAATGGCACCCCACTCCAGTACTCTTGCCTGGAAAATCCCATGGACGGAGGAGCCTGGTAGGCTGCAGTCCATGGGGTCGCTAGGAGTCGGACACGACTGAGCGACTTCCCTTTCACTTTTCACTTTCATGCATTGGAGAAGGAAATGGCAACCCACTCCAGTGTTCTTGCCTGGAGAATCCCGGGGACAGGGGAGCCTGGTGGGCTTCTGTCTATGGGGTCGCACAGAGTCGGACATGACTGAAGCAACTTAGCAGCAGCAGCTGTTTGTTTTGAGGCTGGAAGAGGACTGGCTGTGTCTGGATTCTTTCCTGGATTAAAAAAAAATCATTTTAGTCTTGAAACAGTGCAACTCCCTAGCAAATACCCATCCGACTCGATGGACATGAGTTTGAGCAAGCTCCAGCAGTTGGTGATGGACAGAGAAGCCTGTTGTCCTGCCGTCTATGGGGTCCCAAGGAGTCAGATACAACTGAGCGACTGAACTGAACGCTCAGTGAACGCTGACTGAACAAAGGAACACACCTGAATCTTAGAGCAGTGAAAAGAGATAGTTGCACCTCTCCAGGTTGAGAGTATTGCTTATGCTCTTCACTTTTTTAAAAAAGTGAGAGAAGCCAGATGTGAGCTCTTTGAGGTTCCGAGTGAGAATGTGATCACTCACACTAGTGAGGCCCTGGGTGAGACAGCCCTCAGTCCAGTGCTGAGGCTTCATGTCACCAGCAGCTGGTGCCCTCCTTGAGCTGATCCGATCAGCTTCCAAGGGCCAGTCGGCCCTGGAAACCTTGCTACCTTGCCCCTTTAGCCGGGAGCCCTGGTTGATGCCAACGATTACTGCTTGCCATCTGAGCCAGCCCGTTTCCTGGTAAGGGGAGTGCTCTGGCGTGTCACTGACCTCATCAAAGCATGCTCGGGTCCTCTCTCAGGCATGAGCACACCTAGCGCTTTGAGACGTGTCCTTAGTCGACGTGCCAAATGATAAGCAATTTGTAACAAGGCGGGAACACGTTTCATTTGCCACTCATCACGGCTAGATATTCGCTGGTGAAAAGAGAGCAAGATAAATCTGGGAACAAGGAGACGTGTGTGTGTGATGATCAGTGTGTTCCGCTTGCCTTCAGACAGAGCCCACCGTCACGGCACTAAGTGGAAACAGCCACGGCTGGAAGATGGTGGTGAACCAGGGGCCCTTTCCTTGGTGGCAGAAGAAGCTGAGTTGGCAGGTAATGCCGGGTACCCAGATGTTTCAGATTTGTGAGCACTGAGAGTCCCAATGTGAACTACAAGGCAGCTAGATTTTTAAGATCATAGTGGCTGCAGGAACCAAAAAACAAAGTGCTTTGTCTTCAGACATAAGTAAATTGTCGCACAAACTGTAGATAAGAGCAAGTACTATCTCCTTCTGGCATTTTGATTTCTGCCTCTTAAGTCTTTGTAGCAATTTCCAGGCCCCAAGTGTTCTTAAACTTACAGGTATCTGCTTTAGTATAGCCAAATGTTTGTGTTAGAAATATCCACTCCACAGATGAAGGAGAATGATCTGAAATGTCTACATACGTGGGGTTGGCCTTCTGGATGAGCGACACGCCTATCCTTTGAAAGAAAAGGCTCTAAGAAGGCAAATTTGGAGGCCCCCAGGTACTCAAAGTGGGTGGTGAGAGCCGGGCAGCCCTGCATTCCGATCGTGGAGCTGTCGGTGTGAGCACGTATCAGTTGTGTGATCTGTGTGAAAAGTGGACGTGAACAGTGCCTGCTTCACTTGGATTTTCTGAGAATTAAATGAGTTGATCCACACAGTGCCAGACCCTTTGTGAGCCCTTGTAAAGCCTCTTGGCACCCAGAAGCTGTTAAACGCCAGTCCCTAGAATGTCGTACCCATCATGTTATCCTAGAGCCCTCTAACAACACCTCAGCCTGCTTCTTAGACATACTCTGATTTAAGGTGCAATCAGTTGCTCTGATTTAAGGTGCTGGGAAAGTTTGTTGAAGTGAGCCCTTGCCAGACAGTTTTGGTGGGAAGCTGCGTGAAGCATCGGCTGAGGACTCTTGGCTCAAGCTGGTCTGGTCAGTCACGGTTGGAGTCCGTCTTGCTGCAGCCACGGAAGTCCGTGACCCACAGAAGCCAGCGGGTCTTCTCTGGGTCATGCCTGAGTTTCTAAAGGACTTTCCATGCTCTGGGCAGCAGGAAGGCTGAGCACACCTACTTTGAGCCCTTTGTTAATTTTACTTAATGTTCTATTCTTCTTGCGCAGAGAGCATTTCAACTTCATCCTTCAACGTTACGCCAGAGAACTTAAAAGGTTCTGTGATGATCACTGCTTTTGAAAACTTCACTAGAGAACTGAAAAGAAACTATGAGGTAATGGCCCGGTAAAAATGAAAAGCTAGCTCGTTATGCATGTGAAGTCACAGGCTCACATTCCTTAATACCACTGTGGTCCTTCCTGGGTGAGGGTGTGCCCGAGTCTCTGGGGAGGTACATTGTCCTAGCTGTGGTTGCTGAATTTAGTGTCTTTGTGAATTGTGGTTTGTATTTATAAGACAGCTGTTCTGGGGACTTCCCTGGTGGTCCAGGGGGTCCAGTGGTTAAGAATCTGAGCTTCCGCTGCAGGGGGTATGGGTTCGATCCCTGGTCAGGGAACTAAGATCCCACATGCTGCACGATGTGGCTCTCCGCCAAAAACCCAAAATCAAAACCCCAGCTTAAACCAGGTCAGCTGTTCCATGTCCATTTGCTCTCCTGGGACCAGATGGACCTGTACGGAAAGGCTTTGGTTTTTGTTGATTGCAGTCTCAGAAAACTGGACAAGCAGAAAGCAACGATTTGGTCACAGTGATAGACAAAGAAGGGAGGGCCAGGGGACCGTGTGGATGAGAGAGGCGTCTGGGGTGGAGAGGCAGGTGGGCTGGGTGGTCAGCTGACTAGGGCAAATCTTCGAGACGCCACACATGCAGGCTGTCACAGAACCTTGTCTGCAAGAGGACTTTGAAACCATTTGCGTCCCCTCCATTTCCCTACTGTTTATAAATCCCTAAGGAGTTATTAGCACGTTTGAGAAAAGTACTTATGGTCTCACCCTAACGTATATTCATTGAACTAACTTGAAAGATCTCCAGTCTTATTTTCTGCAATACTAATGTAAGCTGATTTATAATGGAAATTTGTCTGTGATATTCAATATATGTATCAGTGGCATGAATACAAGGTTTCCTATTTTAGCTTATTGTCCTTTATTGATATCAAACCTGAGGTAATAACATATGAAATGTGTAGCATGGTGTCTTATTACAGTACTTTAGTGATGATGTTCTCTGTGAATATTATGTGTGGGCAACATCTTTTTAATACAAAGCCTACACCCCATTTATGTAGTTATGTTTAACCCAGATGTGCTCATTTTGTTGTTGTTATGGTTTAGCTTAGGTACAGAAGGAGCCCACTTTATTCAAAAAATGCAAACGAGGTACCAGATTGCCTGATAGAACTTTTAAACCAGATACATCATCGCAGGTAAGTGTTGGGTTTCATTGCAAGTTTCTGGAATTGTGATTCCTCCAAACAACATTTCCAAGGGGAAAGAAGAGAAAGGAGATGTATATTCTTAAGACAAGAAACATCTAGAGAAAAATATGGAGTATCTCTGCAATAAGATTAGAGATGTCTTTGTCACATCCAGCAGTCTGGTGAAGCTTGTTGCTCTTGTTTTTTCTCAGACTGAATAAACTAGAACAGTTTCAGAGTTTTGTTCTTCAAGAGCTGAGCAGTCTTGACAAGGATTTCGAGGTTCTTCAACACCTTGAGGACAATGTTCTGGTAAGTTCTGTTTGTTTGGAACATTCTCTGTGACTTAAGAAGATGTGTTCTGGTGTAGAAAAACTGTCAACCGCTTCAACCAACCCATCTCTTGTTCAATTTTAGGAATTTTGGGGTAAGCAGTCAGCTGACCTGAAATCATTCTGTGAACTGCAGTTCCAGAGGTATTATGTGTTTTTTTTTTTAAACAAGTATCTTTCCTATAAGTATCTTCGTTGAAGTAGGAGGTATTTAGCTAAAGCATGAGTGATTGATGTTGGTAAAACCTTACTTAGGTAGCTAATTAGCTGCGTCTTTTCTAACCAGCCGCTTCTGTGGGACTCCCTGGGCATAGAGTATGGCTTACAATACTGACCAAGGCATATGCATTTTGAAAAGCATAAGCAGGATCATGCAAACTTCATTTTCTTTTAGGATACACATTGTTTTCTTTTTAAGCAAGATTTTTAAAAATTAAAACAGATTTTGAGAAAAATATCAAGGTTTCTGAGTGAACAGTTGATTTTCAGTTGTGTACTTGGTAGAATATATTCTACACACCTTATATACGTAGTGTATGTATACATTTTTTTATTTTTCAATTTTATTTACGTAGTTTATTTTTGTCTGCGCTGGGTCTTTTGCTGCAGCAAAGTTTCTCTGGTTACGGCGAGGGAAAGCTGCTCTTCGTTGCGGGGGGCAGGCTTCTCATCGCCGTGGCTTTTTCGTGGCAGAGCAGGGGCTCTAGGCATGCGGGCTTCCGTAGTTGTCGAGCGTAGGCTCAGTGGTTGCGGTGCACGGACTCAGTAGCCCCCGAGGTGTAATAAATGTTTACCTATTGATATAAATAACAGATTTTTATGAAAAATAACCAGACTTTTCAAAACAAGAACTTTGAGAAGATTAGTGTTGTTTTGTGCTTTTGCAGATCTCTAATGTTTGGCTTAATCAGTTCGGTCTCTCAGTCGTGTCCGACTCTTTGCGACCCCAAAGAATGCAGCACACCAGGCTTCCCTGTCCATCACCAACTCTCAGAGTTTACTTCAACTCATGTCCATCGACTCGTTGATGCCATCCAACCATCTCATCCTCTGTTGTCCCTTCTTCTGCCTTCAGTCTTTCCCAGCATCAGAGTCTTTTCAAATGAGTCAGTTCTTCGCATGAGGTGGCCAAAGTATTGAAGTTTCAGCTTTAGCATCAGTCCTTCCAATGAACACCCAGGGCTGATCTCCTTCAGGATGGATTGGTTGGATCCCCTTGCAGTCCAAGGGACTCTCAAAAGTCTTCTCCAACACCACAGTTCAAAAGCATCAATTCTTCAGCACTCAGATTTCTTTATAGTCCAATTCTCACATCCATACATGACCACTGGAAAAACCATAGCTTTGACTAGATGGACCTTTGTTGGCAAAGAAATGTCTCTGCTTTTTAATATGCTATCTAGGTTGGTCATAGCTTTTCTTCCAAGGAGCAAGCATCTTTTAATTTCATAACTGCAGTCACTATTTGCAGTGATTTTGAAGCCCAAGAAAATAAAGTCTGTCAGTATTTCCACTGTTTCCCCATCCATTTGCCATGAAGCGATGGGACTGGATGCCATGATCTTAGTTTTCTGAATGTTAGTTTTAAGCCAGCTTTTTCACTCTCCTCTTTCACTTTCATCAAGAGGCTCTTTAGTTCTTCTTCACTTTCTGCCATAATGATGGTGTCATCTGCATATCTCAGGTTATTGATATTTCTCCCAGCAATCTTGATTCCAGCTTGTGCTTCTTCCAGCCCAGCGTTTCTCATGATGTACTCTGCATATACGTTAAATAAGCAGGGTGACAATATACAGACTTGATGTACTCCTTTTACTATTTGGAACCAGTCTGTTGTTCCGTGTCCAGTTCTAACTGTTGCTTCTTGATCTGTGTACAGGTTTCTCAGGAGGCAAGTCAGGTGGTCTGGTTTTCCCATCTCTTTAAGAATTTTCCACAATTTGTTGTGATCCACACAGTCTGCCTTAATAAGGGACTCCATATCTGCTTCTGAATTCCATCCATCGTGACACCACACGTCAGGTAGCCTCTGAAAAGCTCCACAGTATGCTTGTAGAGACAGTAGGAATGAAGGAAGCAACTTTTGTGCTGGTTTTCATCACAGTATTACCAGAATAGTTTTGACCTCACAGAATCTTTGAAAACTTAGACATCCCAAAGGCTCACACTTTGGGAACTGCTGGTAGTGGTGTATGTGTGTATGTGTATATGTGTAGACTGGAAAAGTTCTGCTTTTATTGGTGGAGGAAGAAGGAGAAGGGTGTGGCTGGATCTTAAAGGCTGGATGTGAGATGTACATTAGATTTGTGGTTTCAGCATCTGAATGGAGCTGTCAAGTGGGTAACCAGATAGTCAAGACTGAAACTCATGGTGGAGGGTCTGACAATGAGACCGGATGAGTTGACTTAGGGACCAGTTACAGAGAGAAGTTGTTCCAGGACAGAATCCTCGGGATGCTGCAGGGAGCTGAAGTTTGATAAGGGAGAGGAAGCCAGCAGAAGAGGGCGAGAGGATTGTGCAAGGAGGGGGTGGGTGGTGTTACAGAGGATGAGAAGATGTGTGCACATGCATATGTAGTGAGAGGTCTGGATTCTAGGAGATTCTCATCAAAATGTCAACCATGGTTATTTCTGTGTGGTGACATTTTAGGTGACTTGACTTTTCTAACTTAGGCTGTTCTGTATTTTTTTTAGATTAACTGCAAGATATAAATGACTTTGGGCTTCCCTCGTGGCTAAGATGGTAAGGAGTCCACCTGCAGTGCAGGAGACCTGGGTTTGATCCCTGGGTCAGGAAGATCCCCTGGAGCAAGGAATGGCAACCCATTCCAGTACTTTTGCCTGGAGAATTCCATGCAACAGTCTGGTGGGCTCCAGTCCATAGGGTCGCAAAGAGTTGGACACAACTGAGCTACTAACACTTTCGCTTTCACAAATGACTCTTGTGTAATAAACTCAAACAACATAACATTTATCAAGTAAGTGAATTTTCCTCTCTCCCTAACCTTTGCTCTTTTTTATGATCCAGAGAGAACTATCTCTTTACTGTTTAGTATATATTCTTCTTGATTTTTTTTCTGTTTCAGTTGAGTCACCCAGTCGTGTCCAACTCTTTGTGACCCCATGGACTGCAGCACGCCAGGCTTCCCTGTCCATCACCAACTCGTGGAGCTTGCTCAAACTCACATCCGTTGAGTTGGTGATGCCATCCAGCCATCTCATCCTCTATCATCTCCTTCTCCTCCTGCCTTCAATCTTTCCCAGCATCAGGGTCTTTTCCACTGAGTCAGTTCTTTGCATCAGGTAGCCAAAGTATTGGAGTTTCAGCTTCAGCATCAGTCCTTCCAATGAACACCCAGGACTGATCTGCTTTAGGATGGACTGGTTGGATCTCCTTGCAGTCCAAGGGACTCTCAAGAGTCTTCTCCAACACCACAGTTTAAAAGCATCAATTTCTCGGTGCTCAGCTATGTTTCTATGTTTACATAAGAATATATACAAACATCTTGATAAGTTTCAGTATGTATATTTTAAGTAACATAAATGATATACTAAATTTTATGTGCATTGTTCTTCCTTTGCTCTCTCAGTAACAGAAGTAGGATTTCTTTCCAAGTGAGTAATAAGGATCTGCTAATTTTTAAAATAACTGTAGCTATTCTAGTTTATGGGTCTATTATACTTTCACATTTGATTTCCTGTTGGTGAGCATTCAGGTTATTTTAAATTATCACAAACAAATCTTAGTGAATACCCTTGTAACTGTATCTTGAATGACTTTCAGTATCAGGGAAACGTTACTGTTTTACTTGGGGAAAACAAAAATAACAAAATCTCCAAGTCAAAAAAGTACTAAAAGAGGATATGGATAAAAGCCTAATCTGGGCTAAGTATATTAGAATTCCAGCCCTAGTGGGGAATTGGATCTAATGTGAATTAAATGTATGTGTTACAGTCAGTCATGAATAAGAGAAATCAGAGTCCAGCAGCTGAACCAAATAGAGGTTTTGTTTGAACCCTGTGAGCAGTAGCCCAGAGGGATTTTGTCCAAGGCTGGTGCTGAGCTCAGTCGTGTCTAACTCTTTGAGACCCCCATGGACTATAGCCTCCTAGGCTTCTCTGTCCATGGGATTCTCCAGGGCAAGAATACTGGAGTGGGTTGCCATTTCCTTCTCCAGGGGATCTTCCCAACCCAAGGATCAAACCTGCATCTCCTGTGTCTCCTGCCTTGCAGGCAGATTCTTCACTGGCTGAGTCATCGGGGAAACCCATCCAAGGCTGGAACAGCAGCTCTGAGTGCCAGTTAGGGATGCGGGTTCCTTTTGCTTCCTACTCTGTTATCTTTCCTTTCGCTTTGGGTTTCATGGTCACAGAATAGCAGCTCTACCTCCAAGCACATCTGCTCTCCAGGCAGGGAGGGGCAGATGGTGAAGGATTTGGTAAAAGATGTGTGCCAGTAGAGTCTCTCTTCTTTTTTAAAAATTAGGGAAATAGTTTTCATGGAAGCCGAATCAGTAGACTTTTGTCTCCATATTATTGGCCAGAACTGAATCACATGAAACTTTGTTAGTTACGAGGGAATCTGGGGCTGCAGATTTAAACTGAGCTTGTTACTGTCCTCCCGCAAAGTGGGGTTCTGTTAATAAGGAGAAAGGGGAGTATAGATGTTGGGTAGGTAACCAATAATGTCTGTCATGCCTGAATTAAATTGTAAGATTGAGAAATAAATCACAGAGGTGATTCTGTCTGTTCTCAATGAGCACGCGCCCTAGTGTTCGCTTTAGGATGGGAGAATGTGGTCCCACCGACCTCTTGTTTTGTGAACCTCCAACTGCACTCAGTCTGCTTATTAACAATGGGCATTTTCCCAAAGGCCAGACCAGCCACTTTAACTGGCCCTCCTCCCAAGAAATAGCTGTCTTTTCTCCAACATCAAAGGGGGGAAGAAAAAACAACATCATGCATTAGACTGTGGAGAGACGACACATGAGTCTTGAAAGCAGCACACGTTTAAGAGATTTTTGAGAGTGATTTTGACCCTGGGCAGTTCCCTCCAGTGCGGTGGCCTTAGCTCCCTGTGGAGCTAAGTTATTATCTGAGTTAGGGAGGTAGCTGATGACAGGGAGTGACGTTCACGTTAGCTCCCTGAGTTCTAGGGACTAGGAGGGGGATAGTCCAGGCTTCACTAACTGCTCTTCTCCTGCCCCCTTTCTGCCAGCCTGAGCCACGGGGAGGAGACAAAGCAGCCTCCAGCCACACGGGCCGTGCCTTAGTGCTCTGTGCGCGTCCACAGCAAACGGAGTTCCTGAGACCTGCCGAGTCGGGACAGACTGTAATATGTTGGTCGGTTGTCCATTTGTTCACAAAGGTTTACCTTTGGTATTTAAATTTGGTCAGAAAATAAGAAGTTCAGGATGTTTAGCATCTTGGAGTGATGTTGCCCTTTTTTTTTTAAATTTTTGAAAGTAAAATTGATTTTTATTTGAGAAGTGTCTTCAAGTTATTTGGGAGAAGGGAAACCTCAACATCTGTATATATATATATATATATATATACACACTACATAGTGTGTCTCTTTAAGGGAGAGCTTACTTTGGGATGAAAATAGGTCAGATGAAAATGGTGTTGTATTTTGAAATAGTTATTCTTCTGTTTGGCAGATATTCTGGTTTCTCTGAAACTTTAACAAAACGTCCAGCTTTTGCAGAGGAGAAATACTCATCTTTTGATAGTTACTAAATGCTCTAATAAAGTCTGGTGTGTGGACTTGTATGTACAGCTGACTGGGTTTATTTTAGAAAAATGAAACCTACATAAGTTAAGGCATCTATAAAATACATGATTGGATAACTGCGGTTAAAGACTGTAGACTGAAGGCCCGATTATACAATTGCTATAGAATATAGCTTAGTTATAGTTTAAAATGCCTAAAGCAGTCTTTATAACCCCAATCTGTCATTTTTCGTGAATGTTTTAATGAGCTATGTTTTAGTATGTGGTAAGCTATAAGAGTATCAGAGCACTCATTTAATAGCTTCTTTCTTTAAGATGTGATTAACATTTAAATCAGTAGACTTTGAGTAAAGCAGATTACCCGCCATAAAGTGGGTGGGCCTCGCCTAATCAGTCGAACACCTTAAGAGTCAAGACAGGTTGCTGAAAGAAGGGATTTCTGTTTCAAGATTACAGCCTAGAAACGCTGCCTGAGTTTCCAGTCTGATGGCCAACCCTTCAGATTTCACATCAGCCAGCTCCCACAATTTTGGGAGCCAGTTGCTGAATGATATCTCCCTCTCTCTCTTTATATACAGTTTATATGTGTGTATTATATATATGTGTATCAGAGAAGGCAATGGCACCCCACTCCAGTACTCTTGCCTGGAAAATCCCATGGATGGAGGAGCCTGGTAGGCTGCAGCCCATGGGGTCACTAAGAGTTGGACACGACTGAGTGACTTCACTTTCACTTTTCACTCATGCATTGGAGAAGGAAATGGCAACCCATTCCAGTGTTCTTGCCTGGAGAATCGCAGGGACGGGGAAGCCTGATGGGCTGCCGTCTATGGGGTAACAGTGTCAAACACGACTGAAGTGACTTAGCAGCATGTTTTATATATATGTGTATATGTTATATACACATATAAATTGTATATCAAGATATTTATCAGTTCAGTTCAGTCGCTCAGTTGTGTCCGACTCTTTGTGACCCCATGAATCGCAGCACGCCAGGCCTCTCTTTCCATCACCAACTCCCAGAGTTCACTCACACTCAGGTCCATCGAGTCCGTGATGCCATCCAGCCGTCTCATCCTCTGTCGTCCCCTTCTCCTCCTGCCTCCAATCCCTCCCAGCATCAAAGTCTTTTCCAATGAGTCAACTCTTCACATGAGGTGGCCAAAGTACTGGAGTTTCAGCTTTAGCATCAGTCCTTCCAAAGAACACCCAGGACTGATCTCCTTCAGAATGGACTGGTTGGATCTCCTTGCAGTCCAAGGGACTCTCAAGAGTCTTCTCCAACACCACAGTTCAAAAGCATCAATTCTTCGGTGCTCAGCTTTCTTCACAGTCCAACTCTCACATCGATACATGACCACTGGAAAAACCATAGCCTTGACTAGATGGACCTTTGTTGACAAAGTAATGTCTCTGCTTTTCAGTATGCTATCTAGGTTGGTCATAACTTTTCTTCCAAGGAGTAAGTGTCTTTTAATTTCATGGCTGCAGTCACCATCTGATTTTGGAGCCCAAGAAAATAAAGTCTGACACTGTTTCCACTGTTTCCCCATCTATTTCCCATGAAGTGATGGGACCAGATGCCATGATCTTCATTTTCTGAATGCTGAGCTTTAAGCCAACTTTTTCACTCTCCTCTTTCACTTTCATCAAGAGGCTTTTGAGTTCCTCTTCACTTTCTGCCATAAGGGTGGTATCATCTGCATATCTGATATTGATATTTCTCCTGGCAATCTTGATTCCAGCTTGTGCTTCTTCCAGCCCAGCGTTTCTCATGATGTACTCTGCATAATGCCAAAGAATGTTCAAACTACTGCACAATTGCACTCATCTCACACGCTAGTAAAGTAATGCTCAAAATTCTCCAAGCCAGGCTTCAGCAATACGTGAACCATGAACTTCCAGATGTTCAAGCTGGTTTTAGAAAAGGCAGAGGAACCAGAGATCAAATTGGCAACATCCGCTGGATCATGGAAAAAGCAAGAGAGTTCCAGAAGAACATCAATTTCTGCTTTATTGACTATGCCAAAGCCTTTGAGTGTGTGGATCACAATAAACAAGATATTTGTATCTATGTCCTATTGGTTGTCTTTCTCTGGAGAATACTAATACAGAAGGTCTCCAGTCCAGTGTAGCTGAACCTCAACTCCAGAATGAAATGTACGTGTGTGTCTGTGTGTGTGTGTGTGTGTGTGTGTGTCTGTGTGTCTGTGTGTCTGTGAATGTGTCTATGTGTAGCAGAAAAGTGGAAGGGGGTCAGAGTGGTTAGAACATACGGACAGTAGGTGTCAGTTCAGCATTCTGATGCTTTTAGAAAATGAGTATGCTAATTAAGATAAAAATCTTGGCTTCGCCTTGGGTCAAGGAAAGCCAGAGAAACTTGTTTCCACATGAACTGGGATCTGTTGAGGCAGAGGCCCAGCTGTAATTGGCCTAGCCCTTACGTTTCTGGTCCTTGAATGGTTTGATTCTCCCGTTTATGATACAGTTGTTACTACTGACCAGATTATAGAGAAGCAGAAGCAGACACCATCTCGGATCTGAGGACTGGCCGCTGTTGCTGAGACCTCTCTTGCTGGGGATCAGGTAAGCTCAGCTGGGGTCGCTGGGTCTTTCCCTACGTGCATGGGCATTTTCGACTGTCGCCACAGGACATGGTGGCTTTGCGACCTGTTGACTTGGGCAGGGCGACTCACGCCCCTGTACCTTTCTGGTGAGAGTGGCCACGGCGGAGGTCCAGGGGGAGGCTTGCGGGCAGAGGACTGGGCTTGCCGCTTTGCACGCTTGCCTCATGGCCGGTCTGCAGGCTCCCGCTGAGGCACGTGCTGGCCCTGCAGCTGCTGTGCTTCCCCGGCCGTCTATCAGCTCCTCCTCCTGGGCCAGGTGTGTGCAGGGCTCTGGGACACAGGCCTTGGCTTCTGCAGGTCACCCTCACCACCGAGGTCAGAGGCACGTGACAGTCTGTCTGCGTGGGCTGCAGCTCAGGCTCATTCTCAGTCTTCCCCAGCCCACGTCCATATTCTCTTCCCGAATGTCTGTGGTGTGCACGCTGAGCACCCACATCACACCTGATGATAGCTGCCTTCCCGAGGCTCCTCCTTCACTCTTGCAGCCGTGTGAGGTCAGGTTCTGGGGGATTTACGTGGCTGTCACCTAGCGGTTCTGCTTCTCAGCTTGCATACAAATACACAGTGCAGTTGTTATCAAAAGAAGGGAAAACTTCAAATAGACTCCCAAAGTGTGCTTATTCACATGCGGTGATGGTGTTTCAGCTGTCTGGGTCGCTCTTCTCGAGCCAGGAGTAGCAGAGTGGTGTTGGGAGCTGAATCAGGCACGAACAGTGGTCTCAGCATTCATCTTTGGTTCCCCACGGGACAGGGCGAGATCAAATCCTGACACCTTTAACAGCATCAACAGCATGTTCTTGGAGTTTTGCGGTAACCCCTGTTTTCCTCTAGGAGGTACTCACTAGCTGTGAGCTCTTTTTTCTTTTTTTAATGGAAGGATACTTGCTTTACAATATTGTGTTGGTTTCTGCCATACATCCGCATGAATCAGCCATAGATATATACATATGTCCCCTCCCTCTTCAACCTCCCATCTTCCACCCTAAACCTGAGGTCTTTGAGCAGAGACCCTGTTTGATCTCTTCACTATTTTATTCCAAAGCCCCGGTACAATGCCAGCCACATGGGGGGCACTGGAGAAGTGCCTCATCCTTGGGGAAGGATGGTGAGTCCTGGTAGAATCCTAGGTGTTTAACCTCTGGGATTTGCTGGGACAAAGTTCCCTCCCTGTCTCATTGGAAAATTCCTCACCCATCAAAACTAAACCCAGACACTATCTCCTTTGGAAAAATTTTCTCAGTAAGTGGTTTTCCATATTTCTATTATTTTGTATTTAAATGTTTCTCTGTCTGCTTTATAAGACTATGAACTTGGAAGGGCAAATATTTCATCTGGGTCACTTCTGTATCACCATAATAACATACAGCACTGGGAAGGTAGATTTGATGAATTTTGCAATTGAACATGACTATTTCCGGAGTTTATCAAGGCTCATAAGATTAAACTGGACTTAAAAAATAAAGGCTAGCTCTGTACATGGACCATCTTTGGGACAGTGCCTAAATCTTTCAGAGAAATTTGCAACTTGTGATATTTATCATTAGGGTCACAGTCAACAGGAAAGTGAAGTTCATTTCCCTTGAAATGTGTGAACTCAGTCTAGGCAAAACCGTGCAGAAGAATTTTTCCTTTTGTTCTTTAGTGCTCAGGTGTCAAATTCAGATGCCTTTGGGGGTCAGCTGGGTTAACAAGCCGAGTGTAAAAGGATGAGTGGTGGTAACTGGTCACACAAGAGCACAGCCCCCGTCTCAGGGTCAGACTGGTGTGTGCAGATGCCAAGGTGCCTGCCGCAGCTGGACTGGACTGACAGACGGGAGTTGGCTTCAGATGGGGTCATAGCAGGGCTTCCCACGTGGCTCAGGAGTAAAGAAGCTGCCTGCCAACGCAGGAGACGTGGGTTCCATCCCCTGCAGGAGGAAGTGGCAACCCACTGCGGTGCTCCCGCCTGGAGAGTCCCAAGGACAGAGGAGCCTGGCGGGCTGCAGTCCGTGGGGTTGCAAAGGGTTGGACGTGACTTAGCAGCTGGGGACACCCACACACAGGGTTATAATGGGCTCCCAGTGGGTTGCTTCTAAGAGCCAAACTGACTGATTTACGAAGTGTTCAGTGAGGGTTTGACTTTCATATTTGCTTGTCCTCCTGGTGTCATCCCAGTGTTTCCTGAGTGCTGCCTCTCAAGACAGAAAAATGACCTACAAATCAATAGCTTTTGCTTCCCACCGCCACTCCCCCCAACCCATGACTGAAAGTCATGTGTTACTGAAGGTCAAGGGATGTTTTAGGTGAGTGTAGTTTAGGTGTTGTAAGAGTGATTATTATTTTAACTTGCCCTGGAGTAGAACCCTTTATGTTTTATTTTTAGAATTCTTCTTTAATGTGAATATAATTTGATTTTGAAGAAATCCTAAATAATAAGTGGTAATAATAAACTGAATAATAAAAACACATTGAATTTTTCTTTATACTGAGAAACTGAAACTTATTTAGGTGAACGTTTGTCATGTACAAGCAGCTTTTAATTTGCAACAAGTTACTAGGCTTTAATGAACTGGTTGCACCCACTGTTTAAGGTAAGGAAACCCCAGGAGGTGATGGGGAGGTCTCTGGCCCCCGTTGGGGAGGGGAGGTGAAGTTTCCGCTCTCCAGGGCCACCTCCCACTCTGCCCCGCTCCTGCTCTTCAGGATATTCTGCCCCATCCTTGTTACTGTCCAGGAACTTAAGCCACTTCCTAAGCAGACTTGGAGCCCTCTCTTGTACTATTCTGCGTGTTGCTGTCAACATCACATTAAACCTCTACTCTCTACATCGACACCACACCAGTCTGTGATCTGCCCCACGACCTTATGTCTGTCTTAGGCTTCAGACCTACTCCTGAGCTGCTGCACCAGCCTTCTGTCTGCCTGACTCTGCAAAGAGAGTGCCCAGGGCTGCAGAGCGTGGCCCCACGTTGCTTGTGCCGTCTAGCCTCTTCAGCCAGTCCTGCACGCTTCCCTGGGTCATTCTGTGTAGCTGTTTCTGTTATAACCTTTCTATCCTCTGCTTGCTGTGCAGTATGCTAAATCGCTTCAGTCATGTTCGACTCTTTGTGACCCATGACTGGAGCCCGCCAGGTTCCTCTGTCCATGAAATTTTCCAGGCAAGAATACTGGAGTGGGTTGCCATGCTCTTCTCCAGGGGATCTTCCTGACCCAGGGATTGAATCTGCATCTCTGACGTCTTCTGCATCAGCAAGTAGGCTCTGTACCATTACCACCACCATATCCTCTCTGCTAATCTACTCTTAACTTTTCCTTATGAATGACCATTTTCTGAAAGAGTTTAACTCGGTATATGAATACTGCATAAAGGTGACATTGTTATATAAAAGCCCACTGCTTACTGAAATGGGTTACACCTGTAAAATTAATTGCTAAAATATAAATTTGTTGTTAAAAAAAAAATTCCTGTGTAATAGGTCACCTGGAATGGCATGCAGAACACATTTCAACTTCTTTGAAGCGAATAAAAGGAATCATGACATACTTTAGTGTAAAAATCAATTTATTATACAACAATCATACAGATGCTTTTTATCTACAAAGGAAAAATGGCTTCTTCTGCCTCCCTGGCCACCTCAGTCATGATACTATGTTCTTAAGATATAAGTGTTTTCCAAGGAAAATAAAAAAAGTAGTATCCTTATTTTCCAAATAAGGAAGTCCCCAGAAACATAAAATGAAATGGAAATACTGGAAAGAACTGACTGGTTTCTTACACAAGAAGTGAAATTCTGTCCATCATAGTAAACTTTTGCCTTAAAAATACTTATCCGATGTGGGGGGGGACTTCCCCCTCAATATGTCTAAATAGTTTAGTATGTAATTTTGATGGGTTGAGATTTCTGTATTTAATTCCAGTAAGTGAATATTCGTTTGAAAAATTGGAATAAACATCTGCTTACCATATTATATAACTTTTCATTCTTATGAGTGAGCAGAAATTTGAGGGAAAAACATTTCCCTTTTTTCTAACAAATTATACAGTTGTTTTTTTTTTAAAACAGCTTTTGCTTTAGAAAAATCACATTAAAAGTAAATATTTTGTTTAAAATTGTAACACTTAATAACAGGTGAAGATAGTTACCTGATTCAGTTTTTGTGACTAAGACTTCATAACTCTGTATTTATTTTTTTTAACCAGCCCTTGAATGGTTTAAGGCTATAAAGTGTTTCATGAAGCTTCCCTAGGATTACAGATCAAGTCAGAAGTAAGCATCCTGAAGCCTCTATCCAAATCAAGCTGGAGAGTGTAAACTAACCAAGCTTCCCCTTTGATCAGTGTTTTCCAGCTGTCTGGGCCGTCTGCCTTGACTGAAGGATGCCTCTGTCCTTGCTGTGCGGGGATGGAACCCACCGGAGCGTCTGGAACAGCAGCTGCAAGGCTGAGTGCAGAGCCAGGGCCTGATGACCGAGGGGAAGCTGGAGACAACAGCTGACCATGACCTCTGCCTTCTGAGCCTCCTTTTGACCTGCGGTGAGTGCATTTTGATAACATTTTAGCTCCCGTCTGAGACCTAAAACTGCACCAGAGTCTAGCTCCTCCAAGGGGCTTCCTCCCCAGTCCGTCGTGGACTTTGTTACGGGAGCAGGGAGAGCCCTTGTTTTAAAGTGAGTTTCTGGGAGGGCACGGTACTTACAGCTGTGCAGGCCTGATGTGATGGAAGGAGGGGGCTGAGCACCCTAGAACAAGTCAGCTTTAGGAGACTAGAAAGACCCAAGAGAAAGTGGCCGTCAGACGGAAGATGTCTGTTCCGGAGAAATGGGCCTGCTGGCAGAGGAGGGGCTGGAGGGCATGACACCCTTGCCGCGAAGGCTGGGAAGGCCAGTTGCCTCTCAGGGCAGCGGAACCCTGTGGGGCGTTTACAAGAAACACGTTGGAAGTGTCAGTGTACACGTTGGCACCAAAATCCGTGTTTTTGTTTTCCCCTTAAAAAATGTTTTTTTCAAACAGAAGCTCAGAAAACAGAAATGGTCCCCAAAGGACAAAGTCCTTTTGTGCTGTAATGTGTTGGGGCATTTAAGCTTCTAACGTCAATGTTATGACCTAAAAACTGCTTAAAGTAAGGTAGGAAAGCAGATAGAGTGTCAAAGTGGGCAAATCTCGTTTTTACAGGGTATGAATTATTTTATAGGGTGTAAATCTGTATCAGATCTTCGGAAAATACCATTTCTATTCTTGGGACAATTTAATGGACCGCCCTTCCCGTGGGGAGAAAGCAGTGGTCCCTCT
The DNA here is from genome assembly GCF_023091745.1 of Budorcas taxicolor. NCBI lineage: Eukaryota > Metazoa > Chordata > Mammalia > Artiodactyla > Bovidae > Budorcas > Budorcas taxicolor. The sequence goes on from NC_068920.1 coordinate 15,404,064, forward strand.
CGCCTTCCTCTGTGTGCTTCTCTGCGGGGCTCGGGTTACGCCAGCAGGGCAAGGGTGTGCTGGGTTTGCCAAACCGGTGCTTTTTACTGTGGGCAGGGCTGGAACCTTTCCACAGCCCTCTCTTTCTTCCTATTTTCAAAAACCTAACCTGTAAAGACAAACAGCAGCTGTTTGGGGATAATATTCACAAGTAGGCTCATAAGAAATCGTTGACAAGGTCAGCATCTATTTTGCCGTCGAGGCTCTATCCAGGGACAGATCATTCCAAGGGCCCAGTGAGGCAGATCACTGGGCTCGAGTCCTTGTTCAGAGAGGAGATAGCCAGCCAAATTCGGATTCTACTTTTAAAACTGAGCAGTGTCTGTTATCCTAACCCAGGGTACCTTAACATAGGATGTAGATGTGAATACATGAATAACTAAGGAAACCCAGTTAAAACAGAAGAACTAGGCCTATCCAGAGCCCTTGCACTATGAGGGTTTGGGAGATTTTTCTTCAAAAAAAAAAGGAATAAAAAACTATTACCATGTCACTAAGTTGAGAATTAGGAGTAATTGTGGGAATCTGAGATTCTGGACACAAGACAGACTTGAGAGAAGGGGTTGCTGGGTTGTCCATCTATGTGACCATTTTAATATTTTCTGGGGTTGATTCCTAAAGGAACAAATGGAACGATTGTGTACTGACAATTATTGCTGAATATAGATTAGAGCATACCCTGTATTTAGAAGGTAATAACATTTTGTTTTAAACATTTTAATCTGAACAAAACTAACTTATTTGCAGACTTGCTGTGAGAAACAGCGCTCCCTGTGTCCTGGCTCTGCAGGTGCATAAGGCGTGGTGGGGACCGTGTCCGGGTTGGGGGCTAGGTCGGCGGGGCAGGGGGTGGGGCTAGGTTGGCGGGGCAGTGGCGGGGGCTAGGTTGGTGGGGAGAGGAGAGAAGGCGCACCGGTTCTGAGTTCTGCGGAGTTCTCGCCTCGCTGCTGATGAAAGCATTCAGTTAACAGATCAACCCAACAGCAATATATTAATACATTCTGGGTACAAATGATTTATAAACTCAAAAGAAATTAGTTTATGCTAAAACATATATAACTTTCAATTCAGTCTTTGCTTTAAAACAAGCGGATCTGTTAGGCTATTATATATGCTTTGTCTTTGAGACGCGACCCTTATTGTGCCTTCTTGCTTATTACTCCGTTCGCTGCACTGAAGTAGGCTTTGGAAAAACCATTCTTGACTTCTTTCCCTGCCTCTTCCATGGCTTTCTTCATTGGCTTTTTCCGGTATGTCTGTTGGGATGTGTACATGTTGAAGAGAAAAAGAGAAAGGGATTCGTTAATAGAACCTTGTCTGTAATGTGACTTAGGGTCTAAAACAATGCATGATATCATTGGGTACTGAACTTTCTAGTAAGAATGCTTATTTGTTAAATAATGGTTGTTAAGCTTCTGACTAAAAACAAGACAAATGCATGAATTCCAATGAAAAGCTGTCTTACCTTACCCACATCAGGTTAGTACTGATATATTGTTTTATGGGATTAGCATTCAAATTCTGCATTAGTTGCTTACATGGAGGGAATGATTTTTGGGGAAGTCTTTTTAAAAAAATCAAGGTATAAGTGAAATTCAGTGCATTAGTTCAGGTGTATAACAGGATTTAATGCTTGTAAATAATTTAATGCTTGTTAAATGGTCACACTGTGTAGCTTACCATCCCACATATAGGATTTACCATACTTACCATCCCACAAGAATTTTTTCTTGTGATGAGAACTTTTAAGATCTAGTCTCTTAGCAACTTTCAAGTATGCACTATGACTTAAGGATATAAATTTAAAAAAAAATGCAATTCAAGTGAAAAAGTGCTATTATTTCAAAAGTACTGGTACCTGAGATTTTGGCTTGATTTGTGTCTTGGCACAGCCTCCCTATTCAGACAAAATATATGATCTCACTTTTTTTAAAAAAGCGAATAGTTACCAACTCAGGGTCAGGACTGACCTTGACTGTGGCTCTAAGCACCACTGCTCCCCACTGCTGAACTATGGATTCCTTCAAGTTTCAACACCAAGACGAATTGCTTAGTCTGCTACCAACATTCATCTTTTTTTTTTTTAGGAGAGGGGTGGCTTTGTTTGGTTCTATCAATGGTTGCTTCTTTAGAAATTCTCAAAGGAAACTTTTATCTCACGGAAGACAAAGCCTTGCCAGTCCAACTTCCAAAACACAAGAGCTGAAAAGCAATCAGAAGTTCTGCTCCCACAGCCGCATTCTGTATAAAACCACCGTACATTTGCTCAAAATCAACCCAAACTAACGTCAGTGAGCACTTGTTTGTTTGTGGGAGAAAATGCAGTCAATACAATTTCAGAAGTACCATTTTGAATAAACTGTATATCCTCGTTTTTCTTATGAAGCTTTCTATTTCCGCAGCCCACAGAGGAGCAATTTAAAATCGACCACCACCTGAGGCCTGTGCTGTCACCGCTGCCATCAGTTCTTTAGAACAGAGTTGCTCGGAAATTGCATTTTGAAAATCCCTTCCACTTAAATTGTTAAAAAGCAAATGACACTTAAGGAAAAGTCAATGTGACCTTCTCATCCTGGTTCACCTCAAAAGAAAATACAGTATTGTAAAGTAAAAAAATAATTTAAAAAAAAGAATGTTTTCAAATCAACAATAAGCCTACACTCTTGCAGTAGCTAATGGAAACTAGTTTTCACCGTTAGGTTCATTTAGTCCATGTTCTCTCCATTCATAGAGATTTCCTGGGTCTGTGTTACTATACACAGTGTTTACCTTTCACAGGTCAGACTTTGGCAGCCTGGTGCAAATACAAGATTCAAATGCATAGTATTTTTGATGAAACTTCACAGGCATGCATTGAAAAACGTTTGGCAGAATGCCCGCCAGACCACTAACAGGGGTTAGTTATCCTATGGAGGAGGGTGCAGGGAGACGAGTTGAGAAGGCAGGGTGCAGGGTGGACTGTGTGCACCTCTGTTATCTGAACTGATCAACAAGCCTGCACTCCCGCAACGTTTAACTGGTACAATTAAAAACGTAACGCAGAGGTGCTCAGCCTCATGTTTTGCTGTTGACTGTTCGAGTTTAAACGTACCTGAATGTAGAAGTTTAAGAAGAGGATGACCAGCGTCATCATGTAAGAAGACTGGAAGAGGAGGCAGCCGAGGGGGAAGCCGCAGGGCCTGACCACGGCGCTCATGGTGTGGCTGATGGTGAGCAGGAACTGCACCTGTGGGCGGCAAGGGCGGCTCGCTCTGTGCTCAGGCAGCTGCAGGCCTGCTCCCGGGGCGAGACAACCCCGGAGGCACCCCAGGGGCCCACTCTCCTCTCCGGGAATTTGCTTGGAAGTTAGGAAGTATGTAAAATTGGCCATTGTTAATTTTCTCTGGGAAACATCAGGTCAGGCCATTTATCTAGAAACGCTTCAGCAGACAATCACTTCAAAAGTATTCGTCTACATTTCACAGCAAGGAGTGAGCTAGCTGCATATTCCACACGCACAGGATGCATTTCGTACACGAAGGACACTTTAACAAGGTGTCACTCTTAAAAGCCCATTTTTAGAGAGAGACTGGCAGCCTCATCCCCCACAGGAAAGCCTCCGGCCTCCAGGGCAGGGACCGAACATGCAGCCGCGGCCCGTGGAGCAGAGCCGGCGGGGGGCGGACGTACCAGCTGGGCCTGCGTCAGGTACTTCTTCCACCAGAGGTACTTGTGCATGGACGGGAACACGGACAGCCCGTAGTAGGAGTACATGAGGATGTGGATGAAGCTGTTCAGGGTGGGGCCAAAGAAACCTAGGAGAGCACAGGAGGCATTATCGTTCCTCTGGGAGGCAGGACCGGCCGTTCTGTGTCAAGTACTGTTCCTCCCGTCATAATCGCACAAACAACACGGCGCTCACAGAACTCACCCCAATTCCTGTGCCATCACCGCAGGAGTCAACCAGACACCTAGAGAGAGGGACTCACCTGGGACTGGCTGGGACTCTGAAAACCATACAGCTTACTCCCCATTTTGCCAGGGCGATGCTGTCTCTGTCATGACTACCATTTAACCAGGAAACAGAATTTGAGAGAGAACATGTGTTTGCTTTCGCTAAACCTTCCAGCCATTTGGATTGTAGACAGACTGGATGATGGTAGCCTTTGTACATGGCTGAACAGGGCGCTCGAGAGTCAGGGAAAATGTTCTGCCCTTCATAATTAGGTAAATGGAATCTCCCTGGAAGGGACCTAGAACCAGGAGATGCTGCAGAAGGTGAATCGGGGAAGGTCCCGCAGGATGAGAAGAGGCTGAGGTGGGCTGGGGACTTTCCCAGTGGCCGGGAAGCCTCCTGGACATCTGGGACAGGGAGTGTCTAACACTTTTGGGTAGCTGCTGTGCTGAGCTGTGCCGGGGCACCCCCCATCCCCTGCCGTCACCTCATGACAGGTGCTGTCATCCACGTGGGTGAGTCGTGCTTCAGGAAACTAAGGAGCAAGGGCTAAGTTCTGTGTTGGGTCAACTAAGGGTCAAAGGATTGAAATGCAAGAGGTGAGGAAGCGCACAAGCCGAGGAGCGGGGAAGCAGGGTGTGAGAAGCAGGTAGGTGAAGGGCTCCGGACCGGGTGCAGCACAAGGTGAGTGCGACAGGCTGGCCTGGGATCCAGGCGGCTGGTCTGTGAGCTGCCAACCCCGGGGAGAGGAGACAGGCTGTGCAGCTGCAGGACCACCTAAATAGCTTTGTCGCCTTGCATATATTACTTTGTAAATTTTGTTTCTTATCTGGAAAATTGGTGTAAGTAATTACCGCTTAACGCTGTGATGGGGTTAACTATATAAGCTAGAAGGCACTGCGCATATGTGGGTTAATTAATTTAAATTCTCCTGCCTGGCTTACCAGTCCTGGATTAACAGTTTGGATAGATCAATGCAAATCAGTGAATATGACAAAAGGAACAGCACCAGGAATCTAGCAAGTCCTTATACACTGGCTGGAATGACTTGTCAGGGCACTGGATTTATATGAAAGCACAAATATAGTTTCAGACTACCAGGCAGCACAATATTAGTGATTTTTTTTTTTTTACCAACCTGAGTTTTCATTTCCGTCAATTAATTTTTAAAAAGTAGTTGCTGCTTATAATTTTCATAGTATTCTAGACTGAACAGAAACTATCACACACATAGAATCCCCGTGAATGAAACACAATGTCTTTACACAGTGGTTAAGATCGACTTTCAGATGCTTTCAGTTCAGCTCAGTTCAGTCGCTCAGTCGTGTCCGACTCTTTAGTGATTTATAAATGAAACTTTTTTTTTTTAATACCCTTGACAGCTGTCCTTTGGTATTGATTTTAGTCTACATATGATTACATTATAGTCTATATTCTTAGTAACTAAACTCAAACCAGAGGATGTCAGTCTAGGAGAGGTGGAAAAGGGTCTCTTCTGTCCACTGTACCTGCAGCAAGCTTACTTCACACTGGAGTTTAAATTGACATCTTCATAGTCAGTGTACTGCAGATACCCCTAGTTTTGTTTTTTTTTTTTAATATCATCTCTACAAGTTCCTATATCCCAGGACAAAATCATTCTGACCTGAGTTTCACCTGATTTTTCATAGAATACTTTTGAATTCTTGGGTATGAAACAATAAATATCCAATAGAAAAGTACTGTTCTTTCTTGAGCACTGTTTCTCAAACTGCAGGTCAGAACTCACATCAACTGTGAAAGTACAGTGAGAGTTATTAGCTTTTTAAAAAGTGAGGTCACTGTTTTTTTTTTTTTTTATAAGAATCACACAGAGACAGGCTAAATACTGTTTCGTGAAATTTGTTTCATTCAATATGAGTACCCTGGGTTGTAATATAATATAATACTTATTGATGTCTCAGTAAAAAGAAAAAAATTGACAGCCACTGCTCTGGTGGGTCAGAGGGATGTGATTTTAATTTTTCAGAATGGATAAACAAGCCCCCAAAGTTGAAATGACTGCATCTGTACCACAGCTGGGGGGTCGTGACTGGAAGGCGCTGTGTTTCTACCGCCCCAGGGCGTGGGGTAACCTGCTCCAGCTGGGACATGCGCTTCTGCCATCAGACGTATGGTGCGTGGAAGAGAAAACACTTTTAAAATTTATCCTAATACTCAAAGATTTTGCCAGGATCAAAGATGAGAAACGAAACGGCCACCAGCAAACATGTGCTTCCGTGTGACGGGCAGGAGACCCATTACACAGAACTGACAAACGTTTACTCACTTTGCCCACAAGGTATCCAGTTCAAGACGCACCACCAGATGTTAAACATGGAGGCGTGATGGTAGACATGAAGAAAGGTGATCTGGCTGGTTTTCTTCCGCAACACAAAGAAAATTGTGTCCAGGAACTCTATTAATTTGGAGAAGTAGTACCACCACAACACCCTGGCTACCTGTACGAGAAGTCAAGCGGGAGGAAGACAGGGTGAGCTGCGACGCCGCCCAGGGCCGCCTGCCCCTGCGGGCACCAGGCCATGCTTCCCCGGCTCACCTGCCCAGCTCTCAGACCAGCAAGAACCATCTCACCCGGCGTCCCTGCTGCCAGCTATTCCTTATTCCCAGCAACCCAGCCCCATCTAGTGAAAGGAATTATTGCATCTTTCCAAAATATTGGGGAGGGGGGACCGAAAGTCTGTTCCCTTTCTGTGCTCCACTGTTTTCTTTCTGATCTTTTATTTCTTAAACTTGATCAGTTGTATAGAATTCCTAATAGTATGGATTTGGGTGATTTACTTTTCCTAGTGTTGTTTAAACTTGTTTCTCTATCCTCCACACTTTCTGTAAAGACCAATGACAGAGGCTTAGCTGGATTCAGGTTTAAGGCTGGGGGTAAGATTACAGTTGACCCTTAACAACGGGGCAGGGAGGGATGGTCATGGCATGGACCCCCTACACAGTCCAGCATCCGTGTATAACTTACAGCCAGCCCTCCGTAGCGTGGTTCCTCCATGTCAGGTTGTACAGCACTTTAGTACTGAAGAGAGTCTGTGTATTAAGTGGACCTGTGTAATTCAAACTCACTTGGTTTAGTGGTCAACTGTACTTCAGGCGTGGGTCTGTGTACTTCCTATGGAATCACATCAAGAGGTACCCAACTTCTGGTTGTCCCACTGACACTAACATCAACAGAGTTCAGGTGTTAACAGCCTGACCTAATCATCGTGAAGCTTCCACTCAACTTTCACCCAGTAGTTTCAGCATTTACAGATGACTGCTGTGTGGACCCATTACCCTTCACTAGAAGCTGCAAAATGGTGCTTTTCAAATTTTCTTTATACTTATGTGCATGTTTTTGTCTTTATAGAAATAGCTCTTCCTCTTGAGCTATTTGGAAACTTACATAGCAGGTGAGATGTTGTTAGTCACTCAGTCGTGTCCAACTCTGTGACCGCCATAGACCATAGCCCTCCAGGCTCCTCTGTGGGATTTCCCAGGCAAGAATACTGGAGTGGGTTGCCATGCCCTTCTCCAGGGGATGTTCCTGACCCAGGGGATCGAACCTGGGTCTCCTGCATTGCAGGCAGTTTCTTTATTGTTTGAGCCACCAGGGAAGCTCTTCCTCTTTAGCTATTTGGAAACTGACATATGAATGGCAGGATAGATGTTTGATTCTTTTCAATTTTTTTTTTCTAGATTTACTTGGTGTCCTAGTAACCTTCAAAAGGTAACAAAGATTTTTTTTTAGTGTCATTTTAAACCCATTTAGTTTTTATAAATTTAATATGTCAGTATTCCTTTTGATACTCAAACTGTCCCACTTTAGCTGTGGGAGTCCCTTTAAGCTGGCCCTTACATCTTCTTGTCATGACCCCAGCTTCCTGGCTCTGTCACATGATGTCCTGGATTCTTCTCATGTATGTATTTCCCCCCGCCGCCCACTGAACAGGAAGCGGTCAACTCTCTAAGAACACTAAACCCTCCTGTTGGATTATATTTAGAGAGCATGATGTGGGTATCACTGCTGGTTTCTCAGAGACTAACTAGACCTTTCCTGTGAACAGAGCTAAAAAACCACGTTTTAGAAAGAATGTTCATTTTGATATTTCTGATTTAAATCTATGATTACTGAGTCTTGGTTTCTCTTTTCTATGTTTCAAATATTAGTTGTAACGATATTGACATTATTATGTACTTTATCTTAAGTATACCTGTAATAGTCCCACAAAAAGCAATACCAATATTTTTATTAATAAGAGCAGCGCCCGCCCCCCTCCAAATTACTGAATGCCGTTGAGGTCATCTCGCTCAGGGTATGCAGTCAAAACACTGTTTAAAGGCACATGAAAGAATTCCTTGGGTGGTTATGTCAGAAACTTAATATATGGGTAATTATTTTATTTCCAAGATGTGGAGTGAGAGGCTGCCTTGCATTCTTTTTAAATTTGCTTTATAATTATGTAAAAACACCTACTGTTTCTGAAAATTAGACAAGGGACATTCAGAGAAGTACAATTTCCACCTCTGTCTACTCTGCCCTGGTCCCTCCCCTAAAAGGAAACCATCGTGTTTGCTTATGGTTTTAAAAAGAAACAATGGCAGAATAAACTAAAAGCTAAGACACGCATATTCCTATCATTTTCTGCACATGCGGCCCTGTACTATAAGCATGGTCTGTGGGTTGCTGTTTTCACTGAGCTCCATCCTGGAGATGATTCTGTATCGGGACAGAGGTCATCCTCATTCCACTTTGCAAAGGGATCTACTGCGTGGATGTGCCACGGTTTGTCCCATCTGCCCCTCAAGTGAGCACTTCTACTAGGACAGAGACCCCTTCTTATCTAAGCCCAGCCTCCATCCTCGTCTCTGGGAGGAGAAAGCTTTCTCTCCTTTTCAGTGAGAAACGGTTACAAACAGCTGACTCACCCGGATGTCGGCCTCCCCTGCGCTGGTCAGATCCTGACACTGTAAGTTGTAGCCTCCTTCCCAACTGGAGAGAATAAGCTGCCAAAGAAACAAAGGAGGAAAAAATCAGTGCAAAAATTTGGACGAAAACTCAACTTCCTATTCATATTTCTGATTGGCATCTATTCAAGGTTTGAGTTCTCCCCAGTATGAGCTTTACTCAATCCTGTTCCCAAACACACATTATCAAAGGACCTAATTTCTTGCTGCTGAACTGGTATCAGTGGTTAAAATCTTTGGTTAATATAGGATTTACTTCTAACCTTCACAGCCACCAAAAACAGAATTTAGCTATCATTTGAGTAACAAAATATTTTCCGTAAGCAATTATCTAATCATATGCTCTACAAATAAAATATAGAATTAAATGTAAACAGATGTGAAGAAACCACACTAAAATTCTAGTACTTTATTGGCTTACATAGAAACATTCGTTATTGGATCATCCCAGTGTTATGCATTATGTATTTATTACCATTTTCCATGAGCAAACCAGGGCTCACAGACATTCTTAAATCATTTTCTTCATTGTATTTATGCTATGTAGTAATCAGTCATTTGTGCGATTATAATGGATACACATCTGTTTTCCCCATTATGCTCAAAAAACAAAACTCCATAAAGTCTATGCCTCCTTCTTTGCTCATTTTTTGCAACCACAATTCCTTGTCCAATGCCTGGCACAGAGAAAGTCCTCAATGACTATTTGCTTGTGATCACCCGACTGTAAGTAGCAGAAGGATGACTGGATTCAGGTCTTCTAAGTCCTTGTCTAGTGTTCCTTCTACAGCTTAAGGAAATGGACTTTCTTTGTGGGAAATTCTATAAAAGTTTTCTGCCTTCTTTCTCACTGTAACTAACAAACTTGAAATTCTAGACTATAAGGCCTTTGGCTTTGATTTACGTATGATATTATATGTGAAAGCCTATAATTTTCTGTATCTTATCAAAAAGGTGTAAAGGTACTGACTGTTAGAGCACGGAGGGAGGGATGTTAATGAACTCAACACCAAGAAAAAGAGATAAACTCGAAGAACACTGAGGATGTTTCAGAACCTTCGTGAGTCTTCCATATCCTCATCTGCTTCTCTTCTAACAAAATCACCCCAGTTAACATCGTGATAAGTATAGATTATCAGGATAAATGAATCCAGGGAAAGTAAGAGAGACTGAATCTTCTTCAGGTCCCAGAGCTGTCCATGCTTGTTTTCAAATGGGAACCAGTGGGAGGCCCCAGTGGATCCAGGAATATCTAGAAGTGTATGTAAATTTTTTCTGCCTTTTTAAAAATAAAGTTACTTAACTTTGTTCAGAAAGATTAATTAAAAATCTCCATGGTCAGGCTATTGTTCTGCAGCTTGGGGCTCTACCATCTACCGTGTTTAGGTAATAGCAACGCCACAGTAGGAAAGAACAGGCCATGCTCTGCTTAGTCAGCTGTCCCCGGGCTGTCCCCTCCCCACCGTGCCTCTGCAGAACCATCTGACAGATTGAGTGCCAGAACAAGCAGCCAGGCTGGGGGAGGCTCAGAGTGCCTCACCCCAGACCCCTCCTGATGCCCTGGGCGCGCCGGTATGCAGGAAGCACCCAAGCTGCGTGTTGAAGAGGAAGAAACCAGGCTTTCAAATGGGGCTGTCAGCCTTAAGGAGGTGTGGGCCAACTCGCTCCAGAATATGACTAGAATCCACTCCCCATCTCCACTGCCTGAGTCCACGCCACTGGTGTCTGTGACTGTGGCACCATCAAGGCTCCCAAGCAGACCCTCTGCCTCCATGCTTGCCCCAACTCGCCGAGTCCATTTTCCATGTTGAAGATCCCATCACTCCTCCATTAACATCCTCCGATGGCTCCTCCTAAGAACAGCCAAGTTCCTGGCGAGGCCCTGGGTAACCTGCCCCCATCCACCTCATCTCGCATCACCAGTCTTCCATCCACTCTCCTTGGCACACTGCTGCTTCTCGTGGTCCTCGAACACCACCCAGAGCTTGGTGTAGCCTCGAGGCCTCCCCAGATCTGGACCCGCCTGGCCTGCTCTCATCACCGCGTGCAGCTCAGCCATCGCCTCCTCAGAGAGGCCTCCCCAACCCCGCCTGGTCCAGTGCTCCCTCTTGCACTTGGGCCAAGGCTGTGCTCCAGAGCCTGGGACTCGACCTGACACCGTGTAGGGCCTGCAGGGTGTGTTTGGGGGAACAATGTTAGTGGTTTCAGGGCAGCTTCCTGGCCTAAGCACACATCTGGCCTGGGTGTAACAGGTTAGCAAGGTTAAGGTAAGCTACCCCTTGACTAGTCTATAAACACAGCCCGTAGTGTAAGGGGGAAGACCTTAAACCCCGAAAGAGGTTACGGTCAGGAGACTAGGAGGCACTCAACCACCAGCAGTGATTTTGAACTGAGAGATGGAAAAGTCTGTGAAGAGAAACAGCAGACGAGTGGGAGCTAAAGCTCACAGTGGAGAATGAGCTCTGTGCGGGGGTCTCTCCCTAACAGAGACAAACCCCGTACATGTATGTGGCGGCTCAGGCGCTGAACGGTCGTTCTTGTTCCTGCCATCGGTGCCTGTTGCGGACTTCGTCCTGACTCCCAGGACTGACGGTCTCTTGCACTTGCACTAGTCTGTGAGCTCTTGGAGAACAGAAACCACCTCTGACCTCGCTGTGGCCCCTGGGCCGCACCGAGCGGGTGCTCGCTGAGTGCCGGCTGAACAGAACTGACGTCCTGACGCTCACGAGGGAGTGAGGCAGGCCAGACGTCACATCTCCATCTTACAGCTAAGCTGGCTGAGTGAGTCCCCCAGGGCCGCAGAGGACGTGGAGAGCCGCCACTGTGCTCAGGTCTCCTGCCTCCGGGCGCCAACAGCTCCAAGCAGGGCTCGCGCCACTGACCGAGTGAACCGCGAGGCGGGCCCTGCAGACGCAAGGCCGCTGAGACCCGTAAATTACTCTCTCGCAAGCTCATCCAGTGAACTGAAGTTGACCCAGGAGGGAAACTGAAATAAAAGCTCCCCTTTTAGACGCAGGTGGTGTGATTTTAGAGCTGTCAGGATGGCCTTTCTGATCCCAAGTTCTGCCACATGCACTCTGATGCCTCCAATCCCATAATCAGCATTTCAGAACAGTCATTTTAGATAATGGTTACTAACCATTATTAGGATGGTGCATATTAGACTAATTAAACACAGATTAAAAACTATGGGTGAGAGGGCCTATGTTTCAGACAAGAATTTATTTTCATTCATAATCCAAGGACCCCAGGAAGGCAGCTATATGTATGCCACTATTAGCCATTTATAATATTTATGAATGATTTTATCCTAATTTTTCTCCAAAAACACTCTGTTTTAGTTCTCTCTCTCTCTTGAGGTTTGTTTAACACTTTAAGATTTTCTCTTGTATTACAGTAAATAATCTTTGGTGGTATAGGCAGGGCCATCATTACTTGTTCTTCTTGTGAAATTACTCAGGTTTGGCAGATTATAAAGGAATAGGGAAGACATGATGCAATGCAGGCAACTATAGCCAAGCTGGGATGTCACCCCAGGCCTCCGGGAGTTGGTCCTCAGGACACACAGTGGCCCAGAGATGCAAGAAGCATCCTTTAAGGGATGTTATGTTTGCATTTCAGTCACACTAACTGTATTTGATGTTTAATTTAAAAAATACTGTTACTCAATAGCTGTCTATCCTCAGGCAAACCAGTTTAACTTTTCTAAGCCTCAGTATCATAATCTATAAAAGGAGAAAACAATAATACATGATCTTTAAGCCCATTCAGACCTAAACTGTGACTTTAAACTACAAGTAAAGACTAAGGACTAAAGAAATCGGTCTAAATTACAATAAGAAAAATTCAAGTTAGAAACAAAGACTTCCACCCATTTGGAAGGAATAATATCAGGCGCTGGAACAGCTTCTTGAGATATTTAAGATCAGTATTGATAGAAACCGTGGAAAGTTCTGGAATGCCTGACGTAACTGTTTTGCGGACACTTACCTCTGCCAGCATGTATGCGGAGAGAAGTGTGATTCCAAGATTGTACAATGTGAGGACGCCCCTGAGGGAAAGAGCAGGTCTGTTCCTCATGCCTCTGTTGCCCAGCCATATCAACAGCAGGTATAAGACGGTGAGAGACAAGGTAGGGAGGTAGGAGTCCAGCATGAACCAGCCTCGGACTCGAGCATCTGAAAAGAAACACACAGTGAGAATCCCACAGAGCACCCTGCGTGCTTAGTAAGGAGACACCGTCTCGTGCGGTGCGCGTGTTGCACCGGGTCCAGCAGGGAACCGTGGGCCGCAGCGTGAGCAAGCTGGATTCGGGTTCCATCAGGAAGAAGAAACCAGTGGGGTTGAAACAGTTAAGGAAGGTTCCACGGCACAAACAGGGCTTAGGCCAAACACTGACAGTGAACATATAAGAGGTGGGAAGTAACTGTTCTCAGATGTCTAAGTGGCAAAGTTCTGTGTCTACTCTCAGTAAGTAGCAAGCATGTGTGTTACGCTGTCCCACACAATCGGCTCAGAAAGCGCTAGCACCGGCAGGAGGCCATCAGGCAGTTAGCAGCTGAGTCAGGACGTGAATCCAGCTCCTGGGTCACTGCACCTTGCTGCTGCCTCCACGGAGCGGCTCTGGGAGGCAGAACAGAGCACACGTCCATACTGCGCCCTAGCTCCTAACACCCACACCCCCTGGAGTCAGCTTAGAATCTCTGTATAGAAACCAGGAGTGGTTAAGAGTCCAGCTGGTCCAAACGGGGCAGCGGGATTACAGGAGGGCGACGGCAAGAGGCTGGAATGAGCCTTGGAGCTGAGGGTTCGGAATGGAGAACAGGAAACAAACCAAGGACCCAGATCTGATTGTGGACCAAGAATACGCACAGCCAGGAGGCAAGTGTCCCTTACTCTGGAGAGTGAACGTGTACAAACCTAAAGAAGCTTTTCACGAAGATGGCACCAAAGGTGAAGAAGGAAGCCCCTGCCCCTCCTAAAGCCGAAGCCAAAGCAAAGGCTTTGAGGCCAAGAAAGCTGTGCCGAAAGGTGTCCACAGCCACAAACAAAGACGGGACATCACCCACCTTCCAGCGGCCCAGAACACTGTGGCTCGAGGCAGCTCACACGTCCTCGGAGAGCACCCCCAAGAGAAACAGACTGGACCACCGCGCCATCGTCAAGCTCCCCCTCACCATCGAGTCAGCTGTGAAGAGGACAGAAGGCCACACCACACGTGTGTCTACTGTGGGTGTCAAGGCCAACAAGCGCCCAATCCAGCAGGCTGTGAAGAAGCCCCCTGATGCTGACGTGGTCAAGGTCAACACCCTGATCAGGCCTAATGGAGAGAGAGAGAAGAAGGCATATGTTCGACCGGCTCCGGACTATGACGCTTGGATGTTGCCAACAAAATTGGGATCATCTAAACTGAGAGTTTGGAGAAGGCAATGGCACCCCACTCCAGTACTCTTGCCTGGGAAATCCCATGGACGGAGGAGCCTGGTGGGCTGCAGTCCATGGGGTTGCTAAGAGTCGGACACGACTGAGCGACTTCACTTTAACTTTTCACTTTCCTGCATTGGAGAAGGAAATGGCAACCCACTCCAGTGTTCTTGCTTGGAGAATCTCAGCAACGGGGGAGCCTGGTGGGCTGTCGTCTATGGGGTCATGCAGAGTTGGACACGACTGAAGCGACTTAGCAGCAGCAAACTGAGAGTTGGACTATAAAGAAAGCTGAGAGCCAAAGAATTGATGCTTTTAAACTGTGGTATTGCAGACGACTCTTGAGAGTCCCTTGGGCTGCAAGGAGATCCAACCAATCCATCCTAAAGGAAATCAGTCCTGAATATTCATTGGAAGGACTGATGCTGAAGCTGAAACTCCAGTACTTTGGCCACCTGATGCAGACAACTGACTCATTTGACAAGACCCTGATGCTGGGAAAGATTGAAGGCAGGAGAAGGGGACGACAGAGGATGAGATGGTTGGATGGCATCACTGACTCAATGGACATGAATTTGAGCAAGCTCCAGGAGTTGGTGAGGGACAGGGAAGCCTGGCATGTGGCAGGCCATGGGGTCACAAAGAGTCAAGACACAGTTGAGTGACTGAACTGAACTGAAACTGAGTCCAGCTGGCTAATTCCAAATATAAAAGTTTTCACTATTAAAAAAAAAAAACAACAACCTAAAGAAAACACACACAGTAGAACTATAATACAGTCAGTAATTAGAAAATAACTGGAGGCACAAAGTGATTTTTGTTCTCTGTTCTGCTCCTTTTTGTTGTTGTCTAGAGAGAGAAAATGGTTTGGCCCAGAATTATGGGAACTGCGCACTGACTCTGATCTCTGTAAACAGAGCTGTCGGAGCTGGATTCTCCCTTTCCGCAATCCCTCTGGTCCCCAGAGCCCCAGTTCCCCTTCTGCTCCCTGCCACCCCACGCAGCCCTGGGCTCTCCACACCCCATCCTGCAGAGCACAGTTTCTATGAGCCAAGTGCCTTCTCAAGCTCTGTGTCATCACTGATGCTGTGAACTCCCCCCATTTGTGACACAGCTGCAAGGTAAGGGGAGCATTCCTGCAACTAACAAGTTACCTTTCGCACAAGGGGCTCTAACCATCTGTCCTGAGGTCTGCACACCGTGCCACTTCCTAACGTCCACCTCCACATCTAAAGCCTGCGTGTCCTTCAAGGCCCACGTCAAGGGCCTGACCAATTCCCCCTGTTCTTCCATAACTACAGCTCTTCAGTGTAACAAAGCACTAATCATTTACAGTCTGCATGTTATCATGGAGACAGTGTGTGTGCTAGTCGCTCAGTCGTGTCCAGCTCTTCGCGACTCCACGGTCTGTAGCTTGCCAGGATCCTTTGTTCATGGGATTTCCCAGGCAAGAATACTAGGGTGGGTTCCCTTCTCCAGGGGATCTTCTTGACCCAGGGATCGAACCCAGGTCTCCTGCACTGCAGGCAGATTCTTAACCATCTGAGCCGGCAGGGAAGCCCATGTGGCTGTAGCAGTTTTTATAATGAACATCGGCTGGGCACTGATTCTGTGCCACACACAGTCCTAAAGCCTTTTATGTGTGTTAACTTAAATTTCTCAAAGCAATCTAATTATATAGGTGATCTTATTTTGAACAGCTGTATAGAGGTGTCACTGACATATACAGAAAACCCTGCATACTCTTCCTGTGTTCAATCTGATGAGTTGGGACACATGCAAATCCCTGTGCTGCCAACACCACAGTCAAGGTGATGGATAACTCCATCCTACAGGCGGAATTATCTCTGGTTTACAATAGAGAAAAACTGAGTAAAAACAGCTAAATAACTTGCACTAAACTCTACCCTGCCTCTGCTTATGGTATTATGAGTTAAACAGCGTCCCCCAGAAAGGTGTGTTCAGGTCCAAACTCCTGGTCTCTATAGATGCTGTCTTACTGAGAAACAGGGTCTTTGCAGACACAAGCCGGCTAACCTAAGACTGTACTGGGTGAGGTGGGCCCTGCTCAGGGACCTGTGTCCTGATAAGAAGGGGAGGTGCAGGAGAAGGCCACATGGAGACGGAGGCAGAGACAGCGGCGACGGAGCGATGGAGCTCCAGGGCAGCGGCCGGAAAGCCCTGAGTGGGAAGTGTGGACAGAGCACTCCCAGAAGCGCAGGGCAGGCAAGGCTCTGCTGACACCATATTTCCAGAACAGGGAGAGAACGGACAGCTGTTGTCTTAAGCCGCACAGTCTGTGGGGTTTTTGCTACGACAGCCCCGGAAACTAACACACGTGGTTCCGTGCTTTCTGTCTCAGAGGTTCTGGTTTCAGGCTCCAGCCACAGTGTGTACTCTGAGAGGTGAGACTACCTTGTATTTCTACTCAGTCTCACTCATATCTTACAGCTGCTTAGTGTGGAGGTGAAGGAAACAGTCATTCAATGCATGCCAGTCAACAGGTCAGGTCAAGCACAGGAGACAGTGCTGGAGGCTGTCGCTGTAAACAGTGGCCACGGTTGTCAGGGAGGGTCACAACTGCCCTAACCGAAACCTAGGACCAGCACTTACAAATCATCGTTGTTGGGACCTGAGACCTTAACTCTGCAGCGGGGTCAGGTATGTGCCCAGAACAATCTCTCTGGATGGTGCCCACATGGCACAGGTACAGTCAGAAAAGGCTTGGGGACACCTGTCGGTTCCCCAGGGGACTTGCCACACAACTTCAGCCCAGACACCTCTCAAGGGAGAGGAGGATGCCTGCCAGTCGGAAGGCTCAGCCTCCTGCCACCGTAGATGTCACCTGATCAGCAGTCAACTGTGAACCTCACAGTCTCCTCGCAGCAAAGGGAATTTCCATAAAAATGACCAAAACTGAGCAAACAACTGCAATCCTGTCCTTAACTGCTCCCTGTCCACGTAATTCCAGGTGACAGTGACCTTACTGATGCCAAAGCTCAGTGTGACCCTGGCTCAGACACTGCCTGTTAAGACTCTGGTGTAGACGTCACATGCTGGCTGGTCACCCAGAAGCCCCGCGTCCCCGCTGGAGTGCCATGCCCTCGACACCGCCTGCTACAGCAGTGCCGCAGAGGGCACGCCACACAGAGCGGACTACGGGGGACCAGTATCCCACCCTGCCCACCCTCTGGCATCATCACAAGGAGAAGATGGAAAACAAAACGAAGACCAAGAACAATGTGAATACACAGATGTATATATTTTAAAGCTCCCTACAATCAGAGTATTATCTCACTAACACTATGTAAGTAGTCACTCGCTCAGGATAGTTTACGCAGCCTGTGTCTCTGCATGATTCTATTTAAAGATTCTGAGAAACTGGAAAACCTCTTTTCCCTCTCCTCCCAGCCCCTAATGCTGAGGAGACAACTTGTAAATTCTCCAGCTCTGTGAACCAGCAAGGCTCAAGGGAAACAAAGCATGTTCTTGAGACTTTCCTCATTTATTTGCAAAATATATAGTGTCTAATAGGTTCCTAGGACCGTTTAAGACACCCTGGAGATACCAGTCATGGGTCCTGTCCTCATGGAAGAAAGAGCTATTAATCAAGTGCATGAAGGAAATAAACAGAAGCTGAAACAGAGCATGATGAGAGGTTTAAGATTTGCTGCTTTCAAGGGCAGATCTCCGCCATCCTGGTGAGGGAAAGGCTATCTGAGGAGGGGACGGTTAAGCGGCCATCCGACGGTGTAAGGAGCTGACCGTGCTGGGGACCAGCAGCATAGGAATGAATTCTACGCTCAGAGGAAGGAAAAGATGTCTAGAGCATGGGGAGAGTGGACAGCTGGGGCCGCACACTACAGGGCTGCGTGGTCCAGGAGGAGCTGGGTTTTATCCTGAGGACGCAGGGAAGACCTGATGGGTTTTAAGCTAGAGTCTGCACAATATGACTTAGGCTTTTGAAGTCTTATTGCAGCTGCCACTGAGCAGACGACGAGGAAGGGCAGCTGCGTCCAGGAGGTCCCCCGTGGTCTGAGTGGGCGGTGATGGATGAACCACTGGGAGCCGAGGAGCCCAAACCGTGGCTCCGGGCAGGGAAAGCCCAGCGTGTCTAGAGGGAGTCTATCGGACAGGGAGGGGCAGAGAGACCATGTGTGAGGAGGTGGGAGGCGGGTGGAGGAAGAAAGGAGAGGAAGAAGCAGGCTTGGAAGGAAAGGACTGCCACCATGGCAGCCGCGGAGGGACCAGAGGCACGATGGCACTGCACTGTGTTCCTGCCCCCGGGAGAGGCTGGAGGGCAGGAGGCGGGGGCCCTGCAAGGGCGGGGGGGGGGGGGGGGGGGGGGAGGGGCGGGTGGGGGGGGGCAGCAGGTCTCAGGGGGTGGAGGGGCCCCAGGGGGAGGGGTGGCAGCTCTCTCAGGGGTAGGCATTGGACTGTTCACAAGACACCTGCAAGGGCGCCATCCTCTTCTCTAACTAGACAGTGCTCCTTCCACCTTGAGTTCTCAAGTTCTCACTCACCCCGAGGTCCAAACATATTGTCCAAAAAAGCATTGACTTCATCATCAAAGGCCTTTAGATGCTCCTGAAAAGAAAAAGAAAAAATGCTTTAAGCAGATGCTTCTGGAATCTCTCAAAATGAACCACTGCCAACAACACGGTTGACTGAATCTCCAAGGGTCCTGGCCTCGGGGACTTTTGACTGCAGAGATTTGCGGGAGGTGGACCAGAGATGCGGCCTCACCATCACCAGCCTGTAAGGACTGGGAAGGAAACAGTTTCTGTTTCCATTTCTTAGGTAAGAGGAGTCCTGGAGGACAGTTTGGAACCTTCAAACATTGAAGGGTGACTGACCGTCCCATCTCCTTTGAGGATGCTTAGAGAGGTAGAAGCTTCTCCACAAACAACTACCGTTGCAGTTCCTGGGCTATGTGCAAGCCACAGGGAAGCCTACACCCGCAGGACGCACGTGATGTCTGCACAAGCCACAGGCCGTAGGATGCACGTAATGTCTGTGTGCAAGCCACAGGGAGAGTCTACACCCGCGGGACGCACATAACGTCTGTGCGCAAGCCACAGGAAGAGTCTACACCCGCAGGATGCACATAACATCTGCGCAAGCCACAGGGAAGTCTACACCCACAAGACACAACCTAATATTAAAGAAAAATTCAGCTGAACTGTATTTCACAAAGCTAAACGTAAAACCACAAAGACAACTCGTTTTTCAAGGAAGGAAATTAGGTACTATGGCTATTTTTCCCATTGTCTTTATGTTTGGTTTTTCAAAACATTTTCAGTACATTAGCATCCATTTACTATTGCAATAGATAGTGTCACTGCTGCTGCTGCTACTAAGTCGCTTCAGTCGTCTCCGACTCTGTGCGACCCCAGAGATGGCAGCCCACCAGGCTCCCCCATCCCTGGGATTCTCCAGGCAAGAACACTGGACTGGATTGCCATTTCCTTCTCCAATGCATGAAAGTGAAAAGTGAAAGTGAAGTTGCTCAGTCCAACTGTTAGCGACCCCATGGACTGCAGCCCACCAGGCTCCTCCGTCCATCAGTTCAGTTCAGTTCAGTTCAGTCACTCAGTCGTGTCCGACTCTTTGCGACCCCATGAATCGCAGCACGCCAGGCCTCCCTGTCCATCACCAACTCCCGGAGTTCACCCAGACTCACGTCCATCGAGTCAGTGATGCCATCCAGCCATCTCATCCTTGGTCGTCCCCTTCTCCTCCTGCCCCCAATCCCTCCCAGCATCCGAGTCAACTCTTCACATCAGGTGGCCGAAGTACTGGAGTTTCAGCTTTAGCATCATTCCTTCCAAAGAAATCCCAGGGCTGATCTCCTTCAGAATGGACTGGTTGGATCTCCTTGCAGTCCAAGGGACTCTCAAGAGTCTTCTCCAACACCACAGTTCAAACGCATCAATTCTTCGGCGCTCAGCCTTCTTCATAGTCCAACTCTCACATCCATACATGACCACAGGAAAAACCACAGCCTTGACTAGATGGACCTTCGTCGGCAAAGTAATGTCTCTGCTTTTGAATATGTTATCTAGGTTGGTCATAACTTTCCTTCCAAGGAGTAAGTGTCTTTTAGTTTCATGGCTGCAGTCTCCATCTGCAGTGATTTTGGAGCCCCCCAAAATAAAGTCTGACACTGTTTCCACTGTTTCCCCATCTATTGCCCATGAAGTGATGGGACCGGATGTCATGATCTTCGTTTTCTGAATGTTGAGCTTTAAGCCAACTTTTTCACTCTCCTCTTTCACTTTCATCAAGAGGCTTTTGAGTTCCTCTTCACTTTCTGCCATAAGGGTGGTGTCATCTGCATGTCTGAGGTTATTGATACTATCCCGGCAATCTGGATTCCAGCTTGTGTTTCTTCCAGTCCAGTGTTTCTCATTATGCACTCTGCACAGAAGTTAAATAAGCAGGGTGACAATATACAGCCTTGACGCACTCCTTTTCCTATTTGGGGCCAGTCTGTTGTTCCATGTCCAGTTCTAACTGTTGCTTCCTGACCTGCATACAGATTTCTCAAGAGGCAGGTCAGGTGGTCTGGTATTCCCATCTCTCTCAGAATTTTCCACAAATTAATTTACCCCAAATTAATTACCGCCACTTTAGTGGGTTCAGGGTGGGACTGGAGAGTTTCTGCTAAGCATCTGATGGCTGATCAACTGGCTGCTGCCTCCCTTTCACGCTGGAGCGCCATCACACCGCTCAGAATACCTGCTCAGGTATTCCCTTGCCCTGCCGCTAAGGTCTGGAGCACCTCCTCCAGGAAAGGTAGGAAGAGATGAACACTGCACAGTGTTCCTGGGAAAGGGAAATCTGATGAGGATTTCAGGTGAGCGGACTGGCCTCTTGACAGCAAGTGAGTTACCTGGATGGTTGTCAGGAAGTTCACACAGAACATTGTCCATAATCAACAGCTAGTGTGCAGTCAAACGCATTTTATTCTCAAAGAAAATGTTAAGTGCCAAAGAGGACAATGGAGTTACTGGCTGGCATCAGAAAAGATGTGTGTTGGTGATCAGCACTTAACTGTCTGCATCTGTCCCACATTCGTGACATTGATTCGGAGGGAATTTCAAGGAAATGTAGGTCTCTGGGAACCTCAGGCAGCTTGGGGAGGAGGATGAGGATGAAAGACAAGCATTTATTAGCACCCACGACTTGCTGACCGGTGAACTAGGACCTTTATTATTTCACCGTATCTCTATGGAAAGTATACAGACTAAACTGGGCTTCCCTGGTGGCTCAGTGGTGGAGTCCACCTGCCAGTGCAGGAGACATGGGTTCGATCCCTGGTCCGGGAAGATCCCACATGCCGCGGACCAACTAAGCCCGTGAGCCACAGCTACAGAGCCCATGCTCTGCAACGAGAAGATGCCTCAACGAGAAGCCTGTGTGCCACAGCTAGAGTCGCCCCTCTTGCCCCAACTAGAGACAAACCCATGTGGCAGTGCAGACCCAGCACAGCCGAAAATATATAAATAGATAAATTAGGGGAAAAAAAACTATCTGAACTAAACCAACTTTGGAAGATTTTAAATAGTGTTTTTATCTTTGGTTTCCATGAGGGACATCCTGGGAGACCTCCAGACTGGGGAAAGGTCAGTTACCTAACATCTCAGGGTGAAACGGTCTTATTTGTGCTGCTGTCCAAATAGGGCAGACCTGTCTAGAGGCCTCTCATTCCCACGCAAAGAAGGTTAACCTCGCTGATGTAGCCACCCTCACGACAAACAACAACGAAATCTTCTCCATCACCACATCCACCCACAATGTTTAAACTGTCCCAGTTTGTTTGCTAGCGTTCAAAATCCATCTTCCAGTGTCAGCAGATCTAATACAATGACAAAAGTCACAAGGCTTGTATTACTTCTATTATCTTTCAGAAATTCAGTCACAGTGGAGGAAAACAGGAACAAAAGGAAAGCTAAGAGGAGGAGACAGGAAGAGCGAACAGAATGAAAGGTACTATGAATGAATTCTTTCGGTCATTAGCTTCCTGATTTATTAACCAATTCTCTGGACGTTACCATGTGTCAGCACCATGTTAGATGCTGACATATGAAGTCAAAGGAGGCATGGCCCTTATTGTCACACAGGATAACAGACAAGGCATCAGTAACTAGGGGTCAGTTTCTCAAGTACGATAGGAAGGGTTAACAGCGATGCGCTGTAAGAACCATGCACGAGAAAGGAAATACTACCCAGCCATAAAAAAAGTCCTTGAGTATACTGTTCATAATTATAGGAATGAAAAAGGAAGGAAGGTTGTTCCCAAGGTGGGGGTGGGGGGAAGTCCTGGGTTTTCCTGGTACCAAAGAAGGTGGTAAAGGATCCACCTGCCAAGATAGGAGACAGGGGTTTGATCTTTGGTCTAGGAAGATCCCACATGCTGCACAGCAACTAACAAACCCATGGGCCACAACTCCGGAGCCTGTGCTCTAGAGCCCAGGGGGCCACCGCTACTGAAACCCAGGCGCCCTAGAGCCCACACTCTGCAACGAGAGAAGCCGCCGCAATGAGAAGCCCAGGCACCGCGACTAGAGAGCCGCCCCGCTCGCCACGGCTAGAGAAAAGCCTGCACAGCAACGGAAACCCAGCACAGCCAAGTAGATAAATAGTTAAAAAAATAAGCATGATTCACAAAAAGAAAAGAAAAACCCTGCCATTTGTGACAACATGGGTGGACCGTGAGGGCATGATGCTGGGTGAACAAATAAGTCAGAGAAAAAAACAAATACCATATGATCTCACTTATGCACGGAATCTGAAAGAAACAAAACCAAAAAACCAAACTGAGATACAGAGAACAGATCGGTGGTTGCCAGAGGTGGGGGCTGGGAGGTGGCAGAAACGGTGAAGGGGGTCAAAAGGTGCAAACTTTCAGTTATTAAAAAAGAATTAAGTCCCAGCGATGCAATGTACAGCATGGTGACTACAGTTAACAATACTGAACTGACACCACCGTGTGTAAAGTAGACGGCTCACGGGAAGCCGCTACACAGCACAGGACGCTCAGCCCCGTGCTCTGTGATGACCTAGATGAGTGGCTGGGGCAGTGGCGGGGAGGCGAGATGTGTATACTTATGGCTGGTGGCTGGGCTTCCCTGGTGGCTCAGATGATAAAGAATCCCCCTGCAATGCAGGAGACATGGGTTCGAGCCCTGGTCAGGAAGATCCCTGGAGAAGGAAATGGCAGAACCCACTCTAGTATTCTCGCTGGAGAATCCCGTGGACAGAGGAGCCTGACAGGCTCCAGTCCATTGGGTCGCAGAGAGTCAGACATGACTGAGCAACTAACAGCAAGCCACTATGGCTGATTCACACTGTTGTGCAACAGAAGCTAACGCAAAACTGTAAAGCAATCATACTCCAATTCACAATAATAACTACTGAATATTTGAAAGTTGCTAACAGAGTTATCATCACAAGAAAAAAATGGTCACTGTTCATGTTAACTAGACTTACTGTGGTGTTCATTTTGCAGTATCTATAAATACCAGATCACTATACTGTACACCCGAAACAAAAGGAAAAATACTAGATTTCACTTAAATCTCTTATAAAGACAGCCTTCCAGGAAAAGCTGCTGCTTTGTCGAGTTTTGAAGGATTCCAGGACATCGTCTAGACGAAGAGGAAGGAGCAGCAAACACATGGAGATGCGACTCAGCTGGGAGATGCTCGTGGCCAGGGCTCCTGGTGACCTTTCTGACAGACAGAAGTAAAGCCAACCAGGGAAGGTCAGAAACCTGGGGACAATTACCTCTTTGATTCTGGGTTCTTTAAAACAGTTATTGAGAATGCAGTCTAAAAAGACAAGGATGAAATGGCATTGGAAGAATAAATCAGAGTTCCCACCGGGTCAGGAAAAGGTAAGCCAAAGTACAGAGTTGCGGCAGTGTTAGTCACCCAGGATGAACTCTGAGCAAAGGGTGAGAGCAGAGCCTGGGTACCGAGTTCGCAGCTGCACTCCGGGTCCTACGTGTGGAAACGCAGGCGGATGAATGGATAATAGACTGTGACCTAGCCTACAAGGAAATACTACTCTGCAACATAAAGGGATGAACTATCGATGCAAACACGTGTGGATGAATCTCAAAATTACGATGTTGCATTAAAGAAGCTAGAGCCCCCTCCCAAAAAAACCAAAACAAATTACACAGCTTCCATTTACATGAAATTCCAGAAAAGAAAAAATTATCTGTGTGACACAAAATCCGTGGTTGCCCAGGGTGGCAGGAGAGGAGCAGAGCAGCCTTCAAAAATGAGAGGGAAACAGGGAACATTTTCATATACATGTGTGAGAGAATCTGTAGCAGCAGAATGACACCCCAAGGTGTGCGAAGGGTGTTGTCCTTTAGGAAAAAAATCTAGTGGGAAATGATTCCATATGGAAAGTAGCATTTACAGAGAAGAATAAAGAGCATCCGAAATGTCTCTACCTGATCACGGAGCCTCAACCAAGAGCCAGCTAACCCCCGCCCACCTAACCACGTCCACCACCACGCCAGCATTCCCTCCCACACCCCCAGCGTCCCACCCCCGGAGCAGTGCTGGGGGTCACCAGGTGACGTCCTGCGCCCGCCCCTTGTCCTACTGCTAGGAGCGACACCACCTGGGGGTGGGGACCCTTCAGAGACTACCCATCGATATTACATCATCCTTCACTTTCACTCTACCTGAAGTACCGCGTCACTCTTTAAGACAGTATAAAAGGAAGTTTGGGGACATCATCATGGATTTCTTTTTCAAAGCTTTCACTGAACACAACTAAAAATTTTCCATGCTCTGATGATCATGCTCTTGAAACGTGCTTTGATTATAATCAAGGCTTCCCAGGTGGTGCAAGTTGTAAAGGACCTGCCTGTCAACACAGGAAACCTAAGAGACGCACGTTCGATCCCTGGGTTGGGAAAATCCCCTGCAGGACGGCATGGCAACCCACTCCAGTATTCTTGCCTGGAGAATCTCCATGGACAGAGGAACCGGGCAGGCACAGGGTCGCAGAGTCAGATACGACTGAGGTGACTGAGCACAGCACCAAGGATTTCACTGCATATTCTCCTCTATGAAACTCAAACTTGCTGTATACTGTCAGTTTGTAACTGTATACTGGTTATGTGACCATACGTTTCACAGGCAGTTTAGTAATTACCTGTCTCCACAAACCCGTCAGACAGCATCTGCACCGTGGAAACAGAAATAACATCACTTTTCCTTATATTTGTTTTATCTGAATACAATATTCTGAAAGTGGCCTACTGAGAGAAGACTGCAGAGAAACTGGTGCCCCCTTTTGATCAGGATGCTGTATTTCTATTAAAGTATCAGAAGACTGCACTCACACTCACACCAGTTAGTCACTGTCAACAAACATTTCCAGGTACGTCTCATGTTGTGTGTGTGCATGCTCAGTCGCGTCCGATTCTCTGCGACTCCATGGACTGTAGCCCGCCAGGCTCCTCTGTCCATGGGATTTTAAAGGCAAGAGTACTCGAGCAGGTTGCCATTATGGTGCTGCTGCTGCTGCTAAGTCGCTTCAGTCCTGTCCAACTCTTAGCGACCCCATGGACTGCAGCCCACCAGGCTCCTCCGTCCATGGGATTTTCTAGGCAAGAGTACTGGAGTGGGGTGCCATTGCCTTCTCCAAGGTTGCCATTATGTTTCATGTTAATTGCTATCAAATTCAAGCTTTACCCATTCTATACTTAGACAACTGATTTTTTTTTACTTGTATGGAATTTAGACCTTTATCCCTTTTGAATATATCTTCATTTCCAGCCCCACCTTATACTCTGAAGATTATGCAAACTCCAAATATTTATTTTCCCTTTGGGCTTAGTCACTTTTAAAGTGCCGGCACCTTTATTTAAATTACTAATTAAAACAAGTGACATAGTCTGCATGTTACGAACTGAATGTTTGTTTCTCTCATATTTGTACGTTGAAGCCTCTCCCCCAGTGACAGGGCCTTTGGGAGATAATTAGATTCTGATGACCTGATGAGGGTGGGTCTTCATGATCGGATTAGTGCCCTAATTATATTAGGTTCCCCTGCCAGTCATTTTGCAAGTTGTTGCCTTCTCTCCAAGAATAAGGAAAGAAAACTGAACCAACATTATTTCTTTTACAATATTCTGGTCTCATTAAAAGATATTATTAAATAACTTGCCTTAATTTCAAGTGTATAAAATGAAATCTGCTATACAGAGAAAGAGTCAATCTCACAGTTAGAAAATACAGCCATTCAGGGATTCTATACTGGGTATGTGAGGAGCCAGGAAAGCTGCTAAGGCTGCGGTGCAAGATATTTGCAATGATTGCTACAACTTCTATTTCCCCAGGAAGTTGTCAGTGAATACCAAACTCCTTGGAGATTTAACCCAAGGCCAGATAGCTGTATTCAGGACACCTTGGAACAGTACCAGCTTCTGTGTCTGGGCACATGGGGAAGAATGAAGCTCTTTCACAATTAACAGCAGTGATGAAAGGAGATTCTGTCTGTATGTGCTCTGGTTATCAAGTGCTGACCGGGAGGGGGAGGCAGGTTGGCTGTTCTGCATGTACGAGCGCTATCCTTCCCAAAGTGAAAACAAAGCAAAGCTTTCAACGGTTTCTTCCAAAAGACATGGGCCAGACTTTATTTCCAATTTTTAAGTGATAATCACACCTTTGTTTTCTACCTATTTATACATCTGTATTCTATTTCTATATGGTCTAAAAATATCTACAGGGACTTCCCTGGAAGTCCAGTGGTTAGGACTTTGCCTTCCAATGCAGGGGGTGTGGGTTTGATCCCTGATTGGGGGGCTAAGATCCCACACGCCTCAGGCCCAAAAAATCAAAACTTAAAACAGAAACAGTATTGTAGCAGATTTAATAAAGACTTCAAAAATGGTCCACATCAAAAAAAAAAAAAAAAAACCACACCTTAAAAACAATACCCACAGCATTTCAGTAAATTCATGGTAACATCAAAAGATGTGTACTGCTAATCCTAGGAGACAGTCTATGAGTCACATGGATAGACTATATTATATTCTCCTTTCAAGCTATAAAAACAAACCAATAGTGGGAGTTACTGAGCAATCCAGAGTCTCTCCCTGCTGAATGAAATCCTTATCACATCCTCTTTGTTTCAAGTATTAGTGATAGTGACAGTTGCTTCACACTTCACCCTGTAAAGCCTTTTCTAAAAGGTAAAGGAAAATCATACCTTTTCCTTAACATTTTAATTCAGATGTCAAATCAAACTGAGCACCATTAGCAGGCTCTAAGAGGAAGAGAAGTCATAGAAAGGCAAAATGCAGTCTGAGCTGTATTGTGAAGAAAAAAAAAAAAGGCTTTTTTTGATGGTTATGCACTGGTCATAGCAAACACCCACTTCCAACAACACAAGAGAAGACGCTACACATGGACATCACCAGATGGTCAACACTGAAATCACACTGATTATATTCTTTGCAGCCAAAGATGGAGAAGCTCTATACAGTCAGCAAAAACAAGACCGGGAGCTGACTGTGGCTCAGATCATGAACTTATTGCCAAATTCAGACTTAAATTGAAGAAAATGGGGAAAACCACTAGACCATTCAGGTATGACCTAAATCAAATCCCTTATGATTATATAGTGGAAGTGAGAAATAGATTTAAGGGACTAGATCTGATAGATAGAGTGCTTGATGAACTATGGACAGAGGTTCATGACATTGTACAGGAGACAGGGATCAAGACCATCCCCATGGAAAAGAAATGCAAAAAAGCAAAATGGCTGTCTGAGGAGGCCTTACAAATAGCTGTGAAAAGAAGAGAAGCGAAAAGCAAAGGAGAAAAGGAAAGATATAAGCATCTGAATGCAGAGTTCAAAGAATAGCAAGGAGAGATAAGAAAGCCTTCCTCAGCAATCAATGCAAAGAAATAGAGGAAAACAACAGAATGGGAAAGACTAGAGACCTCTTCAAGAAAATTATAGATACCAAGGGAACACTTCATGCAAATATGGGCTCGATACAGGACAGAAATGGCAGGGACCTAACAGAAGCAGAAGATATTAAGAAGAGGTGGCAAGAATACACAGAATAACTGTACAAAAAAGATCTTCACGACCCAGATAATCACGATGGTGTGATCACTCACCTAGAGCCAGATATCCTGGCTCAAGTGGGCCTTAGAAAGCATCACTACGAACAAAGCTAGTGGAGGTGATGGAATTCCAGTGGAGCTATTTCAAATGCTGAAAGATGATGCTGTGAAAGTGCTGCATTCAATATGCCAGCAAATTTGGAAAACTCAGCAGTGGCCACAGAACTGGAAAAGGTCAGTTTTCATTCCAATCCCAAAGAAAGGCAATGCCAAAGAATGCTCAAACTACCGCACAATTGCACTCATCTCACACGCTAGTAAAGTAATGCTCAAAATTCTCCAAGCCAGGCTTTAGCAATATGTGAACCATGAACTTCCAGATGTTCAAGCTGGTTTTAGAGAAGCCAGAGGAACCAGAGATCAAATTGCCAACATCTGCTGGATCATGACTATGCCAAAGCCTTTGACTGTGTGGATCACAATAAACTGGAAAATTCTGAAAGAGATGGGAATACCAGCCCACCTGACCTGCCTCTTGAGAAATCTGTATGCAGGTCAGGAAGCAACAGGTAGAACTGGACATGGCACAACAGACTGGCTCCAAATAGGAAAAGGAGTACGTCAAGGCTGTATATTGTCATCCTGCTTATTTTACTTCTATGCAGAGTACATCATGAGAAACACTGGGCTGGAAGAAGCACAAGCTGGAATCAAGATTGCCGGGAGAAATATCAATCACCTCAGATATGCAGATGACACCACCCTTATGGCAGAAAGTGAAGAGGAACTCAAAAGCCTCTTGATGAAAGTGAAAGAGCAGAGTAAAAATGTTGGCTTAAAGCTCAACATTCAGAAAACGAAGGTCACGGCATCCAGTCCCATTACTTCATGGCAAAGAGATGGGGAAACCGTGGAAACAGTTGCTGAGTTTATTTTTGGGGGCTCCAAAATCACTGCAGATGGTGACTGCAGCCATGAAACTAAAAGACGCTTACTCCTTGGAAGGAAAGTTATGACCAACCTAGATAGTGTATTCAAAAGCAGAGACATTACTTTGCCAACAAAGGTCCATCTAGTCAAGGCTATGGTTTTTCCAGTGGTCATGTATGGATGTGAGAGTTGGACTGTGAAGAAAGCTGAGTGCTGAAGAATTGATGCTTTTGAACTGTGGTGTTGGAGAAGAGTCTTGAGAGTCCCTTGGACTGCAAGGAGATCCAACCAGTCCATCCTAAAGCAGATCAGTCCTGGGTGTTCATTGGAAGGACTGATTATGAAGCTGAAATTCCAATACTTTGGTCACCTCATGAGAAGAGTTAACTAATTGGAAAAGACCCTGATGCTGGGAGGGATTGGGGGCAGGAGAAGAGGATGACAGAGGATGAGATGGCTGGATGGCATCACCGACTTGATGGACATGAGTCTGAGTGAACTCCGGGAGTTGGTGATGGACAGGGAAGCCTGGCGTGCTGCAGTCCATGGGGTCACAAAGAGTCAGACACGACTGAGTGACTGAACTGAACTGAACTGGTATTTATGATGGCGTCAGAATTTTACACACTGATTTTAGGTACCTCATGTTATTCTGAGCACCTTCTGGATGCACCTTAATTAATCAATCAACATTCAACCACCAGGCCAACACTGCCTCCCAAACCACTGGGCTGAGGAAATAAACAAGACAACTCTATGGGGGGTGTGGAGAGAAGAGAGCAGTGAGAAGTATTATCTATTTGACAGATGAGGTAAGGCAGAAGATAAAATGACTACATCTATACATCATGCATGGCTAAGCCGATTATCTCTGCCAAGATACCATGTCAAAAAAAAGAAAATTACACAAATATAAGTCTGACACCCATGTTTTTTAAAACAGCATTGCATCACAAATCTCTCCTAGTTCTTCCCAAGCTATTGTTTTGAGTCTGTTAGATGAACGCTTTTATGAAGTATTACCATCCTTATTTTTTTTTTTTGTTTTTAGCCTCATGGCATGTGGTAGCTTAGTTCCCAGAGCACCTCAGTCCCCTGCAGTGGAAAGGTCTTTTAACCACTGGACCACCAGAGAAGGCTCACTATCCTTAATCTTATTGACCAGTCGTTTCTATTCAGTGGAGAATAGAAAGCATTTTGCAGTGTGTTTTCTCAATTTTCTTTAAAGTGCTAAACAACAGATGCTTCAAGCCCTCCTCTGTGGTCCGCACCCGCTATCTCTGCTTCCAATTAAGACAGCTGTCCCCTTCTTTGCCTATATAAGAACTTTGAAGCTACTACTGGAGATCAACATAAAACATGGTGATTTACTTTATTAGATAACTAAATAAAAATATTTTTAACTTCATATATGGTGCCAGTGTCTGAAGTATGTTGGCCCAAAGGGTAATTTGGAAATGAACTGGGCAGACAGGACTGAAGTCGGTCAAAGTGAATCTACAGCCTTTCAGAGCAACACTGAATCATTTCTCTAGCAAGCTGGGTTACTTCACTCATTTTCATTCAATAATTTTTTAGTTTAACTTCATGCAAGCAAGGTCTTTTGAATGCTTATCTGCCATGTAACTTTTAATAGAGTAGAAGAAATATGTAAAGTGAATACATGACTGAAGAAGTCAAAGTCTCTCAGTCGTGTCTGACTCTTTGTGACCCCATAGACTGTATAGTCCATGGAATTCTCCAGGCCAGAATACTGGAGTGAGTAGCCGTTCCCTTCTCCAGGGGATCATCCCAACCCAGCTAAAGCAGCTATAACAGGCTCACAGTGTTTTCCCTCCCAGTCTTTAAAAGAGAAAAGATAAATTCAGTAATGCTAAGGGTACCGCCTCTGGGCAGTAGAAGTGGGGGTGAGCCACATTCCAGAGTTCTATTTAAGAAGGTACCGGATGCCGCTCGGTTTTCGGGAAGATTATGTGAGCACGTGAAGTTCACTAGTGACCTCACTTGATTCTAGTTGTTTCTAGTTATTTCCCAAGTTGTGGCCCAACTTAGTCTCTAGAGCCGTAAGAGACAGAAAAAGCTCCGCGGTCTGACTGTGTGAAAATGGGTGTTGGATTTACATAAAGGTGGAAAGTCAAAGCCGGAGATGTTAGACAGGGGTTTTTTTTGTTTTTGTTTTTGTTTTTAAAAAAAAAGAAAGTCTGACCAACTAATTTGCATGGCTTTTAAACAGCCCCGAGGCTGGAAATGGAAAGACCACCGCAGCCAGCAGCAGGCTGGGCGAAAAGGTCAGAAGACGCCGGCGGGGCTGTGAGCTTCTGCTGCACAGCACGTGGTGGGAAATCCTTAGCAATCCTTCCCGGCTGTAACGCGAGAGACCAGCCAACTTTTCCGCGTTAATCCTGGACTCGAGTTAGGTGTTATATTACAGATCCCTGGGACAGCCACCAAGCAGCTGATTCTTAAATAGCAAGTCTCCTTGGTTTCTTCACCAGAAAAGCTAGAAATTGCGGGGAAATGGAAGCAGTTTATTTTCTTCATGTCCACTGTCTCAGTAAAATAGAGCTCTGAAGCCCACCAGGACACGCAGCATGAGGCAGCAGCTGCTAACAATCAAAGGGAAACCCTTACAACACACACACACTTTCGCCGGTTCTCTCTTCCCTAAGTGAGCAGGAGTCCTATTTTCACCTAACTGTTTATAAGCCTAAACGTTAGTCATTCAGTTGTGCCTGACTCTGTGACCCAGTGGACTGCAGCCCACCAGGTTCCTCTGTCTATGGGATTTTCCAGGCAAGGATACTGGCATGGTTTTTCATTTCCTTCTTCAGGGGATCTTCCCGACCCAGGGACTGAACCTGGGTCTCCTGTACTGCAGGCAGATTCTTCACCGACTGAGCTACCAGGGACTTATTCTAGCTTGCTATTCCTTCAATCTCAAGAATTTCCTAATAGAGTCACTTAAATATGTTCACAGACAAAGCTATGTAACTCCATGACAGCAACGGTTATTTTCAGTTCAGTTCAGTCGTGTCCAACTCTTTGCGACCCCATGAACCGCAGCACGCCAGGCCTCCCTGTCCATCACCAATTGCCGGAGTCTACCCAAACCCATGTCCGTTGAGTCGGTGATGCTATCCAACCATCTCATCCTCTGTCGTCCCCTTCTCCTGCCCTCAATCTTTCCCAGCATCAGGGTCTTTTCAAATGAGTCTGCTCTTCGCATCAGGTGGCCAAAGTATTGGAATTTCAGCTTCAATATCAGTCCTTCCAATAGTTATTTTAGCTTAGGATAAAATCTTTTACAATAAAACATATTCATGTCAGTCTCATAAGGGTAACTTGCATGCACTTAGCAGAGTGTCAGAATGTAGGACTAACTCAGTGTTACACACATTATTAATTAAAGCTCCCAGAAGGGGCTTTCCTAGTTCAGCGGGATCTCTTAAAGGAGATGCCCACACATTTATTTACTCAGTAAAAATGACTGCTTCCCTATAAAGTCAGCAACCATCTTCATGTGGCAGAAAGCACTGGAACACGAGTTAAGGGGCCCAGTTCTTGCCCGGACACCGGCACCAGGAAGTACTGTTGCCGTGAACCTCATTCACAAAATATGGGGGGACAAAAGGCATCTAATTCAACTTTGCAGCCAAGTCGGAAATGCTTGATTTCCA
Source organism: Budorcas taxicolor (assembly GCF_023091745.1). Classification (NCBI taxonomy): domain Eukaryota; kingdom Metazoa; phylum Chordata; class Mammalia; order Artiodactyla; family Bovidae; genus Budorcas; species Budorcas taxicolor. The sequence continues at coordinate 15,437,168 of NC_068920.1, forward strand.
CAATAATTCCAATAGAAACCCACCCACCCTACTGGAAAACCTCTAGTGAAACACTTCTCACTGCTTGGCAAGGTAGCACGGTCTATTTTTAGAATGTTTCTCATTTTTAGGAAACCATTCCTTATTTTGGGTTAAAAATCTTTCTCCATCCAACGGTTACCCACCAGTCCTAGTTCTCTCCTCTAAAATCACACACGACCAGGACCGTTTTCCTTTCACCTGAGAGCCCTGAACATACTTGACATTTCATATCAAGCCATCACTTCTTCCAAAAGCCTCAGTAAACTCCTCTTTCCCATTCTCCCTCCCGACTTTGTTGTCGGGCCTTTCCTGCTCCCTTCTTCCTCCTCCCACGAGCATTAATTCATAAACTATCAGACACCCATCCACAGATGTGACAGGCACTCTCGACCCTCACTTTCTTCAGCCTCCTCTTCTGGATGTATTCCAGTTAGTCTGTCCATATCTTTGCAAAATACAGAGCCTTCAGAAGTGAACATTTTCAGAACGTGATAGAACTATTACCTCTTACTGTGAATGAAAGTGAAAGTGAAGTCGCTCAGTCGTGTCCGACTCTTTGCGATCCCATGGACTGTAGCCTACCAGGCTCCTCTGTCCATGGGATTTTCCAGGCAATAGTCCTGGAGTGGATTGCCATTTCCTTACTGTGAATAAGAGTAACCAATTTCCATTGATATAACCAGTTCCTTTTGCCTGTGCCTAAAAACTTCCCCCAATACCATCCCTCCAAATGGGCCAAATTTGGACTTTTGTTGGGGAGAATCTACCGACATAGATTTCTCTTCTCTTCCATCAACTAAATGATGACTACAGAGCTTCTTAATGCAGTGTGAGTTGCTTAGTCTCTGGGGATTTGGTTTTGCTTTAGATTTGGATGTAGCGCTTTAACTCCGGAATAGAACAGCTTTTTGCCCTAGAAAGCTATATACTATACACCTCCCTTGCGGTGGCTGCTCTGATAAGCTCCAGCTTCATCTAACTTTACATTTATCTGACTCTTCAGTTTGGCCACTTTTTATAGATTTTACTCTTGGCAAGAAGCTGGTGGCAACAAACAGGCTGATCTGTGATTGAATGGCTTCAGCCCAGAGTAACTACTTCCATCAGCAGAGAACTGCCTACGAGTTGTAAAAATGGGTGTAGGTTCTCTTTTCTTCTTTTCTTTTTACATACTGACTGGTTCATAAAGAAAGCATTAATTCTCCTTCATTAGTTACCTACAGCTGTCAGGAAGCGAGCTTTTCTTTAAAAAAAAAAAAAAAAAGTTTTTTGAACTTTAAAACAATCAGGAATTCCTAATTTCAGAATTAACCTCCAATGTCACTGATTTCTTCATCATAGAAACTAGATGATAATGGTCTTCCCAGGTGGCGCTAGTGGTAAGGAATCTGCCTGCCAACGTAAGAGACTTGGGTTTGATCCCTGGGTCGGGAAGAGCCCCTGGAGGAGGAAATGGCAACCCACTCCAGTATTCTCGCCTGGGAAATCGCATGAACAGAGAAGCGTGGCGGGGTACAGTCCACGGGGTCACAGAAAGTCAGACAGGACTGAGCATACAGCACACACGCAGACAATAATAATTGCAATAATAAGTGAAAATGGAATGTGTTTATCAGGAATCAGCTGTCATATTTATTGGGCATATTAGATACTATTATCTCACTTAATTCTTTCAGCTACTCTATAAAATAGATACTTTCACCTCCTTCAACAGAGCAGGAAGGTGAGGCTTTGGGAAATAAAGCAACTTGTCTAACTTCCATGAGCTAATAAATAATGAACCACTACCCTCCGCTTAGAGGAATGTTGTGCCTTCTCGCCACCCACTCAGCTGGTGATTATTTTTAGCCAATCCTGGGTCTGGTGTGTGTGGGAGTTATGTTAAAGGAGACGGCATGGCATTCAGGGTGGTTCCTTGGAAAGAATGGGGGTTTTACAAGGGTTTTAGTCTTGGTTCTGACAGTAAGTAGCTGTATAACCTTGGGCAAGATAATCATCTGGGAGTAATATCTTTGCTATCTATAAAATAAGTATCCTAACTTACGTGAAGCTTAGAGGATGTTGTATCTGTGAAAGCATCTATGATGGGCCTGTGCCCGAAGCAGATGCTGAACAGGTGTTCCTTCATTCCCTGCATTTTCAGGCCCCCACTGAGCAGCACAGTCATGTCTGGGTCTCTTTTCCACCATCACCCCTGGATCATCTAGAGGGAGTGACGTCATAGGAGAAATGTCCCTTCTTGAATTTAGGCTTATCTCGACAGTGATGTCTTTAAAAAAAAAATTTTTTTTCAATGGTCCTTTTTCAAAAAATTAGAAGAGGAAGTGCAGTAGTGTAAAAAGGAGAGTAACGAAATTCTAGTTTGAGTTATGACACAGGAAAAGGACCCAAGGGATATTCAACATGAATATTCGCAGAGACAGCACTGCCTAAGTTAGCAGTTAGAGTGAACAGCTGCTGCACGCAGGCGTTCAGAGTCCGTCCCCATGGCCTCCTGCAAGGACACACGAGCGTCTCTCCCCAGCCTGCCTCTGTTTCCCTGTCTGCTAAAAGGAGGTGTTGGTACCAACTCCCAGGTCTGCCCTGAGGATAAGTAAATACAGGAAAGGTTCCCCTGAGATTTCCTGGAGCTCTGGCTTACTAAGGGTGATCAGGTGCTATTGTTGGTGTCTGGCTATTGTCTCTCTATGGCGCCTAGGAAAACACCCTTCTTCCTCTGATGAAATGTTGAGAACGACAAACAGGCCCGTCTACAGTTTATCCTTTAGTCCTCTAAAACCGCATGGCGACCGAGTCTGACCCTGTAAGGTCTTTCTTTCAGAGTTGGTTCCGCTAGCCAAAAAAGGATGGACTAGGGTCTCAGCAAACAGAAGACCACCCTGTCTTGAGGCTCATCTGTCCTACATGAGCTATTCATATCAGATCTCTAATGCAGATCCCACATCCATTTTCAACTTAAGAAAAAAACAGAAAGGCATAAAAAGGTAAAGAAGAGTAAAATAAGTACCACATGTCAAAGCTCTATCACATTTGTTTCATATCTTTTAAAATTAATTCACTATTTACCGAATACACCTAGCAGGTGCTGGGAACAGAGAAATAAAACGTAATTGATCAAGTCGCCCTTGCCTTTGCATGCCTCCCTGACACCGTGTCCCTTATTCCCTCCTCAGATATAACCACTGCAATCGTTTTGATATAAGGCCTTCCTGTCCATTTTTATATATTTACATACAGATATTCAAACAAAAATCACATTGCTTTTGTACATTTTAAGGGTGCATATAAATTATATTTGATTTCTGCAGCTTCATCTATTCCAGTTCACTCACTGTAACTGCTGTTACGTATCGCATCATTTAGGCTTTATAGGTTATTTCCAGTTTGGGGGCTGTTACAAATGATGATGCTTTATCCAAGTCTCCTTGTGTTCATAAGTGAGAATTTCTCTGGGAATTGCTATGTTGTTTATTAAAATGTCTAATTTTGGTAAAAACTGCCATAGTGCTCTAAGAGAAGTTACAGGATTTGCTGCTGTCAGCATCCTAAAGTTTTTGTCAAGTTCATGTGTGTGCCATGGCTTTAATTTGCATTTCCTTATTGCTCCTGCGGTTGTGCACGCCTTTCAATGTTTATTGACTTGTGGTTTCCCCTGCAGTGATCTGCCATTAATAACGGCTGCCCATCCACGCTTCTAACAGGTTGCCTATCTGCTGTTTGCATTTATGTGTGTGTGGTCAGTCATGTCCCATTATTCACAATCCCATGGACTGTAGCCCGCCACGCTCCTCTGTCCATGAGATTTTCCAGGCGACATCACTGGAGTGGGTTGCCATTTCCTCCTCCAGGGGATCTTCCCGACCCAGGGACTGAACTCATTATCTCCTGTGTCTTCTGCAATGGCAGGCGGATTCCTTACCACTGAGCCGCCTGGGAAGCCTTTCCATCTACTGATTTTATAAAAGTCACCTATATAAAAATCTGTACTCTTACACAGACGGCAAATACCTTCTCCTGGTCTGTTGCTTGTTTTTAAAATCTCTATCTAATAGTGTCTTCTGCCATGTCAAAATTTAACATTTTGATGTGATCAAATCTGTCACTTTTTATGGTTGGTGATTTTTCAGTCTTGCTGAAATTACCATGGGTAGCAGGAAAGTCAATTACTATAATGAAACAAGCGATGGTGGAAGAATGAGACACAGGTATGCAGTGGGCTTGAATCCTCAAACCACCACGTACTAGTCATAGGACTCTGAATAAAACAACCCGAGTCTGTTTCTTCTTGCTGGACACGTCTGACCATTTACCCAGTGAGTATTCTTTGGGTGTCTGTTGCACACTAGCACCATCCTAGTGTGGAAACTGCAGCGGTGAGCAAAATGTACAAAGTTCTTGCCCTTGCAGACCTTACACTGCGGAGGGGAAGGCAGATCATGAACTAAGCAATTAACCTACAACTGAGATGCCGTGAACATGTCCTGTAAACTGAAAAGCATACAAACATGTGGTGCTATGATTATCACTATGAGGGACATTGTGGAAAGTTCTTCTAAAGTTGCTCACACACTGAAGGTATAATTATCCTATTTTTTCTTTTTAAAAAAGAATGAACCATACAAGGCAAAGCAACTACTAGGTAGGAAAGGGTTTTATGTGCGAGGGCATCATGGACTTTGACCAGCAACCTGGAGACTTCCCTCCACTTGGTTCAAAGTCCTCCTCTAGCCTTGCCTGAACTAGTCCTCTAAGCAACAACTTCATGCCAGGAAGACAGGTCTGTTCCCTGCCTGCAACGTATCCAACGAGTCTTCGACTGTTCTCACCTAATCTTAGCCTCTTCTAACACTGTCCTCTCCTAGATCATGAAAAGTAATAAGCCCCATATCATCCACCTATTTCGTTTGGTTTTACACATACACTAAAATTTATAATCAATTTCCACTACTAAACTGATAGGGGAAAAGTAGGAAAAGAAGCAGTAAATATGTAAAATCATGTATATCATATATATATATATGATATATTCTTTCCTCATGATTTGCAATACAACATACCAATCTAAGAATCAGCTATATTTAGGGTTTTAGTATGTGAAGTAACGGCAGTCTGGTGGCAAAGGCAGAGCACGGAAGATCTGTTTTCTTGCACATTTGTAAGGGTTAAGCCATTAGATTAAGCACAATTAAGAGGCTCAAGACAAAGGCAATTTGATGTGGGCAGTTGGGAAAATAGCTGAAGTTTAATCTGATTACGTGGCACTCTTAGAAGGTTCCAAAATGGTACTTCAAATCCATTAAACAATTTTCAAAATACATTCAGTTATGTGACTGCATCTGTTGGTGAGAATCATTCAGTGAGAAAAACTGCTCTGAAATGAGAACACAGTTTAGCCTTTCATTTTTCACTATTTAACAGAATTCATGAAGCCTAAAGAAAAGGACAAAGAATAAAGTCTTTATATACTTCTTCATTCTCGCCAGAAAAAGTCCTGAATGTCAAAACTAAAATCTCAGGAATATGAAAAACTTTTTAATGTAAATATATCAATCAAGTTAGATTTTTAAAGATCTCTATCCTGGGCATAGAGAAAAGTTAGGTTTGTAAATATGAATATGATGAAGTTTCTGTGGGCCACCAGTTTTGAGTATTTACTCTTGGCTAGCTTATCTATTATGAGGGGCCTTATATATTATCTTACTTGATCTAATATTCACCTTATGTTACTATATATATTTTATAGATGAGATAAGTAGAGTAGAGAATTGAATCTAGGAGTGTGTGGTGAAAGAGTTATTTTCAAAAGTTGACAACATGAAAATAAGAGAACTAACACACTGAACTAGCCCCCTTATAACCTCCTTATCCAGGCTCTTCCAGCCCGAGCTGTTATGGAAACCAGCTTACTCTTCCTAAACAATGCTTTCATCATTTGGCTCTCCATTCCAAAATCCAGTTTACAAAACCTAGAAGACACTTCCCAGCCTCAGATTCAAGATTCTTCAAAATCTGGCTCGATTCATCCCGTAATCCCCTTGGTCTCTAACCTTCCAACTCAACTCTTTTTTGAGCGCCTATTCTGTGCTAGGCTCGGCAAAGATGTGTCCTTGTCTGTCGCAAGCTGCTCATAGCATACAGTTCAGTTCAGTCGCTCAGTCGTGTCCGACTCTTTGCGACCCCATGCACTGCAGCACACCAGGCCTTCCTGTCCATCACCAACTCCCGGAGTTCACTCAGACTCACGTCCATCGAGTCAGTGATGCCATCCAGCCATCTCATCCTCTGTCGTCCCCTTCTCCTCCTGCCCCCAATCCCTCCCAGCATCAGAGTCTTTTCCAATGAGTCAACTCTTCGCATGAGGTGGCCAAAGTACTGGAGTTTCAGAGCATACAGCTTTAACTCAAATGTACTTTTTACTGCTTTCTGCTTCCTTACCAAGTTATATCCCTAGATGGAATGTTCAATTCTACCTTCCTTTTTCCTACCTACTAAAATCCAACCTACTCAAGATCCAGTGTTGACCCCCAACACCTTTATGATCATACACTAACCATCTTTGCTAGAAAGTGTCCCTTGTTCCTTGAGAACTCCATCTAGAACACTAGCTTCCACATTCATGTACATGGGATTCCAAGCAAACAGATTCCGCAGTCCAGCATTCCGATTCTGAGTCCGCACGTGTGGCTTCACCAAGTCTGGGGATGTACATTTAAAATTCCTGCTCCTTCCACCCGTGCTAGCTCTCCAAGGACGGGTTTGATGTTTTTCCCTCTCACTGAACTGCCTCCTCTTCTGAGTACGCTGGTGTCACAGACTCAAATCTTGACCTCAGCTTTATCAACCCTGATGATTTCTGGCTCTTCAGTTACCAGCCACCTCCTGGTCCCGACCACATTCTTGGCCTGATATTGAAGCAAACGTGCCTTGTATTGCAGGGTTTAGATTTTTTTTTTTTAAATAACAAAACTAGTCACCGTACCATGTAAGTCTTCTTACTGGGTAAAATGTTACACAGACATAAAGCACATTTACTGGCCTGAGTGATTGGTCCTCTCGGCTGCTGACTTGTGCATATGCTCCTGCTGGAGGACCCAAGAGTCCCTCGCTGCACATCTGACTTCCTGAAGCAGGAACTGTCTTTTCGATGGAAACTGACAGTGCCAAGCGTACTGCCTGTTACCAACCACGTGCCAGATGAATGAACCAGTGGGCACACCTACTCAAAGGCTTACTGAGGCGTGTACTACGTCTCCTTGATGTCAATTTTAAAGAACATGGTACTCAACGTAGAGAACAGTTCTCTTTCCATCAAAAGAAAAATTAACGCAATTCCAAAAGTTAATGCAATTCTATCAATTCCCAAAGTGTGCACCAAGGACTTACGACTATGACAGACACCTGTTCTATCTTACATAAAGCAAGCACCACTAAGATCAGTGTTCTTTTCAGAAATCTGTTACAACAGGGACAAATCCACTTACTTTTAAATTGTAAAGCAAAAAAGATTTATGGTACAGTAAATTTATAATTTACAAAGAAACCAAAAAACCACAGAAACATTTTAGTAGGAGAGGGAGGATCTTGAAGGGGTCAAGGTAAGCACCACACCATTGCTGAAGAAACACGGTAGTGAAGGCAGTACGCTTTGAGTCTGAAACAGACTTTAGCCAGAAAATCCCAAGATGGCTTGTGACACACGCCATTTCTTCTTAGGAATCGGAATAGATAAGAGGCCAAAGGACAGCAATGCTTTCCTTGAATATACAAAGAACTAACAACTCTCCAGCCCGTGGAGAAAAGGGATGTGAAACAGCCTCCAGGTACAATTCTGACAGCAGAGTATTTTGCCAACAACCCAAGACACCCTCTCTCGGGCATAACTTCACCAACATTAAACAGCCAGGAAATCTGTAATTTCAAAAAATCTAGCAAGCTGCTGGCTCCAAGAGAGGGCGTCTTCCTGGGATGAAAGCCTTTGAGAAAGTGGAAGCGCAGCAGCCCTCCTTCCCAAGGTGCCTGGAGAGCCCGGCACGGACCCCCCAGAGGCAGAGAGGAGAGTCGCTTTCAGGCTGAGCCCTCCGGAAATCTCCAACTGGCCTCACTGATTTTTGCCTTATGCACACCTTCTGATTTCTTCTTGAAAGGCACGAGTTAATTTTTAATCTAACTCTTCAGCATCAGTTCAGTTCAGTTGCTCAGTCGTGTCCGACTCTTCGCGACCCCATGAATCGCAGCACGCCAGGCCTCCCTGTCCATCACCATCTCCCAGAGTTCATTCACACTCACGTCCATCGAGTACATGATGCCATCCAGCCATCTCATCCTCTGTCATCCCCTCTCCTCCTGCTCCCTAATCCCTCCCAGCACCAGAGTCTTTTCCAATGAGTCAACTCTTCGCATGAGGTGGCCAAAGTACTGGAGTTTCAGCTTTCGCATCATTCCTTCCAAAGAAATCCCAGGGCTGATCTCCTTCAGAAAGGACTGGCTGGATCTCCTTGCAGTCCAAGGGACTCTCAAGAGTCTTCTCCAACACCACAGTTCAAAAGCAGCAATTCTTTGGCGCTCAGCCTTCTTCACAGTCCAACTCTCACATCCATACATGACCACAGGAAAAACCATAGCCTTGACTAGACAGTCCTTAGTCAGCAAAGTAATGTCTCTGCTTTTGAATACACTATCTAGGTTGGTCATAACTTTTCTTCCAAGGAGTAAGCGTCTTTTAATTTCATGGCTGCAGTCACCATCTCCAGTGATTTTGGAGCCCAAAAAAATAAAGTCTGACACTGTTTCCACTGTTTCCCCATCTATTGCCCATGAAGTGATGGGACCGGATGCCATGACCTTCGTTTTCTGAATGTTGAGTTTTAAGCCAACTTTTTCACTCTCCTCTTTCACTTTCATCAAGAGGCTTTTGAGTTCCTCTTCACTTTCTGCCACAAGGGTGGTGTCATCTGCATATCTGAGGTTATTGATGTTTCTCCCGGCAATCTGGATTCCAGCTTGTGTTTCTTCCAGTCCAGCGTTTCTCATGATGTACTCTGCATAGAAGTTAAATAAGCAGGGTGACAATATACAGCCTTGACGTACTCCTTTTCCTATTTGGAACCAGTCTGTTGTTCCATGTCCAGTTCTAACTGTTGCTTCCTGACCTGCATACAGATTTCTCAAGAGGCAGGTCAGGTGGGCTGGTATTCCCATCTCTTTCAGAATTTTCCAGTTTATTGTGATCCACACAGTCAAAGGCTTTGGCATAGTCAATAAAGCAGAAATAGATGTTTTTCTGGAACTCTCTGGCTTTTTTCATGATCCAGCAGATGTTGGCAATTGGATCTCTGGTTCCTCCACCTTTTCTAAAACCAGTTTGAACATCAGGAAGTTCATGGTTCACGTATTGCTGAAGCCTGGCTTGGAGAATTTTGAGCATTACTTTACTACCATGTGAGATGAGTGAAATTGTGCAGTAGTTTGAGCATTCTTTGGCATTGCCTTTCTTTGGGATTGGGATGAAAACAGACCTTTTCCAGTCCTGTGGCCACTGCTGAGTTTTCCAAACTTGCTGGCATATTGAGTGCAGCACTTTCACAGCATCATCTTTCAGCATTTGAAATAGCTCCACTGGAATTCCATCACCTCCACTAGCTTTGTTCGTAGTGATGCTTTCTAAGGCCCACTTGACTTCACATTCCAGAATGTCTGGCTCTAGATGAGTGATCACACCATCGTGATTATCTGTATAATGGTCAATAAACTTTTTGAACCTGGTCAAAAAAAAAAGTTACGGTCTCCCAAGTTGCCATAGCATCTGTTATTAAACTCGAAGATTCTAGTAACCAAATTCTACTGAGCCTTATAGAAAAATCAGTACATCTTTTAAGTATTGGAAAAAAACTCAAATAGTGAACTCTCATTATAAACCAAAACTTCTTGTGCAGAGCTGCTGTTGGTCTGAGTGATGTCTCAATACTGCACTCATTCTACTTAAAAACAGACTTTACTTCCTTTGTAAATTAATTATCTACTATTCAGGGTTTCCATATTTATTATACTGGTAAGTAGATTAGGTTTGATATGCACATATATTGTTCATGATCACCTCCATTTAAAATGCCTTTCCCTTATATGCTCCATTTCCATACAAATGAAACAGACTTTTAGGTTTTATGTATATTCATTACTTTGAAATGTATGTGTGTATGTGTATCTCTGTCCATCTAGCTACCTATTCTTTTAATTTATGAGAAAGAAATTACATGGGGAAGTCATTCTGATTTTTCCCTTCTCATCTATAGTAACAAGAAATAGCTCTTCTTTCATCATATTTGTATGAGAAGAGTACATTTGCACTGGTTCTAGGATAAGGTTATAAGGATTAGCGAAAGAGATGACATTTTTGGAGTCAGAAGGCTTGTGCCTGGTTTTGTTACCTATAGTATGTGATCCTGAGTAAATCATTTATCTTGTTTGAAACTCAATTTTCTCACCTGTAAATTGGTAGTCTACAGGACTTGTCTCTCTCAAAAGTCTTTTGTGAGGCTTCAAAACAGATAATGTGTGTAAAAATGCATTTAAAAAATCTTACTGATTAATAACTATAAAACATTACTATACTTGTAATGCACTGAGGTGATAATTCAAAGCCAAAAAAAGGCAACATATGTAAAGTAATTATTCAGTAAATGTATGAATAACAACTTTGTTTATATTATTATTAAGCTATTCATCTTTAAAGAACTTAATTGTATAATTATAGAACTTAAATCTATAATTATAGATTTCATTATATAAAAACAATATAATCTGGCCTGGTCTACAAATTATGAAATGCAAGTAGAATTACAGAAATGCATACACATTTTGATTTCAATAAGAACTTATGAAATTACAGGTTTCCCTATTTAAAAATAACAACCTAACCTCCCATAAATATAACGATTATGAAGTACAATACAGATGTGGGAATACACACACAGGATCACTTACTAACAGGTCACTCGGGCGTCTGGGCCTTGGGGAAGTATCTATATTACCCAAACACGCCTAAACTGAATGAATGGTGGTGATTTTAAACGCATTGAGAGACTGTCCTTTGAAGGAAGTTACTGTGGATATGTCTGCAAAGCAAAAGTTCGTTTCCCAATTTGTCCTCTGCAGGTGGGAAATGGGACGTAAGGAGACAGGAGCACCGCTCGGGGAGCCAGCAGAACCTGCCAGCACTTGGTCAACAGCTGCTCAGCATTCACCAACCATCAAGGGTGAGGCTCGGTGCCTGAGCTACATCACTGAGCAACGGCGACAGACACCTGCCCTTGCGAAGCTTGCCTTCACATAGGAAGGACAAGAAAGCACACAACATAATAAATGATCAGAAGGTTCCCAGGGCTATGTAAATGAGTAAATTATAAAGTTATAGTGTTATGGAAAAAGCAGAGAGCCGTAAGGAGATGCATGTAACACGGCCGAGAGCAGGCTCCAGTTTTAAATAGCGATGTTAGGGTAAGCCCAACTAAGAAGGTATTAGGAAGACAACCACACAGCTCGCAGGGCAAACACCCAGCCAGAGAGAACGAAAGGCCCCATTTGCTTCTGACAAAATCATCTTGTGAAAACGAGAGGAGCCCATTTCGCTGATGAGTAACCAGTGCCCCAGAGTAACCCGGTCAAGGGCACAGAGCTGGTCCACGACAGACCCAGGACGAGAGGCCAGGGCTCCTGGCTCCCGATTCAGGCCTTCCTTCTGCTTTGCGGCCTCGATCACCAGGCACAGAGGGCGGGGCCCTGTCCTGCTAGGGCACTGAGAAACTCAGGGTGTTATCACTGATGTGCTGGTTGCTGCTATTATTATTAACCGGGTCCATTGACAGTTCTTAGAAAGTAGATGAAGCTCAAAAATAACTTCCTTTTCGCTGCTAGTGGTTGATATTTCCCCTCCCTCTACCTGTGCTGCTTTTCTTGGGTGGTTCATTTTAGTGTCACATTATCAGTTATAGTAAGTATATTTCTTTGGATATTTGATAAAGGAAAAGATGTTGAACACGGAAAGAAGCGATCAAATGGAAAGCATTTGTGACTCACGACAAACAGCCAGTGAAGGAATGGACAGAGTGTGGAGGCTGGTGGTTTGGAGAGAGAGGCAGGCTGGGGGAAGGGAAGCAGGGGGCTGGGGAGGTGGGAGGGAGTGAAAATACTAGGAGAGAGCCCCCAGCACTGAGCTACGTGAAAACGATGATGAAAGAACAAGCTTCAAGTAAAGAAACAATCAGACAACAAAAGAAGAAACCTGGAGAAAAAGCAATAGTGGAAAAGGGGCTGGAGACAGTAAACGACATTTTCAACTTAAAATATGAGATTCGATGATAAACAACACAAAGAAGAGAGAAAGAGTAAGAATCAGATTTCTGACACCGTAGATGCCAGAGCTGGTGGAATTACTAACAGCAAGAGGGACCAGAGGCAAGTCTGAAAGGTGAGTAGCTCTCTTTCAGTAACGCTGGGTTTAAGGTGGCAGGGAGGTTCTTGCGAGTGCAAAGGGCCCAGCAGATAGGAGGTACATCTGGAAGGTGTGGATCACCCCAGAGCTGTTCTGTCTAACACAGTAACCTCGACCTCGAACCACATGTGTCTATTGAGAAATCGTGGTGAGGCTGAACGGAACAAGTTCCAAGCATAAAACACATACCAGATTTTAAAGATTACACACGGAAAAAAAAAAAAAAAGTACCCACTGTTTTCTACACTTACTACATGTTGAAATACTATTTTTGTGAATTAGGTTAAAAGTATGTTAAAAATTAATTTCACCTGTCTCTCTTTACTTTTTAAAGTGACTACTAGAAAATTTTAAACCACACATATGGCCTGCATTATATTTCTCCTGGAAGGCATGGATATAGAGCAATACTAGGAATGTTTTAGGACCACATAAGGGGACGAGAATTCTGGGAAGAATCACAGACATCATTTAGAAGGGTCTCAACTGCAAACACATATGCGAGAAAGAAAAAAAACATGTCATTATAACAGTTAACATTTACTGAACACTCGCAGCACTAAATGAGCCGCACCAAGTGCATTATCTTACTTGTTCCTCAAACAACCTTATGAAATAACGTTAGCATCTTTCTTTTCACAGAAGAAAAAGCTGGAGCCAAGAGAAGTTAATCTGCCCAAGGTCACAGTTAACTGCTGTGCTGGAATTCAAACCAGAAGTTGAGTCCGAGCCTCAGGTTCCAAATTGCTACATCAACCCCAGAACAATTGACATTCTGCTATTAAACTGTTAAATTTTAAATGGCCGTATTTAAACTAGCAATTTATTATAATGGTTCATTGTTAAGAGCTAGTGAAATACCAGCATTGTCCTAATTCCAAGGTTAAGAAAAAATACGAGTGAGCAAATTTGTAACTTCAGAATTATGGGAACTACTAATGTTGACCTACTTTGAGTATGTTGAGCCTAAAGAAGAGCTTCCAGTGCAGCTCCGTGCCTTCAGTCAACGTCCACTCCTAACACCCAAACCTGATGACTTAGGTGGTACACAGCCGGCTGTCTAAGGGAGGTGATCCTGGACGCAACTCTAACCAGAAGGGCCCTGCCTCCTGAAGATGACTAGATGACAAGACTCCTAAACTGTGATTAACATGTTTTGAAGGGATAAATTATATCTCAACTGAAAAAAAAAAAAACAAAAAACATGTCTTGAAGGGAGCTAAAATTTCAGCCTTTTGTTGAAGAGCCAAAAAGTAAGCTTACCCAACTGGATGCGTTAAAAATGGATTTGATACACTTTTGAAGAAAAGAAAAAAATAGCTTGATATTTTGACTGGAGTCATACATAGCAAAATCTCCTAAAAATATAAACTTGCATTAAAATGAGATATCTTACATTTGGTTTGGTTGGTTGCTTGTTTTTAATTAGAAAGAAAATTTTCTTTCCTTTTTATCTTTAATTTTTTACTACCTATCTGGGCAAGACCGTAGTCAGAACCACAAACTTGTACAATGATGGTTAAAATCACATCATTTACAGAAACTTTACCAGGTAGATTTTATCAACCAATTTGGCTCAGATTATAAAAGCACACTTTCCCAGGCTTTAAACAAAGGATTACCATAAATTTATACTCTGGAAGTGGAAAAAAGGGAACTTGAAACAAAAATGGGTTTTGGAGTAAGACAAATTAGCAGAGACACCTTGAGAGACTGTTCATGTTGGACTTGGATCCAGAGGAGTGTCTCTGAACCGAACCACTACCTTATAAACCCTGAAGTTTCACACACACTGCATCGTTGCTTTTTTTTTTTTTCCCAAGTGGGAAGACTCGGATTTGGACATTTACAAGTGAAATAATTCTCCTCTGAAGACCCAAAGTTTCTGAAAAATGCTTGTCTTCAGGCAGTATTGGCTTGCCCTTTATTCTGGCTTTTTTAGGTTCCCATGACTGTTCCATTCAGGTAAGGAGACTTTCTTGGACATTTCCCTTACTCGTTGTAATTCATAATAATTTGGAGCAAAGGTTCAGAACCTGAAGGACACAGCCAGTTAGCCCTAAAAACACTTTGTCCACCCAGGTGCCAAGCTGCCAAAAGCACAGCCAACTCTCCTCTTATCGTCAAGGGCCACCACACCGAGTCCCTCTCACCCAAGAGCATGTCTGCTCTCAACATCACCCGTGATTCTCATCATTACAACTATTAATTGAATACATAAACCTATAATCGCGCTGGCTACTTTTTTCAGTTTATGGAGCACTAGCGATTGGCCAGGCATCGGTGCAGGTACCAGGAATGGAGCAGTGAACAAAATGAGGAAAAATAAGAATAAAAATAAAAAAGCCCAACTCTGCCCTACTGAAACTGACAGTCCGGTGGGGAACGTACTCAATAAAGTCCATAAACTAAACAGAGAGTGTGTTAAACAACAGAGATGCTCCAGGAGGAAAAAAAAATGAAGCCGACTAGGGTCATACGAACTGCGGTGAGTGGAGTGGGGAAGACTGGATTTTTAGGAAGAGTGGCCAAGCAAGAAGGCTCCTCCGTCCACAGGGAGATTGCGTGTGGAGGGTGGACAAAAATCTAGGACTGACTGGTGTCAGCTGGAGCGGGGGTAAAGGAGATGCGCGTTCTTTTAAGGACCCCTGAAGTGGGGAGAGGGGACCATCTGAGAGGAAAGAGAGAAGCAAAGATAGAACAGGGGCCACCGAGGACGTACGCGACTTCACATCTGAGCTCCGCACACACTTTCCTTTTTTTTGAAGTCACGGAATCGGGTTCTGCCACCGACACTCTCGGGCGATGTCTGGGTCAGGGACACGCGGGGACACACACACGCACGCACGCCCCTTTCTCTCCGGGAACTGAGCCTAAGATCCAGCAGAAAGCCTCGTAAACCGGGAAATGAGCCGGAGCCTGCGGAGACAGCGGTTGCGGGGCGGGGGAGAGAATGGAGCAGAGAGGCCCGCTCACCGCGGTTCACACGGGGACACCCCACCCCGACCCCGCCGTGCAAACCCGGGGAGGCCGCGCGCAGACACACCCCCGGCTCTTGCAGGCTCCGTGCAGGCGGGAATTCAACCGTTAGCGCCCCGGAGCCGGCGTGAGTCCCGCGGCGGGGCCGGTCCCGCGCGAAGAGGGGCGCCGTCCACCGGGCCGGACCGGACCGGGAGCGTGGAGCGCCCGCCGCGAGACGAGGGGGGCGGCGCGGCGGGCACGTGCATGCAACAGGGGGCTGGACGCGGCGGCCGGCGCCCGGAGGGGCCGGGCGGGACCGCGGAGCCGGCGACACAGGAGCCCGAGCGCGGCCCGCGCGCCCCCCGCCCGCAAACGTCCGCCGCCCCCTCCCCAGGCCCGCGCGGCCCGGCCCGCCGACAGCGACGGGTTCCAGCGACCGAACCCGCAGCCCCCCGCGCCGCCGCCGCCGGCCGGTCGGCCCCCTTCCCGCCCGGCGCGTCGGTGGCGGAGAGGAGGAAGGGGCGGCGGCGGCGGAGGCGGGAGGCGCGCGACGCCCACTCACCATGGCCGGCGGCGCGGCGACCCCGGCGGCCGGCGATGCGCTGTCCAGGGTAGCCAGCGTCCCTCTGCCCGCGCTCCCGCCGCGCGCGCCCGCCGCCCCGCCCCCGCCCCGCCCCCGCCCCGCCCCGCCCCCGCCCCGCGCCCAGCCCCGCCCCGCCCCCGCCCGCGCCCCGCCCCGCCCCCGCCCGCGCCCCGCCCCGCCCCCGCCCGCGCCCCGCCCCGCCCCCTCGGGCTCGCGCGCGCGCGCCCCCCCGCCGCAGAGCCGTTTCGGGCGCCCGCCGCGCCCCGCCCCTGCCCCTCTCCCGGGCTTCACGGAACGCCGCGCGTGCGGGCCAGCGGGGGAGGGGCGCGCGGGCCAGGCGGCGGCGGCTACCCCCCGCCACCGGCGCCCCCTGCCGGCCGGGCGGCGATGTACAGGCCCGGCTCCCGCCACAAACACACACGTACACCGGTACACCGGCGCCCCCTACCGACCGGGCGGCGAGGTGCAGGCCCTGCGGGTGCCCGCTGCGCTCGGCTGCTCAACGTTCGCGGAGGCTCGGCCAGGACCCCAGGCATCGCCCGCTCCGTGTACCCCGGTCTCCCCGACCCCAGCCCGGAGGCTGCGAGCGCAGCTGATCTGGGGGAAGAAGGGGCTGCAGGAGGCCAGGACGTCGTCCTTCGCTGACTCGGCTCCGGGGCTTTCAAGCACACGTTCAGTTCAGTTCAGCCACTCCGTCGTGTCCGACTCTGCGACCCCATGAATTGCAGCACGCCAGGCCTCCCTGTCCATCAAAAACTCCCGGAGTTCACTCAGACTCACGCCCATCGAGTCAGTGATGCCATTCAGCCATCTCATCTTCTGTCGTCCCCTTCTCCTCCTGCCCCCAATCCCTCCCAGCATCAGAGTCTTTTCCAATGAGTCAACTCTTCGCATGAGGTAGCCAAAGTACTGGAGTTTCAGCTTTCGCATCATTCCTTCCAAAGAAATCCCAGGGCTGATCTCCTTCAGAAAGGACTGGCTGGATCTCCTTGCAGTCCAAGGGACTCAAGAGTCTTCTCCAACACCACAGTTCAAAAGCATCAATTCTTCGGCTCTCGGCCTTCTTCACAGTCCAACTCGCACATCCATACATGACCACAGGAAAAACCATAGCCTTGACTAGACGGACCTTAGTCGGCAAAGTAATGTCTCTGCTTTTGAATACACTATCTAGGTTGGTCATAGCTTTCCTTCCAAGGAGTAAGCGTCTTTTAATTTCATGGCTGCAGTCACCATCTCCAGTGATTTTGGAGCCCCCAAAAATAAAGTCTGACACTGTTTCCACTGTTTCTCCATCTATTGCCCATGAAGTGATGGGACCGGATGCCATGATCTTAGTTTTCTGAATGTTGAGCTTTAAGCCAACTTTTTCACTCTCCTCTTTCACTTTCATCAAGAGGCTTTTGAGTTCCTTTTCACTTTCTGCCATAAGGGTGGTGTCATCTGCATATCTGAGGTGATTGATATTTCTCCTGGCAATCTGGATTCCAGCTTGTGTTTCTTCCAGTCCAGCGTTTCTCATGATGTACTCTGCATAGAAGTTAAATAAGCAGGGTGACAATATACAGCCTTGACGTACTCCTTTTCCTATTTGGAACCAGTCTGTTGTTCCATGTCCAGTTCTAACTGTTGCTTCCTGACCTGCATACAGATTTCTCAAGAGGCAGGTCAGGTGGGCTGGTATTCCCATCTCTTTCAGAATTTTCCACAGTTTATTGTGATCCACAGTCAAAGGCTTTGGCATAGTCAATAAAGCAGAAATAGATGTTTTTCTGGAACTCTCTTGCTTTCTCCATGATCCAGCGGGTGTGGCAATTGGATCTCTGGTTCCTCTGCCTTTTCTAAAACCAGCTTGAACATCAGGAAGTTCATGGTTCACGTATTGCTGAAGCCTGGCTTGGAGAATTTTGAGCATTACTTTACTAGCATGTGAGATGACTGCAATTGTATGGTAGTTTGAGCATTCTTTGGCATTGCCTTTCTTTGGGATTGGAATGAAAACTGACCTTTTCCAGTCCTGTGGCTACTGCTGAGTTTTCCAAATTTGCTGGCATATTGAATGCAGCACTTTCACAGCATCATCTTTCAGCATTTGAAATAGCTCCACTGGAATTCCATCACCTCCACTAGCTTTGTTTGTAGTGATGCTTTCTAAGGCCCACTTGACTTCACATTCCAGGATGTCTGGCTCTAGATGAGTGATCACACCATCGTGATTATCCAGGTTGTGAAGATCTTTTTTGTACAGTTCTGTGTATTCTTGCCACCTCTTCTTAATATCTTCTGCTTCTGTTAGGTCCATACCATTTCTGCCTTGCATTGAGCCCATCTTTGCATGAAGTGTTCCCTTGGTATCTCTAATTTTCTTGAAGAGATCTCTAGTCTTTCCCATTCTGTTGTTTTCCTCTATTTCTTTGCATTGATCACTGAAGAAGGCTTTCTTATCTCTCCTTGCTATTCTCTGGAACTCTGCATTTAGATGCTTATATCTTTCCCTTTCTCCTTTGCTTTTCGCTTCTCTTCTTTTCACAGCTATTTGTAAGGCCTCCTCAGACAGCCATTTTGCTTTTGTGCATTTCTTTTCCATGGGGATGGTCTTGATCCCTGTCTCCTGTACAATGTCACGAACCTCATTCCAT
This sequence comes from Budorcas taxicolor, assembly GCF_023091745.1. Taxonomy (NCBI): domain Eukaryota; kingdom Metazoa; phylum Chordata; class Mammalia; order Artiodactyla; family Bovidae; genus Budorcas; species Budorcas taxicolor. The sequence goes on from NC_068920.1 coordinate 15,455,859, forward strand.
AGTTCTTCAGGCACTCTATCTATCAGAATTAGGCCCTTAAATCTATTTCTCACTTCCACTGTATAATCATAAGGGATTTGATTTAGGTCATACCTGAATGGTCTAGCGGTTTTCCCTACTTCAATTTAAGTCTGAATTTGGCAATAAGGGGTTCATGATCTGAGACACAGTCAGCTCCCGGTCTTGTTTTTGCTGACTGTATAGAGCTTCTCCATCTTTGGCTGCGAAGAATATAATCAATCTGATTTCAGTGTTGACAAGGCTCCCACTTGGGATGCAGGATCACCCTGCATTTTGCAGGATGCAGTGGTCAGATGGAGGGGTCAGTCCGGTTCCTTTGAGGGATGAGGTCGGGAGCTGATCAGTCTCCCTACTAGATCCCTTGTCTCACGTGAGGCTCTGGCTCAAGAGGATGGTCTTGTTCTTTGAATTAAAAATGGGTGCCAGGAGGAAATTCACCCCAGTACTCACCTCAAATTGTTTTTTTCCCCATAGCTGTATTATGAAATGATTTGTCTTAATATTTTTTCATTTTTTAGGGTTTTTTAACACATATTATTTTATAATTTTAAATCCACAAAAATGGTTCTCACATTCTTTGAACATTCAACTAGGAAAAGACTGGCTCAGTTTCACTGTGTGATTAATCTACTGTAACACAGTGTGAATTCTCAACGTATTCTCAGACATTATTGTGTATAAATTGCACCTGAGGATTTAATCAACTACGGAGACCTGGATGCATCAAGCTGCTCTCAGGTGCAGATCAGGAATCCAAATTTTTAGCAAGTATCACAAGTGAGGCTGATGCAGGCACGTAGGCCATGGACCACATTTTGAGAACACGAGTCCATCATCTCTGGAAGGATTTAGTCTTATTTTTCTAATAAGATGGTGGAGTAGGGGGGAAGTGGGGGAGAGTGTGATAGCTAGCCCCTAAGCATTCTGCTCCTTGCTTGTAGAAATTATACCATTGATGTCATCTATACCTTGCAAAGAACACCAGGTTCACATGTGTAAGGAACCCTTAAATTTTGAATTATACTTCCCATTTGGTCTGATACTTCTTATTTTATGTTTATTATTTTACAATATTTATCAGTCCACAGGTCCAGAAGGAGACCTAAAATGTCACTGATATATTATCCGTCACTTAAAATAAATTATGGCTTTTCTTGTCACTACAGTAAAGGAACATAGGAGATGGCAAATGCCAGAAGGTATTCCTTTTCCCACTAATTATTTCATTAAATAGAAAAAGGAAGTAGTTCTACCCCTATTAATACAGAACTGGGATCATATCTTCACGTTCTGACCAGAGATAACATGAATTCCCACTCATTTGTCCGTTATTAATATGCAATAAACATGCTTTATAAGATTTTTCTTTTATCTTCTTGTTCTCTTGTATGGATCACTCAACTTATAATGTATTGTGACTTTAAATCAGTCTGCTTTTCTTCAGAGTGTTTGTGTTTTTTAGCGAATGATAGAAACCGCCTCTAGAAATCACATTTTTTCCATGGCCATACACTCTGCCTCTGTGTAAAGAAAGTTCTGTCCTGGTGCGTATGGTCAGGCCATTCAAGATGGCTGTTTCTTTGCTCACTCTGTATCCCCTTCTTGTTGGAGAAGGAAATGGCAACCCACTCCAGCGTTCTTGCCTGGAGAATCCCAGGGACGGGGGAGCCTGGTGGGCTGCCGTCTATGGGGTCGCGCAGAGTCGGACACGACTGAAGTGACGCAGCAGCCACCACCTCATCAGTTTTTAAAGGGTAAACTTTTTGCTGTTTTTTCTTTTTAGATTTTTTGAATGTGGACCATGTTTAAAGTCTTTACTGTATTTGTTACAATATTGCTTCTATATTATGGTTTTGGGTTTTTTTGGCCAGGAGGCATGTGGAATCTTAGCTCCCTGACCACCCCCTCCCTTAGTTGGAAGGTGAAGTCTTAACTACTAGACCTCCAGGGAAGTCCCACCAGTATAGTTTTTGACGTTTAGGATGACCATGTTTGGGGTCACAGGAGCTTGTGGTCACACTTACAGTACTAACAGTGGCTGCCTTTTATAGCATTCTTGTGTGCCAGGCACCGTGGCCAGCGCTTTGCATGTATTATCTCATTCAATCCTTAAAGCAATCCAGCAAGTAAGGTATTATCAGCCCCAACTTATAGATGGAAAGCTGAGGGTTAGAGAGATGAAGAAATCTGGCTGGGGACACTTGTGTGCTAAGTCGCTTCAGTCATCAGACTCTTTGTGACCCTAGCGACTATAGCCAGCCAGGCTCCTCTCTCTGTGGGGATTCTCCCGGCAAGAACATGGGAACGGGTTGCCGTGTCCTCTTCCAGGGGATCTTCCCAACCCATAGTTAATAAGAAACAGAGCTGAGATCCCAAACCATCTTATTCTGATTCCAAAAAAATCCATGTTGCTAACCTCTAGGCTACACTGCCTGGGATTCTAAATGCCTGGGAGAAACCAATGCCACTCTGAGGGTGGTTTTATTATTCTTGGTACCTTTATGTGTATTTGAAATCTTTCTTAACTTGACAAGGGAAATTGACCATTGTAAAATGTCCATGTAGGGGATCTCGATCAACAGACATGTATTGAGCACCTTCTCTGTACACAGAGCAGGGTAGGAGCTGGGCGGAATCAGCAGATTAACAAGAGTGGATCACTGCCTTCTAAATGTCACAGTCCAGAGGTGGGTGTGGAGGGAGGCAGACGGATACCCAAGCAGATGCATTGCAAAGTGGACTGTGGTGTGTGCTCACAAAGAGCTACCCATGAAAAGGGATGCAGATCCGAGAGAAGGGATTCTGATTTGTGGAGGGTGGGTGGTGCGGGGGAGTTGAAAAGCTTTTGAGAGCGTGGGAGCTGCAAGGCCCTTGAATGAGGAGCAGGATATTAGCTTTGGGATAAAGATTAGGCGCGTGGGGAGTGAAGACAATGGATATGACAGGATAATACCAGGTTCTAATGATGTGTATCTGGGGCTGCTGTTTCCCCCTGTCGATTTGATGGAAACGCACAGAGAACAACCTGGCACCTCGTACCACAGGCAGATGGAAATGCACTCCAGCCAGGGTCCAGGTTGGGGTGACCATAGTAGGTGCTTACTGGTCATCCAGATTAACTGCCTAGGATCTCTGTGCTGGTCTCTTTTAAAAAGCCCAGATTGTCTTTGATTACTCGTGGCCACGGTCCCTGTGACCCTTGCCGCCACTTACCGCATCAGCCAGCTTCTGATCTACAGAAGCCTTGGGCTTTGCTGAGGTCAGGCAACTTGCCAGCTCCATGCTGACAGGAGAGCCTGGGTGACTGAGATAACTAGCTTTATGCTGCTGTGATTACAAACTGACTACCATCCTGGATTGTTCTTGGTGAGCTATGACAGCTGTGACTGCCAGAGGTGGGCAGACCCTGTGCTTTATGGCGGATCCATGAGAGTCCTTTCAGGTCTGTGACAGTAAGAAAGGAAGCTCTTCGTTCCAGGACTTGGAAGGACTTCATTTTACAACTTTTGAGAAATCTGGCTTGATGGGGCTAAGCAAAGAGGGATTGCTGCGCACCAAGTTTTTCATTTCTATTTTGTTTTTTTGCCATGCTGCGAGGCTTGTAGGATCTTAGTTCCCTTACTAGGGATTGAAGCCAGGTCCCTGGCGCTGAAAATGCAAAGTTCTAACCACTGGACTGCCAGGGAATTCCCTTTTCATTTCTATTTTGACAAGGAGACACAGGTTCAATTCCTGGGTCAGGAAGATCCCCTAGAGGAGGAGGAAATGGCAACCCACTCCAGTATTATTACATGGGAAATCCATGGACAGAGGAGCCTGGTGGGTCGCAGTCCATGGGGTGGTGAAGAGTTGGACACAACTTAGCAAATGAACAACAAGGCAACATGGAGGAAATTAGCCTTGTAATTTAATATTAAAATTTTTATATTGGGTCTTAAGACCTCCTATGCCCATATTCTACAAGACTACACCTTTTTAGGTATATTTGCCATGAGAACCTCACTATCAAGACTGAATCAAGGAAACTTTTGCTAAGGGTCACTGTGCTTAAATTACATTTTAGCGCCCTCTGCTGGACAAATTGAATACACCGCTGATAAACGCAGGTGATTTCTGCCAGTGGGACCTTTTATTTTTTTTCCCCAATATGATCTTTTTTGACTTGTGCTGTTTAAACAAAGGCTCTGGAAGTATATTACAGTCTGTACTAAAAGAAGTTTTTCCTGTGAACAAATGCCTCTGACAAGTTCTATCCAGCTACCAGTGGTATTTGTCTCCAGCAGATCAATGTATATATAATTTACACATTTACAACCTAAAAATAAACTTAGTGAAAATCAGAAATTTGTAATATTTAATTAATAGTTAATTTTTGTCATTTAAATTACAGTGTGTCTTGGTGTGGTCCTCCTTGGGTTGTTGATCCTATTTCAGTCTCTTGGTCCTCATTTCCCAGGAAAGGGGATTTAGACCAGATGCAGAGATATCAGGTTTTTGTTGGCAGTAAGAAATATATTTCAGACTATGATCCCATCTATATATAGAATTTTCATCAATAAGACAATAAATTTACTTTGTGAAATGCACTCTAATATTTCTTTTTCTATTGCAATCCATCTGGAAAAAAATTCTTTTCATATTCATAAACACATGGTGACATGAAGCTTGGAAATGTGAACTCAAGGACCTTTCCAGTTTGTTTTTTTTTTTCCCTGTCTTTTTATTTTTCATCACTATTCGTCAGCAAAATGTCCTAAGACTGTTGCATTTAGGCTTCTACAGCATGCATTTGTCTTTCTGATTGTGAGGGAGGGACTGTTGGCAGTTGGGATTTACAGCAAGCTGAATGGCAGAAAAGATATGCTGTGTCTTCCAGAGCGATTTATATTATAGATCCCAGATACTTTATTTTTCTCCCAATCTGCAACATAACTACACAACTGATTCTTGGAATTTAATGGAGGCAGGTGGAAGTTTGGTTGTTTTCTTTTCCTCAGTAACCACTTAGCTCTCACTTAAGCAGGCAGAATAAGCATAGTGGTTAAGAGCATGAACTTGGGGTGACTCTCTCAGTCTGCATCCTGGTTCTTGCTTTACTAGTTATGTAACTTTGGTCTGGCTACTTAACCTCTTGTGCCTCATCTTCCTCATCTATAAAATGGGAATAATAATAGTTTCAACCTAATAGAATCGAGGTGAGGACTGAGTTAACATAGCAGACAAGCACAACAGGAGTGTTATTAGCTACTGTTAGCCTAGACTTTAATTAAGTAACATTTGAACATTTGAGCCTAACTGTACATTTTCCTGATAATGCAGAAAAGTTATATACTGATAAGTACTTTTAAGACAGTGACTTTAAAACAGTAGCTTGAACTATAATATTATGCCCAGTAAAAATATTTGGCAGAAGCCAACACAATTCTGTGTAGCAATTATCCCTCAGTTAAAAAATAAATACGTTTAAAAAAAAATTTTTTTTTTAAGTGTTTTCAGCAATAGCATAGCTGTCTTTTATAGGTCTAAATTGTCTGGTCTTCCTTTAAAAAAAAAAAAAAACAACTAACAAATCAACCTAAACAGCTACCATATAAACTTTTATGCATGTGGTCTAGAAGTAAATATTCTACCCGTCACAGGAATAATCAGATCAAGAAAGGAAATGAGGACTGGCTGCATGTGCCTCCACAGTTGCTATCCGTGGAGGTGCAGTCTTCTGCTATATAGCTAGCTCAGAGGGTAAAGCGTCTGCCTGCAATGCAGGAGACCTGGGTTTGATCCCTGGGTCAGGAAGATCCCCTGGAGAAGGAAATGGCAACCCACTCCAGTACCCTTGCCTGGAAAATCCCATGGACAGAGCAGCCTGGTAGACTACAGTCCATGGGATCGCAAAGAGTCAGACACGACTGAGAGACTTCACTTTCTTTTCTTTCTTTAAGCGGCCACAGGGAAACAGGTGTGTGTGCAGTGCCTAAGTATAACTGAACTAAACCACTTTTAAGACTTACACTGTATTTATGGGGGTTTTCACGAGGTCACGGTGAGAAGACAGGACAGTATACTTGGAATAAAGATATTTTTCCAGGGACTTCCCTGGCTGCCCAGTGGCTAAGACTCGTGCTTCCACTGCAGGGGTGTGGACTGAAAGGAACAGTAGAACTGTTTCCTCTCCCTGGCCTCTCACTCTTGCTAGTCACGAAGCTTGCCCCATGAACCCACTCTGACCCCTCGGTCTTGCCCCATGAACCCTCTCTGACCCCTTGGTCTTGCCCCATGAGCCCACTCTGACCCCTCGGTCTTGCCCCATGAACCCTCTTTGAACCCACGGTCTTGCCCCATGAACCCTCCCTGACCCCGCGGTCTTCCCTCCCCAGGCTCTTCCCCGTGGACCTCATTAGTCCACGTCTGTGTCCCTGCAGCCTCCTCTGGGCTGTCTTCACATTTGTAAGCGAAATCTCTCCTCTGTTCTCTCAGGTCTCTGGCTGAGCCTAAGGATTCAACATAAGACTGATGAAAAGCATACAGACCTTATTTAGTAATTTTTGTATGTACATAGGAGCCATAGGCTGCACCGGCGCAGGAGGGCCGAGAGGAGCTACTCCACGTTCAAGGTCAGGAGAGGCGGTGGTGAGGAGATACCCCTCGTCCAAGGTAAGGAGCAGCAGCTGTGCTTTGCTGGAGCAGCCGTGAAGAGATACTCCATATCCAAGGTGAGAGAAACCCAAGTAAGATGGTAGGTGTTGCGAGAGGGCATCAGAGGGCAGACACACTGAAACCATAATCACAGAAAACTAGTCAATCTAATCACATGGACCACAGCCTTGTCTAACTCAGTGAAACTAAGCCATGCCTTTTGGGGCCATCCAAGATGGGCGGGTCATGATGGAGAGGTCTGACAGAATGTGGTCCCCTGTAGAAAGGAATGGCAAACCACTTCAGTATTCTTGCCTTGAGAACCCCATGAACAGTATGAAAAGGCAAAATGATAGGATACTGAAAGAGGAATGCCCCAGCTCCGTAGGTGCCCAACATGCTACTGGAGATCAGTGGAGAAATAACTCCAGAAAGAATGAAGAGACAGAACCAAAGCAAAAATGATACCCAGTTGTGGATGTGACTGGTGATAGAAGCAAGGTCTGATTCTGTAAAGAGCAATATTGCATAGGAACCTGGAATGTTAGGTCCATGAATCAAGGCAAATTGGAAGTGGTCAAACAGGAGATGGCAGGAGTGAATGTCAACATTCTAGGAGTCAGCGAACTAAAATGGACTGGAATGGGTGAATTTAACTCAGATGACCATTATATCTACTATTGCGAGCAGGAATCCCTTAGAAGAAATGGAGTAGCCATCATGGTCCAAAAGAGTCCGAAATGCAGTACTTGGATGCAATCTCAAAAATGACAGAATGATCTCTGTTTGTTTCCAAGGCAAACCATTCAATATCACAGTCATCCAAGTCCATGCCCCAACCAGTAACGCTGAAGAAGCTGAAGTTGAACTGTTCTATGAAGACCTACAAGACCTTTTAGAACTAGCACCCAAAAAGATGTCCTTTTCATCATAGGGGACTGGAATGCAAAAATAGGAAGTCAAGAAACACCTGGAGTAACAGGCAAATTTGGCCTTGGAATGTGGAATGAAGCAGGGCAAAGGCTAATAGAGTTTTGCCAAGAAAATGCACTGGTCATAGCAAACACCTTCTTCCAACGACACAAGAGAAGACTCTACACATGGACATCACCAGATGGTCAACACCAAAATCAGACTGATTATATTCTTTGCAGCCAAAGATGGAGAAGCTCTATTCAGTCAGAAAAAACAAGACTGGGAGCTGACTGTGTCTCAGATCATAAACTCCTTATTGCCAAATTCAGACTTAAATTGAAGAAAGTAGGGGAAACCACTAGACCATTCAGGTATGACCTAAATCAAATCCCCTACAATTATGCAGTGGAAGTGAGAAATAGATTTAAGGGACTAGATCTGATTGATAGAGTGCCTGAAGAACTATGGAATGAGGTTCGTGACATTGTACAGGAGACAAGGATCATGACCATCCCCATGGAAAAGAAATGCACAAAAGCAAAATGGCTGTCTGGGGAGGCCTTACAAATAGCTGTGAAAAGAAGAGAAGCGAGAAGCAAAGGAGAAAGGGAAAGATATAAGCATCTGAATGCGGAGTTCCAAAGAGTAGCAAGGAGAGATAAGAAAGCCTTCTTCAGTGATCAATGCAAAGAAATAGAGGAAAACAACAGAATGGGAAAGACTAGAGATCTCTTCAAGAAAATTAGAGATACCAAGGGAACACTTCATGCAAAGATGGGCACAATGAAGGACAGAAATGGTATGGACCTAACAGAAGCAGAAGATATTAAGAAGAGGTAGCAAGAATACACAGAACTGTACAAAAAAGATCTTCATGACCAAGATAATCACGATGGTGTGATCACTCACCTAGAGCCAGATATACTGGAATGTGAAGTCAAGTGGGCCTTAGGAAGCATCACTACAAACAAAGCTAGTGGAGGTGATGGAATTCCAGTGGAGCTATTTCAAATCCTGAAAGATGATGCTGTGAAAGTGCTGCACTCAATATGCCAGCAAATTTGGAAAACTCAGCAGTAGCCACAGGACTGGAAAAGTCAGTTTTCATCCCAATCCCAAAGAAAGGCAATGCCAAAGAATGCTCAAACTACTGCACAATTGCACTCATCTAATATGCTAGTAAAGTAATGCTCAAAATTCTCCAAGCCAGGCTTCAGCAATACGTGAACCATGAACTTCCTGATGTTCAAGCTGGTTTTAGAGAAGCCAGAGGAACCAGAGATCAAATTGCCAACATCCACTGGATCATGGAAAAAGCAAGAGAGTTCCAGAAAAACATCTATTTCTGCTTTATTGACTATGCCAAAGCCTTTGACTGTGGATCACAATAAACTGTGGAAAGTTCTGAAAGAGATGGGAATACCAGCCCACCTGACCTGCCTCTTGAGAAATCTGTATGCAGGTCAGGAAGCAACAGTTAGAACTGGACATGGAACAACAGACTGGTTCCAAATAGGGAAAGGAGTACGTCAAGGCTGTATATTGTCACCCTGCTTGTTTAACTTATATGCAGAGTACATCATGGGAAACACTGGGCTGGAAGAAGCACAAGCTGGAATCCAGATTGCCAGGAGAAATATCAATCACCTCAGATATGCAGATGACACCATCCTTGTGGCAGAAAGTGAAGAACTAAAAAGCCTCTTGATGAAAGTGAAAGAGGAGAGAGAAAGTTGGCTTAAAGCTCAACATTCAGAAAACAAAGATCATGGCATCCGGTCCCATCACTTCATGGGAAATAGATGGGGAAACAGTGGAAACAGTGTCAACTTTATTTGGGGGGCTCCAAGATCACTGCAGATGGTGATTGCAGCCATGAAACTAAAAGACGCTTACTCCTTGGAAGGAAAGTTAAGACCAACCTAGACTGCATATTGGAGAAGGCAATGGCACCCCACTCCAGTACTCTTGCCTGTAAAATCCCATGGACGGAGGAGCCTGGTGGGCTGCCGTCCGTGGGGTCACAAAGAGTTGGACACGACTGAAGCGACTTAGCAGCAGCAGCAGCAGATAGCATATTGAAAAGCAGACATTACTTCGCCAACAATGGTCCATCTAGTCAAGGGTATGGTTTTTCCAGTGGTCATGTATCGATGTGAGAGTTGGACTGTGAAGAAAGCTGAGCACTGAAGAATTGATGCTTTTGAACTGTGGTGTTGGAGAAGACTCTTGAGAGTCCCTTGGACTGCAAGGAGATCCAACGAATCCATTCTGAAGGAGATCAGCCCTGGGATTTCTTTGGAAGGAATGATGCTAAAGCTGAAACTCCAGTACTTTGGCCACCTCATGCGAAGAGTTGACTCATTGGAAAAAACTCTGATGCTGGGAGGGATTGGGGGCAGGAGGAGAAGGGGACGACAGAAGATGGGATGTCTGGATGGCATCACTGACTCGATGGATGTGAGTCTGAGTGAACTCCAGGAGTTGGTGATGGACAGGGAGGCCTGGCGTGCTGTGATTCATGGGGTCGCAAAGAGTCGGACACGACTGAGCGACTGAACTGAACTGAGAAGCTTTCACGAAAATAATAGAAACCCCAAGAAGCAGCTAAGGGCCACACTCACACACTAGGTTGGACAAAGAGCAGTGAATTTCAAACATGTGACAAAATACGGGGTCTGAACTAGTGCAGTTGATCCTGGAGAAGCGGGTGGGAAGAAAAGGGTTATTTTGACAAGGTTTGTTTGCACAGATTTCTCTTGCCTATCACTCCCCGTCTCTGGTGATAAGATGACTTTTCCCCCTCCTGGTTCAGGGAGGTCACCTATCACATGGGAATTTTATCTCCTGCTTTCAGGAAGAAAAAGGAAGATCAGAGTGACCTTTTTACATATGCTGGTTCTCTAGGGACTTTAACTCAAAATATCAATATGCCCAAGTGACATCATTTAGGGTGACGTGCTCAGAACCCCCTATAATACCTAAGGTCTTTCCAACATACCTTCCATGCCACTGCTGGCCTAATCTTTTTTTAAACCCCGTTTTTTACCCCCTTCATTAATTTATGCATTTGGAAGCCAATACTGAGAGACTAAGATGCAGGGAACACAGATGTCAAAACCTTTGGTTTGAAAAAACACGATTTAGTAGGAGAGAGAAAAAAAATTTTGAGAGTACCACATGATGCATAGATAATCAGTGTGAATACATGATCTAGGCAGAGCCTGAGAGAGGTTGATAAGTCACCCTTGGGCGATCCAAGCTTTCACAGAAGCAATACAGTCAAGGAGTTTTAAAGAACGAGTTTGTCAGGAAGGCAAATTCTCAGTAAGTGTATATCACACTCAAAATGGGGGAAAAACTCATAAAGAAGAACTTCCCTGATGGTTCAGTGGCTAAGATTCCATGCTCCCAATACTGGGGACCTAGGTTCCATCCCTGGTCAGGGAACTAGATCCCACATGCCACAGCTAAGACCTGGCACAACCAAATAGATAAATCTTTTTTTTTTGGTTTGTTTGTTTTCAATAATGAAGAGGGATTATTTCAAGAGCAAGCCCAATCTTTTAAAAATATTTCTCTGAACTCTTTGTCCTCTCTTCTTAAATGTTCATCGCTCCTTCAGCTTCCACTTTGCCCACTTTGCCCACTTTGCAGATGGCTGCTTGAGTCCTGACTGGTCTTTTGAACAACCTCCGGACACCCTCTGGCATCTTCCCGCTGAATATCTTCATCCACATGAGCATGCAGACCTCGCCCCATTCCCCAAGTCAATGATTTCTGTGCAGGGCCTCGACTTCTGCTCAGTCACTCGGGCTAATGATTCAGAAGTTATTGGTTCCTTCCAGGTCCTCAGCAGGACAGAGAACTCATGGGTCTCTGTCCATCGCCTTCTCCCCTTCCTCGTTTTTTTGTTTTTTGTTTTTGTTTTTTCTCCATCCCCCCCCACCAATTAGTGTTCAAGAATAATTAACAGGGGCTTCCCTGGTGGTCCAGTGGCTAAGACTCCCAGGTTCCACTAGAAGGGACAGAATTTCCATCCTTGGTCAGGGAACTGAGATCCCGTAAGCCTGTGCTGTACAGCTAAAAGAATAGATAAATAAAGGTGTGTGCTCAATAACATCCTTTTTTAAAACTAAGAATGGCAAGCAACTAAAAAAACAAAGATTTGAGAATGTGCTGGATATTGTGTTCAAAAAGTTAATTGTGGAAATTATGTGAGGACTCGGATGTTGAGCCTCTTAATTTGTTTCTGCCAGGCCTTGGGATTGTAGTAATCCAGGATTCCTTTAATCCAATTTCAGGATCTGAGCTTTTCTGGGTCAGCCAGATCAGACGGAGCTGACCCAGCCTGCAGGTTTATTTCTGGTTCTCTCTCACTCTTGTGATGCGGCCTTTTGGTGGTTCAGCCCCATGTGGCTGGTCTCCCAGTGCCCTGAGCCTGGAGCCCCCAGAGCTTGCAAGGCACGTCTCAGCATCCTCTTTAAGACCCTCCAACCTTTTTCGGGTAAAAGAGCCCTAAATGCCTGGCTTTCTGGATTTCCATTTCCATCTGCTCCCCTATCTCGGAGCAATTATTCCTTGTCATCTTCTCAGGTTTTTTTTTTTTTTTGAGACTTAGGCTTACACTTTTTCTTCAGATTTTTCAAGTGTATTCAGGAAGAGGGTCAGCACTAGTCTATCATTACCAAAAGCACAAAGAAACTTGAGGGACCACTATCCTAGAGGTTCAGTCACCAAAGAATCTGCCGGCAACGCAGGAGACACGGGTTTGATGCCTGGGTCGAGAATATCCCCTGGAGGAAGAAATGGCCACCCAGTTCAGTAATCTTGCCTGGAAAATCCTATGAACAGAGGAGCCTGGTGTGCTCTAGCCCATGGGATTGCAAGAGTCAGGCACAACTTAGCGGCTAAACCGCTCACTACTACCACCACGCTAGACTGTGCCGACCATCTCTTAATATCTCTGATCCTTCATCCTCCCACTTTCTTCTCTGCTGCCAAATCAACATTTTTTAAAACAATATTTCCATCAAGTCATTTCCCTGCTCAAAAACAAAAGAAAACACTTCAGTGATGCTGTATCACTCTGCAACACTGGTAGCTCTGTACTGTATCAACTTAGCAACACTGGAATTTCCCAGAATTTCCTTTCCCGAATGGTTCTGGATCAGCGGCGGCCAATAGAGACACTCTGAATCACATCTGCGAGGTGGAAAGAAAGCAGCTGCCAAGTTTTTTTTGCTTTAACGTTTTCATGGCTGATGGAAGGTGCCAGGTACATTGTCTTGATTGGCAGGTAGATCACACCATGTGGGGGGTTGTCCTTCCCTTCTCCCCCAATTCACATGCACCTAGAATCTCAGAACGAAACCTCATATGGAAATAGGGCCTTTGCAAATGTAATTAGTTACATTAAGATGAAATCTTACTAGGTCAGGGCAGGTCCTGGATCCAGAGACTGATGTCCTTATAAGAAGGCCACGGGAAGACATAGAAAGGCAGATGCATAGAGGACAGCCCTGTGAAAACGGAGGCAGAGATCAGAAATCTGCAGCTCTAAGGACTGCCAGCCACCACCAGAAGTCAGAGAGGATTCTCTGCCAGATCCTCCCGGGAGGGGGCGTATGGCCCTGCCAGCACCTTGATTTTAGCCTCCACAAGCGAATACATTTCTGTTGCTTCGAGCCCTACGATCTGTAATGCTGTGTCAGGGCAGCGCTAGCAAATGAATTCACCTCTCCTCCTGGGAGGTCTCCTCCTCGATTTCCTCCAACTCCAGGACTGAGGGCGTGTGTGGCTCCCTCGTGAAGGGTTCCAGCGTCTCCTCCACAGCAAACACTGCAGCCCGCGGCATATGCGACCTTAGATTCCTGACCAGGGATTGAACCTGAGTCCTCTGCAGGAGGCAGAGCCTTAACCACTGGACCACCAGGGAAGTCCCAGGAATTATGTCTTTTCCATGGACGCTTAAGGACCCTAACCCTCCCCACCCCCCTCCCACCCACACAAAATGCTTTTTCATGACTTCAGCACTTTGCTTATGCCTTTTCCCTTCATCATCCTCTTTCCCCAAGAACTTTCCCAGTGTCACTCTCAGCCTTGTGGTACAAAGGAAACACCTTTTCCTCTTAAGTCAGACTGACCTGTGTTTGAAGATCAGCTCTAGCTATAACAGCTTCCCTGGTGGCTCAGAGGTTAAAGCATCTGCCTCCAATGCGGGAAACCTGGGTTTGATCCCTAGGTCGGGAAGATCCCCTGGAGAAGGAAATGGCAACCCACTCCAGTATTCTTGCCTGGAGAATCCCATGGACGGAGGAGCCTGGTAGGCTACAGTCCACGGGGTTGCAAAGAATTGGACACGACTGAGCGACTTCACCTTCACCTTCTATCTATAACTGGCTACCAATTTCTTAGATTCTCTAAGCCTCAGTCTCATATCATAAAACTCCTATGTTACACATGTAAAATAATATTTAATAAAGTCACATACATGTGTCTTGTTCCCCTGTTAGGCTAAGATCTTCAACTTTTAAAAACTATAACCGACAGCGAGAATATATTTTGTATTGCAACTGAATTTACACACATACACACAGTCTCATCCCCCCCCCCCATATACACAGAAAACAGAAACAATTCTCACGAGTAGTGTGCCCTTACCCTTGTAGTACATACACATTATTTTGTCCTTCATAGCGTGGTCATGACTCACTAAACGGATCTCACAAAGCACAGACATTGAAAAATGCTGAGACGGTTTGGGTTCTTTTATGTTAGGGAACACATTTTATTTATTTTTGTATTGCTCCTGGCAAGCACAGTGCCTGGCACAAAGTGGGTATCTGACAAATACTTGCCATAGACTTGGGTTTCGCTTGCGGGCAGGAATCTTGTCTTGGTTATCTTGTATCCATCCCACAGCTAGTATAATTCTTCCCATAACATTTAGAGATCAAATTGCTAAGTTCCAGGCCTACTGCCAGGCTTTGGAGATCAAACATTTGTTGTCTTTTTTAAATATATATTTATTTTTATTTATGTATTTATTTGGCTGCACCGACTCTTAGTTGTGGCATGCGAGATTTTTTTTTTTTTTTTAAGATTTATTTATTTATTTTTGGCTGTGCTGGGTCTTCATTGCTGGGCAGGCTTTCTCTAGTTGCAGTGAGCAGGGGCTACTCTTTGTTGCCATACGCGGGCTTCTCATTGTGGCTTCTCTTGTTATGGAGCACAGGCTCTAGAGGCGAGGGCTTCAGGAGTTCCAGCCCTTGGGCTCAGAAGTTGTGGCACATGGGCTCGGTTGCCCTGAGGCATGTGGGATTTTCACGACCAGAGATCAGACCTGTGTCGCCCGCATCAGCAGGCAGATTCTTAACCACTGGACCACCAGGGAAGCCGCGTGCGGAACCTTTAGTTGCAGGGTGCAGGATTTTTAGTTGCGGCATTCAAACTCTTCGTTGCAACATGTGGGGTCTAGTTCCCCGACCAGGGATGGAACTGGGGCCCCTTGCACTGGGAGTATAGAGCCCTAGCCACAGGACCACCAGGCAAGTCCCAGAGATCAAACATTTGGATCAAACAGTATCTGACAGGCACCTACTATGTGGTGATATGTCAGTGCCGGATTGATGACTCCTTCCCCTGACTATCTTAAACGCAGTGTGGGATTGCTGAGAGGGGGATACTGAATAATGCTGCCCACCTGGGAAACTGGAAAAGGAAATAAGGGACATGGAGGCCAAAATACCACCTTTATTATTAAGAAGAACTAGATCAGAGAACATATAATAATGTGAGAACCAGTCTGGCCTGTTAATTAAACCTGAAGTGGAGACAAGGCTGAACTAGGCCCTCCCTATGCTGAAGGCCTACACAGACCACGCAGAAGGTGGCTCAGACCCAAGAGGAAAGTGGGAGGAGCCGAACTCAGCAGAGCCAGCTTGTTTTTCCTAAAACGCACCCGTTAAACAAGTCACTCCTCCCCTGACTAGGGACAGAAGGGATCAAAGGGCATGGAGAGATCAGACATAGTACCAACTGAGTACATATATGTAGTATTTGCGTGCATGAAATACTAAATAATAAAACAATCCAAAAGTGAAAGTGAAAGTCGCTCAGTCATGTCCTACTCTTTGTGACCCCATGGACTACCCAGTCCATGAAATTGACCAGGCCAGAATACTGGAGTGGGCAGCCTTTCCCTTCTCCAGGGGATCTTCCCAACCCAGGGATCAAACCCAGGTCTCCTGAATTGCAGGTGGATTCTTTACCAGTTGAGTCACAAGGGAAGCCCAAACAATCCAAGGAATATCACAAAGTGTGGTGGTGATTTAGTCCCTAACTCACGTTCAACTCTTTGTGACCACATGGACCGTAGCCCGCCAGGCTCCTCTGCCCATGGGCTTTCTCAGTTGAGAACACTGGATTGGGTTGCCATTTCCTTCTCCAGGAGATCTTCCTGACCCAAGAATCAAACCTGGATCTCCTGCAATGCAGGCAGATTCTTTACCAACAGAGCTCTGAGGGAAGATCGCAAAGAAGGGAACTAATTATTTGCTAAATGGAGTTGACACGAGTTTCTCAAGTCTGATTGTTCATCAAAACTTGAGGGACATTAAGTAATTAGAGGCCCTCTCTAACCCCCTCCCCAGCTTCAATATGCTTGCCATGAAATCCCGGAATCTGACTTGAAAGCATCCTGGGTAATTTCGGTATGCAGGTGTGGGCTGAGAAGCATTGACTGAGAGGAGGTAGGCAAGTAATCTGGACTCGGGGAGGTCTTACTGAGGAGGAAATTGCACCGACATTGCAGGATAAGGACTGAGATAGTCAGAAAGGAGACAGCAAAACACCTGTGCTGGAAGGAGAACAGTAAGTAGAAGGACTCCAGAAATAACTGTGGCTCAGGAGTAAGCTTGAGACTTTGTTCTTGAAAACCCTTACAAAGTTTATCCCTGGAAAATAACCTATGCTAACAAATGACAAGACATATCTCAGCATGGCTTAGTAGGAAAGACTGTGAACTGTTATGAGATGGTTCCTGGTTGTGTGACTTTGCCTCCATCACAACATCCATCACCCAGATATTAAAGGATCATTTGTAAGTGGTGCAGGCAGGGGGACCCCTTCCAGGGTCCAAGAGTGGGCTCTTGTCTAACACTCAGAAACAAATTGTCTCAGGAGATACAGTGCAAAGCAAGATGTCCTTTATTGGGAAGGGGTGCCCAGGAGGAGAGAAGCAGGGCAAGGGACCCCAGGACTCCAGGTACGTGGCTTGAAGTCTCGGGTTTTATGGTGATGGGGTTAGTTTCCGGGTTGTCTCTGGCCAATCATTTAGACTCAGTGACCTTCCTTGTGGCACACGTATCTCTCAGCCAAGATGGATTCCAGTGCAAAGGGTTCTGGGAACTTGGCAGGACATGTCATCTCCTCCGTCCTTTCAGTCCCTCTCTTATTGTCCTGGTTAGGTTTCTGCTGGCAGCATGTCATTCTTTTATCGAGACCTCCTGTTGTGAGACAACTGCGGCAAGTTGTAATCACTGTGTCTGGCCAAGGTGGACGATTTCAGTCAACGGCTCCCTAATATAAAGACTGTGTGAGTGCTCAGTTGTCTGAATCTTTGCAGCCCCATGGACTGCAGCCTGCCAGGCTCCTCTGTCCACGGGATTTCCCAGGCAAGAATACTGGAGTGGGTTGCCATTTCCTCCTCCAAGGGATCTTCCTGACCCAGTGATCGAACTTAAGTCTCTTGTATCTCCTGCAATGGCAGGCAGATTCTTTACCACTGCGCCACTTGGGAAACCCAAACATAAAGACTGGTGTTCTTATAGCATTCTGGGGAGGTGGTTACACAGTCTTCCCCATTTCGGGAAATAACACTGCATTTACCTAGAAGCTCAGGTTACAAACCTTGGAGCCATTTTTCGATTTCTTTTCCTTACCTGTCCCCATGTCTAATCCATTAGCTAACCCTGATGATTTTCCTTCCAAACCGTATCCCAAATCTCTCAACTTCTCACTGACTCCATTGTTCCCTTAAGATCATTAATTACTGAAACCTATTCAAGAGAAAGCTTTTTCAGTCTCCTCTTTCACTCTCATTAAGAGGCTCTTAGCTGGCTTAAAACTCAACATTCATAAAACTAAGATCATGGCATCCAGTAAAGTGGAAACAGTGACAGACTTTCTTTCCCTGGGCTCCAAAATCACTGCGGATGGTGACTGCAGCCATGAAATTAAAAGATGCTTGCTCCTTGGAAGGAAAGCTATGACAAACCTAGGCAGTGTACTAAAAAGCAAAGACATCACTTTGCCGAAAAAGGTCCATCTAGTCAAAGCTATTGGAGAAGGAAATGGCAACCCACTCCAGTATTCTTGCCTGGAGAATCCCAGGGACAGTGGAGCCTATGGGCTGCCGTCTTGGGGTCGCACAGAGTTGGCCACGACTGATGTGACTTAGCAGCAGCAGCAGCAGTCAAAGCTATGAAAGGTATGGTTTTCCAGTAGTCATGTATGGATGTGAGAGTTGGACCATGTTGACTAAAAAAGATGTACAACTTGAGAGTTGTGAGTTAAGTTTTATTTGGGGCAAAATGAGGATGGCAGCCCAGGATGCAGCCATCTCAGATAGCTCCGAGAGACTGCTCCAAAGTGGCAGTGGGGGAAAGTCAATATATAAGGTTTTAGTGAAGGGGGAATTCAGTACCATGAAGCACTGACAAAAGGTTTTTTTAGTCATGAGGGTCTGATGTCACCGTGAAGGGATTTAGTGCTTCTCTAGATAAGAGGAGATGCAAGGATTGAGGTCATAAAATCTGTTCCTAAAAACATCCAGCTATCTAAAGAACTGTCCCGCCAGATTCCCTGGAGCAGAGTGCCTCACTCCACCCTGAACTCCCTTGGGGGTTGTTGAAGGTCAACAGCTGTAGCAGCGCTGAGTCGATCTCCACAGAGGCAGATGGCAAAGGGCTTTGATGTTCAGTCTTTGGCCATGCTCTTGCTAAGTGCCAGTTTGTAGCTGACAACCATGAAGGCTAAGTGCTGAAGAACTGATGCTTTTGAATTGTGCTGGAGGAGACTCTTGAGAGTCCCTTCGACTGCCAGGATATCAAACCAGTCCATCCTAAAGGAAATCTGAATATTCATTGGAAGGACTAATGCTGAAGTGGCTAAATTTGTTTGCCCTTTGTGGCTTTGGTGAGAACAAAAGAATGCAGAAACAAAAGACTGTTATCAAGGAGAGAAATAACAATAGCAAAGATAATAAATCAGTCCTAAACTCCCAGTTCTGTTAGAAAAGTGGAGATGAGCCTGAAGCACTTTCTTGAGCTCCTTTGCAGAATTTAAACTCGAGGTGCAGTAGTAAAGAATTCGCTTGCCAATGCAGGAGACACAGGTTCCGTCCCTGGGTTGAGAAGATTCCCTGGAGGAGGAAATGGCAACCCACTTCAGTACTGTTGCCTGAAGAATTGGATGGACAGAGCACTACAGATCATGGGGTTGCAGGGAGTTGGATGTGACTGAGCAACTGAGCTTGCACACATGCACAGACGCTCAAACACCAGATCAACTAGAACCTAAGGGAGGAAGATGTTGACTCTTTCTGACCCTCCTGACTTCAGTCAGCTAAAGTTTGCGTTCAGTTGACCTTCCAACCCCCTTCATGAATATGCATGTACCCTTAGTTTAAAACTTCCCCAGTTTTGCGTAGGGGAAAATACTGATTTGGGAAAGTTCCCCAGTGTTCTCCTAACTTACTGCAAGTAATAAATCCTTCCTTTTGCCTTTTGTCCCGGTTGTGTCTTTTGGTTTGACACCCTCCAAGAGGTGAACCCAGTTTTCGGGTAACAGCTTCTGCACTGGCTGCTCCCGTAAGCTGTGTACTATTCCTCGGCTGGATCCTTCCTATCTTTATTCAAGTCTCAGTCTAAATGTCACACTTTCTCAGGTAGGCTTTTCCTGTTCCCCCCAATCTAAAATAACACCCCATCTTTATCACATTGTCCTGTTTGTTTTCATTATAGGAATCAGCAGTTCCAGAGGTTTCCCTATTCACACTAATTGTATCTTCCAACTGTAACACAGACACCTTGAATGTAAACACCTTTGTCTTATTCACTGCTGTATCCTCAGCAGTGAGAACAGTGCCTGGCAGCTATTAGGCCTTCAATATATGTGAACGAAAGAGAAGATACAAAGCTGTAAGATAATTCTCCCAGCTTCATGTTGTTTTCAACCATTCAACTGGATTTTAATAAAATGTGTTTTATTTATGCAATAGAATTGAACCATCTATGGGAAAAAAATCAATGGATTTTTAGTAAATATATATATATTAATAATAGCATGAGATCCATTCTCTCTTCATAGAAACCCTGTATTAAATTTTATGCAAAGCCATTTTTGCTTAATATATTTCAATATGCAGTATTTGCTCATAATACTGCTGCTTAGGAAATTTGTTGTTTAGTTGCCCACTAAGTTGTATCTGATTCTTTGTGACCCTATGGACTGTGGCCCGCCAAGCTCCTCTGTCCATGGGATTTCCCAGGCAAGATTATTGGAGTGGGTTGCCATTCCCTTCTCCAGGAATCTTCCTGACCCAGGGATCAAACCCACGTCTCCTGCATTGGCAGGTGGGTTCTTTACCACTGAGTTACCTGAAAAGCCACATAGGGTATACAGGCCACAGAATGGAGCAGCTGGGGATGGCCAGGATCTATTTATCAAGCAATCAAGCAACTGCTGCTCAGATTCTGTTAGCTTGTTTTTGGAGACAGAGTATTACCCCAAAACTGATAATCAACAAAAAATTAATCAGTTGATTTAAGAAAGAAATGGAAACTTTTATTTTAGCCAAATTTGAGGATTATAATCCATAAAAAACATCTGAGAAAGCTGTAAGAGCTGTTCCACCCATCAAGGCACAAATATATTTTTTGAGACAGAAGGCTGTACGTTAAGTGTTGTATGATTGACAGTTTATACAACCCAGATCTGAACACCATCATGGTGGGTCACGTGACCCCTCAGAAGCTCAGGAAGGAATGTCATCTTTCAAGGAATTGTTTAAATGTTAGGAGAATGTTGCTGTTTATGGTTGATTTCTGCTGATGCGGAAGATTTGGCATAATGCAAATACACAGTGCACAATAATGGGGAAAGAGGAGGCTGAAGGCCAGAGAAAAGTTGTTTACATTTTTCCTGTCTTGCCATAAAATACGAATTTTATTTCACACTGGTTTGGCCTCTTGGTGGGGGTTGAGTCAAAAGACACAACCAAGGCAAAGAATGGCATTAGGAAGCACTTATTATTTGCAGCAAGTCCGACTGAGCGACTGAACTGAACTGAAGGAGAGCACTGAGGATTTCCCTCAAGGCAGTGTCTTCCAGAACAGAACTGGGAGTTTTAAGCTAAGGGTATATGCATATTTGTCAAGGGGCTTGGGAAGCCAACAGAGTCTAGCTTTAGCTGGATTGAAAACCAGAGTCAAAAAAGGTCAACATCCTCTCTTAGGGCGATCTGGTGGTTGAGTGCCTCAAAGGGGTTTGAATTTTGCAAAACACCTCAAGAAAGTGCTTCAGGCTAATGGGAACTATTAGAACTGGGAGTTTACAAATGATTTGTTATCTTTGGTATTGTTATTTCCATTGCCTGATAACAGACAATGAAGTTATTGTGGGGGGGGGGGGAGTCGGGGGAGGGGGGCGACCGATGGCCAGGTGAAGATCACAAAAACTTGTTTAGTGTTCAGTCTGTCCCGCTCTTTAGGACCCCAATGACTGCAGGCTTCACTGTCCTTCACCATCCCCCAGAGTTTGCTCAAACTCACGGGGTCACAAAGAGTCGGACATGACTAAGTGCCTAACACTACAGTACTAAATGGCCATTGAGTCGGTGATGATCACAAAATGGCTTAGGCCGAAAATGGCTTCTGTTCTCTTCCTCAGCGGACCCTCTACCTCGCCTGCTAAGAAGAGGCCAGGGGAAAGAAATCAATAGAAGAGTGGAGAGGTATGTCAGGGAGCAACAGACTCATAGGAAATCATGTACCTGGCTCCTTCTAAAAGTGCAATACACATCTATCCTCATTTCTCCTGGGGCCACCACTTCAAGGAGTGTGTCACCTGGCGGAATTGAGGAGTTTTAATTTCAGAGGACAGTAACTGAGATGATTACATCGTCCTCTTTCGCGGTGTGTTTGAGCCAGTGCGGCAAAATCTTCACTTGTGGGTCATCTGTCACTTGGTCTCAGGAAGGCGGCTGAATAAAATTCACAACTCAGGCGAATTAAGGGCAAAGCTGAGGTCCGTAAGTCCCTCGCGGGCCGTTTCCGAAATACATTATCTATGAAAACACATAACAACATCTATTATGGGGGAAAGGGAGATTGCATGCCTCTGGCCCCCTCTCTTTGGCAGGGACGCAGGTCCTTAAAAGTCCCAAGTATCCAACTCGCCGCCAGCAAGAGGGCTAGGTTCACCAGCAACCAGTTTTTCAGGCAGCTGCGTCCCCTTTCTTCCTTCTTCGGGGTTCTTCGGTCACGGTGGCTTCAAACAGAACGACGCTGTGTGTCTGAAATCAGCCCGGCGCTTTGGCACACCGCGGGAGGGGTAGACCACTGCACGGATTCCGAGAACCGCAGTCAGAAAGCAGAGGTTGGGCTTGAGGGAAAAAACCGTAGGCTGAGGGAGGGAGAAGGAAAGCAACTGCGTTGGCGGCGCATTCTGGGAGTTGTAGTCCCCGTGGAGGCGGCCTCCTCAAGGCTCCTGCGGACTCTGCACTCCATCTCCCAGCAGGCCCCGCGTCGCAGAGGCGGCGAGCGGTGGGGGCGCCGAGTGACGAGCTGCCGCAGGGGGAGGGGGCCTGGGGCGGAGAAGCGCTGCGGACGCCGCGGGGAGACGTTACCTGCCGTCCGCGAGGGGGGCCGAGGGACCCTCGGGTGGGCGACCGCGAGGGTCAGGCGGCCGCCGCACGCTCCTGTGCTCGCCCTCGGTCCGCCTCAGGGGCTCGCGGCGTCCGCCATGGAAGCACATCCGGCCGCCTCCGGGGTCTCCCGGAGCCGCGTCCCCGGGTCCCCGGAGCGATGAGCGAGTAGGGGCGCCCCCACTCTCCGCCTCCCGCCCGACGTCGGTCGGCTGCCCTGAGAGGGACCGCGCGGGCCGGCGGCCGGCCGCGGGGCCGCCCCCGCGCCGCCCCGCCCCGTCCCGCCTCCCGGGGGCGCTGCCGGCGGGTGGGGGCGGGGGGCGTCCGCCGCTCATGCCGCCCCGGCCGCTGAAGCCCCGGCCGCGCCGCCCTCCCGCCTGCCCGCCCGCGCCCGCCGCCGCCCCGCCGCCCCCAAGATGTGGCACAACGTGGGGCTGACCCTGCTGGTGTTCGTGGCCACGCTGCTGATCGTGCTGCTGCTGATGGTGTGCGGTGAGTGGGTAGTTAACACCCGCCGGCTCGGCTGGTCCTGCCGACTGGCTGGTTCTGTCTCTGGTTTTTAAAAGAAAAAAAGACTGCCTGGGTGGGCAAGTGACGAAAACCCATGGGTTCTCCACTTGCCCCTCGGGAGTGAGCCCGGAGCTGGGTACCCCTGCCCACCGCAGAGGAGGGAGCCGGGTCCAGCGCTGGGCGTGTGGACCCGGGGTTAAGCCTGGCCGCCGCAGCGCCTCGATCGCCACCCTTGCCACAGATCAGCCCAAATCGTCACCTTGGCCTGTTTGCGGAGGTGCGGTGATCGGTTCGTCCTCTTTCTGTCTTTTTACATGTTTTGACTCCCGATGATAAAGCGAGGGAGGTTTCATTACCTTCCTTGAACCAGGGGCAGAAGCAAGAGTTGGCTTTGCAGCACGCGTGAGATGGTTTGCTTGAAGTTTAGGCGTAAGCTGAATTCCAAACAGCAGTGTCGAGACGAGGCAGAACTTAAAAAACACCGGCTATATTAAACTTCCAGGGTCAGGTAACCTAACTCTTAGTTCTGTAGAAATGGTGCTATTTTGTTCGCTGTGATTTTTTTTTTCCCCCTTCCCCTCCATGGAATGAGAGGACGTGAAACTTTTCTCAAGGTAATTTCAGCGCAATTGTAGATCTTTTTTTTTTCTAATACACAGTAACTGGTAGCTACCCAGCCATCTCATCCTCTGACACCCTCTTCTCCTTCTGCCCTCAATCTTTCCCAGCATCAGGGACTTTTCCAATGAGTCCTCTGTCGCATCAGATGACCAGAATACTGTTGGATGGCATCACCAAGGCAATGAATGTGAACTTGGGCAAAATCTGAGAGATGGTGGGGGACAGGGAGGCCAGGCGTGCTGCAGTCCATGCGGTTGCAAAGAGTGGGACAGGACTGGGCGACTGAACAACAAACAACAGCAGATAGCCACAGCTCTCTTAGCAAAGGGGCTGAGCAATTGTGAACATTTGGGAAAGTGTTTACAACCAGATGTCAGTGAGTTTCCTTTTTCATAATTATCATATTGAAGTAGGGATTCAGGTTGATGCAATAATTGGTTAGTATTCAAACTATGGGGCTTATTCATTACCCGATTAATGCACCACGTGCTCAGTGTTAGCTGTGTTTGGAGACATTTAGGCATGTACATATATGTATATTTGTATTCATATACTTGTATGTGTATTTTAAATTTTCTTTTACATGACCATATACATGTGTATAGATAAACTTGTGTGTATATACTTGTTTGTATATTTTTAGTTTTCTTGCTTTTGCTAAGGCACTGGAGTTAAAGCTTCTAACTTACAGGCTTTTCTGATGATAAAGCAATTGGAAGGCCCTTGTCAACTTCCTGCCTGTGATGTCAGGATTTGGGGCTAATTGTAGATGTTTAGGATCCTTGAAATAAGGAAAACCAAATCTTTGTGGTTTGTGTGGTTATGAGGAAGGAGGTAAACATGCTCTCCTTTCTGGTTTGAACATGCAAACTACCTGGAGATGGCCCTGCACCATGTGAACCATACCTGCTTCCTTGTTGTTCGGTTGCTAAGTCGCGTCCGGCTCTTGGGGGCCCAGTGGCCTGCAGCATGCCTGTCTGTCTTTCACTGTCTCCCGGAGTCTGCTCAAACTCATGTTCACTGAGTCTGTGATGCCATCCAACCTTCTCATCCTCTGCCACTCCCTTCTCACCACTTTATAGAGTATTTGCCAAACTTGCCTTTGAGACCTCAAAATTCCTATTTGCTGCATATTCAGACTTGCTCTCTCAGCCTCTAGTAGCCATTTGACTTAAATTCTACTCATTTTTCTAAAAGTACCCCGCCTTTGACTTCAGAAAACAATGTGGAATGAGAGGTGAGGTGTGCTAAGTAAAAGAATGCCGTATTTTGATTGGAGTGGTTGAGACTAATAGCTGTAAGAAGTAATCTGAGCACTTTTTTGTTGGGAGAGTGAATTTTGGGGTAGCTTTGTGTTTTGACTAGTGGGGGAGCCTGGGGCTTAGGGAGGAGGAGGGATGGATCCCACCAGATATGAAAGAGAAACTAAGTCTGCTGTAACAATATAGACATTAAACCACAGAAATTTATTTTCTTACAGTCTGGAGGCTAGAAGTTCAAGCAGGGTTAATTTCCTCTGAGCCTCTCTACTTGACTTACAGATGACCATCTTCTCCCTGTGTCTTAACCTTTCATCTGTGGGTGTGTCTATGTCCTAATCTTGTGTAAGAAGGGCACCAGTCATATTGGATTAGGGCCCCACCCGTATCAATTTATTTAACCTTTAAATAAGCCTTTAAAGGCTTTGCCTCCAAATACAGTCACATTAGGGATTAAAAATCAATGACCTGGGTCTACCCCAGGAAGTGCATAGCCTGAAAGAACTCTGACCGGTTCTTTCACATAGTGAATTCTGATTTTCAAATTTCAGGATCCTTAGGGAGGTCTTCCTTCTCCTATCTGTTGGTTGTACTTTCTTGCCTCTCATTCATTCTAAAAATATTTTCCATTCCCACTATTCACTGAAACTGCTGTTGTCAAGGTCAGTCACAAATGGCCTCTGTATCACCAAGTCCATGGTCACTTTAGAGTTCTAATTCTCTTTATCCTCGCAGACTCATTCTGTACAGGTGAGCATTCTTCCCAGGAAGCATTTCTTGTGGCTTCTGTACACTCTACCTTCATGGTGTTCTTCCTACCATAGTGGTTAATTGTTTTATCTTTTCCTGTCTTCCCATCCCCTAGAATTTAACTTTTTTTGACTAAATCTATGATAGGAAATGTTTTACATTATTCCCAGTACATTCATAAGTATGTAAATTACATGTATCAATCAGTTTATATGTACATGTTTCTATCTACCCATCATCGCTCTTATCGCTGAATTAAAAACTTTACAGACTAGTACTTGGCCATTACTCCATGAGATGCATGCTATTTTCTACACTCCTATCATACATTGTGTTAGAGTAAAAATAAATTTATGTTTCTGTTTTTACCTTCCTTCCATTCTGTCCCTTATCTAGTTCTAAATATTTAAATAGTAACTCTAACTAATGACTAACATTGGTATCTCTAGCTATCACGACTCTCCCGCACCCTAGGTTCATGCCTCAGTACCCTGACTTGAAGCTCTAATAACCATCTCAAACTAAACACATCTAAAACAGAACTTTTGATTTCTACAACCTGTTTGTTCCTCCCTGCTCATGTGTTATCAGCAGCCAGGGACTTGGGTGTCATTCTTGGATTTGCCCTTTCCTTACAAATACTCACTCCATCTGGAAGTCACTTCAGTTTTGTCTCTCTCTCTTTTTTTTTGCCTTGCAGTGTTACTGAGCTATAATTGACATACGGCTGCTGCTCCTAAGTTGCTTCAGTTGTGTCCAATTCTGTGAGACCCCATAGGCGGCAGCCCATCAGGCTCCCCCGTCCCTGGGATTCTCCAGGCAAGAATACTGGAGTGGGTTGCCATTTCCTTCTCCAATGCGTGAAAGTGAAAAGTGAAAGTGAAGTCGCTCAGTTGTGTCTGACTCTTCGAGACCCCATGGACTGCAGCCCACCAGGCTCCTCCGTCCATGGGATTTTCCAGGCAAGAGTACTGGAGTGGGGTGCCATTGCCTTCTCCAGTAATTGACATACAGCACTGTATAAACTTGGAGCTTCCCAGGTGGCTCAGTGGTAAAGAATCCGCCTGCAATGTTGGAGACGAAGGTTTGAACCCTGGGTTGGGAAGATCCCCTGGAGAAGGGAATGGCAACCCACTCAGATATTCTTGCCTGGAGAATCCCATGGACAGAGGAGACTGGTGGGCTACAGTCCATGGGGTCGCAAAAGAGTTGGACACACTTGAGCAACTTAACAACAATTGTCGAGATCTAAGGAGTGCAACTTAATTGATCTACACATATCATGAAATGATTATCATCGTAAGTTTGGTGAATATCCATCATCTCCAAGATATGGAAGTAAAGAAATAGAAAAAAATTTTTTCCAGTGATGAGAACTCTTAAATTTATTTACTCACTTAGCTTTCATATATAACATACATCAGTGTTAATTATATTTATCCTGTTGTACATTATGTCCCTAGTACTCATTCTTATAACTAGAAATTTATCCCTATATTCAGTCCCACCCCTCTCTTCCCTATCAGCCACAGATCTGATCTCTTTCTATAAATTTGTTTGTTTTTAAGTACTAATTGACCTACCACACTGTTAATTCCTGTTACAGGATATTGGGATTTGATATTGGTATACATTTTAAAGTGATAGCCATGAAAGTCTAGTTATATCTGTCACTACGGAGATACTACATAGTTATTGACTTTATTCCCCATGGTGTACAGTTCATACCCATGACTCATTTACTTTGCAACTAAATTTGTACTTCTTAATCTCATCTACTTCTCCCTGCCCCACCCCCATCCTTTGGCAACCATCTCTCTGTTCTCTGTATCTATGACTCTGTTTGTGTTTAGTTATGGTTGTTCATTTGTTTTGTTTTTTAGATTTCACCTGTAAGTGAACTCATAGAGTGTTTTTCTTTCTCTGACTTATGACACTAACATCATACCTTTTAGATCTATCCAGGTTGTTACAAACGGCAAGATTTCATTTTTTAACCCCTATGGCCGAGTGATACTCCACTGTATACATAAACTTTCTCTTTGTTATCTGTCCATTTCCCTTTGCACCGACCGTCTCCTCAGTTTCAGTCTGGTAGTCAGTTTTGTCTGTGGTGGTTTGACTCTTTGGCCGTGGCACTCAGCGGTGCAGAGGCTGGCTTTATCTGTTTGTTTCCTCCAACAAGAGTGTAAGCCCAGTGGGGACAGGGCCTTCTTTGGCTTGCTCATTGCTCTGTTGTTGGATCTTGGAGAGTAATGCCTGACATGTAGAGGGCCCTTGTATACCTGAAGTAGAAGTGAAGAAAGATTGCTCTGTATAAACTGTTAAATTCCTATTAGAAACACACACTTAAGTGTAGTACAAACCAAGGTTGTCTCAAACTGGATAACCTTTGTATTCCTCAGTAAAATACACTTGTGAAAGTGAAAGTGAAGTCGCTCAGTTGTGTCCAACTCTTTGCGACCCCATGGACTGTAGCCTATGAGGCTTCTCCGTCCATGGGATTTTCCAGGCAAGAGTACTGGAGTGGGGTGCCATTTCCTTCTCCAGGGGATCTTCCCGACCTAGGGATTGAACCCAGGTCTCCCGCAATGCAAGCAGACGCTTTACCCTCTGAGCCACCAGGGAAGCCCCAAAATACACTTAGTGAACTCTTATGTTCAGGTGCTGTGGTGGAGGTCATGAATATTCAAAAATTAATAAAGCACAATCCCCAGTATACTTTCTTAAATGTCTGGTAGAATTAATTTAGATCAGGACTTTTCTTTTGGGGGAAGTTTTTAATTACAAACTCAGTATCTTTCATTTGGGCTAATGTTGGGCTATTCCAGTTAACCTGTTGTTTTTTGAGTGAGCTTTTGAGTTTGTGTTTTTCAAGCACTGTGTCTGTTTAATCTGAATTAATATTCTCTCATCATTTAATATCTGTAGCATCTGTGATGATGTCTTCTCTTTCATTCTTGGTATTGTGTTCTTTCTTTTGCTTATGGTCAGTCTAGCTAGAGGTTTATGAATTTTATTGGTCTTCTCAAAGAATCTGGATCTTTTTGTTTTACTGATTTTTTATTTCTTTTTTGGGGGGATCAAACCATTTTATTGAGGGGCTTCGGGGGGAGATCGAAAAGCTGGGAGGACAGTGACATCTGACGTCCTTCTCTGAGCCATCTGCCCAGCTCCTCAGCTGCTGAAAGGCTGATTTTTTATTTCTTGTCCAGATTTTATTTCATTGGTTTATGTTTATCATTATTTTCTTCTACTTATTTTGATTTTAATTTGTACTTCTAGTTTCTTATGGTAGAAACTTAGATTATTTATTTTAAACTATTCTTATTGAAAAATATAAAAATAGGTATTTAATGATGTTAATTTCTTTTTAAGTATTAGTTTTGATTTTCTTTAGAAAAACTTTATTTGGTTCAAAATGTTTTTTAGTTTCACTTGTGATTTCTCCTTTCAATTGTGAATTATTTAGGACATTTCTTTTTTCCCCCCTATATATCATTTTATCATTTTCTAGTTAAATTTTATTATAGTGAGAAAATGTATCTTGTATCATAGAATTTAAGAAGGTTTACGCTTAATGGGCTTGCCTAGTGGCTCAGATGGTAAAGAATCTACCAGCAATGCAGGAGAACTGGGTTTGATCCCCGGGGTGGGAAGATCTCCAGTATTCTCTGATATTCAGTGTTATCACTGGTTGATAGCATTGTTCAGCAGTTCTGTTTATCAGCTATTCTGTTACATGGTAGGAATCTTAAGAGCTCTGAGATGGGTCAATTGGCAAAAGTCATTAAATCCTTAGTTATGGTACTTTTGGTGTGTAAGGCTTCCCTGGTGGCTCAGTAGGTAAAGCGTCTGCCAACAATGCGGGAGACCCAGGTTCGATCCCTGGGTCGGGAAGATCCCCTGGAGAAGGAAATGGCAACCCACTCCAGTACTCTTGCCTGGAAAATCCCAGGGACTGAGAAGCCTGGTAGGCTACAGTCCGTGGGGTTGCAAAGAGTCGGACACGACTGAGCGACTTTCCCTTTCCCTTTGGTGTGTATTGAGGGTGGGGGTTGGAGGATGGAAGTTGAATAGTTTGTGTAGGGTTTCTACTCTGTGTTCTAAGACAGAAGAAACAGAAGAAAAAGTAGATAAGCCATACATTTTCCTTCCTTAAGGAACTTGTGTCTTGGGAGGAGGACTGTTATTAATACAGTGACAGATGGAAGTGAATGTGAAATCCTAAAGGAGTCACCCAAGAGAGTGTAATACTGAAGAGACAGTATAGTAGAAAGATGTAAAAATTATGTGTTGACGTTGCTTAAAAGGGCTTCCCTGGTGGGTTAGATGGGAAAGAATCTGCCTGCAGTGCAGAAGACCCAGGTTCGATCCCTGGGTCAGGGTTGCTTAAAAATGTCAGTGATAGTGGTAATGACCCCTTGTCTGTAGAGTTTGCCCTGGGTGGGGAAGAGACCACAGCCTAAGAGATGGTGACGATGGCTAACCTTTGATGAATAATTTATGACATACAGGCATTCTCCTTAGCATGTGACACATATTCATTCTTTTTATTACTGTATTGTCTGTGGTGGTGTCTGTATGTGGTGGTGTCTGCATTTTATAGACGAAACTGAGACACATAGAGGTTAGCTTGCTCACATTTCAAGTGAGTTGTTGAATTAGGATTCATGGCCAAGCAGTGTGGCTGCAGCATGCCTCTGAGTTAAGAAATTGCAGTGGTAATCCAGTTGATAGTAAGGATGGAAGATGGCGCTGGGAATGTAACGAAGGAAGTAGACGGGAGAGGGTTTATTAGTGTAGAAGCCACAGTAGGGGAAGGCCATCGTGCTGGAATACCCTGTTTTCCACCTGAGGGGTGGGGAGGGGATACAGTACCCCTTATGGAAATATGAGCATCAGAAGAAAGAAATGTCGGATGGACATACTTTTTAAAGGTGTCTTCCAGCCAATAAGGTAGAGATTCGTTCCTGAGGTTTAAGAAAGGGATAAAGTATGGATGAAAAATTTAGTCATATGTAAGAGAGCTCATATTTGGATCTATGGGAGTGTTGTGATCGCTGAAAAGAGGGGAAAATTTTAGAAAAAAGAAGAGGTTTTAAAGGGAATTTTAAAACTGTCCTTCATTTTCTGGATAACAGGGATTGAGGTGTGGAGGTATTCCAGTTCAGCGTTGTGTTGGATCAGTGATGGTCCCCCGTGTGTCTTTACAAAAGAGACATGCAGTAGAGGGAGCTTTGTGGGAAGAGTTGAAAGAGCAAGGTTCTGTTTTCACTTTGCCTGTGTCTTGGCCTTGGACATACTACCTTAGAAGTGAGCTTTAGCTGCCTTCTGTGTAAAAGGGAAAAAAGGTTACAGGATGGAACATGGAAAAGAGCTTTATACCAATTGAGATTGGTATTGAGCCAGTCAGCTAACCATTTAGATATCACCATGATGGTGGGATTAAGTTAAGACTGTGGAGGAATGAGTCCACAAAGATAGGAATTTTTTTCTACTGCACCCAGGCATTTTGAACTAGGAGATCTTGGGTAGGCAGTCATGTTCTCATTTCCTGATTAGTGTTTTGTGTTTTAGCCATACTTTCACTATGAAAATATGAGAAATTTGATGCACTTAATGGAGAAGAGAAACTGGAGAAGGAATGGCAAACCACTTCAGTTATTTTTGCCTTGAGAACCCCATGAACAGTATGAAAAGGCAAAAAGTTAGGACACGGAAAGATGAACTTCCCAGATTGGTAGGTGCCCAATATGCTACTGGAGATCAGTGGAGAAATAACTCCAGAAAGAATGAAGAGACAGAACCAAAGCAAAAACAACACCCAGTTGTGGATGTGACTGGTGATGGAAGCAAAGTCCGATGCTGTAAAGAGCAATTTTGCATAGGAATCTGAATGTTAGGTCCATGAAGCAAGGCAAATTGGAAGTGGTCAAACAGGAGATGGCAAGAGTGAACGTCGACATTTTAGGAATCAGCGAACTAAAATGGGCTGGAATGGGTGAATTTAACTCAGATGACCATTATATCCACTACTGTGGGCGAGAATCCCTTAGAAGAAATGGAGTAGCCATCATAGTCAACAAAAGAGTCCAAAATGCAGAACTTGGATGCAATCTCAAAAACAACAAAATGATCTCCGTTCATTTCCAGGGCAAACCATTCAATGTCACAGTTATCCAAGTCTATGCCCTGACCAGTAATGCTGAAGAAGCTGAAGTTGAACGGTTCTATGAAGACCTACAAGACCTTCTAGAACTAACACCCCAAAAAGATGTCCTTTTCATTATAGGGGACTGGAATGCAAAAGTAGGAAGTCAAGAAACACCTGGAGTAACAGGCAAATCTGGCCTTGGAGTACAAAATGAAGCAGGGAAAAGGCTAATAGAGTTTTGCCAAGAGAATGCACTGGTCATAGCAAATACCTTCTTCCAGCAACAAGAGAAGACTCAACACATGGACATCACCAAATGGTCAACACCGAAATCAGATTGATTACATTCTTTGCAGCCAAAGATGGAGAAGCTCTATACAGTCAACAGAAACAAGACAGAGCTGATTGTGGCTCAGATCATGAACTCCTTATTACCAAATTCAGACTCAAATTGAAGAAAGTAGGGAAAACCACTAGACCATTCAGGTATGACCTAAATCAAATCCCATACGATTATACAGTGGAAGTGAGAAGTAGTTTCAAGGGATTAGATCTGATAGAATGCCTGAAGAACTATGGATGGAGGTTCGTGACATTGTATAGGAGACAGGGATCAAGACCATCCCCATGGAAAAGAAATGCAAAAAAGTAAAATGGCTGTCTGAGGAGGCCTTACAAATAGTTGAGAAAAGAAGAGAAGCAAAAGCAGAGAAGGGAAGATACACCCATTTGAATGGGGAGTTCCAAAGAATAGCAAGGAGAGATAAGAAAGCCTTCCTTAGTGATCAGCGCAAAGAAATAGAGGAAAACAACAGAATGGGAAAGACTAGAGATCTTTTCAAGAAACTTAGAGATACCAAGGGAACATTTCATGCAAAGATGGGCTCGATAAAGGACAGAAATGGTATGGACCTAACAGAAGCAGAAGAGATTAAGAAGAGGTGGCAAGAATACACAGAAGAACTATACAGAAAAGATCTTTAGGACCCAGATAATCACGATGGTATGATCACTCACCTAGAGCCAGACATCCTGGAATGTGAAGTTAAGTGGGCCTTAGGAAGCATCACTACTAACAAAGCTAATGGAGGTGATAGAATTCCAGTTGAGCTATTTCAAACCCTGAAAGATGATGCTGTGAAAGTGTTGCACTCAATATGCCAGCAAATTTGGAAAACTCAGCAGTGGCCACAGGACTGGAAAAGGTCAGTTTTCATTCTAATCCCAAAGAAAGGCAATGCCAAAGAATGCTCAAACTACCACACAATCATGCTCATCTCACATGCTAGTAAAGTAATGCTCAAAATTCTCCAAGCGAGGCTTCAATAGTACATGAACCGTGAACTTCCAGATGTTCTAGCTAGATTTAGAAAAGGCAGAGGAACCAGAGATCAAATTGCCAACATCTGTTGGATCATCAAAAAACCAAAAGAGTTCCAGAAAAACATCTTCTGCTTTAAGTCTTTGACTGTGTGAACCACAACAAACTGGAAATTTCTTAAAGAGATGGGAATACCAGACTGCCTGACCTACCTCTAGAGAAATCTGTACGCAGGAAGCAACAGTGAGAACTGGACATGGAACAACAGACTGGTTCCAAATAGGAAAAGGAGTACGTCAAGGCTGTATATTGTCACCCTGCTTATTTAACTTATATGCAGAGTACATCATGGGAAATGCCAGGCTGGATGAAGCACAAGCTGGAATCAAGATTGCAGGGAGAAATATCAGTAACCTCAGATATGCAGATGACACCAACCTTACGGCAGAAAGTGGAGAACTAAAGAGCCTCTTGATGAAAGTGAAAGAGGAGAGTGAAAAAGTAGGGTTAAAACTCACATTCAGAAAACTAAGATCATGCCATCCAGTCCCATCACTTCATGGCAAATAGATGGGGAAACAGTGACAGACTTTATTTTTGGGGGGCTCCAAAATCACTCAGCTTGCAGCCATGAAATTAAAAGATCCTTACTCCTTGGGACCAACTTAGACAGCATATTAAAAAACATAGACATTACTTTGTCAACAAAGGCCCATCTATTCAAGACTATGGTTTTTCCAGTAGTCATGTATGGATGTGAGAGTTGGACTATAAAGAAAGCCGAGTGCTGAAAAATTGATGCTTTTGAACTGTGGTGTTGGAGAAGAGTCTTGAGAGTCCCTTGGACTGCAAGGAGATCCAACCAGTCCATCCTAAAGGAGATAGTCCTGGGTGTTCATTGGAAGGACTGATGCTGAAGCTCCAATACTTTGGCCACCTGATGCGAAGAACTGACTCATTTGAAAAGACCCGGATGCTGGGAAAGATTGAAGGTGGGAGGAGAAGGGGATGACAGAGGATGAGATGGTTGGATGGCATCACCGACTCAATGGACATGGGTTTGGGTGGACTCCAAGAGGTGGTGATGGACAGGGAGGCCTAGCGTGCTACGGTCCATGGGGTCGCAAAGTCAGACATAACTGAGCCACTGAACTGAACTGGTGAGCTCATTTCTCTGATTTGGTGATCCTGCCCTCTTCCATGGTGATGAATTACTTTGAGCCTTTGTTTTCTTATCTAGAAAATGGGGATAATGATTCCTAGTCTCACTAGTTCAGAGGGCTAATGAGAGTATTAAATTAAATGTTGAATGTAAAAGCACTTGGTGAACTGAGAACTCTGTGATTACAACTGTCCTCTGGGTTTGTGGTGTGTTGATGGTGATGGTTCATTATTCGGGTTCATCTGCTATTGCTACCCTTCTGCTGCTAGCACATGTATCTTGCATTGTTGTGTTAGCTGCTCAGTCGTGTCCAACTCTTTTCGACTCCGTGGATGTAGCCCACCAGGCTCCTCTGTCCAGGAATTCCCCAGGCAAGAATACTGGAGTGGGTAGCCATTCCCTTCTTCAGGGGATCTTCCCAACCCAGGGATCGAACCCGGGTCACCTGCATTGGCAGGTGGGTTCTCTACCGTTTGAGCCACCAGGGAAGCCCTTATTCTTGCATAGAAAGGCAATGTACAGTGCGTTTTCATGGAATGCATCCTCTGAACTAATGCTTGGGTACTGGCACACACAAGTTGAGTACTTCTTTGCTTATCCCAGGATACACAACCTCTGTTGCCAGCTGGTTTATCTAACACACAGACTTGCCTTTTAAACTGTGAAAGACTGCGGTACTTATTTAACAATTAGTATACATTTTTGACTATAAGTGCATATAATTTTGTTCAGTCCTTCTCCCTGCCCCCTCTTTCTGTTGTCCCTCCCTCCCTCCATCCATTTTTCTCTTAGAATCCCAGGACAAGATAGGAGACCCACGGTCTACAGAATAAAAATAGGTAAAGAGTTTCTAGTGTCTGCATATCAGGTTTGGGTGGGAGGAACTGTACGAGCTACACTTCTACAAGAGGCCCTTTAGGCATTCAGTATTCTTGCCTAAAAAATCTCGTGGACAGAGGAGGCTGGCGGGCCACAGTCCGTGGGGTCACAGAGACTTAGTGACTAAACAGCAGCAGCGGAGGAACTGTGAGTACACGCGTGTTATGAGTATCCCACCTCTCTCCTGCTCCTCCACTGCTTGTCCTTTTCTCCTTTTCCTTGGCCACTCGCTGTAATTGACCTGCTGTGGCACTCATATTTCTTCTTCACGTGACCTCTTCTCCACACCTACCTGTGCATCAGAATCATCTGGGAAACTTAGAAGGGATGAGCAAGCACAGTTCTGGAGGCTGATTTGCAGTGTCCAGGATGAGTCGTTGGCAACCAGTAGCTTCTCAAGGCTCCTGAGCAGAGGATGGTGAGTAGCCAGTTTGAGTGATGCACAGTGTGGTCATTGCATGTGTAGGGTCATTCCATTGGACAATAAATAAATGCTTTCAAAATTGCTTTCCACTGAAACATATTCTTCTCCCGAAAAGGGAGAATAGGACTTCCCGCCTCAGCAGATCCTACCTCACCTGGAGGGAATGTGATGTGCTAGAAGGATGTAGAAGGACAGTGTATAGTGAACAACAGTTTGGCTATAAATGATCCTTGCAGAACATTTCCTCACAGTACCTGTCCCGAAGTTAAGTTTGTTGTGGTTTAGTCACCAAGTGTCCAATTCTTTGTGACCCCGTGGAGTGTAGCCCGCCGGACTCCTCTGTCCGTGGAATTTTCCCAGGCAAGAGTACTGGAGTGGGTTGCCATTTCCTTCTCTGGGGGATCTTTCTGGCCTCCACAATTGAAATTGTGTCTCCCGCGTTGGCAGGTGAATTCTGTACTGTTGAGCCACCACACCAGGGAAGCCCAAAGAAAAAGCTGTTTTTATTTCCAGGTCTAATGAACATAGCCAGTGACTATTAGCAGTTTTATCCGGCACTGTAGTACCTCTCTTAACTTCTTTGCTAAGTCACACTTTTCCACTTTACCTATTGGGAGTTTTAGTAGTGGTTCTTTTTCCAAAATAAATGTGTAGTTGTGTTTCATTCAAATTGCATGGGATTTTGAGTGTCACCCTCTGTTCAGACAGTTAACACTGATGAATGGTCTGTTGCCTAAGCACCAGCTCTTCCCGGCTCTAAGTGCCGGGAGGTAGAACCCCCTCCCCTGCCGTCTCCCCAGAATTACAGCTGTGTGAAAAGTTAGTCTTTACTTGGAAAATAACAGGTGAACTTCCCCGAATCTAGCGAATACCCCTGCAGTTCTTGGTTGTTCGGGTTCACCGCTACAATTTCCTTTTTAACTTTGCTTTCTCACCCTATCATTACAGTAGCCATTGAGAAAGGCAGCGCAGTGGATGTTTCTTTGGCTGCCCAGTGGATGAGCTCCACATCTGTGTTAGGGAGAATTCTCTGCCTCACGATTTTTCGTGGGAAGCAGCATCCCTACCTACCTGCTCTTCCACGTGCAACCCTCACTCACACCCAGGCAGAATAGGGAAAAATGAGCTGCTTTTCAGGTTGGCTTAACTGCAGGTGAAGGTAATAATTAAAGAGGTGTGACGTGCTTTAGCTGGTGTGGTGGGGAGGGGAGTGTCGTGTGTAGAGGCTGTAACTTGCTACCCCAGCCCCTGGAGTCTCTCTGATTGGCTACCTCGTTGTGAATTTTGACTTCAGATTGAATCCCTTACATTGTTTGGTTGCTGGCAGTGATGTTTTTTTAAAAGTCTTTTGTTTTGGATCTGTTTTATTAAAATTGAGAAAGAATTCGTGGTCTCACTGAATGCTTTTTTATTTCTATCTCCCAAGATTGACTGCTGAAGCGGTCTCCAGTTCCTTTCTTGCGGATTCCTATGCTGGGGGACTTGACTTTCTCTGAACTGCCCCAAGGGCAAGAGTATTTTATGGTGGGAACCCCACTGGTGACAGCCCTTCCCTCTTCGGTCAGAAGAGTTCCAGTTACTTCCCTTTACATTCTAAATTTTTGCTCATTTTATACCTAATAACCACTGTTAGAATCTTTGATCTTTATGAGGTCAAGACTATCATCATCATTGATTGAGCTTGCTTATAATTTTCCTGATGGTAAATTCACCTCCATAATGTCTATTTAGCACTTAACTTTTAGGTTGAGTTCTCAAAATTAACCTAAGAGAGGTTTTCCTTAGTGTCTTGAAATCACTTGGGCTTATTTAGGCCAATTAATGGTATTTGGGTATTTAAAACGAGAAGTCTACAGAGTTCAGTTCAGTTCAGTCGTGTCTGACTCTTTGCGACCCCGTGGACTGCAGCACGCCAGGCCTCCCTGTCCATCACCAACTGCCAGAGTCTACCCAAACCCATGTCCATTGAGTCAGTGATGCCATCCAACCATCTCATCCTCTGTTGTCCCCTTTTCCTCCTGCCCTCAATCTTTCCCAGCATCAGGGTCTTCTTAAATGAGTCAGCTCTTCGCATCAGGTGGCCAAAGTATTGGAGTTTCAGCTTCAACATCAGTCCTTCCAATGAACACCCAGGACTGATCTCCTTTAGGATGGACTGGTTGGATCTCCTTGCAGTCTACAGAGTATTCATGAATTATTTGTTGGTTTCTGATATTTTTCTCCTGATTTTTCTGATTGTCAAAACATTTTTCTATGTCCACTGTGGAAAATTTTTGATATGGACAGAGAAGTATCATAAAAAAGTATAGTTTCCCCCCATTGACCTACAGATTCAATACAGTCCCTGTCAAAATTCATGCAATTTTTTTTTCCAAAAATTGACAAGATAATTCTAAAATGACACATGGAAATGCAGGAGACTCAAATGCAAGTGACTCAACATAGTCTTGAGAAGAACAAAGTTCGTGAACTTATACTCTTGATTTTAAAACTAAACACAAAGCTACTAAAATCAACATAATGCATATATGGCATAAGGATAGGCAGATCAATGGGAATAGATCTTTGTGACCCCATGGACTATACAGTCCATGGAATTCTCCAGGCCAGAATACTGGAGTGGGTAGCCATTCCCTTCTCCAGGGGATCTTCCCAACCCAGGGATCAAACCCAGGTCTCCTGCATTGCAGGTGGATTCTTTTACCAGCTGAGCCACAAGGGAAGCCCAGAAATAAACTATAACATTTATGATCATTGGAATTTTGACAAAATTGCAAAGACAGTTTAATAGAGGGATGAATAGTCTTTTCAACAAATAGTTCTGCAACAATTTAGTATTCACATGCAAAAGGATTAATTTGGATCTTTTACACCAAAGTTAAAATCAATCAAAGACCTACGTGTAAGAGCTAAAACTAAACCTCTTAGAAGAATGCATAGGCATAAATCTTCATGACCTTGAGTTAGTCAGTGGTTCCCTAGATATGGTACCCAGAAGCATAAGCAACCAAAGAAAAACAAACAAAACAAATGGATTTCATTAAATAAAAACTAACTTAGGCTCCATCATAATTAAAAAACAATCATACTTCAAAGAACATGATCAAGACAGTGAAAAGTCCAGCCCATAGAATGGGCAAAAAATGTTTGCAGATCCTATTTCTGCTAAACAACTGGTATCAAGAATATATTTAGAGTTCCTACAACTCAATAAAAAGACAAGCTGATTATAAAGTGGGCAGAGAGGTTTAATAGACATGCCTCCAAAGAAGATTTACAAACGGCCAGTAAACACAGGAAAAAGATGTTCAGCAAATTTAGTCATTAGGGAAGTACGATCATAAAAGCCACTATGATATACCACTTCATACCCGCAAGGATGACTATAATAAAAAGGGTGGAAAATTGAAAGTCTTGGTGAGGCTGTGGAGAAACTGAGAGCCTCTTACATTTCGGATGGGAATGTAAAATGGCACAGCTGCTTTGGACAGGACTTCAGCAATTTCACAGTTACGTGAAAGTTGTCATATGACCCAGCAGCTCTGCCCCTTGGTGTACAGTGAACCCTTGAACAACATGGGTATGAACTGTGTAGGTCCACTTATGTGTGAATTTCTTGTCCTAAATACATCTGCAGTTAAGTACATGATCTGAGGTTGAATCCTTGGGTGTGGAACCATGGATATGGTGGGTCTACTGAAGAGTTGCAGATGGATTTTCAAAGGTGAGGAGGGTCTAACCATGGCCTTGTTCGGGGGTCAGTTGTTACACCCAGGAGAAGTGAAAATATGTTAGTGCAAAAATTTGTACACTTGGTCATGGGCATCCCGTGTAATCCCAGAGTTTGTCTTTATGCCTTGTCCATAGTAAATGCTTGATAACCGTTTGTTACATAAATTGTGATCACTTACACCTTTAGATTATACATCCTATTTTGTAGTGTACCCCTGATGCAGAGTTAACTGAAATGCTCTCAGTTGATAATGCTGGGCGTAATAATTTTTCTGAATGTTTTTTCTCTCTCTTTAGGTTGGTATTTTGTTTGGCATCTTTTTTTGTCAAAATTCAAGTTTCTTCGGGAACTGGTGGGAGACACCGGATCCCAGGAGGGAGACCGTGAGCCTTCAGGATCTGAGACCGAAGAAGATGCTTCACCGTCTCCGCACAGGATCAGGTCTGCTCGCCAGAGGAGGGCCCCTGCCGATGAAGGCCACTGAGCCAGCCGGTCCTGTGATGGCGAATGGCCAAGGGTTCTGGGAGTCTCTCTGTAATGACGGGGCTTTGCAGTTTGCTAAAGGAGTGAAGAACATTCATTCTTGGATTCTAAGTCCAATTCAAAAAAAGATTTACATGTAAGCCATATGCAAATAAAGGGAAGTTCAACCAAATCGGACCATTGCAGATTTCATCGTTATGATAATTTTTGCTTGTATGCTTAAACATATATACTTTTTCTTTGACCCTTGGGCTTCTTTTCTTGCACTGGTGTTAATCTGATAAATATTACAGGCTTGAAAATCCATATTTTATTAATGTTAGTTCTGCGTCATGTTTCCCCTCTCCCCTCCCGCCCCCACATCATGCCTTGTCTGAAATTGGGATATATCGCGGTTACAGTCAACCAGGCAACAGTCGTGATGTAATTACCCTCGTCTGGGCACGTGTGGACCTCAGGCTTGTCATAGCACCATTACTGATTGTTGGTATCAAATGTGTCAGGTTTAACTGGCTTTTAAAAATGTCTTCAAAAAGATTACACTATGATTCAGCCTTGAAACGAAAAGTCATCGTGTATGCAGAAAAGCACGGCAACAGAGCAGCAGGGCGCGCATTCCACATCAGTGAGGCAAACATCCGTCGCTGGAGGAGCGACCGAAACTCCATATTTTCTTGTAAAGCCACCACAAAGTGCTTTACGGGACCTAAGAAAGGAAGATACCCTCAGGTAGACGAGGGTGTGCTACATTTTGTCAGTGAGGCACGTGCAAAAGGACTGCCCGTCACACGCCAAGCAATGCAGCTGAAGGCCGGAGAAATTGCCAAAGCCCTCGGAATAGATGAAGCGAAGTTCAAAGCCACCAGAGGCTGGTGTGATCGATTCATGCGTCGAGCAGGACTGTCCTTGAGGCGTCCGACCTCATTGCGTCCAAAGCTTTCCACTGACGTTAACCAGCGGGCGGTGCCCGAGCGCCGTTTAAAGCGGTGCTCTATCACCAGGGCGCTTGACAATGCCCAGGGGGGTGTCTGGAGGAACGCAGACGCCCGTCTGAATGATTCCGAAGAGTTAGACTCAGACTACGACGTTATAGTCATCACTTAACCAGCTTATTTCATCATGCACTTCCTGGACGTGAGCACAAGGTTGATCTGATAAATACCTGTTTGAAAGCTCTGTTTGAGTAAATCAGAAAGCGAGACATTCTGCAGAATACAAAAGCATCGTGTCATAGTTGAATCGCCTGTGTCTTTTCTTAGTGATATTTATGGTGCATCTTACCGGTGATGGTATCTTAGGTTAGGGGGAAAAAATAGTCTGTAAATTTATTTTTATTCCTAGGATAGCAACTATTTATTGGGGAACTTAATTCTGACTCTTACCATATCATTAAAATAGTTATCCTCTGAGACACATTTTGGAGCACCCTGTTCACGATTCTAGAATAGAAATGTGGGAATCTGGGCTCTGTCCTCTCCCTTCAGGAAGGGTAGGCTTCATTACTCCTTGCACATGGGAGGACTTCCTGCTCAAGGCATGTGCTGAGGAGAAAATACTTCTTCACAGACAGCAGTTCAGTGACAAGGCCTCCGAGGCGCTAGGTATTGAGAGAGCGGGTGAAAATGCTTGCTTTACTGTAAAGTGATTCCTGCCATGTTCCCTTGTTTGTCTTCACTGAACTTTGGACTGAGTGTTTCCTGGGGAAGAGAGCTATGCATTAAAGAACTTTCCCATTTAGTGTTGCCTGCTTTACATGAAAGTGAATTGCAAAGCCAACTTACTTTATTAATCTTAGGTTCTTTCTATTTTAAACGTTTGTTTCTCAAGAACTAGTCATTACAGAATATCGCCTCTGTTTCATGACTGTGTAACTTTGTTTGATACCTCATACTCCACGCTGATAGTTTTATTAACAGTTCATCTGCTCTGCCCCGAATTGATGAACACCTGTGCTGTCATTGTGGCCCTTTGCATGTACTAAAAGGGAATTTACAGAGTTTAACTTTACTTTTCAATATTTGCTAAGGGGAGCGGTCCCCAGCAGCTCAGAGCGGGGCACCGTCTTTGTTTCCTTACTGGATACAGTTTTTTCTCTATGTGACTATATTGTTCAAGCATTCATTTTAATGCTTTTTACTAGCTAAATATCACATTATAAGTGCTCATCAGGTAGGGGAAAACCTCATGCTTCTTGGTGCTGGGAGGATATTTGAATTGGATTTTTTGCAGGCTGATATTTAGAGCTATGGATTCTGCTTTGTAGTGAATGTCTTAGGTTAGATAATAGTTGCTGACC
This sequence comes from Budorcas taxicolor, assembly GCF_023091745.1. Taxonomy (NCBI): domain Eukaryota; kingdom Metazoa; phylum Chordata; class Mammalia; order Artiodactyla; family Bovidae; genus Budorcas; species Budorcas taxicolor. The sequence goes on from NC_068920.1 coordinate 15,497,952, forward strand.
AACTTTTTTAGTAGCTGGAAGGCTTTCTATTGTGTCAGTATTAAGAGTGATGGCCAACATAACCCCTAAAATATTCAAGGGTCATCCACAAATTAATCCATGAAAAGATATACATGTTGGTATTATTTATTAATATTTATGCTTTTATGAATGTCTTTAAAAATAGAATTTTAAGAAATATTCTGCTTAGCTTGCTTGGGAAATATGCCCAAAGCATATTAATAGCTCACACTCTGCCATGTTTTAACTCTTAGGAAAGTAAAAGGAAGTAGCTGCTGCCGTATGAAAATTCTACAAACTGATTTCTTTGTTTGAAACATTTTTTCCCCCTATGCACCTCTTTTCCTAATAGACTCACCATAGTACATATTTCTAAGGCCACAGAGAGAGGCAAGAGAAATAGTTAACACAGAGTTACTTGTGTGATACAGGGTTTTTGTTTTTCCTGTTTTAGTGCTTTTGTAGCTGAACTTGCAGAGCTCATCATAAGTGCATTTTCAGTTTCTTAGTGGCCTGTGGTTGATGTTGAAGCTTGGAGGGTTCTAAGCATGAAAAAAAAAAAAAAAAAAAAAAAAACCCAAGTATTAGTCTTGTCTGAATGCTCTCAGACAGTGATGGTGACCTCCGACGCCCTCGTTGGAGGATGAATTCTAAAATGAGAAGACTCTAGTGGGTGCTTTCATTTCTATCCAACCAACCACTTACAAATCGTTTTTCTTCTTTTGCTTCTGAAACTTCTGTGAAAATTGCGTATATCAGATTTATTGGTAGCATTGCTCTGATTTCAAGGCCAAAAGACACTAAATATTTGTGTGACGCTGTTAAAGTTTTTAAGATTTACATTCACCCAGGGGCTCTCTGTAGTGATGTTTTCGTGGTGGGAACAACGTTTTGTGGTGGATAGCCAATGTACATGCTGACCCATTTCTTTAGATGTTATCAGATTTAAAAACAACTTCAACCTGTCATTTTAACTGAAAGTTGGGAATATAGTAGGTAATGGTTTCACAAAATAGGGCATTTTAAACCAAAATGTGTTGAAAGATTTGAAAGTAGTGCATTTTTACTTTTTAGAGTTCCATGCTGCAGTATTTTTAAATTCAGTTTTTCTTAAACGCTATGTTTTAATGTAACATGTAACCAGTGTAACATTAGCTTTTGACTGGTAAACTTGAAGTGCTTTTATATTTCAGGTTGACTTTAAAAAGCCAATGAGCAGTACTCAAAGGTTATGGGTTCTTAAGCAATTAATGGAGTAGTGTTTTGATATGGAGTCTAAAATGAAAGCACCTTGTATTGTCTGCTTTTAAAGTATTCTATAGTTTTTAACTTAAAGCGTAAAGAGAAACATTTTATCTTATATTAATAAAAATTAACATTTTTCACTTATTAATGTACGTCTATCCCTTGCTTTATGACCAGTGTTTATTACCCTTTAAATTCTATGCATAACCATTCACCAAATAGTGCTGCTCTGGTTTCTTGAAGGAAACGTTCTGTGCTACGCTATGGTATATTGTCATCTTGCTGCTTGACAAATAGGTTTCTAAGAAATTAGAACTGTGTGTGTTCATAATGCCTTTGTATAACGAGATGAGGAGTCCGTGTAAATGTTATTCGCTGTAAAACAGTTACTAGCTGTTAAAACTGGTCAACACTATGTCTAAAGCTTCTGTGGTTTGTCTGTATGATGTCACTTTACAAAGAATAAATTAAAGTTAAAACAAAAGTTGTGTGTGTTTCACTGATGAAGTAACATGAGGGATTGGAAACCAGCCATTTTTACCGGTGGGCTCACCCTTCACCTCATTTGTCAAACTAAACCTCTACAAGAATTAGGACAAGTTAGCAGTAACATTCCTAGTAGATGAAAAGAATGGACTTGAAACCTAAGGATATACAGTGTTAGAACTAGTTTACATTTAACGTTTAGCCCTTTTTTCCTTCTCAGGCTTCATCCCATATCCTCAAGATTGTTTGGAAGATCTGTTCACCATAGGTCACATCTCCCGTTTTGTTGGTGTTAACCACCAGGAAGACTGGCTGAGGGGACTGATGAAAGCCAAGTAAGAAGATGGAAGGATGCCTTTGAAACCCATTTGAGATGGGGAACCGTGAACTGCTATGGCTGGGTGCCAAGTTTTGATTTTTCCTCCACGGTGCTCAGCTGCCAAGAATGTAGAATGGAAAAAGTGGCCTGTGCCAGGGTCAGGCTTTGTAAGGTAGGGGTGTCTCAAGGGCACGGTCACTCGAGATTGCTGGAGGCCGGTCATGGGGTCTTGGCTGGATCAGAAGAGAAGCCAGATCAGTAAGCACCAAAGTGGGGCAAGTGGGAAGGCATGGAGGTGGGAGGTAGTAAGATGCGTGAGTGTAATCGAACAGAAAATTGGGTTGGAGGCTAGGATTTTGGAGGGGAAGCAACCACAGAAAAGGGGAGTCTGAACTGTGACGCATCCTAGGGTGTCGTGAGGGCCATCAGCCCGGCCACGAATAGTTCTACCTGATGGCTGGAGTCAGGATGGAAAGGGGGACTGGGTCAGGGACACGGAAGACTGATCTTCAGGTCTGGGAGGTCAGGCGGCTCTTAACAGGAGGGAGTTTGCTGAGAATGAAAGAGGTGTGTTCTTGGGGAGCTGTGAGAAGGCTTTGTCTTCAGCCTGCCCCTTCCCCCCACCCCAGCAGCTCTACAAGCCAGAGCGTGAGTATTACAATTAATGTGCTTTGGTTATAAAAGTGATCACTGTTGATGAAGAACTTCCTTGGGGATCGGGAGGACAGAAGAAGGGAGGACAGCAGAAGCTTCTCAAAGAATCTTAGGGGGCGGGGGGAGTTTATCAGGGAGAGGACGTGAAGAGGCTTCTGGACAGAAAAAGGCTGAGGCAAGGTGCCTGGTTTGCAGAACAGCAGGTATTAACGGTTGACTGTTCTGGAATGGAGAATTTGACTATGGGGTGTGATGTTTTGGAGCTGGAGAAGTAGGAAAGATGAGGTCATCAAAGACCTCATACGCAGTGTCAGCGGCTTTACCATCTTGTGTGGCTGCAGCACCTGGACCAACTGCAGTGGCCCAGGAAGTCCATGCTGACCTCACGAAGGAGTCCTCGCGTGAAGATGCAGTGGAAACGGTGCTAGACAGCCAGCGGCGGCCTGGGAGAGAGTTACGGCCCCGGAAGTTTGAGGATGAAGCATCCTCAGGGCTTGAGGCTGGGTCATGAAGGCAAGTGACAGAGAAGTGAAAGACGGTTTCAACACTGGAGGTCAACAGTACTGGGATGTGTACAGAAGAAGTAGGCTTGAGGTTGGCCCAAGGGAGATGAAAGATGAGAGTCCAGGTTGGGGCACACCTATCTGAGGTGCTTACAGGCTCCTGGGTGGACAGAAATCAACAATTGTAAAAATGGTAGGAGGGTCATCCATGGTCATTGTTGTAATAGCAACTGTTGGCAAAAACAGGATCTACCAGGAGAGAAGCCAGAATTGGAGACCCAAGGAGTTGCCCCTAAGGGGCATTGATATTTTAAGAGGCTGGTAAAAAAAGGCCACCAGGGACACTGTAAAGGATTGCTAAGAACCAGCAACATACCTGGAAAGAAGGCAACGTGCTCGAGGCAAAATGAAGAAAGAACTTGAAGGAGCACGCGTTAAACGGGTATATATTAAAGAAAGTTGCTGTTCAGAAACTGGCTACCTGATCCTTGCAGAAGTCCAAGCAAAAGAAAGACGTAAACCTCTGCAAGGTGATGGTGGGACAGGCGGAATAGATGTTGATGGGGTTCAACTGGATGGGGTTTGGTGGTTGATTAGATATGGGAGGTGAAGGGCAAGGATGAACCCTTGGTGGAGGCTGATAGAGGATGTGGGGGGAGAATGTCTGAGGGGGTTAGTCCAGGTGGATGGAAATGACCAGTGGAAATGGCCATTCTGAGGATTCAGGTCAGAACCGAGTTCCTACCCAAATGCTATAAACTCGATAGTTGGCAATTACTTAACCTTTCTGTTCCTGATCTGCTGAACGAGAATGAGAATGTGTACGGTAAGTGAGGAGTCAGTTTTTAAAAATACCTGTTAACCATACTCCTTAATATACAGTGGGCTTCCCTGGTGGCTCAGATGGTAAAGAATCCACCTACGATGCGGGAGACCTGGGTTTGATCCCTGGGCTGGGAAGATCTCCTGGAGAACGGAACAGCTACCCACTCCAGTATTCTGTCCTGGAGAATTCCGTGGACTACAGTCCATGGGGTTGCAAAGAGTCGGACACGACTGAGCGACTTTCACTAATATACAGCAAGCAACCTATAACTTCACCCCGCTTCTCTTCTTTCCTCACTTCTTGCTCTCCTTTGTAGCAAGGGAACCCTTTTATTGACAGCTTTGTCCAGGAGTTGTCAGTTCACTGAGAACAGTTGAAACGGGGAGTCACAAAGCATTCACATTCATCCTGCAGTATTTTGAGGAAAAGTCAAGGCTTTTTTCACCGAATATAGATCCCTGAGTTCAATCTCAGTTTCTTTGCAAAAGCCAGTCTTATAATCTGGTGGTCTCTAGTTTCATCCTCTTTAAAATTGGAACAAGAACAGAACCTTGTGAAGATTTTTACTGGAGTGTTTTTCTACGTTTTACAGTTGCCTGGCTTGCCCCCAGGCAGACAAGACTTTTTGTATCTTGCTGTTGTTGCTGTTTGGGCATTCAGTCATGTCTGACTCCTCTGCCACTCCATGGATGGTGGCCTGCCAGGCTCCTCTGTCCATGGGATTTCCCAGGCAAGAACCCTGGAGTGGCTTGCCATGTCTTCCTGCCCAGGTTCTCTTCCTTGCCCAGGGGTTGAACCCAGGTCTCCTGCATTGCAGACAGATTCTTTAGCATCTGAGTCACCAGGGGAGACCTCCAAGTTTTTCAAAACATTCAACTAGGTTTTCATAGAAACAGCAACCCTTTTCTCACCCTCATGGCTTGTTGTAATATTTAATTACGTAATTACAAGATCTGAGATGACTGACCTAAGAAGGCTTGGAAACCATTTGTGCTAGAAGTCATTTGGTGACAAAAATATGTGAACCGTACAAGAGTCTAACCCTCTGTCCTTAATCATGTAGCCCACCCGGGGCAGGGACGGTGCATCTCACATACCGGAGCAAATGAAAGCCTCAGCGGGTATCTCCTCCCCCTTCCTGCATGGAACCTTCGCACCTGTGTGCTATCTCTTCCGACCCCCCCCCCCACCCCCGGCGGCCCCACCCCTCACTCGAGGACAGACCCCTCTGCTGGTGTGACCTGAATTTCTCCTCCGGCGCTCTGGATGCCCTTACACCTTTTCAGCCAGGTAACACTCAGTTATTCTGTACCCTCGACGGCTGTCTGTCACCTGGGTCATCCTCTTCAACATCCAAGCATGTTCAATAAACACTCTGCCTCGAAAGGAAGAAGGAAAGGCCCCTCCGGCTCTCTCCCCTCACCACGCCACACTGGACTTCTCTAAGGACGTGTCCCCATGACCCTGGCGCCAAATCTGAGGGACAGTTTCCAGTCCTCAGCTTTGCCTGACTTCCCAACAGCATTCGTGTGGTTGGTTGCTCGTCCCTTCTCTGTTCCTTGAAGCCTTCTCCTCCTTTGGATCTTTATTTGTGTATTTATTTGGCCACATTAGGTCTTAGTTGTGGCATGTGGGATCTCCAGTTGAAGCAAGTGCGGTCTAGTTCCCTGACCAGGGATCGAACATGGGCCCCCTGTATTGGGAGCACAGGGTCTTAGCCACTGGACCACCAGGGATGTTCTCCTTTGGTTTTTCATGGTACTAGATTCTGGCTCCATTGGTTTTAAGCCTTCTCTCGTTTGCAGGCTTATCCTGCAGTGACCTGTCCAAGCTCGTTGGGGCTACGTTCTCTCCCGCTTTTCCTTCCCGTCTCCCCGGGCAGTCCTGTTTGTGACTTCAGCCTCTGCCTCTCCCCCAGTGGAGCCACATTCCAGGCTTCTGAGACAGCGACCTCCTCGGCGTCTCCTCTTGGTTGCCTTGAACAGTGGTCCCACCCCGCGTCTTCAACCGCCTTGGACACTGACGTCTTACCAGCTTCCCTGTTGACTCTTGTGAAGCCGACAAAACAGGTATCACTCCTGACCCATCTTTCAGGTCACTGATTCAGCCTATCAAAGTCTGGTTGATTTTGCTTCTGGAATAGCTCTTGAAACCTTCTCTACTTTTCTCCATTTTTTCCCCCACTATCTGTAGGCAATGAAGTGTAGTAGCCAAGAGGGTGGTCTCTGCAATTAGACCTCTGCGTGCCTCATTTTTCATCTGTACAGTGGGTGTAATAATAGTATCTGTCTCATAGGGGTCTCTGCAATTAGACCTCTGCGTGCCTCATTTTTCATCTGTACAATGGGTGTAATAATAGTATCTGTCTCATAGGGTTTCTGTTAGGATTAAATGAGTGAACCCACACGAAGTAATTAGTGCCCAGTATGTGGGGTTGGAGAAGGAAATGGCAACCCACTTCAGCATTCTTGCTTGGGAAATCTCACGGACAGAGGAGCCCGGCAGGCTTCATTCCGTGGGGTTGCAAGAGTCGGACACGACTTGGCGACTGAAGCACCACCACTACAGTGTGGGGGGATTCCCTGCCACTGATGCCCACCTGGACCTGCAGAGCAGCTCCTCAAATTCATTACAGTCCCTCTGCAGCCTCCTCCTTGTCACCAGAATAATCTTTTTGAAACTCAACTACGACTCTGTCGGCTCCTTGCATATAGCATGGGAATGGCTTCCCGTTGCCCCTAGAGAAAGGGTGGAAAAGCCTTAACACACTTGGGGACATGGCAGGACTTCACTCACCAGCTTCTCCAGCAGCATCAGGCACCCCTACCTTCCCTGAGCCCGCACTCTGCCCTGGGCCTCCTCTCAGCTCCACGATCGCTTTGATCACCTGCACCCTGTTCCCGGGTCCCTGCTCGGGCTCTCGCCCCTCCCCTCGTCTCCTAGTCATTTGTCCGGTTGCAGCTCAAAGTCGCTTTCTCAGGCAGCGTCTTTGAACACCACCCAGACCATTTCCAGGCAGTCCCTTGGTTACACAGAGTAGTCCTCCTCTCTTCCAGACAAGAGTCAGACACTTGGGCTTCCCTGGTGGCTCCGTGGTCGAGAATCTGCCCAGCATTGTAGGAGACACGGTGTGATCCCTAGGCCTGGAAGAGCCCATGGAGAAGGAGATGGCAACCCACTCCAGTATTGCCTGAGAAATCCCGTGGACAGAGGAACCCTGGTGGGCTGCAGTCCATGAGGTTGCAAAGAGTCGGAGACGACTGAGCGACTAAACAACAAAGTGGATTTATTTAAGCTCCATTTCATTTTCCATATCCCCTCTGTTGAATTAATCAATGTAGCAGTATAAGACAGAACTTATAACTGAATATTCAATCTTTTGGTTGGAATCTGAGGGACTTAATTCCTGCTCTGTCAGCATCTCCTGAAAATGGTGGTTGTTTTGTTTAATCAACAAACGCAGAAGTGTGTGTTACTGAGATGCTTAGTTTTCAAGCCCCTGACTCCTGTGCGTTTTGTGTCCATAACTCCTCCATCCCTTCTGAGAAGGTCCAAGGAGCCCGTCAAAACGGTCGGAACAGCAGCTTCTGACCACAAGATGGCGTCAGATTTCAGGAATTAGCCAGAGTCCATTGCCTGTCGGGGTGTGTTCCTTTAAGAAGACGTTAAAGGGTTTGATAATTATGTGGCACCGTGTTTTGCGTCATAGGTATTTAGCTTAATCCCCTTTACCTAAAGCAGCTAAGTGAGCGTATAAATCTTTGATCAGACTGGAAGGGGAGGGGGGTTATTCATCGCTAGGTCAGGACAGATGTAAACCAGGGCTATTCGGGCTGCCCAGGGACGTCTTTCCACTCCATTTAGAGCGGAGGCCAGCCAGATGACAATGTATTTACAGACCCTCCGATGAGGGCTTGAAGTCAGAGACAGAGGAGCCCTCCCAAACAGCGCCTGAACTCCACCGACAGAAGTGTGACTCCAGAAACCAGTCTGTTTCAGGAGGGGTGGGGAGAAGGATGCTTGGTCCAAAGGCCCCCATGTTTACTTGTGGGTGCAGCATCCTTACCTTGGGGAGATGCCTTAGGACCATAAGGGCTCTGTGTAGATAGGAAGTGCCTTTGATTTGCTGGCGGGCTGCAGCCCGTGGGGTAGGTTGCATGAGTTGGGCGCAACTTAGCTCACTAATAACTGCAGCTTAGCTAACTAAACAACAGCAACAGCAGTTTCATATCTTGCGTTCCTAAGCTTTGTGGGAGTGAGGAAGGCAAGGAACATGTCACCCCTCCTTTATAAAAGAGATTGAGGTTCAAGGGGGTGAAGCAACTCGGCCGTGTGTGTGATGGTGTCAAACCCTGGACCCCCGCCTTGTTGCTTAGAGAAGGGGAACTGTTTCTTTTTAATTTAAAGCATCCGAATCACCTTAGGTCATTCAGCACAGAGGAGAACGCGTAATGTTCAAATACAAACACGGGACGCAGCCCACACCTATAAGAGCCTTCCCAGCGGGATAAGCTCGTGGAGAAAGTCACCGTGTGTCTCCTTTCTCCTCTGCGCTCCAGACCACGGCCGGCCTCTGTGTCCTGAGGGCTGGCCTTCCTCACCCCAGGAGGGTCTCAGCAAGCTGGGCTCACTGGGGTTCTGATGGTCCAGCAGGGAGAGGGACCTGCAGTGGGTCAATGGGAAAGGGACACTTGGGGAGAGTGACCCAGTTGGCTTCCCGGGGACCAAAGGCTGAGCTGTGTGTCCTGTTCTCACGCAGCCCTGGGAGGTGGCAGGCCTCCGATGGGGGTGACCTGCGGGTTCTGGGGATCCGAAGGCTCGGCTCAGGGTTTGGAAAGTGAAGCCAGCTTTCCTCCGGCCACGCTGGGGCCGGGGAGTGATGCTGGGAGTGGATCTCACGGGGCGGATGGTGAGCATCTCAGAGGCAGTCCTGAGGGACTGAAGAGTGAAGGTTTCTTTTGCTGAGGTTCTGGCTCTCAAGGAGGGAGCTGGGTTGGCCCGTAGTGACTAAGACTGAATGTCTCACCAGGCGTGGTGGAGAGGCTCAGAGTCACAGCTCATTTGGTTTAGACAAAACAATGCAAAACAAAACATGAGACGAGTCTTGCACTGAGCATTGTCAACTTAACCCATCCTCGCTAATGATTACAAGTAAGAACAAGCTTGCAAAGCTCTTCCCCAGACCAGAGACAAACACAGGGAGAACCCCACAGCCCTGGGTTTTCTCATATCTTCCTTCGCATCTCGCATCTTGGGTCCTTTGGTGTAGCTGAGAGCCAGGCTCTGTGCTCTCAGACCCAAACGCGGGTCATCCTGCCTGGTCACCTCCTCTGGCCTTTAACTCCCCCTTCCCACTCACCCCACTTCCTGGTTATCTGACCTGCTAGTGCCCGCAGAGTCACCAAGATGCTAAATGCAGACTCTGGGCCTCTTCCTCATTTCAGTTGACTTGACTCAGAGTCCCAGGCAGGTCAGAACTAAGAATCTGTGTTGTTAAATGTTCCCCCAGCCGTCCCTGGTGGCTCAGAGGGTAAAGTGTCTGCCTGCAATGCAGGAAACCTGGGTTTGATTCCTGGGTCAGGAAGATCCCCTGGAGAAGGGAATGGCAACCCATTCCAGTACTCTTGCCTGGAAAATCCCACGGACAGAGGAGCCTGGTGGGTACAGTCCACGGGGTCGCAAAGAATTGGACACGAGTGAGTGACTTCACTTTTGCTTTCTTTCCAGCTGTTTATGATCCTTTTTATTTAAAACCCCCAGTACTGGGTTGAATAGTGACCCTCCAAACTTCGTGTCCACCTGGGACCTGTAGATGAGGCCTTCTTTGGAAATAGGATCTTTACAGGTTAGCGTGAGGTCCTTCTGGGTTCGCTTGGGCCATAATCGTGCCTGGTGTCCTTGTAAGGAGAGGGAGGAGCTGTTTGCAGTAGATGGGAACGCCTGTGTGCATGGCCTTGGTCTGTTGGGTTTCCGGAAAAGATTTCTCATGGTAGACGTGTATTTTCGAACCTTGGAAACCCAGTGTACAGCACCTCGGGCCTGGTGTGAAATGAGTCCATCGCCCCGTCACCCCTACGGTTGTCATCTTCAGGGGCTGTCTCAGCCCTGCCACTTCCTATTAAATGTCAGATCCTGTTCCAGATGCATTAGCCAACCTGCTTCCCAGGTATTCAAAACCGTCTGGGTAGCTGCTTTTTACACTTTAGCAAAAGTAGTTGGTTCAAACTCTGAAGTACCCATTGTTAAACCTCTGAGGCATGCTTTTGAATGACCCAAATGTATATGTGAGGAATTCAATTGAGAAAGTTGAGAACAGAGTACTCCCCCCAACAAATGTGTGGTTCAGTCAAGAGATCTTAGGTTTGGCAAGACGATTAAGGAGCATCAAGCATTTTCTGTGTCAGAACGGTGGAAGCACATCGTGCTTTTTTGTTTGTTTGTTTATTTGTTTATTTTTTCCCTTGTGTATGTGAGGAGAGTGACTCCTCTGGAAAAATGTGCTTAGTCACTAAGTATCAAGGCAAAGCTTAGCGTTTTCTGAGAAGAGAATTACACCTGTGCGCCATAAGGAGAACTGAGGAGAGCTTAACATGATCTGTAAATATAAGGTGTGACTATGAAGTTAAGCTACTCTGGGGGACATGTTACAGAAATAAATTTTACTATCTTGTTACATTTTTAGTCATAAAAAGTTTATGCTCCTGTTTGTGGAGAAGTACCTTTTCTAAGTGATAGTTCAGACGCACCTGGAAACTTTTCGCATGTTGAAAAAGGGTGACTTCAAAAACTGCTTCCTCTGTTTTACCTCTATTTTTTTCAAACTCTGGGATATGGCCCATTAGGTAGATTGTGACATTATTTTAGGGTCACAAATAAGCTGAAATGTATGACATCACCGATATTTGATTTTTTTGATGACGGTGCCATGCAGTGTGTGGAATCTTAGTTCCCCGACCAGGGTCAGAACCTGCAGAGGGAGGGAGGAGCCATAACTTCTGGATCGTCAGGGAAGTTCTTCTTTTTCCTCTTTATTGCTTTTAAATTTTACCTCACATTTATTGTCATCCAATAAAGCTGCTTTTGGTAACAGAAGAGGTGGGGATTCAGACCAACCCTCTTGCTAAAAATAAAGTAAAGCTAGAGAAAGTATAAAATGCAGTTTTAAAAATCATCAAAGAATCAACAAGGTGGAAGAAATTAATGACCAAGATCAGAGAAGACAGAAATCAAGAGAGTGAGGCTAGTATTGGGAGCCACTCTTGGCCTGGATCAAGCTATGTCATCGAATCATTTCTACAAGTGATTTTTCAAATACAAATGTCTAGCACACACACACACACAAATTAGCATGGAAACGTTTTTTTTAAACCCAATAAAATATGTGTGTGTGTGTGTGTGTGTGTGTGTGTGTGTGTGTGTGTATCAGTCCAAAAGCCAGCTTCTTATTCAATTGTGTCTAACACTTTCAGGGAGGCATTTCCTTCAAATCAGGAGGAAGGCAAGAACGCCTGTTACTTCTCCAGTTATTTAACATTGCATTGGAATGTTAGCTAATGCAACCAAGCAGGAGAAAACACGCTTGTAAGAGCTGGAAAGGAAGAGGCAAACTCTTTGTTGACAATATAATTACATATCTAGAAAAACCAAAAGAATCAGTGGAAAAGCACTGCAAACCATAAGATAATAAGGCAGCAGGACATAAAATTAGCCTAGTAAAATTGCTAGCCTTTGTAAATATAAACTATAAGCCACTAGAAGGTATAATGGAAGGGAAGACCCTGTATACAGTAACAAAATTTTAAATGCCTAGACAGAAACCTAGTAAGAAATATGCAAAAATAATAAGAAACCTGCAAAACACTAGTGAAAGATATAAAAAGAACTTTGAACAAACTGAGTAAAAAAAGCACCATAATCTTGAGTAGGGAAACTTAACATCATAAAGATGTTATTTCTCTCTAAATTAGTTTTATAAATTTAATGCAATCTCAATAAAAATTTCCTCAGGCTTTTTTTTTTTTTTCTGGAACTAGACAAGTTGATTATAAAGTTTATATGGATGAATAAACAACCAAGAATAGCCAGGAAATATTTGGAAAGAATATTTAATGCATAGCTAATCCTATTAGAGTTAGCAAAACATTTAACATCCTCTAAATTAAAACAGTGAGGTATTGGCTCAGGAAAAGACTTATAAACTAGTGGATCAGAATAGAACGCCCAGAAATATACATAAGGAAAATTTAGTATATGACAAAAGAGGCATTGAAATCAGAAGGGAAAACTGAATAGTATTGGGGCAAATGAACTTCGGTAAAGAAAAAGAAAAAAAATTAGATCTTTTTCTCATAATGTATGCCAGGAGAAATTATAAATATATTAGAAATGTAAATGAAAATTAAACAACAACAAAAAAGAAAAATACTAGAAGGAAAAATGGGTAAATCTTTTATGACCCCAAAGTGGAAACTTCTAACTAAAAAATCTAGACAACAAAAGAAATTTGACAACTTTGCAAACAACAAAATAAGTCACAAGATAATTGCTCAGTGGGCAAGTCATGTCTGACTCATGACCCCATGGACTGCAGCACGCCAACCTTCCTTGTCCTTCACTATCTCCTGGAGTTTGCTCAAATTCATTTCCATGAGTTGGTGATGCTATCTAACCATTCTCGCTTGGAGGATTCCATGGACGCAGGAGCCTGGCAGGCTACAGTTTAAGGGGTTGCAAAGAGTTGGACAACTGAGCGACTAACACTTTCACTTTAACAGTTAATTCATTCAGTTCAGTTGCTCAGTCGTGTCTGACTCTGCGACCCCGTGGACTGCAGCATGCCAGGCCTCCCTGTCCATCACCAACTCCCGAAGTAATTACAAATTCGGAAAAAGTCAACTTATATCACCAGGTACTTACTTAACCCACGTCTCCTGTGTCTTCTGCATCGCAGATGGATCCTTTACCTGCGCAGCCATCGGGGAAGCCTTAATATAATAAAGATTTCCTAAAAATTGAAAGGATCTACAACCTGACTTTTTAAAAGATTAGCAAAGGTGTGAATAGAGAATTCTCAGAAAAGGTACATGAATAGCCCTCATTCACAATAAGAGCACTGCATGTCAAAACTACTTAGATTCATCTCTCATCAGTCAGATTGAAAAAAAAAAAACTCCCAAGTTTGACAATGTAAATTTTGCAAGGCTATATGAAAATGAGCACTTTCATACACTGCAACTGTGGACCCCAAATGGTACAATTTCTATGAAATGAAATTAGCATTATCTAGCAAAATTGCATATGTATGTCCTCTTTGATCCAGCAATCATATGTCCAGGAGTCTATCTCAAATATTCAATTGCAAATATATGAAGACATATGCAGAAAGCTTTTCACCATGACCTTATTTGTTACAGCAAAAGGCTGGAACAACCCAAATGTTTCTCAGTAGAGAGTCAGTTAATAAGCTATGGTGTATCCATGAAGTAAAGTACTATGAAGTGTAAAAAGAAATGAAAAGACAACCCCCACTTCCTATGATGGAGTAGTTAGCAGAAAACTGTCTCTTCCACTGAGAACAACTGAAAAAGCTGGGAACAATTAAAATCGATGTGTTTGAAATTTTCAGAGAGTCACTACAAGAACCTGAGTTGAAGGATCAAGACACCAGAGAGAGGAATTCCATGGCACCCCAGTGGTTAGGGCTCTGCGCTTCCACTGCACGGTGCACGGGTTCGATTCCTGGTCAGGGAACTAAGATTCCTTCATGGTGCGCAGCAAGATACCAGAGGGAAGGGAGACTCACTGAAGTGGGCCTCGCTTCCTGAAGCTGCTTTTCTCCTCTTGGCATCTCGAAACTCTTGGCGCTGAGAAAGAGGCTGAGAGGTTTGTGGAAGCATCACCACTCCCAGCAGACTTATCGGTCTGAGGAAATAAAACCTGGAGCGCGGGGCTCCCACGTCAGCCAGGATTCCAGAAGCAAAGGTTCCAGAGAAAAAGGGAGGTACAGAGAAAGGAGCCTGACATTTGGTGGTTTTCACTTTGAAGTCCTTGGTGAATCTTAATCACATAAAGTGAAAGGCTGAGACGCCAAGAAAAGCAGCTGGAAAACAGAGTGGAATTTTTGGCAGTCTTATGTTATTGTGGAGATAAAAATTGGAAACCAGGAACTGACCAGGAGGCTGCACTCCATAAATGCTGTAGGCTTTCAGCTGGGGTCCTAAGAGAGGGTGCCTGAGCGTCAACCAAGCCTCACTACAACTCAGCCTTGAATCACCTTAGTTCCTGGCTGAACTGAGAAAAGCTGCCCGCCAGACCAGAGAGTGAACCTTCTCTGAAGTAAAATAACTTCATCCAGAGCTTTCTGTCAGGCACAGGGGTGAGCATCCCATCCAGAATTATCAGGATCCCAGATATAGAGCCAAGGGAGAAAAGCGAAACAGAATATACTCCACAGGTGTCCCAGATTACTGCCCTTACCAGACACAGATTTAAAAATAATTGTAATCAATGTGATCGAGAAAATAAATGAAAAAACCAAAGACTAGAGAGCTGGAATCAATATTTTCAAAGAAGCAAATAGAAGTTCTAGAATTGAAAAATATAAAATAATCAAAAATTGAACTAAAAAGTGGCATTTAACAGCAGACTGGACACAGCTGAAGAGAGGACTGATAAGCTGGACAGGCTACAGTAGAAAATAGCCTGACTAAAGAACAAAAAAAAAAAAATCAAAAAGATGGAAACACAGAAAAGCGTACGAGACGTGTGACATGGTCTGTCATATAAGACGTTCTAGCAAATGGAATTGGAGTCCCGAAAGGGAAGAAAGAGAATGTGGCAGAAGCAATATTTGAGGAGATAATAACCAAGGGAATTTCCCCAAAGGGATAAGGAAATTTAAGTCACAGGATTAAACATTACAAAGAACCCCAAGCAGGATCAAGGCACCATATCTTACACTTTGGCACAACATAATCGAATTAATCTAAGCAATCTCTGCGAGATAGTGGAGGGAAGAGGAGCGCTGCAGTCCATGGGGTCACAAACAGTTGGACACGGCTGAACAACAATTGAATCCGAAGAGAAATCGTGAAAGTACGTATAGAAAAAAGATGCTTTACTTTTTAAGACTAAAAGCTACTTCTCAGCAGAAATTATGGAAACCAAGTGATGAAACAACAGCTTTAAAAAACTAAAAGGAGATAACAGGCAGTTTAGAATTCCATATCTGGTGAAAATATCCTTCTAAAGAGGAGGCAAAATGAAGATATTTCCAGAAAAAAAAAAAGCTGAGGGTATAGATCCCTGTATTTCGCAGGTAGACGTATTAGAAGAAATAGTAAGTGGAGTTTTCGTGTTTTGCATCATGACTGTGGTAGGTTCTCCTGATGCACTGAGGTACGCGATTCTTTTAATTTACTAATTTCTTGTTTAGGCTCGTTGCATCTGTTGCCTTCACTTAGACTATATTTCTTTTTTTCTTTTTGGTATTAAGATTATGTAAGATGAATTAGAAATGCATCTTTGTAGTCTGGAATATTCTGGAATAGTTTACTCACTGAAGGATTATTTATATCTTTTTTGATAAGACTCTTTAAAATCCACCTGAATCTAGTGTTGTATTTGGGGCTTGTACTTTGTAACTTGTTCAGTTTTTTTTTCCCCAAAGGATTAGTTTTCATGCAAGTTTCTGCCTCTTCCTGATTTTGATGATTTAAATTTTCCAGGCACTGTCCTACCTCATCCAGATTTTCAGACACATGGGCAGAATTGCATATAATAGTCTTTCCTCTATACTGTGATAATTTCTCTTTTCCTATCTCATATTACAGATTCATGTTTCTTTTTTTTTTCTCTTTTCTTTCCTGCACACAGTTGCCAGGGATTTGTCTTTTTTGTTGGACCTTTAAAAGCAAAAATCTTGATTTTACTTATTAATTATACTTTTTTGTTGTTGTCTAATTTATTACTTTTGCCTTTATCTCTACCAATTCTTTTTTTCTCACTTCATTTTGACTTATTTTGTATTCTTAAAATTTTTGAGTGAAGATTAGTTTATTTAGTTCCTTAATTCCAATTACTTTTTTTTTTGAGGTTCTTTATTTAAATGTGAATTTGAAGATAGATGTCTTCTCAAGAGAACTGAAAACATCATTTCCAAATTCCAACTGTGGTACTGTATGAATTGTTATCTCTTATTTAAGGAATCAGTCTGAGAGATTTCACGTGAAAATATGAAGTTAGATATACAAGAGAGAAAACAAGATTGTTAGCCTTGTAAATTAGAAAGATGTGTCTTTATGAAAACATTAAGAACTGTGAATGACCATGTTTCTCTTCTTTTATTCCTACTTGAACCAAGGATTATCCAAATTCCCATTTCCTAAAGTTGCTATTCAAAAAAGGAACATCTTTTTTGTTCCTTTTAAACAAGGAACATCTTTCCTTTAAAAATATCATCCTACCTGGAGAAGGAAATGGCAACCCACTCCAGTACTCTTGCTTGGAAAATTCCATCAACAGAGGAGTATGGTGGGCTACAGTCCATGGGGTCGCAGGGAGTCAGACACGACTGAGTGACTTCAGTTCATTTCTTCTCTTAGAAGTTTGGGACATGGTGCTTGGATAGTCAGGCTTCCTTGGGGAATTGTTTTAAACATCATGAATTTGAGGCTAATTGACAAAACACAGTCCCCGAAGGACTAAGCATCTGTCCTGGCAGAATGTGGCTGCCCTAGCAGTGAGAAATGACCTTGACTGTCCTTAAAGGGTAAAGGCAGAATATTGGAAATAAAATCTTTTTGATACATTTTTGAATGATAAAAAAAAATAAATAAAAATAAAAATAAAAATATCATCCTCTTTACCCCAAGTCTTGATTATTAATATTACTTGTCAGATCTCGTTCCTTTTTGACCAGCCAGTTCTCCAAGTTCAACCAACTTTGTTCAGAAACATTTACAATTTTTTACAATGTGGAAAAGCGATTCATTTCCATTGAAGAGAGCCTTTTCACAATTCCCGAAATGAAATTTGAGCTTACACAAAGAGAGCCTCAGACAGAAAGGGTAATTTTTCATAAACTACTGAATATGAGATGCAGGCTGGATGCTTGTCTGTGACCTTAGCCTTGTGGCTCCCGCCACGGAACTGAAGGGCTAGTCTTCATTGTTCTGTGGCTCAGCCTCACGCATGAATACTTGTGTATGACAGAAGCATCCAGCAGGGCGATTCTTCATCAGTTTAAATTGTTTGTAGTCTCTTTTGTGTGTATAATTCAGAATTTAAACATCCCTCTAAGTGCATTTGTTTGTACGTTACTCAAGCTTCACACTGGGGCTTTGAGACGTTCCTGTGTACTCTTTCTCTGTGAAATGCCTGCTTAGCATGGATGAGAAGGCAGTAGTGGGGTGGAGAACATGACCCGAGGCCCCGAGAACATGCCCAAGGAACCCAGAACGCCTGCGAGAACCCAGCGGGGAGAATGAGACGCTGAATGAAGAGTGGGAAGTTGGGGCAGCAGCATCGGGACGATACCCAGGACAGAGCCTGCTTTTAGGAACCGGACAGATATTCATGGGTGATGGGTGATCAGGATGAATTAAGAAGGAACGTGGTGGTTGTGTGCCTGGCAGGAGAGACACAGCGTGAGAAAGCTGGGAAGGTGTGGGGGGGCTGGTGTGTGCAAAGGGGCTCTTCACGAACACCCGAAGCAAGTGTGGGCAGGACGCAGGGACTGAGGTTCCCGGCAAGGAGGGCCTTGAACGTCCCCCAGGTGGGCACTGAAGCGTCTCCGGGGGTGACCTGATCACACTGGGACTGGATGGAGGGAAAACCAACATCCAGTCTAGTCAAGGCTATGGTTTTTCCTGTGGTCATGTATGGATGTGAGAGTTGGACTGTGAAGAAAGCTGAGCACCGAAGAACTGATGCTTTTGAACTGTGGTGTTGGAGAAGACTCTTGAGAGTCCCTTGGACTGCAAGGAGATCCAACCAGTCCATTCTGAAGGAGATCAGCCCTGGGATTTCTTTGGAGGGAATGATGCTGAAGCTGAAACTCCAGTACTTTGGCCACCTCATGCGAAGAGTTGACTCATTGGAAAAGACTCTGATGCTGGGAGGGATTGGGGGCAGGAGGAGAAGGGGACGACAGAGGATGAGATGGCTGGATGGCATCACTGACTCTATGGATATGAGTGAGTGAACTCCGGGAGTTGAACTGAGGCAGCCCTCGCAGTGACGTCGCTGGTACCATGATAACTGGCATCAAGAGACTAGCCACAGGGATGATGGAAAGTGGACGAATTTGTGATAGAGGCAACATTCTATTACTCTCAGTCACTGGTTGGATATGGGGCCTAAAGGAACAGAATGACTTGTGATAAGCAGGCTTCACCAACCAGGTGGCTGATGATGTCGTTCGCTGAGAAGGACCGCAGCCACCCAGGTCATCTGCAGAATGTGAGCAGAGCGCTGATGCATGCTGGAAGGCATGAGAAAAGTGGAGACCACCCGAGAACCACGCGGGACATCTCAGAGCCCCGAGCTGAGTGCCTGGTGCTGTATCGCAGGCTCCCATGCGCTATCTGTTTCACACATGGGAGTGTGTTTAGGTCAGTCCTAACCTCCCAGTTGATATCTCTCTTAAAGAAGATGTGTTCCATATTTACAATGGAATATTACTCAGTCACTACTCAGTTCAACTCCCGGAGTTCACTCAGACTCACGTCTATCAAGTCAGTGATGCCATCCAGCCATCTCATTTGTAGAGATATGGATGGCCCTCGAGTCTGTCATACAGAGAGAAGTAAGCCAGAAAGAGAAAAACAATAATGTATATTTATGCATATATGTGGAATCTAGAAAAATGGTACAGATGAACCTATTTGTTGGGCAGGAATAGTGACTCAGATGTAGAGAACAGATGTGTGGTTTTTAATAAGGGGTCCCCACTGGTGGGGCTGAGTGGGCTTGTCCTGTAATGTTCCCCTTGCCCTGCTCGCCTTGGCTGGGCCTGGGCCCCAGCTTGGGGTGAGGACTGGATTTTTCCCGTTGCCCCCTCTTCCAGCACTGATTCATGGGGAGGGCTTTGCTCTCAGTACCCCTGGTTGGTCCGTCACCCTGGGGGCTGACGCTTCTTGTTACCTGTACGACTCTAGCTCCTAATATGTAGCAAAAAGCCACCTGGAAGATTTATTTACACACCACTGCATGTTATTGAGTTGAAGGAAGCTTAGCAGTCCATTCAGCCCTGTATAACTGCTTTTTAAGATGAGCAAGACAGATTCTTAAAATGGATAGCCAACAAGGACCTTCTGTACAGCACAGAGAACGCTGCTCCATGTGATGAGGCAGCCTGGACGGGAGGGAGTTTGGGGGAGAATGGGTACATGTATATGTATGAGTGAGTCCCTTTGCTGTGCACCTGAAACTCTCACACTGTTGTTAATTGGCTATTCCTCAATACAAAATAAAAAGTTTAAAAAATTACACACACACACGCACACACAAAAATGAGCAACTCAGGGTAAGAGGAAAATGAAGAGAGAGACAAGAAAGGCCAGAGTATAGATGAGCTGAGTGGTATGAGGTCTGCTGGGGGTAGGAGGGAGTCTTGCCTTTGACCTTGAAAGTCCAGGGGTGGTAGCTGGGAGAGAAACACTCACGTTCCAAAGTCTACGAAGTTCCGAAGACTCATTCAGTAAATGCTTGGTGGCTTATAGCCATGCCAGGCGCTATTTTTGCCTCTGAGATCACAACAGTGGGCAAGACAGAAGGATTTCTTCCCTCACGAGATCACATTAGGTGGAAGCAGACAGACTATAAAAGGCAGAACGTATAAGAGCTATTAATTAGAGTTCAGAGAGGATTAAGCGAAGTGAATGTGCTCGAAGGTGGCCTGGAGGTGACCCTGAGGTCTGGGTGACAATGGGGAGCCTGATCTTGACCATCTGGGAGGGGAGCCCAGGGGCAGGGGGAGAGCTGGAGCAAAGGAATGACTTCGTCTTATTTGGGGAACAAAACACAGAGGCCTCCATGGTTGGGACATGGAGGGGTCAGGGCGAGCATGGTCTGAGCTGAGGTCAGAGGTCAGCAGCGATCACAGTGGGCTTTGCAAGTCAAGGTTGGAGTCACAGGGCAGAGAGGAGGCCTGGAGGGCGCTGGGCGGGCGGCTTCCAGGATGTGAGTCAGGTTTTCAAAAGGTCGCCTTCTGTGTGGTCTCTGCACCGTGGATGCGCCCGTGTGAAACGGTGAGCCCGGTCAGAGAGAGACGAATGTGGCTCCAGTGAGGCCGACGAGCCGGGGTGAGACCCCGAGCAGAGAAGAGACAGACGGGCAGGGAATCCGGTGTTGTCTCGGTGATAGGGAGACTGGCTTGGGGTCTCCCTCCTGGAGGCACCCCCATCCGCCTGCTGCCCCCCTGGCGGTGTTGCCTGTGATCATTCCACTCTGTCAAGCAGCTGTCCGATTTCTTCACCATATAATCACTGTTTCCCCCTTGCAACTCATATGCAGTCTGTGAGCAGACTCGAGGAGCTATCTCTGCCACGGGGACGCAGCAGTGACAGGGTGGAAGAAAGTTCTTCCCTCCTGTGGGAACGTGAGGAACGTGGGGCTTGAGCTCCATCCACCTGGAACTGGGACTGCCCACCTCTGAGTTGCGAGCTTGCAGGTGTCACAGGGGGATGGATTAGGGCTGAGAGAGAGCCCAGTAAGGGGCTTGGATGTTTCCAGGCAAGGATGACGCAACTTGCATCCATGAAGTGATAAGGTGACTGGCATTCCTATGGTTTTTCCAGTGGTCATGTATGGATGTGAGAGTTGGACTATAATGAAAGCTGAGCACCGAAGAATTGATGCTTTTGAACTGTGGTGTTGGAGAAGACTCTTAAGAGTCCCTTGGACTGCAAGGAGATCCAACCAGTCCATCCTAAAGGAGATCACTCCTGAATATTCATTGGAAGGACTGATGTTGAAGCTGAAAATCCAATACTCTGACCACCTGATGCGAAGAACTGACTCATTTGAAAAGACCCTGATGCTGGGAAACATTGAAGTCCAGAGGAGAAGGGGACAACAGAGGATGAGATGGTTGGATGGCATCACCGACTCAATGCACATGAGTTTGGGTAAACTCCAGGAGTTGGTGATGGACAAGGAGGCCTGGCATGCTGCAGTCCATGGGGTCGCAAAGAATCGGACACCACTGAGCGACTGAACTGAACTGAACTGAACTGAATGCCTCCTGCAAGAGACATGAATGGGTTCTAATCCTCAATCTTATCTTTAAGAGTTAACTATTTGATACCTGTCCGAGACCACATTTCAGGAAAGCGCTTTAGTTCCCCAAGGGGAGACTGGCAGCAGGAAAAAGGGACATCCACACTGGTCTCATACCCAAGCCTGGAAAAAGCTGCACCAAGAAGATTGATCTGGGGCGTGAGAAAGAGCCAAGAGAGGAGCTGGCCCAGCCCAGCCCCCGGGGGGTCGGGCGTCTGTAGAGGAGACCCGGCGATAAGCCCTGTAGGACAGGCCCCGTCCATCCTCCTGGGAGCATCTTGACCCCACAGAGGAAGAGGCAGTATCCATGCTTTTGTACACACCCCATAAACATCCAAGCTATTATATGCTCAAAATATTATACATGAACACATGTGATCTTAAAGATAAGTAAAAACAGAAGACAGGGAATACTTAAGGTCAAAAGGATGAGATGAAGAGAAAAGTTAGAACCCAGATATTCAAGCTTTAGATTACTAAATAGTTACTGACACTGGTTACTGCATTTGCCTTTGAACTCCTTGGCAGTAACAGCAGAAGTGGAAACATCAGGTAGTTACAAAAATCTCATTTCCATGAGA
Source organism: Budorcas taxicolor (assembly GCF_023091745.1). Taxonomy (NCBI): domain Eukaryota; kingdom Metazoa; phylum Chordata; class Mammalia; order Artiodactyla; family Bovidae; genus Budorcas; species Budorcas taxicolor. The sequence goes on from NC_068920.1 coordinate 15,519,846, forward strand.
AAAACCTTGTCTGTTACTCAGGAGAAACAAAACACACCCCGGCGTTTAAATATGAATACGTCTGCCGATAATTCGCTTACTGGTAATAAAGCTTCTCTTCCATTTAGCCTTTTGTTAGTTTTCTCTGTAATTGACTTTTACTTGTAGGAGCCATGGTTAAAACATCTGTAAATGCTGGGATATGCTCAAGATCTGTGTATCAGGACAGTGAAGTAACAGGAATGTTGAGTTGTTTGGAGAGATCACATGGGGTGATGTAACATCACAGTTATCCAAAACCATAGATTCTGAGTCCAGGGACTGAGGGCTTGGTCCAGTTACACCAGGGAGTGCACTGGAGCTGGCCCCGTGGGGCACTATGAAGCACAGATTCTAACCTCAGGAACCAGCAACAGAGAAATCACTAGACATCCAACAGCAACAAAAAAGGCACTGCAGATAATGATGGGAAATTGCTTACATAATGGGAAACAATGCAATAGTAACTTATGGACACTCTCAATCCTGCCCTTTGGAGAGGTTTCAGGTCTTACTATCTTTAAGGATTCTGCTAAGACCTTTTGTTTCAAAGGACTCCTCCAAATGTGGGATTAGTGGGGGGGCGGGGGGGGGGGTACTTGGAAACTGGATTCATTCACTCGGTCAGTTAGTCAGTCAACAAACCTGACTTGAGCTCCTTGTGTGAGCCTGGTGACGAGATGGAGAAGGGGAACTCAAGATGCTCTCCAGTCTGAAATGTAGAAGAGCACAGGGAGATATGCAGGCAGAGGCGTCCTAGTACAGCGGCGTGTTTGCAGAGCACTTAGGAATTATTTTCAATGCTTATTTTCACGTTGTCGAGCAAGGTCTGTTTAGGAACCCCTGTTTGCTGTGGCAGAATCTGGCAGAAAAACCAGATTGTACTCTTGGGCCATCTTTCCGCACCAGACCACAAGGGGGTGCTGTGTGAGGCCACCCTGAGGGGTTCCAAGAGAACTCTGCTTTAGAGCCACAAAATGCAGGACCCTTAGGCGAGAAATTTTGCCACCATGCTAGGAGGTGCCCACATGAAGGCCTTGCTCTCTGGGGTGAGGGGGTGCTGGCCAGTCACCCTGGGGGGATGTAAAGGACTCTTGAGGGACTCCTAACCACAGCAGCGGCCTGGGACCCTTACTTGTCCACCCCTTCTGGGGAACTTTGCTACAGAAAACTCCGCGTGGCAGGCCTGGACAGGCCCTCTTCTTAGTGCTCCTTGCATTCCTTTTGTTTCTTGCTTATTGATTTTTCCTTTTGCAAACAGGATAGGGGTACCCACTACTCAAGGAAAACCTTCTTTTGTCAAAGCTCAGGCCTTCTAGTGTTGACTGGCTGTCTAGACAGAGAGGTAAAAATAATTGCCCTAGGGTAAGGACAACCTCAGCTTCGTCGTCCATTTACACTTTTACATCTTCCTAAAAGTACACCTGCATCGTCCTTTGTCTTGGTGTTTTGACACTGGGCACGACCCAGGCAGCTGGCCCGTTCACAGCCATCCTCTTTAGAGAATTCACCGCTTTGTAATAGGGATTTAGGGCCCTAAATCACAAAGGGTCACCCTGTCAGGCTCCCTGGGTCATAAAGAAGACTCGTAAACGGTTCTTGGACGACAGGCCGGGGAGGGCTGGCTGCTCCCGGGAATCTCACAGCATCCTGACTGCCTGGCCGGCCAGAGAAAATTACGGGTATGTTTTCACTGAACATCATTTCTTGCTGATGCTTGTCTGCCTGGAAAATTATCCGTGAGGAGACGGACTAAGGTGCCCTTTCTGTTAGCTCAGTTTTCTTAATGATAGTTGTTGGGGGATGGTTTAGACCATGAGAGCTTTGGGTTGTTTTTCCCACTCCCCCGGCCCCCCAGCTACAGGGGAATTTTAGAGGCTGGTAATAGTCAGCTCTGAGATAAAAGTCAGTGTGTGCTCGGGGTTTTAGTTATCCCTTTTTAGAGGCCTTCCCCCCCGCCACAAATGTTGGCCTCTACTCATTAAATCCCTTTCAAGATTGTTTTTCTTTTTTTTTTAAGCCACAAAATAAACCTGTGCCTACTTGTCTGGGACCTGGGAAGAAGGAAGGTGGGCCTAACATGGCCTCCTCCTGGTGCAGTTTTCATGTGTTTTTTTTAAAAAAATTATTGATTATTTTTGACTGTGCTGGGTCTTCATTGCTGGGCGTGGGCTTTCTGCAGTTGCTTTAGGCGGGCTTCTCATTCCCGCAGCTTCTCTTGTTGCAGAGCATGGGCCCTGGGGCTCGAGGGCTTCAGTAGTGGTGCTTCCTGTCGTGTTGGGACCTCCCCAGACCGGGGGTCCCTTGCTTGGCAAGGCGGATTCTTAACCACGGGACCACCAGAGGTGTCACTCTCTCGCCCTAGATTTTTCCCCAGCAGCCCCGTGTCTCGGGCCTGGTGTGGATGGTGCGGTAAGCGTGGAGTTCACGCAGGCTGGTTCCATGGAGATGCCGAGACCGTGGTGCTTCCTAGGTCAGAAAGGATCCACACCCAAGGAGATGCCACAGGAGGAACCCGCAGCCCGGCTCCCGCTCCATCAGATCCCCATCCAGCTCTTCCCGGACCGTGCTGACTCCCCTCCGGCAGACCTGGAATCTGTCCACGTCCACCTCTGCTCCTCCTTTTAAATCCAGGCTGCCTTTGCCTTTCGCCTGGAATGGACGAAAGAGCTTCCAAACTGAGCTGATCGGATCCAAAAGCGACAAGGCCCCTCCTCTCGTCCCATACTTCAGAGGGCTGTTTTCAGAAGAGAGTGCGTATTTGTCTTTATCACTGTCGGCCCCCTTTCAAGAAGCCTTCCCATGTATTAAACACCTCTTAATCTATGACTGGATTGCTCTTCCCATCTATACTACGTTTTATATTTCTTTCCCTTTCTTGTGTCCAAGCTGCAAAGTCCTTTTATTTTGCAAACATCTCATATGACATATATACTATTGATACCAGGTATAAAATAGATCCCTAAGGAGAACAGACTGTAGGGCACAGGGAACTCTACTAAATGCTCTGTGGTGACCTGAGTGGGGCGGAAAACAAAGAGGGAGGCGGTACATGTGTATGGATGGTTGATTCACTTTGCTGTACAGAGAAACTAACAAGACATCTCATTCGCATGCCTCTCAGCCGTTTGAGGGGGAGAGTAAAACAAAGATGAACTATCTGAATATCCTTGACCAGGTTTTCGTAAGTGTTAAGAGAAAAAACAGAGAAGGCAATGGCAACCCACTCCAGTACTCTTGCCTGGGAAATCCCATGGACGGAGGAGCCTGGTAGGCTGCCGTTTATGGGGTCGCACAGAGTCAGACACGACTGAAGCGACTTGGCAGCATCATCTTAGGGTCAAAAAAGTTTCAGGTTAACAGTAGACAAGACAGGTTTCTCTATTGAGAGACTCCGTTGAGGCTTTACTCTGCTCCTGAGTTTCACAATGTGCTCAGTGATGTTTTCCAAAACGACAAGACAACAGCCTGTCTACTAACAGTTTATTTCTCAAGCTATCTCCAGAACCTAGACTATCAAGGAACCTCAAATAAATTTTTAGAATATCAATTTCTTGAAGTTCGTATTTGCTCTGCTGCCCCTTTGCTTTTTTTAAAAATTCAATTCTTATTTTCAGCGTAGTTGATTTACAAGGTCGAGTTACTTTCAGATGTACAACGAAGTGACTCAGTTATGCATACAGAGACAGCCACTCTTTTTCAGGTTCTTTTCCCGCAGAGGCCATTCCGGAGTGCTGAGTGAGAGTCTTTTTCGGCTCTTGGTCTCTCCCCAGCCCTCTTTCTGCCCCCATCTCCCCTCCTCTCTCCACTCTCCCGGTTTCACGTCTTCACTGTCTTTCTCATCTCTTTTATCTCCTCTCTACCTCTTCTCCCGCTTGCTCCCCTTTCTCTTGTCTGAAAGGGTGTGAGCTCAGCGTGAAGCCCCGTCCCGGTGCGGTGGAGCCCCCCACGCCTCTGCCCTGCCCTCCCCTCCTGCCAGCCTCAGCAGGCTCCCCCCACGCCCCACCCTCCGTCCGTGCTGCCAGCCCTTCCTTTGCCCTCAGTCTCCTTCGCCCCAGAGAGGCTGTCTCACCATCCTGCATCCCTCTGATGCTCTCTCTCCCTGAGTCCCGAGTCTTTGCCTGAAGCTTTCAGCTGAACATCGGTCCATCCCCTGCCTCGACTTGTGTAAAAGGCATGTTTACTTTCGGTTCTCAAACAAAGAAGAGCAGAGAGCAGGGTTCCCCTTCCCCCCTGCCCCTTGGGTGCCCAGCGCGCTGCTGAGCAGAGACCCTGGCTGTGAGATGGGGGTTGCTGCTCGGACTGGGGCACCTGCCCTGTGATTGATGGACGGGGTGGGCCTGTCTGCTCTGCTCGGCCAGGCAGGAAACCTTCAATGAATAAACCAATCCTTCTTTCTCAAGTCCTCTGGTGAACAGCAGCGTTTCTTTCATCATAACTCTGCAAACACTGGGAAGAATGTAGATGTGGTTTATGGGGAATCATCAGAAGACCAGACCGCCTTTCACTGACTGGGGAGGAGGAAACCACGTCTGTCCCCAGGTGGGTCATGAACTAGCCCCGATGGACTGTTTACAAAGCTGAGCTTTCCGAATGGCCCTTCTTTTGCAGGCCCTCCAGGGTTTCTGTGAGTCAGTGAACGATAATATTGATTTGAAATAATATCAATTCTATTAATATCAGCATTAATATTGATTTGAAAACAATGGTACGTTAGAGTCGGTTGGGAAATATTTTTACCTCGTTTCAAAATCAACTTTATTCCTGCATGACTCACATACAGTAAAATGTACCCACTTAAGTGTATATTATGCAAATATTGGGGCTTCCCAGGTGGTGCTAGTGGTAAAGAATCTGCCTGCCAATGCAGGAGACACAACAGACTTGGGTACGATCCTTGGGTCAGGAAGATCCACTGGAGAAGGGAATAGCACCCCGACTCCAGTATTCTCGTCTGTAAAATCCCATGGACAGAGGAGTCTGGTAGGCTACAGTCTATGGGGTGCAAAGAGTCAGACATGACCGAGAGACTGAACACATGCAAATATTTGCGTTCATATAATTACCCTAGGAATCGAGATGTAAATACAGTACTGTCCACTATGATAGCCACTCACCACTTGTGGCTATTTAAATTAAAAGTAACTAAAATGAAAAACAGTTCCTCAGTTCATCACGTTTCAAAATCTTAATGGCAACATGTGACATTATTGGCCACTGTATTGGGCAGTGAAAAGTACAAATGCAGGCGCATCTGATATAAAACATATATATATATATATAGCATTGAGATAAAACATATCCATCACACCCAAAAGTTCCTTTGTGCTCTTTTCCAGATAACTCCAAACTCCCAACTCTGATTTCAGGAAATCACAGATTTGAGCTGCTACAACACATTAGACCTGTGTTTTCTAGAGCTCCATATTTATCTGTAGTCTTGATTTACCTGGCTTTTTCTCAGCATAATGATTGTAAGGTTGATCCATTCTTGCTGTAAGATCTGTAATTAGTTCTCTCCTTTTTATTTTTTAAAATTAGTTAATTAATTTTGAGGGCTGCACCTTGCAGCTGGTCGAACTTTCCCAACCAGAGATCCAACCCACACCCAGCAGGGCAAGCATAGAGCCTTAACCCCTGCACTGCCAGGGAAGCCCTCATTCCATTCTTTTTACTGCTAAACAGGATTCCACTGTATGCAGAGACCACAGTTTATCCACTCACCTGTTGATGCCGTTTGGATTGCTTCCATTTTGGGATTATGCTAAATAAAGCAGTTAATTTTGTGGACACTTATTTTCTTTTTCAAAAAATTTTAAATGAAGTATAGTTGATTTACAATGTTGTGTTAGTTTCAGGTGTACAGCAAAGGAATTCTTTTTTTCAGGTTCTTTTCAGGTTATTACAAGATAGTAATAACCTGTGCTATACAGTAGGTCCTTGTTAATGGACATAGATTTTCATTTCACTTGCCTAAATACCTTTGGAATGGCTGGGTTATATGGTAAGTGTATACTTAACTTTGTAAGAGATTGCCAGATTGTATTTCAGAATGGCTTTACCATGTTACACTCCTACCAGCAATGTAGGGGAGCTCCAGAGAACCCCAGTTATTACCGGTTTTTGTTTTGTTGCTGTTGTTCAGTCGCTAAGTCGTGTCTGACTCTTCGTGACCCCATGAACTGCAGCACGCCAGGCTTTCCTGTCCTTCACTGTTTTTTGTTTGTTCTATTAAGTACTAAAAGAGAGTATCTCCAGCCTAGAATCGAATACTGTAATTCTTTTCTGTTTCTCCTTTCAGTTCTCTGTTTTTGCTTCACTATATTTTGCACCTTTGTGACTAGGTGCATTTGCATTGAGGAACATTTTGTCTGCTTCGTGAACTGATCTTCTCATGATGATGAAGCCCTCTTTGCCCAAGTGAATTCTGCTTTGTCTGCTGAGAAAGCCATGAAAGCTTTTCTTTTTAAAAATTAGAATATGCATGTTATATTTCTCTCTCTTTGCTTTTAACTTATCTGTGTATTTTTACTAAAATTGGGCATCTTTTAAATAGCATATAATTTAATCTTGCAGGGGGTGGGGTGGGAGGGAGGTGAGATAAATGTATGCATAGAGCTGATTCACATTGTACAGCAGAGACTGACACAACATTGTAAAGCAATTATACGCCAATGATGAAATAAACAATATATATGTTAAACAATAATTTTATAAAATAAATAGAATTAATTGATAAAATAAATACAATTAAATAGTTTATTTAAATTCAACATAATTTAAATTTTTATTTTTAAAAATAGAATTTAAATTTTTAAATTTAAAATAATTTAAATGATTTAATTATTTAAATTGAATAATAACATTAACATTAAATAATAACAATAACATTAAACCTGTGGCTGAGTCATGTCAATGTATGGCAAAACCAATACAGTATTGTAAAGCAAAATGAAGTAAAAATAAAAATTAAAAAAACATTAAATAATAAATAATTTTAATAAAATAAAATATAAATTTAGTATTTCTTTTTAAAAAAATCTAGTTTGAGAATCTCTGACTTGTAATTGGAGTGTTCAGACCATTTGCATAAAAAAGATAATAACCAACAAAGAATAAACTGTGTTCATTCCAAGTGTGCAGTTTGAGGAGTTTCAACATGCGTGTACCCATGAAGCCATCTCCACAGTTGAGAAGCTGGGCGTTTTCATCTTTGCGCAGATCCTTGAGCTCCTTGGTAGCTCACCCTGTCCCCACAGCGGCTGCCTGCTTCCTGCCACTGCAGTCTGCATTTTGCGGAACTCTGTATAAACGTGCACTGTGTGTGCACACTTCTTGTGTGCATCGAAACGACTCTGAAGCTCATTCATGTTGTTTTTTGTTTCACTTGTTTCTTTGCTCCTTCGTGTGTCTGTGTAGTATTCCGTTGTGTGGATATGTAACAGTGTTTATTCATTCACGTAGACATTTGGGTTGTTTCTAGCTTTGGGCTATTACAAATAGAGCTACTATAAACATGCTTTTTGTATGAACCTATGATTTTATTTTTCTTGGGTAAAAATTAATTCCTAGGTCCTATGGTGACATGAGGGCTTCCCCGATGGCTCAGATGGTAAAGAATCTGCCTTCAATGCAGGAGAACTGGGCTTGATCCCTGGGTTGGGAAGATCCCCTGAAGGAGGTCACGGCAACCCACTCCAGGATTCTTGCCTGGAGAAACCCACGGACAGAGGGGTTCAGCGGGCTACAGTCCACGGGGTCACAGAGTTAGACACGACTAAGCGACTAACACTTTCACTTTTCTTTTCATGGTGTCATGGGGCTTCCCTGGAGGCTCAGTTTGATCCCTGGGTTGGGAAGCTCCTCTGGAAGAGGAAATGGCCAACTCCCTCCAGTATCGTTCCCATGGACAGAGGAGCCTGGTGGGCTACGGTCCACGGGGTTGGAAAGAATCAGACATGACTGAAGTGAATTAGCATGCACACATGCATGGTTTTAATATATTAATTAAACTAAATTTAATTAATACATTTAATTTTTTTTAATGCCAATCTATTTTTCAAGTGTTTTGCACTCTCCATAGCAGGGTATAAGAGCTGCATTTACTCCAATTCCTCGCCAACAGTTGGTATAGCTTATCTTTTTAATAATTCTATTTGGTGGGTTTGTATTTCACTGACTTATTGTATATTCATGTCTTTTTTTTTTTTTTTGCTAGCTGCTTGGCTTGTGAGATCTTACTTCCTGATCAGGGATTGAACATAAGCCCCCTACAGAGGAAGCTTGGCACGCTAACCACTGGACCGCCAGGCAAGCCCTTCACATGTCTTCTTTTGTGAGATTTCTGTTCAAAATTTTTGCCCAGTTAAAAAATTGTTATTTGTATCCTTATTCTAATACATATCTTGGGCTGTGAGTAAAGTGAGTGAAGTCGCTCAGTCGTGTCCGACTCTTTGCGATCCCGTGGACTGTAGCCCACCAGGCTTCTCTGTCCATGGGGTTCTCCAGGCAAGAATACTGGAGTGGGTTGCCATTTCCTTCTCCAGGGGATCTTCCTGACCCAGGAATCGAACCCACATCTCCCGCATTGCAGGCAGACGCGTTAACCTCTGAGCCACTGAGGTGGTACAAATATTTTATTGCTGTTTGTGGTTTGACCTTTTGTTTTCTTAATGGTCTTCCTATAAAAGTTTTAAATTGTGATGAAGTCCAATTTATCAATTTTTTATGATTTATGTTTTTTGTTCTACCTAAGGAACTCTTGTCTACCTAAGATGACAAAGATTTTTCTGCCGTCATTTTCTTCTAGAAGTTCTAAAGCTTCATGTTCAGGTCTATTATCCATTTGAGCATTTGAGTTAACTTCTATGTAGAGTGTAAGGTAAATATTCCGCTTTTTCCATGCGGAGATCTAGTTTATCAAGCACCATTTTTTTTTTTTTTTTTTCCAGAAGACTTTCCATTTCCCAGTAAGTGCCTTGACACTTTCTTTGGAAATGTTTATAGATGTGGGAAAAGAGTATATTCAAGGTATATTCAAATAGTTCATCTGTAACTCTGTGGGACAGCAGAATGAAAGTGGGCCAAGCATTAAAGATAATTTATGTGGTCATAAATCTATTTTCATCAATATAGTTTTCTTTTAAATATTTCTTGATGTCTATTCAAGAATGCATTGAGCAATTCTCTTTGATTCTAAAATGACATCAATAGTACATTCACATTATGACAGCAGATACCATCCCACCTACCATTTAAATATTCAGGCTTCCTGGTGAAGAGAAGCCTTTTTCCAGACATTTGGGTTTGGTAATGCTCACAAATTCCAGAATTTTCTTCAAATGCAACACATCCCGAAGTGACACAAAATGAATGAATAGCTCTCAATTTTACTCAAAAATCCAGATCTATAGTATTAATAAACTCACCATAATTCAACTATGTTAGGGGTGCCAAAATAAGCTAACATTTAACTGTGTGACAAATAAAGAAATGGAAAAAGAAAACCCAAGGCCTATGAAAAGACATCCAAAATTTTAATGATTTAAAAATAGCCTCTACATATAGTACGGGAAAGAGATTAACACAGATTGAACATTTTGGTTTTGAAAACATGAAATGTCGCCTCTTAGCATAGAACAAGTCATCTCCTAAGAAATACACATGATACAATGAAATCTACAAGGACACTTTTTCAAACTCATTGCTGATTTTTAGCAACCCCCTTCCTCCACACACACTTGCTTGTCCTACAGCAATCCGACTTCTTTTGGCAGAATAGAATGTTGAGAACTACAACACTGGTTCTGAAAAAGCACCTCCTGGGTAAGTTTCACTGATTTTTTCTTTAATCCCACTTAAATCATATATCCTTCTCTCCTAAATCCTCTCCTGTTCCAATAATTTGGTTGTCTAAAGCAAGCAAGCTTAATTAAGTCAAGGCATATATTGCAAATCAAACATTTTCCAATTGACTGGAGTGGGATCATTAAATGAAAACTGGACTGATAAACCATAAATAACTTGCTTCTTGACTTGGTGATATGTGAACACATTTATCCATTGGGTTGGAAGGGTTTCATCTGCCCCATGATGAATCCGATGGCTTGTGATGCGTTTGTGCTGTGCCAACCCCAGCATGTATCAGAGGACAGACTGTGGAATGGATGCTGTGCTGAGCTGGGGGACAGTGAATGAGCTGTTCACGGGGTCATTGGGCAGACAGAGCTGTAAAGCCTAGATGGGCTCCTGACAGCTGCTCTGAGCGCTGGGTCTGCGTGTGCACGTTTTAGGGAGGGTACAGGGTCAAGCCACGACTTCTCTTAAGAGTAAGATTGTAGCCTGGCGTCTCTAACCTTTAGGTGATTGAGGAACTGGCCAGCTTCCCTCAGGTACCAGGGATAGCAGCACCGAAGAGGATGACGACAGTCAGAAAGGCCTCCGCTTACAACTCAGGTGGAACCGTCCTTCTTTTGTGGATGATCATTGCCCAATGTGTTTTTAGGAATTCCTGCTGCAAACAATATGCTTTTTTGCAAATCTGAAAATGTCCTTTGGAAAATCTCATGGCCAGATTACTCATAAATGCCGATGATCAAAAAGCCCTGGGGATGGACTTCCTGGGTGGCCCAGTGGTTCAAGACTCTGAACTCCCCATGCAGGGGGCATGGGTTCCAACCCTGGTCTGGAAACTAAGATCCCACATGCCACCTGGTGGGGCCACAAAAGAAAGTCTTTGGGGAACACATGGTCCCCTTTTGTTGGGACAGCGTCCTGTGTTGAAACAACCCAGCGCTAATCAGGAAGCGGCCTCAAAACACACGTGTCTCTCCTCTGGCACCTAATGTGTCAGAGTTTGGGTTAAGATATATCAAGACTTTCTGAAACTTTCTAAGAGGGTTTTTTTCAACCAGAAGTGAGGCATCTTGCAATAACACGTCCGAGACGGCCAATTTTGGAAGGGCTTTCAAAAAGGAAAACAAGGTATTAACCCGCCTCCTTATGGAAGGTGAACACTTGCAAATACACTGTACTGTGTGTCTCAGACTTGGGAGTGACAGGCTCGGAACAATCACGAGTATATGTAGAGCAATATTACAACCAGCTGGTAGGTTTTTCTGAAAAGAAAATGCAGCATTGGGAGGTGCCTCCTAAGGTGCTTCTTATCTCATGGTTCTTAATGGAATGTATCAGACAAACATCTACAAACGAACGTGAACACGTAGTCACACACACGTGGATAAGATTCTGTACAATTGGTGTCTCAGATGCTTATGTGTATACATAAGAACAACATGGGGGGGAAAAAGGCCACACACCACCCCCCCGGAGTTCCCTGAATTTCTGAATGCCATCTAACCCATGAAATGTGAAAGTCTTTCACTTTTATACAAAAATATCTACAAAAATAGACAAGATTTACAAAAACCAGAGAGTGTTTTCCAGTTTTCCTCAGTAACCCAAGGCAGTGCTCCCTTTCCTGCGTCTCCGCTCAGAACGTGGCCATCTCCAGCAGAGAGCGCTTGAAGAGCTGTGCGTTCCTGGACAGGTCGGTCACCTGGTGGACCATATCCTGCAGGGCGGGGGTGCTGGGGTAGTGGAGCGCGGCCGTCTTGGTGGCCAAAACTATAGTCTTGAGCTGCTCGCACAGCTGGTTGCTGGAGTTCATCACTTTGTTGCGAACGTCCTGGGCGGCCACCTGCCGGGTCAGCGTGTCTCCGATGAACACCAGTTTGTGGGCACTGAGGATGACAAACTTGCTGTGGGCCACGAAGATCCTCGGGGGCTGCGCCGAGCTGAGGCAGCTGAAGAGCGCGTCGATGGCGTTGAGCAGGGAGATGTAGTGGGTCTCGCACTGGTCATAGTAGAAGCAGAGGAGCTGCCGGTCCTGCGCGCTCACGCCGCTGCTGGTGGTCGGGAGGCTCTGGGACGGCTTCCACTTGGAGATGTCGTTCTCCACGGGCTTTGTGATTTCTTGTTCCAGCAGCTGGAACTGACTCAGCTGCAGGGGAGAAAAAAAGCCCGACTTAGTTAAGGACAAGGCGGTGTGTGCCGAAGTGGAAACTAACCAGGGCTTGTAGCGATTAAGGCAGGGATGTTCATGTCAGGTGGTTTTTTAGATGCCAGGCCTTGTCAGGTTGCCTGGCTTTCCTGAGTTGTAAAATGCAGAGGTTGAGAAAGAGGATGCCTAAGGAATCCTCCAGCTCTGACTTCTGCAACTGGGCACGATTGGTCTCTTCTGTCCTCAGAAGGGAAGGCAGGGTAGGGTTTCAACCCAGCTCCCTTGGACAGCAAAGAGATCAAACTAGTCAATCCTGAAGGAAATCAACCCTGACTATTCATTGGAAAGACTGATGCTGAAGCGGAAGCTCCATTACTTTGGTCACCTGATGGGAAGAGCCAAGTCAATGGAAAAGACCCTGATGCTAGGAAAGATTGAAGACAGGAGGAGAGCGGGGCAACAGACGTTGAGATGGTTGCAGTCAAATGCTCTACCACTGAGCTACACACCCTGATGAGATGGTTGGATGGCCTCACCGACTCAATGGACATGAGTTTGAGCAAACTCCGGGAAATAGTGAATGATACGGAAGCCTGGCGTGCTGCAGTCCTTGGAATTGCAGTGTCAGACACGAATGAGCGACTGAACAACAGTTACCTACGTCTTTACGAAGGTTAAATGAGTTAACATTTGCAAAGTGCTTAGAATAATGTTTGGTATTATGTAGGCTCTAGGTAAATGTTTATTGAGTGGTGGCCAGGGAAAAGCAAATGTAGGGATCTCTTTGTCAAGTCAGCCACTGATGTTGTTTGCTCCTTCTAGCGGAAAGCCTCAACTTTGTCCCTTGCAGACACTTACATAAAAGATAATCCATGACCCTTTTTTATTTCTCCTACTCTTTCTGTCCAGATTTATAAATGTCATTATCCAGCAACACAGGGATGACTAATGCATATAAATAAGGCTTCCCAGGTGACTCAGTGGTAAAGAATCTGCCTGCCAATGCAGGAGACTTGAGTTTGATCCCTGGGTCAGGAAAATTTGCTGGAGAAGGAAATGGCAACCCGTTCTAGTATTCTTGCCTGGAGAATCCCATGGACAGAGGAGCCTGGTGGGCTACAGTCCATGGCATCACAAAGAGTAGGACACGACTTAGCAACTAAACAAGAAAACAACAAATGCATACAAATACACGTGCACTGCAGAAGAGATCTTCTCTAAAGGATCTGAACACTGATTGGGCTCATAACACCTAGACCCTCAACACTGTCTGAAGGAAGGGACCTCAGCCCAGGTCAGACTCAGTGTTAACTTTCTCCCTTCTCTCATTGCTCCTAGATGGTGTATTATTTAAAATGCAATGATAATAATTTCCAGCTATTGCACCAAGTGTCAGGAGAGACTCTCTTCGGCATGCAAAGGCTATCCATCACTGGAGTTTAGGGGTCAGTCAATCTTCTGCCCTCAAATAGGGTTGAGTCTGAGCATGGCTAACCTCACCCAGCTTCTCCCCTGAGAAACGCACAGTGAGCTTTCCTTTTCCTTAGACTCTGGTTTCTTCTTAGGAATTACTATGATTCCAACAAGTCCCCTAAAGCCCTGCAGTCTTAACTTGGCCAAACGCCAAAGCAAATATAAACAGCGTGATGCTTCAGCATAGTTAGCTTATGCTTTTCCAAGTATGTTCATAAACATATCATCTCATTAGATGGAGGGGAGAGGGATTTTCTCACTTTATAGAGAAATAATTGATGTTTGGGGAGATTAAGTGACTTGCCTAAGGTCACAGAGTTGGTTGGTGAGGCAGCACAGATTGGGACTCTGGTTTCCTGAGTTCTGTGTGCTATTTCATGTCACTGGACACCATTTCAGTTCACTTTAAAAGGCCTAGAAATCCTCGATCCATTTCTCACTTTTTTTATGCTCTTACATTAGCAATACCCATTATTTGCCGCACTCATGCCCAACTTTTGAATGAAAGTGCCTTGCCCGAAGCCCTTAGTAAATGGACTAGGATATATTTTGAAAACACTGAATCCTGCCCTCCAACCCTTTGACTAGACCTAGGATAGCCAAGCCATGGGCTTGTGTGGGAGAGACAGAGGGAGAGGGGAGAGGAGGAGACAGACAGACAGATGGATACGGCTCAGACTTTCTTTTGGGGGGTATTTTATAAACCACAGAAGGAGTTATTAGCTTAGGAAGCCGAGATGAAAACCTATCTACAGTAAAGACTGAGTGGCCATTTATGGGTTCTGTAAAAGTTCCAGGGAAGCCAAATGAGTAGAGAAGCAGAGGAAACTGCCAGCAAACAGAGGCAAAAGAAGTCAATTTGGAGAGAAGCAAAGGAAGCACAGAAAGGAGACGGAATGGACAGTCCTAGTTCTTTCAGATGTGGCTCTACCTTCCTTTTCTGCTCTTGAGCTCTCCCATTAGGGCTTTACTATAAAACCCACTTGCTTGGGCCAGTTTGAGTGGGTCTTGCTCCTTGAGACCAACTGCCTTAACCCAAACAGTCCTAATGTGTTAGACGTACAGGCTTGGCCTGGAAAGCTGCTATTTGAACAGAGTGCAGGTACACCCAGCTGGATCACCAAGGCCATAAAACCTTCTTTTTGTTCTTATACCCTATTTATGCTAAAGTGTACTGGAAGGATCAAAATCACGATCTTTTGAAGCCGTACCTTTCTGATTAAATGGGAAGTCTTTTTTCAACAGTTAATAGTTTTTGTTCCGATTGAACGTACCTGATGATGTTCCAGCTGCATCTTATTCTGTTTGATGATATTTTCTTTTTCCAAGAGCTCTTTCTGTTGCCTCTCGAACTCCTCCTTCCCCTATTATTTTTCAATGTAAAGAAAACATTACATCACCACCATGATTCACTTATGCTAACAGCTTCATTGACAAACATACAAATTCTCTGCTACTTTCCACTGCTTTGGAAACTTCCTGCACGACCGGTTAGGCCCTGTGAACCCCAGCTCTCATCCGGACTTCCAGAGTCACTGTGTAGATCAGAAGTGAAAACTAAGATCAATTTCCATATGGGGCGCCATGCTCTCCGCTCCACTTTACCATTTTTGTAGGACTATTCATGACCCCAACTCCCCCCAACCTCCTTATGCAGTGCTTTTTCTCAGGGTTCTTTTCTAATAGATTATTTGCAAGCCCATAAACCTCCTGCTCAGTTGCTTCAGTCGTGTCAGACCCTCTGTGACCCAATGGACTGTACCCCACCAGGCTCCTCTGTCCATGGGATTCTCAAGACATGAATACTGGAGTGGGTTGCCATGCTCTCCTCCATGGGATCTTCCCAACCCAGGGACTGAACCTGCACCTCTTGTATCTCCTGCGTTGGCAGGCGGGTTCTTTACCACTAGTGCTACCTGGAAAGTCCCAAAGTGAAAGTGTTAGTTGCTCAGTTGACCCCATGGACTGTAGCCTGCCAGGCTCCTCTGTCCATGGAATTCTCCAGGCAAGAATACTGGAGTGGGTGGCCATTCCCTTTTTCAGGGAATCTTCCCCACCCAGGGGTAGAACCTAGGTCTCTAGCATTGCAGGCAGATTCTTTACTTTCTCAGCCACCAGGGAAGCCCCTGCAGGTCTAAATGCGGGCCACATGACATTTCTAGTCTCTTCAAATTATGTGCAGCTCTACACCAAACTAGTATTTTCCAAAATGCAGAGTTGGTCAGCCAGCTGGGTGAATGGCTTTTGTCGTTATTGTTTGTTTGTTATCTTTTGGCCCAGCCACACGGCATGTGGGGTCTTAATTCCCTGACCAGAGACCGGAGCTGTGCCCGCTGCATTGGAAGTGCCAAGACTTAACTCTGGGACTGCCAAGGGGAGTCCCCGGGGAGGTGTTTAATGCCTCCATCTACTCTCACCCCACACTGCTCTTCAGCACAAGGTGTGGCTCTGCTCTCTCCTCCCCCTGCTGCACACAATGGAGAGGTGTTCAGTAATCCTTGGGACAATCCATGGCTGTCAGTCAAATGAAAAGAATAGCGGAATGAGATAGTAAGCCAAATTCTAAATAACGGATCTTGTAGAATGTTTTAATTCCCTGAATGGAAAGGGCAAGCTGTCATGATCTTGGGTCAATCTGGTAGAACTGTCACTTGTAGGAGGCAGATTGTGATGGCCTGATTTCCCATAAGCAGGTTAACTTCTAGATCAATTGGTAAATGCCCAGTGGTCTTCAAAGTAAGTCTATGGTAGGGTTAAGTTTCTCTGTGAGTAATTACACACACACACACACACACACACACACACACACAGTACAGAGCTGAAGGTAACTTAGAAAATTTTCTAGTGCAGAGGGTTTTGAATCTTTTTTTCTTAAACATTGAAGCACCCCGCTCCTTTTTTGTTTTTTCTTCCAATTAAATATCCTGTAGAACCATATAGTGAAATGTGAATATAAGTGGAGCTGCCCTGACTATTCAAGGGCCCAATGCTCTACTTGGGGCTTCCCTGGTGGCTCAGCGGTAAAGAATCTGCCTTCCATGCCGGAGCCACGGAAGACTTGGGTTCGATCTCTGGGTTGGGAAGATCCTCTGGAGGAGGGCATGGCAACCCATTGCAGTATTCTTGCCTGGAGAATCCCATGGACAGAGGTGGCTGGCGGGTGAGGGTCCATGGGGTCACAGAGAGGTGGACACGACTGAAGCAACTTAGCACTATCCTATTTGGGTCGGGGGTGGCTGGTCTCTTCCTGCTTGCCTGAGGCATATCAATCAGATCTAATTTAACTCTAGGCTTCATCCATTTGGCAAATGAGGAAGTCAGGTGAGTTTACATAAGTTGGTGACACAGTCAGTGTCCTGGAAGTCTAGAGGCCTCTGGACCCTCAGACCAGTGTTCTTCCTACTGGACACCACCACCTCCAGACTGTGAACCACTAACCGTGCTCCTGAACCTTTAACCGCGGTCTCCACTTCAATGGTCTAGTCTACATCTTACAGGTGTGAGCCCCAGGCCCCTGCATGTGAATATCGGGGCCTTAGGAGTCTGGAGTCTTTACCTGCAGGTGGACATAGTCATAGTCATCCATCCAGCTCCTTTCAGAGCCATCGCTGCTGCTACAGTCGTGGGGCTGCTCCTTGCCCAGGCTGGGGAGCAGTGGCTTGTTGAGGGCGGGGGCCTTGTGGTCCCCGGCGGGCAGCAGCTGCCCCGGGGAGCCGGCGGGCGGGTACTCGGTGGAGTTCGTGACGCTCTCCGGCCCGCCCTTTCCGGGGCTGGGTCTGAAGAGGGCCTCGGCATTGGTGCTGATGGTTGTGGTGAGCTGCTTGGCGTCGTCCGGCACGGTCTTGGCCACCATCACGAAGCGGTCCAGGCTGTCCCACTTGTTGTGGGGCTTGTGGACGGCCAGCACGTTCAGGGACCAGCCGCACTCGCTCAGCTCATGGCTGGTCTGGCCCAGGATCTGGCGGGAGTCCTCCAGCCTCTGGAGCTCGCGCTTCACCTTGTGATGGAGGACAAGCTCGGGGAGGCAGGCGGCGTTCGCCGCGGCGCCCTGCGCGAAGTGCAGGTAGTCCCTGAGGGCCAGCTCCACCCTGTCCACGGCGGCGCGGACCCCGTTGACGTGCCGCTCCATGTAGCCGTAGCTCCGCCAGTCGGTGGTGACCAGCGCCATCAGGCTGGAGACGGCCCCGTCCAGGGCTTGCTGCAGCCGGAGCAGCCGCTCGAGGGCTGCGTCAGGGTCCAGGAAGAGCCTTCTGTCCTGCGCCGGGGAGGTAGACAGCGAGGACTCCTTGGAGGTGGTGGAGGACGTGGACATGGTGCTCCGCGTGCTGCCCGTGCTGGAGAAGGACAGCCGGTTGATGCCGTCCACCACGTCCGTAGGGCCCTTGGCTTCCGGCGGCTGGTGCAGCGGCACGTCGTACACCCCGTCCCTCTCTTCCGGGCTGGCCTTCTCGCTGGTCTCTGCTGGTGCTTCCAGAAACTGGACACCCCGGGGGATGTCGTAGGCATCGTTGTTCTGGGAGCCCACGGGTGGGCCCGGCTTGGGGGCCGGCTCGGTCAGGGACGCGCCGTGTCTCCGTGGGGCCAGCTCAGCAGCTCCGGGGGCGTCGCCGTTGTACTTAGGGTGCAGGTCCTTCCCCAGGGGCTTGGTGCCCATCGGGGGGATGTCATAGACGCCCTCGGGCCTGCCCGCTTGTCTTATTGGAGGCGGAAAGTCATACTCTTTCTCCCGGAGCCCGGCCTCGTCTCTGTAGCCGGAGGGTGGAGTGGAGTATCCCTGGGAAGCAAGCGGACAAGGACGCTGTTATCTGCTGAGCTGGTCTAAGCGGCAGTGCAGAAACCGTGCGGTGCGTCCCCAGAGGGCCACCGATCCTCCGGGGTGCCGCCCCCTCCCCTCTCCTCCAGGCACTAGGTGTCTCCCGAGGCTGCACAGGGCTCTCGTCCCCACCCTCTGTCGAGGGCGCCCTCCCCTGGACACCCCGCTGCCCTGTGTGGACCCTCCTGCCTCAGCTGCTCTCGGGGTTCCTGGACCACATGTCAGGAGACCCGAGGTCTCCTGCCAGACCTGCCAGCGGGGGTGAAGCTCAATCAGCTGCTAAAAGGGTCTGAGATGCAGTTCCCTCTTATGTGGAATCAGGATAACTGTACTTCCTGTACCGGCGTAGCCCACAGTGACTCCAAACTTGTACGGGTGTGCACAGCCTGAGTCATCTGTGACGTCCTGTATAAACATGAGCCATGTGACATATAGGCTTCCCTGCTCACTCAGTCGGTGAAGAATCTATCTGCCTGCGGTGCTGGAGACCTGGGTTCGATCCCTGGGTCTGGAAGATCCCCTGGAGGAGAGCATGGCAACCCACCGACGCCAGTATTCCTGCCTGGAGAATCCCATGGACAGAGGAGCCTGGCGGGCTACAGTCCATGGGACTGAAAAGAGTCAAGACACGACTGAGCGACTACACCACCACCACAGGACATATATGAGTTGCTTGCCAAACAGAATCGATTGCTTTTCCTTCCTACTGGCTCGCCTTATTGACCGCCCCATTTTCTTATGGGGAGGGGGTTAAACATGGAATCCCTACAATCGTCTTTGTTGTCTCTTCCTAACCCCTGGCTCCCCTTCCCTCCCTGTTCTTGCACACAAAGACAAGTTTTTTCCTCTTTGGATTATCTCAGTGTGTGCAAGCTTACACACACACACACACGCGTGTGTGTGCGCACGCGTGCTTTTGGCAGCTTCTGCAGTAGCTCACTTACCCCTTTGCTAGGAGGGATGTCATAGACCCCTTGAGGCTTTATCTCTCCCACGGGGACAGAAAACACGGGGCCCTTCACAGAGGATGGCGGGATGTCGTACACCTGGGGAGAAACACCTGAGTTAGCCAGCATGGAAATACTTGTCATTTTAATGTTTTTTTTCTTTTTTTAATTTACACATCTATTTTCGGCCGTGCTGAGTCTTTCTTGCTGTGTGGCTTTTCTCCAGTGATGGCGCGAGGAGGCTGCTCTTTAGTTGCCATGCGGGGGCTTTGAGTTTTGGGGGCTTTTCCTATTGCAGAGCCCTGGCTCTAGAGAACAGGCTCGGTTGTGGCTAACGGGCTGAGCTGCTCCGTGGCACATGGGATCTTCTGGGACTAGGGATCGAATCCATGTCTCCTGCACTGGCAGGCGGTTTCTTTACGACTGAGCCACCAAGAAAAAACCTACTTGTTATTTTGTTATGTCCTAAGCTTTTAATGATGGATGTGTTTACCAGGTTATGTATTCCCTTGCTCTTTGGCTGAATTCTATGTAATAAAAATTGATGGAATTTTTCAATTTTGGGTTCTTTGACTTAGATTGAGTATAAAAATGATCTTAGGTGAAAAAAAATCTGCACTGTGTGTACTTTATTATTTTTTAAATTAATTTAATGGTTTATGGCTGCATCGCACAGCATGAGGGGATCTTGGTTCCCTGAGCAGGGATCCAACCTGTGCCCCCTAACCTTTGGATCTCCAGGGAATTCCCAACACTGTCTGTACTTTAAAGTGTAGTTTAAACTTTACGCTCCCTGAGAAAATGATAAGCAAGAAAAGCTTTGTGAGATCAAAGCCTCGGATTCCTTAATGAAGCAAATCCAGAAAACAAGTAATCCTGGCCCCTGGATAGACAACCTAAATAAAGCTTCACACGAAATGTGCAGATTTTGTGAACTTCCCTTTCCTCTGGAGCCCAGAAGGAAAGCTGCCCCGAGGTGCCCCACCCCCGGTGACGACCGTGTTCTTGGTACGCACCCCATGAGCCGTCTGGAAAGGAGGGACATCGTAGACGTCCTTTTGATATCTGGTCGGGTACTCGTACACATAGCCGTGGCTTGTCCTAACCGGCGTGATCACCTGCGGATGGGGAGACAAGAGTAAACTTCCCAGCCCTGAGGGCATCGCAAAGCCTCATAATTAGACGCTCCGCCCCCATCTCTCCCCAACTAAGGAAAAAAAGGAAGAGGGAGGAGACCAAAGGAAGGAGACGAGGAGACACCAAGCCAGTCAACTTCCAAGGCCCTCTTGAATCCCAGGGAAGAACCAGGCCCTGAAAGCTCTCTGCCTTCCTCATGGTAATAAAATCACCTCAAAGGTGGTCAGACCAAGTCCTGATTCCCGAAAGGTACTTGAAGGGAGCTTCCTTTCTCACTTGCTTCAGTTGTGGCCAACTCTGCGACCCCCTGGACTGTAGCCCACCAGACTCCTCTGTCCATGGAATTCTCCTGGCAAAAATACTAGAGTCGGTTTCCATTTCCTCCTCCAGGGGATTTTCCTGACCCAAGAATTGAATCTGCATCTCCTACGTTGCAGGAGGATTCTTTGCCCACTGAGCCACGTGAGAAGCCCCCTTGAAGGGAGAATTGTGTTTAAATTATGAAAGTCCCAGATCAATCCTCTGGAGCACAGCATAATGAAAAGAAAAGAAAAAAAAAAAAAAAAAGGGTGGGGGGGGCTCTGAAACCATTTGTAAAGTGAATAATGTAAATAGAGTTGAGCCACTTAAAATTCCTCTCATACCTTCCCCAGGAAGCCTCTTCATCTGACGTGATTATGATTACAACTAAAATTCCATAGGCCACGAATTCCATAGGTTTATGAAGCTAAAGCTTGCACAACACTGTCCCGAGAAGCCTCCAGGAGCTTTCATGCTAAAGAATGAAATGCATGAAAGATTGAGTCCTGGAGCCGACCAGGAAGAAGTTCAGGTCTAATCATTCTCCCATTTCCACCAGGAAAGCAAATGTCCAGACGGTGCCCACGACCAAGTGATGTCAGATGTCAGACACACTCATCGCAACCCAGCATCTGGAACTAATGTCAATGAAACAAACCTCACCCGCCAGGCTCGTATTTTCGTATCTACACGGCCCACTGTGTCCTAAGCATGGGTAGAGAAATGACTGGAACGTAAACTCCTTTGAAAATATATTTAATCCCCCCCAGAGCTTCTAAATGACCAGGGTCTTTTTTCTTTTTTTTTTTTTTATGACCAGGGTCTTGTGTCTGCCTCATCCCTGTGGGGCGACATGCTAACAGCACCCAGCTCAGTATTGTCCGGGACATTTGTGAGAACAGACATCACAGATTAGGAAGAGCTGGTTGTTCCCTGAGAAACCATCATCGTTTATCCTTTCTCTAATGTGAAAACTCTGGCGTCAGGCTGCCTACGAAAGTATGCGAAAAATGCTCATATCCATCTTACCCTGAAATGGGTGGAACTCAGCCAAAAGCGCCAGTGCCCTTCTCCCTGGGGGCTCTAAATGCCTGGGTTCAATTTGCTCTTTAAATCCCTGGTGCCTGTAGCTGATTATGTTTTGCAATGAAGGTAAAAGAGATTAGCATGCAGCCACCAGCCCAGCCCATGTCTCCACTGCCCCGGGTTTCAAAGAGGCGTCTCTTGCTGTAAGGTTTGTTGGCACAGAGCATACAGAACCATTTCACAAAGTGGCTACTGTATCGTGCAGAGCAAGTCTTCCTTTTTAAAGCAGGATGCTGGTCGCTCAAGAAAGATACACTGTGTTCCCCATGCCCTTAGATGATTTTTTTTTTTTCTTCACTCACTATTGTCCAGGAGAGACATGAAGTACCTTCTCTTCCTCTATCTCATCAGCTCCTCTATTTATAGCTCTCTGCTTTGGCTCTTTAATAGAACCTACTCACAACCCTGCTTTTGTTCAGTCTACAAGCTTCTAAGAGTGGATTCTATCCAAGGCTGTCAAGTTAGCAATAATGCTAATGGAAAATCAAGGCTGGTTATGCTGAAGGCCAGCCGAAGGGTTTCATCTTTAGTTTGAAAAATGGAGGGGGGCTGGGAGATAGATGGGGTGGTGCTGGTATCTGAAAATAGCCCTTGGTACATGTAAACAGGAGGCGCCGTCTCAGTAAGGCGGGTCCCCGGCAAGGCTTTGCCTTGCCTGTGCGGACAGTCCCTGGCAGAGAGCATCCGAGCTCCCCAGTATTTAACGCCTCACTTCCTGACAAATGTCACTGAACTCCTGCGTGCTCCCTCTTTCTCATTTAGAGGATGCCTGTGGTCATCTTTTTTTTTTTTTTCCACTTTGCATTCCAAACCAGTCATTTTCTTTGTTTATGCATTAAAAGAAACAGATGGTGAAAACCACAGGGGCGAAAAGCCAACAAAATACAGCCTCCCTCGACGTGACCATCCAATTCACATCGGTTCTCAAATGGCACGGAGAGGGGACCCGGGCGTGCATCTGGTCAGACGCGGGCGGAGCATAGCGTGAGGTCCCCTGTGCCGCCTGGGAGGACGAGGAGCTGGACGCCTTCCCCTTCTGGACCGTCTCCTCCTCACCCCACTGCTTGGGTCACTTTCATGCCAATTGCGTGTTCTCTCCTCAGAGCAAAGTGCTGACTGTTCTGTACCTTACAAAGTATCCAGTTTTGTGGTTTAAAAGCCCAGTTTCTTTCTGCTTGACAAAGTCCACAAAAACCTTTCTCTCCCAGGATCACTGAACCTCAACCTACAAGGAACACCAAGGTCTGGCTCAGGGGAACATACATTTGGGGCGAAATCTCCTGGGCGTTTGCACGGCAGGCAAGGCTGCCAGTGGTAAGGATGCCACTGCTCCACACAAAGGGTGTCTTAAAAACTAATTTTCTCAATGAAATCAGGTCAAGCTTTTCATTTCCTTTCTCCCTCCGTTTGTTTTCCTTTCCTGCATTCCTTTCATTCTGCGTACTTATTTATAGTTACAAGGGCTTAGCCTTAGGAATTACCAAAGTGACCTCTTAATTCCTTAGTGATGCCACAAAGAGGGGGCAAACTGGGCTTCTCGAGGCTCTGTGACCAGATGCACCTGAAACTGTCTTCCTGGTTTCCCTGCAGAGGGTTTTCTGTCCAGGCGAAAAATCCACCCTTCCTGGGATGTTTGCATACCTGTCATTCGTGTCAACTAATGGAAGAGTCTGAAGATGGATCTCTGAAAAGAGCTATGGAGCAAAGGGCAGACTGTAGACATGTCCATTGAGTAAATCTGAGGCTGGATCCCAGTAGGGGAGGATCAAATATTTGGAAACCAGGGTTATCTTAACTCACTACTAATTATTTTTTTTCAGATTAAAAAAAATTTATTGGAAGACAATTGCTTTTCAATGTTGTGTTGCTTACCATATGACCCAGTAATCTCACTACTGGAGATATACTCTGAGAAGACCATAATTGAAAAAGACACATGTACCCCAGTGTTCATTGCAGCACCATTGATAATAGCCAGGGCATGAAACCAACCTAGATGTCCATCAACAGATGAATGGATAAAGAAGTTATGGTACAAATATACAATGGAATATTACTCAGCCATAAAAGGAATGCATTTGAGTCAGTTCTGGTGAGGTGGATGAATCCAGAGCCTGTTATAGACAGTGAAGTAAGGCAGAAAGAGAAAAACTAATATTGTGTATTAACGTACATATAATGATATCTACTAATTCTGCTTGTAGAAAAAGCAAGAAAATGCTCAGGGCTTACCCTGTCCCATACTTTAATTCGCGTCATTTTCTGCTTCAGATTCTGCACAGCATGAGCTCTTTAGAGATGCTATTAAGACTTCCATGTCTCAATTTTGAGACCCATGCATGCTGAAATTTGAAAGATGGGGTGTGTGTGTCTAGGGTGGTAGTGAGAGCTAGGGGACACTGAAAACCACCAGGTGTGCGAGTCACTGGCCCGGGACGGAGCCCTCGGTCTGTCACCCATGTCTCTACATTCCGTTGGCCTGAGTTTGCACCTGTTGCAGGGCCCAGGCCTGATGCTGAGCTGCCTGTGTGCTGAGCAGGTCGGGGGAAGGGAGAGACAAGCTGAGATCCTGGGCTGGGAGCACAGAACTCCTCCCCTTCTGAGAGATGGCAGCCAGTCCTCAGCTCCAGCCAACTGCCATCTTGAAAAAAAACACTCCCTGGGTTGCCAGATCTTTCCAATTTTCACAAGAAGCCAGAAATCTGGGTTTTTATGTGATATCTGATTTTCAAAACTGGCTCAACTATTTCAAACAGCATCTGGGCCAACGACACGTGCCTCTGGCCCCCAGGTGCCAGTCCTGACTTTCATCTGTGTATTTCTTCCTCCCTCACCCCCCTCAGTCTGAGGGCAGAAGCCAAAAGCTCTTCACCAGCTCTGTGCTTTGGCGAGGCGGAAGCACTCCATTTTTCGCAGGCACCCTGTGTGCCACACCTCTGAGCTTTCACTCATGCTTTGGCTGTACAAGATGCTTGACTTTCTTTCCTCCTCTGCAAATTTTATTCACTTTTTGGGGTCAACCTGAGTGCCCCTCTCCCACAAAGCCCTTCCCAGACAAGATACATCTCCCTCCTTGGAACTGACTGTGTGTGTACTTACATCTCTAACAGTGCTTATCCCTTGAGGTTTGACTGTTTCAAACTATCTCATCTCTTTTCTTCTCATTGTCGACACGGACACAGGGCCGACAAAGTGCCTTGAACATAGTAGATCTTGGATAAACGTATGGATTGAATATAGCTTCCCTCATAGCCCAGTTGGTAAAGAATCTGCCTGCAACATTGGAGACCTGGGTTTGATTCCTGGGTCGGGAAGATCTCCTGGAGAAGGAAATGGCAATCCACTGCAGTATTCTTGCCTGGGAAATCCGATGGGCTACAGTCCATGGGGTTGCAAAAGTCGGACACAACTTAGCGACTAAACCACCACCACCATGGACTGAATATAGTCACGAACTAAAGAAAACTTGAGACTTTCCTTAAGCAAAGGGATGTAGCTCTGCAGAGGGGAATTACAGAGGATGAGGCTGGTTTCCAGATAGGTCAGCTCTAGGATGAGTGGGACTCGTGGGAGGAGGGGCATGTCTTATCAGCCATGCAGGGCAGCGCTGTGCCAGTGGGGTGGCGAACAAAGCAGGGGGAGTCTTGGGTAGAGGTGACCAATCAGAAACCATGGAAGCATTTTATCACCTGCCTCACTCTCTGGTGGTTTCCTTTCCCCCAGTCCAGAGCCCACACGTGACCCAAACACCTGCATTCTTCTCAGCTGCAAGCCAGAAACATATGCGGGAGCTTTGCAAAAAGAAATGAAAACAAACTCTGCCTTTTACCTTTACATCAGAAAGAAGATACAGTAGAAAGGAACAGGGGTCATGCTTTCTCTAGTTCTGAAAATAGGGGACAGGCCCATGTCACATGAAACCTCGGACCGAAGGCCAAGGTCACACTGGGTCTCTGGCCCATTGAAAGGATCAGATCTGATGAGCGGAGTGATTGAGAACATAGGCTGGACGCAGGACGCAGGCAGAGCTGGGTGTGGACCCTGGTTATGCCGCTTAGCAGCCATGAGGGCATGGCCAAGGCATTTGCCCTTCTAAGCCTGTTCCCTCACTGCTGTTTAGTCGCTAAATCGAGTCTGACTCTTCTGTGACCTCACGGGCTCCTCTGTCCATGGGATTTCCCATTGCAAGAATACTGGGAGTGGGTTGCCATTTTCTTCTCCAGGGGATCTTCCTGACTCAGGGATCAAACCCACGTCTCCTGCATTGCAGGCAGATTTTTTACCACCTGAGCCACCAGGGAAGCTTGCTTCCTCGTTAGTAACACATAAATGATAATACTTATAGGCTATTACGAGTATTAAGTGACATCAAGTACACAGGGTACCTGGCATAGCATAAAATTGTAAGCCTCAGCTATCTTTATCATAATCATTACCTAGGTTATGCAGATTTTACTTTTGGACTTAAATCGGGCACTAGGTAATTCAGATCAACCATCCTAATGAAGACAGCTTTAAAAAAGTGAAGAGGTAATATGAAAAATCCTCTTGAGGGTATCAAAAGTTAAAAGATAGTAAAGAATTAGCAGGTCAAAATAGAAAAGTGGAGAAGGGGCAAATTCCCTGGTGGTCTAGTGGTTAAGAATCTGCCTTGCAATGCCAGGGGTGCAGGTTCGATCCCTGGTTAGGGAACTAAGATCCCACATGCCGCGGCGCCACTGAGCCTGCCTGCCACAGTGAAAAGGTCCCACATGACGTGATGAAGATCTCGTGTGACATAACTAAGGTTTGGTGCAGCCAAATAAATTTTAAAAAGAAGACAAAGAAAAGGAAAGAAGAGAAGAAATTCACAAAGAGAGGCCTGAATTTTGAGGTTGCTTTCTTCTGGGCATTTGCTGACCTAAAATAGGTATGAGAGGCTACATTGTGTTTTTTCAGCTTCTATGGGTGAGGGGACTTGAGAGCTCCTCAAGGTAGAAACCACGAAAACCATCTTCCAGTTTGGGTTGGGATCTTAATGGCTGCATGCGAAAGTAAGGATTAACTGGAAGAAAACCTACCCTTGTACAGGCCTAAGCTAGGTTTTAAGTCATCATGGTGGGCAAGAACATCTCAAAGCCTGAAATCAGATTTATGTGTGCTTGTGAGGCTGGCAGAGAGAAGTGAAATCCTCTTTGAAAGTACAGAACATCTTTATAGGGCTTTGATTATTTCTACCAATATTAAAAAAAACACAATGTCCAACACAATCAAAGATAACCAGGAATGCAGGAGACAGGCAAGTGAAACAAGAACAGAACAGCCAATTCCTGCTTCCTTCCTAATAGGATCAGGATGTCTGGCCACAAATCTCAAAGCCACTTGCTTTCAAAATGTTACATGACTAAAGTGAAGTGAAGTCGCTCAGTCGTGTCCGACTCTTCGCGACCCCGTGGACTGTAGCCCATCAGGCTTCTCCGTCCATGGGGTTCTCCAGGCAAGAATACTGGAGTGAGTTGCCATTTCCTTCTCCAGGGGATCTTCCCGACCCAGGAATCGAACCCACGTCTCCCGCATTGCAGGCAGACGCTTTAACCTCTGAGCCACCAGGGAACCTCATGACTAAACAGTAGGAGAAAACCAAATTTAATCATCCTAAAATCGAAGTCATGTAGAAAGACACTGACCTTCGCAAACGTATAAAGTGTTCCCGAAGGTGTCTATGAGGCTGTGGAAATTTCAAACTAAAGCAGGACATGACAAAGACTGTAGCCTGGTGATCATGAGCGGATTTACTGGGATTACTGTTTGACTTTGGTCGTATCAGTGTTGCCATTGTCATAGTTATCACCACAACACACAAGACACAACGGTAGGAAACCCCAGGGGAAAGCGTGCTTTGCAATGTTGAGAGATACAGAGATTTATCCAAGAGAAAGACAGCAAAGAACCTAATCCAAGAGACTACTGAGTTTCTCCTCGGTGGATTTCTTTTCAGTGGGCTGGGTTTGTCAAGAGGCTCTCACGGAAAAGTGGGGCGCATATGCATGAGGAATGTTCAGAAGCAACACACTTCCTTTCCAGACAACTTCTGTTCACAGGGCATCCCTTGTACCAGTGTCTCAGCGAGTGTCCTTGGAGGCACTGCTTCCCGTGGACATCCACTGAACCTTCTTAAAGCCAGAGCTGGTGGGCGCTGGGGAGGGGGCGCAGCAGAGCAGAGGCCCTGAGGTTAGGGGAGCTTCAGCAAGACGCGACCCATTCAGGGGCCGCGAGCAAAGTGGGGAGAGAGCCGGCTGAGGCGCGAATGGAGGCAGATCCTGCCCGCCCTCAACGCGGTGAAAGCCCATTAATAGGGTCTCAGGCCCCCTCACGTTCTGCACCCCCTTGCCCCAGCCCTACGGCTCATGTACTTACACAAATTCTCATCTCCCTCCGCCAACCAACTCACGCTCCTGTTTTGACTCTTTCCCTCCTTCCACGCTCCCAGCAACCAGAAGGAAGAACAAAGAACAGGAAAAAGGATACAGAAAATTCCTCCTGCTTGAGAGAAAGCACTGGGCGGAGAGCATGAGAGCCCAGGCCGGGATGCGGAGGAGCACAAGGAACTTCAGCACCATCGGTCCTGTTCTTGTAGCTTTTACTAACTTTTTATTTTTTATTTTTTGATGTGGACCATTTAAAAACTAATTTTAAAATTTATTTATTTTTGGCTGTGCTGGGTGTTTGCTGCTTCGTGCAGGCTTTTCTCTAGTTGGGGAGCGCACGGGCGGCTGTCTAGTCGGGGTGCGAAAGCTGCTTTCTCATTCTGGTGGCTTCTCTTGTTGTGCAGCGAGGCCTCACGGGCACGCAGTGCAGGCTTTAGTAACTGCAGCACGTGGGCTCACTGGCGGCTCCCACGCTCAACAGCTGTGGTGCCCGGCTTCGTTGCTCTGCGGCATGTGGGATCTTCCCCGACCGGGGATCGAACCCATGTCTCTTGCATTGGCAGGCGGATCCTTCACCACTGAGCCACCAGGGAATCCCTGATGCGAACCATTTATAAAAAGTCTTTGTTGGATTTGTTACAGTATTGCTTCTGTTTTATGTTTTGTGTTTTCGGCTACAAGGCATGTGGGATCTTAACTTCTCTGCTAGGGATCAGATCCACACTGCCTGCTCTGGAAGGTAAAGTCTTATAACCGCTGGATTGGCTCCAGGGAAGTCCCCTAATATTTTATTACTGTTATTGCTATTATTATTCATGGTTCTACAGTTGATGTATGTATTTATAAAAAAAATCACAAAATCACAAAAATAGGATTTAAGTTTTAACATTTTAAAAAATAATAAGAAATTCCACTCGGAGTGAGTAGGAAGGAGTCTTCTGTAACTGAATCTCTGTGTTCCATGATTTAATTCTGTGTCCCTCTCTACAATCCAAAGCAACATTAGGAATGGTCTGAATTCCACAATCCCTTGCTTCTGATACCCAGATAACACCTCCCTGGTGGCACTAGTGGTAAAGAACACGCCTGCCAATGCAGGAGACGTAATAGATGTGGGTTTGATCCCTGGGTCAGGAAAATCCCCTGGAGGAGGGCATGGCAACCCACTCCAGTATTTTTTTCTGGAGAATCCCATGGACAGAAGAGCCTGGGGGGCTTTGGTCCATAGGTTTGCAAAGAGTCGGACACGAATGAAACGACTTAACACACACAACGCCTCAGTAATGGACCAGTGGAGCTGACCCTTGAAACCAGCAGAGCAGGAATGTGTGTGACCAGCTCCTGGTGCTCTGCCCTAAGGCCTCAGCAAGAACTGGGCAACCCAGGTGGTGCTCAGGAAATGTAATGGGTGACTGATGAGAAGTGAAAAAATGCCATAGTGGTTACAGCACATATTCGTCACCTTGACGCTAACATCACCAAAGACCGTCTGAATTCAAAAGCAGCCCTCACCGATTAGCAATCGTCTTTTTGTTTTCCTAGATATATACGGA
Source organism: Budorcas taxicolor (assembly GCF_023091745.1). NCBI lineage: Eukaryota > Metazoa > Chordata > Mammalia > Artiodactyla > Bovidae > Budorcas > Budorcas taxicolor. Next base: position 15,549,581 of record NC_068920.1, read on the forward strand.
AAGTAAAATTAGATGGCTTCCTATCTTTAATCCCTCGACACCGTGTTTTATTTATACTGTCTCTGGGACTTGTGCATTAACAAGGGTATTTCGATTTCAACAACTGCCTGTTGGAAAGGACTTATTCCACCTAAATGCCCTTAAAAAGCATTAACAGAGCCACCACAATATTTATTCTATCTTATAATAACCTCTTTGTCTTAAAGCCCATGGACGGTGTGACTCGTTTCCTTTAAAGAAAGGCCCAGGAAAAGAAACATCAGTATTATCAGTGCCGGCTCATGAGAGCTTGGATCCCATTTTCAGAAACTGCAAAGTTACAGGGGTTTGTCTGTTTAAAATACAAGATGACTTCTTGCTTTTCTCTGACTGGAGGAAATGCCACAAGTTGCCTACGCTGGATTTATTAATTCTCTATAAATTCTCTCTGCTCCGCTTGGGTGTAGCAGTGAGCTCATTTATTTACTCGCATAGCAACAATATAATGAAAACTGAGTCTGGCCTTAGAAATACACCCTCCTGGGCCATGTCCATGGTTAACCCTTCCTACTGCTTCTCCCGTGTGCATCGAGAGCTCTCCCCCTGTACTTAGGGAGGTGATCGACTTTCCTTCAAGGACATGTGGATGTCTGGTTTTAGGCTAGAACGAAACCTTTTGCTAGCCACGTGAAAATCATGGCCGGGTCCTTTTTCCAAAAGAGAAAAATGTCACTGAAACTCAGAGGTGGAACGACGCTCTTGGGTCCTGCTCCTTTGACATGGCGTTTGGACGGCAAACAACTCTGTGCAAACAGTGGCCCGATTGTTAGACCCCAGCACGTCTCCCCGCTGCTTTCAGGAAGCGCTTTGTGTAGCAAGTGCTAAAGCAATATTTAGTTATGGAGTGACCAAGTGCCAGAGAGCAGCTAAGAGCATTTAAACGTGAAAGAACATGATGGGAAATGACGTCCGGTTTTTGCAAGTGTTTGAGGTCTTTCTCTGGACGGGGCTGAATACAGCCCACGACAGAGCTGGGCACAGCACAGCCATTAAAAAAAATATATATATATATCCTGAGGCCCAAAATGTTCTTTGAGTGAAAACTATAAAAGGCGCAAGCATGTTGGTTCTTTTCTTGTCCAAATAAATTCAGCAATACACGAAGCACGAAATCTAGATTTTTGACTTGGATTTTTCAGAGAGGTGCTCACAGACTGCCTGAAAGGGATGTGATGATGGGAAGAGGAAAGGGTGAGAATTTCTGCGCCCAGATGCCTCTGGGTACCATTTCCTCCTAAATAGGATGAAGGAAGATGCTGTGACTTAACTGGGAGAAAAAGGTGATGGCAGGTGGAGGCGGCTCACATGGCAGAACCTGGTGGCAGATCTGAAAGGCGCTGACCCAGGGGTGTGGCAGGGCTGTCGCTTCGAGAGGCACCAGACCCATCAAGGGCCCCTGCCGAGCCCGGAGGATTAAACGGAAAATGGGCAGAACATGAGTCCCAGGATGCCACTCTCTGAGCTCTTGGTAACAAGGCAGGCATGAGATGCTCCTGGAAAGTGTTCTCTGTATGGGACTAACTCTGCTGCCCCCCGGCTCCCCATCCTGCCCCCTACCCCGGTGCTCCTGTCTACTCCTTGCTCTTTAAGACATGGTTCTGCCTTCTAAGGGAGACTGGTTTCCAGATAAGAAGGTGGGTGGGATCCTAAAGGAAGGGTGTAAGAAGGACCTGCCCAAAGGGAGGCGTCAACTGAAACTGACATCAACACCCAGCTATCTTTTCTTCTTTCTTAAGAATCTTAAGGCCAGGTCATGTAATCAAACTTTTCAAGAGACGGGAAAGAATCAGATGAGGATATCTGGGTCATAAAACTTTAGCTAAGACCATTAAGTGACAACCCAACCCTACTCCCGATTTCACGGCCGAGGGGACTCAATTCAGAGGTTATTCAGCTGGGGGATGACAGGGGCGTGCCCTCCCCCCGTGCCCCAGGCCATGAAGACTGCAGTGTTCACAGGCTTCACAGCGAACAAATGAGACATTACCTCTCTAACTTCGGGCTTCCCAGGTGGCTCAGCGGTCAAGAATCCGCCTGCCAATGCAGGAAACATGGGTTCGATCCCTGGGTCTGGAAGATCCCCTGGAGGAGGAAATGGCAACCCACTCCAGTATTCTTGTCTGGGAAACCTCCATAGACAGAGGAGCCTGGTGGGCTACAGTCCATGGGGTTCACAAAAGAGTTGGACACGACTTAGCTATTAAACAACAACAACATCACCTCTCTAACTTCACAAATAAATACTCCTAAAAAAAAGTTACTTCCTTATTCGAGAAGCAAAAGTTGAGATCTGGGGAGCTTATGTTTTGGGGGTGCCCCTTTCACTGGCAAGCCGGTTCTGGGAGATTTGACTGCATCTGCTTAAATGAATTTATCCACTTGGAGTGATTTAAAGTCATTAGAAAAGATGGTGTTTCCAATGGCAGAGAAAGCCATCATGGCAGTGTTCTTGGCGGTATCAGGGTCTTTACAGCATCCGGATGACCTGCTCAGAGCTTCTAAGGGTCAGCCTGCCCTGGAGCAGGAGATCCTGGGTCCTTGACTCCGACTCCCTCAGCCTCCAGGCCATGCTCTGGATCCGAGGTGGCAGCCTTTGGAAATGACTTTCATTCTTTCTGACCAACAGGATGCTTTTTAGCACCCAGGGCTCTGGTGAGCTGGAATTGCTCAGGAGTGTTTAAATATGCCTCTCACTTTAGGGCTTGGCAGCATCAGCCATTAGCTGGGATGTGAAAGTCATTAGCTTCAGAGTCAGACAGACGTGGGCTCAAACATGAACCCGACGTCTTCCTAGAACTACGTCCATCAGCAAGGTCATGTCTCAGGCCTCAGAGCCCACCCCTGGAAAGTGGAGGTGGTGAGGAACGCCTTAGGAGGCCATTGGGGGGACTACATGAGATTATATATGTAACATCCCTAACATGCAACCAAGCTCCAAGGGATCCCCGGTTACCCCCACTTTAGATCTAAAATGATCTTTAAAACAATGAGTAACTTAATAACATGTTCAAGGTTAATTGGTGGTAAATGTGAAAACAAAAGTGTGCCATGCTGTAAGGAAACCAAGGACCATAAAAATGATTCAAATAAACCAGATGTGAGTATGGCCTTGCTAAGGGATTCTTTGTTCCAAAAGCTGATCTACTGTGGGATCCCTTTAAGGGGAGACTCCTTGTGCTCTTCACACATTGCTGGAGTTACAACTTTGAAGGAAGACATACCATCCTGAGTCACACCTGGGCAATGAGTCACACCTGGGCAGTGAGTCACACCTGTGCAGTGAGTCACACTTAGATAGGAGCAGCAGCCTGCCTCTCTGGATGGTGGCCTGGACCATGAGGTTTATGGCACAGCTATTCAGAACCAAGTGCATCTCTTTCTTTTTCTCCTATTTTTTGGCTTTAGCTCCCCACCAGGGATCAAACCTGTGCCCCCTGCAATGGAAGAGCAGAGGCTTAACCACTGGACTGCCAGGAAAGTCGCCCAGGTTCATTTCTGACTACACCTACCTCTGTAAGCACAATGTACTCAAACTAGTCTGCCTTTAAAGATGTGTTCAACCAATAGTGTCTCAATTTTACCATCGAATCACCAAAATTTATGTATTCTTTCCTCTACCTCACAAATAAAGCATTGTCTACTGGGCCAGACAATACACTACCTATGATGCTGACCTGTTCTCTCTGATAAGCAGTCACATAGCATGAAGTCATTCTAGAAGGATGAACACTACCTCTCTTTGCTTTGGTGTGAGTCTGTAAGAAATGACTAAATCATTCCTAGAAATATGCATTATCTCTGAGCTTTGTAACCAGTTGCAACTGAGTTTGAAGGCTTTGGCACTGACCAAACAAAAAAGACCTTTGTTTGAAGGAGGTGTTACAATTTGCTCACCCCACTGGTGTGGGTGACTTGACGGTGAAGAAATACTTTTCATTTTTAAAGTGATGTCACAGAGTCCTTGAAATGCTCAAGGACCTCTAATTTTGTGTAAGATTTAAGTTAAAAAAAATTATTTGGTTGCATCAGATCTTAGTTGGGGCATATGGGATGTAGTTCCCTGACTAGGGATCTAACCTGAGCCCCCTGCATGCCTTAATCACTGGACCACCAGGGAAGTCCCTAAAGATTTAAATTTTATCTTGACTTTGAAGGTAGAGATTTTAGGTGAAAGTCCACTTTTCTGCATACCCCAAAGAGACACGTGTTGAGGGGAAAATCATTAAATTAGAACTATCTTTATCTAGAAATGCTTAATTCTAGAACAGGGTCATATTTTATTGAATTTATAAGTGAAGAAACTGAAGGTACCCTCTACCTCGTCAAACTCTGATTCTCCCCAATATTATTCAGGGTGTGTATATATGGTTTTGTGTGTGTGTGTGTGTCCATGTGTCTGTCTAGGAAGTGAACAAAGGAAAGTGAGGTGGAGTCCGAGTTCATCTTCTCTATTTCCTTTTAATCTATTTTCACTTGTTGGTAGACGAGTCATACTGCTAATAGCAGCTAGCTGGCTGGTATCTGAGTGCTGTCCTGGACAACCAGATTTCACAATGCTTCACATCCCAATAAGGGAAGTCCTCTGCCCCCTAACCAAAGGCTTTGTGGGGGTGTGAGCGCGGGTGTGTGTAATTTATGATGACTCAGCGTCTAAGAAGGCACAAACATTGTAGCTTCAACTATTTATGGTTCTTATATTACCTTTCAAGGAATGGGCCTGGAAGACCTGGCTAAAGTCTTTGAATCATTTCCTGCCAATATTGGGCCATGTCTCATTGTGGAAGGTAGGAAGTAGTCTTTATAAGGATGTCGTCATGGGGTTTAGATAAATCTTTAAAGTTACTTGAGTTTTCTGCGTGCTACCCGGAAGCAGAACATCCCGCAGCCTAGTCTATCATACACAGTATAAAGGTGGGCTGTTTCAATGTGCTTGACCACTACCACGAACTCGCCTGCCAGTACAGGAGATGTAACAGACTTGGGTTTGATCCCTGGGTCAGGAAGATCCCCCGGAGGAAGGCATGGCAACCCACTCCAGTATTCCTGCCTGGAGAATCCCACGGACAGAGGATCCTGGCTGGGCTACAGACCATGGGGTTGGTCTCAAAGAGTCGGATATGACTGAAGCGACTTAGCACACATGCATGAGCTCCCTTAAGATTAGGTGAAATTTACAACATATTTTGGGAGCCTCGGGAAGGGAGAAATTGCTGGGGTGCAGAGAAAGCTTCCCAGAGGAGATGAACATTGAAATGGGTTTTAAAGTATGAATAGGAGTTCATGGGTAGCACAGAGAAGGGAAGATGGCAAATAGCAGCATACGCAAAGCCCTACTGAGGGCTCTGTCCCTCAGTAGGAACAGCTTGGTTCTCCTCTTTCGAGACTATACAAGTCTTAACTTATCCTGTTGTCTAAACTCTCCAAAATGCATACAAGTTATGCCTTCAGAAAAGCTGAATGTGACCTCAGTCATGCTTCGGATGCTCACTGGTTGTGAACAGATAGTTATGATTACAGAAGACAGATGGTGACATTCTCCAAGACCCTCCCGGGGGAAAAGGACCGTGTATTATCTGACATGTGTCGTAACAGACTAATGCACTGGATGCAGGATCTGACTTGTGTGTGCTGGTGAAGGGGTGATAAGATCAGAGCCACTGTTCAGCTTATTTAAAGGTCAACTCAAATTAAATGCCTCCTTCCTTGCTTCTGCCTGTGCATTCACTCACTGGCTGTTATCTATGTGCTGATGGTTTGCTAGGAGCTTGGCCTACGCTGTACAGAGGCAGCCACGTCAGCCTGGATGGGAGGGCAGTCTGGGGGAGGATGGATACATGCATACGCGTGGCTGAGTCCCTTCTCTGTTCACCTGAAACTATCACAGCATTGTTAATCAGTTATACCCCCATACAAAATAAAAAGTTAAAAAAAAAAGAGAGCCAGCCATGGCCTCTGCCTGCCTTAATGGAATTTATAATTTAGCCCAAAACTGATTTGAGAAAGATGCAAAGGAAATCTAAATCCACCAGTTAGAATAAAGCGATATGTTCAAAGACTCAGAGAAACACACATAATTCCCTGTGAAGATCAGGCAGAAAATGGGTGAACTCAGGTGGCAGGTTTTGAGCTCTGAGGCAGAGAAATCTACCTCTTAGACCTTTGTAGACCTTGTGCTTTTAAAGTGTGGGTCTAAATCATCCCCTCTAAACCACAGAGCCCCATATTAAGGACAATTTTGCCTTGAAAAAATTGAGGACACTTTAAAAAAATATAATTCAGCTTTTCAAAAGCTTGGACTATGAATAATTCATTTAATTTAGAAATGCCTGTGAGTTCTTGGCAATCACAGAGCATATTTAGAAGTCTCTGCAAAGTGAGAAGAATCTAACCTACAGATTGCTTTCACATGTAATGAAATAGTTATAACATCTAAATGGAACAATTAATGAGGTTGACATTGTGTTGTTTCTGGCACATTTGTCTAAATGTTTACTAATTTCTATTAATTTCTATTTTGCACTTTTTGTATTTTGGAGCCAAAATTTTTTATTCAGTGCTCCAAGGTTCCCGTAGACACTGGGCATTCTGCCCACAGTGCCTAATGGATATAGCGGCCCTGCACACAAAACCCAGTGTGAAAGAGACCAATGAAATTAAGTCAAGGTGTCAATGTGTATGGTTTCCAGGTAATCTGGGGAGTTCTTTCCACTCTGTGCAAAACTTCTGGAGAACCAAAGAAAGAGCCACACAATCAATGGGAACAGCATATACACTAGCAGTAAAGTATTTGCATATTCAGTGCAGAGTATAAACTCTGAGAAAGGAAAGAAAAATGCCAGGGAGAGGCACTGGTTTTTTAAGGCCCTGCTCTGCAAATCCCTTGCCCGGCCCTCTCCATGCTGTGCGTCATTTCATTCTTACAGCAGCCCTAGCAGGGCCTTATGACTATTCGCATTTGACAGATGAGGAAACTAAAGTCTAAAGAAGTTCGGTCACTTGTCAAGAGATTTACAGCTACAGAGAAACAGAACCAGGAGTTGACCTCCCCCCGGAGCCCAGGCTCTTTTCACAACACTCATGCTGTCTTCTTTCAGGAAAGGGTGGGGATGATATGATTTTCTTTCTTTCTCTAACCACTGATTTAATAAGTGACGAATGTCATTTTCTGTGGATGGGATGCAGGAAGTGGGGTGGGGACTGGAGTTTCCCAGAGAGCAAGGTTGAATTGATACAAGGCAGAATTCACTCTATTTTTTTTTTTTTTCTGAATGATTCATTAGTAGAAAAAACTCTGGTGGATAAAACTTCTGAAGCCCACAGGCTGTAGCAGCGTCAAGGAAATCTTTAACTGTGGAAAGTCCCAAATCACAGGTTGGAACACGTCCAGCCTCCTTCATGGCCCCGTCACAGCTCATCTCCAAGGGCAGTCCTGGACCACCTTCCTCGGCTATCCCAGGAGCTTCCCAAAATTCCCAGCTTCCCCCGGGCCTGGAAACCTGCATTTCAACTCACCTTCCCTCTCTTCCTTGCTGAGAGGTAAATTTTAAACCACACTTCAGTGGTTTCAGATTTTAGAACTACACTTCAGTGGTTCAGAGCCAGATTCCACTGCCTCTTCTTTCTCTCCTTTAAGAGACTGCAAGGACTAGAGCGTAAGCCACCAGGAATGGCCAGTTCTGGGTTCACCACCATTTTGCAGCCAGGAAATTAAAAGAGAAAACTGGATATGGGGCTATTTAGTTAAGTCAGGAAATGAGAACTATCCAATGAGAACTCAAACAAACAAAACCCCTGCAGGGGTTTTATCTCGGTACATCCTTCCAAGTACCGAGATAAACTCTTGGGGCCTTGGCTGAAGTCATCACTATGATTCTCACCCAGTGAGAAGCTCCTGAGTCAGAGGAGATTTTTTTTTTTTAACAAGCACAAAAAAATGTTTTGCTTTATTCTTCTAAATCCCAAAGTGACAAAGATACTATCAATTAGCTTCAGGGTAGCATATAAGTATGCCAGTATTTTTCTCACACTGAAAATTTGAAGGAAGAATGAGTATTTGTTTTTTTCCTACTAGCTTCAAAAATTGAAGAAAAATCTGTGGCCAAAGCTCAGACCAGATGGGAGTATATGTTTTTAACAGAATAAGGTAAAGAAAGAGTTAATATGTGTGTGCTATGGAAAAAAAAAAAATCATACCTCTTTCCCTCAAGTGTCAGGAATTAATTCAATGATTTTAAATTTTTCCACAAAAGATTATCTTCTCACTTTAACGTGAGAAAGCTGAGTGTAAGCAAACTTGTATTTCATGTTTCATTCTTTGAAATAATCAATCATAAAGTTACTTTTCAACTAGATACAGTAACAGACCATCACAGACAAGGATTCTGTAACTGAGGGAGATGCTGACAGAAGTTTTTTTTAAAATTATTATTCTTGATTTATTTATATTTTCTGTCTATGCTACACAGCATATGAGATCTTAGTTCCCTGACCAGGGATTGAACTCTTGCCCCCTGCACTGGAAGGGGGACCACTGGACCATCAGGGAAGTCATGATGGCAGTCTTTAAAGCAGCTGTTGGTACTCAGAAGACTAAAATGACCTGTTAGCAGTCAGCTCTCCCCACTACAACGAAGGAAGAAAGGAAGGAAGAAAAATGGGGCGAGAGAGAAAGAGCAGGAGGCATGGAGGGAGGGACAGGAAAGACAAGAAGAGGACAAGCCCACTCCCGTGGGGTACGAGCGAGTGGTCCAGTGGGCAGCATGGAGGTGGCAGCCCAGAGCCAGTGGCACTGACGACTTGAGGTGAGGCCAGGGGTCTCACCGGGTGTGTGGCTGAGAAGAACCCGAGCTATGCCTCCTGCCTCCGGACGTGAACAGCCTCAGACCTGGACGGCTCGAAGCTCCACCCTCGGGGGTTTGTCTGCCCCTGTGCTCCGGAAACCTCCCCCAGGTCTGCAGCATCCTCCACGAAGGGCTGGCAGAGAGTGCCCTTCCAGAATTCGACTTCCTCCTATGGAAGCACATGCCTCTTGCTTAACCACTGATTTCAGAATTAAAACAACAACAACAACAACAACAAGTGCCCAAGGGTAACCTCAGCACCCCGACCTCCATCCAAGGGAAGGTGCGTCAAAATCTCTCCCCTTTAAGAGGACAGAGGGTTCAGGAGTCAAGCTGCGGAACAGTTACACAACGGGAAGAAGTCCCAAGTTTCAGACTTTTCAGGCTTGGGCCTAAAAAGGTTTGAGTCTGAACATGAAAACACCTTCCTGCCAAAATAAACTGTGATGGACGCTCAGACCCCGTTTCCCCACCTGACATTTGGTGTTGGCTGATGTCTCCCTGGTGGCTCAGATGGTAAAGCGTCTGCCTACAATGCGGGAGACCAGGGTTCAATCCCTGGGTTGGGAAGATCTCCTGGAGAAGGCAGTGGCAATTCACTCCAGTACTCTTGCCTGGAAAATCCCATGGACGGAGGAGCCTGGTAGGTTACAGTCCATGGGGTCACAAAGAGTCGGACAGGACTGAGCAACTTATGCCCATGACCATGCTGTCTCTCGCTACAGTGTAAGTGTTGTGGAGGCCACATTCCCTCTTGGATTCATCACGCTATCACAAGCATCGAAACTATGCTAGATGCTTAAAACTCCTTCAATGGTCTACTTATCTCAAATTCTTACAGCATTTGGAATTACAGAGAGTGCTGAAGAGGTCTTTCATTTTTTTTTTTTTAAGATTTTTTGATGTGGACCATTTTTAAAGCCTTCATTGAATTTGCTACAATCTTGCTTCTGTTTCATGTTTGTTTGTTTGTTTTTTTCTTATCTGAGAGGCATGTGGGAATCTTAGTTCCCTGACCAGGGACAGAACCTGCATGCACCCTTGCATTGGAAGGCGAAGCCTTAACCATTGGACCACCAAGGAAGTGCCCTCACCTTTTTTTTTTTTTTTTTTTTAGTGTGATGCCTTCCTAAATACCCTAGCTCCACTATTTTTACCCACCGCCTCAGGCATTGTTATAGCAACTACTAGAAGGACAAGAGGCTGGCTCTTCTCTGAATTCACTAGTCTGTGTGTTAAGTGAATCGACTTTGAGGCTGATGGCTCTCCAGAACACGGTGGTTGGCTTCACCCACTCCCCCTTCCTTGCGGCCTTGACTTCTCGTGGGTTCGTGCAGCCAGCCGTGTGGCATCATGGCCGGTGGGGTCATAATCGAGCTTTTAGTGAAAGGACAGTCCTTGCTGCTTCACTATGCTTGTGCAAAGTATGGTGCCTTGTACTACTCAAGGGAGAAAGAGAAAAGACTGGACTGTGGAGTGCAGAGCCCACGTGTAAAAGCAGGTCTATCAGAAAGATGGAAACACTTGACGACGCGGTATAACCTGGCACAACTCAGGAACCTGTAAGGGCTATGGATCAACAGTACTTGGCATGGGGGGGGTGTTCAAGGTTTTACTGACCAATGAATGGAAAAATGACTTCCCCTGTCAAAAAAATGTGCAAGCTAGAGGATTCAGATATTCTTACTTCTTGGAAGATTTACTTACTTCTTCGACGGCTTCTTGGAAGCTCCAAGTTCTTATTTTAGGAGCACATAGACACATATTTTGATTGCAATGGAAAAAATTAAGTAAGAACAGAAATCCAGCTGTTGTTCACTCACCTTTTTACTTAGGTGGGGACCGTTAGCGCCCCCAGCGCCTCTCTGCCCTGAGGGTGGCACTTGATACACATCTTGTTCCTGGGTCCCATGGCCGGTGGGGACTTGGTAAATTCCCTGATTTTGGTAGGAAGGCGGCACTTGGTAGATGGTGTCTCGAGGGGCGCCCTGTGGGTTTGGTATTTGATAGAGCTTCTGTTGGCCAAATGGCGGTGGCCCCAGTCCCGAAGTGGGCAGGTCCTGATTGGAGGAGGTCTCCTGCACTGGGCCAATCAGAAGCTTCACCCGGTTGCCGGGGACAATGCCCTGCCGGCCGTGTAAGGAGCAGAGCCACCATCCCTCCAGTCCTCCTGTGTTCTGCTCGATGACAGTCAGGATGTCTCCCTTGCGGAAAGCCAGCTCCTCGGCACACTCTGGGACATTGTCGTACAAGGCTCGGGCCATAAGATTCTAGGCAGGAAAGAAGAGAGGGGGAACGCAGGTTAGCAGATGAACTGAGTCCCTGAAACACCTAAGCCCATGCTCTGATGGAAAGGCACACTTCCTGGAAAGAGGAGGATCCAAACAATAGGCTGTAAGGAGAAAAACAGATGGTGCAGACAAAAGACAGATCCATACGTACTGTGTCTGCCACCAATGACATCAGACCGCCTCCTCGGAAAAGCTCGGAACACCACCGAGTGCTGTGTTCCAACAGCAGAGGCTGTGCCAAGGGAATTACGAGGAGCTCGGTGAAGGAGCTGGAGAGCAGTTCACTCTACAAAGCATTTTTCTTCCTTGCTTCAATCCAGCTGAAGGAAGAAAAATATATCCCAAGATATTCAAATGGACTGCAACAGACATTTTTTAAAAGTATATTGGAGGTAAAGAGAGTCAAAGAACATCCCCCCAGACAAACAGCACAAATGGCGTTTATATCCAGTATTAAAATGGAAACAGAAGTACACTGATCTCTGCCTTGGCAGGCCTTAACAATTCTTACTCTCAGTTGATCAAGAGGTCCTCGGATACAGGGAGACTCTACAAGCGGGGGATGTTTCCATGCTAATCCTGTGCAGAGTGCAGTGACGGTGGTCCACACCTCCAGACCCGAGTATGCGGAGCTCCAAAGAGGTTACCCCACGTGGGCAGGCAGAGGCCGCCCCGTCCCCTCTGGTGCTTTGTTGCCACCTTTCCTGAGGGGCCCTCCTCACCCCGCCACTTTATTTCCTTCTCCTTGAATCTCACCATTCACATCGGAAAGGCTCTGCCTTCCCCTTTCATGGGCCCCAGACACTTTCTCTCTTTGTGTGAAGGCCCGTCTGGCACTTTTAGTACCGAGCAGCCAGCCAAAGCAGGCATTCGGCGGGGAGCGGGTAGGCAGGATATGCCAACTTTCTTGGAAGTCTTTCAAAGGCTCGGCGATTTCATTTCTTGGCATCAGTCACGTCTCAAGGCATGAGGGTAGCCTTCCCCACCCCGATGCCGGCTCCTTCCCAGCACACAGAGCCCTGGAACGTTGCAAATTCATCTCCAGCCATCGGAAAACTCAAAACGGTCTCTTCAGTGCTTCACTAGACAGTCGGGATGCCCTCGATGTTGGGGTGATGATGATCGGCTGTGGGAGAAAAGACCGCTGATTGGATGGAGTGTGTTCTGATGACATACCCGTGGAATTTGGGGCTGTTGTTGTCTGGATTTCTGCCCCCGTGTTTTCTTCTCTAAAAATGTGGATTTGATCTTTCAGCCTCCTGCTTTTCAGCCCTTCATCACTGACATGCACGCACCATCTCCCCCTGTACTATGCCCCATAACCACAGATCCTGTGCCATGGGTCTGTCCCCTGCTCAGTGGTTGGGGAAGTTCCTACTTTTACTCTGTTAACCAAGCTCCTCTGAGTACAGTGCAACGGCTTAACCTGAGGAAAGGAGATGAAGCCCTGGAACTCAGTGCCCAGGAAGCCTGGTGATGCTCTTTAAGAATAAGACTGCAGTCCTTGTTCTTGACGGTTTTCTGATCCAGGAAGCCTGTAATGTAGACAGGAGGGCAGAAAAGGGAAGTTGAAGGATACTGAGGGGTTTGTGTTCCAGGTGAAAGTTGTACTTGGTATTTATATTCTAGGAAGCTTCGGGTTCCTTCTAACAAAGGTTCACACACAAAAAAATAAAAACACGCAGCACTGTAACGTGATGTGAGGAACCATTTAAGGATGAGTCCTAACCCGAAAATCTCTTACGTTTCTCTTCTCCCATCTTGTGGGTAATCTGTCCTTGAAAGAAAATTCATTGAGTTGAAGAAGACAAGACTCTTTTCCTCTGTATCTAAATGATGGGAAGGAAATTCAGTCAGTTCAGTTCAGTTCAGTCGCTCAGTCGTGTCCAACTCTTTGTGACCAACTCATGGACCACAGCATGCCAGGCCTCCCTGTCCGTCACCAACTCCCGGAGTTTACTCAGACTCATGTCCATTGAGTTGGTGATGCCATCCAACCATCTCATCCTCTGCTGTCCCCTTCTCCTCTGGACTTCAATCTTTCCCAGCATCAGGGTCTTTTCAAATGAGTCATCTCTTCGCATCAGGTGGCCAAAGCTTCAACATCAGTCCTTCCAATGAACATTCAGGACTGATCTCCTTTAGGATGGACTGGTTGGATCTCCTTGCAGTCCAAGAGACTCTGAAGAGTCTTCTCCAACACCACAGTTCAAAAGCATCAATTCTTCTGTGCTCAGCTTTCTTTATAGCTCAGCTCTCACATCCATAGGTGACTCCACCAAAACTGTCCTGAGGTGACAGAGCAGGGAGAAGGCTGACCACTCTGGACTCTGTCCCTTTCTCTGGGGCCCATTCAAGGACTGGGAATGGCTTGCAAGGAGGCTCTAATGCCTCCTGACATCAGGAATGACAGGGTTGGAACCAGATCTATGGGAGTTGAGGGTCCAGAGCTTGATACTGGTGATCAAGAAGGGAAAGAAAAGAAACAGAACAGGGACCTCCCCAGTGGTCCAGTGGATAAGACTCTCCCTTCCAATGCAGGCGGCCTGGTTTCCATCTCTGACTGGGCAACTAAGGTCCCCTATGTTGCTCGTGGCCAAAAATCAAAAACAGAAACAGAGGAGACTAGAAGCGTGAAAGACCACAAGCCTCATTTGCATACATGAGCTCCAGGCATCTGGAGTTGGGCACGGCTGTGGAGCTCCGGGAGGCACTGAAGTGGAGCCATGGGCCACAACCAGCTCGAGGCGGCTAGCAATCCCCGCATGAAGGCTAGTCTAGATGGTCTCTGCCTCTTGCCCCCATGACCCTCCACCACCACCAGCTAAGCCGCACGTTCAGGTTTCTAGACAGGCTGCCAGAGACGCTTCTCGTGGAAAACCCAGGGAGCCGCTTGTGGACGCACCGTGGGTGTCTTCTGACTAGCTCCTCCTCCGTGCCCACAGAGACTGGGATTCAGGGAGTCCGGTGAGGCTGCTAGAGAGGCACCCCTGCCAGCCCGGTGCCTCAACACTGAGAGTTCTTCTCAGCCTCGGCCTAACGGGAATGTTATTTACTACCTGCACGAGCTACAGGGAGCCAGCAGCCTCGCACACAGAGGGGTTACTGCTCCTTCAGAGGACCTTCAGAGGACACTTGGACCCGGCCTCCCTGTTCCACAGATGAGGAAACACACCTGGCAGAAGGGGACAGTTTATCATCTGCCCAAGCCACACATCGGTGGAGTCAAAGATGGGAACAGAACTGTGGTCTCTTGGCCCAGTTCTCCTTCCAGGACTCCAGGCCACCTTAGCTCTAGTTCATGCTGTTCTGCAAACTGGGCTCCTTTCCATTTTACAGTAAAGCTTTGAAGACGACAATTCTTTTTGTCATGTCTAGGGAATAAGTCAATTCTTGGGGTTTGGGGTCTTGGCTGTGTGACTTGGGCAGATTACTACCCCCAACCTTTGAATCGGAACTTCCTCATCTGTAAAATGAGAATGAGGATAACATCCCTATGTCATGGATTTGCAGTGAGGATTAAATGAGTTCATTCAAGTCAGTCCTTGAACATAGTGGGAGACTTGGGAAGCAGTGATGACTGTTCAATGTGTTGATGGTGCTTTGATGGTAAGCTTCCTAGTAGGTTACCTCCTTAGTTCACAATCAAGGGTTGGTGATGCTATTATATATACTTCTTTATACATCTGATGTTTCTCTTGCTCATAATTACACTTCAAGAGAATCGTATCTTGAAGCAGTATTTCTCTGAATTAAGAATGAGTTCTGATCGCTGCAACCTCTTGTTGAGTATTTGCCTACAAACAACAAAAGTGAAATCATTGGTTGATTCAAGAGACCTTCTGAGACAAAGTAAAATAATAAAAGTTTCCCAGGTGACTCAGTGGTAAAGAACCTGCCTGCCAATGCAGGAGACATGGGTTTAATCCCTGGGTCAGGAAGATCCCCTGGAGAAGGAAACAGTATTCCATTCCAGCATTCTTGCCTGGAAAACCCCACGGACAGAAGAGTCTGGTGGGTTACAGTCCACGGGGTCTCAGAGAGTCAGACATGACTTAGCGACTAAACAACAATAGTATTTCTGGAAAAATTTTATGAGGTTCCAGAAGAGTACCACCCATCAGAAAATGTGGAAAAACATGGGCAAAGAGGAGCTTGACTTTTGAAAACACTCGATATGTTGAGGCAAGAATTTAGTAAGAAGATAATAGCAAAATTAACTTCAACCAGAACAGGAACCATCTCATTCAAAAGTGCACAGGCAACTCACAGACAAGCAGGTGAAGAGTTAATGTCCCTGGCAAGGACAAGCTGGAGGGAACCTTTCTCTCACTGGTTGCTTAAGGCCACAAAGTCAGAAGGTATCTCTGCATATCTCACAAAAACCCAGGCAAGACAGTTTGCCTGGTCAAGACCTACTGCTTCGCCCACTCCCTGGGATATTTATCTCCAGGGCAGGAAAGGTCAACACAGAAACACATCAAGGAAAGATAAGAGAGCTATGTAATTTTATATCCAGCTGGATGGTTAGCCTCCAGAGGCTGGCAGTTAGAAACGCGGCTAGAGCTTGGCAAAGCACCAACACAGTCGGGGCACAGAACTCGAAAGCCAGAAGAACATCAAACAATTACAGTCCAACTTGTTCACTTTACAAATGAGAAAAACGAGGCCCCAGAAGTTAATGATTTGCCAAGTCACCTGGCAAGACGGTCAGAGAGCTGAGCTAAGAATGCGGGCCTCTTGTCTCCAGCTCGAGAATTAGGATGGTATTTAATAAAGTCAGAGGCATGTGCTACAAAAGCTGTGGTTCTAATTAGGATGGGAAATCTGCATTTAGAGTCATAAATCCTATTTGAGGGACTCTAATCGTCTCAGCCTGTGGCGCTGACCCCACCCTGGCCTTACTTGAAACTGTCCTGGGCTTCTATGCTCCCCATCCTTGTTCTCCTTCTTCCCTTGAGCTCAAAACCAGTCATTTTCCTTCTCTTCCACTGGACATTAAAAAAATTTTTTTTTAAGGTTTATTATTAATTTATTTCGCCGCATAAATTTATTTGGCAGCGCAACATGCAGGATCTTAGTTCCCCGACCAGGGGTTGAACCTGTACCCTATGCAGAGGAAGTGCAGAGCCTCACCCCTCAACCGCCAGGCAAGCCCCTATTTTATCCCCTCTATCCTTTTAGTGGTCATGTTCCAAAAGGATCTCTCTTCTTTCTGAGCTCGCTCTCTACAGGACATCTCATTCATGCTGATGGCATCTAAACACCCAGGTGACACTCAGATCCACAGCTCCAGCCTCGATATTCCCTCTCCTCTCCAGTCCCGTACTTCCCATCATCTAGTGAGCATCTTCACTTCACATCCAAGTGCCAAAGCCCCCTTCTCCTGGTCTCTCAGTGAACAGCAGGCACATAGCTGCCCAAGACTGGAGACTCAGAGGTTTGCTGAGTCACTCCACAACCCGAACCCCAATCAGCTGGGACCTGCTCATCCTCCTCACTGCCGCTCCCCGCTCAGGCCACCAGTGACTTTTTTTTGGTGGGAAGGGAGGAGAGGGCAGGTATGGCAACTGCTTCCCAACTGGTTTTCTTGCATTCAACTTCTTCCCACCTCCAAACCCATCTTCCACATCACCAGAAGAGTTCTCTTCCCAAAGTTGGTTCCCTTTCTAATTCTTGGTGATAGCATTTCTTGAGATCAAACTAGTCAATCCTAAAAGAAACCAACCCTGAATAGTTACTGGAAGGACTGGTGCTGAAGCTGAAGCTCCAATACTTTGGGCACCTGATTCAAAGAGCCAAGTCATTGGAAAAGACCCTGATGATGGGAAAGACTGAAGGCAGGAGAAGGGGACGACAGAGGATGAGATGGTTGGTTGGCATCATCGACTCAATGGGCATGAGCTTGAGCAAACTCCAGGAGATAACGGAGGACAGGGGAGCCTGGCCTGCTGCAGTCCATGGGGTCACAAAGAATCAGACACGACTCAGTGACTGAACAGACTTGTACCATCCCATTCAAGACCAAGAACTCCTTAAGTTCAGGGAGGCTGTTCTTCCTTGGGCATTTTCAGAACCACTGTCTGAAGCAAAATACTCACTCTTTGCGTTTGCTAACTTGAAATGGACTCTTGATTCTGGTTCTCTACAGAGAGGGTGAAATGGTTTTCTAGAGATGTCTGCAAGGTATGTGGTGGAGATTTTGGACGCGGGGAAATGAACTACCAGGACCAGAAAGATAAACGGTGCGTCCAAGTCACTAAGCCTCAGGGCCAGAGAACGTGGGAGGCAGCCGGCAGGAAAGCGCCTGCCCCGCCCTCTTAAAACAGGATGGGGCGCCTGCATCTGCCACAGAAGCTCTGAGCAAACAGGAAGGCCAAGAGGAGCCGGCGTCCCCATCTGGTTAAATACAATGGTTTCTGTGAGAGCCTTTCTCTCCCTTCAGTGCAGCAACCAAGGTCTGCCGGTGGGTGACTGAGCACCATTCACGCTTTGCCAGAATGCTTGGCTGCTGTGACCCTCGGGTTCCCAGCCTATACCTGAGGACTGGGAGGAAAATGCCTGGCGTTACAGCAAGTACACAGAGCTCCGGACCACACTGGGTTTCCAGACCCGCTCTTGCCTGCCCTGCTACCAAAACGTCGACTGTGCATTACTCCTACTGCCAGGGAAATGATCTTCCAAATACGGAGAGGTGTGACTTATAATTTCCATGACCATTTATGCCGTTCTCTGAAGAGAAGTGAGACACAATGACTGGTGTGTCATCCTCCCTTCCCTCCCCCCAACCCCTCCTGGACGGATAGCATCATCAATGGCCCAGCTTCCTCTTATTATTCGGCTTCGTTCTATATTTACCACGCAGGAGCTCCTGCCAAGGCCTTGGGCCACCACATTCTCAACAACGTGACTTTCCTGCGCCCAACCCCAGCCCCCCCTCCAAACTCTAGTCCTGGACTCTGGCAGGGACACGCGCACAGAGCAAAGGAGGAAACGGTCATGGTCAAGGAAATCGGTCCCCAAGGAAGTAGCTGGGGGATGAGCGTGAGCGAGGTCAGTCTCGGGACACACGGGAGAAGAGCAAGGGGATCTGGTGTCTTTAGTCTGCCGACAAAAATCAGCTTAGGTCTTTTCCATTACAGTTTATTACGAGCTTTAGAATACGATGTCTTGTAATAACCTATAATGGAAAAGAATTTTAAAAAGAATACAGATACACACACCTATGTGTGTGTGTCCATGGGATTCTCCAGGCAAGAATACTGGAGTGGGTAGCCATTCCCTTCTCCAGGGGATCTTCCTGACCAACCTAAGTCTCCAGCATTGCAGGCAGATTCTTTACCATCTGAGCCACCAGGGAAGCCCTGTATGACCCCGTGTATACATATATCTTCTCAGGTGGTGCTAGTGGTAAAGACCTCTTCTGCCAGTAGGAGACTCAAGAGATGCCGGTTCGAGCCCTGGGTTGGGAAGATCCCCTGGAGGAGGAAATGGCAACCCACTCCAGTATCTGTGCCTGGAGAATTCCATGGACAGAGGAGCCTGGCAGGCTACAGTCCACAGGGTCGCAAAGAGTCGGACACGACTGAAGCAAGTTAGCATCCACACAAGCATGCAGATATATATATATCTCCAACTCACTTTGCTGTAGAGCTGAAACCTAACACAATGTTGTAAATCAACTCTGCTGTTGCTGCTGCTGCTAAGTTGCTTCAGTCGTGCCCGACCACCAGGCTCCCCCGTCCCTGGGATTCTCCAGGCAAGAACACTGGAGTGGGTTGCCATTTCCTTCTCCAATGCATGAAAGTGAAAAGTGAAATCAACTCTACTTCAGCTAAAAATACAATCAGCTCCAGTCTGAGAGCGATCAAACCGCTTTGGCTTTCTCCTGCTCCCATCTTTAGGATATAGTGGGATGTGAGATTTCCCCAAAGAAGGACACAGTCACGGTCCAAAACCCTGGATATCTGCAAGTGTCTGGGTTTTGATTCCTGGAATACTTGGTTTAGACCTGGATTCTTTCATCAGATGACATCTGGAATGTGGAATTTTTTAAAGAGCTGGATCCTCTGGAGATTAAGTAGTAGATACAAGGCTTTCAGGTTTAGGAGTCAGAAGATATGATGCAGAGCGCATCTAAGGTTTTTTTCTCAGTAATATTTTTCCATTGCGACCTGACACACTTTTCATTAGGTGCCCTGAACCAGCTGCAGAATGGCAGTGTGACATCCCGCGAGGTGTCTAGGAATACTATAGTCCCTAGTCGTGTTTCCTGACCTCTGGGGAGAGTGTCCACCAAAGGTCCCTCTGCACTGGGACCGAATTTCAGTCAAAGATTTACATATCCTGGAAAGTGCTTCTGAACCCCTATGATGATCATAAAGCTCACACCAGTGTCTTGGACTTTCTCTGAATATTCATGTCATCTACTTGGCTCCAAGTTCTCACATCCTCTAAGATGTTCATTCCTGAATGGAAGGTGCTTTTAAAAAATGTGGCCTTGGGCACTCGTCTCCCAAAGGTGCTCTTTGACCTGCAGTGGCCCTGACATGCACGGTGCGGCTGTGCCCCGGGCATGGTGGCCCAGGAGGCGCCCAGGTTTGGTTCCTTCCACGTTGGCCTGCTCCACTTTGGTGAGGGGTGGTTCAGAACCCAGCATGACTTTGTGGTTCACAGACCAGAGGGGCATTAGTTCTTGAGAGCCAGTGAGAAGACAGACCTGATGCTCACTGCAAACCTGGATATTTTTAATTAATTTATTAATTTTTGGCTGCCCTGGCTCTTTGTTGCTGCATGTGGGCTTACTCTAGTTGCAGAGAGCGGGGGCTACTCTTGGTGGCCGTGCTGGAGCTTCTCATTGTGGTGGTTTCTTTAGTTTCGGGGCACAGGTTCTAGGCGCATGGACTTCAGTAGTTGCGGCATGCAGGCTCAGTAGCTGTAGCTCTCAGGCTTAGCTGTTCCGAGGCCTGTGGAATCTTCCCAGACCAGGGATCGAACCTGTGTTCCCTGCATTGGTGGGCGGATTCTTATCCACTGTGCCACCAGGGAAATCCCAACAAATCTGGGTATTTGGATGTCAGAAGAATTTTTCTATGTAACTAGATTTTGTAACACGATATGGAGAGCATAGTTGAGATTAAAGAAGTGGTTCTTCAAGTGCTGGCTTTCTGCCTGCCCTAGAACAAATGCTATATATTTACCCCTGATTTTTGAGGTCGATGCAGGACAGAAACATCCACAGGCTGGGACCTGTTTACCAAGAAACCAATGGTGGCTGGGAGCAAACTCTCCGATTCAAATAAGAAAAGTGGCAAACAGGTTGTCAGGTGGTGTGGGTGTGGGTGTGCAAGTAAGTGTGCGACTTCACAGCCAACTTCTATCGCTTCTTGGCTGGCTGTGGAGGATGGGTTTGATTGCTGACATTAATTGAAAAAATAAATCAGCTTTTGCTCACAAGTTTGATGATATACATGTGTCTTTATGAGCTCAGTTCTCTGCTCTTTTGTGGTTTGGGGATTTTTTTCGGGGAGCTCCTGAGGGTCTGAAAGGTGAGAGAACACCCAGGTTTCTGTAGGTACTCAGAACCAGTAGTCACCCATGGCTTGACCAGACCCACCAGGCTAGAATTTTAGACTGAGAAGGAATCCCAGAGATCATTGTAGCCCAAGCTCCCTGTTTTACAGCCCAGAGGGTCTCCTATTAGATAAGCAGCAAAGCAGATCTAGCATCTGGTTCCCTCTTAATCTCGGATTTTTTTTTTTCCTGCTGGACTAGGGTGTGCTTCCTGAGAACCTTCTCCATCTTAGAATTGAGTACCATTGATATTAAGCCTCAAATGCTGTAAGCATTTGTCCCAGGTTGCCTGGTTTTGATAGATTTAAGCATAGTGTATTGGCAAAGGATCAAAACTACGGGGCAGGCACAAATGCTTTTCAGGGTCTGTCCCTAGATAAATCTGACAGGCGCCATATAATGATGATGGCCTGACATCCACTCACCCAAAAGATAGGTTTTATTAACAGCAAAACAACCATCTGGATTTCAGCCAACATTACAGTGTTGGCACCGAATGACTTCTATTTGCCTGTCTAGACAAATCCCTCTAACATTCAGGTACTTGGGGAATTAAATGAGAATTAAGTCATAAATGAGTAGGGGACTCTAGTCCACAAATATTACAATATAATTCCCCCCAACTGTATCATTTCCCAATAGTCAAAACACCCAAGTTGTAACATCTAATAAAGCATATTTCAAAGAAGGGAAAGATCTTCCTATTTTCACATGCCCATCTATCTTATCTTCCTGCATCAAGGTATGCAGTCCCCAAGGTATGAAGTTATATCTAAATCCATGAATGCATATATGTACATATGCTATCAATCTTTGCCTCCCAGCCAGAACACAGCTGATGCAACTTGGGTGGCACCCCTCACTGGAACTCTTAGATGACTCCTGACCTAGGTTTGACGCCTGATTGTTATTCTCCTACTTAATTTCTGAAGTCCTCAAAGAGTTTTTAAAAAATGGATTTGTACACTTGGTTGAGCAGGTATATACAATCAGAGACTGTCAGCACTGCCATCTGCAGGGTTGCCTCAAGAAAGAATCTTTAGATGCTGAGAAGCTAATCTTCGCTTCAGGTGATATGTGGCCATGTTCAGAGGCATTTTTGGTCGTCACATTGCGTGTGCGCATGTGCGGATGTTATTGGTAGCTAGTGGTCAGAGGCCAAGGATGCCGCAATGCACAGAACAGTCCCTACAAGAAGGAATTATCCACCCTCAATGTCAGTAGGGCTGTGGTGGGGGGGGGGGGGGGGGCAAACCCGGACAGAAGGATGCACGCGACATTACTAAATCGATAGAGTCTAATCTCGGTCCTCATCTTGTCAGATTAATGACAATGAGTCACTGCCTTTTGTGCCTCTGTTTCCCCATTTGCAAAATGGGGATAATGCACACGTTCTTTATAATAACATCAAGAGAAGTCATGGAATTATATATGCAAAACACTCTGACTTCTTCAGAAGAAAGGGTCTCTGTAAAATCAAAGCACAGTTATGATTACTGCACTATTATGAGCTCATGAAATTGCATCTTAAGAACTGCACTCCTCCCCCTCAAAAAAAAAGAAAAAAAATTCCTCCGGGGAAAGAAAACAAACCAGAATGATCTCATCATGATTACACCTGCCACACCAAAAAAACAGACACAGTTCAGAGAAGCTAAATTCTTTCCCTCCAGCAACAAAGTAAGCTGCGTCTGTAATTAAGATCTTAATAAGGGAGGGCGGGAGGCTGGATGCAGATGCCGCAGGCTCTGAAGCGCAGAGCTATCCCACCAAGTTTCAACAGGAACAATGGAAACACAGCCCCGGTCACTGCTTCTTGCTCTCTCACGTGTTCTCTGCATGGTCCCTATTTCAAAGCGGTCTTGCCTTCATTTCTTCACTTCCACAAGGAGAAAGAAAAGGACCATCTTATTATTTACAAGTAAATGTGTGTGTGCTCGGTTGCCAAGTCGTGCTGACTCTTCGCGACCCCAAGGACTGCAGCACTCCAGGCTTCCCGTCCCTCACCGTCTCCTGGAGTAAAATGTTATGTTGTAGATATTATTTAGAAGTAGATTATGAAAGGTGTGCCAGAATCCACTTTAGAAAAAAAAGCCCCGAGGCAATTTTCTGATACAAAGCTGGAAAAACTCAGATAGAAAGGTGACCTAAGGCAAACGGGATAATGCCCTGGACAGCCGATTGATCTTGGGAGCAGCTTGTGTTCAGTGTCCGGAACAACCACGTGTAAACTTCCCAAGATGGTCCCCGTTTCAAATATCCTTCCCGGGGTTAGACCATCTGTCCCATGTTGGGGTCTGTGAAACACGGATACGTACCCACAGAAGGGAAATATATTTTAAACTAAAAGTAAAAGATAGACATCTAAGTATGTGTCTTGTTAATGGATCTGCCTTCATTGAATTGAGGATATAGGAGGAAAAAAGACAGGTACTGATAAGAGTCTTGGATTTAGTCAACAGACGTGTTCTCTCATTGGCAAGGAATCGAGGTCTGTTCCAAGGGCATCCGGGCCTCTGTGGGACTGTCGAGCCGTCCAGCTCCACCGTGGACGCCCCTGGGCTGTGTCCTTATCATCCTTTTCCGGGTGCTCACTGCACTTAGCAGCTCTGAGTGGGAAAGGATGGAGAATCAGAGAAGAACACGGAAGTTCTATCCCAGAGGAGCATTCAAGGGAAAAGGGCCTTCGAGATGGTTTTCTGCCAGGTTGTTTTGATGGTCCTGAAGCGGCGCTGGTCCTCTCAGCCACATTTTCTGCTGCCTCTAAGTCACGCCATGAATGAGAAGCAACAACAAGCAAGCAAACAAAAAAACCAGTGACGCCAACAGGCTCGTCGACAGGTCACTAGCACGTCCTGTGAGGAGGCTGCAGCGCCTAGAAGCCCGCTTTCCCGCCTCCGCAGTGTGCTGGCTTGGCTGGTTACGGCTCTTCGGGGGCTGAGAGAGGGAAGTCCAGCTCACTCTTTCAGTAGAGTGCAGAGCCTGGGAACAGAGAAGCCTGAGGCCTGAGTCAGCCCCATCTTCTGTGGGAGTGAGGTGCTGAGTTCCGGGTAACACGCCGACTACCACAAGTCAGTGAGACTACGGCTAATTCATACAAGAGACAGCACTGGGTTTCCACATAAGTAGAAGAAGAAGAAGTTAGGAAAAATGCTGTCTAAATACACATTGCTTTACTTAAATAGAAAGATCTGGTTCAAATCTGAGCTGCATATGCCGTTTGGTGATCACAATTTAGAGTTTCACAAATAATCCCCCCTCCCCAACACACACAACTAAGGGTAAAGAAAGGAATGAAACTTAAATTAAAAAGATGCTATTAAGCATTTTTCTGCCATGCTTGCACTTTCACGTATTCAGGGTTGCTCAATCTTTACTTCTGGTAAGTATAAACATCAACATTCCACATAAGGAACAACTTTGGTAACATCTTATAACTATTACCTTGACATATTAGAAATATCAGGAGGAATTCTCATCAGCAATGTACATACCAAGATCTACAAAGAAATAAGATGTCTTCAAATCAGTAAACCCAGTCTTTGAGTAAGGATCGTGGACCACCTACCTAAATACCATTTAGCACAACTCATGTACTAAATTAATTGGGGAAGAGGCTGAGAGAAGGGACTAGTCTTTTTTGTTTGTTTGTTTTAAAAAAGAATAAACTGGAATTTAGTGGTCCATGATGTCTGTGTGTGTTCTCAGCTGTTCAGTCGTGTCTGATTCTTTGTAGCCCCATGGACTGTAGTCCACCAAGCTCCACTGTGCATGGGATTTCCTCTGTGCAGGCAAGAATAATGGAGTGGGTTGCCATTTCCTACCCCAGGAAATCTTCCTGACCCAGGGACCAAACCCTGGTCCCTTGTGTTTCCTGCATTGGCAGGCAAATTCTTTACCACTGAGCTACCTGGGAATCCCAGTCCATGATGAGACCTAAACATATGTATTTAAAAACACTCCACTGGCAGCTTTATTGAGTTGGCCCAAAAGTTCATTATATATGGAAGATATATGGAAAAATCCAAATGAACTTTTGGCCAACCCAATATTATCTCTATAATTAGCTGCCCCTCCCCACACCCCAACTCAACCATGAAAAATCACAGTCACATGCCATCACTGCTTATATTTTCTGGGCAGTCTGTTCCACCTTCCTCAAAGTGCATGCCTGAATTCACCTAGATCACACTGTCTGCCTTTTGAAAGAAGGCACTGCTCTTTCCAGTGCAGAGTGGAAAAGGTTACCAATGAAGCATTTATATTAAAATGAAAATCCCTCAGGAAGACAGTAATGAGTGAGAGTGAAAAGCTGGCTTAAAACTCAACATTCAAAAACCTAAGATCATGGCATCCGGTACCATCACTTCATGGCAAATTGAAGGGGAAACAATGGAAACAGTGACAGACTTTATTGTAGGGGGCTCTAAAATCACTGCAGATGGTGACTGCAGCCATGAAATTAAAAGATGCTTGCTCATTGGAAGAAAAGCTAAGACCAACCTAGGCAGCATATTAAAAAGCAGAGACACTACTTCGCTGACAAAGGTGTAGTCAAAGCTATGATTCTTCCAGTAGTCATATATGGATGTGAGAGTTGGACTACAAAGAAAGCTGAGTGCCAAAGAATTGATGCTTTTGAACTGTGGTGTTGGAGAAGACTCTTAAGAGTCCCTTGGACTGCAAGGACATCCAACCAGTCCATCCTAGAGGAAATCTATCAGTCCTGAATATTCATTGGAAGGACTGATGCTGAAGCTGAAACTCCAATACTCTGGCCACCTGACTCGAAGAACCGATTCATTAAAAAAGACCCTGATGCTGGGAAAGATTGAAGGCAGGAGGAGAAGGGGGCGACAGAGGATGAGGTGGTTGAATGGCATAACCGACTCGAAGGACATGAGTTTGAGCAAGCTCTGGGAGTTGGTGATGGACAGGGAAGCCTGGCATGCTGCAGTCCATGGGGTGGTAAAGAGTCAGACATGACTGAGCGACTGAACTGAACTGTAATGTTCCCCAGGCGTGTGGAGTCCTCTTTTACTAGTAAGAAATGCCGCACGGAGATAACTGGAATGTTCAAAGTAAAAAAGAGGGAGGTGGGGTTGTTGACAAAGTATAAATGGGGTTTTTTCTTTTTTTAGGGGGACCCCTTTTCCATGCCCACGTTCTTTGCAATCATCCATTGCCTAGGTAACTGGTAGCTATTTTCTGCATTTTAAATTGAAAAGAGAGTATTTCTTCCCAGTGGCCCCATTTTGTTTATCTTGGCAAGGAGGCTTGGTAATTAAGTCTATACGTTACTGGAGGGCTGGGATACAGCGGCTGGGATTTCAAACCAATTTGTTTAGGTTCCTTTCTAGCCCTAAAGTGATCTAAAAACAGATCATCAGCACCTCTAACTTTATACCTCTGTCACTGACTCCAGTAGGATAAGGGATGTGGTTTACCCCGAGCCCTACTCACCTCCTGTATCAAATCCACCTCTGATTCTTTAGTCATGACTTTTCTCTTTTTTTCAGTAATATTTTTGTTATGGAAAAGCAATTCTAGTGAAGGTTTTCTCTTACATTTTAACCTATATAGTGTCTATCAATATCCCTATATATGAGTATATTCTGAATATTTTATATATCTTATAAATGCATCGTACCATAGCTGCCATTTTTAAATGCCTACTATGTGCTAGAAACTGATGATTTTCAAATATTATATCCTTACAACTATCTAATGAGACAGGTATTATTACTCCTATTTTATAAATGAGGAAATGGAGGCTTGCCTAAAATTATACTGTTAAAAAGCAACAAAAGTGAGATTTAAAACAAAATCTATGTTCTTTCTAATAGGCCATATGGGGAAAACTCTTTTAATAGCTATTTGTGTATTTCATGTAATCCAACATTCAATTCAATGTTTGTTGAGTACCTCCTATGAGCAAGGGCCTATAACCTCAGGAATATCAAATCTTATTAATAACAATGAAGATACCAAAGCACTAATATATTAGCAAATGGGGACACAGGTGTGTTGGTACACCCTTATGTCTGGCGACCGCATTTCTATAAGACACAGCCAGGCCCGTGGAATATTTAATAGTACTCGATTATCTTAACATAGTAAATAGGGCTTTGACATAATCCAAGTTTTGAGTCCGCGCTATCCTTTCAACGTCTGTTGGGCATATACTTATACAAGGAGAGCTGGGGCCTGCTGGGATTGTCTATTTCCAGGGCAGCCACGGTAAACACCTCTCCATGCAAAACATCTCACTTCAGCTTTAGAACAATCCATGAGGCCGGATTAACCCTAGTTTGGTGGTGGTGCTCCCTCCCTCAGTTGTGTCTGACTCTTTGCGACTCTACGGACTGTAGCCTGCCAGGCTCCTCTGTCCGTGGGATTTCCCAGGCCAGAATACTGGAGTGGGTTGCCATTTCCTCCTCCAGGGATCTTCCTGACCCAGGGATTGAACCTGAGTCTCCTGCATTTCAGGCAGATGCTTTACCACTGAGCCACCCTACAGATAAGAAAGCTGAGGCTCACAGAGCTTAACTTGCCCAAGGTTACAGAGCATCGAGTCACAGGAAACAGAAATGCCTTTCCCCAAGCCCCACGCTCTACCTTGCCTCTACTGCAAGAACACCTAAGACCAAGTCCCCGTCCAGGCCCCAACACACAACAGATCCTGGATCATACTTTTTATTCAAGGGCTTGCCTATCAGTCTGCCTCTATACAGATAAAGGGTGAGTCTCTCATATTGAGTGGGGCTTACCTAAAGCTGGACAGCCCCAGTGGGCAACCTTGGTGAATTCCAGGTATCATTTAGATAGTGATTTGGTTGAAAGGGGTTAATGAGTAAGGCAGTGCTAACAGAGTAGGGCAGAGGTCCAAAACACAAAGCCTATTGTAGAGATGATAGGAGACAAAGGTTTAGGCTTCTGATTGTTGCATAGAGTGGATGGATGAGGAGACTTGACTTCTAGCAAGTACAGACGAACCAAGTCATGCAGGCACAAAGAGACGGGAGCCAATGAACAGGAGCAGCAAGGGACCACGATTTTCCATAGCAGACTCAGAGGAGAGCAGGAAGACAGGGGTACAGAGAGCGCTTTGAGTGTGTCACGCCTGTGTGGGTGGGGGGAGGCCAGCCCTCTAGAAGTCTGGTACTGGAGAAGTATAATGGATGCTTGAATGAAAAAAATGAGAGACGATGAGGTCATAAGGGCACAAAAGGGGAGTGAATTGGCAAAGAGGCTTGAAAAGTAGAGAGGAAGTTTCTTTAGAAGTGGGGGGCGGGGGTGCAGACAGGAAGCCGCCGCTGATGAGTTCTTAGAAGAGGACTGATGTACATCCCAGCAAAGAAGGGGTGCTTACGGAATCTTTGTTACGTGCATCTTGCACACTTGGTGCTCTCAGAACACTTTCAGTCCCGTAAAGACTTTGATCTCCAAGCAGGTAAGTCATTTAGCTCTGAAAATGGGCTTGCTCAATCAGTGAAACAGTACATAAGAAAACTTAATTTTTTTCAAAGCATCTTTTGTTGCTTTGAAATCTCAGATGGGATTTAAAAAAGAGGCAGGGGGCAGGGTGTGCAACACACCGTTCAGAAGCGTATAAAACATTTTAAACCAAAATGGCAAAGCCAGGAAAGAAGCAGGAATTACATATAGACTGTAAGCTGACTAAATGGAAGACACTCGGATCTCATCTTCTCCACTCACCCTGAGAAAATAAAAACATTTCCAAAGTCCGCTTGAAAGCTTTTCTTTAGCACACTCTTTCTGCTTTCCCTAACCTACCTTACCCACATTCAGTCAGAACCCAAGAATCTGGACTTCAGAATGTAGTTTTCCTATTTG
The DNA here is from genome assembly GCF_023091745.1 of Budorcas taxicolor. Lineage (NCBI taxonomy): Eukaryota > Metazoa > Chordata > Mammalia > Artiodactyla > Bovidae > Budorcas > Budorcas taxicolor. Next base: position 15,578,181 of record NC_068920.1, read on the forward strand.
TAGTCTAAGTTTCATCTGTAATTTTCTTCAATCAAAACATTCAAGAATGAATCTGTTGAATGGCAGACTAGATAAATAATTTAGAGTTTCAGTGTACGCACACAGGATACAGAAATTTGGCCAAGCCACAAAAGCTGCTCAGCTATTAGAGATCAAACAGGCCAGGCCTGTGGGGCACTTACCAGGCCTGGGCCTGCACAAAGTGGGCGGGGCCTCTGCTCAAACACAGCTGTGCATCCACCTCTCAATTACCCTCCTGGCAGAAAGTAGCAACAACCTACCCCCAGACCCTCAGGAGGGAGGCCTTCACTTAGCACCATGACCACTGAGGCATAGCCCCCTCACCCACCTCCAGTATTGCAGAACATGCTGTGTATATTCCAAGGAGCTTGGGGAAAATTCTTAATAAATGAAGCCCCCCATAATTTACTGATTAGAGAGCTCCAGACGGCATCCTTTAAAGAGCAATGGAACCTTAAGTGCATATGAAAAGAACGGCTCCCTTCTTATGAACAAATAAAAACACATACAGTGTAACCAAAATAGACCCCATATAGGCTAACCACCCCCCAAATTCACCAAAGTAATAGCTTGTAATAGCTTGCATTCCACCGTGCTCAAGATGACTATAAATGCATAGCTGGCTGACTTGGAACTATGTGTAAATTCAAAATGAGTGGAGGCTTGGTTGTTCTCTAGTTATGATCCCTGAAGTAGCCAAACCAGATAATCTGGTTTAAAAAAAAAAAAAATCATATAGTGACAGGATTATAAATCTCTCAGTGAGCATTTTTAAGTCTTAACTGAGCTAAATTTATATTGTTTAGAGCAACAGAATATCTAAAAGGTAATTCCCAACTCCAGGGTTTTACAATCTAATAATTATCTGGCTTTACTACCTAAGTGGCTTCAATGCAGTAACTGTCAGACATTCATTTCACTTTGCTTTGTAGAGGCACTGTTTAAAAAAAAAAAAAGAACCTATTCTGCAGGGATACTTTGAATGACATAGAGTCTTGAGCTACATGGGAGAAGAAAAAGCAGTCACACAGGACATTTTAGGAGGTCACAGATAGTTCTTTCTTTAATGGTTGTTTAAAGTCACAAGTTCTAGAGCCAGATCACCTTGGTTCAAATTCCAGCTCTGCTACTTTCCAGCTGTGTGGTTTGGGATAAATTACCTAGCCTCTCTGAGCCACAATTTCCACATCTGAAAATGAATATAAAGTATTAACACTACCTCATGGAGTTAATTGGGAAAGCTAAATATGACAACCCTGTATTGTCATGGTGAGTCTTAAAAACTGTTATTTATCATTCCTCTACCTTTGTGTCATCTCCTCTACTTAAAATAACAAAATCTCCTCCTGAAATAGTCCATTATTAAAAGAGAGAAAATAGATTTTGTAAGAAAGGGAAAGTAGATTGCTTCAGCTATTGGTTCCGTTCATACTCACCACAAGGTGTCAATCTGTCATTTGGTTAGCTGGGGAAGTCAGAAGTTATGCTGGTAAAGATGCCCACAAGCTAATAAAAATCATATCTTTACAGCATTTGGCAGCGTGTTTGATGCTGGGAAGACCCAGCAGAGAGGCAGGGTTTCCCCATGAATGCCAACCACAGTTCACATCATCAGCTGCCATGATGTTTTCTTTCCACAAAATAAAACTAAACATGATGAGGTCACTGAATAAAAGTGACTTTAGACTTTTTGTCACTTTCCAGACTGCAGTACTCTATGTTAAAAACAGCTATTTATACTTTCCAACAATAAATGCAGGAACACATTTTCTCCTCTGCCCCACCCCCGACCTCCCCCAAGGTTTTTATGAATCTAAAGGCATTTACAGTAGGAAGAGGAGGGCAAAGATTCACTGAAGGCTAAATAATATGTGGGGATTTAACATTAGTGATATCTTATCACTGTTCTAAATAGAGGAACTGCGTAAATACCAGTGAACCATTTCAAGAATGAGAGCTTTCCTGCCAGGTAGAAGGATCTGCCTCTGGTTGTATCCTAATGTCAAAAATACTAAGAATCTTCAGGATTATCCATCTCTCTGATCTTTCCTATTGAGGCAGAAAATGGAAAGCTGATAGTTGTGATAACTGATATCCCTGCCTTCAGAGGGTTCTAACCTTTTCAAGGAGAACTATAACTCATGCATCACAATAGATACTTTCAACAGTTAGATTTAGAGCTATTGAACATGATTTATAGCTTTTGAATAAAAGGCTTATCACGGAGGTTAGCCAGTGGCTATCAGCCAGGACTGAGGATTTACAACCTCACATTTAAAAAAGGATGAGCCAGAAGCTAGATGATTCAGAAAGAAGGCAAAGTAGCTCTCAGCTGGTACAATCCTGCAGGTCAGACAGGTAATTCAAATTGCCAATCCCCGAGCATAAATACCTTGCCAAAACGCATTTCAATAGCAGTGTTTGTTTAAACGTGCTAACGTAACAATAATGCTCAGTCTCTTTTTCAGTCCTGTGGGACTCTGCAATCCTCTGGACTGCAGCCCTCCAGGCTCCTCTGTCCATGGGATCTTCCCAACCCAGGGATCGACCCTGTGTCTCTAGGACTGTGTCTATTCCAGAACAGAAGTGTTCATCCTCCAAGGAAAATTCACCTTCGATTCTGTGCAGTCAGCTTGAATAGGGGTCTCTGGAAGCCTGGTTAGATGGAGGCAACTTAGACAAAACAGTATATTCTAAATAAGTTATAATCCTTTTTCCAGGAATAAACACACAAATGCATGGGAAAACAGGCTGCTGAGCATCCTGACACTCTTTTGAGTTTCAGAGACAATAAACTGGCTGGAGCCTTCAGACCCTCCGTCCATTCAAACGCCATGAAAGTATTTCCAAGAAATAGCATATATTCAGTTGGTTCTGAATCCAACATCCTTTATGGATATCAAAATCCTCCATCATCAGCTGTATAATAGAACCTGGAAACTTTAAGTTCTCCCACTAAAATTATATATGGCAAACTGCTTCCCAAAGCGAACGCTTTAATGCAAAGGATGAAAACTGCTTGAAAATAGCCAGCCTGAGAGACTTAGCACTTTTGATTCTTCTCTTACTACGGCTCCGGGGGCGTGGGGGTAGTGGAGGCTAGGCCCCGGGAGCCGGGAGTCCTGAGCCCAGGCGCGCTCCCCTTGGAGTTAGACGCCCTCCGATCTGCAGTGACTGCCATACCCCGGCGCCAAGACCGAGACCGACGCCGGGGAACTTGCAGCGGGGGTGGATTGGGCGCACTGCGAGCTCCCGGCGTAGGTCTCAGAGGCTGGATCTCTGCCTGCCTGCTTGTCTGGCAACCCGGTGACCCATCTCAGAACCCCTCTGGGGGCACAGCAGAGGAGCTGTCACAGTAGTGGACACACACATACACAGAGAAACCTTCTGCATAAGTCACTTTCTTACCTTATACTTCATCTCGGCAGCGGTGAACTGAGCCGTTTTCCTGCACTAGCGAGACTGCATTAAGCACCGGCGAGCCCGCCCCTCCATCAAGCGCTGGGCTTAAATGCAAGCGAGGACCGCCGAGCTTCGGGCCGCTTCTCCGCGCAGCACCGACCTCCGGCACCGCTCAGCCCGCCCAGCCTCTGAGCTCACTGTTTTCCTCCGGGCCGGCAGAGCACGGAGCTCGTTTGCATATAGCCTCGCCATTGGCTCGCGGGCCAAGGTAACGCGGACGCCCCGCCCACCCCGAACTCCTGGAATCTGACAAAGAACTTGTAATGCGATCATTTATTTTTACATTGTCGGAGAGGGTGGAAAAGAAACTCGGGAACCTTCCCGGAATCCTACCAAACCTTATACTTCATCTACCCCGAACCTCTACCAAAACCCTGGGAAGAGGAGATGAACACTGAAATTTTTTTTTTTTTAGTTTTAAAGATTAATCCGAATTTTAAAGAAATGGAATTCACAAAGCAGTCTGACAGCCGTGCGTCCTGTGACCTAGCAACTCCTTCATAAATCCATTTCATTCCAAAGCCATTCACCTCACAAGCTCTACATGAAACGAACTCAGGGAACAAAAGGTTTTCTGTCTCCGGGGGCCCCTTTTTACTAACTACCCCTGCTGCTATCTCTCTCTCTCTCCCTTTCTCTCCTCCCTCCCCTCCCTTTCCTTGTGGCTGTTTGCTTTTTGTGTGTGTGTTCTTTTCAGTGTTCAAAGTACTTGCAGTGTCAGTCTGCAAGGCGACAGAATACAATTCTCCCTCAGTGAAAGGGAACTCTGGAGCTGGGCACCAGGGATTCCCTGGTTGGCTTCTCACCGGGGCCTCGGGGAGCTGAGGGGTCAGCCTCATTCAGAGACCTCCTCTGGCTTTGTAGAGGATAAAGCTTAGCTGTGACCTCTCCGATGGGGCTGGCCAGTGTGCCCGCCCCATACATCATCACTGTTCACCGAGTACTGCGTTCTTTGATGGTTGGCATTTCTAGCTCCAGCTTTGAACACTGCAGTTTTTCCTTCTGACCTCTCTCCTGAAGATGACCCATTAACCCACCAACACTTATTATCTGGGGAACGACGACCAAAAAAATGCCTGCTGTTTGAGAAAGTTGGTTAAAAAGACCAGTCTTCTCTCAGTAACGCATGGAACATTTGGTTCAGCTGCGTGCTTTCTGTAGAGAGAAAGATCACCCAGGAGAGGACAGAAACGGCCATCTTCAGCAACTCTTCTGAGGCGTGGAGCGGTGAGGGGAAAATTCTTTTTCATGGGACCTCAGGATTGAGACTTGGTGAATACAGACAATGGCTGTCCCTGAAAGGGATGGACTCCAACCAGACTACATGACTCTGATGGAAAAACTCAGCCCTTGGTGTTTTTTTTTTTTTTCCTGACCAGGTTGGATGAGAATCAGTTTGATTTTTTTCCTTCCCAATTCCCAGTGGACTAATTTATGAGCTAAGCAAAAAAGTACAGGAGAGCAGCTGTCCTACAAAAGGGGTTTCCGCACACAGTTTAAATAAGAGGACCCCCCACCCTGGACAGGACCCCCAGAGCGCCACACCCCACCCCGGCCCAGGTGATCATGGCAAGGTTGACTCACCGTTTTGGACCTCCACTAGGCCTCTTTCCCTCGTTTAGCTTTAGAGGGAAAATGAGCCTGAGTGATTTTGCAAGGTCCTTCTGAACACACATTAAGCATGTGACATATGATGCTGCCATGGACAGAGGAGCCTGGTGGGCTATGCAGTCCATGAGGTCATAAAGAGTCGGACACGACTGAGAGATTAGGCAGCGTAATCAACACACTGCAGGGACCTTCCTAACAGTCCTACAGACTCATGGGACAGTCACTAGCTTGCGGGAAATTTTTCTTTTGGTGTCTGCCTGGATATGTCACAGGCCTTCTCATCTGTAAGATGATGAGTCTTTGGCCTCCAGGAGATCTAGATAACATTCCTTTGGCTTCCTCAGCAGTAAAGCTGAATCACCTCCTGTTTCGTTTGAAGAACATCATTGAATAGTGAACACGATCTCACCTCATTTTAATGCTTTCAAACAGTTTCCCAAAGCATAGCTAGGACTTTTTCATTCTCTAAGTAAAAAGCTTAACTCACCCCAAGTGGCTCTCCTGCTTTCCTGTTTCTGTTCTATACAGAATATACCTGAAAACCTACCTGAAGTTCATTTCAAGGTGGTCTGGGTCGCTGCCTTGTTAGTTACATATATATAAAAAAGCACAAAGGTGTTACAGTCAGGTAAACGTCTGTTAGAATCTCAACAAATTTCTAACTTGCTAATTTTGGCATTCTGAAATGTAAAATAGAGAATAATAGCAATCTGCTAGGGCTATAATGAGGATTAAATGATATCATGTGGATAAAAGTGAATAGTCTGGCACATAGTAAAACATTAGTTTTACTCTGAAATTAAAAGATGCTTGCTCCTTGGAAGAAAAACTATGACAAACCTAGAGAGCGTATTAAAAACCAGAGACATCACTTTGCCTATCAAGTTCCGTCTAGTCAAAGCTATGCTTTTTCCAGCGGTCATGTATGGATGTGAGAGTTGGACCATAAAGAAGGCTGAGCAATGAAGAACTGATACTTTCAAACTGTGGTGTTGGAGAAGACTCTTGAGAGTCCCTTGGACTGCAAGGAGATCCAACCAGTCAATCCTAATAGAAATCAGTCCTGAATATTCATTGGAGGGACTGATGCTAAAGCTGAAACTCCAATACTTTGGCCACCTGATGCGAAGAACTGACTCATTGGAAAAGACCCTGATGTTGGGAAAGATTGAAGGCATGAGGAAAAGGGGACGACAGAGGATGAGATGGTTGGATGGCATCACTGACTCAATGGCATGAATTTGAGCAAACTCCAGGAAACAGTGAAAGAGAGGAAAGCCTGGCATGCTGCAGTCCACAGTGTTGCAAAGAGTCAGACATGACTTAGTGACTGAACAATAACAACAAAACCTTAGGAAATGGTTGCTTATTAGTATTATTTCCATTATTATTCTTTTAATATTAAATTTATTTTGCATTATTTTATGACTGTATCATATAACCTTGTAACATCATATATCATTATATCAGTATTCATGTTATATGATATAAATTAATTTTAAATGATTAATTATAACTATTATCACTATTAGACTGTTATCAATATTGTTAAGTGTGGTGGTCACTCAGAAGAAGCTGGAGGAATGTCCCCACCTCTGTGGCACCCCATCCCTGGGCAGCTTTCTAATTTAACAAACATCAATTCAGCACCTACCACATGCCAGGGGCTGTTCTGGGAAAGGAGGATACAGCAGCCCAGATAAAGATCTTACTCTCAGAGCTCACAGTCTGGTAGGAGTGGAGGACAACAGTTTAAGGAATATATTATACAATTTTGAAGTGGTGGATGCCATGAAGAAAAATATTGAGCAGGGAAAAACCACTAGAAGGTGGGTTCTCACAGGTTCCACCCTCATAGACCAGGGTGGGTGAAGGGTGTTTCATGTTAGAGATAATGGTCATGCAAGCCCCTCTAAGGAGTTGATATGGAAGTAGACACCTGAATATTATGGGGGATCCACTCTGAGATCTGGGGAAAGAGCCTTCTGGACAGACAATGACCCACAGAAAGGGCCTGAGATACCAGTGAGCTCGGTGTGTTCAAGAGCAAGCAGGTTAGTATGCTCAGAGGGGAGGACCCACAGGAGGGATGGAGAGAGGGTGGTGGCAGGGTTTGGATTTTCTCCTGAGTGTGACAGGAAGTCACTGGAGTGTCCTGAGCAGGGAAGCAAAGGGTCTAGCCCTCTCTATTTTTACCCTTGGTTTGTGTAAGTCCTCATGCACAGCGGACTACTGAAATACTGAGCCTTTTCCTCATGCAACTTACAAAGTGCTGAAACTGTTACTTTGTTAGTGTCATCTGCTATATTCCCTTCAAAACAGCTTTGGAGAAACACAAATTCTCACAATGAAAGCAGAAACAGCCCCCTCCCCATCTACTAAGTGAGCTTTTGGATGCAGAAATAACTGTTTAAATTGTGCTGTATAAACACTGGCGATTGGTTTATGCAGCCACCCTCATGCTCCCTTGGATGGCTTCCCAAAGTGGTCCAGGCCCCCGGGCCTTGGACACTAACCTGTCTCTCAGCCTGTCGGTCTTGCCACCTGGCTCCCACCTCTGCCAAGGGCTCTGCCCACCGCTCCCCCCACCCCCGCAACCCCCACCCACCAGAAGCTCGTGCAGGCCGGAAGGAGGGAAATGACACAGGGGCCGTCCAGACCATTTTCCAGCTGCCACTGGGCATGGCGTGGATGCAGCAAAAGTCAGAGAGGGTGCTGGCGGGAAGAGGCTCTTCCGTCCACACGGGGAGGAGCTCACGTGGCTTCTCTCTGAGAGTGAAGGGCAAAGCCAGAGCCTGTGAGGGCAGGGAGAAACCTAGTGAGTCACCCGGTCTAGCCTGGGGAAAGGAAGACGAAGCTGCCGCTCCGGGGGGCGCCCTGCTCGAGGAGGATCCTAACCACAGTCAGCGCTTTAGGTCAGTCTGCTGTATCTCCTGTCTGATTTAGTCCAGCCACAACTTTCAGTTTCCTGCCTGAAGTCTCTCCCCGCTCTGGCCTATATTCCACATCGCCACTTGCTTAATTTCTAGAATACAGAGTCGATCGTGTTACTACTATATTTAAAAGCCTTTAAAAATACTCCAGTGCCTTAAAAATAGAATCCACATGTATCAGCATGGACTATGATCCGAGCCCAGCCTGCCTTTCTGGCCTCATCTCCCATCGACATCCTCCACATGTTGGGGCAGAGTGGGGGAGGGGGCAGATTCACTGAATCTGAGACGCTTGTACTGTCCTGACTTTACACAGACAGTTCCCTCCGCCCAGAATGTCCTCCCTTGCCTCTTCTGCTCTCCAACCCAGTCCCAACACTAACTCTTTTGTCCTGCGTTGTCTACACCCCCACCCGGCCCACCTCGCCTTTTCAGAACGAATTCCTCCCTTCTTTCACTATGCCCCTATTGTGCTTGGACCGTGGCCCTAGCAGAAGGCTCCTCCCCGCAGTGTCCTGATGACTGGGTGATATCTGGGTCCCCCGCTCCCAGGTGACCTGAGTTCCCTGCAGGCTCATACCTTACAGGATCTGAAATGCCTTCTGAATGAATAAGAGGACCAAGGCTTCTTAGAAGAATGTTGTTGACTTGAGGTTCTGCCTGTTGTTTAGGAGGAGAGGGAGGGAAACTCTTGTTTGAAGGTGGGACTGCTCTTTCCATTTATTACATGGGGAGCTTCAGACCAGCTCAAGGCCTGCTGCCTGTCCTGGCTCTTGGACGCAGGGCAGTTTAACTACAGCTTTTTATATGACCTATGAGCTAAGAATAGATTATATACTTTTAAATGATTAGAATAAAATCTAAATAAGGATGATATTTCATAAGACAAGAAACAATTACATGAAATTCAAATTGCAGTGTCTATAAATAAAGTTTTATTGGAATAGACACATCTGTTTGTTTACACGTTGACTTTCAGCTGCAATAGCAGACTTGAGCAAGTGTGAGCAGAGGTGGTGAAAAGGGCAAAGCTGGAAAAATGTATTATCTGGCCCTCCAGAGAAAAAGTTTGATGACCCATGCTCTAGAGCAGTGCAAGATACATGCATCGCAGAGTTCTTCCACATCTCCTGAGACACAATCTAGAAATACTCACCCTAGAGCCATCTTTTACCATTTCTAGTTTGATACCAGTTTTGTTTTTTGAGAGTCTACATTATGCCAGAGTTATTTCAAGAAAATAATTGGCGGCAGCAACTTTTCAATTCCATAAGTCTCCAGAAACTTCTCCAAACAAAGATGGGTCATTGGGAATTTTCTGCTACAGCCCACTGACCCCGGCTCATTCAGGGGTCTGTACCTGGAAACTGTCCCAGGTTCTAGGCCCTGTCCTGGGCAAGTCACAAACATTATTTCACTCAATATTCACCTAACGAGCCCTAATGAGGTGGGTCACAATATTCTAGGTTTACATGTAACAAAACGGAGACTTGGAGAGCTTGTTCAACCTACACAAAGGTCCAGGCAGGCAGGGGCAGGTCTGGCATGTGAGCCCAGGCTTCTTGGCTCCTGGGTTTGTGTGCTACATGCTACCAGGAGTCATCTGTGTGCTTTGGTTATTTGAGTCCCATTTGTGAGATCAATAAATTAGCATCTCCATCCTAGTGGGACTAAGCCTAACTGAGGAACAAGTACGTTCTCCGGTTGTGAATAAGGCTACTAGCGTGCACAAAAACACACACATATCTTACTAACTCGTACTTGCAAGTCTGTGTGTGTGTGTGTGCGTATGCATGTGGTCCCTCTTGCCCAGACTGCCTTCCTTTCATCCTCTGCTTACCTAAATCCTGTCTTCCCTCCAGTTTCCACCCCATCTTCCTCATGGAACCTTTTCCTACAAAATCTCTCCTTTGTTGATTCCTCCAGTTCCCAGTGTCTCTCATCACCTATGATATGGGTCAGTGCTTCTCAATCTGACCTCCCTTAAAAGCCAGTTGCGACATTTCCATATTTACGTCAACAAAAGAAATTTGCAAGGCGTACTAGCATACCCTCTTGATGTTCAGTAATTGCAGTAAAACATGAAATGCCACGTTGGTTAAGTGCCATCATGCATAACGCAGTGTGTCATCTGGAAAGAAACTTGGAGAAACTGGCAGTTTAAGACCCAAATGGGAAACCCAAGGACTCATTAGTAGTTAAAAACAAATCACAGCATCTTGTTTTCAAAATGACCAGTGTACCTTTGAAGCGCAAAGTCCAGTCTGCTGCAGCAGCTCTGTGCCCGGCCCCTTTCACAGGACACTTCACTCAGCTTTCTATGCACGTGAAAGAAAAATAAATGTGGAAATTTCATCCTTGTGGGGGAAAAAAAAACCAGTTGTGGATGCTTTGGCTTCTCCCCTCTAAGTTGGATTCAGTAGGCCTGATAGGAGACCTTGGTACCTACACGTGAACAGAGATCCTCAGAGGATTCTACACACAGTGTTGCATGTGGGGCATATCACTTAGTGCTCAGTTACTGCCTGGTCCTGTTTCACCCTTGAGAATGCCTTCTCCACAGTGAGATTTTTAAGCAACTTATAGATGTAGAAAAGGATCCCTTTCTGCAGCTGTGTAGGTCATTGCATCGCATTCTATGTCTTCTCAAAGCCCTATGTCTTGTCTGCGTACCAAGCCTGCACTGATGTCAATTTGGAAAAAAAATAAGCTACTGTTCAGCAGGCAGGGGCAAGAATACCTCCCACTCTAAGCAATCACTGCCCCTCCCTCCCTTTTTTTTTTTTTTCTGGTTAGGGCTTCCCAGGTGGTGGGGTGGTCAAGGATCTGCATTATTCCGACCCAGGGATCGAACTTGTATCTCCTGCATTGGCACGCGGATTCTTTACCACCGAGCCATCTTGGAAGCCCTAGGCCCCTCTGAGTCCTTGATAAATCTTCCAAGAATACATGTAACACAGTGTCACTAACATGCTACAAAGACTCTTGTAAATGGGTAATGGTTAATATCTTGACTTGATTTTTGAAAAACGTGTGCAACTGCAAAATTTCTATACATACAGAATACTGCTATTATAACTTGGGAATAGTTAATTACTATCTTTCCCCGGCAAAGAACTAAAAAAAAAAAAGTAACAGAATAAATTATATGTTAAGTAAATCCACTTAACTCTAGTGAAATATGACAAGAATTTGTGAGGCTCCATCTTAACATTTAGTATGTTCTTTATACGAAAGGATTTGGGGGAGTTAACTCAGGAGTGAAATGATAAGCAAAGTTAGAAACACATAAAAAAGATTTAGGTTTATTTATCGTCGTAAATGTGCAAAGGCTTAGATTTCTACTATTTGTATGTATCCAGCTGGGCAGAGGAATGAAGTACAGTGGGACAGAAGGAGTTTTTCACAGTAAAACTGTGCAGACTCCTGCCAAGGGCTCCCTCCTGTTTTCCCCAGCCTTGAGGTGTTCTGTTCGTGCACGCTTTAGTTTGTCCAAATAAATGATTTGTTATATGAAACTGTCATGGAAATCTCTTCTGCTGGTAGAAATTTGGACTGTGGGCTTTTAACATAGGTCAAGGTGATCTGCCAAGACCGAATAGACGTGCTGTGACTGGGCGGAGGATGGCCTTTGCTCTTTCTGAAGGCAGGATCCAACACAGTGATATGCTCCATGGTGTGCATTCAACTGGTGTTATTTAGTCACTCAGTCGTGTCCGACTCTTTGCAGACTCACGGACTGTAGCCCACCAGGCTCCTCTGTCCGTGGGATTCTCCAGGCAAGAATACTGGAGTGGGTTGCCATTCCTTCTCCAGGGAATCTTCTTGACCCCAGGATCGAACCTGAGTCTCCTACACTGACAGATTCTTTACCACTGAGCCACCAGGGAAGCCTAAGAAAGGGGCAAAGGCCCCATGGTTCCTTCTTGGTAACTTCTGTTCTTCCTTTGTATATTCTTAAATTCGAAAAGACTTCCTGACCTCTCCTTGCATCCGTAGCGTCACTGTCTCTGTGCCCGGACATGAGAACACAGCGTGTTGTGCTAGAGCTCTGGCCGCCCTTTCTTACTCTCCCCACGTTGCTCCCGTCCAGGTGCGATGGGCAGCGGCTGGTGGACAGCCTGCCCTACATTCTCGGGTGGGGCTGGATGCTCTGTTTCCGGTCGACTCCTGAGCTTTACAAATCTCTGGACGCATGCACGGGTGGCTAAAAGTCACCCTTCCCATCTGGCATCCAGCGAGGCTCAGGGTGGAGGTGGGCGGAGAACAATGGAGGGAGCAGGGAAATGAGAGGGTTGGCACAGTGTTTCAAGCACTGAACAGTCACTTAACTGGAGGCCCCGGATAGATCATTTCAGGAGAGGCCAGAGAACGTCCAGCAGGCCCCGTCCCCAGGCATCTGGCCCATCTGAGCAGACCCTGGTGGCCGCCAGCTGGCGCTGAGGAGCAGGCCGAAGGAATCTGAGCAATGCAGGGCCTGAGGTCGGTGGGGGGTGGGGAAGAGGAGGGTTGGGGGGGGGATGGAGGAATGCGCTGTTGAATCCAAGCTTTTGAAGAGTTTGATTCATTTTAGAGAGCAAACAAAGCACTCCAGCTATCAGCTATCTTTTATTTTGTCTGCTGGAGGAATGCCTCTCCGGCGTGGGCCGGAGCCTGGGCGGCGGTGGAGACTCCGGCGTCCACCCTCGACGGGCTGGGCGAGTGTGGCCGGCACACTCTTTCCTGGCCACTGAGGCTGGAAAGAAACAGCAAGCAGCTCTCTTCTCCGTCAGGAAAGCCAGGAGGAGCCCAGTGAACTGGCACGTGCAGGACCTAAAGGTTCACTCACAGCCCTGAGGTTTACAGATGCTAAGTAGCCGTTCCCTTAGCTTAAGTCCTGGCACCCTGAGATTTAGACCAGAAGGTGTAGACAGGGAGGGGAAGTTTGCGAGGGTTTTCCAGCTTTGATGGCCTGTGATTCTCAAGATTCAGGCTCTAACCAGCCTGGGAAGCTCCTGGTCTTCGGAAGGGTGGAGGGTTGGGAGAAGCAGCCAGGCTGTGGCCCTCCTGTCCATAGAAGCTGGAGGCCATGAGCTCCCCACCTTGAGATTTTCCCATCTCAAGGTTGCTCTCTGTCGTCAAAAGCCAAACCCCACACAGTCAGGTCACCAGGAAATGAAATCCTCCCACTTGAAGTCTTCCCTAGCAGCTCGGATGGTAAAGCGTCTGCCCGTAATGCAGGAGAGCTGTGTTTGATCCCTGGGTCAGGACAATCCCCTGGAGAAGGAAATGGCAACCCACTCCAGTACCCTTGCCTGGAAAATCCCACGGATGGAGAAGCCTGGTAGGCTACAGTCCATGGGGTCGCAAAAAGTCGGGCACAACTGAGTGACCTCACAGTGCCTGACAGCTCTGTGCTTTCCATCCTCCCCATCAAGGAGGGGAGGACTCAGCCCCAGGACTCAGGTCCCCACCTCTCCGTGCTCCCATTCCCACCCCTGGTCTTTCGAATCCCCTTCTCTACAAGGATGTCCGTGCCTTCTTCATCCTCAACACAGATTCATGGTTCCTTGTTCAAAAACCTGGAGGCCAGACGAGCTGTGGAATTCTGAGTATTTCAGCCTTTCAGGACCGATTTCACGTCTATTCGGCATGCAACAAAACTCCCAGGGGGACCCGGCCAGCACACCGCAGGCAGATTCATTCATATTTCAGCGGACGTGTGAATGTTTGTACCAAGGTGGGTGAATGAGGAATATGCACCACTTTGAGCCAATCCAGGCAGGTTTTGCTCCCAAACAAGCCATGAAAGAATGCTAAATTTTTATACTTATAATCGTGGGTGAACGAACCTGGACCACTGACACACTCCCCAGCTTCTTGGACTCTCCTAGGCCACCTCTCCTGCCCCCGACTCCACGCATGCGCTCTTCTCTCTCTGTCGCTTGCTGCCACCAGACACTGAACTGCCCAGTCCTGGCCCCCTCCCCCTGGCCTCTGCCTTCGACACCCTCTCCACCCACCTGCATCCAGGCCGGTGTACCCCACGCACATGCTCCCTACTGTAAAATCGCGGCCTTTTCCATTCTCAAGCCATCAGGCTATGCTTAAAAATACATTACTAGAAAGACAGAATGAAAAAGACTTAGGAAATACAAGTCTTGCTTGTTGTTACTATTATGTTGCTGTTCAGTTGCTCAGTCGTGTCTGACTCTTTGCGACCCCATGGACTGCAGCACACCAGGCTTCCCTGTCCATCACTATCTGTCAGTTCATGTCCATTGAGTCGGTGATGCCATCCAACCATCTCATCCTCTGCCACCCTCTTCTCCTTTTGCCTTCAGTCTTTCCTAGCTTCAGGGTCTTTTCCAATGAGTCAACTGTTTGCATCAGGTGGCCAAAGTATTGGAGCTTCAGTATCAGTCAATCCAATGAATTTTTAGGGTTGATTTCCTTAAGGATTGACTGGTTGGATCTCCTTGATGTCCAAGGGACTCTCAAGAGTCTTCTCCAGCACCACATTTGGAAAGCATCAATGCTTCGGCACTCAGCCTTCTTTATAGTCCAACTCTCTTATATTACGAATGACTCCTAATGTCGGTCAGACTATGAAGGGCTCACTCTCAGCTTCACTCTTGGTGTGGGCCTGGGTGCTGTGTGGACTGGGTCTGCAGATGGCGTGGCGTGAGGCCCTCACCCTCCTTTGCCCAAGTTGGGGGCTTTCACTGGTCATCTGCGTCCCTCTGCTCCTGACCTTCTCCTCCACTTGCTGTCTTGAATGGCCTCCTCCTTCAGCCTCTACGGCAGTGGGCTCTTCTTACTCTTCTCTCACTGATGGGTACAGTTGGCACCTGGTCCTTGGTATCCAGGGTTCTGATCCACGGATTCAACCAATCGCAGATGGTGTAGATTTTTCTATCCAGTGCGGGTTGAATCTGTGGATGTGGAGCCCGTGGACAGAGCATCCTCGGATTCTGGTATCCACGGGAGATCCTGGCGCCCATCCAGGATACCAAGGGAAGCTGCTCTTCTGTCTTCTTTTTCAGGCAGGCTTTCCCCAGGGTGCATCCTTCAGTATTTTCTCCTTTATCTGTCTTATCTTCTCCAGTGACTTCTGCTCTCATTTTTGCGTTGATGACAATCACATACCCTGGCCCGTGTTCTGAATTCCAGACTCTCATTTTCTCCCGCACCCAAGTATTCCAGAGGCTTCTTATCAATTCCTCCTATTCACATATTGTGACGGTTCGTTTTGGTTTTTAATTTTTTTGTAGATTGGAGGATAGTTGCTTTACAATATTGTGTTGGTTTCTGCCATTGATCAGCATGAAGCAGCCATAGGTATACATTTGTCCCCTCCCACCTTCCACTCCATCCCACCCCAACTGTCACAGAAGCACCAGGTTTCAGCTCCCTGCGTGTGACAGTTCATTTTCCGGGTTAACCTGGCTAGGCCACAGTATCCAGTTATTTGGTCAAATTCTAACCTAGATGTGTTGTTAAGATACATTTTAGATGAGAATGACATTTAAATCAGTAGACTTTGAGTAAAGCAGATAAGGCTGCACCATGTAGGTGGACCTACCTAATCAGTTGAAGGCCTTAAGAATAAAAAGACCAGTGTCCCCCAGGAAGAAGGAATGTTCTTCCAGATGGCCTTTGGACTGAGCTGCACTGTCAGCTCTTCTCTGGTGTCTACAGCCTGCCAGCCTCCCCTGCAGAGTTTGGACTGGTCAACCTTTACAGTCATGTGAGAAATTCCTTAATCAGTCTCTCTCTGCACATGCGCACACACACACACACCCTGTTGGTCTACTGGTTCTGTTGCTTGGGAAGACCATGGCTACACACCCAAGAAGCAAAGATATTTGAAGTAGAGGGATGATGGGAACTCTGATCCTGCTGCCTGCGCCTCTGCATGCAGCCATGCCTGAACTCCGATCTTAGCCTGAATGCTCAAGCAATAAATACACTTTTCTGCTTCACCTGGTTGGGGCTGAGCTTTCTTCACTTGCAACTGCAGTGTCCTGACTAACCTTCTGCCAGAGAGTATTCTCCTGAAGCGCACAGATGATACCTTATGCATTTAGCCCCCATGTGGCACTGCATTTAGAATCTTCTCCGTCTGCGTGTTGCGTTAACCCCCAACTTGCCCTTGAGCTACCAGCTACCTTGCGATATTGTGTCTGAATGAGAGGAGAGAGACAGAAATGACAGCAA
Organism: Budorcas taxicolor; assembly: GCF_023091745.1. Classification (NCBI taxonomy): domain Eukaryota; kingdom Metazoa; phylum Chordata; class Mammalia; order Artiodactyla; family Bovidae; genus Budorcas; species Budorcas taxicolor. The sequence continues at coordinate 15,594,407 of NC_068920.1, forward strand.
GGAGCATTTTCCCTTGGTTCCTAAGAAGGCAGAAATAAAAAGGAGACTTATGTGTTAGGAAAATTCCACTGGGAATTTGGTGACCCAAATGAGAAGCAGATCTACCCTTTTCTTTCAGATTCATTGATTTAGATACACAGATTCACCAGTGAAAGGAAGAGCAAGGCAGAATTTTATTGTTAAGTGTGGGGTAGCAGTATCTTGTCTACCTGGAGATCCATATAAATGTTTACATCACATTTCCTTTGCCAACTAACTTATACTTGTCAATCACAGCTGAGATCTCATTCATTCGTCCACCAGGACTTAACTAATTACCCAACAGAATGCCAGGCTCGGTGGAAATTACAAAGATGTATAAACACTCACACGCTGCTCTCACTTCTTAAATACCTATTAACGGTAGCTGCCAAGGGGACTTCACGAAGATAAACGTGTAAAAAAAAAAAAAAAATCACACCGTAAAGTTATGTAAGTTTCTATTTTAAAATCATCTGGTTCTAATTTACTAAATTTAATGCTTTAGAGTCAATGCCAAAGTGCTACATTTGATTTATGGAAATACTTCAGCACATTTTTCCATCGCACTCTTGTACAATATATTTACCGCCCTTTTGTTATGGTTGGAAAGATTATGGACCTTAGAAAAAGCCCTCTTTACGAGCTTGCTGATATTTTATTATAAAATGCCATAAGACAGAGTAAGAAGTCTAGTAAACAATAATACTCACTTAGGAGCATTCCACATGCTTTAGCTTTTTTTTTTTTTTTTTTTTGGTATATACGTATATAAATTTAACAGAGAGGTCCATCTGGAAAATGGATGCTTAAAAACTTTCACTTTATGCCAAACCACTTCTTTTCATGGCAGACAAGTACTTTGGGATGGGGGAGAGAAATTTAAATAGCAGTCATATTACGCTATGCTGCCAGCAAAATAATAACAACGTTAATACCGAAGGATAAAAAGATGCCAGAGACACAGACTTTCATTACCCCAAAGGGGGAACCTGCAAAATATCCCAGTGAAGTGGAATATAAGAATACGACATCTGTACCTCTCTGTGGCTTTCCAGGCCCTGGGCTCGACCAACTTACCTGGCACCATAGTTTGGCAACTACCCTATGGCATTTTATAGAAAAACCAAGGCCTCGTGCCAGCCTCTTCATTGAAACCTCCCAGATGTGCTGTGGTTTAGCCAACAAAGTCCGCCCTGAACTTTCAAAGTGGTATTTAGGCCCGTGCATACTCATTTCGCTTCTGCTGTACCTCCGTTTTGCTCAGCTTACAAAATGAGAGGTTTTTCACTTCACACCCACATAAAATAAGATGTTGGCCTAGGAATTTCCCCTGCGCCTTGCAGCGCTGTGCTTCTTTCAAACAAAGAAACCTCATCTTCTTCAGAGTTTGGACAGATCAAGGCAATGGCACCCCACTCCAGTACTCTTGCATGGAAAATCCCATGGACAGAGGAGCCTGGTAGGCTGCAGTCCATGGGGTCACTAAGAGTCAGATACGACTGAGCGACTTCACTTTCACTTTCACTCACTGGAGAATGAAATGGCAACCCACTCCAGTGTTCTTGCCTAGAGAATCCCTGGGACGGGGGAGCCTGGTGGGCTGCTGTCTATGGGGTCGTGCAGAGTCGGACACGACTGAAGTGACTTAGCAATAACAACGAACAATTGCAGAGACCAGGCCAATCGACATGTTTTTATTCCAACAGGCCATCTTCACGGCAGGTCAGAGGAGCCAGGATACAGGTATTCATAGAAAGGCATGGGAAAGAGTGTTGTGTGACCACCGGGTTCCAGGGCCCCGGATGACTATACCCTACATCCCTCGCATCAAGACGGGGCCAGGGTATCATCAGAGCAGACTTGTCTGCTCTGCCCTGTTCTGCCTGGATTTGCTTTCCCAACTCCTCTGTCCTGGAGACCAGTCTTCCCACCTCCCGTTGAGAACACTGTAATAAGAAATGAAATTAAAAAGGCAATGACCACATAGTAAAGACAATACTATGATCTCTTACTCCTTCTAGGTTCTTCTTTGGAGTGTCTCTTTTTGCACCTCTTCAAGTTCATCCAACTCCTCCCTCGTGCCCAGCTGAAGTCTCACCTTCTCCCTGAAACATCCTCCAGTCTCTATGGATGAGTCCTTTCCGTGAATTCATGCCAGGCTCACTTCTGGGCTACCTCCTGTAACACTGGCGTCCTGGCTCCACTGTGTATGACTTGTGACCCTCTAACTATGCCTTGTGTGTGGCAAGTGACCCTCATTTGCACAACAGCTGGTCTTGGAAGCAGGCAATCCCTTATCTGACCCAGGCAATTTACTGAGACAATTCACATACCCACAGCTCACCATTTTAGAATGGACTGTTTGGTGGCTTTTAGTATATTCACAGAATTATACCACCATCATCACTATCCCACTCCAGAACATTTCCATCACCCTGAAAAGAAGCTCCACGTCCATCAGCTGTCATTCTCCACCCCTCCTCCCCACCACCCCAAATCCCTGACAACCATAACCAGCGTTCCAGTTTCTTTCTAGTAGTAACAATTTATCACTGACTTCATGCCTTTCTTTCTAGGTGCAATTCCAAAGGCTAACACAAAAAGAGACAAGCTATGCAGTTTTCTGTACGCATCTGGAAAGATGGTGTCAGTTGTATGAACTGAGTGCTTGTGAGAGAATACAGAATGATAACAACCAATAAATGTTGATTCAATTTATAAAGGAAAAGCAGAAGTTGGGGGGTGTTGGGAAGTGAAGTCTTTAGAGCGAGAGGAGAAGCAAGTTCTCCCAGAGGTCGGGAGACTGTTGTTTGTATTGACCATAAAGAGGTCTTACCACGTGCCTGATAGTTAATGTGTATGTCTGTTCTCAGTTGCTCAGTTGTGTCTGGCTCTTTGCGACTCCATCGATTTGTAGCCCACCAGGTTCCTCTGTCCATGGGATTTTTTGGCAAGGATACTGGAGTGGATTGCCATCTAAGGGCATCATCTAATCTCTGTAACAACCAATCAGATAGGGGTTAGGAATCCCATACCAGAGATGAGGAACCTGATCCTCAGAGAGGTAAATGCCTTGCCCAGGGTCACACAGCAAGGGTTTCATTAAGAGTCAGCAGGTTTCAAATCTCATGGATAGGGCTGAGGACAAAGTGCTGAGTACCTAGAATGACATTCATTCAGTTTTTTAAATTAATCACCCAATAGGTCAGTCAGTCACTCAACAAACATGTATTGAGTCCTATTGAAGGTTAAGTTTGACTGAAAATGATAGAAAAACCCTAGGTGAGTGGGCTTAAAAAAGATAGAAGTTAATTCTCGTTTATTAGAAGTCCAGAAGAAAGCAATCCAGAGCTGTTTGAGGGCTTCATAAAGTCTGCAGAGATTTAAGTTCCTCCTATTGTGCGCTTTGCTATCCTCAATACAATGTCCAAGGCAGCTCAGATTCAAGCCATCACAGCCTCCTTCCAGCCAGCAAGAAGAGACGCGTGAAAAAGAGGTGCCTCTTCCCTGAAAGGTGTCCGAGGACCATTTGCGGATATTCTATCAGCCAGAATCGGTCACATGGCCACAGTTAGCTGCAAGGGAAGCTGGGAAATGTAGTCTTTATTCTGGGGAAGAGGAGAATGGGTATCAGAGGATGACAGTGTCAGCCACTAGTACCTACTAGGTAAACAGTGTAACTGTGCATAGTACCTGTGTGACAACTGCTGAATGTACACACATTAGGCTTTGTCCACCTGTCAGGATAGCCCTCTGCTTGTGGCAGATACTCATAACAGGCCAGGAGGCTATATACGGCATGACCCTCCTGCTGTGTGGAGGTTGTGCTCTGTCTGCCGGAGTGGGCTTCCTCCAAGCCTCTGCTGTCGGTCTGCCCTCCTGGTGCACGCTGACACCAGTGTAGAGGCCCTTGTGAAGGGGCTCCTGCCGGGACCCGGTCTTTCCCAGTCTTCTCCAACCCACAGAGGTGTCTGGACCACGAGCCCTCCCTCTTCCTGTGACTCCGCGGGAAGAGGTGCACACATGGATGGGTATGGCCAAAGCAGAGCCAGACCCCTGCCCTTGCGTGTGATCGAGAGAGTGGGAGGGAGGGAACAGCTGCGACTGGGAGGGAAAAGGGTCCCTGCTGCTCCTTCTGCCAACTGGCCATTGTCCTTAGAGGTCAAAGACAGCACAACATCATAACACTGGTGAGATGTTGGCTCTGGATGAGTTAGAGCCCCATGACAAGCACAGTAGCCAAAGCCTACATTTAACTAGACATGCCATGAAGATGAGACAATCGTATGCTAGCCTTGCTGGAATCCCTACTTGTCACCCTTTATTAGTTACCTCCTCAGGGTGGCTTCCAGAATCTCTACTTTTCCTCTGCATCACAGATGGGGAAGCATCCCTGGGCATCCTTAACCACCAAAGAGGACAGAGATGATGTTGTACCCAGAATTCGTTCCGAATCTACGAGGAGGCTTCAGCTGATGGTCCTGCCACCCACCCCCTCCCACATGCTTCATCCAGTCCTTCCTCCCCAGATCCCAGAAAGACCCATTAGCTGAGTCCAGTGACAGTCTTTGAGCCTGACTACAATTGTTCCCTTGGGGTAAAGGGATAAAGGTGTTGGCAAAACGTGCTGAGATTCCGGAAGTAGGCACAGCAACACCCTCCCATTCCTCCAAGCGTCGAGGCTTCTTTAAACTTCACCCTCTGCCCTGGTTTCAAAGTTCTCATTTGCAAATCAATTTAATAAGGCCCCAGGTGGAAATCTCTGACTAACAGTATTAAAATGGTTCTTCTGACTAGATTGGGGAATAAAACCACACACCTGCAAATTCCTTACTACCTTTAATTGTAATCTTTAACTGCCGGTCAGTGCACCATATTTTAATTTCTCTAGGTATTGTGCCTGGATTTTCCACCTGTGGAGACAGAATTTTGCTCCTATAACAGGGCTTAAGGAGACAATGGAGTATGGGATAAGGCACTGTTTGAGTTTTAAAGAAATATAACATTTGATGGAAAGAATAAATGCAATCCTATAAAAAAATTAAAGCCTTATAAAAAACTGGTGGCCTATTATTTCTTTCTCTGGCTCTTAAGTCTCTCAACATGGAAATGTCAGTTCAAGCATAACTAATATGGCTTATATTTCAGAGAAGATAAAGGTCTGGGGCAACAATAAGAATGTTACGTGGTGGTGGTTGCTTTGTTTAAATCACCTTCCTGGGTCTTTTGTCTTCTAGTTATGGGACACCTATGATGGGGACATCTCAGGGAGGTTGGTATTAAACAGAGAGCAGGAGGATCTTGGAGGCTGGGCAGTCAGGTAAGGAGCTCAAATCCACAGGGTAGTGAAAACACCAGCTTTGCAGTGGAGAAGTTGTGTCCAGAAGAACCAGCTCCCATGGTTCTCTCTCCCCTTTAACGTGGGAAGGGTGCATATTAGGATCCTGGTGGCTCAGATGGTAAAGATTCCGCCTGCAATGCAGGAGACCCCGGGTTCGATCCCTGGGTTGGGAAGATCCCCTGGAGAAGAAATGGCAACCCATTCCAGTATTCTTGCCTGGAGAAGTCCATGGATAGAGGAGCCTGGCAGACTACAGTCCATGGGGTCGCAAAGAGTTGGGCAGACTGAGTGACTAACACTTAGCACTCTGGTGGGAAAACGCTAAGCCTGCTCATCTGCTGTGGAAGTGACCTACACAGGCTTCCCCCATCGGATCCAGGTCCCCCACTGATGGGTTTATGACCCACGGAAGTCTCAGAGACACGCTGGGGCGTTAGGAATGGAGCTAAAAGGGGAAAACAAAGCAAAACAAGGGCTTGGCCTGGTTTTGCTGAATGTGGCTCTTTCCCGGTGTTTCTACAAAGAAGTAACTCTCATACTCAATTGCCTCAGTCTGACTAATTTTTCTGTGGGTTCATCCCAGGGTGTGTTTGCTGCGGGCTCTGTGTTGTTATACACCTCAGCCTGAGTCTGTGTGTGTGAGTGTGTGTGTGGAGTGGAGGGTGAAGGGCAGAATTCTCCCCTTTCCTCCCGCTTTTACTTCACGTAAACACCTCCCCACGAACCCGTGTGCTTTGCTCTGCCCCAGTGTGAGGCTGTGTTATCTGACCTGTGAGTCACGGGCTGAACCGTGTGAGTTAGAGCCTGATCCTGAGGCCTGGGTGTGGTAGCTCCACGGCCGCTAGATCCTCAGATTTGTCTCTGGGCTCTTAGCTGCGGCAGTGGAAGCCTCTCCAGAAACAATGGTGCTGTCACTTTTTACCAGCCTGAGTGTGTTATGAACTTCTTGGCCCACGGGCCACTGAGAATATAGACAAATACAAAAATCGGAAAAGGGCTCTGGAGGGTCTAAGGAGGTGCCAGTCAAGTGAGAGAGCAGCAGGTTCCCACTGAAATATCAAAACCGGCTCTGGTTTCCCCACCTCGCAGTAACTCATTTATCTCTGTTCGCTTTGTAAACCGTGTGCTAACATACCTCTCTTTGGGGCCTTTCCTTCCCTTTAAATGGAGCAGAACAAATTAACACATGCACACTGGCAGCCCCCACGCCTCCGCGCGCGCGCGCACACACACACACACACACAGATACAGACTAAAACACGATTCAGTGCCGATTGGCTTTAAAGACCCTGGAAGTTATGCTTGACCTTTCCCAGGCCTCCTGGAAGTACCCACTTCCATGGTCAAAGAAACACCCCAGCGATCAGAAAGGAGCTGCTAGGAAGTCGACATCTTTGTTCCATGTCTCTTATACGATCTGATTCTACAGAGCCTTCCGCACAGGCAAAGCATTGCTATCTTAATGTGCAAAGTCAGAAATGGAGAGAAGTCAGAGAGAAACGCATTCCTGGCCTGGCATAGTTCTATTTGCCTTAAAAAAGTTCTGCCTCTCAAATGCATGGCTTGTTTTGTGTGTAAATTGGCTTTGTATCCTGGGGTCCAACATATCCGTTAAAAAAAAAAAGAAGAAATAAAAATTAAACAGAGAGCTACGATAGGAATGTACTCTCCCCCCCCCCCCCCCCCCCCCCCCGCCATTTCAACACAGAAATCATTCTTTTAGAAAATTGAGCTTGAGCAAGATGTTTCTGATGCTTCCTGATGGTCGCCTAGGAACAAAACATTATCGTCTGAGGCAACTGTAGGGACAGAAGAATGTCTAAGTTTGTCTTAACAATCTCAGATTCTTGCAAACAGCCGAGTCCCAAGGAAGCCGGGACGTATCTCGCAAGAACCTCTAGGACAAGGGATCAGATTATGGTTGAAAGAAAATGTGGAGAATTCAGTCCTAATAGGTTCTCAAGGCAACATCCTATGTTGGTTGTGCTGTGTTCACACGTGCACATGGTCCCTTAACTCAAAAACACTTGTCAAATCAAACGGAGTTTTAATTCTTGTTAATGATAATAATAAAGTTTCACCTTGCAGGACTGTAAGGGAAGGAAAAGACATGAGGAAATTAAACAAAACCTCCCCAGTTGTGAGCATCTGGCCTCCTCAGTCAAGGTCACTGGGAGTAAGTGTCATGTAGCAGTCAGTGTTTCTGAAGGGAATATGTGATCAGAGCCTCTGTCTCATTCTTCACTTTTATTTCCTCCTCTTTGAAAAGCCGTATGTCTCCAGGAATGTTGCAGGAGAATTTATGCCTTTTCTTTTCCCTGCACAACCCCATTTGATTGTGAATTAAATCCTGAACTTTTCGGTTTCGCATATTTAAAGTGTTCAAAATGAATTTCTGCTTTTCCATTCTTTCATGTATAATTGTACGTGTGCGAAACCATTATCTCTAAATCTGTAAGAAGATATAAAGACTATGAACAAAGTTCATTGCTTTCTTCTGAACACAATAGGCAAGCAAGACAGCTAGGCATCCAGGGCAAGTGTGACGGCTGCACCATCCAAAGGGCTTCGCACACACAGAAAACTAGACCCACACCTGCCCTCTAGGATGGCGATGATTCAGGTGCTGACGCAACAGCCACACAGGCAAGCCCGTAAACACCGGGAGGGAATTACATTCACATGGTCATTCTGCCGGCGTTCGTGTGTCTGTGCGTCTGTGTTTGCTATTTGGAGCTACCGACTAATATCACAGCATCGTCAGCTAGATGGCAGAAGCATGGGGTTAAGGTTGTTAGATGAAATACAGAATAGGCTCCATTTGAAGTTCAGGTAAACAAGAATAATTTTTTCTAGTATATCCCATGAGATATTTGGGACATATTTCTATAAGAAAATATTTGTTGATCTGAAATTCAAATTTAGCTGGGAGTCCCCTATTTTTACTTCCTAAAGCTGACAACCTTACCTGCAGAGAAATAGTGTTACTGCCCTGACAGCCATCTGGAACAAGAGGAGAAATCCCAAAGATGATCATAGCTTATTTTTACTTAGAAGATGCTCACAATATACCTAATTTCTCTCCCTCTGTGAAGAAAGCACCTCTTCCCTTCTACATTCTGGATCCTATCTCAGGAGCTCAACTGGGCAGAATGTCACTGGTATGTGTTATCTGAGAGTGACTAATTGGAATTTTTTTCCCTAACGCTGAACTTTTAACAAGTGGCATTTCAGTTCAACAAATATTTATTAAGCACATACAGCTTTGCAGAAGAGTATGCTAGGCTGAGTCTCTTTTCTCCAGAGTTTAGAATTCAAAGGGGGAGACTAACATGCCTAGGATGGATGCTAATTAAACTGTATATTTGATAATTAAATATATGTTTTACATATTTAATAATTAATTTAATTTAAATTTAATAATTACATTGAAAGGTATAAATAAAGAGCTCTAGAATCATACATAGAGACAGGTAAGTTTTGTAAGCATGGGAAAATGAGAGAAGAGTTCACACAGGAAAGAGTGGGTGTGACTTCCCTGGAGGTCCAGTGGTTAAAACTCCATGCTCCCAATGCATGGGGCATGGGTTTGATTCCTGGTTAAGGAACTTAGATTTAGCATGCTGCATAGCCAGCCAACAGTTGGACAGAAAATTCTAAGAGCAACCACTAAAGAGACAGAAATAAGAATGTGTGGTCAAGGAGAGTATTCCACCAGGAAGGAATGATTTATTTGCTTGTTTGCTCAGTAGGTATTTACTGCACACCCATGCACACGTCAGTGCAGAACTGCAATTGTGTAAAGAGCTACTACGAAGAAGAGGTAAGTGGTGCCATGATGCAGTGAGTGAGGTGGGACAGGATTTTGTGAGGGAGGCAACGATTGAGCTGAGCTCTGAAGGGAGAACAGACTGAAGCAGGGGCCGGGAGGAGGAGGACACTGAGGCAACTGAAGTGGTATGTGCAAAGGTCCTGTGGCAGAAATAAGCAGGAAGCCTTCAAAGAACTGAAAGGAAGCCAGTGTATGTGGAGCCCAGAAAACGTAGTTGAGAGGCAGGATACAGCTGGATCCATGCAAGGCCTTTTGGGATCTGTTAAGTAATTCCATCTTGATCTACAGAGCAAAAAGGAGCCATTCTATGTGTTTATGTAGGAATGTAGCATAATTAACTTTGAGTTTGAAAGAATCACCCTGACTGAGCTGGTGAGAAAATTGGAGGGGAACCAGACAGCTGTGAGGAGACCAGTAAGAAGGTAACTTCAGTAATCTGAGCAAGAACTGAGGGACACATGTATTCTCCATCTTTCCCGATGATTTTTTTTTTTTTCCCCCACTATATTTTGAGAGGGATCTGGGAAGAGCATCACTAGGCCTCTGCTCACACCACAGAACATCGGGGTCTTGATGACCAGCCAAGTGAGAGGAATTTCATAACTCACTGTGTGTGGTTATTGCTGAAGGTGGTCTCAGACCTGTTCAACAGAGTGCCTGGGGCTGTCCCGGGCCTCAGGAGTGGCGGGATGCAGAAGACTAACACCCCTACTGGCCTTAGGGGTTTGGAACCTCCTTTCCCACACCAAGCAGCTGACAAAACACAGCCCCCACTGCTCCAGCAGGAGTCTTCCTGTGGCGTCCTTCAGGGAGCTAACATGTTCCCTCTCCCATCGGTCCCTTCCCTACCAGGTGTATTGGTGGCAGAGGGCAGAATGGTTCTATAACTCTTGGCAAACTCTTGGAACCTCTCCAACCCTCTCTAAAACCACAGGAGCACCTCCACCAAACAATTCTCAGGAAGAGTAGCTGGCATCTGTTTCAGGGTGTTCTTTGATATTTAATTTTTACATGATGTATATAATTGTCCCATGGGGTCACAAAGAGTCGGACACGACTGAGCAACTGCTGCTGTTGCTGCTGCTGCTGCTAAGTCGCTTCAGTCGTGTCCGACTCTGTGTGACCCCAGCTGAACAATATACAATTGCTACAAGTTGTGGATTCCAAAGGGCCTTTGCAGCAGCCTTGGAGGATCAGTGATTATGAGTGGATTTAGGTGAATCACATGTTGTGCAGACTCGGAATGGCCCCCATGTGGATGGCATATTTGCTGAATGGGGATGGCTTATTTGCTGACTGGTCCACTTTCACTCATCTTCCAGCTTTGCCGCAGGCTGAACCCCCCTTCGAGTAGCAGTGGTCAACCTCTGCGTATGTGGGACAGGAGTTCATGGATGCCAGGAAACAAGGCAAAATTTCGAAGTATGATGGGTCATGTTGCCTCTTAGACCCCAGGGAAAAGGCAAAGGGTGGCCACTGGACTCCTGGCTCCAGACCAATCCTCTTTCAAGGGGCCATAAACCACAGGGATCTTAGTAGACCCTGCAAACGAGGCAGTCCAGAGTTTTTCCCCACTACCACTGTGGACATTCTAGGTGGGATGGCCCTCTGTGGTGGGCTGTCCTGTGTACTACAGGATGCTGAGTGGCATCTCTGGCCTCTACACACTGGATGTCAGAGCACCCCTCTCTCCAGTTCTGACAACAAAAAATGTCTCTAGACATTGACAAATACCCACTGAGGGGGCAGACTGACCCTGGTAGAGAGCCTCCGGTGGATTCCACGTTTCTCATTTATCTAATAGCGCAGGATCTGGGCAAGGAATAATGCCTCCTGAAGGCCCACGATTCCAGGGGATGACGTGGAACAGCGCTAGGGTCTCTGGACTCCTGATCTGGCTCAGTCTCCTAATCAGACCAATTTTCTCAACTGTGCTTTTTTCTGTCACTCTCCTTCCTCTAGATGCTGCTCTTTACCCTTCCCTTCTGTTCTAGTGTCTCCATTTTTTAGGTCCTCTAGCTCTTGAGGTCTGCCAGGAAGCACTAAGAGATTTGCAAGGTCAAGTTCCAAGCCAACAGAAGAGCTGGTGTCAGGCACAACTCTCAACAGGATGAGAACTGAGGCTTTTCATTTCTGCCTGCTCCCAGCGCACAGAGCACTAGGCACAATGTAGATGGTTGGTAGGTGTGTGCTTTCATTGAGGAGCATAAAGATTTCTTTTCAATCCCTTGTCTAGTGATTAGTCAGTCTCTGAAGGCAGGAGGAGAAGGGGATGACAGAGGATGAGATGGTTGGATGGCATCACCAACTCAATGGACATAAGTTTGAGCAAGCTCTGGGAGATAGTGAAGGACAGGGAAGCCTGGCGTGCTGCCGTCCATCAGGCTGCAAAGAGTCGGACACGACTGAGCGACTGAACAACAACACAGACAAGTGTCCTGTGTCCATCTGTTGCTCTTAAAATGGAATCTTACAGCCTTTATTCACACTGAGATATGAATAACCGATAATAACCACAAATAAGTTTCCGCAGAGCTGGCATATCCTGAAAGAGACAAAGGCCAGCTGGAAGAGGCTCTGTGGCAGCTGTGTACCTGGTAGCACTGCTGTAGCACCTAAGAATGGGCCTTTTTTTTACATGAATCATCAAAAACCAAAGTCCACAGTGAGTGCAGATGAACTCAGACTTCACCCCAGCATCTTGTAGCACACACAGCAACTTCCCGGCATAACTGCATGTTTACAAGACTGGGACCATTCAGGTGTGAAATGCTCTGAGGCCAGCAACTGCCCGCCAGCGAGGCTCAGGGGCTTCATCCAGCCCCCCACGGCCTGCACATCAGCATTTTGTCACAAGAGAACAAGATGAGAGCAGAGCTCCAGCACCCTGATGGGTTTTGCTGTAGAAGGTGTGAATGCTCTTCTCTGAACTTTGCTTACTTAATGATTTAACACGGTTGCTATCAAGAATTTGAAGGGAAGTGGTTTTGTGGGTTTGAATACATTTTTTACATTTAACTTTTGGGTCACTCGCTTATTGGTCTAAAGCCCCATTTAAAAACTTTTTTTTGTGCTATTTGATCAGCTGTGAAAGCTAGCTTGCCATCTACACCCTTTCCCTGGCATCTGGACCAAAGGTTGCAGGTTCTGAACCATCCAAAGCCATGCAAGTGGTCACAGCCCATGGGTGATGGTGCCCACACTTCCCCTCTAGAGAGCATGTGAAGCTGAGTGAGGTCATGACACCCTCCGAAGAGGTGATGTCGATCTGGGTGGAAGGGCGCAAAGTCATCAGTTGATCAGGGCTGATTGTGTCTCAAAGCACGATAAGGCTGCTGAGTGTCTGGGAAAAGGGTTATTTATTACTTCATTGGCTTCTGGCATTGCAGATGGTCCTCTGTCGTAAGAGGAGCTGCAATGTGAAACCAGAAAACGCACCCATCATGTCTCCCTGCTGGCACCCTAGTGCTGCTGCGGTTTTTCTTGGGGGTCCCGGGAGTCTCTTTGTCCAGGACTGCAGGGGACCTGGAAACATGACCCAGCTCTGGGCAGTTCATGCGATGGACCCAGATGTGGCTTCTAGGTTAAGAGGGACACATGCGTGGCTTTTGTGCTCCTCAAAGTGAGTGTCCCTGCCTCTCTTCACCCAGTGACCCCAAGTCAGCTGAGAAGGCTTGTAAAATAAGGCCCTCTGGCAGGATGAGGGCGTCTCGCCTCGCCTGGCTCTGACAGCCTTGCAGGAAGAACTGTGTCTGTCAGCGAAGGTGTTCCCGGGTGGCACTCCCTGCCTAGAACCTGGGTATTCAGAAGCATTTTCCAGTTAATTTAAGCTTAAAGGCCTTCTGCCTTTAAAGGCCACCTTGAAAGAAGGACAAAAATGGCGAATTTCAAGTTTTTTTTAAAAGGCAAGTCGTTGTTTAGATTGTTATTCTTATGTGATCATATCCTTGAAGAGAGCAGGACCCTAAGAAACTTGATGTAAACGGTGGATTTTGAAAGTATTCGTCCTCTTCCCTGAAGTCAGGCACCAAAGGGGTGTCTCTGCAAATGATTTTATGAGCATGTATAATCATCCAATCTTAGAGCTCTAGGCATGCAGTATTATTAGAAAAATTGACGGCTTATATAGTGAAGTTCTGTTTGTATGCTCTTATTCAAAGCAAAAAAATGACACCTTGCAAAAATAATGCACAAACATGCACAGTCTGAAACATACTGTCTCCCCTTCAATGGAGTTAGAAAAACAAGTCAGATCTTTAGCATATTGTTTTAAGATAGACAATAAACTGTGGAAAATTGTGAAAGAGATGGGAATACCAGACCACCTGACCTGCCTCTTGAGAAATCTGTATGCAGGTCAGGAAGCAACAGTTAGAACTGGACATGGAACAACAGACTGGTTCCAAACAGGAAAAGGAGTACGTCAAGGCTGTATATGGTCACCCTGCTTATTTAACTTATATGCAGAGTACATCATGAGAAACGCTGGGCTGGAAGAAGCACAAGCTGGAATCAAGATTGCCGGGAGAAATATCAATAACCTCAGATATGCAGATGACATCACCCTTATGGCAGAAAGTGAAGAGGAACTAAAAAGCCTCTTGATGAAAGTGAAAGAGGAGAGTGAAAAGGTTGGCTAAAGCTCAACATTCAGAAAACGAAGATCATGGCATCCGGTCCCATCACTTCATGGGAAATAGATGAGGAAACAGTGGAAACAGTGTCAGACTTTATTTTTCTGGGCTCCAAAATCACTGCAGATGGTGACTGCAGCCTTGAAATTAAAAGACACTTACTCCTTGGAAGGAAAGTTATGACCAACCTAGACAGCATATTGAAAAGCAGAGACATTACTTTGCCAACAAAGGTCCGTCTAGTCAAGACTATGGTTTTTCCTGTGGTCATGTATGGATGTGAGAGTTGGACTGTGAAGAAGGCTGAGTGCCGAAGAATTGATGCTTTTGAACTGTGGTGTTGGAGAAGACTCTTGAAGTCCCTTGGACTGCAAGGAGATCCAACCAGTCCATTCTGAAGGAGATCAGCCCTGGGATTTCTTTGGAAGGAATGATACTAAAGCTGAAACTCCAGTACTTTGGCCACTTCATGCGAAGAGTTGACTCACTGGAAAAGACTCTGATGCTGGGAGGGATTGGAGGCAGGAGGAGAAGGGGACGACAGAGGATAAGATGGCTGGATGGCATCACTGACTCGATGGACATGAGTCTGAGTGAACTCCAGGAGTTGGTGATGGACAGGGAGTGCTGTGATTCATGGGGTCGCAAAGAGTCGGACACGACTGAGCGACTGAGCTGAACTGAACTGAACTGACCAGCTATTGGGGATTCCCAGGTGGCTCAGGGGTAAAAAATCCACCCGTCAATGCAGGAGATGCAGGAGACACAGGTTCGATCCCTGGATCATAAAGATCCCCTGCAGGAGGAAAAGGCAACCCATTCCAGTATCCTTGCCTGGGAAATCCCATGGACAGAGGAGCCTGAAGGGCTACAGTCTGTGGGGTCTCAGAGAGTTGGATATGACTGAGCAACTGAGTATGCACAATGAAATATTAAAGTCAGCAACTAGCCATCTTTACATCAAGGATAAAGGCATTGAGAGTCACATCAGTAAGATTGGAACTACGAGGGATAAGAGCAGTTGGTGGACTGGAGGGTATGGTGTTAGCAGTTCAGCGACTGCTGCTTTACAGCAAACACACACACACACACACACCATATTTATCTCGCTTTTCATCAGCTTAGTCATTTTTCAGTTTATTCATTCATTCAACTTATACAGAGTCCTTTTTATTTGCCATGTGTCAGATAAGGCATTAGAAATCCAGGGATGAATCCACTACAGTCATTGCCCTCAAGGAGCAGTTAAACTGCATCCTGTCTTTTACAAACTGCACCCAGTTTATAATTTTAATTTTCCTAGTTAAAAATGGAGACATACTACCTGTCAGGTATGACTGTCTTTGTGGGAACAACTGGAGAGATGACAGGAACGCAAATGACAGGAAATCCAGGATGCATGGGGGTTGTTCATAACCTACGCCTTGTTTTTATCTCATTTTCTCTGCTTCCCCTTATTCTCGCTCCACTAAAATCCCAAAGGAGTGAGGCCTGGGCAGTGAAAGATCATGCAGGCCCAGTGGTGAAGCTTACAGACCACCACACAATCGTTGCTGGGATATGTTAGACTCTTGTCTTATCCTGAGGATGTCTAATTTGGAACTGATCTCCTTGGAAGAAACCTCCACCTTAACCACCTCCCAAATTTCTCAACTTCATCTGATTTTGAAACATCATCTTTTTAAAGAAATAGACAAAACAAAAGCCTCAAGTATGCTTGAATATTCCCCAGTGTGGAAGTCTGGTGCAGGACATGTGTCCAGACTAGATTCACACAGGGCTGTGGTTTGCTGAGGCCTTTTGTCTTGCAGTCCCCTGGCCTGGGTTCTATTTGCTGTGAGTGACTGGTAAAGAAGCTCCTACTTTCAGACGGCCCGAAAAGGGCAAGAGGAAATTAATAAGTAACTTTCAAACTGAAAGCACCAAAGAGGCTTTGCTTTCAAGATTTACTTTCTTTGGCACTTTGAAAAATTCTGGCGGCTCTCTCGGTGACAGGTTTGTGGCAACATTCTCTTGGCCTAGGTAAATGTTTGCTCTTTTTTTTTTTCCCTTCCAGATTGTGCAATTATGGGTCTCAATTCCCTCCCTGCCCAGAGGTGGAAATATGCCACCTGCCCTCTGAGTGTAGAAGAAGGAACATAGGGACTCTGCTTCCCGGATTCTCTGTTTGAAACAAGTTTAGGAATTTATGTGTGGTTGGAATGGGGAGTTTTGACGATTCTGGAACCTGCATACCACCTCACATTTCCAATTTGGCTTCAATTGTAATCCCAGGATAGGGCTGTTAGAGGAAAGCATTTCCATCCAGAGAGCCCAGAAAACTGAAATAGAAAACTCTGAGTTAAAAACATAATATAGATTTGCTGAAAGGCTAAAATAAGTGAATGCCCAGAAAATATGTTTGAGGAGGAGCAGGGTAGAGAGATAGTCCTGGACTCTTCAGACAGGTGTGGTTTCTTACATCATGACATCTGCTTTTTGTGAAGGTCACAGATAAAATCAGGTGACATTTTAACATACAGAATTATGCTACACATAATTTATTTATTACATATAATTAATTTACACATTAATGTGTAAACTGTGGGCCTCGTAAAATTAGATCAAAATGGTCCTATAGAAATTAAGTTATTCCATTTTTTTCCATGGTATTTCTACGAAATCTAGGATAGCTGATGTGTTAGTAGAAAATCTAAAGGAAATGAATACTAAGTCCATGGCTGATTTTTAATTCTCACGATTTCATGATATGCACAGCAATTGCATTTTTGGTTTTGTTTGAGTCCATTTCAAACCTATTATGCATATTTTCCATGTTGGGTGTATGTATTCTGGGTAAACTATCATTTAAAAGTTTAAAATCATCTAGATCAAATAACCAGGTGGGATTTTGTAGCTTTCTGGGGGTGAGCTGGGGTGGATGGGGGTGATTCTGATTAAATGTAAAACAGTTCAAAGAAGTTCAAGAGTCTGGCCTGCACGACTAACAGTCTGCAGTAGATATTAGAAATCCAGACAGACTAGAGGCAAAATGCCCTCTCCTCATAGACAGACTGTATTCTAACCTCCAAGGACTCTGCTTATGCAGTCACTCTCTCAGTTCAACTGTCTCTGCCAGCCCAGACTTCATTGCTTTAGAGAGCAGTGGAAAAACCCCCTCCCAGGGATGACTGTATCAAATTCACCATGTGTTTAATCTGTCTGGCACGCTGAGGGCCCTCTCAAGTCGTAGAGAATGAGGGGCGAGGAGAGCCGTCTTGGGCTGCAGCGCTTGCGTTTGGAAAGTGAAAGCAAGTTGTTATTTTCTCCTCCTCAGCTCACATTCCTGGCCTTGGATGGCATGAGGTCATCATTTGGTTGGAATGGAAGAGTGTGTGTTAAGGTCACACATGGATAAGTGTCATTTTTGTCTGGGACACCGACCCAGGGAGTGTGTAACCTCCTGAGGGATGGAGTCCCATCATTTATACAGAAAGTTTATGAGTCCTAACTAAAATTTTAATTCATGGTTCATTAAGCCTAAACCTTTGCAATCCTAAGTCAAGATGGCAGACGGTTTTGTTTTCCTCACAGTAATTCCTGCAGAGCATCTCCCAGTCTTTCTGGGCTCAGGTTCAGACTTACCCACTTACTAGCTGTGTGACCTGGGCAAATTCCTTACTTCTTCTAGGTCTCAGTTTGGGACACTGTGAGGCTTTTTTTCCCTCAATTTTTTATTCTTTTCTTTTTTAGTAGTCACAGTATTTAATGCATTGCTTAGAAATGCGTGCGTGCTAAGTCACTTCAGTCGTGCTGGACTCTTTGTGACCCTATGCTTAGCAACAGAAGACTCAGTTAATATTTGTGAAGTGAGTGAATCAGTGTATGAATGAACAAGTCAATGAATAAACCAGTTAATGGGAGAAAAGCAGGGACTCTAACAGTACCTTTCTCCTAGGGCTGTTATAAAGATGGAACAAGACTACTTCTGTAAACAACTTAAAGCACTGCCAAGTACACAGGAAGCTCTCCTTTAATTATTATTATGAGTAAATTCCATATCCTGATGTTTCACTGTTTTTGCTAGTCCCTTCAGTTCAGTTCAGTCGCTCAGTCGTGTCTGACTCTTTGCGACCCCATGAATCACAGCACGCCTCCCTGTCCATCACCAACTCCCGGAGTTCACTCAGACTCAGTCCCTTAGGCATCCTTTTTTCCCCTGAGCCCTGAGCACACTAATAGAATTCTCAAGACACCCCCTTTATCAACAGTTGTTCACTGAATACCTCTATGGGTAGGGTATCTGCTTTGAGAGGTTTTTTGACAGAATCTAAAAAGATAACTATTCATACAGTCTGGACTTTTCATGTGCTAAGATGAAAAACGCAGTCAAAATTCAGCAGGGAGATGGTGAGAATGGACTGGAATAGAAGTGATACTAGAAGAAGCTGAAAGATAAGGATGCACTTAACCCCAGAATGTCATCATGGAATCAAGGATAACTAATCTTTGGTTATTTCATATGTATGATTTTGGAATGAGTAGAGATATAACGAGTATATAAGAAGGCTTCCTTGGTACCCACTAGAGACTGATTTTCAAGCTGAAGCTCCAATACTTTGGCCACCTGATGTGAAGAGCTGACTCATTGGAAAAGACCTTGATGCCGGGAAAGATTAAGGGCAGGAGGAGAAGGGGGCGACAGAGGAGGAGATGGTTGGATGGCGTCACTGACTCAATGGATATGACTTTGAGCAAACTCTGGGAGATAATAAAGGACAGGGAAGCCTGGCATGCTGCAGTCCATGGGGTTGGAAAGAGTCTGACACGACTTAGCAACTGATGAGCAATAACAATAAAGTGCTCGAGGAACTAGGAGAGCAAGGTGGCCCAGAGGGTGGAACTCAGTTGCAGATCTTAAGTGGGAAAATGAAGCAGAAAGAAGACAGGAGGAGAGAGTAATCGTAGTTTATTCAGGGAGAGGGCAGGGAGTGATGGCTCTGTGCATTCTGGATCCAGTGGGAAGAGAACTGGAAGAAGTGAAAGAGAAGCCAGCAGAGATCCCTGCATGTGGATGGTGGACAGTGGAGACAGAGGGTCTGCTCCAGGCCTTGTGATGGGGGGTGGAGGGACTCTGAGCCCAGCACAGGCTACAGAAGCAGGAAGAGACTCACTTGAGCTGGTAGTCCACCACCTCCACCTTCTGATGGGCAGCAAAGGCCTTCAGGTGATTGGAGCAGGAAGGTGCGGCCTCACTAAGGGATGCCCCAGAGATGAGAAACCAGGAAGCTCCATGGAGCCACAGCGCCCAGGGTCCAGTGGGCTCAGAGGTCTCCCCTGTGGGAGCCGGCTGTCAACTCTAGCAACAATCCTGGGGTGGAGTCTATGAGCTCAAGGGAAGAAACGGTTGCCTGAAAATTGAATCTCCAGCCAAGTTGTCCTCAGAGTATGAAAACAGCAGAAAGCTATCATCAAGGTTTCAAAAGCGCAAGAAATACAGTCTCAGCGGGTTCTTTTGACAAGTAAAAACTGTCTTGAAAGACAATCCAGCCACAAATAAGTGAGATACATACATCTCACATATGTGTATACACACACACAGACACACAATGGAATATTACTCAGCCATAAAAAGGATGAAACAATGCCATTTGCAGCTACATGGATAGATCTAGAGATCATGCTAAGCAAAGTAAGTCAGAAAAAGAAAGACAAATGCCATATGAAAGTGAACGTTGCTCAGTTGTGTCCGACTCTTTGTGACCCCATTAGTCCATGGAATTCTCTAGGTCAGAATACTGGAGTGAGTAGCCTTTCCCTTCTGCAGGGGATCTTCCCAACCCAGGGATTGAACCCAGGTCTCCCACATTGCAGGCAGATTCTTTACCAGCTGAGCCAGAAGGGAAGCCCAAGAATACTGGAGGGGGTAGCCTATCCCTTCTCCAGGGGATCTCCCCAACCCAGGAATTGAACCGAGGTTCCCTGCAATGCAGGTGGATTCTTCTGCAACTGAGCTATCAGGGAAGCAAATGCAATATGATGCCGCTTATATGTGGAGTCTAAAATATGACACAAATGAACATATCTGTCAAACAAAAACAGACTCACAGACATAGAGAACAGACTTGTGGCTGCAAAGGCAGGTATGGTGGTGGCTGGGGCGGTTAGCAGGTGCAAGCGAGTGTATACAGGATGGATAAACAACGAGGCCCTACCGCACAGCACAGGGAACCATGTTCAGTATTCTGTGATAAACTATAATGGAAAAGGATGTGAAAAATAACAGACATGAATAGCTGAAGCACTTAACTGTACAGCAGAAATTAACACAACGCTGTACATCAACTACACTTTGATTGAAAAAGTCAAAAATTTTAAAAATGAGTTAAAAGAATTCGGGAACCAAGAGGCTGTGGATTCATTTAAAATGGAACTGAGAGCAAATAACTATAGGAAGTATGGCTGAGGAAGAGAACTTAAAAGGTCATATGTAAATATTATAGTTAATCAAATTGGGGATGGTAAGAACAGGGGTAGGAGAAAACTATAAGTTAACCAACTTCCTCATCTTTCCTGTTAGGGAGTTAGTGCACGCCATTCAATGTTGAAAGAGACAGTTTAAAAACAACAATAATTCTAGCTCTTAAAATTTTGCCTCAAGATTTTCTTAATTTAGGGAGATCTTTTAAGAACCAATCTCTCTAGTGGTGAAGAAACATTTATTTGAAATGCATCGATTTCTTCAGTTTTCAGTGTCTTTCTCATGAGAAAGTTAAATATAATTCTTGTCATTTAAAACTGCATAGGCAGAATTTTTTTTCTTTTGTAAATTTCAGCAGGGAATCATGGGATTCATTCATCTTGGGCTGTTTTGTAGAAGAACTTCAGTACAGAGTCAGGCTTTATACCTGGTCTGTGTTCATGAAGACTGTCTGGAAGAATACTCACCAAAGATCAGTAATAGTTATTTCTGCAAGGTGAGGTTTGGGGTGATTTTTAAATGTTAGTTTAAGGGTTTCCCTGGTGGCCCAGTGGTAAAAACTACACCTGCCAACGCAGGAGACGCCGGGTTTGCTTCCTGGTCTAGGAAGATCCCACACGCCGTGGAGCAGCTAAGCCCGTGCACCACAACCACTGAGCCCACGTGCCGCGCCACAGCTACTGAAGCTCGCGTGCCCTAGGGCCTGGGCTCCACAACAAAGGAACCCTCTGCAGTGAGAAGCCCGCGCCCCGCAGCTAGATGGTAGCCCCCGCTCGCCGCACTGAGAAAAAAGCCCAAGCAGCGGTGAGACCCAGTGCCGCCAACAACACATTTAAAAATTGTTTCCAAAAAAACTTCTCTATCCCTTGAATTTTTGGAGAGTACACGTTGGGCTTTAACCTATTCTTTCAGTGAATCTACATTTAGAGTTTTCAATTTTAGTTTTCCAGGATGTGTGAATGGAAACACTTTTCTTTAAGAACTCTATCCTGGGATACCAATTGAATAGATGCATGTATTATTCTTCACCAGTAACACTGGTGGGAAAGTCCTAGAAACAAAAGTTGGTCATGTTGTACAGAACGAGAGGCAATTCTTCTGTAGGGCTTGGGAGTGAGGAGTTGGGAGAGAGGTGTCATGGGTACAGATGAAATGTGTTTATTAAAGAATAGCCTAAACCAGCAGTTTTCAACTGGGGGTGATAGTGCATCCCCCTCACCTTCCCCACCCCCACCTTAGGGGAAATTTGATTATTTCTTCTGGGGACATTTTTGTCTCAACTAGGGTGGGGAAAGTGCTAGTGGCATCTAGTGGGTGGGGTCCAAGGATATTGGTTAACATATTAAACACAGAGACAGCCCCGACAATAAAGAGCTATCTGGCCCCAAATGTTAACAGTGCCAGAGTTGAGAAGCCCTGCCCTAAAGTCTTAGAAAAGTAGCTTCTATAGAGACAACTAATTCACTCACAAGAGGGAGTCTGGAGGCAGAGGATTCTATTTTGGAGATAAAAGAAGTTGGGTTTAATCTCTCTGGCCACTAGGGCTTTTAGCCAAATACGTCTTTAAAAACAAAGTTTCTGCTTCTTATTGGTCTCTAATTAGTTTTCAGCTATGGGACTGATTCATTTGTCACTGAGGAATGAAAAACTGCCAGTGAAATCAGTGGTCTAACCAAGGGCAGATGTTTCCAGCAGTACCTTGACTGAGTACAGTGGTACTCTTGATGAGGATGAAACAGGAGAGTGAAAAAACTGGCTTGAAATTCAACATTAAAAACCGACGATCATGTCATCCAGTATTCACAGTAAATAGAAGGGAAAAAGTGAAAGCAGTGACAGATTTTATTGTCTTGGGCTCCAAAATGACTACAGATAGTGACTACAGCCGTGAAATTAAAAGATGCTTGCTCCTTGGAAGCCAAGCTGTGACAAACATATTTAAAAGCAGAGGCATCATTTTGCCAACAAAGGTCTGTATAGTCAAAGCTATAGTTCTTCCAGTAGTCATGTATGGATGTGAGAGTTGGACCATGAAGAAGGCTGAGGGCAGAAGAATTGATGCTTTCTAACTGTGGTGCTGGAGAAAACTCTTGAGAGCTCCTTGGACTGCAGGGAGATCAAACCAGTCCATCCTAAAGGAAACCAACCTTGAATATTCATTGGAAGGACTGATGCTGAAACTGAAGCTCTAATATTTTGGCGACCAGATGCGAAGAACTGACTCATTAGAAAAGACCCTGATGCTGGGAAAGACTGAAGGCAAAAACAAGGGGGCAATGGAAAATGAGATGGTTAGAGAACATCACTGACTTAATGGACATGAATGTAAACAAACTCCAGGAAATAGTGGGGGACAGAGGAGCCTGGCATGCTGCAGTCCATACGGTCACAAAGAGTTGAACACAACTCAGTGAGTCAACAACCTTGACTGAGCTGGCCTCTGATCTCATTCCTACAAGCCCAATCAGACCATCTGAAGTCTCTGAGAAGCCAGGTGATGGCCCAGCTCAGTTGCATTAAACAGGAAGTTAGTACAGGAACATTGGGCCATCTTGGTATGGAATGAACCACCTTCTTCACTCACTGTAAGGACCGTGCATCACTGTGGATAAAGAGCATCAAGAGATGGGAGTGGAGATAGCTTCCACGGAGGAGCAATTTTGCTTTCAGCCCAGCAGTGTCTACAGCATTCACACCAAAGAAAATCTGGACTTGCTGGCATTACCTGTCTGTCCTATAATTATAAACAGCCCTCCCATGAAAATCTCAGCATCTGTAGCTGCTGCCTGCAGCGGCTCTTTCTGAAGTCAGTATCCCTTGATGTCAATTATTTTATTTCAGGCACAGTCATTTCTCTGGCAATGCTTCCTGAAAACGGGTCTTTTCAAGAAAACTAAAGCTGGAAATGGCTTGTGACATGCCATCCGACTTTATCAGGCCAAGAACAAATGACTCTCGAGTTTATTAGATGCCAGATGAGCTGATGAGCTGAATTCTTGGGCCGAAGCTTTGATGAGGTCTGACGCCTCTGCAAAAATAAGAAGCTACCTCTTCCTTGATGGCAGGGGTGTAGTTTCCCAATACCTTTTATTAATAATAATGCCTTGGTACTTGTCCTGTGACTTGACTCTAATGCACATATTTTTAAAATGTAGAACTGGCTTTATATGCGTTTGTGCTCTGTCCTCCAGTCGTGTTCTCCTCTTTGCGACCCTATGCACTGTAGCCCGCCAGGATCCTCTGTCTAACGAGGTTCTCCAGGCAAGAATACTGGAGTGGGTTCCCATGCCCTCCTCCAGGGGGTCTTCCTGACCCAGGGATCAAACCAGCATCTCCTGCATTGCAGGTGGATTCTTTACAGATGAGCCACTGGGAAGCCCGTGCTTTATGGTGAGAGAGTTAGTCGCTCAGTCGTGTCCGACTCTTTGTGACCCCATGGTCTGTCCATGGAATTCTCCAGCCAAGAATGCTGGAGTGGGTTGCCATGCCCTCCTCCAGGGGGTCTTCCTGACCCAGGGATCAAACCAGCATCTCCTGCATTGCAGGTGGATTCTTTACAGATGAGCCACTGGGAAGCCCGAGCTTTATGGTGAGAGAGTTAGTCGCTCAGTTGTGTCCGACTCTTTGTGACCCCATGGTCTGTCCATGGAATTCTCCAGCCAAGAATACTGGAGTGGGTTGCCATTCCCTTTGCCAGTGGATCTTCCCAACTCAGCGATCCAAGCCGGTTCTGCATTGCGGGCAGATTCTTTACCATCTGAGCCACCAGGGAAAACACTTTATGGCTTTATGGTAGCAGAGAATCTTTTGGTACTGGAGAGCAAGTTAGCATCGAGGGCTGTTAGAGGTACTGGCTTTCAGTGAAGTATGCTGATTGCTGCATATATTGTTAATTTACAACAGAGATCTTGGGGTGGGGGAGAGAATGGGGGGTGTGTAGAAGTAACACGAATGAGCTAGTGTGAAAAAATAAAACTATTACAGTGTCTATTGAGATATGGATCTTATCTAGGGGAGAAGAATGCCTTCCTTCTATATTCCATAAACTAATTATATTTGAATATTATATCTAAGGCTTATAATAAGGTTTATTTCTAAGCAAATGCCATAACAATAGATTGGATTTAAGTAGAGAGGTGTAAAAAGGGAACCGTTTGACCCCTGAGCCTTCTCCCAACAATGCCTTTGACCACAGCAGGCGGGTCTCAGTAGGTCTGAGGTTGGAAGTTTTGCATACAATTTTTAGGAACAAGTTATATTACATATGGGAGAATCTTAGAGCTTACTTAGTTCCAAAATAAAGCCCTTCCTCCCGTGATAGTTCCTCCCATACTTAGAAAGTATGAAAACCACTAGGATAGTGTTCTCTAGTCATATTTCAGAGAGGAAGTTTAAGAAGAATCCTAGGGCTCAATGTATGTCCCTTGTCCACGCAAGGGCACATTCTTTAGCACCTTTATCTAGACAGACCCCACGTGGTCTACCAGTCTTTTGCAGACCAGACTTTCCCCATGAAAGCTGCAATGTAATTCCAAATTATTGCAAAATGATACTTCCTTGACAGGGATTTATGCATTTCCTATGTCTCTCAGCACATATTTCAAAAGCACTTCAAAGACTGTTATTTCTGGCTGTGGATAAATCTGCATTTTGTGTTGCTTTTCACTAGATTTTTCTAAGGGATCAATGTTCCTGATTTTATCCTTAATTTGGATTCATTTATCATCATCTTCCGGAGAAGGCAATGGCAATCCACTCCAGTACTCTTGCCTGGAAAATCCCATGGACGGAGGAACCTGGTAGGCTGTAGCCCATGCGGTCACTAAGAGTCGGACATGACTGGGCTACTTCACTTTCACTTTTCACTTTTCATGCATTGGAGAAAGAAATGGCAACCCACTCCAATGTTCTTGTCTTGAGAATCCCAGGGATGGGGGAGCCTGGTAGGCTGCTGTCTATGGGGTCGCACAGAGTTGGACATGACTGAAGCGACTTAGCAGCAGCAGCAGCAGCATCATCTTCTATGGCCTGACTCTCCAAGAAGTGTTAATTTAACACTAAAGATCAAACCAGTCTATCTTAAAGGAAATCAGTCTTGAATAATCATTAGAAGGGCTGATGTTGAAGCTGAAGCTCCAATCCTTTGGAGCATTTGTAATGTTTGGAACCTTAGGTATTTTATATTACCAATAATAGAGATTTCAGTTATCATATTATTGGGTTGGCTATAAATACTCATTATGGAAAAACCCAAATGAAATTTTTGGCCAACCCCAAACATTTGAATAGCACCGCACTGTGCATGAATCATTTTCACAGGCAGACTATTTTGCCATTCGATTTTCTATTGGGTACAAGGAATCAGGGGAGGAGGCAGAACAGTACTCATTGTCTCCATCAGCCCTGGTGCATGTACCCAGCTCACACACCTGCCCTGGGATTAGGCAGTCACAGCCTCATCTCTATTCTAGTCTCTTTCCCTGGCCACTGGGGAGAAAGACAGTTTTACACGACATGTTTGAACCAGTCTTGTGAGTCTCTGGAGGACACAGAAGTAAGCATACTTTGAAGTATTCTATATATTGATCTTACAATTTAACTCTCAACTGAAAAGCTGATTTTTCCAATTTCTCAATTATTCTACGGCAGCTTTCAGGAGCTCCCGCACACTCAAGACATGAGCAGGTATGTCAATTTCCTAATGCCAATTACGATGCATTTATTCTTTCTCTGTGACTTGTCTGCTGTCTGGGACACCCCTTTTTCAGAGCAGGACATGTGTGCATCAGGAATAAGTGCGGTATTAGAGAAAATGAACTTGAATTCATGTTTGGAGAGATATTTGGCCTTAGGCTTTGAAAAAATTGATGCAAAATTCCTGAGTTGACAATACACCCTTCCAGTGACACTTCTGGTTATTATTTGGCTTTCTCCACAAGTTGTCTGGTAGGGATGGCGTGAAATGCCAGCAGTCTGTTTCTTATGAGAATAGTTCCTCAAGGTGAACCAACAGAGTGGCTCCAGACTAGGACAGAGTTTCCCACAAGGCCTGAGAACTAGGTGGGCATCACACCCGCACGACTGCTTAGTCCGGTCCATTGCATTTTGAATAGATTAGGTATTCCAGGGGATGCCCCAAGCACATCAGCATTTTGGTTGATGGACACAGATCAACCTTGGACACCCCTGGACACCCCTGGACACAGATAAGAGTAAGTTTCTGGGATCCCAAAGCAGAGCATGAAGCTCCTAGAAGGACCAACCTGTGGGATGCCGCCTAGCCCTGGCCCCATTGCCTTTCCCACCTCGTCTTCATCTGATCTCTTCAGGTTGTACATCAATCTCTTCTGTGTGATCGAGCTGAATCAGCTCCTGAAAGTCTGACTAATTCTGGCACAAAGAGAAAATTTATTTATTTATTTTGACTTCTAGGAGCAAATCTTGGAATGTGATGATACAAGGCAAGTGGTTTAACTGCCTGGCTGGTTTCCCCTTATTAGCAGCTCTCTTTCCTTGACCTCTAGCTGAAACAGACTTCTAATGAAAAAATACAAAAGAAGGTATTAATATTTTCTGGAAAATTCATAACAGTGGAATTAGTTGCTATTCTGTTTGCTGTAACAAGGTAGAAAATGAAAACTGATCTTCAATTAATTTACATCAAATTAATTTCTGATTTGAAAACTATAAAGTAGTGATTTTAATATTGGATGTCTATCAGTCAAGGTAAACAATAAAGTCAGTATACTTAAAAAGGCATTCATTTGTTAACACAAGAGGAATAAAAGAGCAGCTATATAAAATAAGACTGAGTTAGAGTTGTTGACTTTTAATGACAATAAAGAATTTTCCAGTGTTTGGCAAAAAAGGATTACATTTATTTTTATTTCATCTTAGTTCCTTACCTAGTTTCAGAGATATTTAAGTCTGACTGAAATTAGGAGGAAGAATTTTACTTATTTATAAGAAAGTTCAATAAGGTTGAACATTGAAATTAGAGTTTGTGAACTTAAAGAAAGGGCCCAAATTCTTAAGATTCCGTATCTTGCAAAAGTGCTGTTCTCTTTTAGTTTTAAACTATTTAACGCAAGCCCAGGAGTCTGAATTTAACTGTATTCAGTGAATCTAACCCATGCTGGGCAGATTCACAAACTGGTATCTGATGAGGCTTTGGGGCTGGGGAAGAAGTTTGGTGATAGCATTGCAGGATATGCTTTCGGAAGCCCTGCCCCCAGAGTTCTGCTCTGTGCTCCATTTGGTCAGGCCATGGGGCATTCTAGTTGCTGGGAACAACCTGAACAACTGATTTCTGACCTTCTCTGAAGCCTTAGGCTATTTAGAGAGCTGGTGAGAGCTTTGGGAAGAAGACTGAGAGACTATCCTGCTTGTTTTGGTTTGTTTTTATTCCCAGGGATACATTCATATTACGATGACAAAATGGATCACTTATTACTGGTGTGTGCCAGGCCAAATATGGAGGTGATACTCAGGACAAATTACTAGACTTTCCCCCCTAAGGATGTTCCTGAGAATAATCTCTTTACTTGCTCAACTGCAAGCCTGGAGTAAGCTGTAAAAAATAAACAAACACACCCTATTGATAAACAAGGAGAAAATGAGGTAAGAGGTAAGAGGTGTGCCATGGGGCTCCTTCTAGCCTTCTGTCAACTTCAATTAACAAGCAAAGCTCCAGTGCTCATTACCCTGAGGTTACAACCTAGTAGATAGTTCTTTAGCTGCTCTTAAGGGGAAGCCTTAATTACAGCATCACCAAATGCAGAGTGCGGCTTTCTCTCCCTCCCCCTTCAAAAGTGCCAGGGAGACCAACATATCTTCACGTTGTTCTAATTAAAAAAGTCTCCAGTGATCTCTCCATCCCCTGGCATTTCCGACCCTCCCAGGAATAATAGCAACAAGTTTTCTCCCTAAAATAAGCAAGCAGACATTTTCAGGACAGTTGGAGACCTTGAACGGTCTTGCCCAGTTTATTAGCCTCCAGGAAAGTCTTGAGCACTTCACGTCATCCTGAGCTGCAGCAGCCCTTGTAGTGTCAAGCCTATGTTTCACAAGCTGAAACTCCTGGAGGTTAAGTGGCTACAGATAGCGTATTAGTGCTACTCATTTATTCATAAGCTGAGTGCCTACCACGGTGACCGGGCTTTCCAGGTGGCTAAGACAGTAAAGAACCCACCTGGAATGCGAGAGACCTAGGTTCAATCTCTGGGTGGGGAAGATCCTTTGGAGAAGGGAATGGCAACCCAGTCCAGTATTCTTGCCTGGAGAATTCCATGGACAGAGGAGCCTGGCAGGCTACAGTCCATGGGGTTGCAAAGAGTCAGACACGATTGAGCCACTAACACGCACATACCATGGTGATTGGTTTTGGAAACATGAAGATGAAAAGAACATTGCTCTTGCCTCCGAAAGGTGTTCCATCTAGTTGGATAGACTAACCCGAAGAGATACTTAGGAATCCAAAAAAGGCAGTCGATTTAAGAGAATTATTTGAGGATTTCAGGGAAGGCTTCTAGAAGGAGGTAATACTTTAGCTGAATATTGGTGAAAAGAGAAACTATGAGTTAGATGACAGAAGGGAATTGGGTGGGGGGAGCCGGTGGGAGAGAGCCTTCTGAGACCAGAAGCTGGTGATGCAGAAGCCAAGACAAGCTGTTGAGCAAACAGCAGCTGAGCAGTGCTCGTGGTTGGCATATTCCTAAAATGGTAGAATCCTTGACTGATGCCTTTTCCGCACTGTGGAGTCACCAGCAGGGCAGGAAGGCCTATGTGGGCCATGCGGGCCCGTCTGGGGTTGTGGTGTGATCTGGTGACAGAGCTGGATCTGAATCTTACCAATTAGCAGATGAAATCCAAGCTCTCGGGCTTCTGGGGGGAAAACTAGTCCCCCAAGAGAAGGGCCCATAGGCGCTTGCAGAAAAAGGGGCCCAGTGCGGAGAGAGGGTCAACACACCCTAGAATGGTAAGAAGTGCTGGTAGAAAGTCATCTGATTTATTTCCAGCCCTGTTTTATGTCCATCTGTACTTCTGTGTTTGGAAGGAAAAAGGCAGAGTCAGGACACTTTGACACCGGTCATGTTACGACTGGATCTGGAGCGTCATTCATCAGGGAAGTTGTAGGTCATCTGTTCCAACGCTTTAATTCTCCCTCCATCTTCCTTCCCTCCTCCCCAACCTCACTGAACCAGTCTTTCCAGCTGTCTTTGGAAGGAAATAACAAACACGCGTATAGTTCAAGTATGACAATACCATCCAGAGCTGCGTCTGGGCCTCTGCTGCTGTGTAAACCAGGCTCGTGTATGGTAAAACCGCAACGAGCATCCCTGCCCTTAAAGCCTGTTTCCGTCTGGTTCTCATATTGAGACACTTCGCCACTCTCATCTTAGGTGGCCCCACCGCAGAAGGGCGGCCCAGGGAAGACCTGGAGAGCCGGGTCAGGACCCGCTCCCCACCTGCTTCCTCCACTGGCCCTGAGCTGGGCGCTCAGCTCACCTCCCTCTCTCCAAGCTGAAGACACGGCCTCCCCACATCACACGGTTGAACCCTTCTGCGAATGCAATGAGCCAGATCTGGGCACGCCCTCCATTCTCACCTCTGTCTACACTGGTCACAATCTGCAACTCCTCCCACCTGCCCAAACCCCGTGGAAGGAAGTGGGGAGGGGAACGGTGGGTGGGGGGTGAAGAGAGGGGAGCAGTGGGGTTGGAAGGATCACAGGGAGTGGCTGATGTGACATGACCTTTTAACACTCAGCACTCCCCAAAGCTATGATTGTTTTCTCAACACGTGTTCAGTCGAGCAGTCGTGTCTGACTCTGCGACCCCACGGACTGTGGCCATCCAGGCTCCTCTGTCCCTGGGATTCTCCAGGCAAGAATACTAGGGCGGTTCGCCATTTCCTCCTCCAAGGAATCTTCCTGACCCAGGGATCGAACACACATCTACACACATCTCCTACACCTCAGGCAGATTCTTTACCCCTGAGCCACAGGGGAAGTCCCATGGAAGGAATTGGGGGCAGGGGTGATGATACAACATGAACCTTTTAACATTCAGCACTTCCCAAAGCTGTGATTGCTTTTTCAGTGAATGAAACAAATGATCACCTCCTGCTTTTCAGATTTCGTGCTACAGTTGAGCGCAGGTTGACCTAGATGTGTCTCCGTAATTTGTAATGTTTTATGTTGATTTTTATTGGAGGTACTGTACACCAGGTGGGATCTTAGTTCCCCCACCAGGAATCAAACCCGTGCCTCCTGCATTAGAAGCACAAAGTCTTAACCAGGGGACCACCAGGGAAATCCCTGTAACGTTTTAAATTAAGGTAGGATGTGCGATGGAGCTGAGGCTCCGGTATTTTGGCCACCTGATGAGAACGGCCAACTCCCTGGAAAAGTCCCTGATGCTGGGAAAGATTGAGGGCAGAAGGAAAAGAGGGTGTCGGAGGATGAGATGGCTGGACGGCATCACTGATGCAACGGACGTGAAACTGGGCAAACTCCGGGAGATGGTGCAGGACAGGGAGGCCTGGTGTGTTGCAGTCCATGGGGTCGCAAAGAGTCGGATAAGACTAGAAGACCGAACATCAACAAGGATGTGAGAGCACCAGGTGGAAAACGAGAACCCCACCGTCTGACGAGGTGGTATTTACCTTGAGGTCATGAACTGGGGAAATTCTGTTTTTCACCAATGGCAGGAGGTATGTTTCCTTCCTCCCTCCCAACCCCGGGCTGGATCTTTGGCTCCTCCTTGCACTGGCCTTGGCTCCCACAGACCCTCGAGATGTGTGATCTAGGTGTAAGAGCCCCAGGAAAGAGGCTTGGGGAGGGTTCTCCAAGTGAAGGAGAGAAAAGCTATGCCTGGGGGCTGCAGTTGGAAGCGCTGTTTCTTTCTTTCTAGCCTCACCCTGTTCGCGCTTCATTTCACATCTGCAGCATGCAAAGGAGAGCGCTGTTGATCCACACAGATACTGGACTGCTATGCTGCTTATCTGGTCTTCCTAACTGTCTGCTTGATTCTCATTTCTCTTCCCTCCCGGTTTGCTTAATCGCTTCTCTCTAGACCCTGAGGTTGTTGATCTGTCCAAGCCAGCAGGCTGACTCCCACAGCCGTGGGGCCTGGGGAATGAATGGGTCAGTCACACAGGGCTCTTTGTTTTCCAGGCTTCGTTATTAACAGATCATCAAAAGGACGACTGGCCTTGTACTGGGGTATGGAAAGATAGCCCTGTTGCTTAATTGTTGCCTAATTTAACTCAGCCAAGGATGTGGTTTCTTGACAAGGTGAAGTTTTGTTGAAAGGGGTGTCTGAGATGATGATGTTGTACCTCAAACAGCCATATGATTGCCTATTCACCTTTCCTTACGAGTGTATTTTATAATAGCTATACTCTTGAAAATAGGTATTGATGTTAAAATTTTATTTTATTTATTAAATTTTTTAAATCGGAGTTTAGTTGCTTTGTAATGTTGTGTTAGTTTGTGTGGTGATATATGTATATATAGCAAAGTGCATCAGCTCTCTGTTTACATATATCCCCTCTTTTTTGGATTTCCTTCCCATTTAGGGTTTCCTTGGTGGCTCAGAGGTTAAAGCGTCTGCCTGCAATGCAGGGGACCTGGGTTCGATTCCTGGGTCGGGAAGATCCCTTGGAGAAGGAAATGGCAATCCACTCCAGCACTCTTGTCTGGAAAATCCCATGGACGGAGGAGCCTGATAGGCGATAGTCATGGGGCCGCAAAGAGTCAGACACCACTGAGCGACTGAACTGAACTAGGTCACCACAAATGACTGAGTAGAGTTCCCTGAGCCATACAGTAGATTCTCATTAGTTATCTATTTTATCTGTGCTATCAATAGTGTACATATTTCAGTGGGGTATATAGTGTCAAAAGTATATATATGAAGTTGAAAATTAAAAAAAAAATTATGGCAACTACTAGTGCAGAGGTGTTATTTAAGACTGGTGAAGTGAAAAAGTTGTTAGTAAGTGAATAATTCTCCTTTATTTTAGATTCTGTAAAAATAAGTACACCAAAAGTGAAAGTTAGTCACACAGTTGTATCAAACTCTTCGTGACCCCATGCACTGCAGCCTGCCAGGCTCCTCTGTCCATGGGATTCTCCAGGCGAGAGTACTGGAGTGGGTTGCCATTTCCATCTCCAGGGGATCTTCCCAACCCAGGAATCTAACCTGGGTCTCCTGCATTGCAGGCAGATTCTTTACCAACTGAGCTACTAGGGAAGCCCAGTACACCAAAGGTTGAATTAAAGCAAGGGCAGGCTGCACTGTGCCACGTGTCACACAGAGCCCCTGAGGCTGAGGCATGCATACTCATCTCTGTCTGCTCACTTGGACTGCCCTTGACGTGGTCCCCGCTGGGTGCCAACCCGAGGCTCCTTTTCCTGCTGGCAAATTCCATTCTGCCAGTGACTCAGTATGACGTCATCCACATCAACGCTATCAAGGCGGGACGGGTTCTAGGGCTTGTTGCTACAACTGCAGGCAGGATCAACACCCTGTGACCGGCAGAGTACCTGTCAGCAGTTCTCAGCACGTAGTTCAATATGGAGTTGTTCCCTGGAAAATGACTGTCCCTCTTGGACAAACTGATCCCTCCACGGATGTGACTCCCAAGTCTGATTAGAAATCTGCGTCCAATGGCTCTGACCCCTTGTGCTGGGTCTGTTCCTTCTTTAGTAGCATTTTCTCAAGTGGGGACCAGAGAGGACTTGCCTGCACTAATGGCCAATGACACTTCCTTATCCAAATGTGCTTCCTCCCTGCGTAATAATCACTTTCACTTTAAGTGTCTTTATCTTGACATCATCTCGGGAAGATCCCCTAGAGAAGGAAATGGCAACCGACTCCAGTATTCCTGCCTGGAGAATCCCATGGACAGAGGAGCCTTGTGGACTATAGTCCATGGGGTCGAAAAAGTTGGACACAACTGAAGCAATTTAGCACAGCACATTCTTATCTTGACATCACCTCAAGACAAATCTTCAGATACTGATGGATACATCTTGAATATATTTGTGGATATGACATGAATTCAAAATTTTAATCAATTAACTAGATTTGGAAATGGGAGACATCTTTTGGCCATCAGAGTTCTGTGTATAAACACAGAAATGAATTAATAAGTATAATTAAAAAAAACAACCCTACCAATACCAATGAAATGGAAATTACCTGGAGAGAAAACCAGCCTTGACTAAGGGAAATGTCTAAATTATAGAGTTTTAAAATGCAATTCAGTTATTATTATTTATATGCTAATTGACATTCATTCTATTCTGGCCTGCGGTATTTGGAGTGTGTGTGTGTGTGTGTGTGTGTGTGTGCTGGGTCCTCCCTCCTCTAAAATGTAGGCTCCTTGTTGTTTAGTCTTTGCAACCCCTTGGACTGTGGCCTGCCAGGCTTCTCTGTCCATGGATTTTTCAGGCAAGAAAACCACTGGAAAGGGTTTGCCATTCCTTTCCCCAGGGGATCTTCCTGACTCAGGGATCGAACCCATGTCTCCTCCATTGCAGGCAGGTTCTTTACAGCTGAGCCACCAGGGAAGCCCTGAAAGCTCCTTACAGGTAACGATTTATTCAACCCCCGGGACCTATGCGGAGAAGGCAATGGCACCCCACTCCAGCACTCTTGCCTGGAAAACCCCATGGATGGAAGAGCCTGGTGGGCCGAAGTTCATGGGGTCACTAAGAGTCAGACACAACTGAGCAACTTCACTTTCACTTTTCACTTTCTTGCATTGGAGAAGGAAATGGCAACCCACTCCAGTGTTCTTGCCTGGAGAATCCCAGGGACGGGGGAGCCTCATGGGCTGCCGTCTATGGGGTCGCACAGAGTCGGACATGACTGAAGCGACTTGGCAGCAGCAGCAGCCGGGGCCTATGTGTCTATAAGTCCGGCTATTTCTGCTACTAATGCTTCTGGCCCACTTACCCCAAATCAGTGATCAAAATCCTGCCAACTCACACCTCACCAGGCATCTTTTAACTTCAAGCTCCTTTTAGAGGCATTGGCACCACCACTGTGATACTTCTGCTTTAGAGCACTTATATTCTGAGAGAGGAACAGGAAGGGTTTTGTCTTCTCTCTGTCTTTACTCAGAAGAACCGAGTAGTAACACCTGCCAGGCTCCTGAGGGGGAGTGGAGCCAAACAGTGGTATACGCAGTATAATACCACAGTGTGTGCATGCAGGGTGTATGTGATGGGAAGCATGAATCCAAAGGAATTTGAGATGAACATAATGGAATAATGAGGATGAATAGTTCCATTAAGTCTAGTCGAGTAATATCTAGTTATAGAATCTGGGAAAAAACAAAACAAAACCTTATGATGATGGGAAATGAGGCCAGGGTCACGGCAGGGTCTTCAGTGCAGCCGAGCCTGTGTATCAGCGCCCTGCGAGAACGGTCAGACGTGCCCGGGCGCGAAGCTACAAGTTAATCATTTTCATTTGCAATGTGGGGCGGTGGCAAAACGCAGGGAGGAAATGTCACGCCATGTGGATGTCTACGGGGAAAGCCACTGTCGCCCTGAGCACCCGCTCTCATCCCTTACACATGGGGGCTTCTGCCTAAGCAGCTCAGAACTCACAGGGAGTGAGACTCCAAGGGCGGTCTTGTAGGTCAAATGCAAACACACCCCAGAACGGCAGCTTAAGTAGAAAGTGGGCGATGGGGAAAGACTACAGTCTTTATTGGATGAAAGGTCAGCATTCACGGGTAAGAAGAAAGAGGTGGTGTCTGGGGGTGGAGAAGTGATGGAAGAGGACATTCCAAAGTACACTGCCCGGCCAGGCTCAGGAACAGGTTTCAGTTAGCAAAGGAAGGAAGCCAGGAACTCTTGCTTTCTGAAGCCCAGGGGCAGGGGCTGGGAAAGAGGCCCAGGTGAGCGCATGAGAGATGGGCTCGGCCAGGAGCATGAACTAGTCCACGGGGGCGAGGGGCTTTTTGCTGAGCCCTGAAAGACCCAAGGAGCTTAGGACATTCAAAAAAAAAGAAAAATCCAACGGGACTTTTGCTTACTTTTGCTTAAGGCTTCCCTGGTGGCTCAGATGGAAAAGCGTCTGCCTGCATGGCGGGAGACCTGGGTTCGATCCCTGGGTTAGGAAGATGCCCTGGAGAAGGAAATGGCAACCCACTCCAGTACTCTTGCCTGGAAAATTTCATGGATGGAGGAGTCTGGTGGGATGCAGTCCATGGGGCCTCAAAGAGTTTGACGCGACTTCACTTTCTTTCTCTCTTTTGCTCACAGCCATTCATAATCATCTTAGTTTGCTGCGAAAGGTCTGTGGGGATTGGCACTTTTCTCCCAGGATGAGAGTGGTTTGAGGGGCAATTCTGATTCTACAGCTGATGCTAAATCCACGCTAGGGCAACAGGGACTTTCTCCAGAGACCTGCAGTTTGTGTAATCGTGAAAAACAGCTACGTGTGCTGGTTCTCCTCCGTTGGCCTCCCCACCCACTCAGGTTCCCTCTCCTCCGCTTTCGGCCCAGCTTTGGGCCCTGGGAGGCTGACCATGAGGGCTGCCTCCCCTTCGCTGGCTGGCTTCTCAGAAGGAGAGAGAGAGACCCCAGTGTTTCTGCCCTGCCCGCTCCTTGCTCTGTATCTTTGGCAGCCGCCCCATGTCTCTCTCCAGCCTGAGCTTTCACTGGATCCTGGTATCACCTCTGCTGCCCTTGCCCTTCCAGACTAGACTGGGAACACCTTCCCACCGTTGCCAGTCTCTGGGAGTCACGACACCCCTGGTTTGCTCGCTTAGCCCTGCCTATACCTCCGGCTCAACACCTTGACCAAACCCCGAACTGCGAACACTAACTCTGCTGAGTGTTGTTATGAGCCAGGCTTTATTCTCAGTCCCCTGTGCTCACTGACCCACTTCAGCCTTCTGAACTTTATTCACGAGGCCAAGGCACAGAAAGGTTAAGACGTTTGCCCAAGGCCGCCCAGTAAGTGGCAGAGTCAAGTCCAGACCCCGGTATCTGAACTCTCGGCTCCCGAGTACTTAACCACTGATTCATCCTAGCTCTTTCCCTAGCTTGAGTCACTTCCTTGGAGCACAGCTAAAAAAATGAGATCATGAACTCAAAGACCTCTAAAAATGCATGCCCCAGAGATTCATATACTAAAGCTTACTCACAGGAAAATCTCTCAGATCACAATTCCCTCTTGTTTTATGCCTAATTATGACAGGCTATCAAATTTCCCATCACAGTGGTTCTCAGCCTTGGTTGTACAAGAGAATCATCTGGGGAGTTTTAATCCGTCCCTATGCCCAGGCCGTGCCCTCAACTGAATGCTTCCACAACGCTGCAGATGGAGCCCAGGCATGGATAATTTATTAAGCTCCCAGGAGATTTCAGCATGCCGCCAAAATCTGAGAACCACCGTCCTGACCCACAGCGGCAGTTACTGGAAGGCAGGGTTATGAGTGGGCAGGCCTGGTGATACAAACAAGGGGTAGCAACTGGCAGCGGTCCAAGTGGAGAATGGAGAGGAGCCACGGAAAGTTTGCACAAGAACAAATGACAAATAAAAAATAAAGCATTCATTTAGTCACACTGCTCCTAGGTCTGAAGACATTGTTTTCTTGCTATTACATTCTAATAATGGTCTGGAGTCACTTTAAAAGGTAGAGTTATCGTCCATATACTTTGTTTAATGAAGCAAAGGGACAGGTGTACCCTTCAGAAAACTTTTAACCCTAAAGATTACATCAGTGAAGTTATTCTTAAAGTATCTGGAAGATATGCTTAAAACACAATATTTCGGATTGATCTGTAGATGCCAAATAAAGAAGGAACTGCTATTTGACAACAAACATTTATCAAAATACACTTGCTGACCTTCAGCAGAAGCTTAGCTCACCTGCTCTTGATTCGTGGTCACGGTTGACATTTTTACATTTTTTGGTCCTAACGTGGTGTTTGGCCTTGGTGGAAACAGAGGCTGCTGCCAGTGGCCGGTCCTTCTGGAGATGGTCAGCAAAGGGAAAATGCAGGCTTCATGTGTCTAAATGTCGGATGCGGTCTCCTAGTTGTTATTGTTGGTTGTTCCTTTTGGACTGGGGTTGGAATATTCCACCAGTCTGTTCCTGATGGCAGACCAAACAACGTTTATTCCTTTCTTATGTTTCTCGTGGCTGGTCTTCTTGTTTACATGCTTGGCTGCACAAAACTGATGTGGGATGTGGTGATGGTTTGCACGCTGCTGAGTGGCTGGCTCTGGTCCACTTGCTGCGTCCCGATGGCTCGCTTCTCCCCCCACCCTTCCCCATGCTGCCCACCCCGAGCTCAGAAGCAGGGCCACTGACCAAGGGGAGATTCGACAGTTGCCATTCCACACCCAAAGAGGACCCTCTTCTCCTTTCACCTGCCTCACCCCTGTATCTCTGCTCCCACTAATGCCTCCCCGGCACCCCCTTCCTCTCAAAGGGCCCTGGTGCTCTTTTTTTTTATTAGCTCACCATGAAAATACAGATCCAGCCCAGTTCACGAGGGGAACTTTGGGGTGTGGCTCCTGGGGACTGTCTTACAGGGACAGCCTTGCACAGACAGGCCCTGCCGAAGGTCTCATCCTGGGCGCTGGTGACATTTGGGGCCACATCGTCCTGGGGGGTGGTCCTGTGCATTGTAGGATGTTTCCCAGCATTCCTGGCGTCTACCCACCAGGTACCAGTGGTATCTCTTCCTCCAGGCTGTGACAGTGAAAATGTCTCCAGACATTGCCTGGGGTGGGGGTGGGGGACTAACATCCCTGGTTGAGGACCACATATGTAGACCCCAAATGTCGACTTCCACTGGATGCTGGGGTTAAGGACTGCAGTCTGGACAAGTTTTGCACCAGAAGTTGGCTGTGAGATGTGCAGGCTGCTGTCCTCTATCAAAAGCCTCGTCATGGGGATGAGCAGTGACTCCTGCTGCTATGGACCCCCCGGCTGATGGGGAACTTTCCAGCAGTCAGAGGTGTCCCAAGGTGAAATGAGTGGCTTCCGGCTGGCTTCCAGGAAGACCCTGGTCTTCCCTTCCAGAGTAGGCTGGTATCTTCTCTTTGCTCTTCCAGAAGCATCCCCACTCTTCTCCCCCTTTCTCTGTGGCCCAGACTCTCATCTGCAGGGACTCCAGGGATGGGCTTCCTTGCCCTCTGGCTTTTAGTTGGAGGGAAGGAGCAGGTGAGGTCAGGCTGTTGATTCCTCGTGTTCCCTCATCCTGCAGGGTCGCTGAGGGCTGGCTGTGCCCCCTTCTGCGTGCTCGGCCTCCTCGGGCCCACGGATGGTCGGGGGGCCTCTCTGCACCAGCCCCGGCGGCTGCACTAACTTGTGGTTTTGCTCTGCCCAGGCCCCAATCGGAGCATCAAATCCTCTGAGTTCCTGTTAAAGTAGGACAATCCAGGTATATCATATATTTCTTGCTGGGACCTTGTGTAGTACATAAAGTTGTGGGGACTTTATATATGTATATATTTAAAATTTTATTTTTAATTGGAAGATAAGTACTTTATAATATTGTGATGGTTTCTGCCATACACCAACAGGGACTTTATATTGAGGGTCCATGGATCTTCAAGGCTTCTTCTGAGCCCCAGATCTAAGAGGCTATGGTAGGCACAGGTGAGTGTTTCAGTGGTCACTTGAACACTACTTTAAGGAGAAAAATTCTTTTATCTTGGCTGAGAGATAATGCATATTTATTCGTAAGTGGCTATATTTGTGTCATTGCCGTGGAGGAAAGACAGGCATATTCAGAATGCCAAGCACTAGTGTTGCAGACAGTATCGGTCGTTGGATCAAGAATCACTCCAACAAGCCCTTCTTTCTCTCTCAGAATCCTGGCTGTTATCACCCTCCTTCAAGTGGCCATGTCCTTCAAGAGACCCTGGGCTGTTTCTCAGCCCCAGGTTGTGAGTACTGAATTACTTCACTCTTCCTACTAAGATGAGCTTTGGCATGGGTGTGTGATGCATTCGGAATTAGTCGGAAAGGGAGTTCTTCAGAGCGGCTACTAGTAAAGTTTCCTCACTCATAGAAAGACACACAAGTAAAGACTCTTCCCTTTATCCCACCTCTGGACACTGTGAGGGCTGTGATATCCATAGCTGCAGCAGCCTTCTTGCCACCAGGAGGAAACTGGAGCTCAAAGATGAAAGGATCTTGGTCCTTGATGCCATCTTTGAGTCAATGAATTGACCAAACTTAGAGCTACTTTTCTTCAGAGTTATACCATGTGACACAGTAGATGTTCTTATCGTTTAAGCTACTTCTACCTGTCATTTCTGGTACTTGGCCAGGAGCCCAAAGTACCCTCATATGCCGCTGTCCGGTATGCACCTCATTTAATCCAGTAATGAACTGCAGGGATCAAAAATGTCATGCTAAGCCTCGAAGCTTCTCCATCTTTGGCTGCAAAGAATATAATCAATCTGATTTCGGTGTTGACCATCTAGTGATGTCCATGTGTAGAGTCTTCTTTTGTGTTGTTGGAAGAGGGTGTTTGCTATGACCAGTGCATTTTCTTGGCAAAACTCTATTAGTCTTTGCCCTGCTTCATTCCTCATTCCAAGGCCAAATTTGCCTGTTACTCCAGGTGTTTCTTGACTTTCTACTTTTGCATTCCAGTCCCCTATAATGAAAAGGACATCTTTTTTGGGTGTTAGTTCTAAAAGGTCTTGTAGGTCTTCATAAAACCGTTCAACTTCAGTTTCTTCAGTGTTACTGGTTGGGGCATAGACTTGGATAATTGTGATATTGAATGGTTTGCCTTGGAGACGAACAGAGATCATTCTGTCGTTTTTGAGACTGCATCCAAGTACTGCATTTCAGACTCTTTTGCCACCACCCTTATGGCAGAAAGTGATGAGGAGCTAAAAAGCCTCTTGATGAAAGTGAAAGAGGAGAGTGAAAAAGTTGGCTTAAAGCTCAACATTCAGAAAACGAAGATCATGGCATCCGGTCCCATCACTTCATGGGAAATAGATGGGGAAACAGTAGAAACAGTGTCAGACTTTATTTTTTTGGGCTCCAAAATCACTGGAGATGGTGACTGCAGCCATGAAATTAAAAGACACTTACTCCTTGGAAGAAAAGTTATGACACCTAGATAGTGTATTCAAAAGCAGAGACATTACTTTGCCAACTAAGGTCCGTCTAGTCAAGGCTATGGTTTTTCCTGTGGTCATGTATGGATGTGAGAGTTGGACTGTGAAGAAGGCTGAGTGCCGAAGAATTGATGCTTTTGAACTGTGGTGTTGGAGAAGACTCTTGAGAGTCCCTTGGACTGCAAGGAGATCCAACCAGTACATTCTGAAGGAGATCAGCCCTGGGATTTCTTTGGAAGGAATGATGCTGAAGCTGAAGCTCCAGTACTTAGGCCACCTCATGCGAAGAGTTGACTCATTGGAAAAGACTCTGATGTTGGGAGGGATTGGGGGCAGGAGGAGAAGGGGACGACCGAGGATGAGATGGCTGGATGGCATCACTGACTCGATGGACGTGAGTCTGAGTGAACTCCGGGAGTTGGTGATGGACAGGGAGGCCTGGCGTGCTGCGATTCACGGGGTCGCAAAGAGTTGGACACGCCTGAGTGACTGAACTGAACCGAACCGAACTGAAGCCTCGAAGCAGCATTTGCTCACTCTTTCCCTGAAAATCTTAAAATCCGGCTTCCGCGTTCGCGTGCTCTCCAGGGTTTTCCCTGGCCCCACTGGCTGCCCCATTTCCCTCTTTCTGCGATTCTCCTCTTCTTGCGGGGACTCCTTTTCTCCAGTGATAGTCACCACCTGGGTGCCCTCAGCCAGTGTCCTCAATCTCATCACCACGCGGGCACTGATGGCTCCATAAGCGAATCTCCAGACTGCCCCCCGTTGTTCAGTCCTGTGTATGCAACTGCCTGCTCGACCTGCCCCTTGGCTAGCTGATAGACCACCCCAACTTCACACGTCCCAAACAAGTCCTTGGGGTGTCCCCCCACCCCTGCAAACTTCTCCAGGCTTCTATAGCTCAGTCAAAGGCATCCTCTTTCCACACAGGCCAAAATATCAGAGTCATCCTTTCCTCCTTTCTTATCCCACAACATGGAACCCATGCATGCTCAGTAGCTCAGTTGCGTCCCTTTGCAACCAGACTCCTCTGTCCATGGGATTTCCCAGGTAAAAATACTGGAGGGGGTTTCCATTTCCTCCTCCAGGGGATCCTCCTGACCTAGGGATCAAACCGACATCTCCTGCATTGGTAGGCAGATTCTTCGCCACTGAGCCACCTGGGAAGCCCACGGAAGCCATACCCTACATCTACTTGTTTAACAAATGTTCCGTTTATTTCTTGTCTCTTTCACCACTGCTGGTCTGAGCCACGAATCTCTCTGTCCTGCACCACAGCGACAGCTTCTGGTTCTTCCTGCTTCTCTGGCCATCCTACCATCAGCCCTCCGCACATAAGCCTCAGGGATTTTTTCCAGAATAAGTCAGATCTTGTTATTTCCCTGCTCAAACACCCCGTGGTTTCCCATCTCACTTAGAATACACTCAAAAGTCACTATGCTGGCCTACAAGGCTCCATTGGGTTTGGTCTCTAGAAGCCCCTCCTGTGATCTCTTTACTGCAACCCTATGGGCCTCGTGCATTTTCCTTGAACATGTTTTTTTTCCCTCAAGCACAAGTCTGCCTTATGACCTTTGCATTGACCACTCCCCACGTCTGGAATGTTCTACCAACAAGCCTCATGTCACATCACTAATTTTTTTTTTTTTATTGAAGTAGAATTGATTTACAATATTATATTGGTTTCAGGTATACAACATAGTGATTCAACAATTTTTACAGATTATACTCATATACAAAATATGGGCTGTCTTCCCTGCTGTATAAGATATCCTTTTAGCTTATTTATATTATCCTTTAACTTACTTATATTTATCTGTTTTTTAGAAGTTTGTGCCTCTGAGCCCCCTGCTCCTATCTCGCGTCTCCCCACTCCCCTCTGCCATTTGTAACCACCAGTGTATTCTCTATAACAGACACTTTTCACTTTCTTCAGGTCTCCACTGAACTGCCAGCCGTCTCAGAAAGAACTTCCTTTAATCCTCTACCAAACTAGCATTTCTTTTCATTCTCTGTCTCTTCACCCTGCTTTATTTTTTATCCTTATAAAGCCCTACTCCTTGATAATCGATTGCATAGGTGTTTATTTGCTTATTATCTGTCTCTCTGACTTGAATATAATCCCTGTGGGACCAGGGATTTTGTTTCGTTTGCTGCTGTGTTCCTGCACTTTAACAATACCTGGCCTTATACGATTTGCTGAATTAATGAATGACTTAGATCCAGTATTCCTTTGTTGTATAGCGGGGAGCTTGCATGGGATCTCAGGTTACAGAGAGGGAAAAAAGGCAGCTAGGATTCGGACCCAAACCTGTACTTTTTTGGTCCAGGGCTCTTTCTATTACTTTATACTGTCACCTACCTACATAAGTTAATGATTATTTTCCTTCAAAGGTAATTTGTGATTTTATAGGGAGCAAAGTCACCTAGCACAGAAATGGGTTTCCAACTGGGCAGTTTGCATCAACAAGCCAGGAGGGAGATGGTGTGTGTGTGTGTGTGTGTGTTTGCTGGGTGCCAAGGGGTGCCAAGAGTCTTCCTGGACTTGGATATCATGTCACACCACAAAACCAATCTAGCATATAGCCTGGACTGTTGTTTACCCTATAGCAAGTAGATGCTTTTAATGAAGGAATCAGCTTTCTAAGGATTTTAAGAGCAATGAGAGAAAATGAAATGCAACATCCAAATTGCAGGATAGGGAGTCTGTGTTCAAGATTAAGGTCGGGTCTTTAAAGACCAAACCCCCTTCCAGAAAATTCAGTTCAGTCTGAGACATTCAAATCATATGAGAAACATACCTGAAGGTGTTAACCATGTAGCCTAGTTTAAGCTGGATCAGCTAATAATAAAATCTACCCTTTATTGAGTGCTTACTATGTTCCTGATGCTGTTTATTTATGATAAAATCAACAGCCATTGTTAACATTTATTTGTGGCTTATTACATGACGAGATTGCATAGTTTTAAGTATTTAACAAGTTCACTTGACCCTCGTGAGAACACTTATAAGGAAGCTGCTAGTATTTTCTGCATTTTGCTAATTATAAAACTGAATTCTAGAGGACTGCTCAGCAGTAAGTGGTCAAACTGGGATTTGAACACAGGCAGTTTGACCTACAGGCTGTGCTATATACTAAACGGCATAGATGCACTCTCTCATTTAATGATCACAACTCTAGGAAATAGATACTATCACCTCCTCTTTATAGTTCCTGTCTTGAATTGTTGTAAAAGGATACAGGGGCTTAAGCCTCTAGTGAGTGCCTTTAGGATATCAGTCTTGAAGACATTGGTCAAGACTAACTCCCTTACGGTTTGTGATTGACAAATCACAATACAGTTCTCTAAACACTGAAAACTATAAAACATTGCTGAGAAAATTAAAGAAGACCTAAAGAAGAGGAGACATATAATGTGTTCATGGATCAAAACATTCAATAGTGGTAAGATGTCAGTTTTCCCTAAATTGATTTATACATTCAGCATTATATCAATCAAAAGAGCAGTGTTTTTTTCTTTAGAAATTGAAAAGCTGATTATAAACCTCATACAGAAGTACAAAGGACCCAGAACAGCAAAAACAAAATAAAACAAACCATAGTTTAAAAATGAAAAAAATGATAAAAGAACAAAGTTGAAGAACTAATGCTACTTGACTTCAAAATTTATAAGCTACACTAATCAAGACAGTGGGTTTTGGCTTAAAGGTAGACAAATAGATTAATGGAACAAAGTCATATACAGACAACTGATTTTTGATAAAAGTGCAAAAAAATTGAGTGGGGAAACACAGTCTTTCCAACAAATGGTACTGGTACAATTGGTTAGCCATATAAAATAATGAACTTCAA
Source organism: Budorcas taxicolor (assembly GCF_023091745.1). NCBI lineage: Eukaryota > Metazoa > Chordata > Mammalia > Artiodactyla > Bovidae > Budorcas > Budorcas taxicolor. The sequence goes on from NC_068920.1 coordinate 15,638,675, forward strand.
TCCATAACTTCTATCATATAAATATTAACTCAAAATGGATCAAAGAAAAATGTAAAACCAAAAACATAAACTTCTGGAAGGTAATGTAAGATAAACTGTTTGTAGCCTTGGGCTAGGTAAAGATTCCTTAGACATCACACCAAAAGCACAATCCATAAGAGAACAAACTAATAAATATGATTTCATCAAAATTTAAAATGTCTGTTCTTCCAAAGACAATGTCAACAGAATGAAAAGACAAGTCATAGCCTGGAAGAAAATGTTCACTCCAGAAAATAATCATATCCAGAATTGATAAGAAACTCTCAAAACTCAATAATAAGAAAACCTTAAGAATTGACAAACTCTATGAATGGACATTTTATTAAAGAGGACGTATTGATGACAACTAAACTCAAGAACAGACATTCAGCATTATTAGTTATTAGGGAAATGCTAAGCAAAACCATGGTAAGATACCACTACAACTATCTGAATGGCTAAAATTAAAAGCAGAGTACATCATGAGAAATGCTGGGTTGGATGAATTGCAAGCTGGAATCAAGCTTACCGGGAGAAATATCACTAACCTCAGATATGCAGATGACACCACCCTTATGGCAGAGAGTGAAGAAAAACTAAAGAGCCTCTTGATGAAAGTGCAAGAGAAAAGTGAAAAAGTTGGCTCAAAGCTCAAAATTCAGAAAACGAAGATCATGGCATCTGGTCCCATCACTTCATGGCAAATAGATGGGAAACAGTGGAAACAGTGGCTGACTTTATTTTGGGGGGCTCCAAAATCACTGCAGATGGTGATTGCAGCCATGAAATTAAAAGACACTTAGTCCTTGGAAGGAAAGTTATGACCAACTTAGACAGCATATTAAAAAGCAGAGACATTACTTTGCCAACAAAGGTCTGTTGGTTTTTGAAAAACTGTCAAGGCTATAGTTTTTCCAGTAGTCATGTATGGATGTGAGAGTTGGACTATAAAGAAAGCTGAGCACCAAAGAATTGATTATTTTTAACTGTGGTGTTGGAGAAGACTTTTGAGAGTCCCTTGGACTACAAGGAGATCCAACCAGTCCATCCTAAAGGAGATCAGTCCTGGGTGTTCATTGGAAGGACTGATGTTGAAGCTGAAACTGCAATACTTTGGCCACCTGATGTGAAGAGTTGACTCATTTAAGAAGACCCTGATGCTGGGAAAGATTGAGGGCAGGAGGTAAAGGGGACGACAGAGGATGAGATGGTTGGATGGCATCACTGCCTCAATGGACATGAGTTTGGATAAACTCCAGGAGTTGGTGATGGACAGGAAGGCCTGGCGTGCTACAGGCCATGGGGTTGCAAAGAGTCAGACACGACTGAGCAACTGAACTGAACTGAACTGAAAATTAAAAGGAAAACCTAACCATACCAAGTGTCAGCAAGCATATGGAGGAAATGGAACTCTCATATACCGTTGATGGAAATGTAAAATGGTACAACTGCTTTGGAACCCAGTTTGTCAGTTTCTTAGAAAGCTAGGCATTAGACCTACCATATGACCTATTCATTCATTCCTAGGTATTTACTTAACCAAAAGAAAAGAGAATGTCTATCCATGCAAATACTTTTAATTTTCCTCAGTAGAAGGAGTCAGAAAGAAGGTATGTACTATAGGCTTCATTTATTAATATATTAATTTCTAGGAATTGAAAACGCAGTGGCAGAAAGGAGATCAATGGTTTCCTGGGACAGGCGTAGAAAGGGGCAGAAGGTGGGATTATAAAGGAAAAAGAGAAAATTAGGGAGCAGGTGATGAATATGTTCATTATCTTGGTCGTAGTAATGGTTTTACAGGTATACATGTATGTCAACACTATCAAATTTTACAGTTTAAATATGTGCAGTTTATTGTATTACAAGTATACTTCAATAAAGCTACTTAAAAAAAAACCAAGTAGTTAAATCTGTAGACATAGGTTTATATGTGTGTGACAACCTGGCATGAAGTCACAGAGTATACAAACCCTCTCCCTAGACACACAAGGAGACAGGCAGATAGACACAAACATGTACACATATTAATAAGAACACCTAGAGACTAGAAACAATACCCTCGAGTTTTCAGGCTATATTCTTTATCTCCTCTGTCTCTGCCCTTTATTGATGTTCAGTCACTCAGTCGTGTCTCTTTGTGACCCCATGGATTGAAGCACACCAGTCTTCCCTGTCCTTCACTATCTCCCGGAGTTTGTTCAAACTCATGTCCATTGAATTGGTGAGGCCATCCGACCACCTCATCCTCTGTTGTCCCCTTCTCCTCCTGCCCTCAATCTTTCCCAGCATCAGGGTCTTTTCCAGTGAGTCGGCTCTTTGCATCAGGTCGCCAAAGTCTTGGAGCTTCAACTTCAGCATTAGTCCTTCCAATGAATATTCAGAGTTGACTGTCCTTTATGTACTGTCCTGTAAACTCCTGAGGTTCTGTGGTAGAGCTTTCTGAGCTTATTTTCACTTAAAAAGGATTGTGTGAACACTGAAGCCTTCAGTGTACAAGATTTCAGACAAAGTTGTAAGAAGGAGAGCGGAGAAGGACCTACCTGTATAGCAGAAGGGAGAAGGGACAGGGCTAAGATGCTAACCCATCACCTGGTAGGTGAGAGGTGCCACTTACCCTTTCAGCTTCTGGAAGCTGAATTTTATAATGAGCTGTCACTGTATTTATCACCTAGCAATTACTATAATTGAATAAGGTGTGAAGAAAACCTGGAAAACATTAGTTGTCAATGACCGTGGTATCTTTGATGAAGCTGTCTATGGTAGGGTCCCAGATGTAATTGAAAATCAGCCCACAGCCTGTTAAAATGGTCTAGGTTCTTTATGTCCCTTCATTCTATGTACTGCTTCTGGCTTATAATATGGCAATTGTTTTGTCAGCTCACGAAAGGCAGTCATATTATTAAAATATCTTGATCTTGACTTTATATATATAATTCAGTCGAAACTGAGTAAGGCTGGTCAGCTGCAGTTCGAGAAGAGTATGGGACGAGCCTGAGCTGTTGCTGAGTAATATTACTTCCTGCACAGGTGCACCCCATAAAGTGATGTTTACCTCAAAGTATATAGCATGGTCTAACGTCTGTTAGCTTCATAAAACTGACTTTGTTGGCATGCTCAAGGTGGAACGGGCTCACAGCATCAGATAGAGTTAGAGCAGTTTAAAGTAAATGCGACCGGCTAGTAGACCAGAAAGGTGTGAGACAGCTCTGCCAGGAGGCTGGCTGCACGAGGAGCCACATCATGACAAGGTCGAGTGGTGTCCAAAGAGTCATAGTTACTGACAGTGGTTTGAGGCACTTTGGCCCACAGTAGGGATGCTCTCCGTAAGAGAGCCATACCGCCATGTCCAACACTCCCAAGACTTGTCTTCCCTAGACGGGTTCACGTTGTCGGGCTCTGCCATCCAGAGGGCGTCTGTGACCCTCTGACTCTCTTAACTGCTCCCTTGGCCACCCAGCTCCTGTTTACACAGCCTTCATCCAAACAACCACTCCGTTTTCTACCCATGAACTTAAAATCAAATATATACTCTCCTTGTTACTGTACCCCTAGATCTGTGGGGCTGAAGTCTGAGATGCTCCCATATACTTCTATTTGCCTTACTTCCACAGTGGGCTATTTATATCCATCCTGCTTTTGCCATTTAGTATGCATTTGATCTATGCATTTTACTAGTTCCACTCTGAAAGCAACCTTATTTCCAAGTTCTGTAAAGACTCTTAACCAGCCAGCCTCTCTCTCTCCTACTTCCCATACTGACCCTTGTTTTGAGCTCAAGCTTTGCCATAGATTAACCTGAGTTCAATGAATCCATTCATCTTGCTGTCTTAATAAGCTGTCACTCTATTTCCCCAACTTACAAGAAAAAAATTTTTTTGAAGAAGGGGAGGGATTTTCCTGGTGGTTAAGACTCTGAGCTCCCTGTTCCCACTGCAGGGGGCAACGGTTCAATCCCTGATCAGGGAACTAAGATCTCCTATGCCTGTGCGGTGCAGCTGAAAAAAGAAAAGAAAGAAGGGGTGCAGTGGGCATGGAAAGAAGAGAATGAGGTAGAAAGACTGCAGAATAAAGGCACATGTAGTTAAATTCTGTACTATTTTTAATATCTGATCTGTAAACATGAAAATGTGATTGTCCTTTGGCTAAAAATATAATTTGGCACTGCTATATATCTAATTCTATTATTACTGTTACTTGATTTTATGTGATAATGTTTGGATTAGATCAGCACCTTAATTTCCAGCCAAGTGGAAGTTATTATTTTCATTTCTTTTCCCAGTCTCGTTGTTATGGTGGCGGAGGGGAGACCTCAGAATATTAACTAGTTTGACAAAGATTCTTAAACCTAAGAGAACTAATGTGCAGCCTTTACTCAATGTCATATCTCCAGATGAGAAAGTTAAAATCCAGGCAAAAAAATCCAGATATAGAGCCTTCATGATGATCAAGTCAGAGTTTGAAAAAACAGATACATAACTGAATGTTCAGTAGACATTGATGGAGACAGTCAGAGATGTGGCCAAGGTTTCTCCAGGCAACTTTCAGAGCCTGCCAAGGAGACCAGCCTTCCCTGGCCCACTTCCTCATTCTGTATCAGGTATTTTTGGGAAACCTGTTTTTTGTTTTTGTTTTTTTTCCCTCACATTTGATTTCAACTGTGAGGAGGACATCCGGGCATCTTTTTCACAGGACAGTGTGACGGTTGGGAATGGGGATGACACCTTCCAGACTTTCTCTCTCCATAAACTCTGTCTCCACCCTTTAAGCTATCTTGGTAGAATTGAGCACAAAACACAAGCCCTAATAGGTGACTCTGGCCTCTGAATAAAGCATTACAGGGTATTCTGTTTCTATTTTTCTTGACTTTCCGCAAAGTAATTTCATATCCCTTGGGAGCTAAGAGGCATTTCCTGTAATTAGGGTTTGCTACTGGCACTTGCTCCCTGAAACACTCATCTGTCCAGCTCCCAGGCTGAGAACTGTGCCGGAATTGTGGGTTCAGAGCAGGGGTGGTCATAGTCCTTCTCGCCCTGGAGTCCTGGATAGAAAGTTCTAGAAACAATACCCCAACTGTATCTTGAGATTTTTATGAGCCTTTTATACACTAATTGAAAGCAACAGGAATGGGCAGGAGCCTCTTGGCCAGACTGAACTGCTGCTGATTAGCTGTGTGATGAGCTGTGTGTAACTCAGGCTTTTGGGGTCTCTGTTGCCTCAACTGAAAAAAAAAAAACAAAAAAAAAACAAGTAACAAAAAACTTGAAGGGATGGAAAGCAAGAGGCATTTGAGGACTCTCTGAGGCAAACACTATTATCATCTTCGCGCTTCTTAGTTCTCAGCCAGTAGCCTGCTGGTGGAAATGACTTACTCCATGTTCCTGGTCTGCTCCCTAGAAGGTGCCCCACCCCTTCTTAGCCATACTGCTGGAAGGGGCGGACTCTGAGATGGTGGGGCCACATGATGGAAAGCCCAGATTCCTGAGGACAACTGCCCAAGAGAGCCATGGACTCTCACAGGAGTGAGGACTGAACTGTACTGGGCTAGCCCCCCAAGATTATACAGGATTTACTTGTTATTGCAGCTCACACCAGGACTACGCTGACTAGCATGTTCTCCCAGCTCTAAAATGCTGCATTTAATAAACAGCAGTCATGTATGGATGTGAGAGTCAGACCATAAAGAAGGCTGAGCGCCGAAGAATTGATGCTTTTGAACTGTGGTGTTGGAGAAGACTCTTGAGAGTTCCTTAGACTGAAAGGAGATCCAACCAGTCAATCCTAAAGGAAATCAGTCCTGAATATTCACTGGAAGGACTGATGCTAAAGATGAAGCTCAAATACTTTGGCCACCTAATGTGAAGAATTGACTCATTGTAAAAGACCCTGATGCTGGGAGGCAGGAGGAGAAGCGGGCAACAGAGGATGAGATGGTTGGATGGCATCACCAACTCGATGGATATGAATTTCAGCAGGCTTTGGGAGTTGGTGATGGACAAGGAAGCCTGGCATACTGCAGTCCACGGGTTCGCAGAGAGTCGGACATGACTGAGTAACTGAACTGAACTGAATAAATGGCAAGTACAGATCAGAGATAGAAAGAGATTTGAACAGAGGAAGGAAGCTGGATGTAAGGCTGCTATTTACTTGGATGTCTTTCTCAAAGATGAGTCTCTCAAAGAGATGGTAAAAAGTCAGGGGGTCTGTGGGTAATACTTCAGTTCAGTTCAGTCGCTCAGTCGTGTCTGACTCTTTGCGACCCCATAAATTGCAGCATGCCAGGCCTCCCTGTCCATCACCAACTCCCGGAGTTCTCCCAAACTCATGTCCATTGAGTTGGTGATGCCATGCAGCCATCTCATCTTCTGTCGTCCCCTTCTCCTCCTGCCCCCAATCCCTCCCAGCATCAGAGTCTTTTCCAATGAGTCAGTGAGGACAAAAAGCTCGCTGATTCCCACACTTCTGATGTTTGTGGGGAGATGGTGAGTGCAGAGTCACCTCTGACTTCTCAGTGGCTGTGATGTTTTTGTTGTGCTGCTTCTATAATTTTTTTTTTTTTTTGGTCACATGGAAAGTGATCAGGTCTAGGTGGCTACTGACCATTTCAAGGGAAAGAGCTGCTCTTTCCATGTTTTTAGTTTAATCCTTTTCCAGAACAGATTCCCTCAAGAAAGTGTTTTAATCCCAACTTAATTTTACTGAGTGAAAGTACCATTTTCAAGAAACCCCCAAAGCTTCATACTTTAGAATAAATGAGGCCTCTCCATGGGAAAAGAAAGCCAGAAGAATTGACTGGGAAAGCACGTGGCCCCATGTCAAACTGGACCTAGGTCAGATGTCTCTTTGACAGTGTTGGTTCTTCAGGGCTTTGTGATCCACAGTCGAACATAATCAGCCCTCAGCGTTCCCACCCAGGGGAGCTCAACCTGACTTGATTTAGATGAGAGAGTTCAACCTCTGTCCAGATGTGTTTCTTTGCAGGCGCAGCAACTCTTACCCATGCAGGACACTTCATCCTGGAGTATGCTTCCCATTTTGCAGATAAGCTCAGGGGATCTGCATCCCCCGATACAATCTCTGTCTGCACTAAATTGCCCCGTAGTAGTGATTTATACCCCAATAAAACTACATATTGAAATGGAGAGTTGGTCTGGTTGTACACCAACATAATTTATGCGTGTCTTAGTTTTGGAATAAACTTGGTATTTATGCAAGGGGGTGAGGTCTTTGTGATGGGAGGTGTATTTTCACATTGACAGAGCTGGTGACAGTGAAGGACAGCGGAAGGAAATGTCCCCAGACATCTTTAGATCACCCCAGAATCTGATAAATGTCCTCCTTCGAGTTAGGAGATGAATCGTCTCTTTTCCATTTGCTGAAAGAAAGGGAAGGCAGCTAATTCTTTTTGGAGGGCTTCTTTGCATGAAACATAGTGCTAGCTGCTCTAAGTCCATATTTCTTATCTAAATCTTTCAACAGTCTAACGTAAGTTGGCATTATTCTCCTCACTTTGCAGAGGAGGAATCGGAGGTGGAGAGGGGGTAAGAAATGTTAGTGAAGCGTGGGGTTGAGATTTGAATCCTATCTTTTTGGCTCCAGAGAGCATCCTTTCCCCACTAAGCCACTCCGTCACCATCCTGCTGGGCTTTCTCTATGTGTGCTGAATTGGGTTCCATGTTCCAGGGTTCAGAATTAGTCACCTTTTAACCTACTGAGAGCCGTGATGAGAAATTTCTCAAGAAGATGACGGTGAATCCTTCCATCCGTTTAGGGGACGTCCATTCACGTGTGTTGCTGTGGACCCTGCAGAGCATTGACCGGGGGCCCCACTTGAGACCAAGCAATCATCCTGTCAGGGCCCGGAGACTCAGCCACTGGCAGCTCCCGGCTGAGTGCCCCCGAGACCGTCCTTAACCGAAGACAGCGTCTCAGGCTGGTCTCAGGGAGGTCATGCCTCCTCCCTGGGGCAGTCCACTCCCTGCGGCTGGCCCACCCATTGGCTTCAGTTTCGGACCCTCGGAAGGGCCACCCCAGAGGGTCTGTGCGCTTAGCTGGGGCCTTTACCGTGACTGCGCTGCGGCCCAGCCCTCTCTCCGCCTAATCCTGCTTCCTTCACTGCTCGTACATATTCCTGAGACGGCTCCCCATCACCCCCTGCACGCCATTCTCCGTCTTTCCAGAGTTTGCTCCCCTGGGAACTCGACCTGTGAGGCTGCTAAACCAAATCTTCCCTGTGGATTCGTGTTGCGTGTGTTTAGTCAGTGTTCTGGGCTCGCATGCCTTTCCAAATTCATATGTTGAGGTCCCAGCCCCCCACGTCGCAGAATGTGACCTGGCCTGGAGATAAGGTCTCTGAGGAGGTGATGAAGGGTCAGTGAGGTCATCAGAGCAGATGCTGCTCCAATAGGACCGGTGTCCTTGTAAGAAGAGACGAGCGCACAGGCACGCAGAGGGGAGACCACGTAGGACACGGAGAAAAGATGGCCGCCTACAAGCCAAGGAGAGAGGCCTCGGGAGAAACCAGACCGCTGCCAGCGTGAACTTGGAGTTCCTGCCTCCAGAACTGCGAGAACATACGTTTCTGTGAAGTCACCCGGGCTGGAGGACTCCGTAATGACAGCCCCTGTGGACCAATAAAGGCAGATTTCGAGGTACTACATTTCTGTCTGTCTTCTTTCATCTTTACTGTCAAGGAACAACTCAGAAATCTGAACAACTTAAACAGTCTTTTTAGATGGGAGGAGGTAAGGTAATAATTCCCAGCAGACAGCTTTCATATTCTCTAAAATATATCAAAATAATCATATTTTTAAAGAGGTGAGAAAAGAGTATGTGAACGACCCCCACTTCAATGTATTTTCCTCTTTAGGATATTTATCACAAGCCTATAAATCCACCATCTGACAACTAGTTTGGACCAGGAGTGAACTTATATTTAATGGGAAAAAAGGACACCATTTTCAAGTTCTGTCAGTCAGCGCTGGCCTCTGTGAAGCAAAGATTCAGTCTGGCTTTCTTCTTTAGAGAAACGCTAACAGACCATGTCCAACTGCCAGCTTCCTGCCTTCATACAAAGGGGAAGAGTCAGGGACGCCAGAGAAAAAGCTTTGCAGTTTAAAGAGTTTTTTCCTTCAGTTTTTTCCAAGCCAGCCTTTGACTCCCCCAGCAGTGTGTTGGGGAATGTTTAACTCCCGGCTTTCTAAACGCAAAACAACATGAAGCAGTTTCTGCCGCTTTCTGTGCTGTAAATACCCCACCATGGCTGACATCAAGAGACTGGGGAAGAGTGCGAAGTAGGTCTGGGGGCTTGACCAGCTGCCCCCACACACACTGACTCCAGCTGGATGCAGAAGAAGGCTGCTCGCTGGCCTCTCTGCAGCCCTCAGCTGGCCCTCCAGGTGGGAGCTGCGTCCTCCACTTTCTTTTTGTTTGTTTGTTTTAATAAACATATATTGATTTATTTGAAAACGCCGGGTCTTAGTTGCGGCAGGCAGGATCTTGTTCCCTGACCGGGGATAGAACCCGGGCCCCCTGCACTGGCAGCACAGGTCTTAGCCACCGGACCACCAGGGAAGTCCCTCCACTTTCTCTTCACGCTGATATTTGCACTGATATTTGCTTCAGGGCCTGCCGGTCTTTGCTGAGCTCTTTGGTAAGTGCTTCCTTTTAAGAGTGTTTATGGATTTAGCACAGGTCTCCCCAAACAACCGTTTTGGGCCACATGCCCAAAAAGCTTTTTTCCTGGGGTCTTCACTGTCGCTCTTGGAGCCGGAAAACCACAGCCTGAGGGGTCCCAGGAGATCAGCCACGCCAGCGTAAGCCTGACTCCCAAAGGCTCGTCGTCTCTCTGGGCTCTCCTCATACTCTGCCTCTCCCATCTTCCCCCTCAGTGGTTCAGTTTAGCTGCAGAGACTTCATTTCACCTGTGCTATAGGACTCCAGGTCGCACTGGTTGTCGGGTGTGCTCAGTAGCTCAGTCGTGTCCAGCTCTTTGCCACCCTGTGGTCTCTAGCCCGCCAGGCTCCTCTATGCACAGGGATTCTCCAGGAAGGAGGACTGGCGTGGGTTGCCATTTCCTACTCCAGGGGATCTCCCAACTCAGGGATCGAACCTGTGTCTCTGGCTTTTCCCGTATTGGCAGGTGGGTTCTTTACCACCAGCGCCACCTGGGAAGCGGCCCCCTCCCCCTCGCCAGGTCTGATTGGTGGGCTTGCCAAATGCACTTCTAAGCAACTTACATACATAATCGTCAAGAGAACCCCTTGAGGTAGATACTATTCTCACCCCCATTTTATAGATGAATAAACTGAGGCAAAGAGAGGTTAAATGACTTGTTCAAAGTGCTGCTACTCGTCAGCGGTGGTGCTGGGATTCAGATCGGGCAGTCTGACTTCACGGCCATTTGTGCAGCTGGCACACCTACTCCCCTTCTCCGCAAAGAGCAGTAGGAATATATCCTTAGGAAGCCCTGACAGCCGGGAATGAATGCTCCTTTTTAATAGGTGATGCTGAGAACTGCCAAATATTTGCATCCTACATAGTCTACTGTCATGTAAGTGTGTGTGTGTGTATGGAATATTTTAAATAAATTTCAATGATGAGAAAAAAAAAATCACTCTAAAGTTGTGAAATTAATGATCTCAAAGATCCCTTGGACTCTGAATGTACATAAGCAAATTGAGGATTCCGGGTGGTAGGAGTTTCTGGTTTTCAAGTTGAAGGTACCAAAAGTTGAGAAGCAACCTGTATTTGAAATACCCCAGAGCTAATATTCACTGCAGGGACTGAAATGAAATGAAATACGCCTTGCTTTGGAGAAGGTGATCTCCTCTTGTTCCCTCCTCTTCTTTCTCCCTTTCTTTCTTTTTCCCTCTCTTTCTTTCTTCTTTCCTTCCTCTGCTTTTGTCTCACTTTAGGAAAACTGGCTGAGCAGGTAGAAAAAAATGAGAAGAGGTGATTTTTATTTCACTCTTCATTAGGAAATTAATTCACACTGAATGCCTTGAGGAATCACAAACGTAATTTGCTCCAGTTTGAATTCATACTTGGGTGGAGGCCTCCAAGTGTCCAATTCTGTCACAGATTTTTGTCATAGAACCCTAGGACTAGGGAAGATTTTTAATAGGCCTTTAACTTTCAAACAGTACAGTGGTATGACAACCTAGCTGGTTGAATAAAAGAAATCCTTTCATTACTTAAAATATTTTAAGAACGTATTTGTCATTTTGCTTAACTGACAGCCATTTACGGAGTTTTCTTATTTGTGTTGATGGTTAGTTCTTTCGTGATAGAGACGACAGATTACTGATCCCAACCCATAAAGGAATTAGCTTTTTTTCCATTGAGCACAAGTTACTTTATGTACGCTTTCTCATTTCATCCTCAAGACAGTCCTTGTATCACCATTTTATAAACTTGAAAACAGATTCAAAAGTCTCAAGTTAGTGGAGTGAGGCTTAAATCCAGGTCTGCCTCCAAGGGTACCACGCAAGAGCACGCTGCCTGCCTCCACTAGAAGTCAATTAATAGGCAAAATTACACGTCGCTTCTTCTACTTAATTTCCATAAAAACTTAGCAAGCCTTGGTTCAATAGGAAGATGGATTCTTTTAACCCTAACCTCCACCCTAGGCCAACATGTTTTCTATGGAACGGCTGAATGGGAAAGGATTGGTTTAGAGACAACGGGCAGACAGAGAGAGGAGACACCAGAGGACTGGCTAATTGGTAACCTAGGTCAGGGGTCCCCGACCTTCAGGATCTAATGCCTGATGATCTGAGGTGGAGCTGATTTAATGATAATGGAAAATAAAGTGCACAATAAATAAATAATGTCCTTGAATCACCCTGACGCCATCCCCATCCCTCACCTCTGGTCCATGGAAAAATTGTTTTCCATAAGACCGGTGCCTGGTGCCAAAAAGGTTGGGGGCCAATGACCCAGGTGATCAGCTTCTGATCAGTTCAGAAGTGCAACCTCCAGACTTGCTAGGGCACTGGTACACGAGTGGAATATTCTGCCTCTGTCCCAGAAGATTCTTCCCCTGAGATTTCTGAATGGAAGAGGGTTTTCTGTGGGTATCAGCACATCCATGTAAAAAGATTCACCTACAGAGCAAAATCTGGGGGCCTAACATCAACCTTTCAATTTCAAGTGTTAGTTGCAATCCTGGGTGGGAAATGGAATACCATTTCTATTACTGTTTCAAATGCATTCGTCTGAGTTGGACCACATAATGCGTGGTTTTTTCAACAGTACTCACCCTTGCCCACATTTTCCCAGGTTCCTCTCTGTCTCTTACGCCAAAGAATGCTGGAGCTCTGGGTCTTGAAGAGGATGATCCCAGTGTTTTAGTTGGCTGATCAGGTTCTTTGTTTTCATTGCTCTACTTAAAGAACACATGGTGTTCTCATGCGGGTATACGACATTAGGGAGCTCACAGCTTCCTGGGCCTGAAAAGAGAAGTTAAAAAGAGTGGGTAAACTCTGGCAGAGGCCAAGATGCTTTTCATCACTTAAGGGTGGCATCACAGGTGCTGGAAATCTTGTTAATAGAATCCATAGTCTCAGTAATAGAGTTGTCTCATTAATGGAACCCATCATTCATTCATGCAGTCAAGGGTAATATTTATGGAAAATATATTATGGTAAATATATTTTTTATTATGCATGAGCTGAAACCTTAGAGATGCACAAAGTATGGTCCTGTTCTCAAAGAACTCACAGTCTAGGAGGGCAAATGAAACAATCCGGTCCTATAAAATGTTACAGCAATTCTGGCAGAATGCAAAGTGGGTCTGGTAAGGGCACCAAGGAGGGAAAAAGTAAACGTTGGCTGGAGTCTTGTGCAATGGGTAGATGGTAGCCAGGCGTTTCTTACTGGGGTAAAATGGTGGACACGAGTGATCCTTCATTGTCTGTAACCTACAACTTTCTCTGTCATTGATTTCCCTTCTTTTTCTGCACCTTGACCTCCCTGCCCCACTTGCTGCTGCTGCTGGTCAGTCGCTCAGTCGTGTCTGACCCTTTGTGACCTCGTGGACTGTAGCCTGCAAGGCTCCCCTGTCCATGGAATTCTCCAGGCAAGAATACTGGACTGGGTTGCCATTTCCTTCTCCAGGGGATCTTCCTGACCCAGGGTTTGAACCTGCGTCTTCTGCTTGGCAGGCAGATTCTTCACCACTGAGCCACCTGAGATGCCCCCATTCCCCTTTAAACTAATCCAACATGCTGTTCCTTTGATGATCTTGAAATGTGCCTGGCTCCAATTTTTGGCATCAACTTGTGAAGGTCCCTGGAGCCATATGCTTTTCTTGTTTTTCCAAAATAAGGAGAACTGGTACTTTGGCGATGAGCCTTTTAAACAGCTCAGATACAAAGCCCGGAATTTGACTTTTTGCAAAAAAAAAAAAAATTTTGCCTGGGCTTTTGGTTGGTTAGTACTGGCCAGTTTTTCACTTCCTGTTCATCATCTCTCAGCCATAAGGTTCAGTTTTGGTATGAGGTATGTGTGTATCTTTATAGGCCATAGTTGAAATATATATTTTTAGAAAAACTCTTGATACTTAAACCATGTGGGGCATTTGGAAGTCTTTTTGAGAATCAGGAATCTGAATCTTTGTAAAAGGAAAGTGTTTTTCCCATCAAGAATGAAAAATAAAAACTAAATGGATGTTTTAAACTGTGGAGCAGAAAAATAAGGATTGTGTCTAAGACATTGTAGAAGGTTGGTGAACTGTGTAACGAACCTATCAGCTGCCTCAAGGCAGAGAAGTCTTTCTAGCAGTGCTTTCCAACTGGAGGGGAACAGGGAGCTGGCTGCCTCTCACTTCTCTTAAGATGGGAACGTCATCCTGTAGTTTGTTTGAAAAACACGGTATTTGTAACTCGGTTAAGAGGAAGAAGACTTCTCTCTGGGGCGCTTGCAGGGGCCAGGCAGGAGGACACAGGCCTGTAACTTGCAGGCTCTGCCTGCACCCATCCATGTCGCTCAAGGATCTCAGTCTGGACAGTGGAGAGAATCAGCCGTACCACGTCTCACTGAGGTCTTCGCCCCCGGGGACATTTCAACTGCCCGAGGCGTCTGAGCTTAAAGGCGACCACTCAGAGCTGATCTGTCTATGGAAGGTGAAGGAAGGTGAAGTCGCTCAGTCGTGTCCGACTTTTTGTGACCCCATGGACTGTAACCTACTAGGCTTCTCCGTCCATGGGATTCTCCAGGCAAGAATACTGGAGTGGATTGCCATTTCCTTCTCCAAGGGATCTTCCCGACCCAGGGATCGAACCCGGGTCTCCCGCATTGGAGGCAGACGCTTTAACCTCTGAGCCAATCCCATAAACTGCAGCACCATGGATAGAATGTATATAGAGAGGTTTCATTAATTCTTTATTGTGAAATATGACACACGTGCAGAAAACTGTATAAAACAATGTAGAGCTTAATAAATTATCATGAATGTAACCACAGCCGGGTCAAGATATAGAACACTGCCAGGGCCCCAGAAGCTGTCCAGTGCCTTTCCTAATATGACTTTCTTTTCCTTTGAAGGCAGGACACATCACACAGTATGTATTTATGTTGGTTTCTTCCACTAGGCATTACGGATGTGAAATGCATTGATGTTGCTGCCTACAGCTGTAGCCTGTCAACTTCATTGCTGTATAGTATTCCATTGTGTGGGTATCCTTCCATTTTAATGCTGATGGACAACTGAGTTGTCACTGGTGTTAGACCATTATCAATAACTTTTGCTAGGTAGATCTTTATTCATTTCTTCTGTGCATATACCCAAGAAGGGAACTGCTGGACAATGGATATGCATATCTTCAATTTTAATGGAAAATACCAACCTGTTTTCCAAAGTGGTTGTACCAATTTATATTCTTACTGGCAGGGTATGAGAGTCTCCATTGCTTCTAACAAAGTTTGGTACTTGTTTTTTTGTTTTAATCATGCTGTATTAGGAGTATTTTCCATATAACACTAAAAAGTTTCTCCCCTCCTGCCCCCCACCCTGATTATTTTCTATCTAAAGATACTAGAGTGATTCTAGTAACTTGGAGTTCTGAGTTGACTGCTAATAATATCAGTAGATGTACATTAAGAGAAGATATGTGGCCTTGGAAGATTCACAGTAATAAAAATCCCAATAAACAGAATTGACCCATACAACATTTAAAAATAACACTGAGATTAGAAACTGACATAGGGATTGAATCAATACACCAGCTGGTGTTGACCTCTCATCCTTTCATAGGGGTATGTGTGTCCCAAGGGCATGCCCTACCCCTTGTGGCTGGGTGCAAGTTGCCGAGTTACCCAGCTGGGGCCAGTCAGGACCACCTTAGAGGAGGAAGGTCAGCTGAAGAGCCTGTCAGCTTACAGCTCATTAGCGGTCACATATGGCAGCGTCTGCTCCTCCAGCAGGCAGCAGAGACCCCATGCTCTGGTCAACAGGGAGCAAGGGGCACGTACAAGGCTCTTCCGCAGAAATAGCACAGCCCACTCACTGCCCACCGGCTTCTCTACCAACCTGGCCTCTGAGCTTCCCCCCACTTCACCCTCCTCGAGCAGTCTCCTTCCCCCTTTGTCCTGCTGTCGCAGCCTCCTGGGCAAAGCCTAGGTCTGGATCAATGCAGTTGTTTATTTTCTCTACACCAATCTCCCAGCTGTTGAAGCATGGCTGGAAAAACCTCACACCCTGCAGATGGTGCCTCTATAAACTGGTCATGATGCCATCTGGACCATGGTTACTGTCAGGCAGCCCTCCTCTCTTCCCCTGCTCAGCTCACCGCCCTGTCTACCATTTTCCTAATGCATGATACTGGACCTTCCTTAATGGTGTGCTGGGCCCCTACTGAAGACAGAGCTGACTACTGTCCGTTATGCACAAGGCTCTTTCGAACTGTCTCTACCTTCCTCAAGTCTCTGGTTCCACTTTCTGTCTGTCTCCTGAGCCCCATTGCCAGCCTCCACTGTTGGTCTCCACAGGCAGTCTCTCCTCCTGCTTCATGAAGAAAGCTGGGCCGTCTGAAGCCACTCCATTGACTTCCCTTCTCCATATTTGTATATCATTCTGAATGCACAATCATCCCTTTCTCCTCTCTACCTTCTGTGACAATACAGGAAGTGTCTCCCCTCCCGCTAAGGCTAATCCCTCTCCCCAGCCATGGAGCCACCGTCTCTAGCCTCCCCATCTCTCTGTGCACCAACTCTCCCCTGACTTCTTCCCAGCAGGGGTCAAACAGGCTCATGACTCTCCCTTAAGGACCTGGTATTGGGAACTTCCTTGGCTTGACCGGGACCTTCATCTGGAGAGGGCAGGAAGCAGTGCTGTGGGTTGAATTGTATTCCCTATACCCCGATTCCCCAGTTCATATGTTGAAGTCCTAGCTCCTAGTATCTCAGAACATGACCTTATTGGGGAACAGGCCTCTTTCATTAGATAAGATTCTTTCATAGAGATAATTCATCAGAAGGAGGTCATATTCTCTTTGGATCTCAGTGTCCCCATTTTGGGACATAATGGGTGGTTGGACAGTCCTTTTTGTGGAGTGCAGTTCCAAAATCTGTGCGAACAGAGGTGGTGGGAGGGATGAGGGATTTTAGAAAACAAGACTCTGCTGAGCTCTCCATCTCTCTTCTGACCAAAGCAGGTCCAGTTTTAACTGTTTTGTATTTGGGAACTTTGGGTGATATTTGGCTTAAAACGTGTTTCATTGTTTCAAAAATAAAATTAAAAAATTCAAAGCTACTGGCTTAGGTGTTATTTCAGGTCCTTTCCAACTGCAATAACTTCTGATTATAAGGTTTTACAAGTTAACACATATGGGTTTGATGAACGTATAACGTAGATTTTTCTCAAAAAAGCCTGATTATATATATTAATATATTTTATTTCTTTTCAGTAAAGGAAATTTGTTAAAGGACTTATGAAAGCAATTTAACTTTCAAGCCTTTTAAAGATGTTCATATAGAACAGTTGCAAACTAGAAAAGCAATTTTTTGGGGACCATATGTTGGGATTTGGGATTTAGAAATATGCCCATTGCCCACATGAGGCTATCAGACCCATGAGCAAGCAGTTGCACATGAATAGGACCTTCAGCTGATGAGCTCTTGAGAAGAATAACTGTGTCTGTTCCGTCTTTACTTCCCCAGGACCTGGCTTAGTATCTGGTACACTGCATGCTACGTGCACACGTGCTCAGTCACGCCCGACTCTTTGCGACCCTGTGGACTGTAGCCCACCAGGCTCCTCTAACCATGGAATTTTCTAGGCAAGAATACTGAAGTGGGTTGCCATTTCCTACTCCAGAGGATCTTCCTGACCCTCGTCTCTTGCGTCTCCTGCATTGACAGTCAGGTTCTTTATCACTGCGCCACCTGGGAAGCCCCGTCTGGTACCCAGTAGATGCTTAATAAATGTTTGTTGAATGAAAACATATGATGACATAAACTCTTTGCCTGGAGCTTGGTGGGAATTCTTGGTGACAGGAAAGAACTTTCTAAAGGAAGTGGTGGGTGGACTGGAAGCCAGAGGAGGGGCAGTGTCCCTGGCCCAGGCCTGGGTGAACATTCAGGACTTCTTCATGCAGGCTGGCTATTTCTGTGGGCTGGGATATCCGCAGTTAAGGAAGGCAGCCTTCACAGCGCGCCTAGGACAGTCTAAGTTCCTGGTCTCCTGGCAACTTATTTCATTTCCCACGCTAAGGCCAGTGGACCATGGAGTCTATATCTTCCCCGTTTCTTCCTGGATGTGTCTCTAGTCGGGTATCTGACCCTTATATCTAAGATCCTTGATGAGAAGGGGCCTGGGTAGCTACTAAGATAAGCCAGGTTCTCCAGCTTTCCCCCTCTTCCATTTGGCCATCCACGACCGGGAATGCGGTAGGAAGACCAGTGGCCTGAAATCAGGAGACCTGGCCTCTGGTCCCAGGTGTGTGACTGTGGGCAGCTCAGTCAGTTCCAGGCCCTAGTTTATATGTGTGAGCTGAAGGGCTCAGACAAAACTGTGTCCTTAATTCTACGTCTTGTTAGATATAGGACTGAATACATGTCACTTGGATATGTAATTGGTGAGCTACCAGAAAAGGTGCACTAACAAAGACAGTATCTTCCTGTCTCTTTCTGTTTCTGACTCTCCGTCTGTCTCTGACCCTGTCACACTGTGCGATGTTCCCACTTTGCTTGTGCCTTTGATGTAAGACCTTGAAGGTGATGGTGAAAATGCAGTGCTATTTAATTAAAAGGCACAGAAGCCGAACATTTATCAGTTGTTGTTATTGTTGAGTTGCTAAGTCATGTCCGACTCTTTTGCAACCCCATGGACTGTAGCCTGACAGGCTCCTCTGTCCATGGAATTCTCCAGGCAAGAATATTGGAGTGGGTTGCCATTTCCTCCCTCCAGGGGATCTTCCTGACCTAGGGATTGAACTGGTGTCTCCTGTGTTGGCAGGCGGATTCTTTACCACTGAGCCACCCGGGAAGCCCCAAGCAGTTATCAGTAGTGACATCATAAGTTGAGTGCATTTATCTGGTCCCCCTTTCATCACCTGGACAGTGTCCTGAGGGCTCGAGGCTTGGCCTGAGTCAGATGTATGGGCCAAGGTGTCAGAAAGCCCCTCCTCAGGGGGCCAGGTAATGTTCCCTAGAGGAGGACACCAAGAGGGGGAGGAGCAGAGCCCAAGGGCTGAAAACCAGCTGGGTTCCCCTTATGGCTTGAGGACAGCTCTGGGCCCTGACTGATCAGCCAGCTGAGCATGCTGGCTCTTCACTGTCCGGCCACTGACAGTATCTGAAGCAGAGGCCTCTTGAAATTACACACTTCCTGACTTGTCTTCCTTAGTAATTTCATGTCCTTGGGCTGTGGAGCCTTGTCAGCTGATGATAGAGTCCTTCTATCATGTTCGGATTTGCACAGTTTATTTTGGTAACTAAGACAGAAAGACAGAATTAATTATACCCTCCATGAAACAGTCCATCAGCCACCTGCTCATGGAGCAAAGAGTCAAATGTTTTGCTGCTCTTTGCCAGAAAGATCAGTCTTCTCTTGAGTCCCATTTGGGATTCTAACCAGGTTATCTATGAAAATTTCTTCTTAAATATGGTGTATATATATATATATACACCATATATATATATATGGTATACACACACACATATATATTTCCATTTGTGTAAAAACAATAAATAAATACCACTCTTTCTGCCTATGCCAAAGAAGAACTTGTTGAGGATTTAATACCCTAATGCATTAGACGTACTTAAATTCAACAAAACAGTCAAATTAGTGATTTGGCTTAATTTAGCCAGTTTAAATATTGTTAGTATATAGACTTGCAGATGACTTTGTTTCTTTCAGAGTCATCCCTGGAGGGAACTGACTATTACGTGAATTGGAAATGCTCAGGTATGTTTCAAAGGTCTATGAGACAAGACTTTCCTTTGTTTTCACTCGGTAAGACTCAGTGAAGAGGGTGAGATGAGAAGAGCTGTTAGTTCATCTGTGTGCACGTCTAAATGTGCATCCTGGAGGCATGGCAACTGAACAATTCATGTTTAAAAATGTTCCGCAAACAGCAAGATGCTCCAAACTACAGCCAAACCCCAACCAAGAACAAAGGGAACGACAATGCTCATGAAATAAATGAGGATGGAAGTCAGAGTTCTAAGTCCTTTAAACCTTTTTGCACTTAGGTAATGTCTTGCTGAGCACATGGCTGAGCACATGGTTCTTTTCCTGGCCTTTGCCAGCAAACTTTTAGGAACCTCCAGGCAGAAGAGAAGAACCAGTTCACTGCACCTTCCACTCCTGAGAGGTCTCAGTTGCTGACTATTTATAGGGACTTTCACTTGCCTCCTTCTCCCATCTGGTATTAATTTTTATTTCTTCTTTTTTTCTAGGTTCTGACTCATCCCCGCCCAGACCAACAGGTTTCCTGGAGGCCTTGCTTCCCCAGACAGGGGGCTCCACCCAGGTAACTCAACTGGCTGCTGTCCACCAGGAAAGGAAGGGCTGGGTCCCCAGTCTCAGAGAACCAGGCCATGATCACTCAGTTATCCAAGTTAGAAGTAGAAAGCTTTCCTTAGCATTTCCTTGATTCCCACTCCCCACATCTAATCAGTACTGGGATCCTCCTCACTCCCGAGGCCCTGTGGCTCCATCTCCTCCAACTCTCCATCTCAGCTGCCACTGTCTTAGCTCATGGCGTCTCTCCTGGACTGTTGAACAATCTTCACATTTCAACCTCAAAACAATGGGGAAGACTTTGAAAAGTTTTAACTGGAAAGTAACTTGATCACATTCTGTTGTCATGGAAAATCACACTGAATCGAATGGATAAACTGGACAGGCAGCTGGAATGGTGACAGAGAGAAATCCAATGCAGAGCTCTGCTGGGGTCTAGATGAGAAATTAGGAGGGCCCAGGTTAAGCCTAAGGAGGGGCAAGGAGGCGGGTGTTTAGCATGTAAAATGGATAGAGCATGATAACGGATTGGAATTAGAAGGTGAAGGAGAGGGAGTGTTTATCATGATGTCTCCTGCTAGAAGCTTAGGAGATTGGGTGGATGACAGTGTCATTATGAGAAAGAGGCAATTAAGCCTGTGAGAAAATGATGAATTTAAGGCAGTGTGTTAAGTTCCAGTTTCTTGTGGGGAATGTCATGTGGAGAAAGAATCCATGAGCAGTAACATACAAGTCTGGGATTCAGAGAGAGGTTAATGTTGAAGATAGGCTTTGAGCCTGGGCTTAGAGCTGGTAAGGTCACGGAATGTGTAACACTAATGGACAGGGATTATAAAGTAGAAAAGGAAGACAGTGTGTCCCCTGGGGAACACCACCGAGGGGAAGGGGTGGAGAGGTAGGAGGAAATTCAGAGAGCAAGAGAGCAAAGGATTTCACGTTAGATTATTGACATTCTTGGCGGTGGTGGTTTAGTCGATAAGTCATGCCCAACTCTTGCGACCCCATGGACTGTAGCCTGCCAGGCTCCTCTGTCCATGGGATTTCCCAGATAAGAACACTGGAGTGGGTTGCTATTTCCTTCTCCAGGGGATCTTCTCGACCCAGGGATTGAATCAGTGTCTCCTGCATTACAGGTGGATTCTTGGCCAACTCTAAAGCCCCATGGATATTCTTAACAAAACAGTGATAGGGACAGAAGACAAATGACATCTGGGTTGAACAGTGAGTGAGAGCTGAGACGTTTCAGACAGTGAATCTAGATTTCCCTTTCTAGAAACTTTGCCATAAAAACAAGAGGAAAAGTGGGACACAGAACCTGACGACATGCAGGGTCACTGGGGAGCAAGTAGCAGTGGCCTGTACGCAAGAGAATAGAGAGGTGCCTGTGACGCTGAATTTTATGTGTCACCTTGCCTGGGCCACAGAGTGTCCATATATTCAGTCAAACACTATTCTAGGTGTTCCTGCAAGAATATTTTTGGATGAGATTAACGTTTAAGTAATTTATTTTGATAAAGGGAATATTTCAGGTTGAAACAAAGAGATAGAACACCAGCTCAAAGCCATATGAAACATACATTTCTGTAGCTAAGGTCAATTAAAAAAAAAAATCTAAAAACCAGTATCACTATGATGTTGGTTCATAACTCCACTCTTGATTCTTTTACAGTGTCTAAAAGACAAAAACTGAAAAAGTAATTATAAATCTACACTAATGGATATATAATATCAGTTCAGTTCAGTCGTTCAGTCATGTCCGACTCTTTGTGACCCCATGACTGCAGCACGCCAGGCTTCCCTGTCCATCACCAACTCCCGGAGCTTGCTCAAACTCATGTCCATTGAGTCAGTGATGCCATCCAATCATCTCATCCTCTGTCATCCCCTTCTCCTCCTGCCTTCAATCTTTCCCAGCATTAGGGTCTTTTCCAATGAGTCAGTTCTTCTGTGGCCAAAGTATTGGAGTTTCAGCTTCAGCATAATTTGTAACACAAATAACATACATTGGGGAATGTATTTAAAGTAAATTAAAGATTAAAATAAGTAGACAGAGTAAAGCAGATTGCTCTCCCTAATGTAGGTGGGCCCTATCCAATCAGATGAAGGTCTGAGTAGAGCAAAAAGACTGACTCTCCCCGAGGATGAGAGAATCCCTCCTGCCTGAATGTCTTTGAACTGGGATATTGGTGTTTTCCTGCTTTTTGACTGAAGACACTGGCTCTTCCTGGGCCTCTCAGCTTTTGGAAAAGCTTCAGACTCCACTCGGTCTTTCTCATTCTCAGGCCATCAGACTTGGAATGGAACTAGATCGCTGGCTCTCCTGGGTCTGCAGCTTGCCTACCCACCCTGCAGATTCTTAGGACCTGCCATCTCTATAGCTACATGAGCCACTTCCTTATAATAAAACATATATGTGTGTGTGAGTGTGTGTGTTCATGTTATTGTGTCTGTTTCTATGGAGAACCCTGACTAACACAACATAAAATGGAAAATAAAAGGGGGGCAAAAGAAAATAAGGAAGGAAGGGAGACTGAAGGTCAGGTGTGGAATGGATGAGGTTCGTGAGAGCCTGCTTTAAAGTTGCAGGGAGAGGGCGGGTGACCGCTTAGCTGTCTGTAATCTCTGAAGGCACTGATGACTCACTCCTGTTATGTAATTAGAATTCGCCTTCAGACGTCGCTGTCTTGGAGGCTCTTGTCTCATAGAAGTGAGACTTCCTCGCTCGGCTTGTTTTCTTGTTCCTTAGGAGCTGTTGCTAGCATAAGGTCATACTTAGAAAATTGAACCCTCAATAAGATTACTCAGAGTCTTGGCTGCTTTCTCCCTGGCCGTTTGGTCTTTAGGTTGAAAAAAAGAAACAGCTCACTTTCCTAAAGTGACATCACACGTCACTTTGAAATAAATATGTTCTATAGGCCAGCCTGAAATCTATGGTATTCTTTTTTTTTTTTTTAAACTCATGAAAGAGAAACTTCTGTTTTTAAAAATGTTAGAAAAAAATTTTTATTCTAAAAATCTTCTCTGATAACCCAGTTATTAGGAAACTACCTGCTGAACAGAAGCAGTAGCAGAAGTGAGGATCTGGCCTCTTTATACCTGACTCATTTTTGCCACAGTGATAGGATAGCCTCAGGAACCGCTAGGGTGATTTAAATGAGAGATTTATTGGGCATTCAGAACTCGTTTCACATCTGCTCTACTTTTGTAAATTCTTTTGTTATACGATTCAAGTGACTGAGATAAATCATGTCATTTGTGGCTGTAGCCGATGCCATTTGGAATATCTGCTCAGTCGCTCTGCTCACTCAGAGAGGCAGGGTCCAGATTTCGGTTTGGACAACAACATGCTTTATTGGTCACAGCTGCCTGGACCTGGGGTGGGTGGCTGACCCAAGTTCAAAGTCCTTCACACGCCCACTGAGTCACTCATGCGGGCCCTCTCCAAGTGCAAGCTTGGGAGCAGGGCTGCCTGTCTGCTCTGGGGACCTCGTCCTTATGATAGGATGACCACCTCCCTTCCTTTCTCATTGCCCCACCCCCCTGGGGCTGAGTTGAACTGTATTTTATTACTTGCAGCCAAAAGAGTCTTAATTTATTTAGTTATAATTTAAAACATAAAAATATTCCCTACTTGAGCTGAAATAAGAATTTCAACGGTTACAGCTGGGAACGCTGCAATGGGGGAGCCCAGTTCTCCAGTTAAATAGCCACCCATACTCTCTAACCCCTTTCTCATCCCAAGAAAGCCTCAGGGACGAGCCACAGCCAGCACTGCCGCACCCTTGGAGGAAGGGTGGCCAGTGCAGTGTGTTTGACAGGACTACAGAAGCACATCCCTGTTGACCCAGAAAGAGCATTTGCAGGAATTTGTGTTACATGTAAACTTGTATAGATGCAGAGAACATGGTATGCAGATAAAACTGTTGTTCAGTTGCTAAACTGTGTCTGACTCTTTGCGATCCCATGCATTCTTGCCTTGAGAACCCCGTGAACAGTGTGAAAAGGCAAAAAGATAAAATTGCACAGGTTCAAAAAGGACATAGCAGAAAGTCACTTGGTAAGGCACTGCTGGTAAGAGCAGACTATCAGAAACAACCTACATTTCTATTAATATCAGTTCAGTTCAGTTCAGTTCAGTCGCTCAGTCGTGTCTGACTCTGCGACCCCACGAATCGCAGCACGCCAGGCCTCCCTGTCCATCACCATCTCCCGGAGTTCACTCAAACTCTTAGTTTTAAACAATGTTATACTGGGCTTCCCTGGTGGCTCAGATGGTAAAGAATCTGCCTGCCATGCAGGAGACCTGGCTTTGATCCCTGGGTTGGGAAGATCCCCTGGAGAAGGGCATGGCAACCTACTTGGTATTCTTGCCTGGAAAATCCTCTTGGACAGAGGAGCCTGGCGGGCTATAGTCCTTGGAGTCTCAAAGAGTCAGACATGACTGAGCAACTTTATATATATAGAGAGAGACTTTATATATATAAATATATGCTGCTAAGCTGCTAAGTCACTTCAGTCGTGTCCGACTCTGTGTGACCCCATAGATGGCAGCCCTCCAGGCTCCCTCGTCCCTGGGATTCTCCAGGCAAGAACACTGGAGTGGGTTGCCATTTCCTTCTCCAGTGCATGAAGGTGAAAAGAGAAAGTAAAGTCGCTCAGTCATGTCTGACTCTTAGCGACCCCATGGACTGCAGCCTACCAGGCTCCTCCGTCCATGGGATTTTCCAGGCAAGAGTACTGGAGTAGGGTGCCATTGCCTTCTCCAATATAAACAAACAAACAAACAAACAAACAAACAAACATATATATATATATATATATATATATATATATATAGGGTTTCCCTGGCGGCTCAGACAATTTGGGAGACCTGGATTCAATCCCTGGGTTGGGAAAATCTCCTGGAGAAGGAAATGGCAACCCACTCCAGTATTCTTGCCTGGAGAATTCTATGGATGGAGGAGCCTGGTGGGCTACAGTCCAGGGGGTTGGGGTTGGAAAGAGTCAGACACGACTGAGCGACTTCACTTTTTTTTGTGTGTGTATATATATATATACACACACACAGTGTGTTGTCAACTATTTTTTAAAAAAGAGAGTGAGAAAAGGGAAGGAAGGAAGGGAGGGAGTAGGAAAGGAGGATATCGACAGCCTGTCTTCTGAACGGTCCATAGGATCGGTGGCACCACCACGAATAGGGTTTGTCTTTCTGAAAAAGGTGAGTGCACAGAAGAACAATGAGAGACAATAGCTATGCTAGATCAGGGCCACAGGAGAAGACTGGCTCTTTCTTGACGCTGCAGCTCACTGAATAAAAGCCAGAGCCACCAGCAGCCACAGTTTGATCAGAGAAGGGCAACCACCGCACTCACGAGATGCCGAAACCTGTAGGCAGTGTGGGCAAACAGCCGGGTGTGTGACATCACAGAGGCTGATTTCAGAGTGCGGTGAACCCAACTGGGGTTTTTACGGCAGACACACGATTGCTTGCAAACGAGTAGCAGGTACAGTGAGCAGCGTTTTGTGTTTCTCTGCAGGTTTTCTCTTTGGTGTCTTGAGGGAGCTGGGAGAAACCCAGGTCTGAAATTCAAACCTGCCTGGGCCAAGATGCTCCCTTAAACTAGACCTGAACCTGGGGGCTCTTCTGGCTTTATTTGCCGAATTCTAATGGGAACCAAGCCCTCCAGATACTATTCTTATTCTGGTGTGCTGATATTTTTTGCTGGAAACACATCATACCAAGATGGCTTGGACTCCTTCCCTTTGCCGGACTGTTTGAAAGCTCAAGTGAGCAGACATCCAACTTCCGGGCTGATCCAGGTTTTTCATAATCAAGCCAGGGCAGGCAAAGATTCCAGGAAAACTCTCCTGGGAAGGCCAAAGATTTCTGAAAGTATCTGTGGACAAACGGATGCAATATTACTGGGCTAATTCCCATAATTCAGCTAAAGTGATGGAAGCACTTTGCGGATGACTAGCAGGTAAGCTGACCGTGGCCTGGGTCCCGGCACCTAAGGCCTGAGTTGGGGGAACCCGCCAGCCCTTCAGATGCTCTCTTACTGCAGAGGAGCAGCTAAAGTCAATGGGCATCCAGTGGGGACTAGATTTTTGGACACAGTATTGCCAGGTAGGGGCTTCCTGGGTGGCTCAATAGTAAAGAATCTGCCTGCCAATGCAGGAGACACAGGTTCGATCCCTGGGTGGGGTAGATCATCTGGAGGAGGAGCTGGCAACCCACTCCAGTATTCTTGCCTGGGAAATCCCAAGGACAGAGGAGCCTGGCGGGCTACACGGGGTTGCAAAAGAATCGGACGTGGGTTAACAATTAAACAACAACAACAACAACAGACACCTGGTTGAGCTTCCAGGGATGTGAGAGGGACCCCAGAGGCTTTTACTCTCTCTCAACCCTTTTCCTCTCTTTTCCTCTTTCCTCTTCACCCCTCCCCAACAGCTCACCAGAAATCATGGCCTAAAGCAGCAAGATGGCCACTCACCATCTCTTCCCTTTCAATCCTCCCTTACTCATCAGTAAGCAGAAGGTAGAGACGCTGCTCGTGCAACGAGCACGCGTCAAGACATGAAATAAAAGCTGGTGACTTAGTTGGGTGCAGTCTTTCCACTGTTAGGGGAAGAATGGAATATGCAAATTGTGTAATTTTGTTGATTAGCATATGTGTTAAATGCTCTTCTATTTGCATTTAAAACAGGCACTGCACAATATTGAAATGAAAGGGGTAGAATTTATGCTAACAATTTAAAATTTAAATTTTCCTTGACTCCGAGTGGCATTCAATAGCTGCATTTTAAAAATAAAAACATGACAAGTGGAGAGAGAGACTGTGGAAGAAAGGCGAAGCTTTTCTTTTAGTACCTCTAATGACACCTCTTCCCCTGCTTTTTAAAAAGGGACTCCCACATTTTCATTTCGCCCTAGGCCCTGCCTGTTCACTTTTCTTCCTACAGTGACAGTGGACGGCCTTCTGGCTGTAGAATCCATCCATCCGTGAGCACAGGCAGCGCCCAGGGTCTGAAGTCCCCCGGCAGTGGCACTGAACCAGTGATGATGGAGAGGCAGATAGAATCACCGCAGCTCCTGTGTTCCCCTCCAGCCCTGGCCTGGAGCAGCCCCCCATGGGTTTGATCCTCGTCACCCTCTGTCCGGCTTGGCTCCTGGCAGTGTATCTTTCCTTGTCCTTCACCTTCAAGGTCCCACTTCCTCACTCCTTCTAGTTTTCCTGGGAAGATTTCTGCAATGATCTCTTTCATTCAACCGGAAACATCACGTCCATATCTCTGAAAATCTGGGCCCCAGCCAGCTGAAGCTTCTGAGGGTCTATGGACGAACTCACCTGTCCTTCTCAGTTCTGTGATCTGTCTCTGACAAGGCCAGTGTTTCTGGCAATTAGGACATGGGGTAGGAACTCCAACACTACTGTTGCTCAGTCGTGAAGTTTTGTCTACCTCTTTGCGACTGCGGACCTCCCCAAAGCGCTCTCCCAGAAACACTGAGTCTTAAGGCTTACACTGAAACTTTTTAAGCAGCAGTCTTTCTGTGCAGGTCAGAGGGAACCTGGAGAGTCCTTTGGAGAGTGGGCTCCATTGGGAGTCACTCTGTTGTAAGCAGTGATGTTCTTGGCAGGTCTGGGTCAAGCCCCCAGGCAGAGAAGACCCAATGACCTGGACCTCAGGGAAATGTGTTCTATTTACCTAACAAGACTTGATGTCCCAGTGTCCCCAGCTCTGCTTGCTTGGCTGAGGGAAAGGAAAAAGAAAACTTATAAACGGTGGGCTTATCTTTTTAAATTAGTCATAGTTGGGGCTTCCCTGGTGACGCAGAGGTAAAGAATCCACCTGCCATTCCAGGAGACTCGGGTTCCATCCCTGGTCTGGGAAGCAGCTAGTTCTCCCAGTTGTGAAACAAGGATACTAGTGCCCGCCTTATAGATACCAATATGCTAGGCCTCAGTGCAGCTAGGCCTGTGGGCTGCAACCACTGAGCTCACGTTCTGGAGCCCAGGAGCCGTGACTGCGGAAGCACTTGTGCTCCAGAGCCTGTGTTCTTCAGCAAGAGAAGTCGTGGCAGTGAGAAGCCTGCACCCCGCAATCAGAGAGTAGCCCCCCTTGCTGCAACCAGAGAAAAGCCCGCCCAGCAACGAAGACCCAGCACGACCCAAAATAATACAGAAATAAATATGTTTTTAAAAAATTAGTCATAATGTAATCTGTAAAAATCAGGCCAGTGCCGAAGCACACATTTGTATCATCTTTTTCCATTCATCCAGGTACGTGGTTACCTATCCTGAGCAATCTTGGGAAGTCTTTTCACCTTCTCTGCCGGGAAAATGTTTTCTCCATGCTTCAAAACACAGCACAATATCTACAGACTGCTTCACAGTCCATGTAAGTACTTGCCTGTATTTATAGTTGTGGGCTTCCCAGGTGGCTCAGTGGTAAAGAACCCGCCTGCCTATGCAGGAGACGTGGGTTTGATCCCTGGATAGGGAAAGATCCTCTGGAGGAGGGCATGGCAACCCACTCCAGTATTCTTACCTGGAAAATCCCATGGACAGAGGAGCCTGGCGGGCTACAGTCCATGGGTCGCAAAAAGTAGGACACGACTGTGTGAATGCCTGACAGAGCACGACGCTCAGCACTCTACACGCGGTACGGCCGTCCCTCTTCACGACAGCACATTGGCACCTATAAGGCGGGCACTGGGGTCCTTGTTTCATAACTGGGGAAACTGAGGCCAAGGAAGGTTAGGTAAGATCTTGCCTAAGACCACACAGCTCCCCACGCTAACAGAGCCCGTGTTGTTTGCCACGGAGTAAACGAAGTTGGTGAGTAGGTATTTTCCAAGGTTGTCAGGAACAGAGCTCATTAGAAGGCAGGCTTGTCTGTGCAATGGCCTCTTAATTAAATAGAAGAGCAAAATTCCTTACATTAAAAAAGAAGCCGTTTTCATCTCCCAGCTCTCCATGGAACCAGCTTTCATTTTAGCCAGTGTTTCCCAAGTCTGTTGAGCTCTGGTATGGGAAGGTCTCGTTGCACAGGTATTTAGCTCTGTCGCAGATTTAACAGCAATGCGGAAAGCAAGCACAGCTGCAGAACCAGGCTCCTCACAGCTCACGATTACAGCTTGCTGGGGGCCTCCACCAAAACGGCACTGTGTATTTATGACATTTAAGACATTCTTGAGGGTGGTACTGATATACCAATTACAGGCACTGGTATTTTGGCCCCGTGGGGCAGACAAGGAAAGGGGATTTTATTTTGTTATGAGAAACACTTTCTTGCTTATACTTAACTTTTATTATTCACAAAGGATTTCAAAGCATTACCACGGAGTATGAACACCACACTTGAGTCATCTGGATGTACTAAACTCTCACAACCTAATGGGTGGTGTTTCACAGTATATTTCTTTTCAGTTCATCTTGGATTCATTAAAAAAAAATATCACGGACGTTCACCAGACTTCTTGCCCCCCATCCACCTCCAGCCTTGCTCACTGTGGATGTCAGAGCACACGGAGGGACTTTCCAAGGCTTTGGTCAAGGCCAAGGACTTGCCTGGGCCCCACTGATCCTTCTCCTGGGGTGTCTGGCTTCCTCGCCCACTCAGGAGCCCGAGGCCCCTTAGTTGAGGCAGTCTGGACCTGGAGTTGTCATTTATAGCCACCCAAACTTCGAGGATGACCAAGTTCTGAAGACATGAGAAATGGACTCAGAGAGGAGGAAAAGTTTTGAGACTCATTGAAAAGAGAATGGGGAAGAGTTGTGGAGTGGTAAAAGTGATAAACTGATGGTTAGAGGGACTTGGGTATGAGGTAGGATGATCACATTATTTATTACCCAAATTGGGACTCTTTTTGGGGTGAAGACTTCCCTGGTGGCCCAGATGGTAAAGCATCTGCCTGCAATGCAGGAGACCTGGGTTTGATCCCTGGGTTGGGTAGATCCCCTGGAGAAGGAGATCTACCCACTTCAGTATTCTAGCCTGGAGAATTCCTTGGACAGAGGAGTCTGGTGGGCTACAGTCCACGGCGTCACAAAGATATTACTGCTGAAAACTTTACTGGGACAGTAGGCATTCCTGGTGTGGCGTGGTCACCATAGTGCCAGGACACTAACTAGCTGTCTAAACTTCGGAGGAAGGTAGACGCCACTAGCATTTTGTGCCAAGAAGTTGGGGGTGGTAGATGCTCTGCAATGAGCCAGAGACATTTGTGTAATGAAGAGTCATCCTATCCCGCAAGTTAGAAGCACCCCCACCGAGAAACACTGCATAAAAGAATGGGCTTTTAATGATTACCTATAAAGAATTGTTGCCTTCCTTCTACAAGTATATTAGAGAACCATTGGAGAGAGAAAGTTGTTGCTTCTTAGAAATGATGGGGTCGCAAAGAGTTAGACACGACTGAGGGACTGAACTGAACTGAACTGATGAAAGCTTTTATCACTGCTATACCCTTAAGAGCCTAAGCTCTACGCTTTTTGAAATTTTAGGGAGAGTGAGCCTATAATTTCAAGATACCTTAAATAGCAAAATTTGAACCACGTCTTCCAAGTGCCATTCTTCATAAATCTATTTAGAATCAAGCTTAAAATTCACCACCAGCAAATCATTTTCATGGCCTTTATGGCAACTGAACTTTCTTCTATTTAATTCTTCAGCACTGCTTTATTATAAGACATAGGTTGCAAAAAATAATAAGCTATTTGTATTGTAAGTGGAAAAGAATGAGAATCATAGAGTAGATTTGCATAATCTCTTCTGAGGATAGCAAGAAAATTAGACATTTCAACTGTGCCTTTAGATTTGCAATCAGGTTGATGGAAACAAATATCCCCAGGTCATTCACCTTAAAACCTAAATAAAGAAACAAACAATCGGCCAACCAGAGGTATAGAATTGGTATAGAATTTAAAGACTCCAAAGACAGTTTTCTATAACCTGGGGTATCCTCTAATGCACATTAATGAAGTCTCCTTTATGTACAGTTGGGAAGGTTCCCTGGAGGAGGAAATGGCGACCCACTCCAGTATTATTGCCTAGAGAATCCCATGGACAGATCCTGGCAGGCTACACTCCCCAGGGTCGCAAAAAGTCAGACACGACTGAGCAACTAATACTAATACTATTAAGAGGGTTCGAGGTGGTGCTAGTGGTAAAGAACCCAGCGGCCAGTGCAGGAGACGTAAGAGACACAGGTTTCATCCCTTGGTCGGAAAGACCCCCCTAGAGGAAGAAATGGCAACCCACTCCAGTATTCTCGCCTGGGAAGTTCCATGGACAGAGGAGCCTGGCGGGCTACAGTCCAAGGGGCCACAAAGAGTTGGGCATGACTGAATGACTGGGCACACACAGAGGGCTCAGACCACGCTGCACCACTTCCCATGGTGCCAGAGCATCGGGCAGGACTTCTGCGTGGAGCCGCTTAGGTCTGATAGACCCTGAAAAAGAGGGAAGAGGAGAGGCGACACCAGAAGTCCCCGAGTAACCCATCCCCACCCTTGTCTAAAGTACACAAAGTATTTTGCTGGGCGGTTTCTTTTTTCTCTCAGTGTTTACAGAATTGTTGAATGATGGTGTTCATTTACTTATGAGATGATTGACATCGTCCCTCAAAACAGAAAAACAACTTGGGCTAACTCTAGAATGCAGGTATGCAGCCCACAGGGCAGTCCTGGGTCTCTGCTTTGCCTTCTATGGTAAACTTGGACTTCTCCTGGGTTTGGTTTCGGTCATTTCAGCTCGGCGTGTGTGGCGAATACACTTTTCACCAGTCTCCCCATGGAACGGTTGACTCAGCTCTGCAGTCTCAGTGGCCTCGGGGGGAGCCGGCCAGGGCTCCCTCTCTGTAAGATGCCTCCTGAAAGGGAAGAGGTCGCTGACGACCCACAGAGGAGGCTGTGGCCGTAAATATTTCAGAATTTGGTTTCCTTAACATCTTCAATAATGGAAAACATTTGCTTGTTTAAGACTCTTACGTCCTCTCCGGTCTTCGGATTCCGTCTCCAAAGGCGAGGTACAAGCATGATGTCAGGAGGAAGGCAGAGCCCAGAAAGCCTCGCCTGGGTCACAGAGAAGTGCTAAACTCTTGAGAGGGCCCTAAGGCAAATAAACGGATGCGGCCTAACACATGTCAAAGACCTGTGCAAGGGCAAACATCTTTATGACTTTGGTCCTGGGAAGGGAGACCCGTCCTGGGATTAGACTTTACAGCTGACAAGCTGCTGATGAGGCAGTCACGGCCATTTAGGGCATGAATGGCCACTCTGGGGACAGGGGGCTTAGCACTCCAGGCTGAAAATCTCAAAGCGAAGTAGGGGCAGCCCCCACTCCCTGGGAGAAGCGTACTCACCCCACAACCTGCCCCCTCTCCAGGGCCTTTTCTTTGCCTTCCTTTGATTTACAGCCCTCCCTGCAGCTCTGTAGAGCTCTGACACACGTGACAATTCAGCATCAATGGAATTCCTAAGACCAGGGGAAGAATCTCTTTCTTGGCTATAAACGTCACTCTGAAATTCTTCTCCTCTGTAATGTTTCAAGAGTGCTTGGAACATGCATGGCTTGCCCCCTGCAGAGTCCCCGTCCTCCAAGCACTCACAACTCCCTTAACCCATCTTGTGCACAAGTGTGCTGATAGATGGCCTCTCTGATCCCCAAATGTCAGCCAGCTTTCCTACAGTGCCTCTCAGATGGAGCAGTTTTGTCCCATGGGAGATGTTTGGTAAGGTCTAGAGACTTTTTGTTTGTTTTTTTGGCTACACCGAGCAGCTTGTAGGAGATCGAACCCATGCCTCTGGCAATGGAAGCTCGGAGTTGTAACCATATGACCACTGGGCAAGTCCCTAGACATATTTTTGATGATGATAAGTGGATGAGAAGGGTTACCAGCATGCAGCCATGAAATTAAAAGATGCTTGCTCCTTGGAGAGAAAGCTATGACAAACCTAGACAGCATATTAAAAAGCAGAGACATCACTTTGCTGACAAAGGTCTGTATAGTCAAAGCTATGGTCTTTCCAGTAGTCACATATAGATGTGAGAGTTGGTCGATAAAGAAGGCTGAGCGCCCAAGAATTGATACTTTTGAATAGTGATGCCGGAGAAGACTCTTGAGAGTCCCTTGAACAGTAAGGGGGTCAAACCAGTCAATCCTAAAGGAAATCAACCCTGAATATTCATTCGAAGGACCAATGCAGAAGCTGAAGCTCCAATATTTTGGCCGCCTGATGCAAAGGGCCAACTCACTGGAAAAGACTGAGGGCAGGAGGAGAAGGGGACAACAGAGGATGAGATGGCTGGAGGGCATCATGGACTCAATGGACATGAGTTTGAGCAGACTCAGGGAGATAGTGGAGGACAGAAGGGCCTGGTGTGCAGTCCATGGGGTTGCAAGAGTTGGACACAACTGAGCAACTGAAAAACAACGACAGGGGATAGATGCCAGAGATGCTTCTAAACACCCTACAATGAACAGGACAACCCCTCCACCCATCCGAAAACAAAGAAAGATCCAGTCCAAAATGTCAGTGGTGCCAAGGCTGAGAAATCCAGCGCTAAGGTAAGGGTACATCACGTCTGC
This sequence comes from Budorcas taxicolor, assembly GCF_023091745.1. Lineage (NCBI taxonomy): Eukaryota > Metazoa > Chordata > Mammalia > Artiodactyla > Bovidae > Budorcas > Budorcas taxicolor. Next base: position 15,672,262 of record NC_068920.1, read on the forward strand.
ACAGGTCAAGAAAGTCCTCCTCTAAGCTTGCACTGTCTGATGGAACTTTCTGTGAGAATGGCAATGTTTGGTACTTGTGCTGTCCAATATATTAGTTGGGAGACACATGAGGTTATTTAGCACTTGACATGTGGTCAGTGTGACTAAGGAGCTGAATTTTTACTTACAGTTTTTTTTAATTAATCAAGTTTTGGCTGTGCCGGGTCTTCGCTGCTGCATGGGCGTTTCTCTGGTTGTGCCCAGTGGGGGCTACTCTCTCGTCGTGGTCTCAGCCTTCTCACTGCAGTGGCTTTGCTTGTTGCAGAGCGTAGGCTCTGGGGCGGGCGGCCTTCAGCAGCTGGGACCCGTGAGCTCAGGAGTTGCAGCTCGTGGGTTCTACAGCACAGGCTCAGTAGCTTAGTTGCTTCGAGGGACCTGGGATCTTCCTGGCTCAGGGGCTGGACTTGTATCTCCTGCATTAGCAGGTGGACTCCCACCACTCAACTACCAGGGAAGCCCTTTAGAAATTAAAAAATGTTTTATTAATATTTACTTTTAATTAATTAAATATTAGTCATCCCATGCAGCGAGTGACTTCTATTTTAGACAGTGCCGGTCTACATCATGGGCGTTTAGAAGCCCTGGAATAGCCTGCCCTGGCTGGTTCTCTACTCTACCGGCTTATAATTAAAATTCCACAGTTAGACACGCCTTCTTTCGCTAAGACTTTGACCCCTATTGATATGATATTATCCTGGGAGGGAGATGACCTTTAGCTTATCAACCACTGATGCTAATATGACTAATGGATCTGAAAGATGTCTGGGGGTGGGGCCCTGAAATGGAGAGGGCACCACGAGATGGGGGACTTTGTAGAGGAAATGGGAGGGGGTGGTGACAGGCTAGAGGTAGCAGAGGCCACCTGGGACTGCTTTACTCAAACTCTGCTGAGAACAGAAGTCAAATACAGTCATCTCTTAATATCTGGAGGGGACTGCAGTTCTAGGATCCTCCACAAATACCGAAATTCACGGATGCTCAAGGCCCTTATATGAAATGATGTACTATAGCTGGCCTATAGAAAGGTGGAGGAGGATGCCAGGGAAACTGGAACTGCGTTGTGGAGGGGGCGGAACCCACAGAAGCAGAGCCCATGGAAGCAAAAACCAGAGGTGGAACCACTGTACTCACAATTTCCATTCAGATAAATTTGCCGTCTGCAAAAACGAGAGCCAGAGGCAAGCAGAAAAGACCAAGTATGTCACAGAGCCGAGCCCGCTTCCTGTTCCTTTTCTGTTTGCCTTAGGCTCTTAGGCCAAGTCTCCAAACCACTGAGATGTTAGGGTGTCCTCTCTCTGATGCCGCCCAAATGGTGGTGGTGGTTTAGTCACTAAGTGGTCGCTCTTTGCAAACCCATGGTGGGTAGCCTGCCAGGCTCCTCTGTCCATGGGATTCCCCAGGCAAGAATACTGGAGTGGCTTGCCATTTTCTTCTCTGGGGGATCCTCCTAACCCAGGGATTGAACCTGCATCTCCTACATTGGCAGGTGAATTCTTTACCACTGAGCCACCAGGGAAGCCCCATGTAGCCCAAATAGAAGCAGTAATAAACCACAGAACATAAAATAGTTTTTCCCTTTGATCTGATTATGAAATTTGGAGTTCAGTTCAGTTCAGTCACTCTGACTCTTTCCAACCCATGGACTGCAGCATGCCAAGCCTCCCTGTCCATCATCAACTCCTGGAGCTTGCTCAAACTCATGTCCATCGTGTCGGTGATGCCATCGAACCATCTCATCCTCTGTCATCCCCTTCTCCTCCCACCTTCAATCCTTCCCAGCATCAGGGTCTTTTCCAATGAGTCACCTCTTCGTATCATGTGGCCAAAGTTTTGGAGTTTCAGCTTCAGCATCAGTCCTTCCAACGAATATTCAGGACTGATTTCCTTTAGAATGGACTGGTTGGATCTGCTTGCTGTCCAAGGGACTCTCAGGAGTCTTCTCCAACACCACAGTTCAAAAGCATCAATTCTTCAGTGTTCAGCTTTCTTTATCATCCAACTCTCACATCCATACATGACCACTGGAAAAACCATAGCTTTGACTAGATGGACCTTTGTTGGCAAAGTGATATCTCTGCTTTTTAAATGCTGTCTAGGTTGGTCATAATTTTTCTTTCAAGGAACAATCGTCTTTTAATTTCATGGCTGCAGTCACCGTCTGCAGTGATTTTGGAGCCAAAATATAGAGTCTGTCCCTGTTTCCACTTTTTCCCCATCTATTTCCCATGAAGTGATGGGACCAGATGCCATGATCTTCGTTTTCTGAATGTTGAGCTTTAAGCCAACTTTTTCACTCTCCACTTTCACTTTCATCAAGAGGCTCTTTAGTTCTTCTTCACTTTCTGCCATAAAGGTGGTGTCATCTGTGTATCTGAGGTTATTGATATTCCCCCCAGCAATCTTGATTTCAGCTTGTGCTTCATCTAGCCTGGCATTTTGCATGATGTACTCTGTATATAAGTTAAATAAGCAGGGTGACAGTATACAACTGTGACGTACTCCTTTCCTGATCTGGAAACGGTCTGTTGTTCCATGTCCAGTTCTAACTGTTGCTTCCTGACCTGCATATAGGTTTCTCAAAAGGCAGGTCAGGTGGTCTGGTACTCCCATCTCTTTAAGAACTTTCCACAGTTTGTTGTGATCCACAAATCAAAGGCTTTGGCGTAGTCAATAAAGCAGAAGCAGATATTTTTTCTGGAACTCTCTTTCTTTTTCAATGATTCAACAGATGTTGGCAATTGGATCTCTGGTTCCTCTGCCTTTTCTAAATCCAACTTGAACATCTGAAAGTTCACAGTTCACGTACTGTTGAAGCCTGGCTAGGAGAATTTTGAGCATTACTTTACTAGCATGTGAGATGAGTGCAATTGTACGATAGTATGAACATTCTTTGGCATTGCCTTCCTTTGAGATTGAATGAAAACTGAACTTTGCCAGGCCTGTGTCCACTGCTGCTCATCAAACTGTATTGTTGTGATTTCTGCTGGTGCCCCAAGCAAGTGCGTGCCTCCTTCTCAACATAGCTCTGGTTTAGGGTCTGAGTTGTAGGGCCTGTAGTCTATGTAATCCACTGAAAAGCCAGCTTACTGTATAAGCTTTCCTTGATGAAATATTGTGTACTCAACTTTCAAGACCTCTCGAGATGGAAGTCACCAGCCTCATTGGTAAACTCTATCTACCCATGTTTCTTGAGATGGGGAAAGACTGAAAATGAAATCAAACCGAACACAAATCCTCTCTTCTTAAATGTCCTATAAGCTCACAGTGGAGCAGCAGGTAGCCCAGACTCTGGTCATTCCCAAGGGGCACAACGGAGATTCAACAGAAATCCCAAGTACACCAAAATTATCACAGGGACTGGCAACTGCGATATAAGCACAGCAAAAACAATGAGAATTCTTCCGCCTAGAAAGATGCAACATGAGAGAAATACTGGAGAGAAGACAGAATTTTGAATTTTTTCACAAATCACTAGTTTGTCTGAACGTGACATGGGTGAGGGAGCGCAGAGGGGAAGGTAGGTAAATTTAGGACAGTGTAAAGAACTATTTCTGTCTCAGTCCATCGAGGTTACTATAACCCAAATACTGTGGACAGAGGGCTATACAGCAGAAATTTATTTTTCCACAGTTCTGCAGGCTGGGAAGTCCAAGATCAAGGCACCAGCAGATGTGATGTCTGCTGAGGGCCTGCTTTCTGGTTTACAGACATCCTATCCCCATGTCCTCCTGTAGAGGAAGGGACAAGAGAGCTTTGGGGTCTCTTTTCTAAGGGCGTTAATCCCATCCTCGAAGACTGATGACATAACAGCCTTCCAAAGGCCTCACCTCCAAACATCATCACACTGGGGATTAGGTTTTAATATATGAACTTTGTGGGGGACATAGACCTTCAGTCTACAGCATTCTGCCCCTGACCCTCTGAAAGCCGTATCCTTCCTGTGTACAAAATTCCTTCATTCCATCCCAGATACCTCTCAAAGTCTTATTTCAGCAGCAGTTCAAAAGTCTACAGTCCCGGGTCTCATCTTAATATCATCTAAATCAGAAATGGGTGAGACTCAAGGCATGAGTCTTCCTGCGGTGAATTCCTCCCCAGTTGTGAATCTCTGAAACCAGACAAGCTGTGTTGCTTCTCAGACACAAAGGTAGGACAGGCAGACGCTCGACCTCCCATCCTGATGGAGAAACAGGAAAGGAGAAAGGGATGTCAGGTCTCAGCTCTGTCTAAAATCGAACAAGGTAAACAGCGTTGACACTTAAAGCTCGAGCACATTCTGGTTCAACGCTCCCACTTTCAGGCCTGCTGGGTGGCAGTGTCACGCCCTACCATGTGTCCGTGGGACAGCGCCTTGGTGGCTCTCTGCTAAGGTTCCACTTGTGTCTGGACTACAGTTCTCTGCCAGGCTCAGCGCCATGATGGCTCTGTGTGGGGACCTTCTGTCTCTCCCAGAAGGCCCTGTCCATGCCATGGTTCCACTGGATGCAGCCCAAACCGGGAGAATCTCTCTGCAGGGATCCCACACCTGGAGGTACTGCATGGGCATTTTGCCTCACCTGACCCAGAAAGGTGCCCTCCCCTCCCCCACCCCTGCCACTTTGAAATCACTTTGCTCCCTAGGCCCTTGCACTCTAGGCCTGTGATAGCAGTGGTGTGTTTGATGACTTCTGAATTGCCTTCAGGGTCATCCTGCCATAGTCTTGAGGACTAGTGATTGGCCTCAGATAGCTGATTCATAATCATTTCCTAGTAAACATTCGCCTGACCATCGTCTTCATTTTTTTGCCATATAGACAGGTTGAGAATCTTCCAAATCTCGAAATTCTGCTTTCCTTTAGCTTAACAATTCCATCTTTAAGTTTTTTCTCTCCTCTCGAATTTTACTATATGCAGTAGGGAGTGGACAAGCTGTATCTTTTACACTTAGAATAGCTTCAGCTATGCATCTGATTTCATCACTCACTAGTTTCACTTTCTGCAAAGCACTAAAACACAAACACAGTTCAGCCAAGTTCTTTGGCACTTTATAACAGGGATGGCCTTTTCTCTAGTTTTCAGTAACACATTCCTCATTTTCATCTAAGACCTCTCAGAATGACCTTTTCTGTCCATATTTCTACCAACATTCTGCTCATGATTCAGTTCAGTTCAGTTGTTCAGTCGTGTCCGACTCTTTGCGACCCCATGAATCACAGCACGCCAGGCCTCCCTGTCCATCACCAACTCCCGGAGTTCACTCAGACTTGTGTCCATCGAGTCAGTGATGCCATACAGCCATCTCATCCTCTGTTGTCCCCTTCTCCTCCTGCCCCCAATCCCTCCCAGCGTCAGAGTCATTTACAATGAGTCAACTCTTCGCATGAGGTGGCCAAAGTACTGGAGTTTCAGCTTTAGTACCATTCCTTCCAAAGAAATCCCAGGGCTGATCTCCTTCAGAATGGACTGGTTGGATCTCCTTGCAGTCCAAGGGACTCTCAAGAGTCTTCTCCAGCACCACAATTCAAAAGCATCAATTCTTCAGCGCTCAGCCTTCTTCACAGTCCAACTCTCACATCCATTCATGACTACTGGAAAAACCATAGCCTTGACTAGACGGACCTTAGTCGGCAAAGTAATGTCTCTGCTTTTGAATATGCTTTCTAGATTGGTCATAATTTTCCTTCCAAGGAGTAAGTGTCTTTTAATTTCATGGCTGTAATCATCATCTGCAGTGATTTTGGAGCCCCCCAAAATAAAGTCTGACACTGTTTCCACTATTTCCCCATCTATTTCCCATGAAGTGATGGGACCGGATGCCATGATCTTCGTTTTCTGAATGTTGAGCTTTAAGCCAACTTTTTCACTCTCCTCTTTCACTTTCATCAAGAGGCTTTTTAGTTCCTCTTCACTTTCTGCCATAAGGGTGGTGTCATCTGCATATCTGAGGTTATTGATATTTCTCCCAGCAATCTTGATTCCAGCTTGTGTTTCTTCCAGTCCTGCGTTTCTCATGATGTACTCTGCATAGAAGTTAAATCAGCAGGGTGACAAGATACAGCCTTGACGTACTCCTTTTCCTATTTGGAACCAGTCTGTTGTTCCATGTCCAGTTCTAACTGTTGCTTCTTGGCCTGCATACAGATTTCTCAAGAGGCAGGTCAGGTGGTCTGGTATTCCCATCTCTTTCAGAATTTTCCACAGTTTATTGTGATCCACACAGTCAAAGGCTTTGGCTTTAATTTAGTCAATCAGGCAGAAATAGATGTTTCTCTGGAACTCTCTTGCTTTTTCCATGATCCAGCGGATGTTGGCAATTGGATCTCTGGTTTCTCTGCCTTTTCTAAAACCAGCTTGAACATCAGGAAGTTCACGGTTCACGTATTGCTGAAGCCTGGCTTGGGGAATTTTGAGCATTACTTTACTAGCATGTGAGATGAGTGCAACTGTGCGGTAGTTTGAGCATTCTTTGGCATTGCCTTTCTTTGGAATTGGAATGAAAATTGACCTTTTCCAGTCCTGTGGCCACTGCTGAGTTTTCCAAATTTGCTGGCATATTGAGTGCAGCACTTTCACAGCATCATCTTTCAGGATTTGAAACAGCTCAGCTGGAATTCCATCACCTCCACTAGCTTTGTTTGTAGTGATGCTTTCTAAGGCCCACTTGACTTCACATTCCAGGATGTCTGGCTCTAGGTGAGTGATCACACCATCGTGATTATCTGGGTTGTGAAGATCTTTTTTGTATAGTTCTTCTGTGTATTCTTGCCATCTCTTCTTAATAGCTTCTGCTTCTGTTAGGTCCATACCATTTCTGTCCTTTTTTGTGCCCATCTTTGCATGAAATGTTCCCTTGGTATCTCTAATTTTCTTGAAGAGATCTCTAGTCTTTCCCATTCTACTGTTTTCCTCTATTTCTTTGCATTGATTGCTGAGGAAGGCTTTCTTATCTGTCCTTGCTATTCTTTGGAACTCTGCATTCAGATGCTTATATCTTTCCTTTTCTCCTTGGCTTTTCACTTCTCTTTTTTTCACAGCTATTTGTAAGGCTTCCCCAGACAGCCATTTTGGTTTTTTGCATTTCTTTTCCATGGGGATGGTCTTGATCCCTGTCTCCTGTACAATGTCACGAACCTCATTCCATAGTTCATCAGGCACTCTATCTATCAGATCTTGGCCCTTAAATTGATTATATTCTCTGCAGCAAAAGATGGAGAAGCTCTATACAGTCAACAAAAACAAGACCAGGAGCTGACTGTGGCTCAGATCATGAACTCCTTATTACCAAATTCACACTGAAATTGAAAAAAGCAGGGAAAACTGCTAAACCATTCAGGTATGACCTAAATAAAATCCCTGCTCATGATGAGTTAGGTATTATTTAAGAAGACTAAGGCTGTCTCTACAGTTCTCTTTTCTTTCAGAACTCTCACCAGAATCACCCTTATTATTGTTTTAATTGCTAAGTCATGTCCAACTCTTTGGGACCCCATGGACCTGGTCCATTTATCGCCATGTAGGATTTTTCTAACATGCACCTCAAAATTCTTCCAGCCCCTGTCCATTATCCTCATTCCTCAAGGCCCCCACATCTAAAACTCTAGTATTCTTGGCCTTCCCTGGTGGCTCAGATGGTAATCTGCCTGCAATATGGGAGACCTGGGTTCAATCCCTGGGTTGGGAAGATCCCTTGGAAAAGGGAATGGCTACCCACTCCAGTATTCTGGCCTGGAGAATTCCACAGACAGAGGAGCCTGGCAGGCTACAGTTCATGGGGTCGCAAAGGGTCGGACACGACTGAGCAACTTTCACACGTACGTACCGCATTTTAAAATATTTGCTACAGCAGCATCCCACTTCTCAGTAGCGGTTTCTGTCTTAGTCTGTTCAGGTTGCTATAACAAAAATACCATAGCCTGGGTGGCTTATAAGCAAACATCTATTTCAAATGGCTCCGCATGCGTGCTGAGTCACTTCAGTCACGTTCGACTCTTTGCAGTCCCATGGACTGTAGCCCACCAGGCTCCTCTGTCTGTAGGATTTTCCAGACAAGAATACTGGAGTGGGTTGCCATGCCCTCTTCCAAAGGATCTCCCTGACCCAGGAATTGAACCCATGTTTCACGTCCCTTGCATTGGCAGGCAGGTTCTTTACCTCTAGCGCCACCAGGGAAGAACTTCATATAGCCCTGGAGGCTGGTAATTCCAAGTTCAGGGCATCAGCAGATTTGGTGTCTAGTGGGAACCTTCTTCCTGGTTCATAGACGGCATCCTCTTGCTGTGTCCTCACGTGGCATAAGGCACAACCTCATGATGTCCTTAAAGGAGCACTAACCCCATTCCTGAGGGCCCCACCTTCACGACCCAATCACCTCTCGAAGGTCCCACTTCCTCAAACCATCACGCTGAGGGTTAGGTTTCAACATTTGAATGGCGGAGCCACAAAGCATTCATTCTATGGCGATTATTTAATACAGTGTAGCAGTGAGGCGGGATGATTTAAGAGCCTTTTATCTCCATGCCGAAGGCTGCAGAAATAAAGAGCTCAACGATGTTTAAATGGAAAATGACAGTTCCATAATGAATGTTTGACTGGAGGAAACGAGGGTGTTTAAAGCTGATCTCCTGAGATAAGCAGAAAGAGAGGGGCTCCACCTCCTTCCCATAAGGACCCCTGTGCCGGTCTCTGAAAAGTGACACTAGACCAGTCTTGCCACAAATCTCTGGGTTTATCTCATTCAGCCACTCTTGCTGTGGAACAGAGGTGAGCTAATCTCCTAAGTGAGTTTGCCATTTACTGTTTGACACAAGTAGTTTTTCCACATTAGTGTTAAAACAGGCTGAGAAACACAGACCTCCCTGGGAAGAAGTGGCAGTGGCCCCATGGCAGCAGCAAGCCCAGGCCTATGGGGTGGGGGCTGGAGTTCAAATGCACTAAGGGCTGTTTTTACGCTGATCCACTCTAAGTCTTTGAGTGCAATGGCTGATTACTGGGTCAACAAACATGAAAAGCGTTGTCACTGGCCCAAGTTTGAACCAGAAGCAACATGTCTTTCACGAGCATTTGAGGATGAAAGATCTAAGATTAAAACAGAAAATCTTGGTCCCAGTAAGCACCATTTGAGGGTCTTTGTTCACACGTGTTTTGCCCTAAAAGAAAAAGTAAAGCAAGAAGACCTACGAAATGTCCTTGATCTTTTTCTCAGCCCAGGGTTGTAAACCCTGAGTTACCTCATGTGTCCACTACAGGAACTGTAGGGTAGGGTTTCCAATGGGATGTTGAGCTTGTAGCTTAGTAAAATGATGACACTTATAAACGGTGGTGCAGTGAACAAAGGTTCAGGGAACATTTGACTGAGTGCACGTTTGACCATATCATCCTTCTTAGACCCTTGAGACTCATCAGAGGCTCTCTATTACCTGCAGGATGGGGGCGGGGGTCTCCTGGTTAGTACCTACGACTCTCGCCTTTGCTTCCACCCCCCTGAGGTTCTTCCAGTTCTTCAAACGCTTCATGCTTTCTTGTAATCCCACCCCTTAGCATGCACTGTTAGCTCACAGTCATATGCACCTTCCCTGCGAAACCAACCTCGACAGCCCTTGAATTAGCTTCTCCTTTGCACTCTGTGCTACATTTCATTATAGCATCCATCGAGTCCTATTGAAATTACCTCCCAAGTCAACTGTGAGCTTCCTGAAGCCAGGGCTGGGGGCTAGGTTACAGTGGTCCCTACACTTTCCCAACACCTAATCCAATGCCAGGCACAAAAGGAGCAGCAGGTCCATAAATGCTCAATGAGGGAACAAGTGATTCCAATTAACTGTGCATGACGGAGAGCTTTTTGATAAAGGTGCATCCCACATTTTCTCTTTGGCAGAATACTATGAGACTGCCTTGTTATCAGCTCCACATAAGGGATAGTCCTAAACTCCCTGGTTTCCCTTAAGACAGAAAGAAAGTAGGGAAATCGCTCATACACTTTGGGAAAGAACAAAGAAGGGAAGGAAGGAAGGTAGGAAGGTCCTTGGCTTCTGAAAGTCTACCTCAGGTGCAAGAGAAGAGATTATTTATATTCTGCTCGGAGACTTGACCCATGAACATAAAGAAAGAAAGTGACTGAAATTTATTACTTTACATTCATAAGATGAAAAGGAGTCTTTCAGCTCCTCATTGGTCAATAGACTCAAGTTATATTTCAACCATAAACCTTTTCTAAAGAAGCCCAGGAGTGTAGGTAGGAGGTACATTAGACAATGGAGACTGAGCTGCACCTATTGTGAAGTGCCTGATTAATTAGTCTGTTGCCCAATACCTCCACTTTTCATTTTTTGGAAATGAATAAGCTGTATCATTAGCCTCCACTGGACTTATTGTGCCTCACGGGGACTGAGGCCCCTCTTGGAAAGGGCCGCTCCTTGTCCTCCCCCTGTCACTGTGCAAAGACAAAGCCCTGTGGAGAAGGAGGAGCCAGGACAAGCCACCCTCCCAGGACGCCAGGACGATGTCAGGGGAGTGACCGGTGCAGAGGCGGACAGGGCCGCGCTGCGCAGGGAGGTTTGCCCGCGTGGTGGAGAAGGCTGTCTCTGCTTGCATCTCTCTGAGACAGCTCATCAGGTGCGGCTGGATTTGGGACTGCCAGCAGCTGTGTTTAGGGGTGCCTTTGTCTTATCTACCCACATCCTTTGAGGATTTCAGGGCAGGCCATTTTTATCTCTCTTAATGAATGCCCTGGCGGTTTCTGAACACGGGGCTGTGTCTGCATGCCCCGAGGAGTGTTTATTTTCACTGCTGTTGAGACTGACTAGGACACGTATTCACGGACTCCTTTTGGATGTCTTTTTTTCTCTAACCATCCCTCCAGTTCAGACCTGAACATGAAGACAACTGCAGTGAAAAAAGTTTCTGCCCGGAAGTTGGGGTTTCCTGGTTTTCTCTCTCTTTTTTTTTTTCCACACCTTAACAGCTCATCAGTCACCTCAGCATACTATTTGTAGTCCTTAAACAGTTTGCAAATCTGTCCTCTAGGTTGGCTAAATAAATACGTCACATCAGTTAAAAATCAGGTTATACAAATTCACTTAGTGGAATAGGGAAATAAGATATATAGAGTGGAAAAATCAGGTTACAAAAAATAGTCTGAGTAAATGATTATAGATGCTCACATATATGATCTTGAAAAAAAAAATCTAATAGTATACACACAAAAACAATCATGCTTATTCCTGGACTGGAATGAAGGAGTTTGGGGATTCTAGAAGTTTGTTTTATTTCATACACATTTAAAGTTTTTTCCAATGAGCTTGCATTAACTTGCATAATCTGGAAAATAATACAAAATTTTAAGCAAATGAAATCTACGCATGCTCACAGGGGGAAACAAGTCTTCCTTCTCCTCTCTCTTCCTGTCATCACGACCATGGTTCATCGCTCACTGTTTCCCTCATCTACAAAAATTTCTTTGCATGTTACCCTCTGCTTAATCTTCCACCTTTATTCATTTTCCTTCAGAAAGGTCTTTCTGTAAAGGAAATCTGACCAAGTAACTCCTCTAAATGCTCCAGGGTTTCCTGCAGGATGAGTGAGTGAGTGAAAGTTGCTCAGTCCTGTCCGACTCTTTGCAATCCCCGGGCCTATACAGTCCATGGAATTCTCCAGGCCAGAATACTGGAGTGGGTAGTCTTTGCCTTCTGTGGGGGATCTTCCCAATCCAGGGATTGAACCCTGGTCTCCCACACTGCAGGCAAATTCTTTACCAGCTGAGTCGAAAAGGAAGCCCAAGAATACTGGCGTGGGTAGCCTATCCCTTCTCCAGAAGATCTTCCAGGCCCAGAAATTGAACCAGGGTCTCCTGCATTGCAGGTGGGTTCTTTACCAAATGAGCTATCAGGGAAGCCCTCCTACAGAATAAGGCAGTTCAAAACCCTCAGGCTGATGGTTGAAATGCCTCAGAACCTCAGCAGCATCTGAGGGTCAGTGCCAACTCCTGGGTTTCCAATCCTGGTCAGCGGTCACCGGAAGGCAGGCTGAGTCTTTCCTGCTTTGAACGCAGCATCCCCCTCTCCTCCTTGTCTCCTCTCCCTGCCCTCACCCACTTCCTTTATCTCTGAGCCAACCCTCAAGAGTCAACCCCAGCATCACCTCTCACAGGAAGGCTTTCTCGCCTGACGTTAGGGGTCTTTTCTTGTTCATGTCTCTATACAAGCACTTACAACATCTCATAATTATTACTTTGGGTGTCTCTTTTCCACACCTGAAGGGAAGGAGGATCCTCTGTCGAACTCTACTCAGCTCTCAGAGCAGTGTCAGGCACAAGCAGGTGCTTAATAGACATTAAAGATAAACTATACCCTTGGCTGGTGTGGACGGGACGTGAGCGTGTGAGGGAATCAGTTCTACTGATTTACTGCTGTGACTGTGCTGCTGCTGACGCTAAGTCGTTTCAGTCGTGTCCGACTCTGTGTGACCCCATAGATGGCAGCCCACCAGGCTCCCCCATCCCTGGGATTCTCCAGGCAAGAACACTGGAGTGGGTTGCCATTTCCTTCTCCAATGCAGGAAAGTGAAAAGTGAAAGTGAAGTTGCTCAGTCGTGTCCGACTCTTAGCGACCCCACGGACTGCAGAAACTATTAATTCTTCATTAACCAAGTTTAGCCTTTCTGTTTCCTCAGAGGATAGTAATGCCCTCGAAAACGGTAAGCTAATCGACCGTGCCAGCATTTACCCACTTGATACACTTGGGGCGTGAGGAGGTGTGCTTTATAGACACATTTCAATACACTTCCCCTCTGCAGCAAGGTGAGTCTGGATAAGTGAAGGTTACCTGGGGCTATGGGTTGAATTGTGTCCCCCTTGACCACCTGACCTGCCTCTTGAGAAGAGAAACCTGTATGCAGGTCAGGAAGCAACAGTTAGAACTGGACATGGAACAACAGATTGGTTCCAAATAGGAAACGGAGTACGTCAAGGCTGCATATTGTCACCCTGCTTATTTAACTTCTATGCAGAGTACATCATGAGAAACGCTGGGCTGGATGAAACACAAGCTGGAATCCAGATTGTAGGGAGAAATATCAGTCACCTCAGATATGCAGATGACACCACCCTTATGGCAGAAAGTGAAGAGGAACTCAAAAGCCTCTTGATGAAAGTGAAAGAGGAGAGTGAAAAAGTTGGCTTAAAGCTCAACATTCAGAAAATGAAGATCATGGCATCCGGTCCCATCACTTCATGGGAAATAGATGGGGAAACAGTGGAAACAGTGTCAGACTTTATTTTTTTGGGCTCCAAAATCACTGCAGATGGTGATTGCAGCCATGAAATTAAAAGACGCTTACTCCTTGGAAGGAAAATTATGACCAACCTAGATAGCATATTCAAAAGTAGAGACATTACTTTGCCAACAAAGGTCCGTCTTGTCAAGGCTATGGTTTTTCCAGTGGTCACGTATGGATGTGAGAGTTGGATGATAAAGAAAGCTGAGTGCTGAAGAATTGATGCTTTTGAACTGTGGTATTGCCGAAGACTCTTGAGAGTCCCTTGGACTGCAAGGAGATCCAACTAGTCTATCCTAAAGGAGATCAGTCCTGGGTGTTCACTAGAAGGACTAATGTTGAAGCTGAAACTCCAATACTTTGGCCACCTGATGTGAAGAACTGACTCATTGGAAAAGACCCTGATGCTGGGAAAGATTGAGGGCGGGAGGAGAAGGGGACAACAGAGGATGAGATGGTTGGATGGCATCACCGACTCGATGGACATGGGTTTGGGTGGACTCCAGGAGTTGGTGATGGGCAGGGAAGCCTGGCGTGCTGCGGTTCATGGGGTTGCAAAGAGTCAGACATGACTGAGCAACTGAATTTAACTGAACTGAACGGAATTTATATGTTGAAGTCTTAGCTCCCCGTGCCTCAGAGTGTGACCTTATTTGGAAATAAGCTTTTTGCTGATGTAATTAGTTAAGTTAAGATGAAGTCATTAGGGTGGGATCCCAATCCAATATGAGTGATGTCCTTCCAGAAGGGGGAATTTGGACACACACACTCAGAGGGAGAACACCATGCGAAGATGAAGGCAGAGCTGGGGTGACGCTTCTGCAAACTAAGAAACGCTAAGAATTACCGGAAAACCACCAGAAGTTAGAGGAGAGGCACAGAATTTGTGGCTCAGATGGTAAAGAATCTGCATGAAATGCAGGAGACCCGGGTTCAATCTCTGGGTTGGGAAGGTTCCCTGGAGAAGGAAATGGCTACCCACTCCAGTATTCCTGCCTGGAGAATCCCATGGACAGAGGAGCCTGGAGGGCTACAGTCTGCAGAGTCAGATACGACTGAGTAACTTTTACTCACTCTCACAGATTTTCTGCCGAGCTCTTAGAAAGAACCAACCGGTTGACACCTTGATGTCAGACTTTAAGCCTCCAGAATTGTGAGATCATAAATTGCTGTTGTTTAAGCAACTCAGTTTGTGGTACTTTTTTACAGCAATCCTAGCAAATGAGTACACTCAGGGACCCTTGAGTGAAGTGTCAGAAAGAAGCACTATATCCTAAACCTCCTCTATCAAATGCTCATTTATGTCCCAGCATCCGGCATGATTATGACTTGTTTTGCAAATGGAAAAGGGAAGGACCTATTCCAGCTCTTTTGAAAATTTCATTGCGGATGTTATTTTCTTCTTTCCTAAACTTTTCAACATTTTCAACTGAGAAAAACAACCTATCTGAATTTAAGTACATGTAGAAATAAATTCAAGAGTTGAAGGACAGACTGAAAAATAAGTTCCCTGCTTACTCTCAGCTACTCAACTCCCCTCCCCAGAGCCTGCCTCTTTTACGTCTGTGCGTACTTATATTTCATTTTTTACACTAATGATCTTATAGTATAAGTATCATTCTGGCTGTACCTTGATTTGATGGCTGAGATTTCATTGTTGGAGAGGATTCTTTATTAGAATACACACATATCCCTCATTCTTTTTGTGGACTGCATTCTGTTTCCTGGATGGGTATCTTCTGCCTGTTCTTAATAACTTCTCAGCCAGCTTTTCTTAATCAAAACAAGAAGAAAACATTTCTGAAGTTCTCTTTGCAGCCTGGAATGAGCCTGCCCACAGCTCTTATCCCATTAAAGAGATGGATCCTTTCTTTGTCACCAGGGGTTGTTAGATGTGCTTTAAAGCCTATGGTTTAAAGCTGGCTTTCCTTATGTTTTTGCACAGGTATCTCCAAAGCACAGCAGCTTATGTTTGGGGAAGGACTGACTGGTCTTGGCTCACTAGATCTTGTTTCAACAAGTTTTTCTTCTCCAGCGGGCTCTGATAGAAATGACCAATTAGTTACATGTTGGGCCAGATGAAATGTGAGACCACATGCATTAGTTAAAACCTTTGAGTAATGTATCCATTACCTTCCTGGGGCTCAAGGGCCATCATTCACTTCCCAAATGCTACTGCCTTGGGATTTCAGGACTCACCTGACTTCTCTCTCCCTGCATTTCTTGACTCTTTCCTACATTTTCACAGAGACAATGGTAAATGCTTCTGGTTCAACAAGATTCTGTTTGCATTCATCATCTAATTTCCCAAAGCAAGTTAATCAAGCCATTCAGCTGTACTATAACTACATGCTACTTCATATGTTAGATAATTAGGAAATTGGATAAGTATGTTAAGATATTTTGGGGGCTTCCCTGGTGGCTCAGTGGTAAAGAATCTGCCTACCAATGCAGAAGACACGGGTTCAATCCTGGCTGGGGAAGATCCCCTGGAGTAGGAAATGGCAACCCCCTCTAACATTCTTGCCTAGAAAACCCTGTGGACTAGGACCAGGACCAGGACCTCACAGCTGCTGGCAGGCTACTCCATGGGGTCACAAAGAGTCGGATACAACTTAGCGACTAAGCAACAACAAGAGATTTTTCAGGCAATGGAAAATAACCAGCACAAGAATTTCATGCTTGGGAGAAGGGAACTTGAGGGGAGCCCCGCTGTTGGAAACAAAGCCCTAGAAGTCTACACAGGTGTGTGGGACGGTCGCTCATGATTTCATGGCTGGGAGCTGGACTGTACACGTGTCAGGCAGAACCATCCAATCCTTACCAAACATCTGCTGCCACGGGGTTGAAACTGAAACAAATATAAAAAAGGTTGAGCAGTTCTGGGAGGTAAATTTGTGACTATTTAAACTTAAATTAACAAAAATTAAATGAAATTTAAAATTCAGTTCCTCAGTCATGTTCAAGTGTTTAACAGCTGCTACTATATTGCGTGGTGCAGACATAGAGTACTTTCCTCAATGCAGGATGTTTTATTGCTGATCTCAAGTCTCTATGATGCAAAATTCACAATGTCCAGTAGTCAATCATAGATCAGCAGATGTGCAAAAACACAAATAAACAAACTAGGATTGTGGAATCCACAGTAGACAATAAGAGAAGTAAGAAAAGAAAACCCACCTGATTTTAAGGTGGACCAAGTGTTGAACTTAGAAGGTAAAAAATCCAAAACATATGTGTTTTACAAAACAAAAGAAAATTTCAAAAAAGGAAAATTAAAAATATACTTATTAATTTTTAAAAAATGTCCTAATGAATGAATATGTAAGGATCTTAGTAGAGAAATAGGTATCAGAAGAAGAGTCATGTGGAAATTCTAAAACTGTGCTATACCTGAAATGAGTCACTCACTGGAGGGACTTAAAGTGAAGATGGAAGAAGACTCAGTGAAGCTGGGAACAGGTCAGTAGAAATCACCAAAGAGAGAAAAAAGATTAAGGAAAAATGAACAGAGGGTCAGGGACCTGTAGAAGAGTATCAGACAAACAGTGTAACACATGTGTGATTTGGGTCCCAGAAAGAGTAGAGAGCGAGGATGGAAAAAAAAAAAAAAATCTGAAGCAACAGTGGTCAAGCATTCCAGATTTTTAAAAAATGACCTACAAATCCAAGAAGCTCAAGAGTAAAGATAAAGAAAATCCTACACTGGAACGTCAAAGTCTAACTACTCAACACTGAACAGAAAGACAAAATTTTGAAAGCAGGTAGGAAAAAAAAGACAAATTATATACAGGGGAGCTAAGTTAAAAATGACTGCTAATTTTTCATCAGAAACAATAGCGGCTAGAAGACCATAAAGCAACATTTTTCCGGTATCAGATGAAAAATCGTGCCCATCCAGAATCCTATATGAAACCAAAATATTCTTCAAAATATAAAGACATTCTTAGAGAAACAAAATCTGAGAAAATTTATCACCAGCAGACCATGGTAAAGGATGTCCTTCAGTCCAAAGGGAAATAATACCAGATGGAAAGCACAGAAAGAATGAAAAGGAAGAGAAATGATAAATAATTGAATACATAAATTATGGTATATTCATTCAGTGGATTAATACTTAGTAATAAAGAGCAGAACTACTGATAAATACAGTAACACGGATTGAGCTGACAAAAAGAAGCCACAGACAAAAGACTTGCTGCTATATGATTCCATTTACATGACATTCTAACAGGAAAAACTAATCTATAGAGATACAAGTAAAATCTATGGTATATTGGGGGTGGGGCGTAGGAGAATGACATAAACCAGTGGGGCAACACTTTCTGGGGAGGGAGATGGGAATTCTCCATGGCTTGATTAGGGTAGTGGGTGTGTCCAGTGGTTAAAATCATCAATCTATTCACTGAAATACGTGAATTTTACAGCAGATAAATGAACAAGGTGGGTTAAAGTTTTAAGCTACCTTCGCAGCAAGGTTTTCCTCTCTATTTAAAGCTGCAGCCCACTACTAATTTTTAGTTTTCTCCCATATATATATATATATATATATATATATATATATATATCACGGCCCCATATTTATATCATGATCTAACATACTGTATATTCTATTTGTGTTGTTTTGGTCTCCCTTCTAGAACGTAACTTCCATGTGGGCAGAGACTTTTGCCCATTTATTTCTTTTCTGTGAGCAGTGCTAAGAACACCACTTGGCACAAGCCCTCTCTTCACTCACCATCTCCCAGAGTTTGCCCAAGTTCATGTCCACTGCATTGGTGATGCCATCCAGACGTCTCACATTATACACAATGTAATAAATGTTGAATGAATGGACGGATGGATGGATAAATGAGTGAATGAACTGACTTCCTCTACTGTTATCAAATGTAAAATTGAGTAGATAGGCTAAAATAAAGATACACTAAAATATTATGAAGCTCAGGACACTGTATTTTAGTCTAACTCCAAGTTAAAAGGCAAGACACCTAAGTTAAAAAGTAACAAGGACTAAATGTGTAAACAGTTGGCACAGCACGTGAGACACTTCAGGTTTTCAGGTGAACTATGGATGCTTACAATAAATATTTCCTCAGCTTTTTTTTTTTTTTGTACTTTACCCACTAGGAAACTAGAGGTATAACTTGGGAGTTAGGAAAATAACAGGGGGAAGTGGAGCTGCAGTTGGCAAGGGATAGATACAGATGCTGCTAAGTCACTTCAGTCGTGTCTGACTCTGTGCGACCCCATAGACGGGAGCCAACCAGGCTCCCCCGTCCCTGGGATTCTCCAGGCAAGAACATTGGAGTGGGTTGCCATTTCCTTCTCCAACATACAGATGAGTGGGCTGCTACTGATCTTCCCGAGACCTACCACCCGAAGCCCCTTTTTGTTCTCTTAGAAAATCAGTAAGAATAAACTCTCTTAAAACTGTGGACATTTTGCCACCTGGGCCTGACATATCTCTGGTTATAAAAAGTACTGATAAGCACATGTGGGGGGCATAATATTAGAATATGAGAGTGGCCTCAGTTCTCAAGAGGTAGGCACCTCATTTAGCATCACACTCCAGACAATTGAGAAAAATCCACGAGGCCCACCATATGGGAAGCTCCGCCCTGTTGAAGACAGGGGACTCATTCAAGGTAGAAGAACATTTGGAAGGGGCATGGGGTGAAGTATCCCACAGCGTCATTCGTGCTCCTGTCCTAAGAGTCATACCTGTCCAACGCAAGAGCGAACCGGATTCCAAGCTTCAAGTAAGGGCATGTTTATTCCAGGTCATAGCTGATCAAATGAGATTCCAACACCCAGAACCATCGGGATGGTTCTGAAGTATGCGCCCTCATCGGTACCTCCTCCAAGGCAAACGGCCGTCTCACAGTGACTTCTCCCACAGGGACCACATTCTAAGGGGTACTGTCCCCTGAGGTCCCCTCCCACCCGCCATCATGGTTATAGCTTCTCCAGCTCCAAAGTTCAGAAAGCAGGTAACTTTCTGTATTCTTCTCGTTCAACAGTAGCAACAGTCTTCTCTTCCTTTTCATCCTTCTTTCTTCCCTGACGCCAGTCCCCCACCCCCATTGGAGAATATTTAAAGAAACTGGAGATTAAGAGTCAGGGATGGGGGAGAAGAGGGGAGAACTCATACTTCTCATTCCATGACCTTCTGACTGTCAGAGTTACAAAGGCCAGGAGTCAGCTCTTCTAACGGAAACAAAAGGAATCCGGGAGGTTCTGGTAAAAGTACTTGCTGTTCAGTTGCTGTCATGTCTGACTCTTTGCGGCCTCATGGTCTGCAGCACGCCAGGCTTCCCTGTCCTTCACCACCTCCTGGAGTTTGCTCAAACTCGTGTCCATTGAGTAAAAGTAGAGAAGACAGCAGAAAAGAAAGGCATGGTGTGAAAGATCTTGTGTGAGACAGGGTGGTTGGAAAGGGGGCCTGGAAAGAGGGACCAGGGTGAGATTGGATGGAGAGGGGTGGGGAGAGGATGAAATACCCTTGAAGATTCGCAGAGAAGAAAGAGGGACCAGAAATCCTCCCTCTCCCACGCAGGGAATATCTAAGATTCACCAGGGAGTTGCTGGGAGTAGGGGATGGGAGATGCGGAAGATGTGCTGATCGGTGCTTTGAACCAAGTGGAGAAAAGTTGGCTGGGGTAACAAGACACCATGACATTTATGACTTATTTCAACAGTATATAGTCTGGGACACTGGGAGGGAATTTTGGGGTTTCAGCTTATACTTGTGGAATTACCTTGCTTATCTCCGTGTATAAGACAGAGGTGGAGGAGATGGAAAAGTCAACCCCGAGGTAGCAGGTGTGCGTGAGTGTGTGTGTGCGTGAGTGTGTGTGTGTGTGTGTGTGTGTGCACTGTACTTGAACCAACTTTAGCTCTGCACGAGGAACCAGAGCTGCCTCCGCCCTCCCCCCCATTGCGGCTTCATTTCCAGGGAACCTCAGACTGCCCAACCACACTAAGAGCGCCCTGAGTCCCCGTGCCCTGCCCCAAGTCTCCCAGCAGCCTTTCTGGAGGAGAGAGGATCTTCTTTTCAACCCCATGAACACTTGCAGAGTGTTCAAAGTACACAACATCACGAGCTGGTTGTAAATACCAGTATCTAGAAGTCAGCAAAGCGGTGCTGGTGAAAGGTATCTTAGGCCAAGATCAAAAGGCCAGGTCAACGTGACAGAAGAGGGTGTAAACAGCTCTCAAGCCTGCCTCCTGCTCAAGCCCTGCAGCCCACAGGCCTTCCGCTGTTCCTTAAACACCACTCTGCCCCTCGTTCTCTTTGCCCCAAGGCTCTGATTCCTGGACCCCCCGGGTCCCAGCTCCTGAGACCTCTCTATCTGAAGGGTCTCTTATGCCACACTAGCCACTTTCGCTTCTTGATGGCACTTGGCACTCTGGTTACAGCCTAGTGTCTCCACTTGCTTTCTTGGCTTCCTTGTGTCCCCTCCACTGGAACACAAGCTCCACAAGAACAGACAGCTTGTCCATCCTCTTCTGTACCAAGGACAGTCTGGCTCATAGAAGTTCTCAGTAAGCACTCATCGAATGAATAAACATGCCCATGGATGTAGGGTTTGTATCTTTTATGTTACATAGAAAGCAATTTTCTCCACTAGGTACTGATTCAGCAGTCTCTCCCCAGCCCTACCATTGTATACAATGATGAGAAGAAAGTGAAAGTGTTAGTCGCTCAATCGTGTCCAACTCTTTGGGACCCCATGGCCCACCAAGTTCCTCTGTCCATGGAATTCTCCAGGCAAGAAAACTGGAGTGGGTTGCCATTTCCTTCTCCGGAGGATCTTGCCTATCCCAGCGATCAAACCAGTGTCTCCTGCCTTGCAGGCAGATTCTTTACCATCTGAGCTACCCGGGGAAGCCAAATACAGTGATGAGGACGATCCTCACCAGATCAGAGAACAGTGATAGGTGTTAGAGACCCACCCCAAAGAGCAATGCTCTTTAAGGAGGAAGTAGATATCTGTGGTTCACTTTTGCTGTGTGGTCAGGAGAAGGCTCAGAGGCCCCCAGGTGAGTTCAAAGGCCCCCTCTGTTTGCTGGGTGGAATAATTCTTATTATAAGGCACACACTAGAATTCACAGGCAGGGAGGGCTTGGCTCTGCCTTGTATTTATCTCCAGACTTTCCCTCCAAGACTGGCATGGACTCTTTCTGGGGAGGAGGGGAGGTTAGGGCTGAGGAGGGGAGGTTAGCGCTGGGGAGCGGATCCAGGCTGGCTGTTGACTGAGCAGTCCCACCGCCCCCACCCCTACCCCCCACCCAGCCCTGCTCAGCTTTTCAAGGCTCCCTGACTGCCTTTGATCACTCAACCAGTAACTGCTGCAGGCAGCAGCCTGAATCTGTGTTCAGAGCCTCATGCAGAGAGGCTGTGAAAACCTCTTCTTTCTGTGGAGCCCAGACAGCCAGCTTCAGTCCAGGGCTACTGAGTCAGGGCCTCCAGGAAGCTGAGTTACACAGAGTCAGCCAAACTTCCCTGTTGCCTCCACTCACACCAGCCTTTCCAGGCCTCAGCCCCTTCCCCTCCGCCCTTCGTGGCTCCTCATTTAGGAAAAGGGGAGCCAGTCTGCGCTGCCCAGCCCCCAACCCATCTCTCCACCAATAGAGCAGAACCAGGAGGTGAAGTGGGGTGAAGAGGGGCAGTGGTGGGGGGGTGGGGGGCTGGTATGCTGTGGGAGGTGGGGGCAGTGAAGACTGGAGGCCCAGCCATGTCTTTCCCTCTTTATGAGCTGCAACTTTGGGCAAGTCACTTCTCTCCCAGCTCAATTTCTTTCCTTGCAAATCTGTGCTAAAAATCCTCAATATCTCCAGCTCAGAGTTATCTCTACGTTCAAAAGAGGTGATGGGCAGTGTACAGTCTTACCCAACCTTCTAAACTGAGATGTTCACAGTTCACAGTTCTTCAGGAGCTAGTCTGGGCAATGAAAAACTAATTTACAATTGGCTCTTAATGGCCAATTAAGGGCATCCCGGCAGCTCGGCCAGTAAAGAATCTGCCTGCAAAGCAAGAGACCTGGGTTTGATCCCTGGGTTGGGAAGACTCCCCTGGAGAAGGGAATGGCAACCCACTCCAGTATTCTTGCCTGGAGAATCCCATAGACAGAGGGGCCTGGCAGGCTACAATCCATGGGGTCACAAGGAGTCAGACATGACTGAGCGACTAACACACACATTTAATGGCCAAACGTGACTTCAAGGGTTACACCATCTGGGTAACATATTTCATTTCTGTCTGGTCTCTTCTGGGACATCCAGCCTTAAGAAGAAAGCATTTAAGGTGAGGATTTCAGGTGTCAGGCTGACCTCTAGAGGCAATGCCTTGAGGGAGAAGAGTCTTTGAAACACTCAGATCAGTTATGACAGTTGTCCTTTTGACTCCTACATAAAGCCGACCTCGCCCCCATACCCTTCCCAACCCCACAGCCACCAGAGGCTCATATAATCTGGACAGGCCACAGCTGGTTGAGACACCACTGTCACTGTTATCCTGCTAGCTTTTTTTGCAGCTCTTGCCTCATCAAAACTATGTTTTTTCCTCTTGGTTCAGTTTTTCTTTTAAATACCCAGATTACAAGTTGCAGAGACCAGGCCGACGTGGGCAGCCCCAAACAGAAGTCTCATCATCCGGCTTTGGCAACTTCCTGTCCTCTGCGCCTCACTGCGGGAGCAGAAATAGAGACTCACAGACTCTCAGAGGAGATGGGAAGTCAGAAGGCGGCAGGCCCGCCCGTCCTCAATGTCACCAGCCAGCGGACAGGCTTACTGAGCACCCGCTCTGTACAAGAGGCTGTAGTGGGGGCTGGGGGGCCTATGACCAAGATGCTGAGCAAGACCTCTCGATCGCTGGTCCTGAGGGAGGGAGGTGGGCAAGGAGACAGGCGGTTGGGCTGCTCCGGTAAGCAGAATGGAGGTTCGCTTGGGGGCTCGTGGAGAGGATGGGATGTCGGCCAGGCCTGGGAGAATCAGAAGAGGTTTTGGGGGAGAGGAGTCCTGAAGGAAGATGAGAGGGAGCCGGCAGATGATCACAGAGCTGGGCGAAAAGACGTTCCGCGGGGAGCTGACGGCATGTGCAGGGCAGAGAGGCCAGGAAGGAAAAGAGGCGGGAAGGGAGCAGGGGAGACCGAGGGGGCGGAGTGAGGGCTGAGGAGGCCCAGGGCCAGGGCACGTGGCTGAGCTCACGGTCAGGGCGACGTGAGACGAGGCAGGAGCCGGAAGCCCGAGCCCGGTCGGGAGGGGCCTCCACCTTGAGAGGAGTCACGGCCTCGCCCCCGCAGACAACAAGGGGGGACTCCAAAGGCTTTAAACAGCGCAGTGGTTAGGGAACGGTAGATAAACTTAGATCCCTTCGGTGGGCCCCCGGCAGACAGCAGAGGCAGGTCAGCTTATTGGCACCACGTCCACAGCTGCCGTCTACAAGCACACGGCCCGGCCCGCCCTCCGCGGCTCGCGCTCCGCCTGCAGGTGCTCGCGACAGGGCAAGCCTTCCCTTATCCCGCTGTGTCCTGGGTTTCCTCTCCTGCAGTGTTAACACGCCCGGGCCCTTCTGCTCCCTCTCACTGGACACAGGAGAGCTTATCCCCAGAAATCTGGGGCTTGGGCACCCCAGGCTCCCCCTCTTATCTCTCCTCCAGAGAAGTGAGTCATCTATATCCCAGCCATCCAAATGTAGATGGAGCTGAGAAAGCCTCTCCGGGTAGGCAGCACAGACGTTTACACTGAGCCCAGCCTGCTGTGCCTTGGAACAATCAGAGTCTGGCCTTTGTTTCATGGATTAACTAGCGCTGCCATGGAGCTCACCTCTTCACTCTTGCCTGTTCCCCAGGAACATGCTCTTTTTTGTATTTCTTTGTTGCATTCTGCTCAGCTTCTTCCGGCAGCTTAATTTGGGTGTCTTAATGCCACCCCTCCTCCCAGGAAACACGGCACAATGGTTGGAGTTTGAATGCTCACTCAGTTCATTATTAACTCTGTCTTCAGGTAAGTGACTTAACCTGTCTGAGCTTCAGTTTCCCATCTGTGTAAGGCTGATACTGTCTATTCCTCAGAACTGTGGGGATGTCTATTCCTCAGAACTGTGGGGAGTGTAGCTAATTTATTAACAGGTAATGTCCTTGGTGGGCTTCCCTGGTAGCTCAGTTGGTAAAGAATCCACCTGCCATGCAGGAGACCTGGGTTCGATCCCTGGGTTGGGAAGATCCCCCAGTAGGCACATGAGAACTGAGAGCTATTAATCATAAAAACAATGGTAGTATTAATGATGACCCACAGCCCTGGCTCTCCTGACTTGTTCCCATCTGTTAAATGAGGATGAGAGTAGTTACTTAGTAGAGTGATTGGGGGATCCGAGGTGATAAAAAAGGGTGGAACATGCGGTTGGCTCTTGGAACGCGGGTGTTTCTCTGCCTCCTTGCCCTCCAGGGGGTCCCTTCTGCTTTTAGCTGTAACATTCATTACTAGGCCCTTTCCCTCTGTCTTGAGATGCTCCTGGCAGGGGTCTCAAGCACCTTCTTGGCAAACAGTCTCTGAGATGAGGTTCCACGTTTGTGTTGCCCAAGATCAGAGAGTCTTTTTTTTCATTCCCTGGTTTCTCTCTTGTTCTCTCTTTCGTGCCTGTTATTGGTTGAATTGTGTCCCCTACTCTCTCCTCTAAAAAAGATACCTTGTGGTCCTAATGCCCAGCACCTGTGAATGTGGCTTTATTTGGAAATAGGTTCTTTGCAGGCTTAAGTTAATGACGAGGTCACGAGGGTGAGCTCTAGTCCATATGACTGTGGGCCAGGTGAGCAGAGAAGAGAAGTCGTGTGCGGCCAGAGACCCGTGGGGAGGAGGCAGCAGTGTGAAGATGGAGGGAGACTGGAGCCTTGTCACCAGAGCCAAGGAACATCTGGGAACATGCCAGAAACTGAGAGGCGAGCAAGCCTCCTCCTCTAGAGGCTCTGGAGACCACATGACCTCACCACCTAGACTTGAGGCTTCCAGTCTCCAGGACTGTGGGACCTGGTGACTCAGATGGTAAAGAATCTGCCTGCCATGCAGGAGTACTGGGTTTGATCCCTGGGTTGGGAGGATCCCCTGGAGAAAGAAATGGCAACCCACTCCAGTATTCTTGTCTGAAGAATTCCATAGGCAGAGGAGCCTGGTGGGCTACAGACCATGGGGTTGCAAAGAGTCGGGCGTGACTGAGCAACTTTCGCTCACTGACTCACTCCAGGACCGTGAGAGAACACGTTTTGTCATTTTAAGCCAACTAGTTTGGTACTTTGTCATGCAGCTCTAGAAAACTAACACCCTGGCTCCATCACTAGTTTGGGTCCACATGACGGAGAGATTCATTTATTTGTGAAACAAACACTTGTACAGCCTTCAGTTCAGTTCAGTTCAGTCACTCAGTTGTGTCCGACTCTTTGCGACCCCATGGACCACAGCACGCCAGGCCTCCCTGTCCATTACCAACTCCTGGAGTTTACTCAAACTCACGTCCATTGAGTCCGTGTTGCCATCCAACCATCTCATCCTCTATCATCCCCTTCTCCTGCCTTCAATCTTTCTCAACATCAAGGTCTTTTCAAATGAGTCAGCTTTTCGCATCAGGTGGCCAAAGTATTGGAGTTTCAACTTCAACATCAGTCCTTAAGCTAGTTTTTTATCCAAATGAAGGATATATTATGCAATTATGTATAACCTAAAATGGATCAAATGGAGTAAGATTAGGCTGATTAAGAAGAGGAAAGAAAAAACTGCTTAAGAAGACCCCAAACACTACCTTGTGGTTGTTCAGTTGCTAAGTCACGTCAGACTTTTTGTGACCCCATGGACTGCAGCACACCAGGCTTCCCTGTCTTTCACTATCTCCCGGAGTTTGCTCAGATTCACATCCAAAATACTACCTTACTGATGGGTAGAAGAAAGCAACTTTCTGTAAGAGTTGGAAAGGTCTTAGGTGTGTGTCCCGGTGGGAAGAGGTCTAGGAGGTCATGATTCAGATGTCTCTGGGGAGCTGGCATTTTTGTGCTAATTTAAGAGTTCAGTTTACGAAGGGATCTTGGAGAAGGCAATGGCACCCTACTCCAGTACTCTTGCCTGGAAAATCCCATGGACGGAGGAGCCTGGTAGGCTGCAGTCC
This sequence comes from Budorcas taxicolor, assembly GCF_023091745.1. NCBI lineage: Eukaryota > Metazoa > Chordata > Mammalia > Artiodactyla > Bovidae > Budorcas > Budorcas taxicolor. Next base: position 15,698,702 of record NC_068920.1, read on the forward strand.
ATGGGGTCTCGAAGAGTTGGACACGACTGAGCAACTTCACTTTGACTTTTCACTTTCGTGCATTGGAGAAGGAAATGGCAACCCACTCCAGTGTTCTTGCCTGGAGAATCCCAGGGACGAGGGAGCCTGGTGGGCTGCCGTCTCTGGGGTCGCACAGAGTCAGACACGACTGAAGTGACTTAGCAGCAGCAGTTACGAAGGAATCAGGTTTACAGATTAAAAATTAGCCACAAGGTACAACTTTACTCCTGGCTTAAGAGAAGACTAAAAGAATAAAACAATCAGCTGTGTCTGAACTTGCAGGCCAGCCTGAGAGGCTGTGGTTTGAACAAAACCGAGTTGGCCTGAGTATGAATTACAGGAAGAAAGGAAGGAAGAAAATGAGCTCTAAGGCTATTTATGCCTTTTCTATGGGACACACTGAAGAAAAGGTCGAGTCGCATGTCACAGACCCAGCTGGAAAACGCGGGGCCAGATGGGGCCAAAGGGATGTGAGTCACCGGCTCCCGACTTTCAGGAGCTCTGTATTTCAGACCTCTGAACCCAGCAAAAGCTCATGATTCCAGTGGACCACATCACCCCCCTCCCACCCCCCTGCCTCCATCCTTGGTTCTCAGGTTGCTTCAAACTTCAGCCAAATATGTGTAGGTCTTAAACATTAGAATGGATGATCATGGCCTTGGACTCACACAGCCTGGTGTTTCAGGGCAAAATAGTACTTAGAGCTCAGCTGCGTGGGGCTGGAGGAGGAAAACGGGGTGCAGGATGTTGAAGGCATGATCAGATGTGATGGGGGCAGTCATATGCCTACCACTGGCCAATCAGAACGCTCCATTGTCCTGGCTACAGTCCTGGCTTAGGAATGGGCACAAGACACATGTCAGCCCGAGGAGGGTCAATCCAGGGACTTTTACACAAGCTATCGGCAATGAGATGCAGTCAGCCAGATTGTTGAGAGAAGGCAGTGTGTGCCTGAAACTGCTAGGCGTATCCTGTTACCATGTTGGAAGAGCCAGCTTGAGTGAGTTCAGGGAGGGAGAGAGAGAGACTCAGTTCTGACGAGACTGAGCTCCTTGTATCCAGCTGCCACCAAAGCTCTTTTCTGTGGCAACAGCCAATACCTTCCATCCTTTTATTTTCCTCAGCCATGAGTGGTTAGGTTTCCTTTACCGGCAATCTAAAGAATTCTGGCTAATACACAGACCTGAGCAAGACACAATAGGGCCACAGCAAATACTACACAAAACTACACAGAAGCCAGACCGAAGATTCTGTCTGTCAGCATGCGGCATATCACACCTGCTGCTAAGTCGCTTCAGTCATGTCCAACTCTGTGCGACCCCATAGACGGCAGCCCACCAGGCTCCCCCATCCCTGGGATTCTCCAGGCAAGAACACTGGAGTGGGTTGCCATTTCCTTCTCCAATGCATGAAAGTGAAAAGTGAAAGTGAAGTCACTCAGTCGTGTCAGACTCTTCGCGACCCCATGGACTGCAGCCTACCAGGCTCCTCCGTCCATGGGATTTTCCAGGCAAGAGTACTGGAGTGGGGTGCCACTGCCTTCTCCAATATCACACCTGAGGGCTTGTAAAGCAGCGCAGATGTAAACAAAGGTGTGGTTACAAGAGTATTTTACAGTATCTTAACACAAAAAATGAGGGTAGTATTTCTTTACATCCATCTGGAATTAGGGAATAGAGAAAGTTAACAAAAACAAAAACACGGTAATCTGGATCCTTGCAGTAAGATGGCATCATCACCACCAACACCATCACCATCATCCCATCCCAAAGGCAAGAAGGGACAGTCCCGCTGGCCAGACCTGGACGAGTAGCCTAGATCAGAGCCTAGACAAAACAGGGACTGTCCCTGTTTTAAAATTGGAAGTCCTACATTCTCAGGACTTCCTTAGCCCTTAGACGGTCAATCACACCAAGGGGAGTACTAGGTTTTTATAGTCATAGCAGCTCCTGTGGGGGTGGGAGGGTGCCAAGCGATCTCTTCTGCTTCAGGCATCAGAGTTCCTCTTCAGTAAGTTTTAAAAGTTGGAGACACATGGGGGTAGGGAAACCTGCTCTCCGAGGGACCTCCCTCAAGAGTTCCATGATTTTATTTATTTTTGTTACAGGGCTGGGCTGACAGGGAATCTTCATTTGCCATCAGCTACCTTCCGTAGCGTCTTTGCAGACTGTAAGCTCAGTTGAGGGTCTAGTCCGCTCTCCTTAATCCTTGTGATCATTATAACTCTCTCATCTCCCCCAGGACAGCACCCTTGGATCAATGTTTTATTGGCCTCAACAACAGAGACTTTTCTACCAACTTTCTAAAGTGTATCGTGTCCTGCACCCCTTCGCATATCACAGAGGTCTCGGCTGGCTAGCTCAGGAATACTGATGGTATCTGGGGACCTCAGCTGAGGACGCGGGCGGGAACCACAGGATTTCCTGCTCTCAGCTTTAGGGGCTTTGTGCTGAATACAATAAGGTGTGTTGCCTCTCCCAGGGCCTCCAGTCACGCTCACTGGACTCTCAAAGACTCCATTCTATAATGCTGGTTGATTTATTTTTCACCCATTAACTCCTTCTCCTCATATTTATGTTTTAAAATTGACTTGCTGAGACGTTGTTCGGTCGCTCTGTCGTGTCCGACTCTTTGCGACCCCATGGACTGTAGCCCACCAGGCTCCTCTGCCCATGGGATTTCCCAGGCAAGAATGCTGGAGTGGGTTGCTATTTCCTCCTCCAAGGGGATCTTCCCGACCCAGGGAATGGAACCCACGTCTCCTGCACTGGCAAGCGGATTCTATAGCTTTTCATTTCTGTGGGTAAACTTGTCATTACCCGCTCTGGAAGCCTCAGAATGAATGATTCCAGTCCCTGCTCGGGCCGTGCGGGGCCCCTAATCATCCCGCATCCGCTGGCCTGTTGGTTCTCTGTTGGTGCCGGCATACCGGTGAGCGCCTTGACACTGTCTTCCCACACATCTTCATTGGTGCAAGAACTGTTTCGTGGACTACAGACATCTATGCGTGGCTGCAACCCGACCTAGACCCAGACACGCCCCCAAACAAAGTCAGAGAGAAGAAAAAGACTCTCCATTTGGAGAATCAAGTTACTTTAGGAGGAAAATGGGTATTTCTCTTATAGATGTGTGTGTGTGTGTGTATAAAATCTAAATGTGACCCTGGTACATGGCAGGAAGAAGTTACTCTGAACAGCAGCAGAGGACCTGTGAAAGGAATACTTCAAGGAGACTGCGTAGGAAAAAAACAAAGTCCGAATGAATGGTGCTATGCTGGCTTCCTTCCCTTTTCGTCTTTCTCTTTTTCTGTCTCCCTCTCTTTCATGTTCTGCCTCGTGCTTCTCTTCTGCAAGTCAAGCCTTTCACTGGCACGCTTGGGCCCAGCTACAAGCAACCAGAGCCGCAGTCGAGACTTTGACCTCTGTATTCTATGAGTTTCATTTATTTTTTCCAGGTTCCAGTATTCATTCCTCAAATTATAACATTAAACAATCCCAGTCACATTGTTCTTTTACTTTAGTTCCCTTCTCATCTTGCTTTTCTCACTGGAGGATAGGATTTGTGTAGGTGTAAAAATCTGGCCCTGGGTTGACTACAGTCATCCAGGAAATACCCACCTACACATGTGGGCTAAGTCATAAGCCACCATGCCCAGAGGTGAATCTCTTATTAGGTGGCAATATATTAGGAATTGAATGTTAAAGAATGAGAAAGAAATGCAAAAAGGCAAAATGGTTGTCTGAGGAGGCCCTACAAATAGCTGAAAAAAGAAGAGAAGCAAAAGGTAAAGGGGAAAAGGAAAGGTATACCCATTTGAATGCAGAGTTCCAAAGAACAGCAAGGAGAGATAAGAAAGCCTTCCTCAGTGATCAATGCAAAGAAATAGAGGAAAACAGTAGAATGGGAAAGACTAGAGATCTCGTCAAGAAATACCAAGGGAATGTTTCATGCAAAAATGGGCACAATAAATGACAGAAATGGTATGGGCCTAACAGAAGCAGAAATATCAAGAAGAGGTGGCAAGAATACACAGAAGAACTATACAAAAAGATCTTCAGGACCCAGATAACCACAATGGTGTGATCACTCTCCTAGAGCCAGACATCCTGGAATGCGAAGTCAGCTGGGTCTTAGGAAGCATCACTACGAACAAAGCTAGTAGAGGTGATGGAATTCCAGTTGAGCTATTTCAAATCCTAAAAGATGATGCTCTGAAAGTGCTGCACTCAATATGCCAGCAAATTTGGAAAACTCAGCAGTGGCCACAGGACCAGAAAAGGTCAATTTTCATTCCAATTCCAAAGAAAGGCAATGCCAAAGAATATTCAAACTGTCGCACAATTGGACACATCTCACACACTAGCAAAGTAATGCTCAAAATTCTCCAAGTCAGATTTCAATAGTACTTGAAATGTGAACTTCCTGATGTTCAAGCTGGATTTAGAAAAGGCACAAGAACCAGAAATCAAATTGCAAACATCCGTTGAAAAAGCAAGAGATCATTGAAAAAGCGAGAGAATTCTAGAAAAACATCTGCTTTATTGACTATGCCAAAGACTTTGACGGTGTGGATCACAACAAACTGAGGGAAATTCTTCAAGAGATGGGAATAACAGACCATCTGACCTGCCTCTTGAGAAATCTGTATGCAGGTCAAGAAGCAACAGTTAGAAACAGGTCAAGAAGCAAGCACAGACTGGTTCCAAATTGGGAAAGGAGTACGTCAAGGCTGTATCTTGTCACCCTGCTTATTTAACTTACATGCAGAGTACATCATATGAAATGCTGGGCTGGATGCAGCACAAGCTGGAATCAAGATTGCCGGGAGAAATATCAATAACCTCAGATATGCAGATGACACCACCCTTATGGCAGAAAGTGAAGAGGAACCAAAAAGCCTCTTGATGAAAGTGAAAGAGGAGAGTGAAAAAGATGGCTTAAAACTCAACAGTCAAAAAACGTGAGTTTGTGCAAGCTCTGGGAGTTGGTGACGGACAGGGAAGCCTGGCGTGCTGCAGTCCATGGGGTCACAAAGAGTTCGACATGACTGAGCAACTGAACTGAACTGATATTAGGAATTGAATGTTAAAGGAATAGACCTTTATTGACCATTTGCCATGTGGAAATTTTACATGCAGCTCTTCGGGGGACAAAATGGCTAGGAAGTTTACAAAAATTTCATTTACTGGAAGAGGCACATGTGTAACAATGAACTATACTAAATGTCAAAATAAATTATTGCTCCTAGACTCTTCATTTCATCATACTGTATAGCCAGACTGCAATCCCCAGGGATAATGCATACTTTTAACTTAAATTTCTTTCCTTGTAAAGTTTCTCTTTTAGAATTGTACTATTGAGGCAATATTCAAAGTATTCTGTTAGCCCTGTCCCATTTCTAAATCTTTTTTTTTTTTTTTTTAATTAAAAGATCCCTCTCAATGCGATTCCCTCTCAATTGCAGTCAAGGGCTACAATTCAATACAAGGATTTCTTTGGTTCAGCTTAATATGACTGGGCCACAGTTATCTACAGCACCTTCACATATGGCTGACAAATGCATCTACTACCCATTCCATTGACATAGCCAAAGACATGAAATCCTGGTGAAAGTTGAGCTAGAGCTGTAGTTGTTTAGTTGCTAAGTCATGTCTGACTCTTTTTCGACCCCATGGACTGTGGCCCACCATTCTCCTCTGTCCATGGCAAGAATACTGGATTGGGTTGCCATTTCCTTTTCCAGGGGATCATCCCAATCCAGGCCGTGTCTCCTGCATTGGAAGTGCAGAGTTTTAACCACTGGACCACCAGGGTAGTCCCACCAGCATTCTAAACCTAGTATTTTTTTTCCATTTAATAATTATGGCTAAAAACTTTTTCAGGGCTTCCTAAGTATAAAGCACTGTTGTAAGCAGTACTGCTTACTGTATACTTATCTACTGCTTCAGTTCAGCTCAGTTCAGTTCATTCAGTTGTGTCCGACTCTCTGCAACCCCATGAACTGCATCACACCAGGCCTCCCTGTCCATCACCAACTCCCGGAGTTCACTCAAACTAATGTCTATCGAGTCGGCTATGCCATCCAGCCATCTCATCCTCTGTTGTCCCCTTCTCCTCCTGCCCCCAATCCCTCTCAGCATCAGAGTCTTTTCCAATGAGTCAACTCTTCGCATGAGGTGGCCAAAGTACTGGAGTTTCAGCTTCAGTATCATTCCTTCCAATGAACACCCAGGGCTGATCTCCTTTGGAATGGACTGGTTGCATCTCCTTGCAGTCCAAGGGACTCTCAAGAGTCTTCTCCAACACCACAGTTCAAAAGCATCAATTCTTTGGTACTCAGCTTTCTTCACAGTCCACCTCTCACATCCATACATGACCACTGGAAAAAGCATAGCCTTGACGAGACAGACCTTTGTTGATAAAGTAATGTCTCTGCTTTTGAATACACTATCTAGGTTGGTCATAACTTTCCTTCCAAGGGGTGTCTTTTAATTTCATGGCTGCAATCACCATCTGCAGTGATTTTGGAGCCCCAAAAGATAAAGTCTGACACTGTTTCCACAGTTTCCCCATCTATTTCCCATGAAGTGATGGGACTGGATGCCATGATCTTCGTTTTCTGAATGTTGAGCTTTAAGCCAACTTTTTCACTCTCCTCTTTCACTTTCATCAAGAGGATTTTTAGTTCCTCTTCACTTTCTGCCATAAGGGTGGTGTCATCTGCATATCTGATGTTATAGATATTTTTCCTGGCAATCTTGATTCCAGCTTGTGCTTCTTCCAGCCCAGCGTTTCTCATGATGTACTCTGCATATAAGTTCAATAAGCAGGGTGACAATATACAGCCTTGACGTACTCCTTTTCCTATTTGGAACCAGTCTGTTTTTCCATGTCCAGTTCTAACTGTTGCTTCCTGACCTGCATATAGGTTTCTCAAGAGGCAGATCAGGTGGTCTGTTATTCCCATCTCTTGAAGAATTTCCCACAGTTTATTGTGATCCACACAGTGAAAGGCTTTGGCATAGTCAATAAAGCAGAAATAGATGTTTTTCTGGAACTCTCTTGCATTTTCAATGATCCAGCAGATGTTGGCAATTTGATCTCTGGTTCCTCTGTCTTTTCTAAAACCAGCTGGAACATCTGGAAGTTCATGGTTCACGTATTGCTGAAGCCTACCTTACTATAATTCTGGAGCCTCCACAGGGGTTAGAAGCAAGGGCTCTGGAACCAGCCTGCCTGGATCCAAATCCCAGTTGTGTTACGTGCCCGCTATGTGACCAGTAAGTAAATATATAGTAAGCAGTAGGTATATGTTGTGCTAACTCAGTGGTGTCCAAGTCTTTGCAACCTTATGGACGGTAGCCCACCAGACTCCTCTGTCCATGGGATTCTCCAGGCAAGAATACTGGAATGGATATTATATTACTTCATCTAATTTCACAATAATCCAATGAGGTGATGTACAAAAAAGAGTTAACATAGCAGGCCTGAGGTTGCTATCCTTAAAAAGACTTGCTTGCAAGGCTGACCATTAGCAGCATCTTGGGACTTGGATTTCAAGAGGGTTCCTATCATTCCCAGGAGAATTATTCACTGCACGTAACTGTACAAACGTGGGGTTTATGCTGCTCCCTCCTGGGAATCTTGACTTTTGATATGTCATACAGAGGGTGCCCAAGCAACCAGTGCTCTAGCCCTGAGTCTCCAAGGAGCTTCCTGGTAGACAGCACTTCACATCTCCCATAACTCGTTGCAGAAGAGTTAAGTATGTCCTATGTGACTCCACTGAGAGATGAACCTTGGTAGTTTTCGCCTGGTTTCCTCTGGGCTTTGCCCTATTTGTTTTCCTTTTGCTGAGGTTGATTTGTATGCATTTGATGTAATAGTTGGGCTTCCCAGGTGGTGCTAGTGGTAAAGAACCTGCCTGCCAATTCAGGAGACTCGGGTTGGATCTCTGGGTCAGGGAGATCCCCTGGAAGAGGGCACGGCAACCCATTCCAGTATTGTTGCCTGGAGAATCCCGTGGATAGGTGTAACAGATCTTAGTATGGTTATATGCTGAGTCCTATGAGTCCTCCTAGTGAGACATCAAACCCACAGGTGGGCTTGGGGACCCTGACACAGGTGTGACATTATCACTACTTTAATTTTGAAGGTGAGGAAGCTGATTCATGGAAAGGTTAAGTAACTACCCCAAGGTCACATAGCGGGCACGTGACACAACTGGAATTTGGACCCAGGCAGGCTGGTTCCAGAGCCCTTGCTTCTGACTCCTGTGGAAGCTCCAGAATTACAGTAATAACGCCTCCTTCACTGGGAGATTGTGAGTTAAAGGGGGGCGTGTTTGCTCAGAATATACTAAATGCTCAGTAAAACTACTATTGTTTATTATGCATCAGCCACCCATCCTTTCCACGTGCTCATCAGGAAATCTACCATACATTTCCTGCAGCTCAGTGACAAGTAGAATGTCTTCAAGAAGCTGAAATATTTAGGAGGAAGGAAAAGGGAGGGGAATGATATGGAACTCATCCGACTATTTTAACAATATTTATTATAACATTTTATCCTGACAGCTAACTGGAGCCTCGACTCCCTTTTCTTCACCTCTTCCATGGTCTCGGGGCCAGTGGAGACTGGACACTGTGGTATCAGTGATGGAGTCAGTACAGCAGGCTGAGTGTTCAGAAGAACTGGGGCAGAAGCTGGACAGGAAGGGGTGATTTCACCCCCTTTCATTATGGTGACCATAGTTTCTATTACTTGTTCTCTAAACAGAACACATTGTCTAAAAACAGAATACTTAACATTCTGTTTGCTGAAATGATTTCCCAATCACCCTTTCTCCTTCCTACTTTTCAAACCTTCTAATGAATGCAGAAACATCCTGTTTCTTTCCACTGAGGAAACGAAATGACCCCAGCATTCCGCAAACATTCTTGCACTTCTTTCAAAGGAAAACAACCTTCATGTTTTTCTGGCCATGCCACACAGAACTTCCCATCCCAGGGATCGAACCCGTGCCCCTTGCACTGGAAGTGTGAAGTCTTAACCATGGGACCACCAGGGAAGTCCAGAGAAAAACAACTGTCTTCTAAATGCCTGTTTTCTATGTGTCAAAACAAACATGTGGCAAGTTGTTATGATGCTTCAGTTGATGGATCAAGATGCTCTAGTTAGAGATGGAGCTGGGTAAGCAGAGTATATATATATATATATATATATATATATATATATATATATATAGTAGAATTTAGAGGGTAAAGGAAGCTGTCCTTATTTTAAAACCTCATCTCCATCTACTCCCCCAGACCCCCCTTACTAGAGAAGCAAGTTTCTCATTTCATAGCAAGGAATATGACTTAAAATGGAACTAGCAGGAGAGTAACAGCTTGACATCCCACCAATTAAAACCAATGAGATCAAATCTTTCCCAATGAACACATTTTGATAAAAGTCAAATTGGAAGGAGCCCATGGATATTAGGCATATGGAAAGAGGACTTGGTCATAACAAGCACCAGAAAAAGGAAATGGAATTTAAGAAGAAAAACTGGTGGTACTCAAGGATCACTTCATAAATACGGTAGATTTTTCTACAGGAAAGCTTGGCTCTTCAAGGCTAGCACTTTATAAGCAACACGGGAAAGATGGGAATAAAATGAAAAGCCTCCCATTTTTAAATAAATGCATTTTCCTCTAAGAAAAATCAGTGTCTTCACACCAAAGGCGTCTACGCTGTAAGGATCCACTGCAAGGAGTTGCTTAGTCATTAGATGAACATCTTTATGCAAATACCTTATTTGAAAGACTGGGGTTTCAGTTTCAGCAGTTTTCAAGTGATCGCTTGCCTGACTTCACATAAGTCACTTCATATCACCTTGGTCTTCTCAGTTTCATTTTCTGTAGAGTGGAGGATATAATAACGCTCCCCAGGACTGCTGTGAACATTAAATAAGTTGATGTGGGTCAATGTTCTGATGGCATTGTAAGTTAGTGCCTTACTGTTGACTTCCCCGGTGGCTCAGTGGTAAAGAATCCGCCTGCCAGTGTAGGAGGCACAGGCTTAATCCCTGGGTCGGGGAGATGCCTTGGAGAAGGAAAAGGCAACCTGCTTCAGTATTCTCGCCTGGAGAATCCCATGGACAGCAAAGCTCGGTGGGCTACAGTCCATGGGGTTGCAAAGAGTCAGACATGATGGCACACATGTTTGTTAGCTATTGACATTCTGATCCAGCTAGCACCAAGATTAAAGAGGAAAATAAAACACATGAAACAAAACCCTAGTTTTCACCATGTTGGATGTCAAGACAGGAGGGTTACTTCAAGAGGAGAAACTTCCAGAGCTAAAGGTAAAGGGTGTTGCAATAAACTCACGGCGTGACTGGTCAGAATGTCAGCCGTTCTCCACTGCAGCCACCTTAATCCTTCCTCCTGGGTTTGTCTGGCTGAAATCACACACACAGTGGTCTAAACAGGCGATGGCGTCAATTAAGATTTAGGTCAGAGCCTCTGAAGTAGCCAGTGATTTAGGTTCTGGGATTAAGGAAGACAAAGTCTTAGCAATGGCTGGATAAGAATAACATTCCTCTCTACTGTGATCATGCTACAGCAAGGAAATGTTTGAAATTCAGGCAGCCTAGTATGATGTGCCTGCTAAAGTTATTAGATGGTTGAACTTTTGAAAAACACAGCAGTGCAAATATGTTTTATCAGTCTCTCCTGTTGGTAAGAATATTGGAGAATGCAGATTGGACTCATCTCTCGGTGCAGTTCACGCTAAAATAGATCCTTTTCCTAAAGGACTCACTCTGCCCTGCTGTATTCCCATCTGTCTGCCTGGAGTCCCCTCTCCCATCCCCACCATTCAAATACCCTGTGTTTTCTTCCCAAATGCTGAGGACCATCCTTAGGCTCAAAGAAAGCTGCAAATTAGCAAATCTCTTAGCTTTTCTTCTAAGGAACTTATTTTTCAGTGGGAATTTTTGTAATGTTCCTGTCTGATTTTTTTTTTTTAACTCTTCTCTGAAGACCAAGCTCCTCAGCTCTGTCCTTGGCAATGCGATTCTAAGGGTGAATAACACCCTTTGGGACCAACTAATTACCATAGTTACTTCAATTTAGCTACGAGCTGTTTTGGCACCTTCCAAACAGCATCCCTTGCAAATTAATCCTGCCGAACTATGAAATGTCTGGCTTTCCTATCGGAACAATCAGAGATATACATGACAGGATCTTGACTCTCACAGGGCTGTGTGGTCAGGGGTAACAAGCACAAGCCTCAGTGTTTCAGGGCTGCTGTGCTTAGTCGCGTCAGTCGTGTCCGACTCTTTGAGACCCCACAGACCATAGCCCACCAGGCTCCTCTGTGCATGGGATTCTCCAGGCAAGAATACCAGAGTAGGCTGCCATGCCCTCCTCTAGGGGACCTTCTCAACCCAGGGATCGAACCTGAGTCTCCTGCAGAGCAGGCAGATTCTTTACCACTAAGCCACCAGGGAAGCCCCAGTGTTTCAGGGACCCATTACATTTCTCTTTGGGGAGATGGTAACAAAGTGTTTGCCAAGGTCACTTTGTTCAGTGACCAAGAGGCTGCTTAGAACTTACTGGGGAGAATAAGACAGCTGCTTCTCCTGTCTACCCTAGGCCCAGGTGGCCATTTGCAAATTGAGAATGAGAGAGAAGAAAAGGATAACCAGAAATCCAAACAGATGGGGGAAGGCATTGAACTTAAGAGGCAAACGATGATGATTTAACTTATAGATAAACATAATTTAATCTATCAACTATTTATTCCTGTGAGTCCTCATTAACACAGAAAATCAAGAATTGTCTATCCTTTAAAGGTAATACAGGGACTTGCCTGGTGGACCAGTGGTTAGGACTCTGAGCTTTCACTGCTGAGGGTGCAGGTTCAATCCCTGGTCAGGAAGCTAAGATCTTGCAAGCTCTAATGTATGACCAAAAAAAAATACAAGTTTTTTTTTTCTGTTTATTAATGATGAGGAAACTATTCTAATACTTGGGTACGTTACAAACCAACACAAATGAAACAAATGATCCCAATAATTTTCTGACTTTTAACTCACTTGAAAAAAAGATCCATGCTGGCGGGGACCATTGTAGGGACTCCATTAATATTTGCTGATACACAGGTTGGTCAACATGATCACAAAGGAAAGCTAACTTTAAAAAATCCTTCCTAAATTTCCTTTAGATACTTGTACCTCTGTGATCCGGTTTATCACCTAGATAATGAAATGTATACCATTTTGACTTTCTTTACGTAGGTCGAGCTGAATTTAATTGGATTGACTCATTCATCCTAGAAGACTTCTCTCTCTAAATATATATCTCCATACTCTCCTCTTATGGAACGCTCTTTTCTTGTCAAATCCCACTCATTCTTTAGATTCCTTCTTTTAAAATGCTTATTCTGTCTCCCCCTCTTCCTCTTATCAGCTAATAAATATCAAGCATTAAATGTGTCAAATAACGGCTTTGGGGATTTGGTGTATGTTGATTTACGGAACACTCAAAACCAGGTATTGACTCATAACTTTCACAACCACCCAGTGAGGCAGGACTGTTATTACCTCCTCCCTGCAGATGAGAAACTGAGGAACAGAAAGGTAAAGTAACTTGCTCAGGAGCACACAGCAGCTGGCTGTTGGAGGAGGGCTTCTAACCCAGGTGGCTGGCTCCAGAGCAGCCCTCGCAAGCACCCTACCAGTTACTCCAGCCAGACCAGTAACACTAACCCTGACACTAGCTATTGACCTCAACATCTCCATTCTGTGGACAGACAGAGCGCACTGCCTCCCAGCGTTCCGCTTCTCCTGCACATTTCCCTCTAGAGACACAGGTGCTGAGAGAACGCTGCACTTGCTAGAGCCGTGTTGTGATGGTACAGGCTCGCGACCGTGCTTTTAGGGGAAAATACTTCCCATGGTGATGCTCAGCCACTGATAGTATCACTTCCTCTAAATGTTTCCACTCCTTATGGGCGAAGCTGTGGGTGGGGAATTTCAGAGTCATGGAAATAGCCAAATGGTTATGAGAGGTTCATGGACATGGTCCCATTCGATGACTATGTGCTAAACACGTCCCATATACTCTAAGGAAAAGATGAATCTAAAAATACACTAGTGGGAAGGCTCCGGGGGAGTTTTGTATGAAAAGTGGACTCTTCAGGATCTAGCAGTGGTTAGGACTCACCGTGGCCGTTTGCTGATTTTGGCAAAGGGTGCTTTTGAAAACTAAGTATCACACAGGCCCTTGCACTAAGGGTTTCTGCGGTAGGGGAAGTGGACAGTGAGAGTGAAAGCTTCCCTGAACGTGCCCACAATCAGGACAGTTCTCCTTCCAGGAGTCAGTTCTATTTCCTCTTTCCCTCCGTGGGTGTGTGCTCAGTCGTTCAGTCGTGTCCAACTGGCCAGTCATTTTTATTTCTCCTTTCCTTTCGTTTAAGGAACCTTTCCTCCTTTGATGCTTTTTTCCTTCTGGCTTTTAGGTGCCTAGTTCGTTCACCTGTTACCCCCAGTTAAAACCAGCTTCTAACATAAGGCAAAGACGCTTCACACCTCTGCTGGTAGGGTTTTGTACATGAGAGAGGGAGAAATTTGGGAGGCATTATGCCTTCCTGCAATCATTCTTGAACCTTCATCTTTGGCAATGATCTAGGACTGTCAACTGACAGAGATGATAAGTAGACTGTCACTTGTTTACACAACAGAGTGCTCTACAGCCAAGAAAATGAGTCATCAGCATCTATTCGCATCCATATGGATAACCCTCCAAAACGACACAGAGTCAGTCTGGAGTCACAGAGTCAGTTATGGAGGAATGTATACGGTATGATTACATGTGTTTAAGTTCCCAAACAGGCAAAAATAAACTGCATATACATATAAACTGTGTACAAATTAAGTATATATAAATTGCCTATACATGTATATATATAGGCACATGAGGCCAGTCTAAAAAGAAAAATAATGGAGTGTAATTAATACAAAATTTAAGACAGCATTTCCCTTCAAGTGTTGGAAGGTGGGCAGTGGGTACACATGTATTTTTTTTCTTCTACTGTTATTTAGAATGTATGTGCACATCACATATAGTTCTTTGTAGCACAAAATGTCTCAAGTATTTTAAATTTTTTTCTCAAGTGAAATGGATCTGGATTAGTGGCCCTCGTTTACCATCTTCCTTGGAAAGTGGAGGAAGGGACTTGGGGAAGAACAGCCACCAATAGAAATTAAGTAGAAGGGCTGCCTGGGTGGCTCAGTGGTAAAGAATCTGCCTGTTCATGCAGGAGACACGAGTCCGATCCCTGGTCAGGGAAGATCCCACGTGCCTCGGAGTAGCTAAGCCCACGCGTCACACAACTACTGGGCCCGTGCTCTAGGGCCCGGGAGCCACAACTACTGAACCTATGTGCCCTAAGAGCCCGTCCTCCGCAACAAGAGAAGCCATCGAGGTGAGAAACCCACGCACGGCAACTAGAGAGGAGACCCTTGCTCTCCACGACTAGAGAAAAGCCTGCACAGCTATGAAGACTCAGCACAGCCAAAAGAAAAAAAACTAAAAAAAATTAAATACGGTTGAGTTATAGACCTCCTTCCACCACAACTTCTAATCTAAAGCGAACGTGCAAAGGAAAGTGGGTGCATCGGCACCTCTGCTGAGTTACTCCTGAGTGGCCAGCCTCAGTCCTCACGGCAGGACTCCCCGACCAGGAGCCTGGGGCTGTGTCCATCCCAGGCAGTCTTTCCCCTCACGGCCTGGACATGTGGGAGCCACGGTGGGCACAGTGAAGTTGCTTATTTTAATGACCAAAAAAGCCTGGAGCACACACGAGGCTGGCTCAGCCAGCCCCTGCCCGGACGTCCACCCCTCCTGGCCCTGCAGCTGGGTGGCCGGGACGCAGCCATGCCGTTGGGGAGCACCTGCTCTCGAGGAGCTCTGTCCAAGTCTTCCCTCCATCAGGCCCCACCTGTCGGGGTTTCCTCATCAAGTGTGCTGCCAGTACCAGGAGGGACACGGTCCTTTACTTTAAACGGACCCACTTTTAGGGTGGTGGAGGATGGCCAGTTGGATGAAGGTGGTCAAAAAGTACAAACTTCCAGTTATAAGTACTAGAGATGTAATGTGGTGTAGTTGCTGAGTCATGTCCGACTCTGTGTGACCCCATGGACTGTAGCCCACCGGGCTCCTCTGTCCATGGGATTCTCCAGGCAAGAGTACTGGAGTGGGGTGCCAGTTCCTTCTCCAGGGGATCTTCCTGACCAGGCATTGAACCCTTGTCTCCTGCATTAGCAGGCGGATTCTTTACTGCTGAACCACCAGATAACATACAACATGACAAATATAATTAACATTGTTCTATGTTATATATGGAAGTTTTTAAGGGCATAAATCCTAAGAATTCTCGTCACAAGGAAAAGATATTTTTTTCAATTTCTTTATTGTTGTATCTATATGAGATGATGGATGTTCTACTATGACAATCACTCCATGATGCATGTAAGTCAAATCATTATGTTGTACACCTTAAATTATTTGTTGCTGTATGTCAACTATATCTCAAAAAAAACTGGAAGAATACAAAAACAAAAAAAGGAAAATAAATAAAGACACCTTCTTTTAAACTTAAAGATATGTAAATCCAAAAATAAAAACCTTTCATGCCACTCCTGCAAATAAAAAGCCAGTGCCACTGTGGTTACTAGAAGACAAAACTGTGCTATTAAATTTTAGCTAGCTACCACTGCCTGCTGATGGCTCATAGCCTGAAGTCTACTTCCTCTTTGTGGAAAAGGTAAATGGCCACAGTTAGATGGGTCTTCAGATCAGGCCTACATCAAAGGATGAAAACAGTGAAATGGAAAAGATCTTTCTCCATGATACAGCGATGAAGTCGAGTGACTCAGTGTGATTAAATGTCATATCTGGTGTCAGCTACCATACCCACTTATTGTGTCCCACACTTTGGAAATTTTGATCAAATGAGTTATGGGGAGGCCAGGAGGCAGAGGGGGAGTGGAGGTGATTCAAGGTGGGAGGTGTCTTCACGTGGTGCAGTTTCATACAGGACATGCTGAATTTAATGGACCCTCCCTGATTCTGGGGCTTGGGTCCTTTTTCCAAGTGAAATCTCACAAGGGGATGAGAATGGGTAGGAAGAGTGCTAGGGGGAGGGAAGAATGAAAAGAGAAGAGAGGAAAGCCAGAAAGGGCACATGACCAAGTCAGCTGCCACTATGGGCAACAGGGGCATAAGTCCAGGAGGAAACTTTGAGAAAAAGTAAGATGGTCTTCCTCAGTGATCAATGCCAAGAAATAGACGAAAACAATAAAATGGGATCTCTTCAAGAAAATTAGAGATACCAAGGGAACTAAAGAGCCTCTTGATGAAAGTGAAAGAGGAGAGTGAAAAAGTTGGCTTAAAGCTCAACATTCAGAAAACGAAGATCATGGCATCTGGTCCCATCACTTCATGGCAAATAGATGGGGAAACAGTGGAAACTGTGGCTGACTTTATTTTGGGGGGCTCCAAAATCACTGCAGATGGCAATTGCAGCCATGAAATTAAGACTCTCACTCTTTGGAAGGAAAATTATGACCAACCTAGACAGCATATTCAAAAGTAGAGACATTACTTTGCCAACAAAGGTCCATCTAGTCAAGGCTATGGTTTTTCCAGTAGTCACGTATGGATGTGAGAGTTGGACTGTGAAGAAAGCTGAGCGCCAAAGAATTGACCCTTTTGAACTGTGGTGTTGGAGAAGACTCTTGAGAGTCCCTTGGACTGCAAGGAGATCCAACCAGTCCATCCTAAAGGAGATCAGTCCTGGGATTTCTTTGGAAGGAATGATGCTAAAGCTGAAACTCTAGTAGTTTGGCCACCTCATGGCCAAAGAGTTGACTCATTGGAAAAGACTCTGATGCTAGGAGGGATTGGGAGCAGGAGGAGAAGGGGACGACAGAGGATGAGATGGCTGGATGTCATCACCGACTCGATGGACGTGAGTTTGAGTGAACTCCGGGAGCTGGTGATGGACAGGGAGGCCTGGCGTGCTGCGATTCATGCGGTCGCAAAGAGTCGGACATGACTGAGCAACTGAACTGAACTGAACTGATCTATAGCCCATGAGAGAGTTAAGTCCTGGGGCTTTTCATTTGCCTTTGGGCAATGGAAGTGGCTCTACTTGGCCTGGAGAGAGCCGTCAGGTCATGAGATAAAGATTCAGGGTGTTAGAAGTCAGCTCAAAGTTGTGCTGAGGCCTGAAGAATGTAGGCAGGACTCTTCTTCTACTACACCCTTTCTCTGCTAGATAGTTAAAACAACAACAAAAAAAATCACATGTAATCCTTACCACAGCCCTTCACAATAGTGACTAATTTCCCCTTATTTACATATAGAGGAAGAGGCACCAGAAGTTACATAATTTGACCAAAGTCAAACAGTCTGTCCTCCTGCACCTCTGCTTATACTTTTCTAGTCTTTTTCCCATCCCCCCCACTTATAAAATACTGAACTAAAACTCGCACAACATAAATTAGCCAGTTTAAAGAGAACAATTCAGTGATGTTCAATATAGCCACAATGTGGGGCAACCACCACCTCTATCTAGTTCCAAACAACTGGATCACCCTGAAAGGAGACCCCATACCCATGAAGCAGTGGTTTCCCATATTTCCCTGCTTCCAGCCCCCAGTCTCCATTCTGTTTCTATTGATTTCCCCATTCTCAGTATTTCATTTAAATGGAATCATACATTTTGGGACATTTTAGTTTTCATACATTTTAGTTTTCTTTTACTTCAGTTCAGTTGCTTAGTTGTGTCCGACTCTTTGCGACCCCGTGGATTGTAGCATGCCAGGCTTCCCTGTCCATCACCAACTCCTGGAGTTTGCTCAAACTTGTGTCCAGCGACTTGGTGATGCCATCCAACCATCTCATCCTCTGTCTTCCCCTTCTCCTCCAGCCTTCAATCTTTCCCAGCATCAGGGTCTTTTCCAGTGAGTCAGTTCTTCACATCAGGTGGCCAAAGCATTGGAGCTTCAGCTTCAGCATCAGTCCTTCCAATGAATATTCAGGACTGGTTTCCTTTAGGATGGACTGGTTGGATCTCCCTGCTGTGTTCTTTTACTTAGAACAATGTTTTTGAGGTTCATATATGTTGTACCATGTATCAGACCCTCATTCCTTTTTGTGGCTGAATAAAAAGCCTCTTGATGAAAGTGAAAGAGGAGAGTGAAAAAGTTGGCTTAAAGCTCAACATTCAGAAAACGAAGATCATGGCATCCGGTCCCATCACTTCATGGCAAATAGATGGGGAAACAGTGGAAACAGTGTCAGACTTTATTTTTTTGGGCTCCAAAATCACTGCAGATGGTGATTGCAGCCATGAAATTAAAAGACGCTTACTCCTTGGAAGGAAAATTATGACCAACCCAGATAGCATATTCAAAAGCAGAGACATTACTTTGCTGACTAAGGTCCGTCTAGTCAAGGCTATGGTTTTCCCAGTGGTCATGTATGGATGTGAGAGTTGGACTGTGAAGAAGGCTGAGCGCCAAAGAATTGATGCTTTTGAACTGTGGTGTTGGAGAAGGCTCTTGAGAGTCCCTTGGACTGCAAGGAGATACAACCAGTCCATTCTGAAGGAGATCAGCCCTGGGATTTCTTTGGAAGGAATGATGCTAAAGCTGAAACTCCAGTACTTTGGCCACCTCATGCGAAGGGCTGACTCACTGGAAAAGACTCTGACACTGGGAGGGATTGGGGGCAGGAGGAGAAGGGGACGACGGAGGATGAGATGGCTGGATGGCATCACTGACTCGATGGAGGTAAGTCTGAGTGAACTCCGGGAGTTGGTGATGGACAAGGAGGCCTGGCGTGCTGCGATTCATGGGGTCGCAAAGAGTCGGACACGACTGAACGACTGAACTGAACTGAATATTCTATCAAGACTTCCCTGATGGCTCAGCGGTAAATAATCCACCTGCAATGCCGGAGACACAGGAGTCACAGGTTCAATTCCTGGGTCAGGAAGATCCCCTGGGGAAGGAAATGCAACCCACTCCAGTATTCCTGCCTGAAAAATCCTATGGACAGAGGAGCCTGGTGGGCTACAGTCCATAGGGTTACAAACAGTTGGACGTGAATGAGCGTGCAGGCCCACACAATATTCTATCCTGTGACTGAATAATATTCCGTCTTGCGGTTATATAAGAATTTATTTATCCATTCATCTGTTGATGGACTTTTAAGCTATTTCTACTTTTTGGCAATTGTGAATATTGCTGTTATGAACACATGTGCATGTACTGATTTGAGCCCCTGTTTTTAGTTCTTTGGAGTGGAACGTAGGTAGGCATGGAATTGCTAGGATATGTGCTCATTCTGTGTCTAACTTTTCAAGAAAGTACCTAGTCATCTTAGAGAGCTCACGCTCCTCTCGCTGTTTAAATGTTAGGATTTCTTAAGGTTCCATCCCAAGCCACCCCCTCTTTTCTCATTTGATGTTCTCTCTCAAAAATATTTCATCCAAACCCACGGCACCAATTAGCATGTATATACTAAGGATCCCCAGACCTTTGTTCTGTGTTCTAGGACAGCACGTCAACGGCCTGGCTGACATCTGCCCCTGGATGTGTTCAAGGCCCTCCAAAATCCAAGAGAACTCATCCCAGGCCTGGATGTTCATTAACCCTTCTAGTCTCAGCGAGCAGCATCAACATCCATTCAGAAGCCCCAACCAGGACAGCAAGGATCACCTTCCACCTTGTCCCCAGGATCTCCTTTCTTGTCTGCCCCCAAATCCTGCTGATTGTCCTTCTCGATGCCTCTCTGTCTATTTTGTCTATCAGCTCTCTATTTTGTCTCCACCGTGAATACTCACTAGACACCCTTGTCTTGTCTGGACCCACTGATGTCCTTGCTTGGCTGACTTCATCAGCCTTCTAACCGGTCTCCCTGTCTGGGTGTGGCCCCTCCCATCCATTCTCCACACAGCAACAAAAGGGATTCCTTAAAAACGCACATCAGACGACAACACTCCAAGTTTCTCCATCAATTTTAGAATGACCAGCATCTTCAGCGCTGCCTCTTTGTCCGGATTCCTGTTGAGCCACTCTGCTCTTTCCTCTGGCCACACCTTAATTCAGCCAGACAATTCGGGTCTCCCGCCTGGCACTAGCCAATGCTTTGCCTTGTGCACGCATTTTCCAGTTCTCCTGGTGCCTGGGTATGGAAACCTCGCTGACTCCCAGACAGATCAGGCTTCCCTGCTATGTGCTCTGGTCCTTATCACATTTATGTAATGATTAGTCAACGTCTGCCTCTCCCCTGGATTGCAAGCTTTTGTTGCGGGGAGGGCAGGGCAATGTCAGTTTTGTTCCATCCTACTGAAGTTTTGACTTAAATGTGGCTTCCACACTGTGAATACTCACTAGACACTTCTTCAATAATTTAGTGACAAACAGTGGAGCTCTCACGTGAAACAGCTCTCACCTTGCCCTGTCCACTGCTCCCCTCTGCCCCATTCTTAGAACAGGAATATCCAAAAAATAAGCAAACCCGGGAGGAGACAGAAAATAGGAGGAAGACCGCTTGGCTGGTTTCCACGGCTCTGTTGTGGAAGATCCTACCTCACACTCACTTCTGGAGGGGAAATCAGCTTCTGGGGGGAAGGGAGGGGCTCTCCAAGCAGGAGTTGAAAGGACTGGAGCCCCCCGCCCTCACTTCTGGTCACTAACTTGGGGACCAGCCTGCTCACCAACCTCCTGGCAGCTTTAGTGCCTGATCCATTTAGAAGGGCTTTCCCCCTTTCAAGTTGTGTGTGTTCTCATTTCGAAGTATTAATAAATTCAGCAAGACAAAAAGGTGGCCTCCAGTTCTTTGAGGAATAAAGGCAATGGAACAAACAAATCCATTACATGAATTAATGTAAACAGAGAAATGCAAGGATGGAGCTGATGGGGTGGCTCAGTGTGGACATGAAGAATAGTGTCCTTTGTCTCCAAACCCCTTAGAGGGGATGATAACAGCCAGTTCGTGGCAGAGTCTAGACACTCATTGAGTGATTCTCAGTCACCACTTCCTGTCCCTCAGTCATTCCCACAAAGGCTGAACACCACGTTATAAGTGACTCAGATCCACCATCAGTTGTAAGTGACAGCCCACACTTAGAGGGTCTGAAATAATTTAGGAAAAGTAAAAGCTCAGGGTCATTGCAGGGGAAACTCTGACAGCAGGAAGGGGGAGGAGCCATGTCCTTTACACGCAGGAAGCACCCACCCAGGAAGATTTGAAATGCAGAACCACAACGATTGGAAGCTGCCCCTAAGCCAGCGTCTCCAGGTCAACCTGCAGGAGACCAGTAGCCCCTCGGTGGCATGTGGCGTCCCTCCCAGCAGCTGCAGAGGAGGGTGCCCACGGTGGGGAGCCCCACCGGCCGTCTGACATCAGCTCAGGAAGTCAGAGTCTGAGCGAGCCTGCTGCCCGCCCCTCCCCTCCGGCCACAGCAAGAGCTGGGGAACTCACCCAGGGCGGAACCGCGGTGGTGGGGCGCGGGGCTCCCCGGCGTCCTCGCCCTCCCTTTGGACGGGCGGGCTGGAGGTGGCGGCTCAGTCTTGCCTCATGGCTGTGCTTCTTTCTAGCTGCGGCCACCAGACCGGCTTTTGAAGGCAGCTGTGAGCATGGCTCCACCGAGCGACCCCACGCGTAGACAGCCAGTGGCGAGCCTCTGTGTGCTTTTCCTTCCGGTTACTGAGAAGTGATGTTGTCTCAGTTCATTTCCTTTCTGTGCACCTTTTTTTTTTTTTCTCTCTCTCTCCTCTGTCAGACCTCCTGATACACGGAGTTGGTTGTATAGCGACAGGTGAGCCGTCTAGTTCTGATCTACACTGTTCGCTGTTTTGAGAAAGAGAGGTGATCTTTAGGTTATTGCTGCCATGAAATTCTGTGGAATATCCTTTCTAAGTGGCACAAGCACCTTTTTAGGCTGCACTGAGGCAAAAATTAGGCTATTTGAGACCTATTACTTTAGGATTTTTTAGTTTTATCAGCTCAATATGTTCTGTTGTTCAGTTGCTAAGTCATGTCCAACTATTTGTGACCCCGTGGACTGCAACACACCAGGCTTCCCTGTCCTTCACTATCTTCTGGAGTTTGCTCAAACTCACGTCCTTTGGGTCGGTGATGCTATCCAACCATTTTTAACCTCCGTCGCCCCCTTCTCCTTCTGCCTTCAGGCTTTCCCATCATCTGGGTCTTTTCCAATGAGTTGACTCTCCGCATCACATGGCCAAAGTATTGGAGCTTCGCTTCAGCATTAGTCCTTCCAGTGAATATTCAGGGTTGATTACCTTTAGGATTGACTGGTTTGATCTCGCTGCAGTCCAAGGGACTCTCAAGAGTCTTCTCTAACACCACAGTTTGAAAGCATCAATTTATCAATATGTTCTAAAGAGTTCTACTACAAATTGACCTGAAACATCCTTTCATTGGACAAGTATTTTACTGAACCTCTACTCTGTGTTGGGGGATAGGTACCCAAACAGACCATTCCTGTTTACAATGTGATACAGGAGCCCCCAGGTGGCTCAGTGGTAAAGAATCTGCCTGCAAGAGAATCTTTGGCAGGAGGCACGGGTTCCATCCCTGGGTTGGAAAGATTCCCCTGGAGAAGGAAATGACAACCCAGTCCAGTATTCTTACCTGGAAGATCCCATGAACAGAGGAGCCTGGCAGGCTACAGTCCATGGAATGGCAAGAGTCTGACACAGTTGAGTGGCTGAGTACATAGAAATCTAGACTACCTGATGACGTGAAAGGGAATCTGAAAGTATTTCATCCCAAATCCGGGTCTTCTTCCACCTGGGCATCTGGGTAATAGACAAGGGGACGTGGTCTGAGACTGACCACCTGGGTTTGAATCTTGACTTTACTCTTCACATACTTTTGATCTTTCGGTGCCTTGACCCCCTCATCTGTAAAATGGAAATAATCAAAGGACTGCTGTGAGAATTGAAGGAGTTAGTATACACAGAGTATTCAAGGAGCACCTGGCATAATAAATAAGCAAGCAGCGTTATGTGGGCTTACCATTATTAATTAGTGGCAAATTATATGTAAGTTCAGTCCTTTACTTCTTCCTTTTTTGCCCCACTTCCCACCTCTTGCTGGTGCCTAGCAGATGACTTGGTGGCATAGCGGATTGAGAGGGGAGAGGGAGATGATTTGAATAACCGATACTCTGAAATGATTATGGTGTCTGTTGTTTCAGCTCCATCTCCGAGGCAAGGACAGGGCTGTCCTTGGCCTTCCCCTCATCTTCACACTCTGCTCGTGTTGTCTGGTACACTCTTGTGACTTCTGTTTTGTTGTTGTTTTGTCTCAATTTCCTGTACTACTACTCTGAAACTCAGATCCACGTCATTTATTTTTAAACATAGAGCTGGCCTGAATCAGGCTAAGGAATCCTCTGCTCATAAGCAGATGCTACGTTTAAACAGAGAAATACTCAGCTCAACGCCTTATCCAACTGGGACTTAGAAATACAGCAATAACAAAAAGGTCTCTATTAATCTTTATATGTGTACATATCAGCAGTAATTTTTAATTTTTATACATGTTAGCCGTATTCATGGTACAAATATCATTAAGCTACTCCATTTTTTTCCCTCTCTCTCTCCTTAAAAAAATATTCTTGAGTATGTGCTATATATTGGGACCTGTTCCAGATCTGAGGTAGAATTATTCTACACTTATTATTGTAAGTGTAGAGTTTTCATAACAAATCAATAGAGGAAGAGGAAAAGGAGAGACAGCAAATAATTTTTTCAAAATGCTTCGCCATGCATTTCCCATATCATTAAACTACCTTATTAATAAATAGTATTTTCTGTAGTAGATGTCCATGCCATATAAATTCAAATGCTAAATCTTAGGAAAATGCTTCACAGTTATATAATATATAACCCGAAGATTAATGCCAGTGAGTTGTTTCTGCAAGTCAATGACACGCTAGCTATACTAAGACAAAACTAAGCTTGGACTTCTTTTAAATAAAGTCCTTAAATTTGGTGATTTGACTATCCTTAACTCTGTTATTTCATCTGCATCCACATGGTTTCTTTTCCCACTCTGAGGTGCCTGAACCCCCACGGCTGAGCTCTGCAGGACCCAGAGAAGCCGCATCTGTCAAGGCAAACTAATCAGCCCCAACTTTGTCCAAAGACAGATCAGCTTTGTTTTAGAAAAACATGCTAAATGCTTTTCCTACTTGGAAAGATAGAAGTTTTCTATGTCTGTTTTCCTACTTACAGTCTTAGACTGTCTTCTTTTTTTCATTTGTTTTCCTCTGTTTTGATTAGTGGCAGGTTATGCCACATGTCAAAATTTTGACAAACCACAGATGGCTGTGAAAAAAAACAAACAAGTATTATTTCTAATCATTGTATCCAGTGAAGACTGTGTTTACATTTTCCTCTTTATGTAAACAGTCTTCTTGGCTGCTTTAATTAGCTTATTTGTGCCATCTTGGCTGAAATCTCAGCGCCATAGAATGGTTTATAACTACCTGTTAGGCAGTAGCCAACCTCCCAGCAACTGTTTTCAATCTGTCATGGATGTCTGGTCCAGGGAGGATGAAAAGTTTAAAAAAATCTATGGTCAAGATGTGCCTCTGTGTGTGTGTGTGTGTGTGTGTGTGTGTGTGTGTGTGTATTTATGATTCCATTGGCTTGACTCATTTCCCTCCACGACTGAACACAGTATTAGCCATGGGGAGTCAGCTGCCCACTGAGGAATTTAAATGAGTATGCTCAGGAGTTGGTTTGGCAGGTTTTATGAGCAGAGTTGTCTAGTATTAGAATGTATGCCTCCTCCCTTTTTGGGACTGGGGGCTGGTCTTGTGGTTTTAATTTTCAGATGAAGGAATCAGACCTCAGAAGGATCCAGCTCATTTGTCCATGCAGTAACTATGCTGGACCTTCACACTCCCCCGAGTGCCCCTGCACCTGGTTGATGCATCGGTTCACAAGACATAGGGCCTGTCCTCAGAAAACTCATAGCAGAGTGGGGATACTAGTGAGATCACTATTCCCATTAATTGGTTCACTCAGAATATTAAAAGCATTTATGGAACAAGTGCTACGATAAATGAAAAATGAATGAAAATCCTCTCCTTCCCTAAGAGAAATTTCAATTTAGTAGGTATGACGTACTCACTCCCGTATTCTTGCTCGGAAGACTCCATGGACAGAGCAGCCTGGTGGGCTACAGTCTATGCGGTCACGAAGAGTCAGACACCTTCCTTCACTTTCAGATACGACAAAATGAACCTTATTCATCTTCTTTTGTTCTCTTGCTGCTTACAACCCTCCTTTACTCTCTCCTGTAACGAGACGTTTCTGTCTTCCATCTCTTCTCCTCTGCAGGTCCATCAGCCGAGTCCTGGTGTGTGGCACTCTTACACGACCAGAACCCCACAGAAAGCTATTTCAGCAATCCGTTAACGTTGATTTCCTTGTTTTTGTTCTTCTGGGTGTTCACTCACTTCCAGCCCCAGGTGGCAGTTCAATCTACTTACTTGCTCTCATGCTTCAGAGCTACCCAGACTCGCTGGGGCAAGTTAACAAAGACCACATTGTTTCTGGCAAATTCTCCCCAATAACCTCAACCGAGGCCCTTCTGCAGCTCATGAACCTTCCTACTCATCTCCTCCTGACTATCTGTCATGTCTTCTTCCCAAGCTTTCCTTACTCTCCAGAGCTCTGAGCCCCACCCTCAGCTCATGCCTTGCGGGGGTGAGATGCTGCTATGAGCTCTCTCATTATCCCTCATGATCTCTGCAGAACGTCACTCCCTCACCCATCCAGCTTCTCATCCTCTGCTCATTCATCTATCCTCTGAATTCTGCTTTCAAGCATTCCCACTAGATTAATAAAAATGTTTATCATTAGGAGGAAAATGACATTTTCAGAGATGAAACCATTCTTCTGGCTCACAGAACAGTTGTTTGAAGAAACATAGGTCCCACAAAGAACAAAAGGAAGGAAGACTGAATTCTTTTTAAGATAGATCTGATGACAATCATAAAAGATTCTGATTTATTGGAGGCACTCATTGCGTTTAAGCATCTGGCAAACACCAACGTTTCTCCACGACTGACAACTTAGTCACCTACTCCTCGACTAGATGATAACCACCTTGGACTTTCCAAAAAAAATTAGGAAAATTTTGATAGTGATGACTTTGCCATAATTTTTAAATTAATTTTAAAAGCATACAACTAGGACTTCCCTGGTGGTACAGTGGATAAGGGGCTTCCCTGGGGGCTCAGATGGTAAGGAATCCACCTTCAGTGCCGGAGACCCGGGTTCTATACCTGGGTTGGGAAGATCCCCTGGAGGAGGGCATGGCAACCCACTCCAGTATTCTTGCCTGGAGAATCCCACGGACAGAGGAGCCTGGTGGAAGGAATCCACCTGCCAATGCAGGGCTTAGTTGCTGGTCTGGGAGGATTTCACTTGCTGAGGAGCAACTAAGCCCAATGCACCACAACCGCTGGGCCCGTGTGCTGCAATTACTGAAACCCACGCGCTTAGAGCCTGTGCTCCGCAACGAGAGAAGCCATCGCAATGAGAAGGCAGCACACTGCAAAGAGACGCCCATGACCGCAGCGAAGAGTGGCCCCTGTTCTCTGCAACTAGAGAAAGCCCGCACGGCCACGAAAACACAGTGCAGCTAAACTATTTTAAAAAACAAACAAAAATAGAAAATAACTGAAATTAGGGCTGATGGTTGGGGAGCATTTTAGTTTTACCTGCAATGTTAGCTTATTTTTACAAATCAATGTAAAATATGCAACCAATACGTTGATATTGTAAAGAACTAACATTTCAGGTAAAACCAAAATGCTTTCTGACCATCGGCCCTCATTTCAGTTTCCTCCTCGGCTTTGCCCACAGGGAATCCTTGGTATCTGTTCAGTGTGTGTTCTTTCAAGACATTTGTGTGAATATACGTAACCACTCTCAGATTGCACCATGCACATGTGCAACCTCATCCTTGAGTGTGCTCTTCTACACAAACAGAGCACAAGTCTGAAACCATCACTTGGAGCTCAGTTTCTGAAGGAACTGTACAAACTGCTGTTCTGGTTTCATATGAAACAAGACTTTGAAAACAACATCTTATTCATGAGAATATATGGAATAAAATTACACTGCTGTCTTCAATGCCTGAAGAGATTAGACTGCTCTGTCTATCCAACTTTGGATCATTTGTTTTCAAAGTACACAGAAAGCTGGGTTTACGTCAACTGGTGTGCCCCTGAGTAGAGATTCCCGGATCAGATACGAAAGGTTGATCAGTCATTTGATAAAGTGATTTTTCTGGATTTTCCTTTCTGCCTACACAATCATGTAGCCAAAAAATCAAGTCCAATCATGCGACTCCCGAGGCAGGTCTGCCGCCCTGATCATGACCCAGGCCCAGGGAGGGACTGCCGTGTGTTAAGATCTTTTATGGACCCTTTTTTTCTCTACAATGGCTGGCTCTTTTTCTTTCCTTCTCCTTGAACATTTCTTTCTTCTGACTCTAGAGCAGCCTCTATGTCTGTCCCATACTGAGACAATCCTACTCTGAAGACTTAGAAATATTTTTTACTTATTCCTGGCGCTTAAAACACTAGCATGTCTGTTTGTTTTCCCGCTTAGTTTTTACATAATTATTTTACTCTAAGACAACAGAAATTCTGAGAAGAAATCCAACTCGTCCCTCTCCTATCTTTACCACCACTTTTCCTATCTTATCAGCAAAAGCCTCGTGCCGCAGTCTTGTAGGGACCCTAGTACTTACTGCCTTCCTAATACTATCCTTCTTATGGGGCCTCCTGCCTTCGATGCTCAGCTTTCCTGAAAGAGTCGTCGACCCTGCGTGCATTCACTCCCACATGTCCGAGCCCTTCTTCCTCACTGCCTTCCTGCCATCCTGCCCTCTGCATGCAATAAGTCCCTGCGACTGTCGCCCATGGCATCCTAGAGGGTGAAGCCAAAAGCCATCACAGTGACTTGCCTCGGCTGCATTCCCAGTGGCTCATCACCTCTCTCCTCTCAGACCCTCTAGCAGGAGGACCCTGCCCATCTCGGTTCACCCTTCACGGTTCAGCACACCTCCTCTGCTTCTTGCTGCCGACGTCTCACCCCTGGACCTCACATGTTTTCACTCTGCTTCTCTCTGGATGGGTTCCTCTAGTCCCATGTGGATCTGGGGCAAGCCTTCTCCTCCTGACTCTCCATGAATGTGGTGGGGCAACTAAGCCTACGTGCTGCACTGAAAATCCTGTGAAGCCAAAAAAACCAAAACACAACAAACAACAACAACAACAACAAAAAAAAACAAGAAAAAATACCTCCACCAACTCCCTGTTGCTTACTAAATAAAATGAAGTAATTTGGTTGGCCAGTCGAGACCCATGCGCTCTTCTCAGATTCTCTCCTGTTATCTCACTCAGAGTCGCGCTTACTGCTCCTCTTCCCTCTAGTTCACG
The DNA here is from genome assembly GCF_023091745.1 of Budorcas taxicolor. Classification (NCBI taxonomy): domain Eukaryota; kingdom Metazoa; phylum Chordata; class Mammalia; order Artiodactyla; family Bovidae; genus Budorcas; species Budorcas taxicolor. Next base: position 15,727,289 of record NC_068920.1, read on the forward strand.
TCTCCTCATGACTTGGGGCTTGTAAAGCCTGCCCCCTACCCAGAATGCTCTTCCTCCTCCTCTCTTTGTCAACATCCGTCAGGACTGCCGCCCCCCTGGACAGAAAATCTTTCCCCCATCCACTGCCCCTAAAACTACTATTATTATGCTCATCACATAGGATCACCATAGTGTGCCTGCCTCCTTGGACTTCCAGGCTCCCAGTGGTGAGAAACTGTGGCTTATTCATTTTGGAGACCAAACCAAACATTTTGCAAAGTGGTCTGTAGCGGTCCTGCATCAAAATCACCTATGAGGTGGTTAAATATAGATCCCCAGGCCCCATCCTTGGATTGCTGAATCAGATTCTCTGGTGAGTGGAACCCTCCCAGGTAATTCTTATGCACATGGGCATTTGGGGACAGGGTTACAATATCCAACAAATATCTGATGAATAAAGACGTGATGAAAAGAACTAAGATGTCTGCTCCTGAAATCTGCTCTATTTCCTTCATTCCTCTGGGGTGTATTTTGGCTGGAGGCATGTCCAGGGAATTTGGCTCAGCCACGGATCAAAGTGACCTAATGGGAACAGCTTTGCATTATTTTCTAATCAGGTCATGCAAAGCACCTATTGTCCTGTCCAAATGCCAAATTAGGGTTAGGGCCATTCAAAGCCCTGAAGATGGTTGGTCCTGATAAGGATCGAGAAATTCTTGCTCAAGTGAGAACTGGTATTGCGGGCGTGCTCTGCATTTTTAACTCACCAAAGCCAAGTTCCTTTGCTTAAGTGGGTCACAAGTACCTTCCAAGGAGTCTCACCGTCTCATCTGCTGTACTTACCACCAGCATTGGTAACTCTAAGACTAGTTCATAGTCCTCTCTTGTAGACATTGGGTAGGTTGTGAATGAGCCTAAGAGTTTTGAGACTTTAGGTGAGGCTGATGGATTGTGAAATCACAGAGTCTTCTTTTAAATTTCTTCAGTAGATTTTGAGCTCTGTCAACATGACCTTGAGCTCTGCCACAATGCACTCACTATACCAGGCCTGAAGAAGATTAAAAAATATATATATTGTCTAAATGAGGAGTGCACAAAGTACCCTCAACAAATGTTTGCTGAACTTACTATTTACCAAATAAATCTTACTAAAAGTAAACAAAATAATTTCTTTATAACACAAGGAACATATACTCATTTTTGAACACAGAAGTAAATAATTCAAAAAGGCAACATAACCAGTGTTACACTGGAATGTGTAATTCTTTTAAATGTTTTCCCATATATATGTAGAGCAATATTATAGCGTATTAGCTTATTACTGTTGCTGTAACAAATTACCACAAAATTAATTGCTTAAGACAAAAACCCATTTATTATCTTGTAGTTCTAGAGGTTAGAAGTGCAACACAGGTCTCCCTGGCTAGTTATCATGTTGGCAGGGCTGCATTCTTTTGGAAGGTTTAGGGGAGAATCTGTTTCCTTGCCTTTTTCTGCTTCTAGAAATTGCCTATATTCCTTGGCTCCTGGCCCCTTCTTCCATCTTCGAAGCCAGTAACGTTGAATCTCTATAACGGTTCTATAGTTACCTCTCCCCTGATTTCAGCTGGGAAAAGTTCTCCTATTTGATTGTAAGGACCCATGGGACTAGCTTGGACTCTCGTGGATAATACAGGAGTCCAATTCAAGGTCCTTAACTTTATCAGACTCACAAAATCCCTTTTGCCATGTAAAGTAATACAGGACTTCCTGGATGGCTCAGTGGTAAAGAATCTGCCTGCCAAAGCAGGAGACATGAGTTTGACCCCTGGGTCAGGAAGATCCCTTGGAGGGGGAAATGGCAACCCACTCCAATATTCTTGCCTGGGCAACGCCACGGACAGAGGAGCCTGGTGGGCTACAGTCCATAGGGTTGCAGAGAACTGGACACGACTTGGTGACTAAACAACAATAACAACAAAGGAACATATTCTTAGGTTCCTAGAATTAGGACAGGGCCATGTTGGGGGCCATTCACACTTAGAGAATGAACATCTAATGTTCAAGGAGGTTACCCAAGATCACAAAGTTTGTAAATATTAAACCTAATAGTTAAATTTTTTCAGATGGCAAGAATTTGACACAATCAGATTTTCAGTGAATGAAGATGTATGATACAGACATGTAAGGAAAAACAGCAAAGAGCCTTCATAAACATGGAATGAGCCTCCCAGGAACTGGCACTTCGTCCTCAGCCTACAGACACCAGAATCTCACTGACACCTGGCCACAGCTGCCCACAGCACCGCAGGAGGCCACTGCCTGTTTCTGGGCCTCTCTTGCCACTTCTCACACCCTGCTGAGCTTCCCCTGATGCCCCACTCAGCTTCTTAATCTTAAATTCTACCGACCCATGGCTTTAGCCCACTGCCTCCTCTCCATGAGTCTCTTGGTTTCTGAACCCTTCTGTCACTTGTATTTCTCTCTGTGTGTCACCTTCCTGCTTCCTAAGAGAAAGTCTCTGATGGAGTCCGTTGGTCACTGCAGGGCACTGGACACCCCTGTCTCATAGAGGGCTCCCTGTGGCTGCTGGTCAGCTTATGGATGGCCATCTTCAAAACTGCCCCCTCCTATTTCCATCAGCCAGGATGACAGGGTCAAACATGATGATTTGTACGATGCTTTTGAACTGTGGTGTTGGAGAAGGCTCTTGAGAGTCCCTTGGACTGCAAGGAGATGCAACCAGTCCATTCTGAAGGAGACCAACCCTGGGATTTCTTTGGAAGGAATGATGCTAAAGCTGAAACTCCAGTACTTTGGCCACCTCATGCGAAGAGTTGACTCATTGGAAAAGACTCTGATGCTGGGAGGGACTGGGGGCAGGAGGAGAAGGGGACGACAAAGGATGAGATAGCTGGATGGCATCACGGACTCGATGGATGTGAGTCTGAGTGAACTCTGGGAGATGGTGATGGACAGGGAGGCCTGGCGTGCTGTGATTCATGGGGTCACAAAGAGTCGGACACGACTGAGCGACTGAACTGAACTGAACCGAACTGAAGGAATCACCTCGGGTCCCTTCTTTCAGAATAAGGCTGTGAGCAAGTGGTCACCGAGAGATTTTTCTCCAAAGCCAAGGCTGGAATGTCTTCCCTATGGACCCCTGGGTACACTGAACGAATGCTAGGTACATGGAATGAATCTCGCTAAATGAAAGCGTGTAAGCAGGGGCTGAACAAGGGGAAGAGAACAGTGCCCAGAACTAATACTGAATATGGACATTTCAAAAACGATTTGGGTAATTGCTTTCAGTTCTTTAAGGTCTTAAGTGCTGATCTTCAACAAAGAGGCCACACAGGCTTATGAAAGCTCTAAAATTATATCATATTTATCAGTCACCAGGACCTCAAGTTGCTCCCACAAACCACATAGAGCCTTGTGAAATAAGGCTTTGGAGAGGGGACCCTGAAGTTTCTAAATTTTCACCCTTTTGTTTCTCCATCTGCATTTGCTCTGAAAGGGGAAAGTGACCTCATTAATTTGGAAAGAATGAGTCGAAACAAGTTTCAGAAGGAGAAAACTTCTCTTGGGCATGCAGAAGCCTGCCACCACCACCCCCTTCCTCATGGAAGAATGCTGCCGTGGAAGTTTCAACGGATGGTTTCCACAAAAATGTGTGCTGTGGTCACAGCTCAGAGAGGCCAACACAAATCTCAAATACAGCCACTTCCTGATGGAGAACACAGTCTAGGCTGCCCTTTAGTCTGGACCTCGGTAACCTGGGACAGAAACTGATTTCAAATTTCAGTGAATTACACCTGAGGAAATGGCCATCTGATAGCGGTCTTAGCGTAAATATTTTCCCCTGGTGACAGGCCTTGGGATGTCGCCATGTTACACGTGACATGTTACATGTGACATGTGACATGTTACATGTTACATTTCTACGTGCTTTGCTCTTTCTTCTCTCCTCTTGTGCTTTTAGAGAGAATGCCGGTGGCATGTTGTCACTTTGATTTTCTGTACCCCATAATAATTCATTGAGTTCTTTCATCTTTACTCTGAAGCACACAATATTCTTCACACAGGCAATCAAAAAAAATTTTTTTTTTTGAGCAATTACCACTGTGTTAGGATCTGGGGATAAACCAGTGAGTAAATATATACTCAATATATTGTGTATATTGAATGCTTTGTCTACAAATAATGTAAAGATAGCACTTAAATTGGCTTGAATAATAAATACTTGTTACCCTCCCCAAGCAAGAGGTCTGGGGGTAGATCAAGAAATATCTTCATGTCAGTTTTATTCTCAGGTGGTTGGTTCCCTCATAATTGCAAAGTGGCTGCCATAGCTCTAGGTAGCACCTTCTCAACCACATCCAAATGCAAATGAGTATATAAATAAATAAAGCCAAAAGGAAATTACCCCCGCTTTGGGTCCCGCTCCCCAGCAGATGTGCCCTCAAGCCTTGGGAGGCAGAACTGCCTCTCAAGCCTGTTCCTCAGCTGATCAAGCACCATGACAAATGAGATGGGTATCATTTGCTCAGACTAGTCAAATATTGCCTCTGGGGATTAAGAGAGGGCTCAGTCTTTGCTGAAGCACAGGGTTGCCCCACACACAAAGAAAATTCAGTTCTGTTAGCAGCAAGAAAGGATTAACTATTGGACAAGGAACCAAAAAGTCAGCCTTCGTGTGGAACTTCTAGATGACATATGAGGGACAGGGGAAACATTCCTCGACATACACATTTTTTTGTAGGGAGTCCAAAAGACAGAGGTTCTAATATCCACCTTGCTACTGAGCAGTTACAAGATCTTGGGTTAATCTCTTGGAACCTCAGTTTCTGCAGATGCAAAATGGGAAATCATACCTATCTCATTGGGTTGCTCTGGGATCAAATACGTTAGCATTTGCAAAATACCTAGCACTCTGCCAGGCCCATAGGGATTGCCCAGTGAATGTCATTTCCTTCCCCAAAGTCCTCAGGCTGCTCAAATCTAAATGGCTGGGTAACTGACAAGTCAGTCAGCTTGTATTCTGATTGATAAGCACTGGGATATGAGGATTTACAGAGGCTTCCAGGTGGAGGTGTCACTATCACAGTTACTAGGAATCATTCAGTTTAGTTCAATTCAGTCACTCAGTCATGTCTGACACTTTGCCACCCCATGAACTACAGCACGCCAGGCCTCCCTGTCCATCATCAACTCCCGGAGTCCACCCAAACCTATGTCCATTGTGTCGGTGTTGCCACCCAACCATCTCATCCTCTGTCATCCCCTTCTCCTCCTGCCCTCAATCTTTCCCAGAAGCAGGGTCTCTTCCAATGAGTCAGTTCTTTGCATCAGGTGGCCAAAGGATTGGAGTTTCAGCTTCAGCATCAGTCTTCCCAATGAATACTCAGGACTGATCTCCTGTAGGATGGACTGGCCAGATCTCCTTGCTGTCCAAAGGCCTCTCAAGAGTCTTCTCTAACACCACAGTTCAAAAACATCAATTCTTCGGTGCTCAGCTTTCCCCAAAATGCTTTTGATACATCCAGTGGGTCCTTTCCCTCTTTTCTCCCTAATACTCTACCTTTCTATAGCATTGCTACTATCATCCACTTGTTGGATGTGGGGAGTGAATGAAAGCAACCAGGGTTAAGCCCAAAGGTTTGGGCTCTGGCAAGTGGTCATTTTAAAAGATGAGGAAGGCTATGGGGGACATGATGGGGTGGGACAGAGCATTAGACCTAGGGCAGGTTAAGTTCTGGTGGTGATGGTGGTGGTGTTGGTAGTTTAGTTGCTAAGTCATGTCTGACTCTTTTGTGATCCCATTGCGGTGGAGGGGGAGTAGCCTGTCAGGCTCCTCTGTCCATGGGATTTCCCAGGCAAGAATACTGGAGTGGGTGGCCATTTTCTTCTCCAGGAGATCTTCCCGACCCAGGGATTGAACCCATGTCCTGCATTGCTGGTGGATTCTCTACTGACTGTGCCACCAGAGAAACCCAGGTTAAGTTCTACAAGGTTCTTAGACCCTGAGCGTAGCCGCCGAGAAGCAAGTAGGATATACGAAGGCAGATGCTGGGGAGAGGTCTGGAGATAGATCTTTGGGTGTCACAGGCATGGAGGGTGACATTTGAGGCAGTAACACTGGTGAGATCACCAAGGGCATGTGCTCAAAAAGGGAAGTGAACTGACACGTGAGCGTTGGGTGTGTGAAGTAGAGGGACTGGGAGAGGCCGGTTCCCAGCAGGGGAGACTCAGGAGGACTGACCTGAAAGGAAAAAGACCTCTGTTAGCACGTGGTGTCCTGAAAGACCACCGAGGAGCGCCCAGGGGGGTGTAAAGTGAGTCATCTGTTGAAAGGGAAGTCCGACAGGAGCCAGGAACTGCCTGCTGGAGTCAGGGATGCAGGGGCCCATTGTGGCCTTGACAAAGCAGCTTCAGCCGTGGGTTGGGGGGAAGGGGAAGATAAGTTGGAGGCTGCAGGGCAGATGACTTCTTCAAGAGCTTGGCTGTAAATCAGAAGAACGGGGTGAGAGTGCAAAGAGGGTAGAGGATCGAAGGAGGCTTTTTTTTGATTGTTGTTAAGACAGGACGTCTAATGTGCTTCAATAGTTGACAAGCTAACAGGGAGATTTCATGACACGAAGGGAGAGGAGTGACTTGTTGGAGGAAGGTCTTGAAGAAGGTAAGGGGATGGGATTGAAGAAATAGTGGGGGGTGCTGGCTTCTGTCAAGAGTGTGTTAAACTTCTCTGTGGCATTGTTGCCTCAGCCTTCATGTTGTTTAGCCAAGTAGCCTGCAGGGGCCTTAAACAGACAGATACTAGCCCATGCCCCAGAGAGCAGCCTGCAGAGTCATAAGCAAAATGTGAGTTCCTGATCTGACTTCCCCAGTGACCCTGTGATCAGCAAGCTCCCCTGTCTCCCAGGGCCTTCCCCTTGCATGCCCTGTAGATAAGACCCCGTGGTGCTCGCCAAAACCACAGTCATTTTGGCTTGAGTTGACCAATCTGGCCTTTGCCTGGGAACCCCAAGGCCCTCCCCCCATGACCCTCAGAGAGGCATGTGCCCCAGGTCCCGTCACTTTCTCGGCTATACCCCAGCGTGACCTCCCCCTGTGGCCCCTGGCTCCATGCCCTGTGCTTCCATCAGGATCCACAGTAATGAACCAGCTTCACTGTTTCCTGTGGTCTTTTGTTGAACCTCAGTCACCATCCTGCACTCTGTGCTTCCGTCAACAAAGTTGGTAACAGCTTCTCATGAAGAGGACTTCCCTGGTGGCTCAGATGGTAAAGCGTCTGTCTATAATGCAGGAGACCTGGGTTCGATCCCTGGGTTGGGAAGGAAGCGTAGGCAACAGGTATGGGGGTGTGAGTGGGTGCATGACCTCTCTGACCCTTGTATTTTTTCTGTGAAATAGAAAATAAGGTCATCAGCCAAGACTGAAGTCTGGGGAGGAGGTGATGGAGGTTTAAGGAGACAGGACAGGATGTGAGATAGTCAACTTGAAGAGTGAATGGATTAGGGAAATTGAATCCACACTGGTTACCGCATGTTGACAGCTATATCTATTTTTGAGCCCTGGGATCTCTCCTGAAAGGAGAAGGAAATGCCAACCCACTCTATTATCCTTGCCTGGAGAATCTCCATGGACAGAGGAGCCTGGTGGGCTACAGTCCACTGGGTCAAAAAGCGTTGGGCACGATTGAAGTGACTTAGCTTGCATCTGTCATGAACTCCAAACTCATACACCCAGCTATCTACTGATCACTATTCCCTGGCTTTCTCATGGGAAAGCTAAAGCCATTCTCTCTCTGCCCACCTCCAGCCAGTGCTCCTGTCCTCCCCAGTTCAGGGACTCCCCTGCACAGCCCCAGTTTCCAAAGCAAAATAATAAAAGTCTTTGAGTAGTTAATGAACCAGCATAGGACAATCTCTTTTATTTCCTGAGGTTGAGAACACTGGAAGAGAATCACGTTTTGGAAGGACCATTATCAGTTCAGTCTGAACATTATCTGTGAGCAATCTGGGCGTGGTAAGTAGTTCAGCTGATACACACTGGGCCTCTCAGTTGTGGTCCTTATTTGTGTTTTAATGTAAAATGAGTTTCAGGTCCTTTTTGAGAGAAGATTTTGGCTGGGAAACTGTGGATGGTTCCGTGCCCGGAGCTGGGGGCAGAGGCTTGGGGAGTAGAATGGGGAAGAGAAAGGGGAAGGAGGTGGCCCAAGGGCGCTCGACTTCACTTCCTTCCGGGATCTGTGTGCAGAGCCAGGAGGCAACCGCCCCGCGCCTTCCTGAGCCCCAGGGCTCTTAAAATGTTCAATGAAGGAAAAAAATAAATAATCTGGTTTTGCAACTTTGCATGATCTGTGCTTGATTAGATTCTCATGCGAACCGGGCATCTGGATGGTTACCTTAAAATATGCATTTCTTTCAAAAGAAAACTCCCACTTGCATTTTGACCACTTTCCTTCGGTGTTGCTGGGCTGGGTTCAGCCATCTGCAAACCAGAAAAGGTTTCATGGGCACAGGGAAGCTATAGGGTAGGGCAGGGAGAATTGTGCACTTGAGTCTCAACTTCACAGAAACAGGGAGATGACCAAAGTGGAAGGAAGGAAAGTCATCACTTACTGAGTGCCACCTGGGTGCCCAGGTCTGTGTGGACACGTCTCTAGGGAGGTTCTCTAGGAGGCTCCTCATTTCCTCTGGTTTTCCTCCAAATCTCTGGTATTAAAGATGAGCCCAGATGGTGAATACATCTCCTGCCAAGTCATTGACATGAGTATTAGTAATAACTAATATTGAGAGTCCCTTGGACTGCCAGGAGATCCAACCAGTCCATCCTGAAGGAGATCTGTCCTGGGTGTTCTTTGGAAGGATTGATGCTAAAGATGAAACTCCAATACTTTGGCCATCTGATGGGAAGAACTGACTCAGTGGAAAAGATCCTGATGCTAGGAAAGATTGAAGGCAGGAGGAGAAGGGGACGACAGAGGATGAGATGGCTGGATGGCATCACCGACTTGATGGACACGAGTTTGAGTGAACTCTGGGAGTTGGTGATGGACAGGGAGGCCTGGCATGCTGTGATTCATGGGGTCGCAAAGAGTCGGACACGACTGAGCGACTGAACTGAACTGAATATTTACTGAGCACATAATGCACGCCAGGTGCTTCACAGGAATTCCTTCATTTAATACTCTACAACACCTTAGGAGAGTGTTCTCATCCATAGGCTCGTGTCCAGAAAAATAACTGAACCCTTGAGATGCTGACTTGTCCAGAATCAACGGTGTTGTGATTCAAACTCAGGTTCCTGAGATCACACGTTTATTAACAGTTGTTATGGGCCATTACCTTTTACGGGCTTCCCGGGTGGCTCAGATGGTAAAGCGTCTGCCTGCAATGCGGGGGACCTGGGTTCGATTCCTGGGTCAGGAAGATCCCTTGGAGAAGGAAATGGCAATCCACTCCAGCACTCTTGCCTGGAAAATCCCATGGACAGAGGAGCCTGATAGGTGACAGTGCATGGGGTCACAAAGAGTCAGACACGACTGAGCGACTGAACTGAACTGAATATTTACCAAGCTGAGACAGGAAAGGTATAACATTACACCTGCTCTCAGTAGAACTTGCCCCTATATTTACGTTTGATGTCTTCAAGGCCCTTAATTTTTGCTTCCTTTTTCTCCCTAAAGGCATCCTCTCTTCACTTAAGGTAACTATAGGCCTTCTTTTGGGCTTCCCAGGGGGTACTAGTGGTAAAGAAACTGCCTGCCAAGGTGAGAGACGTAAGAGACACAGGTTTGATCCCTGGGTTGGGAGGATCCCCTGGAGGAGGGCATGGCAACCCACTCCAGTATTCTTGCCTGGAGAATCCCATGGACAGAGGAGCCCGGAGGGCTGTAGTCCATGGGGTCGCGAAAGAGATGGACGTGACTGAACGACTGAGCGAGCACACACGCTCGCAGCCCTCCTATATTCTGTACCTCCCTACACTACGTATATCCCCTTCCTCTTGAGCCTCCATCCCACCTCGCTAGGTCATCACAGAGCACCAAGCTGAGCTCCCTGTGTTGTGCCTTTTTGTGTTTTATGGTTTTGGGGTGTCTTGGGCTGGTGACTGGTTGGAATATCTAGGTTAAGAACCTCCTCTCAAGGTTTCCTGTTTATCTGGAGAAGGTGTGTTCCAGAACCAATCACAGGAAGTGTGTTCTCTGGGTGATGTGAGTTATAGAAGAGGTGTCCCGGCCTCATCAGCTCCAGGAGCTGTGATTCTGGGACTCTGAGCCTATTCTGCCTGAGATTCCATTCATATACCATGAAAGCATGGCTGCCTTGATTGGCACCAGGGATGCTCCGATCACCAAGACAGACATTGTTCTGTCTTAGTGATCACAACGCAAAGTGGGAGACAGACGTTAAACCGAAAACTTCAGTGAAAAGTGGGCAGATCTCATCTCTCATTCGTCCTTTTCTGTCCTTCCTTTCTTCCTCTACTGACATACTAATTTTTCTCCCATCCTTTTGCTCCAAGGCTGCCAGACACCATGTATCTAGAACCATCCTTACACGCTTTTGCCAGTATCCCATCTTGGACTTTCCTATCTCACTTCTGCCTAGTGGGTGATTATTGTTTGGTCCAGCTCATTGCCAGCCAGAAATTCCATGGCTTGTGACCCATTTTTCCTCTGCCATTAGCCTTTTGGTCATTCCAAACACACAGGATTAGGAAAAGTGTCAAGAACAGAGACCAGCTGATAATCAGGTTCAGAGCCTCCATTAGTTAATTCACTTATTCATTCAGCAAGCATTGCATAGTCGGTATCTGCCAGGAACTGAGATATAAAAAACAAAAATACAGTTTCTGCAGAGTTAAAAATATATATATAAATGTCCAAAGGCAAGGACACCGTCTATCTTCTTCATGACTCTGTCCCTAGTATTTAACTCCTCAGCACAAGGCAGGAACTCAATAAATGCTGTGACTAAAACAATGATTTCGTATTTTGGCTGAAAAGACAGATATATAAAGGATGGTAATAAAGTGGGATGATCGTTTATTCAAAAAATGTTGATTGACTATCTCCTAAGTGCTGAATATCTCCTAATATGACAAGGAAGACCGATGCAGTCCTTGGCCTTTTGAGTCTTACAGTTAAAATTTTGCACCATAAGTATTACAGTTGTGATAAATAATGTGAAGAAGAGCAAGGTGATGAGTACTGTTGATGAGTACTGTTTTGTCATTTATTTTTTATTTACCTATTTATTTTATTTATTTGGCTGTGTTGGGTCTTAATTGCAGCACGTGGGATCTTTAGTTGGGGTGTGAGAACTCTTAGTGGCAGCAAGTGGGATCTCTAGTCCCCTGACCAGGGATCGAACCTGGGGACCCTGCTTTGGGAACATGGTCTTAGCCACTGGACCACCAGAGAAGGCTCTGACATGACTACCATTAATGTGTGCTATTATTCCCTAATGCCTAAGGAAGACAGGCCAGCTTCACCCCTTAGATCTAAAGATTTCCACATACTTACTTGCATAACCTCTGAGCAAGGCTAAGAGTCCCTGGCTGGAACTCTCAACTTGCCCACAATTTCCTAGTCTTTCCTTAACTTGTTCACTCACTACCTGCTTTGCAGAGGCAGTGTCTGAGCTCCAGCTCTCTGCATAAGTGAAATATGGTGGAACTTGGGGACAGAGAGGAAGGGAGCTTTAAGAGTAGCTTAACTGAGTTAATTGATCTTTATAAATGTCCTGGGCCAGAGGGAAACAAGTAATCCCATTATGAGCCTTAGCATCTTAGCTACTCACAATATAACAGGGCTCACACCCACTTGGGCATATGAATTTTCTTTATAGAAGAGTATGAGATATAAAAGCCACAGAAAATTGCCTGAAAAAAAAATGCATTAATTGGATTCTTGGCAAAAGACTGAAAAATGTCCTAGGCCGATGGAGCAAGTTATTTTTAGACAGTTTTATCCTAAAATATGTTGATGTCTCTGTGAATGAGTTCACTACACATGCTAAAAACTCCTTTTGGCCTGATCCTTATTAAAAATAAAATCTCCATTTTCCTTTTTATTACATAATAAAATGAAAAAGCTGTCTCCCAGTGCCGTCTCTTGGAGACAATCCTCAGCTGAAATGCCTTTTTCTGCTTCCATCTCTATGTTCTCCTTCATATGAGCTCCCTTCCTTCTTGTTTTTCTTTTGGGGTATGCCCTACTTTTGTAACCTAAAGACATTAATAGCAATTTAAGTTGTTTATACCACCATTCATGTAGTATTTTAGTTGTCCCCGTTTTTAACCCATGAGCTCAACCTTATGACTCAGCAGATTGCCTACACATCAGCCCTCTGCTCTTTTTCGAATGAAAAAGTTGAGGACCAACACTTTATATGGCATTGCAAGGGTTAAAGTCACTGGTAGTTACAGAGATCTGACTTTGTGATAAGAGGCTGGCCAGTGATTAGAAGACTTCACCTACTTGGTCTTAAAGTGGAATTAGTCCAGATGGTGCCAATGGGAATTAAGGGCTGCATGGTCCTGGAGCAAACACAATGCCTGTCTTATGGATGCTCTTAATCTCAGAGGTAAATGAGGGACATAGGGCTTTCTGAGGCCTGGCTACACATTCCGTGGTGATTATAATACCAAATACTCATGATTCAAAGTGACTGGTTATCAGATACTAGAAACATCTTGTAAATCATTCAAAGATTTAAAGTCTGCTTAATGGTCCCATGGATTGAAACTAGTGAGTTTTAAAGTCATTTATTATATTTCTGAGGTTGTATCTATAGTTTTGAACAATCTTGGTCATATATATCACTGAAAGTAAAGACAAATTTACTTCTTTTAGAAAGCACAGCATGTGTGTGTGTGTATATGTATATATATACATATATGCACAGCATGTTCTGTTTATTTTGCTTGCAGAAACTCTACTATGCATTATTGTTGTTCAGTTGCTAAGTCATGCCAGACTCTTCTGTGACACCACAGACTGTAGCCCTCCAGGCTCCTCTGTCCATGGGATTTTCCAGGCAAGACTATGGGAGTGTGTTGCCATTTCTTTCTCAAGGGCATCTTCCTGACCCAGGAATCGAACCTGTGTCTCCTGCATTGGCAGGCAAGTTCTTTGCCGCTAAGCCACCAGGAAAGTCCTTCTACTGTGTCCATCCTAGACAAATTTCAGGAACTCTGTGCAGACAGGCATAGAGTTAGAGTGCTTCCTTCTTTATGTTTCTAGAAACCTAGAATTTGACATCAGAGTTAAAGTAGATTCTCAGTATACAGATTGCATTAAAATCCAGAGGCCCTCTGTACTGACATGATCCTGCCTTTTGAATTATTCCCTACACAATTAATTGTCTGATGACAGGAAGAATCAGTTTCCAGTCTTGAGGTGTAAGCTCAAATCTCTGATAAAATGCGCATTGTCTGACTGAAACATTCTTTATATTTCTACCATACATTTTAACTTTAATGCAAATAAAGATTCTGAGAGATCGTGACCTAGAGAAAAGAGGTGAACTGGGGTTACTGGGTTGCTATGGGGTAATAATGAGGAAAGATTCGCTGAGGGTGGAAATGAATCAATCCTGTTGTCGTTCATTCGCTAAGTTGTGTCAGACTCTTCACAGCCCCATGGGCTGCAGCACGCCAGGCTTCCCTGTCTTTCACTATCTGCCGGAGTTTGCCCAAACTTATGTCCATTGAATCAGTCCTGACTTTGCCTAACTCAACAGTTAAGCATGGGATAGCCTTGCTCTCAGTCATGAATCTAGCACAATTCCTTCAAAAGGAGGAGCTTCCAAACTGTGCTATAGCTAGGATGAGAATCTTAGGCCAGCACCCATTTCTGGAGGCCCCATCTGTGGGCATCACCAGTTTATGTCAGTGTGGGCAAATCAAAATGACTTCTTTTCAGAAATCTTAGGTCTTTGCATCCATCACTTATTCTTCATGGCTAACTTTCTTGCTTTTGGTTATATTAACTCTCGAGGAGGAGTGATGCCTGTGAAGTCATAGAGTTTGCATGTAGAGTTTTCTTTTCTTGTGATGTCTTTGTCTGGCTTTGCTATCAGGGTAATGCTGGCTTTAGTACAGCAAGTTGGAAAGTATCCCCTTATGTCTGGTTTTTTTTTTTTTTTTTTTAGGGAAAATTTATGAAGGATAGGTCTTCTTTTTTAAACATTTAGTAGAATGTACCGGTGACACCACTGGACCTGGGCTTCTCCTTCTGGAATGTTTTCTGATAACTACATTGTAGAGAAAAAGGATGTAGATTAGTGGTTGTTTGATGACCATCAGCTTGTGGCTGATTGCCTAGTAACTGCTAAGGAGCTGAGGGGGACAAAAATATGCTAAAATCAGCTCGTGGTAATGGTTGCACAACTGTCGGAATACACTAAAAACATTGAACTTTATGGTATGTGAATTATATTTTAGCAAAGCTGTTTAAAAAACAAGTATTGATTCTGTTCATCATTTCTACTGCTTCTGTTTTCAGTATATTATTAATTTCTGCTTTTTTTCTTTCTTTTAAATTTCATTAGGTTTGTCCTTCTTTCCTAGCGTTAAGATGTAAATTTAATTCACTCATTTTTAATTGGTTTACTTAAAGTTATATATTAACCTTTGACAACATTCTAGCTACATTTAACAATTTATTGAAGTAATACTTCTATTCTGTTGCAAATATTTTATAATTGTCATATATTTCTATGCCTCTAAAATTACAACTTCCAAATTCATAAAATATATGAATATTTTGCAAAGTCTATTATGATTTCTGGTTATCCCCATGAGTCATTTAGGAGCACATGTAAAAGTTTTCTAAGTATGTGTTTGTGTTTATTATCTTTTGGTGGATTTTTATTTTTAATATTATGTGGAGAATCCCAGGGACGGGGGAGCCTGGTGGGCTGCCGTCTATGGGGTCACACAGAGTTGGACACGACTGCAGCGACTTAGCAGCAGCAGCAGTGCTCAATAGGACTTGCCTGGTGGCTCAGATGGTAAAGTCTACAATGCGGAAAAATCCTCTGGAGAAGGAAATGGCAACCAAATTTATTTTTATTAGTGTTGTTGGAGAAGGCAATGGCACCCCACTCCAGTACTCTTGCCTGGAAAATCCCATGGACGGAGGAGCCTGGTAGGCTGCAGTCCATGGGGTCGCAGAGAGTCGGACACGGCTGAGTGACTTCCCTTTCAGTTTTCACTTTCATGCATTGGAGAAGGAAACGGCAACCCACTCCAGTGTTCTTGCCTGGAGAATCCCAGGGACAGGGGAGCCTGGTAGGCTGCCGTCTATGGGGTCGCACAGAGTCGGACACGACTGAAGTGACTTAGCAGCAGCAGCAGCAGCGTTTTTGTGCCTGAAGTTCTGTTTTGCCTTATATTGATATTGTTACTCAAAATTTCTTTGGTTATCAATTGACTGATACCACTTTTCCCATAATTTTTGATATTCTGTGTGATTGTGTTTCGATTTTGCTTAGGATTTCTTCAAACAGCAAGTAGTCGGGTTAAAAAAAATCAGTCTGTTAATCTCTGTCATTTATTAGACAAATTTATTCCATTTTCATTGCTATAATCACTGATATATTTGAACTTATTTCTACCACATTTTTTTTTTGCTATTTTTATGGGATTTAAATATATGTATATATATCTTCATTCTTCCATGTTCTTTTTGGACAAAGTTGTGTTTTTGTTATTGTTATTGTTGCCATTGTTCTCTTAAATACTATCCATGCATCTTTTTTCTCTGGTATGTTGGTTTGGAAGTATTTATATTATTTTAACTTTATTACTTTTATTATTTTAACTATCATCTCCAATCTTTGACCATAATATTTTTACCAAAGTCTAAATTTAGTCAAGAAATTTTGGAATCTTACAAACTTCCTGGGCATATTTAAATACTCATTAAACAACCACTTTCTGGAGATTTTAAACTTTGCCTCAAAATTGCTAAAATAGCTTTTAAGATAGTTGATTAAATTAATCAACCCAGTTTGTTAATATTTTGTCTACCACTATTTCTTGAATCCCATGCCCTCCCTCTGGGTCCATTTTTTTTTTTTGAAACTTAAATACAGTTTTAATATTTGTATTCATCAGCATCAATTGATGGTAAACTCTCTTGTTCTTTCTTTATGTATCTAAAGCCACCTTTATTTCTCTTCTTTTTTTTTTTAATGATAGCTTGTCTGGGTATGAAAGTTTAGACTGAGATAATTTCACTTAGCATTTTAAGGATCTTATTCTTTTATTTCCTGGTATCTACTGTTGCTGCCAATTTGTCAGTCCTTTGTAAGTAATCTACCTTTTTCCACTAGTCATTGTAAGATTCTCCCCCTCCTTTTGTTCTCAGTCATTTGTATTCTCACTACATTTGTTACTTTGTAGTAATTAATACTTATTTATGCCTCTGGGTCCTTACACTTAATTTTTACTCTGAGGACTCATGTCTTTCTTCAGTTTTGGAAAAACATTAGCAAATCTCTCTTCTAATATTGCTTTCCTACCTTTCTGGGAAATTCTACTAAATAAATTAGACATTTCCACTAACCCTCTAAGATATTTAACTGTTTTGTCATATTTCTCTTTGAATTTTGTGATGCAGTCTAGTAAAATCCTCAGGGTTATCTTCCAGTTCCCTGGTTGTTAAACAAAACGTCTTCACGTCTAAATTTTTTACACTGTCTCTTTGAGATCTATCAATTTTGTCTCATTTCTTCCTGATTTTGCTGGCCAATTCTGTGTTCTATTTTTAGTGGATGCTATTCTTTCGCTATGTCCTTTATCATCCTGAAAGTCTCTGTCAGGTTACTCTTGTACTTTAATTTTTTTGGCTAAACGTATATCCTTTATATTGATTTATATTGGCTCTCTGTCTTAGCATTCTATTCTTTGGTTTTGGTATCATGGTTTCTGGGGTCATTTTGAGAAGGAATTTTTTTCTTTTTGTTTTTTCCCTTCTCTGCTTATCCCTCTCTCTCTAGTTTTTAGAATTGCCTCCATTTGGCTTCTTGGGGCTTGTTGACCAAAGAACTCTGATGATACAGATTCAGGGCTCACACACCTCAAGGTTTACGGCTTCAAGTGGTAAGGTTTATAGCCAGTTGCTGGAGATGAGAATGTTTTTATGCTCTACCAATTCAAAGAGACAATATTCCCAGGCCACAGTCAGCAGAGCTTTTCTCAGCCTTTATTATTATTATTACTATAATTTTTTTTAATAAAGGGAAGTTCCCCCCAGTCTCCAGCTTCAGTGCTGTTGCCACTTTGTATAGAGTAATTTTAATTACCATAATGCAGATGAGCAAAATTCCCAGATATGTTTGCTTGTTTCCTGCCCCAGAAGCAGGTCCAGAACTTTGTGCCACATGCTACCGCTGACCTTGCTTTTCTGGCCTGCATACCTGGTCCATGTAGGTGTCTACTGTGTTTTGGACCTGCTTACATCGATTTTACTTTTTTGATTATACTTTGCCTATCATTGTACTTATTTGAAGGGGGAAGGATTGCGTATACAAAGCATGTACTTACTATTATACTATTAATGGTGATGTGTAGTTCTAGGGTGAGTGGGCTTCAGGAGTTGCATCTCACAGGCTCTAAAGCAAAGGCTCAGTAGTTGTGGCGCAGGGGGTTTGTTGCTTCATGGCATGTGGAACCTTCCTGGACCAGGGATTGAACCCATATCCCCTGCGTTGGCAGGCAGATTCTTAACCACTGGGCCACCAGGGAAGTCCATAAACACTTTCTTAATGCTTTCTTAAACTCTGGAGCAGTTTTGTCCAACAGCAATAAAATGCAAGCCACATATACGTTTTTACATATTCTAGCAGCTACACTAAAAATATGTTTAAAAAAATGGGCAAAATGAAATCTCATAATATATTTTACTTAGCCCAATATTATCATTTTAAAATAAAATCAACATAAAATTATTAATACAGGATCTTTATTCTTTTCACACTAATTCTTTGAAATCTAGTGATTATTTTATATTCAGCAGCACTTCTCAGTTCAGAGGAGCCATATTTCAAATGCTCAACAGCCACCTATAGCTAGTGGCTGCCACAATGGATGGTGCAAATTTATGGTATTTATAAGATAACAATAAATCTAATATCACCACTACCACTTTGGACTTTTTAAACTTTTTTTTGTTCCAAGAATTTCATCGAGTAATTAAGAACACAGCAAGATTTAGATGCCCTCAAAAGCTGTCTGGTCCTCTACAGTACACTTGTCATCACAGTGCTGGTATATTTGGAAAACTGTTCTCATTTGCTTTTTCTGAATCGAGGGAAGACAGCGAAAAGTCTTGTGTGGACAAATTTACAATGGAAATAAGACCGTCTTTCCACCTTGCAAAACTGGCTTATGAAAAATCAAAGTTTTGGTGTTTTCTGAGACAGGAAATGAGAATATATAGTGTTTTGAAATGGTCAGTACATTAACTACCTAATGAATTAAGAAGTTAAACTCCATTTACTCCCCCAAAGCACTTGAAGGTGCTAGGAAGAGTTAGAAGAGTAAAGTATAATGGAGTTTTATGAGTTTATATGGATTTTTTGGGTTAAGATTAATTTTCAACTCCCCCAAGGCAAAGGATATTTGGCTTTTCTGAGAGGTGTCTCTAGTGGTAAAGAACCCACCTGCCAATGCAGGAGATATAAGAGACCTCGGTTCTATCCCTGGGTCGGGAAGATCCCTGGAGGAGGGCATGGCAACCCACTCTAGCATCCTTGCCTGGAGAATCCCATGGACAGAGGAGCCTGGCGGGCTACAGTCCCTGGGGTCGCAGAGAGTTGGGCAGGACAGAGCGACTAAGCACACACACAGTGCTTTTGATAGGCTGTTTACAGTCTGACATCCCAGGCATTTCAGGCAGCGAGGCAGGTCTGACCTCCTTGCCCCACTGTGGACATTAACAAACCTTGCTATTTCTCCGGGAAAGTAATCCTTTCAAAGCACTTGGTTACGTCGCTAGATCACTTGGTTTCCAAACCATGGGACCACCTGCTCTTAAGATCTCGAAATCACACTTTATAGAATTGTTTATTTTTACAGCTTAGAAACATCGGTAGTTCATCAACTTTCTGATTTTATGGCCAATTTTTAGAGGCACTCGTTTGCCGCATCTTTTGAAACTCCTTTCTTCATGGGGAGTGGTTTTCCCCAGGAATTCCCAAGCATGCCATATTTAACGAGCACAATACCAGTAATTACATTAGTACACAGCTCTTTCCTCTCTGGAATCTCTAAATAGTTTCCAGATTGGTGCAGGGGGTGGGGGGGTGGAGTTGGTTTTCCAAAGCTCCTTGTGGAGGAAGAAGGGGAAGGCATTAGCTTCCAGTCGAGATAGCAGGGAGTGAGGCTCCGGACAGGACTGACTCGTTCCCTGAGTCTCTCAGTCCATCTGTGCTGGAACATTTCCGTCCTGACCGGAGGTTCCCCCGAGCTGAAATGCACCTATTTGGCGAAGATTCCTCTTCTGCTGGCTGGGGAGCCATCGTGCTGTCATTACAGCTGGACGTGACAGGTTCCAGGAATCCAGAATCTGTGCTCAACATGATGGGAAGCGTTTTTATGTCCAAGCATCAGGAATGTGTTACCTCCCACATTAGGAGGAAGCAGTACTGCCCCAGCCCCAGCTCTTCTCAGTTACCAGGATCTACTGCTCCCCGTGGCATTTAATATATCCTAAAGGAATAGTAAATGCCATATGGCAGTCCATCCCAAAGGAAATCAGTCTTGAATATTCATGGGAAGGACTGATGCTGAAGCTGAAACCTCAATACTTTGGCCACCTGATGCGTAGGACTGACTCATTGGAAGAGACCCTGATGCTGGGAAAGATTGAAGGCAGGAGGAGAAGAGGATGACAGAGGATGAGATGGTTGGATGGCATCACCGACTCAATGGACATGAGTCTGAGCAAGCTCCAGGAGTTGGTGATGGACAGGGAAGCCTGGCGTGCTGCAGTCCATGGGGTCGCAAAGTCGGATATGACTGGGCCACTGAACTGACTGAAGCATGTTACACACTTGTTCATTTTCTGCCTCTGTGCATGAGCATGTAACCTCTATGAGATCCTGAGCTTTGTCTGGTTTGTTCACAGGTGTGTTTCCTGCCCAGGCACTTAGTAGGATCTCAGTAAACCTTTATTGAATGAAAGGATGCATTGACATGCTGGGACGCTGCCTTCTTTCAAATAGTGACATGGGGTTAGGGGAGGCTAGACTGAGGTCACAGCGCTGTGGTCTGTGAGCTGTGCGATCCTGAGCAAGCTCCCTGGATTTCAGGTGTCTTGTGTATGAAACGGAGCAGCAATATGTATCTTATAGGCTGACTGAGGATTTGATGGTGTCAAATGCTCGAACAAGCCCAGAACCTGGCCTGCAGTAAGCACTCAACAAAGCGTGGCTATTTGGAAAAAAACGCATTACTATTCCAGTGGGTCCTGACGTGGAAAGTTGTTAGAACTCAGAACCCTCCCTTCAACCATGCAGTTTAAGCCTCAGGGCTAAGTCACACTCCTTCATGGGTCAGGGCAAAAGCCTGGGCCTGTCACAGGTCCCACAGTCTCTAGGGCAGTAGAATATGCTTAGGGATTTTCCCATATTGACACAGTCTTCAAGAATAACCTTGTTCCATATACAGGGGCCATAGGCTGGGTTGTACCTTGCCCAGTGGGGGCAGCTGCTAAGAAGGGGCGGGAGCACGTGGCTTTCAATAGACAGAAGGGTAAAAATTTGATTCAGCTCTCCCTGGCTGGCTTTGCTAAAAGGCGCTTTGCCCTTATTTGAACAGGGTGAGACATGGGTGGGTGGGCAGCAGAGAGAAAGTCTGGGGCGGGGTCCTTCCTAGACTCCTGTAGCAGTAGCTAGTGCTGAAATAGCAGAGTCAGAGTGGCAACAGCAACTCACAGCCCAGCCCCTCATCATCAGAAAGAGAGATACCTGGGCACTCCAGCTGCTACTCCCCCTGGATCCTCCTGGAGGAGGCGCACCTCTGAAAAGCAAGTGAGTGTTAAGTGCATACTCTTATCTGCTTCTCCAAGCACAGAGAGAACACTCTAAGGCTCACTTAAAATAAGTGGCATTGCAAGAATGCAATATTAAGCCGATAAGCATTCCAGAAAGCTCCAGGAGTAGGCAGATGCGGGATCACTTCAAAACCAGCTAACAATATAACGTAATAAACGAGACAAAGATGTGACAAGCCCACTTCGGAGCTGTTTGTAGTTCCGCGTGTGAGCTACTGTTATTATGACTGATGCTCAGGCTTTGTTTTACAGATTAAGAAAAGGGAACTAAAAGGATTTCAGAAGCAAGGTGTGCAAATAAAGATTCCTATTAAAACACGTATGTGCATGCACGGGTGTGCGTGTACCCATACACACATGCATGTGCACGCACACATATGCACACACCCTGCCTTTGCAAGGTTCTCATCCTCTGACTCCTGCACAGAGAGTGGCCTTAGGGAACCCTGACCCTACAGACTCTGCCCACTCTCAGCTCCCCTCAGCTGACCCCTGTGCAGGAATGCTAGGAATGCCCTCCCATCTACCCACATCACAGGCTCCAATCCCAGGGCCTGGAGCATTCTTCCCTAGGCACTATGCGGTGATCCACTTTCTACTGCCTCTAAATGTCTGTGACAGTTCGGGCTATCCGGTTTCTATCATTGGAAATTTGTTTCTGTAACTAGAAGAGTGGGATAAACCAGTACCTTCACTCTACTCCCTACCTGCTCACCAAGCCCAACAAGGTAGGAGCTGTGCCCTGTGGTCCTTGCAAAGAGGGTCGTAAATCCTCACACTCCCTCTTCCTCTGATGGAAGGTCTCTGAGAGGCCTCCCGAGGACAGAGACGGGACTCAAGGGGTAGAAAAGCAGCATTTCAGAGCTTCCGCAGGGCTTCCTGCAGCCGGCTAGGATTAGCTGGTCCTGACAGATCCAGGGTTTCTGGACCAGGGGTCCCAGGCAGCCTGAGGGTGAGTGGGGCTGGGGCTGGGGAGGACGGGTGAAGATACTTGACCCTTGACACTGTTCACAGCATTGATGCACAAATTCGACAGCATAGAATTCCCCTGTGTTCGTGCTGAATGGTCATGCTGTCCTCAGAAAACACGTTTGTTCCTGGATGTGGTGGTAGATCACATGAGTTTAAAAAGCAACGGTCATTTCTGGAAGTTGTGAGTGTGCGCAGTGTGTGTGTGTGCAATCAGCAAGCCCCCCTTCTCTGGCCCACGTTCGAGACCCCCCAAGGAGACTGTGCTTCAAAGCCTCTCCCAGACCCCAGGCAGTCAGAGAATTCACTGAGCTCTGAGTACAAGTCACGCTCTATGGAAATGAATCAGTCCCCACCCCCTGGAGGCCACAGGCTGCCAGGAAGGCAGGGGAGACAAAGGCAGAGGTGCCCAGTGAGGGGGGCCGCAGGGGAGGCTGATGGCTCCAGCTTAGATGAATAACATGATTGCAACACGGATGTGAAAGCTAATTCTAGAAAGAAATTCCTCTCTCCTGGAGTATAAACAATTTCCTGTAACTATTTTATTGAGAAATCTAATCTCATGAGTGGTTTTTTTTTTGTCCTTTTCCTGACTAATTTGTTTTTCTGCATTTAGCATGTGTGTGTGTGTGTGTGTGCAACTGTCACTGAGGTTGCCATGTACACAGGGCCCGCTCAGGGGGAACTCAGCAGAGCCTGACTTGAGCCCCAGGCCATGTCTACCCTTCCCTGACCCTCCCAGCGCCGCCACACCCCTACACACACACACTATACCACACACTTCAAATGCACAGCACACACACACAGTCCTACACACATCCCACCACACATACACACATCCCGATACACACACAGATCCGACACACACATACACACACACATCCCGACACATACCATACACACCACACCCCACATACCCCCAGATACCACACCACACACACACACACACCACAAACCAACACACATCCCACCACACACGCACACATCCTGACACATTGCATATACACATACCACACCCCACACACCCCCAGATACCATACCACACACACACTCAACCCCACAGCCCTACACACATCACACCACACACACACACATCCCGACACATACCATACACGCACACCACAACCCACACACCCCTAAATACCACACCACACACACACACCACAGACCGTCACACATCTCTACACATACCATATCAACACACCACACCACATACATCCCCCAAATACTATACCACACACACACACACATGTCCCATGCCATACCACACACCCACACCCCAAATACCACATCACATGCACACACACACACACACCCCTCACCCTTCACACACGGGCACCCCACACCCTACACCACTGCAGGGCAGTGGCGCCTGTGGTCCTCCGGCCTGGGATCGTGGGGACAGAGGACACGGGCAGCTGCTTTTCCCCTGGGACAGTTTATGGTTGAGAGCAGCCCTTGGGGTTTCTGGGATCCGCTGTTATTCCTCTTCATACCTTTACTTCAAAGTTGACTAGGAACTTAATGATCCTTAAGATTCACTTGGAAAGTACATAGGAAGTCAGGGTTTTTGTGTTTTATTTTTTTACTTTTCCTAAAGGGTTAAAATCACGGCAGGTAGGAGCCGACCATCAGTCCCCTGGATGAGGCTGGGTTGCCCGTGTACCTTTGCCAGTCTCTCCGTGGCTCCCCTTCCTCAGCCTCGTGGGGAGTCAGCTTGGAGGTGGTTTCCTCGGCCGCACTCTGAGCCCACCTTTCTTAGGCTGTTCTCCCCCTGCCTAGCCTCTTGCACTCTGTCCTTTAACCTCCTGAAAATGCCCTCCTGGTTTGACTCACCTTTGCCCCCTGACCTGAAAGAGTAACCCCTTTCTGGTCACCCCCTCCATCTGCTGCCTAGAGTCCAACCCCTTCCTGAAAGCATTGCTGGAATTCCATCTTCTTCATGAAGCCTGCCCTAGTCACCTGCGCCTGAACGGCTCACCTCTCAGCTTGCGGAGGACTCTCTGTCCTCAAGTGGGGCTCACCTCATTCATTTATTTGACAAATATTTGTTGAGCAGCTAGTATGCACCGAATAAACACTACACTCTCCGTGTGGGAGATACAGTGATGGATGAAGCTTTCTGCCCTGCTGTTGGTCCCCAGACGCTCAGATGTTCTTTGCTCGGGAAGACTGGATCTAATCGTTCTTTCTACCCCCCAGAAGGTACGAAGAATTCAGTCCAATCTACTGAACTGATTAACCAATGAAGTCATTATTTCTTTCGTGTAATGCCATACAGAATTTGAGTCAACACTATAAATGACCTTTCTCAATAACCAAAGCTGACTGTGGAAAGAAGAGGAATACATTTCCTTCTTATGAAAAACAACATGTGATTGTTTTCTGTCTCAAACGCAGAATCCTGGTTTTATCAAACACATCTCAGAGAAACACCCCAGCCCTCAAGCCAGACAGCAGTTGTAAACATCTCCCCTTCCTGCTCAGAGGCTGTGGAATCTCAGAGCCTGAGCTGTGAAATGCCAGTTCTCTTCTCCCACCCCAGGAAGGAAACCGAGCCCTGAGGGTATTCGTCTCTAGACTCTCTGGGTGATGATGACTGGTGCAGGACAGGGACTTAGCTCAGCCCACAAACCAGGAGCAGGAAGGTTAGAAAAAGACAGATGGGACTCAGAGGAGAGGGAACACAATTCTTAGTGACCCACAGTCTGGATGCTAGAAGCATAGTTATGGTTAGACACATTGCTTCATTACTGACCTTGTTCTTTGACACAGATTCTCCTGTGTATACTGCGTCTTTTTCTAACCAATTCCTCCTTCCTACCAGCACAGCTCATACTAGAGGATGCCAAATGGCACGTATACCAGTGTTTTTCTACAGCTTAAGACCTCGTCAACACTCTTGATGCCTTTTGAAAAAACAAATGACATCAGCTGCGTCCTTCCTGATAACCACACAAGTTTAAAGGAACACCGAAGTTTTGTTTATAAAAATACACAGATGATTAGGTAACCAATGAGACCTATATTCTCACCATACTTTCTTACAGACTCAAAAATTTCAGCCCTGGTTGTAACCTTCCTGAAGCTTTGTGGTTTATTGGACAACCTGGCGA
This sequence comes from Budorcas taxicolor, assembly GCF_023091745.1. Taxonomy (NCBI): domain Eukaryota; kingdom Metazoa; phylum Chordata; class Mammalia; order Artiodactyla; family Bovidae; genus Budorcas; species Budorcas taxicolor. The sequence goes on from NC_068920.1 coordinate 15,752,411, forward strand.
AAATTCACACTTACCTACCTGAGGGTTGGGTGTGCATTTTAAGGTGTCAGGGCATAAGGAGTTCTGTGCTGAGGTGAAAGAAGTCACATGGAATAGGCTTCCTGTCTTAAATTAGCATTAGGCATAGGCTTCTGGGGGACCCCTTGACATCAGGTGACCACAGTGCTGGAGTAATAGCGGTCACAAACCCACGATGGCTGGGGAGGAAGCTGAACAACGCTCCCATCTGGCTGAGGTTGTTAACGCCCTGGCTGGGGAAGAACTGCATCCCCTTTCTGTAATCCTGAACTGGGCAAATCTGTGGGTTTCTGAGAAACCCCAGTTTGTGGGGCTAAATATTAATAATAAAAGACTGTCTTAGACAGGTCTACACTTACACTGAGTGATGACCCACCATGAGGGCCCTGCTAATTGATCGTAGGTCTGACTGAGTCAAACCATAGGAATCTTATGGTTTTCTGTGCTCACGTCCACTGGCATGCGGGCTTGGTCAGTTTCTTCTGCACCACACATTCCTTCCTCCTACCAATATCAGCAAGAGCTGGGCTATGGACTAGATGTTTGTGTGTCTCTGAATTGGTATGTTGACTCCCTAATCCACATGGTGATGGTATTGGGTTGGCCTACCCAGTATGCGGAGGTGGGACCTAAAGAGGTGGTTTGGTTTAGATGACGTCCTGAGGGTGGAACCCCTATGGTGGGATTAGCACCCTTATGAGAAGAGACTACTTCTCCATCATCTGAGGACACAGCGAGAAGGGAGCCCTATGCAAGCCAGGAAGAGAGCCCTACTAGATACCAAACACTCCAGCAACTTGATCTTGAACTTCCCAGTCTCCAGAGCTTTGAGAAATAAATGTCTGCTGTTTAAGGTGCCCAAGCTATGCTATTTTCTTATAGTAGCCCAAGCTGACCAAGACAAGCTGTCTGTTCTTGAAAAGGAAATAGCTCAGACCCACCTCTTTCAAGCACACTGCTCTCCTTTTCTCTTTGTGTGTTAGTCGTTCAGTCGTATCCGACTCTTTGCAACTTCATGGACTGTAGCCCGTCAGGCTTTTCTGTCCATGGAATTCTCCAGGCAAGAATACTGGGGTGGACTACCATTCCCTTCTCCAGAGGATCTTCCTGATCCAGGGATCAAACCCTGGTGTCCTGCATTGCACGCAGATTCTTTAGTGTTTGCACTATAGGGAAGTCCCTCTTTTCTCTTTATTCACCTAATAATTGTAGCATTTACTGAGCATCTTTTTCTCTCCTTTTGTCTTTTTATCTGTCCCAATATCCTTTTCCACCTCACTGCGTGTCTTTTCTGCTTCTACATAATCACCTGGATAAATCCTACTGCATATATGTGAAGATTCAGCTCAGGTATCCCCTCCTACATGAAGCCTTCCCTGCTCTCTTCTTCACCTGAAGCTGGATTCAGGGCTGATTCTACACCACTCCCACCCTCCCCTCACCAGTATCACCCCATCGTGGTTTCTACCAAAAGCTCTATTCCTCTGAGTTTTACTCTTTACTGTCCTTCACTAAGCTGAGCTTCTCATTGAAGGCAAGGGTATATGCTGCGCTCCAGGAGTAGAGCCTAGAGCAACAGGCATAGAAAACGCTTGTTAAGTGAAAGATGTTTTCCAGTGAAATCCTTGGAACAGGAAGTTAAGCTGTTGACACAAAGTAGGGCCGGTGTGCAGGGAAGGAGGACATGGGGTGGCGGCGGGGGTGAGGGGGAGTAGTTTGCTGGGCAAAGACTAGGGAGCCATCGATGTTTAGCATGAACCTCAAAGTCAGACTGCTGCCTCAAATGTGGCTGGAATCATTGAGATGAAAGACTCCATGCTGCCAATGTAGGGGGTGTGGGTTCGATCCCTGGTTGGGGAACTAAGATCCCACGTGCCCTGCAGTGCAGGCAAAAGATGGAAGAAAAAAGAAAAAAAAGATGAGGTCATTAAGTTGGGCCCTAATCCAATATGACTGGTGTCCTTATAAAAAGGGGAAACTTGGCCACAGAGACAGATACACATGAAGGGAGGTAATGTGAAGACAAAGGGAGAACATTACCAACAAGACAAGGAATGCCCGAGGCTGCTGGAAGCGGGAGAAAATAATGGAACAGATTTGCCCTCCCAGCCTCTGTGTGTGTGTGTGTGTGTGTGTGTGTGTGTGTGTGTGAGTTACTCAGTCGTGTCTGACTCGTTGCGAGCCCGTGGACTGAAGCCCGCCAGGCTCCTCTGTCCATGGGATTCTCCAGACAATACTGGAGGGACTTGCTGTGCCCTCCTCCAGGGGATCTTCCCGATGCAGGGACTGAACCTGAGCTCTTAGGTCTCCTGCATGGGCGGGGGGGTTCCTTACCACTAGTGCCACCTGGGAAGTGCTCCCAGCTCTCAGGAAGAACCAACCCCGCAGGCACCACGATCTCAGTGTTCCAGCCTGCAGAACCGCGAGGAAGGAAATTTCTGTTGTCGAAGTCACCCTGTTTGTGGTACTTGGTTAACCACAGCCTTGGGAAGCTAGTACAAACTTCTCTTATCAGACTTTGAATTACCTGCAGACAGGGACTTGGAGTTATTAATCCCGGGATCCCTAGCACCTGGCAACCTCACTGGATGTTTGCAGAAATCTGAGGATCAATTCCCTAGGACAGAGGCTTGAAGTGCCCTCTAAGGCAAGCTTTGCTCAGGCTTTAAGCTGGAAGACAGAGGCTACAAAGGACAGAGAACAGAAAGGCTGGAATCAGTAGACAATGGAATTTTGCCCAAGCTTTTACCATCACTGCCCACCCTCCACTCCCAAATCATGATACTTCTTTCTCTGTACAGAGACCCCTAGCAAGATTCCAAGATCCAAGAAGTCCATTTGTGTTTAAAACCATCACAAACAAGGATGAGTGAGAACACCCTGTCCTTGCGCTGGGTCCTGCCCCCATTCCTACCCTGGGGTTTGGCTACACCACAATTGCATAGGAAACTCTTGTTTCTTATTATTTAAAGGTTAACTTGAAATTCATTTCTGATGAGAAAACTCACAGAACTCTGGAGAGCTGTGCTTGAGTAAATGTTTTACCTTAGATTAGCCTCCAATTCCAAAAGCTTTGAAAGCTATAAAACTGGAGTGATGGATTTATGTGGTTCCCTGACCAATTCAGATATTTGTAATAAGAATAAAAGAGCAAAAGATAGCACAACCTCAGATTTTTTTCCCTTTACTCAGCTGAAAATTAAACCAGACAGGCAATTACCAAGGTTTTGCCATAATATATAATATGTGTACACCACATTTATGGCGTATTTCATATTACATGGTTATTATTCTGCATTTTCATCCAATCATCTTATTAGCTCTGGCATTTTTATGTGGTGAATGACTGCAAGCTAGAAGTCAAGTGAGAAAGGCACTGGAGGAGAAATAAACACAAACTCAATAAAATAGGGCCCATTAAAAAGTGTGACCACCATGACAATGGACCACAACTGGCGAGGTTGACTATGAACTTTTGAAGACTGGGAAAATACTAAGGTGAGAAACACCATCTCTAATACCATTTTTCCTACTCCAGTTCTGTAATTCATCCTAATATGACACACAATCATTCCTTACTTGTCTTTCTCAAGAATCATGGTTAGATGGCTTTGTGAGTGGTTTTGTAATGTTCTATGACTCCTGAGAGTCCCTTGGACTGCAAGGAAATCCAACCAATCCGTTTTGAAGATCAGTCCTGGGTGTTCTTTGGAAGGAACGATGCTAAAGCTGAAACTCCAGTACTTTGGCCACCTCATGCAAAGAGCTGACTCATTGGAAAAGACTCTGATGCTGAGAGGGATTGGGGGCAGGAGCAGAAGGGGACGACAGAGGATGAGATGGCTGGATGGCATCACCGACTCGATGGATGTGAGTTTGAGTGAACTCCAGGAGTTGGTGATGGACAGGGAGGCCTGGCGTGCTGTGATTCATGGGGTCGCAAAGAGTCTGACACGACTGAGCAACTGAACTGAACTGAACTGATGCACTTAACTAAAAAAAAAAAAAAATCACAAGAGGAGAGTATCATGCTAAAACATATTTTTAGATATAAAATATATTTAAATATATATTTTTAAACCTTAGAGAATGCCATTGTATATTCTGACATGTTATTAGAGGAAAATGAAACTGCTCTATTAAATTCTAAAAATAAACTTGGATCTATTTTTTATAGCTCATTCAACTGATTTTCTAACTTATGAGTCATTTGGTACTTTTGGTGTTTGATGTCATTTACTTGAAGCTAAGTTGAATCCTATTTTGGGTATATAAGCAAAGAAATGAAGGATTATAGTAAATCAGCCTGCTACTCAGACTAAAAAAATATTTTTCCTAACAGTGTTTTGTCTATCATTTCTTTTGCCTTCTTTCCTCTTTCTAAATTTCCAAACTTCCTTTGTCTTTTCTTCTGGAGCTAAAGTTTTGTTTTCTTTGGTTTCTTTCTTTCTCACTTGCTCTAACTTCCCCCCTGTTTCCTTCTGGAGTTAATGTCACCATCAACACTTGGAAGTCTGGAGTTTTCCATCCTGAGGATAAATATTGCTCAGCCAAGCAGGTTTGAGGGTAAAATCCAAGTTCTTAATCATATTCTAAAAAGTAGGATTGGTAGAGAAAAGCTCTGCTTTTTTTCCCCCAGTGTAGGAGAAAGTGGTCATGTGAAGTATATTAAAACTGAAGGATCTAGATACCACTTATTGGCACCATAACTTACACACAAGTTATCATCTGTTATAATTACCGTATATTCTGACTTCGAGAACAAAAAACCAGCATGCGTATGCTATGAGCAATTCTATTCTGATCCACCAAAGAGTAGAAAATGACAAAGCAATCTGTTGAAATATGTTAACTTCTTTTCTATAATCACTAGGTATAGTGAGCTAGTGAAACTCAGGATGTGGAACCATTTATTTCTGCTCTGTAGAGGAGACTGGTAGGCTGCAGTCCATGGGGTCGCTAAGAGTCAGACACGACTGAGCGACTTCACGGTTTCACTTTTCACTTTCATGCACTGGAGAAGGAAATGGTAACCCACTCCAGTGTTCTTGCCTGGAGAATCCCAGAGATGGGGGAGCCTGGTGGGCTGCCATCTCTGGGGTCGCACAGAGTCGGACACGACTGAAGCGACTTAGCAGCAGCAGCAGCAGCAGCTTAATGTCTAGCTCACAATAAGGCTTCAAAGGTCAAACTGAATCAAACTAAATGAGTAAACTCTTGATCAAAATCAAATCTGTAGCTGCCTATTGGAATAGACTTGACTCTGCTGCTTCCCTTGAATTCTGAGGAATTCCTTGTAATCTTTGAGTAATTTGATACAGAGCCTAGGCACTTGATTCTAGTCTTTCATCTTCTTATAACTTACTGTAAACTTTGAAGAAATTACTGATTCTGTGTTGCCTTAGTAGACAGAGCTTGTATATGTACTATACTGCATGCAAGCATGCTCAGTCATATCCAACTCTTTGCGAGCCCATAGACTGTTGCTCGTCAGGCTTCCCTGTCCATGGAATTTTCCAGGCAAGAGTACCGGAGTGGGTTGCCATTTCCTTCTCCAGGGGATATGCCTGACCCAGGATTGAACATGTGTTTCCTGCACTGCAGGCGGATTCTTTAGTACTGCACCACCAGGGAAGCCCCATATGTATGGTATCAGTTCAGTTCAGTTGCTCAGTTGTGTCCGACTCTTTGCGACCCCATGAATTGCAGCACGCCAGGCCTCCCTGTGTATGGTATAGCAGGGAATTAACCAAACCAACTCAATTCACGGTGGCTGCTCTGATCAGAACAGCTACCGTGGTCAACCAGAATGGATCTTAGAGTTGCTTTTCTGTCACTAGAAACAGAAATGCGTTCTTGGCCATAAATCAATGGGTGGCTTAAGACCATCCACTAGATTGCTCAACCATGTTCTCTATGGTGCAATGCACTATGTTGGAACCCCATATCCTAAATTCTTGATCCTCAGGCATGGCCAGGACACTAAACTCCAGGTCGGTTAGGAATTCCTGGCTGTTTTTAGGCATCCTGAGAGGCTGTGGAATTCAAACATGTGTTATACCAGGACATCCAGTTCTATGCAGAGTCAGTGATCCACATGTCACTGCTCCTGGTAGGTTATTTGGATACTTTTGGGTGGTAACAGAACCACCTATAGCCTCGTTGGATGGAAAGAACATATAAGACCTTCTTGATTCCTACCAAAAGCAGTAAGTGCACTGGAAACATCAACCTAATGCCTAACATTCAGCATCAGTTATTGTTAGTATAGCTTTTCACAAACATGGAGAAAAATTTCTCTCCAAGAGAAAATGTAAATCCCCAGTCACCAATTCATTCTCTAAAAAGAATCAAACTTTCCTCAAGAAGGGATGAGACTGAGCAGGAGATGCCATCATTATAAAACATTTTATAACACTGCGGACGGCAGGGCAAATGACCGTTTATGTGAAACCATTCATTTCCTGCAGTGTGGTTCCCAAGTGTTTGCTTTCTTGGAACAAAGACGGGAAATTTCCTGACACGAGAAGGACTATGACGTCAGCTCCACTTACGCGTTGCTCTTCCCAGTCTTGGAAAATGTCCCATTATCCTTCATGCGTTAGATGGATCTAAAATAAGCAAGTCTAGACGGTGGAAACCACATACAAGATCTACGGTTTCTTTCCTCATTATTTAGTACTATCGTGTGTAAGTCACTCAATAATCTCCCTCTGATTGAAGCAAAATTAGGAACGTACACAAGGGTATAAAATACATATGTCAGGTAATAAATCTTTGGCTGTATTTCTAGGTTATTCCTAGCTGCTTCAAGTCTTTTGAAGAAGCAGTTGGATATTCGATAAATGGTTCTGGGAAAACTGGACAGCTAAAGAATGAAAGTGGGCCCCTTATCTTACACCATACTCAGAAGTTAACTCAAAATGCATTAAAGACGTGAATGTAAGACCTGAAACTAAAATTCCTAGAAGAAAACATAGGTGATAAGCTCTTCGGCATTAGTCCTGGTGATGGCTTTTTGGATTTGGCATGAAAAGCAAAGGAAATAAAAAAGTAGAAATAAGCAAATGAGACTACATCAAACTAAAAAGCTTCTGCACAGAAAAGGAAACCAACAACAAAGTGAGAAGATAACCTGCTAAACGAGAGAAAATATTTGCAAATCACGTATCTACTAAGGAGCTAATATCCAAAGTGTATAAAGAACTCATACAATTCAGTAGCAAAGAAGCTCCAAACAAACAAAACAAACAAACAAAAAACCCAATTAAAAACTGGGCAGGGACTTCCTGGTGGTCCAGTGGTTAAGAATCAGCCTTCCAAAGCAGGGGATGAGTTTCAATCCCTGTTGGGGAAGTAAGATCCCACATGCCATGGGGCAACTGAGCCCATGCACTGCAGCTACTGAGCCTGCGAGCTCTGGAACCCACATGCCACAGCCAGGACCCAATGCAGCCAAAGAAAGAAATGAATGTATTTTTTTGAATGGGCAGAGGATCTGAATAGACATTTTCCCAATGAAGGCATACAGATGGCCAATAGGTACATGAAAAGGTGATCAGCATCACTAATCATTATGTAAATGCAAATCAGAACCACAGTGAGATATTATCTCATGCTTAACAGAATGGCTATTGTCAAAAAGACAAGAAATGACAGGGGATGGTGAGGGTGCAGGGGAAGGGAACCCTTGTGCACTGTTGGTGGGACGTAACTTGGTGCAGTCACTAAAGACAACGGCATGAGGGCTCCTCGAAAAATGAAGAATGGAACGGACCTATGGTCCAGCAATTCCACTTCTGGGTCTTTATTCACAGAGAATGAAACTACTGGTGTGAGAAGGGATGTGTGTGCTGTGCTTAGTCGCTCAGTCGTATCTGACTCTTTGCAACCCCGTGGACTGTAGCCCTCCAGGCTCCTCTGTCCATGGGTTCTCCAAGCAAGAAAACTAGATTGGTTGCCATTTCCTCCTTCAGGGAATCTTCCCATCCCAGGGATCGAAGCCAGGTCTCCCACATTGCAGGCAGATTCTTTACCATCTGAGCCACCAGGGAAGCCCATATATACCCCCATTTTCATTGTTCAGTTCAGTTCAGTCACTCAATTGTGTCCAATTGTTTGTGACCCCATGGACTGCAGCACACCAGGCCGCCCTGACCCTCACCAACTCCTGGAACTTACTCAAACTCATGTCTAGAGACTCGGTGATGCCATCCAACCATCTCATCCTCTGTCGTCCTCTTCTCCTCCTGCCTTCAATCTTTCCTAGCATCAGGATCTTTTCCATTGAGTCAGTTCTTCCCATTAGGTGGCCAAAGGATTGGAGTTTCAGCTTCAGCCATCAGTCCTTCCAGTGAATAGTCAGGACTGATTTCCTTTAGGATGGACTAGAGTTTTGCTAGTTTAATTATTGGTCCTTTGTAAGTAATATATTTTTAAATTCTGATTTCTTAAAAAAATTTCTTTTGTCTTTAGTATTCTGCTGCTTGCTACTGACCATGTGTCAAAATTTCCTTCATTTTTAAGACTGAATGATATTCGATTATAACTGTATACCACATTTTGTTGGAGTTCTTGTTAATTTTTGAACAAGGGTTCCTGCATTTTCATTTTGCACTTGTCCTGCGATTATATAGCTAGTTCTGCTTTTATTCTATCACACAAAACTTTTATTGCAAAGCTGTAAAAGAAGGACTTCCCTGGTGGCTCAGTGGATAAGAATCCATCTGCCAAAGCAGGGTTCGATGCCTGGTCCAGGAAGATTCCATGTGCCACAGAGCAATTAAGCCTGCGTGTCACAACTGCTGAGCTGATTCTCTAGAGCATTCGAGCCACACTTACTGAGCCTGTGTGCCCCAACTACTTAAGCCTGAGTGCCCTAGAGCCCATGCTCCAAAACAAGAGAAGTCACTGCAATGAAAAGCCCACACGTCGTAACTAGAGTAGCTCCTGCTTGCTGCAACTAGAGAAAAGCCTGTGCAAAGCAACGAAGATCAGTGCAGTCAAAAAAATAAATAAATAAACAAAAGAAAGAAAGTGAAATCGCTCAGTCATGTCCGACTCTTTGCAATCCCATGGACTGTAGTCTACCAGGCTTCTCTGTCCATGGGATTTTCCAGGCAAGAGTACTGGAGTGGGTTGCCATTTCCTTCTCCAGGGGATCTTCCTGACCCAGGGATCAAACCCAGGTCTCCTGCATTGCAGGCAGATGCTTTGCCCTCTGAGCCACCAGGGAAGCCTGAATAAACAAAGTAAAAAAATTAAAGACAAAGAAAAGCTCTAAAAGAACAGAGGAGGGGAAATTAATGCTGTGTCCTTCACAAAACTCTCCCAATAGTTCATGAGAAAATCACTCAGAAAATTAAACCTTTCTCAGATACACAGTGTGCTCAGCGTTGGCTCCTGATACTTGGGTTTTACCTCTCTGTAAAAGGAGGTGGGCTTCCTTCTTCAAACCAGTAGGGTGTGACTCTTCACCGACCCTTGGAGAAACCCATCCCTCCTCACTGGTAGCAGTTATGTCCTAGAATTCCCTCCCTACTCATGTCTACACTCAAGCAATACGATTGCTTGGACAACCCTTGCAGCAAGACATTTCTCAACTTAAGTCTCTCCCAGACTCTTGCTGGGAGGTGGGGGGTTTCCTGAAGACAGTCCAGGATAAATTTTGGCTCTCCAAGTTCAGTACTCTTTGAGATTTCCCCGGTAGTATTATGTGCAAACATGCCTTATTATTTCTGAGTCATCTCAGAAGTAACTCATGTCTCAGGAGAGACATTAAGTATCAGAAATATCGAAATCAAGATCCATGTTAAGGATGAGAAATGTTTTTCTAATTACAGCAAAGTGCGCTCAGACTGCTCCCCAAGGCCATGGTGACATACATTACGATACACTGAAGTGGCAGGCTGGCCTCTGTCTCCTTCTTTATTCCACAGCTTGACCAGAGGCCCACAGCACATTAAAAATGAGCCCTAACATATATCACTTTTTCAAGTAACAGAACTATTCGCTTTTTGAAGTCCTTGTTTTGGCCACACAAAAAAACCTAGATGAAGCTTTGACATAAGGGTTTTTCTGTACCTTAGGCAGATCACACTTTTAAACAAAATGTACCTACCAACACTGCTTTTTGTTCTGAAAAGCCAGTCAGAATTAAAGTACTTTCCTAATTTAAAGAGATTCCCAGGGGTTACAGGATAAGATACTGCCGGGTTACATGTGTGGGGGAGGGTATGCCGCTCATAACGTGTGTTTATGTGAAATCGACATGGATGACAAAATAATGGGCTTCCCTGGTGGCTCAGATGGTAAAGAAGCTGCCTGCAGTGCAGGAAAAGTCTCTTAGGTTGCTGGAGTTCTAAGTATAAATGAAAGAGGTCAGACTGCGTGATAATAAGAATGCATTATGGCTTTATGATTTCACCTAGTCCTGATCTGGCTCTCAGAGATCCTGTATTTTAGAATTGTTTGGACTTGGGCTGGCCAGCACAGTGGCAACTAGTGACAAATGAACTTGGGACCCTTGAAATGTGCTGGGAGGATAACACTTGCACTTCATTTTGAAAACTTAGTATGCAAAAAAAAACACATCTCATTCATTTTTAGGAATGAGGTCATTTCGAACATATTGGGTTTCAGTTCAGTTCAGTCACTCAGTCATGTCTGACTCTTTGTGACCCCATGAATCGCAGCACGCCAGGCCTCCCTGTCCATCACCATCTCCTGGAGTTCACTCAGACTCACGTTCATCGAGTCCGTGATGCCATCCAGCCATCTCATCCTCTGTCGTCCCCTTCTCCTCCTGCCCCCAATCCTTCCCAGGATTAGAGTCTTCTCCAATGAGTCAACTCTTCGCATGAGGTGGCCACAGTAAAATAAACTATTTAGATGATCTTGGTTTCTATTTTTTTGGTTGTTTTTTTAATATTTGTTAGGTCTTAGTTTGCGGCCTGTAGTATCTTTAGCCAACCCTTAAGTTTTGGCATGTGGGACCTAGTTCCCTGTGTGCTTAGTCACTCAGTCATGTCTGACTCTGCGACCCCATGGACTGTCCGTGGGGATTCTCCAGGTAAGAATACTGGAGTGGGTTGCCATGCCCTCCTCCAGGGGGGTCTTCCCAACCCAGGCACTGAACCCAAGTCTCCAGCATTGTTGGCAGATTCTTTACTGTCTGAGCCACCAGGAAAGCTCAACCAGGGATCAAACCCGGGCTCCCTGCATTTGGAGCATGGAGACTTAACCACTGGACCACGAGGGAAGTCCCTCTTTCTACTATTTCAATGAGGCTACAGACCATTTACAATCACGTTTGTAGCTCTCATTACATCTCTGTTAGACAGGACTGGTTCAGAATCCAGTTAGTTTTTGATACATACCCATTTAGCTTTGGACCTTTGGTGTTCACACATCTGTTCTCACCCCCCAAAGGCCCATCCCAGTGTGCACTCTTCTTAACTTTAGTCTCAGAAGTGAGTCTTTTGCTGGTGAGTGAGCCCAGCCTACCCTCAGCAGACTCATCTCAACCCCTCTACAAGCTGTTTCCTACACAGACTTTGGGCAAAAGGGAAATCATTTTATTTCTTTGAACAAAATACCCTCCTCAATCCAAATGGACATTCCACACTGTGGGTTTTTTTTTTAAACTGAAATTTGGATTAGAGTAAGGACTGAATTGTCAAATTTGGCAGAACATTTCTTTCTAACACCAATGAGTCTGTTAACCACACTATAAATAAATATACGATTTAAAGCCGCTGATGTCTTCCTCGGTGTCTTGGCTGGACAGAGCAGGAACTGCTCATAAAGAGAAAGAGAAGACGTCAGCAAAAGCAGAATTTCACTAGACTTTATTCTAAAAAAGGAAGTTTTTTTGTTTTTTGTTTTTTGTAATGTGAGGAAGTGTACAGAAAATTGTGTGCTTGGTGGATTCAAGAGAGACTTATTAGATTGGTTTTGCTGCTGGATGCTAAAGGGCAGACAGAAGGGAGATAGAGAGGAGAGAAGGAGGTATAAGAATATATTCTGTAGGGTTTCATTACTTAAGAATGTACTCTGTGCATCAACTTTTTATTTTCTAAATGAAAGGTTTTTTCTATTTTGGTAATTGGTTAATAAATAATGAGTTTAATTTTATAGTATATTAAAGTTCATTTGGTGTCATACTGAGCAAAAAATGTAGAACAGGATATGCTGCTCATTCATTTTTGTTATAAATTTTATTGAAGTTCATGTTGAGCTTGTAATTGGAGCTCATAATGAATACATCCTATGAGATACAGAATTTTGGATTCACACCTTTTTATAGCTGTTATTGAAACACAAAAACCTTATTTAGGATTTTTGTTTAAGTCTGTTGTTTCTAGTAATTGTTGTTGTTGTTCAGTTGCTCAGTCATGTCTGACTCTTTGTGATCCCATGGACAGAAGCATGCCAGGCTTCCCTGTCCTTCACCAAGTCCTGGAGTTTGCTCAAACTCATGTCTACTGAGTCGGTGATGCCATCCAACCATCTCATCCTCTGTCGTCCCCTTCTCCTCGTGCCTTCCACCTTTCCCAGCATCAGGGTCTTTTTCAATGAGTAGGTTCTTCGCATCAGGTGGCCAAAGTATTGGAGTTTCAGCTTCAGTGTCAGTCCTTCCAATGAATATTCTCGATTGATTTCCTTTAGGATGGATTGGTTGGATCTCCTTGCAGTCTAAGAGACTCTCAAGAGTCTTTTCCAATGTCACATTTTGAATTAATAAGAGGTTATTATTCTAATTTTTTCCAAGCTGATTTAGAAACTTTCGATGCATCCTGATTGTTGTTGTTGTTGTTTTCCATTGTGTCACATGAAATACCCTAATATCCCCTTAAAATGCAAGTGATGGGTAAGAGAACTAACATTTTCCTTGAAATCACTTTACTGTAGTTACTTTATTGTGTCTGGGAGCAGTGATGGATTTTTCTGGATGTCATCCAAATGTCTTTACCATGTTTAACGTTATAATGGGAGTCAAGTCTGTTTTTTTTCCACCATAATTTCAGCTCTTGAACATATTTCAGAATATGTGTGGTACACTGTTTGATACTGCAGTGAAGACACTGGTTGCCTGCCTCCCAACCTCTCCTGGGGGTTAATATTAGGAATTATAAAAAGTAAATGAAATATGGAGCCCATTTCCTGACCTCACTCATGGCCTACTTGAAAAAGCCTCAAACCTCTGAGAAAAAAATAATACGGATTTATTTTAGTGCTTCTAAAGTTAATTGTGATAATGGTATTTCTCTGCTAGGTAAATTAACTGCTTTATTTCAAATAAAAGCCCAGATGTAATCTTGCTGACTTCAGTCTACCTAATACATCGTTCACACTGAATCAGTATTACAGTCATGGAAGTTGTTATTATTGCAATTCAATCTCAACTTTAATATCACATTTACATACATCTGAATCATAGCTGAACTAGTAATAACTATATGTGCCGAGGACTGCTTACTGCTAATACATTTAATTCTCTGTCTGAGGACTTTTTCTGGCCACTGGAGTCTGATCGTTCCAACAATACAAAGGCTAAGCCAGAAATGCCAGAGAATGAAAACGCTCAGAAACTGCCTACAACCCACGTCAAATAGGAGAGCGGAGGGATAAATCTCACAGCTTCCCTGCCCCTTCGTTAGTTTAATTTTGAGGCATATTCTGCTCCAGCGCTCTATAAACTCTACCACTAGGGGATACTGTTAAAAATTCATGTTCTGATTCAGGAGATTTGGGGTGGAGCTTGAGAAACTGGTGAAAATCCACTTTGAGTAGGAAGTCTTAGAATCTCCCAAGGTCCCCAGAGAAATCAAGTGCCACTTGCCTTCAGCAGGAAGTGGGCTGATTAGTCTCCTTTAGTTTTCTTCTCTTTCCTGTTTCACACGGCTTCATTCTCACACTAGTGTTTCCTTCCTGCATGTGGACACTTATCTCAGGGTCTGCTTCTGGGCAACCCAAATCAATAATATACGTACATATACAGTACCTACCCATACTATGGTCTGCCTACCTAGATCCTATCTATATTCTGTCTGTCTATCTATTTATCAATCATATCTCTACCTATCTTCCCATCCACTCACCCATCTTTCTGTCTATCTACCTATCATCTCGAACAGAGCAACCCAGTGCGGTTTCTTAAAGAAGGCAGACAGCTGAAGAGATAGAAGAGAAAGAATAAAGAAATCTGGGAGAGAACAGAAAGAGTAAGTTGATGATCAACAGCTAAACTGACTTTTTTGTACTTCTGTGCAGCTGTCAAGAGGATCTGATGTCTCGGGACTCTGGTTAAACAGAAGACTGGGCAGTTAGCTATGGCTGCGTAAATGGTGCCTCTTCGGAAGTCCACAGGACAGCCATTCCGCTAGGAAAGATGAGCGAGGACATTTCACCCAATTCTATCACTCAGGACACGCTGCGGGGAGGGTTGACCGTCCAGGTCACGGAAAGAAGGTAGGTCAGATGTGAATCTTGGAAGAGACTGAAAGCAGCAGAGACAGAGGGACACTCGGCAAGGAGGCAAGGGAGGCCCTGGCACACTTGGTACTTGTGGGTCAGCTCAGCCGAGGAGAGGAAGATGGGTGAACAGGCTTTGCAGGTGGTCACCCAGGAATCTTTACTGACTCTGCAGCTAATACAATGTGCAACGAGTGCTGCTTATCTTGCAGGATCTATGGGAGCGGGATTGAGGGCAAAGTCAAAATCACATCCCATCTCTGCCACTTCCTGGTTATGTCCCCTTAGCACATTCCACAAACTCTCTAAGCATCAGTTTTCCCATCTATATAATGGAGACATAATGCCTATCTCATAGCATTGTGATGAAAATCAAAGGAGATGTTGTGAATAAAGTAACTTGGGTTACTATAACCAGAGGATAAGAGAACTGCCCTTATATTGGAAATATACCCAAGAATGCTGGAGAAATGGATGCTGATTTGACCAGATTCAGCTATTGTGTACACATAGGCGCACACACACGTGTTTAATACCTTGCTTGTAGAAAGCCATTAGAGTGACAATGCCCTGATGATGTAAGTCGATCCCAGCTGTGACAGCCGAAAAATCCCACCATTGCTCTTAGCTATGCATGAAATCCCTCTGTGAACTCTCTCTTCCAACAAAGCAAACACCTGTTTCTGATGAAATGCAAAAGGCAACCTTGGTTTAAAGCTCTTGTTCCCCCTTCTTTCAGGAGTCTGTGATCCCTGCAAAGACGGGTCCTGCCGAGGTCAGCTTGGGCTTCCGAGTCAGGCCGTCCAAGTTCTCTTAGGACGCAGGCTCAGTCTTGACAGTGTCCTACCGTACCTGAGAGTCTGGGGGCTGAAAGAGAAGAGTCACTTTGCTTTTATCACCAAAACCCACAGATCACAGCCAGTGGTCTCACCATTTGTGGCAGTTTCTCTCCAGGGTCCTGACAGGTTGGAATCCTGGAAGCAACATTTCAGAAGGCCAAGGACATGTCAGCTCTTAGGACTGCACGGAAGAGAATTAGTCCTTGTTATCACCATTGGATCCCAGCGGCTCTTTCATCTCAGACTTGTGAAAGCAGCTTCTCCTAACTGAGTTCTGCCCCAGTCTCTTAATGAGCCAAGGAAGGGAGATGCTGATGGAACTCACAGATGTGGTTAGACCTCCCCAGCAGCAGTCTGGTCAGAGGTCAGCTGGTCTCTTTCCAGTAACAGGTGGCCCTTGGCCTCTATTTCTCAAGAGAGCTTGAATCAAGAGACATTCAGGGTAAAATGCGGTCACGTTGCTTTTTATGTTCTGTAAAGCCTAATTTCTAAAAGCTATTTGACAGCTGACTTTTTGATAGAAGCCTGCAGGAGTAGGTGTCAGAGGTCTCAGAAGCAAAGTTTCTGCTCTTTCAGTCAGGTGAGCTCCCCTTGTTTCAAATTTCAGGATGTCACAAAATATACCACACACACACTTTGTCTCATACACCCTAACATACATGAGGAAGTGTGCAAGCAATCAGAAAATGAAGCACAGATAATTTATTATAATTATGAATAAAATAAATGAAATCTTCTTTATACCATGCTGCTGTTATGAAGGGTAATCATGTTAGTTAATCAGCATGCTGGACCTGAAAGTTTGATCACCCTGTCTGTGATGAAACACGAAATGTTTGTCCTTCGCCCTCCTCCCTTCCAACCAGGAAAAATAAAAGATTCGTAATTCACACATACTTATGAAATTCTAATACATTTTAAAAGAATCGATAGGCAGCAAGTCTAATCTGAAAGACTCACATGGAAACCACTAGCCACAGAAATCTAAGTGGTCCTAATTCACAAAGAGACTCAAGCATTCCCTGCTTGGGGGGAATCAGCCCGCATGTTGACCTGACATTCATGCGGAGTGCAAAAAGCGTGAATCGCTCAGTCGTGTCCAACTCTTTGCAGACTCTCACCCACCGGGACTGTAGCCATAGACTCTAGCCCACCAGGCTCCTCGGTCCATGGGATTCTCTAGGCAAGAATACTCGAGTGGGTTGCCATTCCCTTCTCCAGGGGATCTTCCCAACCCAGGGGTCGAACCCCCAGGTCTCTGGCACTGCAGGCAGATTCTTTACTAACTGAGCCACCAGGGAAGCCCAGAGTACAATCCCAGAGACCGTGGGACGTTACCTAGAGCTCCAACGATGGCATCAGAAACACAGACATTACATCTGACAATCGTGCGGTCCAACATGGCTGACCTGGATGGACTCTTTTAGTACTGGCCTACTCTCCCATATATGTAGGGGTTCCACAGGGTGCCCACCTAGGGATACAGGCATGCATGTTCCCCATGCATACCTTTTAACTTAAGAGTCATATTTGTAGCTCCCCTAGGGGGTGGCCCAGACTCTTGTTTGGACTGGAGCACACAGACAGCAGCTGCAGCCTATCAGTGAGATTGGCTGCTGACAGGAAAAAGCATTAACAATTTCATCAGGTCTTATAGATCAGTAACAACAGCGCACCCTTCCCCAACCGGTGGCCACCACGGTAGCTGTAGTGGTTTGATTGAAGTCAGTATTTAAAAAATGTTTTAAACATGGCAAAATATGGGTAACATAAAATCACTTTTAAGTACACTTTAAAATCACTTTTAAGTTCAGTTGTTTTAAGTACACTCACGATGCTGTGCAAACAGTCTGCAGAACTCTCTTTATTTTGCAAAACTGAAACTCTGTACCCATTAAACAATAACTCCCATTTCCTGTCTCCCCCAGCGGTGGAAACCACCATTCTATATTCTGTCTCTGAAGGTGACTCCTCTAGGTATCTTACATAAGTGGAATCATACAGCATTTGTCCTTTTGTGAATGGCTTATTTCACTTAGCATCACATCCTCAAGGTCTGTCTATGTTATATAGCATGTGTTAGAATTTCCTTCCTTTTAAAGGCTGAATAGTATTCCATTTATGCATATACCACATTTTGATTATCCACTGATCTGCCATGAACACTTGGATTGCTTCTTTTGGCTTTTGTGAATAATGCTGCTATAAACATGGGTGTATGGAATCAGCACTTCTAATTACAACAGGAAAGGCTCAGATTCCCTTTCATGATGAGCTTATGAAATGGAGGGTTATGTCTGATCCTCAAGAAGTGGTGTTTTATGGACAGTGTAAAATTGGTTCATTTCAGGAAGCCCTTTTGGCCCACTGTCCTCACTGATATGGCTGAGGGGGGATTGGGAAATCTATGGGCATGGAGCAGAAAAGAAGCTAATTGGTCTATAAATCTATCTCAGTTTTAATCTCTGTCTCCTTAGCACTGAATGTTCATTGTTCCAGCCAACAGGCACCAAATGAGAAATATTACTCAAGAGTTCTACCTTTATTGGTACAACAGTATTGGCTAATTCTTGCAAAGTGCCTAAAACGTTCCAAACAACATTCTTAACTATTACACTATGAGTATACCTGTTGTACAAGCAGGAAATGAGTCAGAAAGTGGCAAAGCACCTGGCCCAGAGTACACAGCTAGTCAGGGTATTTGAACAACAGCAGTTTTACTCTAGAATTCATGCATTTTACCATCGCACCACATGTATCTCATTCTTTCCAGTATATGAATAGGTGTATGTAGGTGTATGCCTATAATAAATATTTTTTGACCGTCAGCAATGAAAGAAGGAGGGCTTCCCAGGTGGCACTAGTGGTAAAGAACCACCCTACCCGTGCAGGAGAAATAAGAGACATGGGTTTGATCCCTGGGTTGGGAAGGGCATGGCAATCCTCTCTAGTATTCTTGCCTGGAGAATCCCATGGACAGAAGAGTCTGGTGGGCTACAGTCCATTGGGTCACAAAGAATTGGACATGACTGAAGCAAATTAAATAACCCTGCTTATTCAATTTACATGCAGAGTACATCATGCAAAATGCTGGGCTGGATGAAGCACAAGCTGGAATTAAGATTGCCGGGAGAAACATCCATAACCTCAGATATGCAGATGACACTACCCTTTTGGCAGAGAGTGAAGAAAAACTAAAGAGTCTCTTGATGAAGGTGAAAGAGGAGAGTGAAAAAAAGTGGCTTAAAACTCAACATTCAGAAAACTAAGATCATGGCATCCCATCCCATCACTTCATGGCAAACAGATGGGGAAACAGTGGAAACAGTGAGAGACTTTACTTTGGGGGGCTCCAAAATCACTGTAGATGGTGACTGCAGCCATGAAATTAAAAGATGTTTGCTCCTTGGAAGAAAAGCTATGACCAACCTTGACATCATATTGAAAAGCAGAGACATTACTTTGCCCACAAAGGTCTGTCTAGCCAAAGCTATGGTTTTTCTAGTAGTCATCTATGGATGTGAGAGTTTGACTATAATGAAAGTTGAGTGCTGAAGAGTTGATGCTTTTGAACTGTGGTGTTGGAGAAGACTCTTGAGAGTCCCTTGGACTGCAAGGAGATCCAACCAGTACATCCTAAAGGAAATCAGTCCTGAATATTCCTTAGAAGGACTGATGACTGAAGCTGATACTACAACCCTTTGGCCACCTGATGTGAAGAACTGACTCACTGGAAAAGACCCTAATGCTGGGAAAGATTGAAGGTGGGAGGAGAAGGGGATGACAAGATGAGATGGTTGTATGGCATCACCGACTTGATGGACATGAGTTTGAGCAAGCTCTGGGAGTTGGTGATGGACAGGGAAGCCTGGTCTGCTGCAATCCATGGGGTCGGAAAGAGTCGGACACGACCAAGCGACTGAACTGAACTGAACTGAGGCAACTTAGCACATACGCAATGAATTAAGGCACATTAGAACTCCAAACAGATATTTCTAAAAAATGACACAACTTGAGATAGAAAACACTCTGGTTTTATAACTGAACATAACTTTGAATCCTAGCTCTCCCATCAACTGTCTGGTAATGTTGATGCTATTGTTTAGTCACTAAGTCATGTCTGACTCTGCGATCTCATGGACGGTAGCCCACCATGCTCCTCTGTCCATGGGCTTTCCTAGGCAAGAATACTGGAGTGGGTTGCCATTTCCCTTTCCAGGGGATCTTCCTGACCCAGGGATCGAACCTTCGTCTCCTGCATTGACAGGCAAATTCTTTACCATTGAGCCACCTGGAAATCCCCTGGTAACACTGACCAAGTGCTTTATCTTCTAGACTTTAGTTTCCCTACCTGGAAATGAAGCAATATAGTATCTGCTTGACTTAGTCGTCAACCTTTAAGGAAATAATGTCTATAAACCCCATATTTCTTCAAGTGGGAAAAGGGCTCCAAACGCCAGGCTCAGGGGCATGTTAATGGGCTGCCCCTGTACTCCCATCCCCTTTGCTCCAGAACACCATGACTTTGTGCACTCATCCTAAGTCAACCTGCACCATCGACACAGGAAGTGCTGCCTCCAAGCCTTGACCCCAGGCCATCGCTGTTTAATCCTGTCTTGACAGCCTTATTGTCGGAATCTTGTCTGTTCCCTTGATTTTAATTTTTAATGGGGCAACAATTTGATGGGTGGAAAATGTTTATAAATCCACTACTTTCCTGATAAAACAAGACTCCCATGGTAGCTAAGATACTGTTTCTTCAGTGAGCTCAGTTGATTCAAGAATGGTCACACTTGGTAGGCTAGTCCTGCACCCAGAAAGATTTCTTCACATTGCCCTCAGACTTTCTGCTTTGAAGACACTCAGGGAGGCACAAGAGAGCCAGTGAGAGGCACACATATCCAGGCCTGCCAGCCTCAAGAGAAGACTCCAGACAGCAGAGAAGGAGCTTCTTCATAGACATGGAAAGAGAGTGTAGGTCTCCTTGTGGACATACTTCATCGTTACACACATATATGAAACAAATATATGCCTCACGGAGTTTCTCACTATATTATTTTAGACGAGTTTAAGGTTCAGAGCAAAACTGAGAGGAAGATACAGAAACATCTCATATAAGCTACACATGCACAGACTCGCCCAGTCAACCTCCTCACCTGAGTGCTACATCTGTTACGGTTGATGAACCTACACGGACACATCGCTATTACCCAATGGCCAAGGTTCGAGTTAGGGGCTCACCTTTGCTGTTGTACATTCTATGGGTGTGAACAACTGTAAAATGGCTCTGTTGGTAAAGAATCTGTCTGCCAATGCAGGAGTAGCTGGTTCGATCCCTGGATAGGGAGGATCCCCTGGAGAAGGAAATGGCAACCCACTCCAGTACTCTTGCCTGAAAATCTCATGGACAGAGGAGCCTGGTGGGCCACAGTCCATAGGGTCACAAGGAGTGGGACACAACTGAGCGAGTGAACCACCGCCACCATAGTGACATAAGCCTGCAATGTCTAATAACAGTGGAAGCACAGGTTGCTTTTCCTCAGGTTCCCTCTTGTTTATTGCCCATGACGGGAAATCAAAAGGCCAGTATCCAGATGAGCAGTATGGAGGCACTGGTGCTTTCCAAAGGGGAAAACTAGCTGCAGAAACTACCATTTTCCAGGGCTGGATCATCATCTCTGACTTGTAAGCAGTGGCCACCAGCTCTGCTTTCATGCGGCAGCTCAGGATTTCTGACGCCTTTTCTCGAATAAGTAGGTCCCTCCTTGGGAGTGGGTACAAGGTCTTCTGCCAACTCTTAAGTTGGATCATGTTTTCCCCTGAGGCCAACTCTGCTTATGACTGAATTATTCAGTTACTGCTCTAAAGCACTGTTCTCACATTTTAAAGGGCAATTACTGAACATTTGCATTTTTTTAAGTTCTCAGAACTGCTTTGCTCAGTTATCTGCACTATCTGCTGTGAGGGCATATTCTCATTGTGGAGATGAAACCAAGTGTGAAATAGGGTAGCGATTGGTGAAGAGGTGAAGGTGAATTTTGGTTCAAGTTGAGAATTCACAGGCCTTGGTCCACTGAGCCATATTTCCCACACTTACTATCTGTGAAACAGCAGCTGTGAGGTGGAACTCTGAGAAATATGCTCAATAAAGTTCAAGATTTTAAAAGAATCAGTCCCTCCCTTCCCCTTCTTCTTCTTTAAAAAAAATTATTTTTTTTCTCCTCCATTTGGCTGCACAAGGACTTAGCTACAGCACATGGGATCTCTGATCTCTGTTGCAGTCTGTGAAAATCTTAGTTGCAACATGTGTCCTCTAGTTCCCTAATCAGGGATCAAACCTGGGCCCCCTGCATGGGGAACTCAGACTCGTAGCTATTGGACCACCAGGGAAGTCCCCCCTTCTTCTGATACAGTATCTGTCGTACTCCTTGCAGCTACTTGGACTCCTTGGCTTGAATACCTTGTGATGGGGAGATCACTACCTCATGAGCCACTCATCTCAGATCCAAGTATCTCTTCTTGATGGAAGGTGTTCCTTCTTTAGGTAAAAATCCCAGGTGGTGCTGGATTCTACCTAAAGAACCCGCCTGCCAGTGCACAAGCCACAGGAGTCGCATTTTTGATCCCTGGGTCGGAGGGTTCTGGAGGAGGGCATGGCAACCCACCCCAGTATTCTTGCTTGGAGAATCCCATGCACAGAGGAGCCTAGTGGGCTACAGTCCGTGGGGTTGCACAGAGTCAGACACGACTGAAGTGACTTAGCACACATGGTGTGTCCCTAAGAGTCTGCTCCTTGGTCCTTGAAACTTGGCCAGCGTCTTGGGACAAAGAGTTTTAGAAGCAATTTTTAAAGGGGAAAATGTTGCATGCCTGAGCAGCTAGATCATTGCCTCTGAAGTTCATGAGCCTTATTCATATTCATATAATTGATAGATCAGGTTAGTTCTCTGTTTCCCACGGAACCATCACTTTGCTTTTTACCTCTGTCATTTTCTTTGGTTTCTCCCTGCATCTTCCTTCTCTTGTAGATGTTTCTTCGTCTCTCAAGTTTATATTTCTCCCTGTGATGCTTTTCTATTTTTATCTTTTTACTTCTTTTTCCTATTTGCCTTTCCCCTTAATATTAATGAATATTTATTAGACACCTATTTCAGATTAAGGAATGTGCTTTGTTCAGTCACTAAGTCGTATCCAACTCTTTGTGACCCCACGGACTTCAGCACGCCAGGCTTCCCCGTCCTTCACTATCCCCCGAGTTTGCTCAGACTCATGTCCGTTGAGTCAGTGATGCCACCCAACTCTCTCGTCCTCTAGTGCGCTAGGTACATAAAGAAGTATAGAGAAAGCCTCTGCCCTTCAAGAAAATGAGCTCTTCTGTAGAGTCTGCTATCTCTCCTTTAATTAACCACAACAGAAAACAGTTATTTTCCCTGGCTTTGTCTTTTGTTCTTCATAGTTAGTTGGGAGAAAAAGCAAATTGAACATGTTCTATCTCCTACTGGAAGGAACAAAAGGAAAATCTAAGTGGGTTTATTTCTTGTGCCTTTATGTGACACTCAACTTTTCACTTTTTACATCAATGGGACTTGGCTGAAAAACATGTTTTTCTTCATACCTGCATTACTCTCTTTTCTTTGACATGACAAAAATGTTAGGAAAAGGTTCAAATACTCTAGAGACCCTACTGGTTTTTCTGTGTTATCAGTAAGCAATGACGAATGATTGCTTATATTCAACCTGTTGGTTCTTCATACAGTGAATTGTCTGAAGCCAGTGGTCCTCAACTTAAGCCTGCCTCAGCATCACCTAGAAACCCAGTCAAGGCACCCATTTTTGGGTCCTACTCCCAGAGTTTCTGATTTGGCAAATCTGGGGTGAAAGAGAAAGATTACTCCCTCAGTCATGTCTGACTTTGCGACCCCATGCACTGTACCCTTCCAGGTTCCCCCGTCCACGGGATTCTCCAGGCAGGAATACTGGAGTGGGCTGCCATTCCCTCTTCAGTGGATCTTCCCAACCCAGGGATTGAACCCAGGTCTGCTGCATTGCAGGTGGATTCTTCACCATCTGAGCCGCCAAGTCCGGTTTCTAACAAGTTTCAGAGCGATGCTACTGCTGGCCTGGCCACCACATGCCAAGAACCACTGAATCAACTGAACCTTGAGAGTTAAGAGCAGCTTTGCCAGTAGGGGACTGGCGGCAGGGCTAGTCACTTTTGTTCATTTTTAGGGTTCAGAACAGTGAAACTTAAAAAAGTTTTAAATAAAAATATTTTAGATACACTGTTCTTATGGACATGTTTTCTGTATGAGTGAGAAGGATCGTCCTCCAGAACCTCAGGACTTCAGCCCCCGCCAGGACCTCAAGGGCAGGAGGACCCTCCTTCATGCCCCTTGGTGTGCAGAGCCCCTCTCCTACCGTGCTGTGCACCACTAGCCAGGTTTTAGGTCAGCTCTGAGATACTGTTTTTCTCTAAGCAAAGGAACAAAAACATGAGCATGACTCGGGTTATAAAATGTTGATTTTTAAGGACCTGCTCTCACTGTTTTTTATTTTCTTTAATTTAGAGATATCTAACCTCCGCAAACGATCCTGCTGTGACTTTCACTGACATCATGTTTGTTTGAGTTTTGGATTCCACAGTAAGATCATGATTTAAAAGCCAAAGAAAACAGTAACCTTAAAAGTCAGAGTTTCTTCTAGACCTGGGCTGTGGACAGACCAGCAGTGGCGGCGTGGGCATATGTATCCGTACACGCGTGTGTGGTGTGTGCACATCCTTGCAAAGGACAGGTGTGTGGGGGGAGGAGTGCAGAGCTCTGGAACATACAGACATGTTAGCATTTCAAATCCCCGAGGATCAGAACGATAACTGGGCTTGGTGACACAGGGAAGAGTTCTACAATTTAAAACTCCTACAGATCATAGTTAAATGCTATTCAGTGAATTTAAACCTCCAAGAAAACAATTCTATTACTTTGCTGGTTTCCACTCCAATCTGTAATAGCAAACTTATTGCTCTGGTTCTCAAATGAGAACCTTTTTGATGTTCTGAGTTACACTGTAAGTTGTTGTGGTACTTCCCGTCTGAACTATAAAAAATTCACTGAGTATTGACAATATTTCACTTACAAACATTATACTATCTTTTAAAATTTATTCAGCAGACTTACCTTCAGAACCCAGTTTAGTGCTGCAAGGAACACTTCATCTCAATTTATTTAGTCTTGTCTATGGGTACAATTTGGTCCCATCACTTTATGGGAAATAGATGGGGAAACAGTGTCAGACTTTATTTTTGGGGGGCTCCAAAATCACTGCAGATGGTGACTGCAGCCATGAAATTAAAAGACGCTTACTCCTTGGAAGGAAAGTTATGACCAACCTACATAGCATATTGAAAAGCAGAGACATTACTTTGCCAACAAAGGCTATGGTTTTCCCAGTGGTCATATATGGATGTGAGAGTTGGACTTTGAAGAAAGCTGAGAGCTGAAGAATTGATGCTTTTGAACTGTGGTGTTGGAGAAGACTCTTGAGAATCCCTTGGACTGCAAGGAGATCCAACCAGTGCATTCTAAAGGAGATCAGTCCTGGGTGTTCTTTGGAAGGAATGATGCTGAAGCTGAAACTCCAGTACTATGGCCACCTCATGCAAAGAGTTGACTCATTGGAAAAGACTCTGATGCTGGGAGGGATTGGGAGCAGGAGGAAAAGGGGACGACAGAGGATGAGATGGCTGGATGGCATCACCGACTCGATGGACGTGAGTCTGAGTGAACTCCGGGAGTTGGTGATGGACAGGGAGGCCTGGTGTACTGGGATTCATGGGGTTGCAAGGAGTCAGACACGACTGAGAGACTGAACTGAACTGAATTGATGGGTACGATTGGAGAAGACAATGGCATCCCACTCCAGTACTCTTGCCTGGAGAATGCCAGGGACAGGGAAGCCTGGTGGGCTATGGTCTATGGGGTCGCACAGAGTCAGACATGACTGATGCGACTTAGCAGCAGCAGCAGCATGGGTACGATAGCAGTTGGACTTGGCAGAACAGGAGAGATTCTGACACACATGTGTGCCTGGGAGAGAGGAGATTTAAAATGTTACAACCACAGAACAGAGAATGGGATGTCCCAACTTTATTCTGAAGTACCTCTGTAATTTTCCCAAGGTGAGACTATCACAGCAGGCCACTTCATCCGTTGTCTTCTTTGGTCTTTCAAAGAACCTCTGTTTCTGAGAAAAGGACAGAGACCCTGGAGACAATCTAACTGATGAGGAAAGTAATTCCTTGTCCGAGAACCAGGCTAACCCAGAAGAAAGTGAATCTTGTTCTCCTTGATGACTGTTAGTAACCTGTGCATTATTGAATCTTGAATAAATATCTGAACTTATCAAATTCTGAGCACCTGAGATCAGATTTCAAAAACTATGAATGCACAGAGCTTTCCCTCATATATTCTGGTGTAAGGTATGAGGTAAGGCTGAGGCTTCAGGATCTTTTTAAAGCTTCTCAATTGATTCTAGTGCACAGCCAGGTTTGGGAACCACCCTGGTATGACACAGAGAAAAAGAGAGAGAGAGGCTTCCCTGGTGGCTCAGCTGTAAAGCATCTGCCTGCATTGTGGGAGACCCGGGTTCGACCCCTGGGTTGGGAAGATTCCCCTGGAGAAGGAAATGGCAACCCACTCCAGTACCCTTGCCTGGAAAATCCCATGGAGAGCGGAGCCTGGTGGGTTGCAGTCCATGGGGTTGCAAAGAGTTGGATATGACTGAGTGACTTCACTTTCACTTTTCTAATGAGAACACAGAGGGGTGACCCATTGATCTTCCAGGAGAAAACGAGGTCTGGGAAGATTTCACACAGAAGGTAACACTTAAGCTGGGCTCAGAAGCATGAATATGATTTCAACAAGTGCACAAGCCATTTCTAGGTAGAGAAGAAACCACAGTAGGTCCTGGGAGGTATAAGAATTCAAGGCAAGTTTGGGGAGGCAGGGCAGCACGCTGTGATCACACGGGGCTACATCAGATGATCTACGGGGAATGAGAAGGAAGGAAGGGAGTTTCAAAAAGAAAACTGGCGGCCAAGGACACACTGTCCTGAGTGCTACATAAGAAATCTGAATTTTAGTGCAGGCAGTGGAAAATCATCAACAATTTTTATTTTAAGGAATGATTTTTTTTTTTCCAAAAAAGAATCTATATTCTAGAAATGTAATTTGTGAAATGCCATGAAAGATAAAGTGAAATAAAAAGAGATGGAAAGCAGAGTCTTCATTAGTGGGGCTATCCAACAGACCAGAAAAGAAATAGTCTGGGTCTGATTTTAAAAAGTGGCAGCGAGGCATTTCCCTGGTGGTTTGGTGGCTAGGATTCCAAGCTTCCAAAGCGAGAGGCTTGGGTTTGATCCCTGGTCAGGAAAGTAAGATCCCACATGTCACATCAGTTCAGTTCAGTCGCTCAGATAGTGGCTTGAGTGACTTGACTGAGTGACTTGCACTCATCCAGCTATAAGCCCCTCCAGGGTAGAGGTCATGACTTATTTGTCTTTATGTTCCCACAACAGCATAATTCCTGCTTTATAGCAGGTGCCCAGTGAATTTTTATTGAAAATACTCCCTTTTCTGAAGGAAAGAAGAATTTGGATCATCTTCTGAGAGTGAGGGAGTAAAGAGCAGGGTGAGAACTTGAGGAAAGAGGTTGAGTTCAGAAACCCCAGTGCTGGAGAATGGGAAACTGGCTGGCTAAGGGTCTGTGTAAGAACTGTTGGGTAAAAGTCTGTGCCAGCGGAGACAGAGGCTTATCCCACTTGTGTAAGGGCAGCACGAGCAACGAGAAGATAATAATGACCCAGGCACTGCCTTGTGTGTGCTCTCTGTGCTAAGTCGCTTCAGTCGTGTCTGACTCTGCGACTCCCGACTCTCTGGACGGTAGCCCACAAGGCTCCTCTGTCCGTGGGATTCTCCAGCCAGGAACACTGGAGTGGGTTGCCAAAAATGCAGGCACAACCTTATAAGAGCAAAAATCCAAGTTGAAGCTTTCAGAGAGATTTGCTCTGCGAATTTTCTGAAGACTGTGTCTCACGCATTGGTGAGCTCGGAGCCTTGAAGTCAGGTCAGCCCCCCTCATCCTAAGAGACACCCTTCAGTGTGTCTGAGAAAGTGATGTATGTGCTGTGACCGCCTCCTCCCGGCCCCCTGGCACGGGAACAGTCAGAACCCCCACTCTGCTGGGAGAAGGTCACAGTCCAAGAAGACAGGTAAACCAGAGGTCGGGGCACACAGGGCTTCAAGGATGCCAACCGGCTTTGCCGCATCGGGAGATTTCTCACACTCCCTGGGCCAAGTCTCCTGTTTTGTAACAATTCAGTCAAGGGTTTTTACTGAAGTAGACAAGCATGAAATGCATTTTCCAGAGAAGTTTCCGAAGTGGGGGAAAGTTCATGGCTCAGAAGCACCAGTGGGTAATGAAAGGAGACTGCGAACTTCTGTTTTTTCTTTATAAAAAAGAAAAGTAAGAGTTTTCCAGGTTTTAAAACCTAAATCTAAAGCTTGTGCTGTGTCCTTGACTCTTAGCCCACCTTCTTCTCTAACCCTGATGTTGCAAGCTTATTTGAGGCTGCTTCAAAATCCCCCAAGAGGGTGACCGCGGCGCCAGTCGGCACCAGGACACTCCTGGAAATGCATGCAGGCTGGCTTCCCTGTGCAGGGACCTCAGCTGTGTGACTCCCCTCCAGCGCAGAGTCACAGCTACCCAGAGGGACTCGCTGACAGCAGGCAAATCTAGCGAAGGCTGCTTGCCTTAGCCGGCTGGTGAGCCCTCATTATATGTCCCGATTAAACTGCTGTTTATTGTCAGGAACTCATCTTTCCCTCACCTAAAACCAAATGCTAGCTTTAAGAATGAAGAATCAAAACTAAAACAAATCTGGCCGTCACTCTCTGCCTTGGACATTAACCCATTCAGCCCGTGTCTTTGATATGCGATCAAACACAAATGAATGTTAGGTTCCCAGATTTAGGAGAAAAAAAAAAAATAGTAAAAGTCAAATACAGCTTTATAAAACAAGCCAAGTGAAAATGCTTTGACTCATCCTAGTCCAGCACCTACCCAATCTGCTGGTTCTCAGATCTAGTTCCATTGTCTGACCTTGAGTAAGATGTTTAACAAGTCACTGAGACTCAATTATCTCTATTTTTTAATTGATGGATAATTGCTTTACAGAATTTTGTTGGTTTCTGCCAAGTATCAACATGAGTCAGCCATAGGTATACATATGACCCCTCCCTCTTGATCAATTATCGCTAAATTGGATTAGTAACACCTCTTTGGAAGGGTCATGAGAATGAAGTAACATATATAAAGTATGGAAAGTGAAAAGTGAAAGTGAAGTCACTCAGTCATGTCCGACTCTTTGTGACCCCATGGATTGTAGCCTA
This sequence comes from Budorcas taxicolor, assembly GCF_023091745.1. Lineage (NCBI taxonomy): Eukaryota > Metazoa > Chordata > Mammalia > Artiodactyla > Bovidae > Budorcas > Budorcas taxicolor. The sequence continues at coordinate 15,781,188 of NC_068920.1, forward strand.
CCAGGCTCCTCTGTCCATGGGATTTTCCAGGCAAGGGTACTGGAGTGGGTTGCCATTGCCTTCTCCAGGGGATCTTCCCAACCCAGGGATCAAAGCCAGGTGTCCCGCATTTCAGGCAGACACTTTACCATCTGAGCCACCAGGGAAGCATTAAGCATGCAACACCTTGATATATGTCTATTTCTGTTCCCTTCAAACTGCCTCTTGGAATTACTCCTGTATCTCTATTAAAATAGCCATACCATCTGTCAATCCCACTCCTGGGCATATAGACAGAACTCTAATCTGAAAAAGATACATGCACCCCTGTGTTCATAGCAGCACTATCTATAATAGCCAGGTCATGGAAACAGCCTAAATGTCCATCGACAGATAAATAGATAAAGATGTGCCCTGGGTAAATTCTGACCATCGTTTCCTTGACTATGCAGCCCAAGAGGCTGAGCTCAAGGGCTTCAACCAGCTCAGAAATGGACCCTCCTCCGCAAACTCTGCCTTCCTCTCCTTGTCCTTCCTTCTTCTTTCTTTTTCTTTCCTTCCAGTAAAGAAGTATTTTATATTGACTCTTTTATCCTGCTCTGCAACGTCTTATATTTACTATTTCTCTACTACATTTTAGAGGTACTTCTTTGACATTTTTCAAGAGTGTCAAATGCAATGTCCTCCCCTGACTCTTCGCTTTTGCAGGCATTGTTTCAAGTCAGGATTTAGAATTGCTGAGTTGTATGTTTGAAGCAAAGCACCTGTGAGTTGAAAATTTGTTTCATTTTTTACTTTAGAATTATACACAAAACTTTTTTTATAATACAGTGTGTCACAAAACACAGATGGTTCAGCATCCATTTATATTATGAGCTCATAGCATTACATCAGTGTTTTATAGACACAAGTTCATACCCCAAGGTTGCAATGAGTTTCACATCAGTATCTTTATTTTGTAATTCTTAAGAAGAGTTAATGTTATGTAATCCTAAGACCGCTGTACTTGAAATAAACAAAAATGTTAATTTTGTAGCATTTTTTAGAATCTTGATAATTGAAAATCACACATGGGCAGCCCTAACTCTTCCATAGCACTTCGCATTCTGAATTCAGATAAAATAAAACTCACAAAGCAGACAAAAAATAGAAAAATTAAAATTTGCTCATGAAACTCTGCCGGCTCTCCTAACTGAATCTTTGATTAAGGGATACACAGCTGCAAAGCTAAGACTTAAAAGCCAGGACCTCCTTCTAATGATTAAAGTTCCACATCTTCTTTGAACAAAAGCTGCAAATGACACACGTTTCTTCCTCCAATGGTCAGATCCCTTACCAAGGAGTAGACTGGCAGACAATCAAGAAAAAAAAAATGGCTTGAATAATCTTAAAACCTGATTCATTCACTCAACAGATACTTATTGAACATCTACTGTGGCTAGGCATTTTTCTAGATGGCGGTGGTGCAGGAATGAGTAAGGCAGAGCAAGTCTTAGAGAGCTCACGTTCCTGTGGGAGACGAGTGACAGCCAACGAGAGACAGACAAGCCTGTAACTACAGCCTGCAGTCGGGGCTTTCGTGGGAGTGAACTGGGTGTGCTGATGAGAGAGAGCACGTCCTTTGAACAGAGTCATCAGGAAGGTTTGATCTCAGGGGCTATCAGTTCAGTCAGTTCAGTCACTCAGTCGTGTCCGACTCTTTGCGACCCCATGAATTGCAGCACGCCAGGCCTCCCTGTCCATCACCAACTCCCGGAGTTCACTCAGACTCATGTCCATCGAGTCAGTGATACCATCCAGCCATCTCATCCTCTGTCATCCCCTTCTCCTCCTGCCTCCAATCCCTCCCAGCATCAGAGGCTTTTCCAATGAGTCAACTCTTCACATGAGGTGGCCAAAGTACTGGAGTTTCAGCTTTAGCATCATTTCTTCCAAAGAAATCCCAGGGTTGATCTCCTTCAGAATGGACTGGTTGGATTTCCTTGCAGTCCAAGTGACTCTCAAGAGTCTTCTCCAACACCACAGTTCAAAAGCATCAATTCTTCGGTGCTCAGCCTTCTTCACAGTCCAACTCTTGCATCCATACATGACCACAGAAAAAACCATAGCCTTGACTAGATGGACCTTTGTTGGCAAAGTAATGTCTCTGCTTTTGAATATGCTATCTAGGTTGGTCATAACTTCTTCCAAGGAGTGAGCATCTTTTAATTTCATGCAAATGGAGACCTGACAAATATGAAGGTGCCCACTGAGCAAAGGGAATGAAGGGAAAGCACTCTGGCACATGGGAGGCACAAGAAGACAGCCAACAAGGCTGGCAGAGAGGAAGTGAGGGAGAAAGTATACTCTCAAATCATGATTTCCACCATACAAGTAAGAGCAGGATGTGAATCTGGAAAAATCCCATTGAATCATCAGCCCAATATACAATATGCAATCAGGCCAATATACAAAAGGAAATGTGTTGTATGGGGACTGATGGGTAGGGCAAACTTACCATATTAAAAAGCAGAGACATTGTTGACAAAATCTGTATAGTCCAAGTTATGGTTTTTCGCGTAGTCATATACGGATGTGACAGCTGGACCATAAAGAAGCCTGATTGATGCTTTCGAATTATGGTGTTGGAAAAGACTCCTGAGAGTCTCTTGGACTGCAAGGAGTTGAATCCAGTCAATCCTAAAGGAAATCAAGTCTGAATATTCATTGGAAGGACTGATGCTGACGCTGAAGCTCCAATACTTTGGTCACCTGATGTGAAGAGCCGACTCACTGGAAAAGACCCTGATGCTGGGAAAAGACTGAAGGCAAAAGAAAGGAGCAGCAGAGGACGAGACGGTTAGATAGCACTGACTCAATGAACATGAGCTTGAGCAAATGTGGAGACAGTGGAGGACAGAGGAGCCTGGCGTGCTGCAGCCCATGGGGTCGCAAAGAGTAGGACACGACTCAGCAACTAAACAACAACGGGTGTACATTACTGGTGCAGCTTGGACAGAGTGAATGGAGAGCTTGGCACCTCAAGTGTAATCTAAGATATCTGTTCCTACCAGTTCCTAAAGACCAGTGCTTAGGTCTTTAGGGTGGTGGGCTCAGTTCAGTTCAGTCGCTCAGTCATGTCTGACTCTTTGTGACCCCATGAATCGCAGCACACCAGGCCTCCCTGTCCATCACCAACTCCCGGAGTTCACTCAGACTCACCTCCATCGAGTCGGTGATGCCATCCAGCCCTCTCATCCTCTGTCATCGCCTTCTCCTCCTGCCCCCAATCCCTCCCAGCATCAGAGGCTTTTCCAATGATTCAACACTTCACATGAGGTGGCCAAAGTACTGGAGTTTCAGCTTTAGCATCATTCCTTCCATAGAAATCCCAGGGCTGATCTCCTTCAGAATGGACTGGTTGGATCTCCTTGCAGTCCAAGGGACTCTCAAGAGTCTTCTCCAACACCACAGTTCAAAAGCATCAATTCTTCGGCGCTCAGCTTTCTTCACAGTCCAATGGTGGGCTAGACAGATACAAATTTTAAAGACAGCTTCAAATGTGTGCGTGTGTGTGCTAAGTTGCTTCAGTGGTATCCGACTCTTTGTGACCCTATCAACTATATATAGCCTGTCAGGCTCCTCTGTCCATTGATTTCTCCAGGCAAGAATACTGGAGTGGGTTGCCATTCCCTTCTCCAAGGTATCTTCCCCATCCAGGGATCGAACCCAGGTCTCCTGTATTGTGGGGAGATTCTTTACTGTCTGAGCCACCAGGGAAAATCCATTCAAATGTGTGATGAATGTTAAATTCCTGTTGCAAGTAAACATTGCTGCTGCTGCTGCTGCTAAGTCGCTTCAATCGTGTCCGACTCTGTGCAACCCCATAGACGGCAGCCCACCAGGCTGCCCCTTCCCTGGGAGTCTCCAGGCAAGAACACTGGAGTGGGTTGCCATTTCCTTCTCCAATGCATGAAAGTGAAAAGTGAAAGTGAAGTTGCTCAGTTGTGTCCAACTCTTAGCAACCCCATATGGACTGCAGCCTACCAGGCTCCTCCATCCATGGGATTTTCCAGGCAAGAGTACTGGAGTGGGGTGCCATTGCCTTCTCCAAAATATTGCTACTATTTCAATTATCAATGGAAAGTATTTCTGACTCTGTTATGTGAATAAGATTAATTCTCTACTCCCCTTGGTGGATATTGCCACATTCTTAATCTCCAGATTGCTCTGCGGAATAGCATTCTGAAACCATTATATGATAATTTCAGGAGTCCCTGAGCACTCCATTATTATTTTAAAAAATAAAAATTAAAGAAATTATGTTAAGTTAAATCCTTCGCATCTACTTATATCCACTTGCTCTTCCTAACTCTGGGGTGAAAGAACAGTCCTCGTCCTTTCATCAGTCAGGAAAAGCACGACTTCTCCTCCTCCTTCTCTTCTCTAGACTAAACATCCCCAGTTCCCCCAATGCTTTCTTTTTGATCTTCATTTCCAAACTATTTATCACTTATGCTCTCTTCCCCTGAAATTTCTCCAGAGTTGCAAATAGTTGAGCCGCACAATGATGAAACAGCTCCAAGGAGGTTTAAGTGATTGCAGAAAGAAGCAACCAGGACTTTTTTCATCTTCCCTGAAAGGCCCCGTGGTGAACAAAATCCAGGGAAGACTGTTTCTTTCTTTATAACTTCACTTTCTTTTGGGGAAAGCAGTAGGTGAAGGAGGAATTAAGTGGAAGACATTGGTTTTGCATCTGATCTAGTTACTCTAAAAGAAATTTCAGTGTGAAGAGTTTTTATTTTCAGTTAGAACAAAATGCATTTTGTTTATCACTTTAAAAAGCTAATTTTAAAGGCTTAATATTAATTAATTCACATATCATTTGCTGGTAACCACACAGGTAGCACTAGCAGCAAAGAATCCCCGCCTGCCAGTGTAGGAGACCTGAGACAGGGGTTCGATCCCTGGGTTGGGAAGACCCCCTAGAGAAGGAAATGGTGACCCACTCCAGTATTCTTGTCTGGAGAATCCCACAGACAGAGAAGCCTGGTGGGCTGCAGTCCATGGGGTCTCAAAGAGTTGGACACGACTGAAGTGACTTAGCACAGCACAGAACATAGTGCGCAACTAAGAAAAATTTTCAGGGGCGAGACCTTAAAAGTTACTCTTAAGGTCTGTTAAAAACAAATGAACAAGCAAAACACTGATTAAAAATAGAACTCTTGTTTCCTAATACACCTTTTTCGGCAGTTGAACTGTCTTATGCCAACGTCAAATCCTTGATCAGAATGCTTGTTCGGATCCTGTTTTTAAGGAAGCTCTACATTTTGTGTCCTATACTGGTCCTTATGCATCAGGCCTGCTTTTATTTCTTCTCTGTGTGATGAAAATGAATGTAAAGCACAGCTTCCATGCTCCCCACACCCCCGCCCCAGCGTCTGATCTGGGCATACTCATGAGCAGAAGAAGAATCGCGGATGGTCGGGGCAGACTTGATCGGCAGTCTCAGCTTCCTATGTCAGTGTCAGCGACAGGCAGGCCAGGCGGCCAGCCACCAGGCTCATGGCACAATGCCTGGCACCATGTCAGTCACACCAATCAGTGGAAACAGGTGCGGAAGCTTGAATTTCACCTACAGAAGTATGGGGAAAATGATGGGCTTTCTGAGGAACAGCCTGTAGGCATTTCCCCCCTCATTTAACATCGGGATTATCCAGGGATTCCAACAACTTAAGCTCAGTTAGCCATGCTTCAATTCAGATTCAAAAGCTTTCTTTGCCTTATCTGTAAATAAAATACACGGGAGACAGCCACTCAAAGAGGGAAATCAGAGATTTAGAGCACTCCGGGATGTGGCGACAACGAGAGTTGCTGGGGACAGGAAGGCAACAAGCCAATGAGTGTTGAGCTTCCCTAAAACTCACAGAGCTGTGCTTTGAAAAGCTTGTCATCTGAAACCAACACGGGGTGGAGAGAGACAATCAGTCAGCATTCTGAGCCCCTCATGTTAAAAAAATAAAACTAAAAATGTACCCGTGCTTAAAAAAAAAAGCAGATACTAAAACTAAAATAAAATTGAATTACAAATCAAACTCTCCCAGCTGTCCCAGGTTTTTGTTTTTTGTTTTTTCTTTAATCAAAGGATATTCTGGAAGACAGTCAACAAATCAGAGATGAAAGAGTAAGATCTCCTTGGTTACGTCTGGACCCATTAGTCCAACATGATTCCAGGTATTTAAAAATCATGCTGAAGTCACTTTGGAATGCCTACAACCAATCATTTTTCCCAGTTAGCAACAAAGAATGGGAGTAAGAATATGGAATGACAAGCCATCAGCAAGATAGCTCAAGAGTCACTGGATTTTATAAGAAGCTATCAAAATCATCTCCCCGCCCATTCCTTTCACACAACGGAGTAGATTCCAACTCTGGTCATTGCTTTTTTCATCATCTTCCTGTCTCCTTTCTGGAAATGCTCCCAAGTGAGATTCAGGGGTGTGGTTGGTGTAAGTCCTCTGGGACAAGAAGGAGGACCCCTGGGGCCTGGACCTACCACCGATCCCATCTGTGTGACACCGGGCCTCCTTCAGGAGGAAAGAGAAAGAGTTGGATCCGGTGGTTAGCCAGGGGGTGGCTTAAACAACAGAATGTATGCTCTCCTCGTTCTAGAGGCTGGAAGCTCAAGATCTAGGCGTGGGCTGGTTTGGTTTCTTCCGGAGTCTCTCTCCTTAGCTTGTCTTCTCCCTGGCTCCTCTGTGTGCCCGTCTGTGTCCTAACCTCTTCTCATAAGGACACCAGCCACACTGGACCAGCGCCCACGCAAATGACTTCATAATCACCTCTTTAAAAGCCCCATCTCCAAATACGGTCCTGTTCTGAGGTACTGGGCGTTAGAACATATGAATTTTTGGGGAGGGCAATTGAGCTCCTAACCGTCCCCAGGGTACCTTTCGATTCCAGAGTTCTATGATTTCTTTTCTCCCTCAAATATTTTCATTAACTTATCTTCCCTTTGGTAATGTGGGGAGACCCATCCTGTTATGTTTATAGACTGCAAGGAACTGAGGTTGCACTTTTAGGCTGCCTATAGTCTTAAGCTTAGCAGCAGCAGCAGCAGTCTTAAGCTACTCCGCAGGGTGAGGATACCATTCCAGAAAGTAGGTGGCCAGTTGCGGGTTTTCTGCACTTTTTCTCAAGATGGGACCGTTGACCCTATACCCACTGGAGACTCTTTGTTAAAGGCTCTGGCACTGTGAGACTTTTCTAGAATTTCTTTCTGCAAGGATGCCAACACTTGCACCTTACTCCACCTTTCAGACTTAGCACGTGCTGGTTACATCCTTTCAGATGGTAAGAGACAGAGCTGTGCTTGGGTTCTTTGAAATCATCGATCTTCCCATAAGGATGCAATGACAAGTAAGGCAGACAGACTCTCAGGAGGCTCTGCGGAGGAGACATTGTTCAAAATACTGTGAAGTTCCAAGGTTCTAGCCACCTTGTTTCTGAAGAAACAAGATATCCGTGGTTCTTTACCCCGAGTGATCCCGGTAACAAAGTGCTCCTTCTGTCTCCTCCTCTACTGCTCCCTGAGTCTCCCCGATGTCTCTGAGTTGTACCTTCTTGACACAGGGGATGAGTGGGTTGACCAGTTGGCAGTCAGTACGCTCTGTCTCTGCTGGACAGAGCTCTTCTACCAAACCACCCCATTCGCCGTTGGTTAGCTTAGGGAATGCTGGCTCCTGTCAGCTGTCTGGTCCGACCAACCTCATCATGAGGCCACGTGGCTCTAAGGTGACCAGTGGCCGGGGATTCCCTCTGAGAAAATATCAGATGTTCCAGGTGCTCCAAGACTTCAGAAAAGTAGAGAACAGAGCCAGCAGGCAACTCACTACTTCCAGGAGATCTCACCTCTTTCCTTCCATTTACCAGGAAGCTAAGGCGTAGTTCATATCCATTGTCTTCACTGCCTCACCTTCATCCTCTACTCCCCTAACCCTTGATATTCTTGCACACTGACTTCTGAGCCCACTTTCCTTAACTCTGGAAGAAATTACCTTTCAATTTTAATATCCGTTTGTCATTTTCTCCTCAAACTTGCTGCTGCTCTTAAAACCATTGGTTGACCTCCCCTACTTGCAAAGCCTCTTGCCTTGGCTTCTGTGACTGCATTATTCGGGGGGTGGAAGGGGGACCATAACGCTGCAGGGCCAGCCTTGGAGTCAGTGCACCTAGACAGGAATCCAGGTTCTTCCCACTATGCAACATCCACGCAGCTTGAGTGTGTTAATTCTATTCCATTTAATACACTTCTTTTTGAGTACCTATTATATTTGTGATGACTGAGTAATGGGGAGAAATTCCAGATAGATAAAACCAGAGCCTGGACTTGGATGAATGAAGTAATAGATGTGCAGACACTTAAACCTTACTTCTTGTACCCAAGTGGACACTAAGACCTATTGATTCCACCTCCACAGCGCTGTGTGTTAGTCGCTCAGTTGTGTCCGACTCTTTGCGACTCCATGAACTATAGGGATTTCCCAGGCAAAAGTACTAGAGTGGATTGGCATTTCCTCCTCCAGGGGATCTTCCCAAACCAGGGATTGAACCTAGCTCTCCTGCATTGCAGGTGGACTCTTTATGATCTGAGCCACAGGGGTGATTGCCCTCATGTATTCCTCTTCTTTATCACCATTATCCTGGTTGCACTGAGCTTCCCTGATGGCTCAGCTGGTAAAGAATCTGCTTGCAATGCAGGAGACCTGGGTTTGATCCCTGGATTGGGAAGATCCCCTGGAGAAGGGAATGGCTACCCACTCCAGTATTCTGGCCTGGAGAATTCCCTGGACTGTATAGTTCATGGGGTTGCAAAAAGTCAGACATGACTGAGCGACTTTCACTTTCACTGGTAGCATTCCCCACTACCTTTGACCTGGCTTAGCAGTTAACAATGGAGCAGGCAATGGCATCCCACTCCAGTACTCTTGCCTGGAAAATCCCATGGGCGGAGAGGCCTGGTAGGCTGCAGTCCATGGGGTTGCCAAGAGTCAGACACCACTGAGCAACTTCCCTTTCACTCACTTTTCACTTTCATGCATGGGAGAAGGAAATGGCAACCCATTCCGGTGTTCTTGCCTGGAGAATCCCAGGGAAGGGGGAGCCTGGTGGGCTGCCGTCTATGGGGTCACACAGAGTCGGGCATGACTGAAATGACTTAGCAGTAGCAGCAGCAGTTAATAAACTGAGTTCTGAGAAGTTTCTGGATATCACAGGGAGGTTCCTCAAGGACATTCTGTAGGTGATAAGGCAAGAAAGTGGTGTGCCCCTCACAGAGTCTATTTCTGTGTCCTCATTGAAACAAAATCAGTTGTGTGTTTTGTTTTTGGAGAAAACATTTTGTATTTTACTCAAAAAAAGAGAAACCCACATATTGATTCTCTCATACCATGAGACCCTATCTTCAGAGTACTGACCCTAAAATCTATTTTATAGTCGGCTTTCAGATTATTCAAAATGAAGCACACTTTTGATCATGTCATTTTTCCATTGTCTGGAAATGCTCTACTAGATACGGTAGCCATTAGCTATATGCACGCACGCATGCTAAGTTGCTTCAGCCGTGTCCAACTCTGTGCGACCCTATGGACTGTAGCCCACCAGGCTCCTCTGTCCGTGGGATTTTCCAGGCAAGAATACTGGAGTGGATTGCCATGCCCTCCTCCAGGGGATCTTCCCACCCCCGGAATAGAACCTGTGACTCATGTCTCCTGCACTGACAGGCAGGTTTTTCACCACTAATGCCACCTGAGAAGCATATATGAATCCAAAAGTGAGTGGGTATATGTATAACTGATTGCTGTACAGCAGAAACTAACACAGCGTTGTAAATCAACTACACTTCAGTAAAAAAAAATGTCTTAAAAGAGAACAAACCCTAATGTAAGAAACATTAAGCAATAAATGAAACCAAATTAAAAATCCAGTTCTTTAGTTGCCTTAGCGTATTTAAGTGCTTGCTAGTGACATGTATCTACTGGCCACCATATTGCACAACTCATATTTGGAACATTTTCATCATTGCACACATTTCTGTTGGCTAGAACTGGCCTCGCTCACCAGATAAAAATTCCTGACTTTGATTTAGGACTTGAATCAACCCTCTCTAGGCCCCTCTGTTGCTGTTTTCCTTCATGTAAGGATCCAATCGGACTGAACTGTTCCCAAATATTCACTTTCTGCCTCCATGCCTCAGTGTACCGAGCCGTGCCCAGAGCATCCATTACGCCATCCCTGGATGCCCAACCCTACTCCCCACTGAGGGGCTGTCCTCCACGAAGCCCTTTAGAGTTCACAACTCAAGGTCATTTCCTTGTCTTGTGGATTGTCATAGGGTTTCACACGAAGTGCCCTAATGTCATCTACCACCATTTTTTCACAGTCAGAAGCAGTGACCTGGGGACCCAGACAGGTAGCCTCTGACTAGTGCTGTGGGCGTGGCACACCCGCTACTTCAAGTCTACAGAGTGGCTTGAGGGAGACTTAGGGCTTCTTGGGCTTCCCTGGCGGCTCAGACGGTAAAGCGTCCGCCTACAATGTGGGAGACCCGAGTTCAATCCCTGGAGAAGGTCTCCTGGAGACAGAAATGGCAACCCACTCCAGTACTCTTGCCTGGAAAACCCCATGGATGGAGGAACCTGGTGGGCTACAGTTCATGAGGTCACAAAGAGTCGGACACGATTGAGCAACTTCACTTTCACTTTCTTTCACTTAGGACTTCTTAGCAGCATGTGTATGAAACTCTCTGGAAATTTCCATTACTAGCTGGGAGGAACTGGAGATACTCTGAGGTTCCCACAGTCCACAGTTTATGGTTAAGTTAAAGAGGGCAGCGTTTGCTATTACTGGAGTGTCATAGGAAAGTATGTTACATGTATTAAAGCAAGCACTGAGCACAAATGATAAGACTTCACCGTAAGTAGTACCTGAAAAGCAATATCACTATTTACAGACACGTGTTAGGTAGAAACATCATTCTACTACCTTCACTATATATTTGTGTTTGTACTGGCTTTGTTTTAACCCCTATCAGTTCAGTTCAGTCTCTCAGTCGTATCTGACTCTTTGCGACCCCATGGACTGCAGCACGCCAGGCTTCCCTGTCCATCACCAACTCCCAGAGCTTGCTCAAACTTATGTCCAGAGACTCGGTGATGCCATCAAACCATCTCATCCTCTGTCGTCCCCTTCTCCGCCTGCCTTCAATCTTTCCCAGCATCAGGGTCTTTTCCAGTGAGTCAGTTCTTCACATCAGGTGGTCAAAGGATTGAAGTTTCGGCTTCAGCCATTAATCCTTCCAATGAATATTCAGGATGGATTTCCTTTAGGATGGGCTGGTTGGATCTCCTTGTAGTCCAAGGGACTCTCAAGAGTCTTCTCCAACACTACAGTTCAAAAGCATCAATTCTTTGGTGCTCAGCTTTCTTTATAGTCCAACTCTCACATCCATACATGACTACTGGAAAAACCATAGCCTTGACTAGATGGACTTTTGTTGGCAAAGTAATGTCTCTGCTTTTTAATCCCCTTGTGATGGTGATTAAAACAAAACAACAGGATCTGAGTTGATCAAATCTTGTGCTTGATCATCAACATGGTGGGTCAGCTAGAGTTTGGGCTGTCATTTCTGGATGCTCTCAAAGAATCGTCTCTTCAGAGTACAGTTCTCTCCCACCCCAGCCCCCTTTGACTTACAGTCTACTGGGTTGCAGAGTCCTGGCCTCATAGCACAAGGCTCTCATCAGATAAACCCACCACAACCCACTTCTTTTTGTTCTTAAGACCCTGCCCTATTCAAGCCCCAGTAGTACTTGAGCCACCCTGGGGCAGGGCCAGCTTTCAAGACTTACTTTGAGATGCGCACTGTTATCATTGCTCAGGCTGCCAACCTCCTCAGGTTACTATGAATGATTATGGGTAAAGTCTGCTTTGAATTAGTTGGAAAGAGGGGTGAATTACAATGTGTTTGGTTCAGGCAATTCATTTCAAGGCTCTTGTTTCCCAAATTTCCTGCAATCATAATCATGGCCCATTTTCACAGCCACTAGACTATCAATCCTTTGTAAATAAGATAAAGAACTAGGAAAAAATAAGACCTTTAAAATCTGTGAAAGTGGTGGTACAAATATTACTCGGGACACTGGGAACCAGTATTCAGAATTACCCTCTCACCATCAGAAGCTGTGACAGAGAGACTGCTGTTGCTATTTCTAGATACGGTAAAGACTAGGTGCACTGTTGTTTATGGTAAAGACTAAGTACGATGTTGTTTAGAAAGAACAGGTTTGCAGAGCCTTTCTCCTTTTCAGGGATTAAAGAAAATACAACCTGCTCTACCACATTTAAAACGGAAAAAAAAAATGTGAGTGGGGTATTTTCTCGTTCTTTGTCTGCACATCCAGTACGGAGGTAGCATTATTCATGTTTTCTTGTTTTTTTCGAGACTGTGCTTACTACAGTTTTCTAAACTGTCTTCCTTATGTATGCTAATTCACTGGTTTTGAATTCTTGTTCGGTCAAGTCCACCTTTTGAATGGGATAGTAGAAAATTGGAGGCGGGCTCCCCCTGGTGCCTCGGCTAGAGAACTGCACCTGCCTGTCTGAGACCTTCGCATCAACAGATAAGCGTGCCCTCTAGTGCCCAGAAACAGAGTTAAATGCTCATTGTTGTTCACTTGTTAAGTCCTGATCCGCTCTTGCGACTCCACGGCCTGCAGCACGCCAGGGTTCCCTGGCCTTCACTATCCCCTGGAGTTTGCGCAAACTCATGTCCAGCCCACTCGCTGGAAAAGACCCTGATGCTGGGAAAGACTGATGGCAGGAGGAGAAGATGACGACAGAGGATGAGATGGTTGGCTGGCATCACTGACTCATGGACATGAGGCTGCTGCTATGTCGCTTCAGTCGCTTCGGTCGCACTGACTCTGTGCAACCCCATAGATGGCAGCCCACCAGGCTCCCTCATCCCTGGGATTCTCCAGGCAAGAACACTGGAGTGGGTTGCCATTTCCTTCTCCAATGCATGAAAGTGAAAAGTAAAAGTGAGGTCACTTAGTCCTGTCAGACTCTTAGCAACCCCATGGACTGTAGCCTACCAGGCTCTGCCGTCCATAGTATTCTCCAGGCAAGAGTACTGGAGTGGGTTGCCATTTCCTTCTCCACTCAATGGACATGAGTTTGAACAAACTCCAGGATATGGTCAAAGACAGGGCAGCCTGGCATGCTGCAGTTCATGGGGTCGCAGAGTCGGACACGACTGAGTGACTGGACAACATCAAACATGTCCACTGGAGTCAGTGATGCCATCTGACCATCTCATCCTCTGCTGTCCTCTCTCCTCTTGCCCTCAATCTTTCCCAGCACCAGGGTCTTTTTCAATGGGCTTCCCTGGTGGCTCAGAGGTTAAAGCGTCTGCCTCCAATGCGGGAGACCCGGGTTCGATCCCTGGGTCGGGAAGATCCCCTGGAGAAGGAAATGGTAACCCACTCCAGTATTCTTGCCTGGAGAATCCCATGGACGGAGAAGCCTGATAGGCTACAGTCCACGGGGTCGCAGAGTCGGACACGACTGAGCGACTTCACTTTCACTTTGGCTCTTGGCATCAGGTGGCCAAAGTATGGCAGCTTCAGTTTCAGCATCAGTCCTTCCAGTGAATATTCGGGGCTGATTTCCTTTAGGATTTGACCAGTTTGATCTTCTTGCAGTCCAAGGAATTCTCAAGAGTCTTCTCTAGCACCATAGTTTGCAAACATGAATTCTTTGGTGCTCAGTCTTCTTTATGCTAATTACTAATTAAATACTCATGAAAAATATTAAAACTACAAAATACTAACATTACAGGGGAAAAATGACCAATTATGCCCTAACTATGAGGCACGCACTGTGCTGAGGACCAGGTGAGTACTGGTGGTTTGGCTGTGCATTGCGTGTGCTCAGCCACTCAGCCCTGCCTGACTCTTTGAGACCCCCCTGGACTGTAGCCCACCAGGCTCCTCTGTCCATGGGATTTTCCAGGCAAGAATGCTGAAGTGGGTTACCATTTCCTACTCCAGGGGATCCTCCCGGCAGGGATCGAACCCGAATCTCTTGCATCTCCTGCATTGTCAGGAGGATTCTTGACCACTGCGCCACCTTGGTTGAGCATTGCAGGGGGAAAAATCATCTCCTAATGCAGTAACTTAAAAACATCAATCGTTTATTATCTCGTACGGTTTCTGTGAGCCAGGAATTCCCGAGCAGCTCTCCGGCTGGTTCTGGCTGAAGGTCCCTCATGAGACAGCAGTCAGATGCTGACTGGGGCATCTCTCAGATTTGTTTGCTCACCTGTCAGGAGGCTGAGCTGTAAGACTGGAAGAGCTGAAGCTGGAACATGCAGCATCACTCCCTGTCTCTCCATGAGGTCATAAACAGCAACACAGCTTCCCCCTGGCTCTCTTCCTTGGGACCCAACCTGAAAGAAGTCTGGCTATTCCAGGGAGTCAACGGAGGGTCTACAGAGAGACAGAGCTCTGTAAAGTTAACATCCACTCACAGAAGATCTATATATTGCAATTTATTCCTGCCAAGTAGAAAAAAAGAAATCCTACAGATTGACTTTACAGGGCATCGATCAGTTTCAATCTAATGTGTAATCTCATTTCAGCATTCTTTTCACCTGCTGACTAGATATAACAGATCTTCCTCTCCTTCTTTATACTATCATTATCATCATGCCAGTTCCTACTTTAATGTGTTAAATAAATCTTTGCCAGTTGTGTGTGCACACACACAGATACACACATCAGCACCTTGGTAGAAAGCACAGACGGAGTTCTTTCCAAAGGGCAGGTATGGCCATCATGGAGAGGTGCTACTTGGGTCTTCCTTCAAGAAAGAACTAGCAGATGAGCAGTGAAAGGAACAGCTGGCTGACAGCCTTGACTGAAGTGCTTCTGCTGGGATCCATCACCGTGACTGAGCTGAGGTCATGCTTTTTCTAGGCAGTCTGGAGCCAGTGAATGAACCCAGTGGAGGCTATACTGAATGTAATTATTCATAGGGTTGGATTTAAAGCTTCAATCTTGCTACTGTTTTGTATCTATTCTGTTTGGTCTGTCTTGCTTCTCATTCCCATTTTTCTTTCTGTTTTTGTGTTAATAGAGTATTTTTGAGATTTTGTGATTTCACTTTAAATCCTGTTTCTTATTTTTTATATCTCTTCTATAATTTTCTTTGGTTTGTATAATATATATTATATATTGTTAATATATTATCAATTATATTATTATATATTTATATGTGTGTATATAAATATACTTATAAATATAGTTATATTATATTATATAGTAATATAAATACAATATAATTATATTATAAATTATTGTATATTATTGATATATTTATTCATATATTATATTATGTTATAAATATATACACATATTTATATATAATAGTATATTATATATTATATAGTACATATTATTAATATTGTATTATATGATGTATCAGTTATATATAATCATAAACCATATAAATATAAAATTATATAAATATAGAATTATAAATATAGAATTATTATTAATGTTATATATTATATATATGTATCTTTAGGCTTCCCTGGTAGCTCAGTGGTAGAGAATCCATCTGCAATGCACGAACCTCAGGAGACAGGGCTTCAGTCCATGGGTCATAAAGATCCCCCAGAGGAAGGGACAGCAGCCCACTCTTGTATTCTTGCCTGGAGAATCCCATGGATGGAGGAGCCTGGTGGGCTACAGTTCGTAGAGTTGCAAAGAGTGGGATGCCACTGAAGCGACTCAGTAAGCACTCATGCACGCATATGTATATATCTTTAATTATTCACAGCCTACCTCAAATAATAGAGCACTCCACATGCAGTTTAAGGATCTCACAACCTACATCTACATACTCCCAAGTTCTCCTTCCCACCTTTTGTACTATAGTTTTCATAAATTTTAATTTATATAGTCTATAAACATGTACTAAAAGATTACTATTTTATAGCAATTATTGATTAAATAATGTCTTTTATATTTACTTTCTATATTTCCTCTAGGGAAACAGAACTGTTAAAACATCTACGTTTATTTATCTCCATAGGAAACAGAACCATTAGATATCTATATCTATACATCTCCATATCTGTATCTATCTGTGTCTATAAAGAAAGCTGAACGCTGAAGAATTGATGCTTTTGAACTGTAGTGTTGGAGAAGACTCTTGAGAGTCCCTTGGACTGCAAGGGGATCCAACCAGGCCATCCTAAAGGAGATCAGTCCTGAATATTCTTTTGAAGGACTGATGCTGAAGGTGAAACTCCAGTACTTTGGCCACCTGATGTGAAGAACTGACTCATTGGAAAAGACCCTGATGCTGGGCAAGATTGAAGATAGGAAGAGAAGGGGATGACAGAGGATGAGATGGTTGGATGGCATCACCGACGTGATGGACATGAGTTTGAGTAAGCTCTGGGAGTTGGTGATGGACAGGGAAGCCTGGCGTGCTGCAGTCCATGGGGTCACAAAGAGTTGGACATGACTGAGCAACTGAACTGACTGATGTCTCTATACCTAGAGAGAGAGACTCTGAAGAACTGTGTCACATGATTATAGAGGCTGAAAACTTGCACAGTCTGCTGTCTGCAAGCTGATTGTGGAAGGCACTAGTGCAATTCCAGTTTGAGTCTGAAGGCCAGAGAACTGGGGGAGTCGGTGGTATGAATCCCAGATCAAGGGCAGACGACTGACGTGCCAGCTCAAGCGTGCAGGCAGAAAGCAAAAGGGGCAAACTCTCTCTTCCTCAGATTTTTATTTCAGGCCCTCAGTGATTTAATGATGATCAGACACACCGAGAAGGGCAATGTCAGGGATCACTGAGTTCACCCACTCAAATGCTACTGTCACCCAGAAGCACCCTCACAGGCAGACCAGAAACAATCTAACACCGTTTCGCTCAGTCTAGTTACACAAACAATTAACCATCACATCCTACTCTTTAGCATTTCTATGATCTTCATTTCTCGTGTACAGGTAAGTTTCTAGTATTGTGGTCCTTCCACTAAAGTACTTCAAATTTTCTTTTTAGCTGTTGGGTAATGAATTCTCTCAGCTTTTGTTTGTACAAATCAACATTTGACTTAATTTCTGAAAGGTGTGGAATCCTGAGCTGGTAGGTTTTTCTTTTTTCTCTCGGTTATTTTAAAGATGGCACTCCATTATCTTCTGGGATGAGAAATCTGCTGTCATTTTATTTAGAGTGTCTTCAAGATTTCCTCTTCGTCTTTGGTTTCCAGCAGTTTAACCGTCATTTGTCTAGATGGATGTCTTTTTCCTCACATTTCCTGTGCTTCCTGGGTATGCATTTTGAAGCCTTTCCTTATGTTAGTTTTGTTGGCTCTTCAAATATTATCAGTCCTATTCTTTCTCTTTTATTTCACTTATATGGCATTTAACTTCTCTCATTCTCGTGCTTTGACCCATGTGTGACAGTGCCTACATCCTCAGTAGGGCCTGTCTTCTTTAAATTTCAGACGTCTTGGCCATCTTGAAAACTTAGTCCTCTGATGGGTTCAAAGAGAGCTATATACTTTTACAGTTCATCTTGTATTTTCTTGTTTTCATGGTGGAAGTGATGTTTTCTTTTTAAAATATAGTTTTTTATATCCTTAAGAGAAACCATAATTTTTAATTTTTCTATAGCCTAACATTTAAACAAATGTTATAAGAATAGTAAAAGAAATTCCTGCTGCTGCTGCTGCTAAGTCGCTTCAGTCGTGTCTGACTCTGTGTGACCCCACAGACGGTAGCCCACCAGGCTCCCCCATCCCTGGGATTCTCCAGGCAAGAACACTGGAGTGGGTTGCCATTTCCTTCTCCAATGCATGAAACTGAAACGTGAAAGTGAAGTCGCTCAGTCATGCCCGACTCCTAGCAACCCCATGGACTGCAGCCCACCAGGCTCCTCCGTCCATGGGATTTTCCAGGCAAGAGTACTGGAGTGGGTTGCCATTACCTTCTCCAAAAAGAAATTCCTAAATAACCTTTATTCAGATTCATCAATTATTTGTATGTGCCTCATTTGCTTTATCATTCTCTCTCTCTGCCTTTCTCTTTATATATATTTCTCTATCTATATATGTATATTCATATTTTATGAATTATTTGAGAACTGGTTAGAGTTATTATACCTTTTATCCTAACTACTTTAATGGATTATCTTTGTGAGAAAATTTTCTTAGAAACAATAGTATATTTATCACAATCAATATGCTTAACAATAAACACATATTTCATTTTTATTTCATATATATAAATAAAGCCTATAATACACAGATGGACTTTTCAGAATTGCCAACCCATATCCCTGCAAAAAGCATTCCTATTAACTAGAGCTGAATAACTTGCTAGTTTTTTCAGATAAAATTTACATACATTTAAATGCAAAAATCATAAGGGTTCAATTTACTGAGCTATAACATTTTGCATACTCCTAATATCACACTGAAATGTCATCTCTTCCTTTGAAGACTGCCTGGGTTGCCTCCCCTTGCAGCTTGAACATTTCTCTATTATAAAACTTACTACAATTATTTCTCTGATGTCCACTAGACTATAAACGCATGAAAAAAAAAAAAAAGGGACAATGCTTCTTGGGGCCCCCAGTTCCAAACAGTATCTGGTATATAACAAGGTATCAGTGAAAGTTTGCTAAAGAAGCAAAATGACATTGGAACAGATAGCCTGCAGCTTTAAATAAGGGAGCTGTATAATTTTAAAGTTAAGATCTGCTCACTGTGGCTACTAAATCACCAGTAAGGAATGCATGATAAGAATTGTCAAGACACGAAAGGGAGAAAAGGCAGCAGTTGGAACAGAAATAAATCTTTAGGTTCCTAACACTCCTCACAAAGACGTGAAACTCTTTTTAATCACTCATGGAGCCTCTAAAACTGGCGGGTGGCACAAATTGCCACCACACGATTTATATAGTAAAACCTTCAGCTTTTATAACATGTTTAAAAGCAAATGAATGTTACCTGTCCAAAACCTAATGGAGAACATTTTTGTAGTTCCTGTTTGATATGCTGACACCTGAGATTTTCTATTTTCAGCCGTCTAAAAGCAGTGCATAATCAAATGTGTTGACACACAGATATTTCTTTGGTATCACTTACTATTTTGACCAAGGGATAGGTTACATGAATTGAAATCTGATTACGCGGTTGCTTCTGAGTCATCTCAGGAGTTGCTCTTCTTTTTCTTAATTAAAAAACTCAAAAGAAAATATATACTCTTTTGAATATAACTAAGTAAATGTTTTTTAATTCCTGTGAGAAATTACTACAGAGGAGTTCTATGATATATTCAACTCACGATGGGTTCATTGGGACATAACCTCATTGTAAGTGGAGAAAGGTAAATAAATCCAAAGTATATGGAATGAAGGAAATAGTAAAGAAAAGGAACCAATGAAACAGAAAACATAAATGACAGAGAAAATTAACACAAAACATTTTTTTCCTTTTGAAAGAATAACAAATTAAAAAACCCCCACACTGGTTTCCCTGATGGTTCAGATGGTAAAGAATCTGCCTGCAGTCAGGAAAGCCAGGTTTGATTCCTGGGTCAGGAAGATCCCCTGGAGAAGAAAAGGGCAACCAGCTCCAGTATTCTTGCCTGGGAAATCCCATGGAAAGAGGCGCCTGGAGGCTACAGTTCATGCGGTCACAATGATTGAACAACTGACACTTAAGCCCTACATAGGCTAATCAAGAAAAAAATAAGAAAAACCACTAACACCAGGAATAAATGTGTGAATATACTACAGATGCTACATATATTATTAACAATTTGATGTTAATAAATTCAACAGCTAGATGAAATTCCTAAGCAATGCAACTTACCAAAACAGACACAGCAAGAAATAGGAAATATTGCTGAAAATACATTTATTAAGTAAACTGAATTTGTGATTGAACTCTTTCCTTAAATACATCAGGGTCAGATGGTGTCACTGGTGAACTCTTTTAAACATTAAGGTAAGAAAAGGTATCAAACTTACATAAATGTTTTCCAAAACAGAAGATGAGGAAACACTTTGCAATGTGTTCTATGAGGTCAGCTAGACCCTGGTACTAAATCTGACCAAGTCATTTAAAAAAAAAAGGAAGAAAATTAAAACACCGGTCGTTTCCAACTGGCCACCTAGTCTGGTTTCCTTTTCCCTCCCCCAACAGGCACACACACTGGGGGCAGGGAAGGGAAGAACAGGTTAGCTGGTGGGCGACATCATCAGACTGTCCCCAACTGAACAAGGAAGTTGATGCAGCCCCATGTGACTTTCTTCAGGTTCCTGCAAGATCTAGACAGAAGCCAGAATTCGGCGAAGAAATGTAAGATACACGACTTAGAAGATAAACCACTTGATCTGCTAAGCAAACATTATTGCCAAATGCCTTAAGTAACTGATGGCTTGTAAAACGAGTACTTATTATTATGAGAGAGTTCTTTGAGATTATGCTATGCCAGCAGTCATTGATGTCACCAGTCATACGAACAACCCACATGCGGACACTGAAGAGGAATAAAATAATGGCGTGATCATGAAATCAGAAATACAAACAGAAAAAGGAAATGGTAAAATTCTGAACTGGAACAAACACAAAGGAAGGAAACCTATAGCAATCCTCGGAACGCTGATGCAGAAGAAGGTAAAGAATAAGATTTTTTTATCCTTAAATTATGCAGAGAATAAGGTCAAAGAGTGCCTAAAATCTTTATTGGAAGTTCAATTTTTATAAAGCACATGTCTGGGTTAATGAAGCTGACAAATATCTCAAAAGGTCTCTTTTCTCCTTCTGGCGTGCAGAGGATTTTCTGGTGCGGCAGTTCTGAGAAAGTGCTTTGAGACAACGGCAACTGACACATCCATCTTTTTGAAAACACAGCAAAAATAGGTGCTGGAGATGGCGAGAGTGTCACTGGAGAGAAATAGGAAAGTGAGAGATTCGCCTCTTCCATTATCACTGATAATGAGATGGGCATAGCCGGGGAAGAGCAATCACCAGTATTGGTGAGGTTCATCAGGGAATCAAGGTCACAGTGAGGAATATGGACTCTCTTCCTTCAGAAGCTGATGCAGACATTTTAGCTGTGAAATTTCACTCCGTGCTAATGGAAGAGCAGGGGAAAACATGCACTGATGCGGTCTGGCTTAGACTATGTCTAGTGGACTTTCTCCCAAATGCAAGTCATGCTGACTAGACTTTTAGGGAATAACCCCATGGTATGTACACAGTCTATTTTTCCTCTACCTTAAATATGTAGTTGTCAGAAGCAGTGTCTGTTGTGGGAATTATCTGTTGCTTTGTGAACAATTAAAGATGTTTGTTCTTTTTTTCTGTTGATCACAACTGCTTTAGAGCTCAACAATGTAATATCTGTTCTCTTTTAGAACAGTGAGGGATAAAAGGCAAATGAACCAAAGCAAATTTGCCATTCTCCATGAATAGCGGGTATAATGCTTTTGGAATTTTTGTAGAACTCCTGCAAAGACTTGCTTTATGTTTAGATGGTATAAATAATGATACAAATGTTAGCTAGAATAACTTTATAGCTGGTTGAGCTTTTGTTCTCTGTAGTGCACTGACAGATTTTTCATTTTAATTATCATTGTTGTTCATCAAAATGTCCTATTTTTTTAAAATAGCCTTTGGGAAAATTTCCAGGGCCACACTTCCGATATTTCTTTGCTGCCAGCACCTTCACTGCTGAATTGCATTATATGAAGGGATGGAAAATATCTATGTTTATTGTAAATTTTGATTTGAGAAAGCCATGATGCAGCACCAGACTTGATTTTAAGTAGAATTTCCTAGAACTTCCGCGGGGCTCAGAAAGATAATCTCCACTATTCCTTGAGAATTACTGTAAACAAATACTTGCTGTCCCAACAATGAGGCACATTACTCAGGACCTTACAGATATTTTCTTAGAATAGCACCTCACCATTCTTAAATGCTTATCTCTTACAGCCTCAGTCACAGAACAGCTCACACTCAACACCATGCCAACATGTACCAAAGTGACTAATCCACTATCAACACACTCTCTGCCAACCTTTGCTGTTGGTGCTGCGTGCTAAGTTGCTTCAGTCATGTCTGACTCTTTGCAACCCTATGGATTGTAGCCCACCAGGCTCCTCTGTCCACGGGATTCTCTAGGCAAGAATATTGGAGTGGGCTGCCATGCCCTCCTCCAGGGGCTCTTCCCTGGATCGAACCCAAGGATCGAATCCAGGCCTCTTAGGTCTCCTGCAGCGGCAGTTGGGTTCTTTACCACTAGCGCCACCTGGGAAGCAGGATCAAACAAAACACGGAGGGACAGACATAGAGCATCCAGTAACCATGTACAAAGCCCCCTACCTGTCTCACTTCAATTTTTTTCTTATTATTTATATATGGCTGAAGGACTTCTCTGCAGCTCAAATCGTAAAGAATTTGCCTGCAATGCAAGAGATCAGAGTTCAATTCCTGGGTCAGGAAGATCCTCTGGAGAAAGGAATGGCAACCCACTCCAGTATTCTTGCCTGGAGAATTCCTCGGACAGCGAAGCCTGGCGGGCTATAGTTCATGGGGTCACAAAGAGTCGGACACAAGTGAGCAACTAATACATACACACACGCATGGCTGAAGATCCCATATATTCTTCCCTGATGAAGTCTGAGAATGAGAGCAGTGAAATTAGATGACAGCATCTTAAGCATAATTAAGAAACATTTCAACAGACCAGAGGTCAAAAAACTTTAACATAATCCTTGATATAAAATATGATCTTAGAAACACATATCAAATGATACAGTTAAGCCAGAGTTTCCTCCAAGTATTTTTCAAAAACCACTGAAAATATCTAGAAGTTTAAAAAATTAGTTTTATCCTTACAGTTGATATTTGGAAGAAAAGGTCTAAGGTGCATATAGGCCATTTAATCGCTGAATATTTGCTTCTGGACCTTCCACTGAATGCATTAAATGTTGATAAACTACCTGATAAGCGGCCACTTTTTGAACTTTTAGTCTCCAAAGACCTCTCATTTCAGAAGACAGCGCTGAAAGACTGTTTCATTTCTCTGTGACTTCTCTTGGTGATACTCTGGGGACATTTTAGTTGAGTCATTTAAAATAGAACATTACTACTGCCACAAATCAAATGTTGAGGTATTAGTTTCCAATTCTTTGAGGAAGTAAATGTTGGAGAGGCATGGGGAGAAGGAATATATTTCATAAAATACTGCAATAAAGCTCAGGACTGACCACTGACTAGTAGGTGTTTCAGTATGTGATTAAAAAATCTGTAATGGGCAGTTAAGAAAATTACCAATAAGAAGAAACTCTGAGCTCACCAAACAAGGACAGACTGCAGTGTAGATTTTGTCTCCATTAAGTGAGCGTAAAGAAAAAAAAACAAACTGAAGAGCAAATAGAAAACAATCTACTGTGGTTCTACTTCTGGATGTTATTTATTAATACAATCATTCATTGAATTTATTCTTTAACTGAGGCATAGTCTTTCTAGCAAGTGTACATTGAACACTTTTATTTCATGGTCAAGATAGAGTCTGTAGCCAAAGTTACTGACCATCTATTAGTTTTCTTTCCATGACCATACCTACTACATTGTCTTGGTTTATAAAAGTTACCTGGGAAAAATAGAGGTCTTTTTTCTTTTAGAGGAATAATACAGAAATTGTTGCTGCTATTTTGATGAGAAAAATTTTGTACAATGTGTTTTAATCTTTCTAAAAGTAAATTTTATTTTCTTAAAGCAAATTACACAAAAAAACCCCCTCTATAACCATAGATGCAAACCCCTTAATGAGATATTCACAAGTAGAATCCAGCAATATATTAAAAGAATGATATACCATGACAAAGCAGAGTTTATCCCAGGAATGCAAGGTTGGTTTCATATTCAAAAGTCAATCAGTATTACTCATCATAGTGACAGACTAAAGGAACAAAACCATAGGATCTTCTCAATAGATGTGTAAAAAGCACTCAACAGATTTTAAAAACTCTCATAGTATTAAAACGAATTCTAAGTAAACCAGAAATAGAAGGGAACTTCCTCCACCTGATGAAGGATATCTATGAAAATCTTACAGTTAATATAATGCTCACTGGTGAGAGAATAAGTGGTTTTCCTCTCAGACTGGACATAGGGTAAAGATATATCCTTTTAATGTTGTAATGGAGGCCCCAGCCAGTGGACTAGGGCAAGAAAATGAAATAAAGAGCATAATGTGTTTGCATGAGAATTCTAGGGAGCTTAAAAGCAACTTAACTTGGCTTAAAACTCAACATTCAGAAAACTAAGATCATGGCATCTGGTCCCATCACTTCATGGCAAATAGACGGGAAAACAATGCAAACAGTGAGAGACTATTTTGGGGGGCTCCAAAATCATTGCAGATGGTGACTGCAGCCATGAAATTAAAAGACGCCTGCACCTTGGAAGAAAAACTATGACTAACCTAGACAGCATATTAAAAAGCAGAGACATTACTTTGCCAAGAAAGGTCCATCTAGTCAAAGCTATGTTTTTTCCAGTAGTCATGTATGGATGTGAGAGTTGGACTATAAAGAAAGCTGAGTGCCGAAGAATCGATGCTTTTGAACTGTGGTGTTGGAGAAGACTCTTGAGAGTCCCTTGGACTGCAAGGAGATCCAACCAGTCCATCCTAAAGGACATCAGTCCTGAATATTCATTGGAAGGACTAGTGCTGAAGCTGAAACTCCAATCCTTTGGCCACCTGATGCAAAGAACTGACTTATTTGAAAAAACCCTGATGCTGGGAAAGATTAAGGGAGTGAGGAGAAGGGGACGACAGAAGATGAGACGGTTGGATGGCATCACCGACTTGATGGACATGAGTTTGAGTAATCCCTGGGAGTTGGTGATGGACAGGGAAGACTGGCGTGCTTCAGTCCATGGGGTCACAAAGAGTTGGACACGACTGAGCGACTGAACTGAACTATAAGCGATTACTAGAACTAATTAGCAAATTTTTAAATGCTGCAGGGTACACTGTCAATATTCTAAAATCAATTGTTCTTTTATATTTTACTGGTTTGATAGTTTTAAAAATTTTCATTTACAAAAGCAACTAAAACATACACTATTTAGAAATAAACTAAAACATGCAAGATCTCTCTGCTAAAATATGCAAAACATTCAGTTCAGTTCAGTTCAGTCGCTCAGTCGTGTCCAACTCTTTGCGACCCCAGGAATTGCAGCACTCCAGGCCTCCCTGTCCATCACCAACTCCCGGAGTTCACTCATACTCATGTCCATCGAGTCGGTAATGCCATCCAGCCATCTCATTCTCTGTCGTCCCCTTCTCCTCCTACCCCCAATCCTTCCCAGCATCAGTCTTTTCCAGTGAGTCAACTCTTCGCATGAGGTGGCCAAAGTATTGGAGTTTCAGCTTTAGCATCAGTCCATTACTGAGGGAAATTAAGGAAAGTCTAAATAAATGGCTATGTGTATCAATACCATGTTCATGGATTAGAAGACTTAAATGAACTTCAAAAAGAAGAACAAGTTGGAGGATTTACACTATTTCAACAAGATCCTCTGGAGAAGGGAATGGCAACCTACTCTAGTATTCTTGTCTGGAGAATCCTATGAACAGAGAAGCCTGGTGGGCTATATAGTACATGAGGTAGCTAAGAGTTGAACTTGGCTGAGTGACTAACACACACAAGGCTACATAAAATCAAGACAGTGTGATACTGGCATAAGCACTGAGAAATATAAACGGAACAGGACAGTGAGCCCAGAAATGGACTCACACTGAATCAATTAGTTTTCAACAAAGGTACCAGAGTAATACATTGGGGCAAGCAAAATCTTTTCAATGAATGCTCAGTCTTGTCCAACTCTTTGCGAACCCGTGAACCATATCCCACCAGGCTCCTCTGTCCATGGGATTATCCCGGTAGGAATAACAGAGTGAAAAGTACTGGAATAAACAGATATTCAACCGGGAAGTGCTTATTCAAAAGGAACCTGGATGTTCTTCAGCTTTGCCCTTGTTCAATACACTAATCTGATGTTTTCCTTTTCTATTTACACATCAGTAATGTAGCATCAGGCTTCCCTGTGGCTCAGCTGCTAAAGAATCAAAGCACCATTTCCACTATTAAAATAATGTTTCCACTGACAATTTTTCCTTTTAGAAAATAACTTTTTTAAGTTACAAAGGCTAGTTTTTCATTTATGACAACTCATATGTTAAAGCATAAAGTCAACAAAAATTACTCATGATTACACAACCCAGAAATCATCCAAATTGACCTTTGGGGTTGGTCTTTTTGTATCTAGTGTTATAAAAATTGTATGATGTATTTTTAACCTAATATTATTTTGCATGTAATTTTATTTTTTCAAGACTCGGAGATTTTATTATTATTATTGTTTGCCTATAATATGACAATATTAGCTTTCAACATATTTTTATGACACTTGTAATCGCATTTCCTAAAGACATAAATTTTCATTGTAAGCTACATTCAGATTGCACTTCCAACAGACATCTATTTCTGGAGTATCTGCCAACCTCCCCTATCCAAAATGTAACTGTACTACTGAACAAGCATGACTCAGAGAAGCAATCATGGAACATTTTATTTTAAACTCTTACTTTAAACTTATTTTGTGTGTTTAGTTGTTCTCTTACCCCTGATGAAATTCACGGCAGGTCACAAAACTGAGCATTTCAAAATTATTTTAAAATATCCTGTTACAAGGAAAACCACAGAAGCCATCTCTGGGCAGCCAAATTTATAGTAGAAAATCTGTTCCAAGGCCACGAGTGATTGTTCAAGTTCTGACAACCTGAACAAAGTGGGCCGATAACGCTGTCACTCAGGAATTTCAAAATTAAGTTCGGAGGAAAGTTTGCCTACAACTAGAGACTGAAGACTGGAGAAATGGAGTCTTCAAAGAGAAAGAAGAAGGAAGTAAATGCAGAAAAAGGAGAAGCAGATATGAACCAAGAGCTTTTCCTGGATTCTGCCAGCTGCTAATTGCTGATTTTACTTCCTTTCACAACTCCAGGTGCATTCCTGCCTCTGGGTTCTGTGAAACCCCTCAATCATTGTCATAGCCAACTTCTCACTCTTTTCTTGTCAAATCAAGTTTTTGTTAAGAGAAGCCCAAATAACACAGAAACGAAATGGACTATGGGAAGTTTTATCCCATAAACAACCAACCTTGTTCATAAACCTATTCCTGTTCCGAGTATTCTTTGGCTTCGCCCATGGACGGAAGTCCTTCTCTCATCTATTCCCTCCCTCTGAGGGTCCATGTTAGCTGTAAACTTGCAGTGTCCCCGCTCACTCACTAGGGTGCTGACTGTATTGTTACCTAGATCATTTCTGCTCTTTTGAAATATCAATTGTCAAACTTTTATGTATACTTTCTTGATCTGAGAGAGCACATTGTCAGAAAATGCATAGGATTTGATATTCAGTGACTCCTTCAGGTGAGTTTTTAACTCTAATCCCTTTGTGTTGTTCTTAGAAAGGATATCAAGTTTTATTTGTCTTACTAAGGAACAATGCTAAAGCTGAAACTCCAGTACTTTGACCACCTCACGTGAAGAGTTGACTCATTGGAAAAGACTCTGATGCTGGGAGAGATTGGAGGCAGGAGGAAAAGGGGACGACAGAGGATGAGATGGCTGGATGGCATCACCGACTCGATGGATGTGAGTTTGAGTGAACTCCGGGAGATGGTGATGGACGGGGAGGCTTGGTGTGCTGTGATTCATGGGGTCGCAAAGAGTCAGACACGACTGAGTGACTGATCTGATCTGATCATTCCCAAGGTGGTCACTAATTTTAATACTGTGAGAATAAAGCACTTCAGTTTTTGGGCCTCTGAATGTCGATGAGTTCTGTTTTCAAAAATTTGCCTTGAGTGAGTCATAAATTTACACAACATATTTTTAGTGACTAAAGGCAAAATTCACTCATATTGCTAAATTAAACAATTCCAGCATTACCAATGTAATTTGTATTGGTTAGTGTAGTTCAAAGGATATGTCTAGAAAACCAAAGACAGAGAAGTAACACAACCCTAAAATGTCCTAATATTATTTTTTTATCACATGACTTAGAAACTATCTTTACTATTCATATTGCAGACTCTGTTCTACCTTGGGTGAAATATTTTTAGTTTATAAAACCAATTTGTAGAACATACTAGGTTTAGAAACTTGGCTTCTTCACATTCTCAAACTATGGTGAAACTTTATTAAATTAGGTGAATCAAACAAAACATATTCAAAAAATAGTCAACATTGGCTAGGTGACGTAGATGTGATAGAAACAAAAGATGCCCTCCTTTACCTGGTAAAGTAGTTAGGAAGAGACACAGAACAACAGTAATAACTCCAGACACTGTGCAAGGATGTTCACGCTGATTTTTAGAAGTCCTGAGATGCAGCGGTAAGAAATGGAAAAAAAAAAAAAAAAGTAAACAAAGAAGCTAAGACCAGAGGATACAAAGAAAGAGCATGCATCTTGCATTTCTGACAACTTTTTTGTCATTCCCTTCTTGGGGCTCCATTGAAATGAACTGAAATTGAAATAGGCAGAGAGAACTTCCTAGAGAATTGGATTAGATTTGGGACTTGAAGGAAGAGACAGGATTTGAAAGGATAAATGTTCAAGTAGACAACATAAGCCAAAGTATGGAGATGAGAATACATTTAGTTTTGAAGAGGAACAGTGAACCTTACTAGCGTTGGAAGTCATAGGAAAGAGAACTGGGAGAGCATGATGGAAAAAAAGAGAAGAATTTTAAACATGAAGAACATAGGGAAATGCTGAGAAGAGGGGTAACAGGATAAAAATTGCTTTGGGGGGATTAGCTGAGCATGGAGAAGGCAATGGCAACCCACTCTAGTACTCTTGCCTGGACAATCCTAGGGACGGAGGAGCCTGGTAGGCTGCAGACCATGGGGTCGCTAAGAGTCGGACACAACTGAGAATCTTCACTTTCACTTTTCAATTTCATGCATTGGAGAAGGAAATGGCAACCCACTCTAGTGTTCTTGCCTGGAGAACCCCAGGGACGGGGGAGCCTGGTGGGCTGCCATCTATGGGGTCGCACAGAGTCAGTGCGACTGAAGCGACTGAAGCGACATAGCAGCAGCAGCAGCAGCTGAGCAAGGTCATGAAAGGTGCTTGGGAAGGGTGAAGACTGAAGTCTGCCATGGTAACTAGGGCGTTGCCATAGTGATCCTTCCACGAGGCGATGATGGCCGTGTTAAGGAGGACCAATGAGCGCTTTCCAAGAAAGAAAACTATCTGATCTTGAGCAACCTGAGTCAGAGGTGATAGTAGAAATTCTTGTTGAAAGGAGTTGGGAGATATGAGGCTGGAGCTTAGGGAAGCAGACAGCTCAGAGAAGACTGACACAGATTTAGTAGTCAGTGACACAGAAGCAACAGCTGAAGCCAAGAGAACGAGGGAGGCTTCATCAAAGAAGGGATGTGAAGGAGAGAGCAGAGAAATGAAAGTTGGCAGGCACCCACACGGAGGGCCCAGGACAAGTAAAATGAGCCAATGAAGAGGAAACACGTGATCTGAGATGGAGGTGAGACTAAAAGATGGTGTTATCAGAGAACTGAAGCAGCAGGGTGCTTAAGGAGGAGGACTCTGTCACTGGTGCTGGCAGGGGGGTGAAGGAGCGAGAAGATGAGGACCTTAGGAGAAGAGTTAATAACCAATAGCCGTCTGGGACTGGAGACCAGATCACGTAGACAAGGGAGGGAAGGAGCTGAGACAGTGAGCCAGAGGACACGGGCGGAATTATAAAGCAGCTGGGAGGACAGGCTCTGGGAGCAACTCCACCTGAATCCTGGCTCCACCCAGACCAGGCAACTTAACACACAGACACTGCCGTAAGTCTCCATGCATGGGATTGAATGGCGTCCTGCCAAATTCACATCCCTCCCAGAACCTCCGAATGTGACCTTATTTAGAGACAGGGTTCTCACAGATATAAACTAGTAAAGATGAGGTTATTCTACAGCAGGTGGGCCCTTAATCCAATATGACTGCTGGCCTCATAAGAAGAGGAAAGGACAGACAGAGGCGCACACACAGGGAAGACAACCCCTTGAGGATGAAGGCAGAGACTGGAGTTAACCTGTAGCTGCAAGCCAAGGAAAGCTGAGGACGGCTGGCAACCCTGGAAGTTAGGAGAACGGCCCAGGATAGATTCTCTCCCAGGAACCTGAGAGGACACAGTCCTGCTGACTCCTTGATTTTGAACTTCTAGCCTCCTGAACTGTAAGAAAATACATTTCTGTTGCTTTAAGCCACCCATTTTGTGGTATTTTGTTATGGCAGCTCCAGTAAACCAATATTCTTGGTAACCGGAAGGTTGGAAATATAATATTAAAAATGCTTAGCTCAGTGTCTGTCCCCTTGCAAGAGCTCAGTTACATGTTGTCATATATTTTTCTTTGAACAATTTGGTGTGGAAGAAAGGAAAAAGTGGTCCTAGATAAGTCATACATGTGGTAAAGTAAATGTTGTTATTGTTTCTTTTTAAACAGCACTTAGGCTTGCATATTGAAACAGAAAATAAAGAAAGTCTCCAGAGAGAGGGATAGACTAAAGAATCTGGAGATAATATAATCTTTGTCAAAGACCAAATTCAGCACAAATGAGAGATTTCAAGAAATGAGACTATAAAGTAATAGACAACATACTTTAATGACTTACTACCACTTATAGTACCAGGATGATATTATCCTTCAGAGACGATGTTCTGGAGGGTAGACTGCTATTCTGATGGCATTGCCATTACCACAAATACCTTTTAACTTTCTTCCAAACGACATAGTTTCAAACCAAACAGACAAAGTTTTCACCAATTATGACACACCTCATTCTTTATCAAAATACATATCTTCCCAGGCTGTTTACTCAACTGACGTGACACCAAGCAACTTCTATTTCCAAATGCCAAGTCCACCCTGAAATTATAAACATTAGCACCATTGAGGGTTGAGGGCATTTTAAAAAAGTGTACCAAATATTTATCAAAGTAGTCTTAAATACCAAAATTTGGAAGAAAACATTATGATTTCAAATAGAATATCAAACTTGTTGGCATCAAACCCTGATGACTTCAAACTAGACACGTGTTTTGACAAAAGTTTTTTAAAACAAATATATATTAATTTTTCCCCAGATATGTTAACACTTAAGGCCTAACTGGCTACTCATGGAAGCAATGATGGAATTTTTACTGGTGAATTTCCAACTGAAATCCACTCAGCTATTTCTAAGTAAGCCATTTAAGTACATGGCTTTATTTTTTTCCTCCTTATATCTCATACCTCAGGATACACAAGAAAGAAACGGCTTTGTTTTCCAAAGGCTTACAAAGAACAGAAAGGAATAAACAATGATTTTAAAATGCTTAATAAACTATCACATCATGTTCAGATTTTCAGAGAGGAAGGGCAAGCAAAGGGGGAAAGGGTCATCTTTAATTTGTTCCCATTTCAACTTTCCTGGAGTTTCCATCCAAACAAAAAAAAATAGACCATTAACAAAAAAGTCACTTTGCTTAAAATGAGATCTTTTAAAATGGGCTTTTTAGTACATAAGAATCACGAATTTTTTTGCTGTTTAACCTTCACCATGGAGTAAATTAAATTCTTTATCCATCCTTCTATTGCATTCTGTACACCATATTTCACAGTGAAAAACTAACCTGCACTTTATTTGAGCTTGGAAATCCGGGATAAATAGAAGGAGGTTGCAATAAAAGAGGAGGCTCCCCCAGAGCCCAGATTCTGAGAAGCAAAAAATGTGCCCTGCCTGGTTGCAGAACGGAAGTTGCATTTGGTTGTGCAACTCATTGGTTACACAGAACTCTTGGCCTGATTCTGAGAGATGACATCTGTTCAACCATTGCCCAACTCACTCCTTTCTCAATCAGGATGTGTTAGCTTGATTTGAAGACACAGTCTCCCATTCCTTTGATCATCAGGAGAGATGGGGGAACTGAGAGAGGAAGTGGAGTGCCCTACATAATACGACCTTCTCTCAAACTTGCAACTGGGTCACATGGCTGTGATTCATCCTGCCCTATTCTTATAAAACCATCAGCATTTATGGAATATATATATGTATGGCGTGTATATATATATATATATATATATGTCTGTAACTGAGTACACACTTGCATTGTATGCATATATAAAAGGGCATACATGTATGTAATATATTTCCTAAGTACACTAAAATATTATGCAACATATAAAATATATATAATATACTATTCTTATAATATATAAGACATATATACGTTACACAGAATACATACTAAAATTGTACATTATATACATGTATAACAGATAGTGTGTATTATATTATGTATCATATTATATACGCGTACATAATACACTCACATATATCCGTTCAGTTCACTCATTCAGTCACGTCTGACTATTTGTGACCCCGTGGACTGCAGCACGCCAGGCATCCCTGTCCATCACCAACCCCCACAGCTTACTCAAACTCACGTCCATTGCATCAGTGATGCCACCAAACCATCTCATCCTCTGTCATCCCCTTCTCCTCCTGCCTTCAATCTTTCCCAGCATCAGGGTCTTTTCCAATGAGTCAGTTCTTCACATCAGGTGGCCAAAGTACTGGAGTTTCAGCTTCAGCACCAGTCCTTCCATTGAACACCCAGGACTGATCTTTAGGATGGACTGGTTGGATCTCCTTGCAGTCCAAGGGACTCTCAAGAGTCTTCTCCAACACCACAGTTCAAAAGCATCAATTCTTCGGTGCTCAGCTTTCTTTGTAGTTCAACTCTCACATCCATACATGACCACTGGAAAAACCATAGCCTTGACTAGATGGACCTTTGTTGGCAAAGTAACGTCTCTGCTTTTTAATATGCTGTCTAGGTTGGTCATAGCTTTTCTTCCAAGGAGAAAGCATCTTCTAATTTCATGGCTACAGTCACCGTCTACAGTGATTTTGGAGGCCCCCCCCCCCCCCCCCCCGCAAAATAAAGTCTGACACTGTTTCCATTGTTTCCCCATTGATTTGCCATGAAATGATGGGACCGGATGCCATGATCTTAGTTTTCTGAATGTTGCCTTCAAGCCAACTTTTTCACTCTCCTCTTTCACTTTCATCAAGAGGCTCTTTAGTTCTTCTTCGCTTTCTGCCGTAAGGGTGGTGTCATCTGCATATCTGAGCTGATTGATATTTCTCCTGGCAATCTTGATTTCAATTTGTGTTTCATCCAGCCTGGCATTTTGCAAGATGTGCTCTGCATATAAGTTAAATAAGCAGGGTGACAATATACAGCCTTGATGTACTCCTTTCCTGATATGAAACCAGCCTGCTGTCCCGTGTCCGGTTCTAACTGCTGCTGCCTGACCTGCATCCGGGTTTCTCACGTCTGTGTACATAACTATGTAATGCTCGTGTATACTCAGTCACGGGTTGTTACCTGTCTTCTTACTGTTTCTAATGTGTGTTTTATTCTCTTAAACCAGTGCGAAAGTCTTCAATGGTAGGGACACTATTGAGATATCATGGAAGATCTATACTGTGGGTTGGCATTGGGTAGATTTCTTTAAGAGCAGTTTAGTGAGGAGCAAGCTGTGCAGACCTCTGGGGTGGGGTGTTTCAGGCAGAGGGGTCAGTGACTACAAGGACCTTGAGATGGAGTGTGTTCGAGAGTGGAAGGAAGAGCAAGAAAGGTCAGGGTTGCTAAAATGCAGCAGACAAAGAGCGGAAGGAAAAGAGTTCAGAGAGAAAGAAAAAGGGTGACTAGCTGACATATGGTTTTCCAGGCCTCAGTAATGCTGAACTGGACTCTAAAAAGCTGATGAAACATAAAGCTTGAAGTTAAGAAATAAGAGCTTGGAGAATATCTGTCAATACAACAGAACGAGAGGACATAAGAACTGGCAGACCTTGGAAAGAAGAGAAATCCAGAGTGAAGGTACAACAGAAGTGGCCTGAAACATAACGAACCCTTCTGCAGACACAGTGAAGGGCAGAATAATGTCCTTTAATTAATTAGTGAGCACAATGAGAGTGAAATGAACAGTCCAAAAGGACCAAAAAAGAAATGACAGCTAAGGAAGACAGACAAATAAGATCTCTTCTAAGAAGAGATCAAAACAAATGGAAGAGGAGAAATATTCAAAAAAGATCATTTGAAACTGCACTTCAGAGGAATAAGCAAAGACTTAAACCTATAATATGTCTTAGGAAAACACTGATTCAAAATGATTAACTCTGAGATTGCTGTTGTTCAGTCACTAAGTGGTGTCTGACTCTGTGACCCCACGAACTGCAGCACTCCAGGCTTCCCTCACTCACATCCATGAGTCAGTGATGCCATTCAACCATCTCATCCTCTGTCACCCCCTTCTCCTCCTGCCTTCAATCTTTCCCAGCATCAGAGTCTTTTCCAATGAGTCAGCTTAGCATCAAGGGGCCAATGTATTGGAACTTCAGTTTCAACATCAGCCCTTCCAATGAATATTTAGGGTTGATTTCCTTTAGGATTGACTGGTTTGATCGCCTCACTGTCCAAGGGACTCTCAAGAGTCTTCTCCAGTACCACAATTCAAAAGAATCAGTTCTTCAGTGCTCAGCCTTCTTTATGGTCCAACTCTCACATCTGTACATGACTACTGGAAAACTGTAGCTTTGACTGTACAGGCCTTTGTCAGCAAAGTGATGTCTCTGCTTTTGAATACACTGTTTGTCATAGCTTTTCTTCCAAGGAGCAAGCATCTTAATGTCATGGTTGAAGTCACTATTCAAAGTGATTTTGGAAACCCCCAAAATAAAATGTGTCACTGTTTCCACTTTTTCCCCATCTATTTGCCATGAAGTAATGGGGCTGGATGCCATGATCTTAGTTTTTTGAATGTTGAGTTTTAAGCCAGCCTTTTCACTCTCCTCTTTCACTCTCATCAAGAGACTCTTTAGTTGCCCTTCACTTTCTGCCATTAAAGTGTTACCATCTGTGTCTCTGAGGTTGTTGACATTTCTCCTGGCAATCTTGATTCCAGCTTGTGAGTTATCCAGCCCAGCGTTTTGCATGATGCGCTCTGCATATAAGTTAAATAAGCAGGGTGACAGTATATGTACTCCTTTGACAACTGACCTACTCCTTTCCCAATTTTGAACCAGCCTGTTGTTCCAAACCTGTTTCTAACTGTTGCTTCTTGTCTTAGATGTCTGGGATGCTTCCTGGTAAAATTACTGGACTTCCCAGATAAGAAAATAACTCTGTGGGCACCCAAGCAAAAATATCAGGTACCTATGAAAACAAGAAAGTTAGCTTCTCTTAGCCACAGTCCATTCCAGGACAATAGATAAAAAACTGAAACTCCTCAGTGAAGAAAATGTGGCTCACTGATTTTGTAAAAAAGTTGTATTTTAAGATGCAGTCAAATTGAACTTTTTGATACACATTTTTATGCATTTTAATGCATTTTATGCATATTAATTCATGTGAGCACCACCACAATGAAAATACAGAATAATTCTATCACCTCCCCAAATTCCCTGTGTTATCCCCTTTTAGTCAAAGTCTCACCCCAACTGCTGAGAACAAATCAGTTTTCCGTCACTGTAGTTTGGTCTTCAGTTTCCTGGGGCTCCCCTTTTTGGGCTTCTGACCAAAACATGGAGCTCTGGAACCAGACAATACGCAATCTTTTGAGACTGGCTTTTCCCCCCCACTCACATAACGCCTTTAAGCTTCATTTAAGTTGTGTGAGTGTACCAGTAGTTTTGTTATTACTTTGTATTACTGAGTAGTATTTGATTGTATAGTTTGCACATATTTTGTGGTGCAACTCACTCATCCATTCACCTATTGAAGGACATTTGTATGAGGTTGTTGATATTTCTCCTGGCGACCTTGTGCGCTTATGGATAGATATCCTGTAAACTTTCTGCTGTTGAACCCATCCAATAAGTTCTTAATTTTGGTTATTATATTTTTTGGATATGTATTTTTTGAACTTTTATTTTGTATTGGAGTATAGCCTATTAATAAATAATGTTGTGAGAGTTTCCAGTGAACAGCAAAGGGACTCAGCTACACATATACATGTATTCATTCTCCCTCAAATACCCCTCCCTTCCAATCTGCCACATAACACTGAACAGAATTCTATGTGCTATACACTAGGTCTCTGTTGGTTATCCATTTTAAATATGGCAGTGTGTACATGTCCATCCCAAGCTCCCTAACTATCTTTTTCCCCATCCTTCCCCTGGCCACAATATGTTCAGTTCTCTAAGTATGTGGGTCTCTTTCTGTTTTGTAAGTTCATTTGTATCATTTCTTTTTAGATTCCACATATAAGGGACATCATATGATATTTCTCCTTCTCTGACTTCGCTCAGTATGACGATAGGTCCATCCACGTTGCTCCAAATGGAATTATTTCATTCTTTTTAATGGCTGAGTAATGTTGCATCATATATATATATATATATATATGTACCACATCTTCTTTATCCATTCCTCTGTCGACGGACATTTAGGTTGCTTCTATGCTTTGGCTACTATAAGCAGTGCTGCCGTGAACACTGGGGTGTATGTATCCTTTCAGATCATGTTTTTCTCTGAGGATACGTAGTTTCAATAGATTTTATCTTTTGGGAGCAGTTTTAAGTTCATGGCAAAATTAAGCACTGAGTATGGAGTTCCTATATGTTTCTTTCCCCCAAACACCATAGACTTCCCCACTATCAACATCTCATGCCAGAGTGGAATCTTTGTTGCAACCAATGAATGTTATTGTGTTTTTCAGTTTAGAAATTTCCACTTAACTTTTTTATAGTTTCCATTTCTTTGTTGAGATTGTCTTTAATTCCTTAACTATTTTTGTAAGAGTTGCTTTAAAACCTTTGTCAGATAATTACAACATATGTGTCATCTTGGAGTTGACAGCTGTTGATTGTCTTTTTTCCCGTGAAAACTGAAATTTTCCTGGCTTTTCATATGTCCAGGAATATCAGATTATTTCCTGGGCATTTAAAATATTGTAAAACTGCATTTTGTTTAAAATTTTATGGATAATAATGACTTTTTTTTAAATTTTTACTTTTACTTTATTTTACTTTACAATACTGTATTGGTTTTGCAATACATTAACATGAATCCACCATGGGTGTACATGAGTTCCCAAACATGAACCCCCTTCCCACCTTCCACCCTATATCATCTCTCTGGATCATCCCCGTGCACCAGCCCCAAGCATCCTGTATCCTGCATCAAACACAGACTGGTGATTAGTTTCTTACATGATAGTATACATGTTTCAATGCCATTCTCCCAAATCATCCCACCTTCTCCCTCTCCCTCAGAGTCCAAAAGTCTGCGTGAGCAATCCCTGTGGTCTAGTTCAGGGCACAAAGTTCCGATCATTCTTCTGAGGGTTGTAGTTCAAGTCCTTCATAGTGGTTCTTGGAGCTTTCCAACACGCACACCACCTAGGTGTCACTCTGGCATCTGGATGGCGGTCAACTTTAGATAGCAAGGGCTGCTATGATAAGTGTCATAGATTGGGTATCTTAAACAACAATGTTTCTTGGTGTTTTGGAGACTATGAAGTCCAAGTTCAAGGTGGCAGCAAGATTCCATGTTTGCTGAAGGGCTTCTTCATGGTTTGTAGATGGCCACCTTCCAGTCGTATCCTCACACGCCTGAAGGAAATCATTTGCCTTGTGCCTCTTCTTATAAGGGCACTAATTCCATTCATGCAGTCTCCACCCTCACAACCTAATTACCTCCCAAAGGCCCAATCTCTAGATGCCATCCCATTGGGGTTTAAAGGGTAAAGAGTAGAAAACGTATCATAACCTGATGGAGAAGAGGAGGAAGAATTTGATGGAAAAGAGGAGATGGGAGAAAGTCAAGGTATATAATATTAGGGTTGCTTAGAGTGGATCAATAGATATATTGTAAACAGATGAAGTGTTTAGCAATGTTGGTGATAGAGATTACCATGAAAAATAAAAACAGAACCAACTGTTTCAAATTATATGGGACACATAAAAAAAGCAAAGGAAACAAACCATGCCAATTACTATTTTAAAAAGAAGCAACAAAAATATAAATAATAATACAACTTTGATACAACTGCTACCATATACCTATTAAATCAACAAACAGAAATTGTCTAAATTCTCCTATTAAAATAAGAATCTCAAATTGGATCAAATAGTTAAATTCAGCAAGAGAATCCCTAAAACAAAATGATTCATAAAGGTTGAAAAGAAAGAACCAAGATATACTTAAAGGGGCTTCCCAGGTGACACAGTGGTAAAGAATCCACCTGCCAAGACAGAAGACACAGGAGACGTGGGTTTGATCCCTGGGTCGGGAAGATTCCCTGGAGGAGGAAATGGCAGCTCACTCTAGTATTCTTGCCTGGAAAATCCCATGGACAGAGGAGCCTGGTGGGCTATATAGCCCACGGGGTCACAAAGTAGGACATGACTCAGCATGCACGCAAGATATACTTGGCAAATACAAACAACAAAGAAGTTAACATTTCTACTAAAGTCATGACCTTTACATTCAGCTCAGTTCAGTTCAGTCACTCAGCTGTGTCCAACTCTTTGAAACCCCATGGACTGCAGCATGCCAGGCTTCCCTGTCCATCACTTAATAATACATATTAAG
Organism: Budorcas taxicolor; assembly: GCF_023091745.1. Taxonomy (NCBI): domain Eukaryota; kingdom Metazoa; phylum Chordata; class Mammalia; order Artiodactyla; family Bovidae; genus Budorcas; species Budorcas taxicolor. The sequence goes on from NC_068920.1 coordinate 15,819,982, forward strand.
ACATTTTAAATTAAACAGTAGAATCATAATTAAAATCCAACACACTTCAATATCTATTCATCAAAAATATAGAATCAAAGTTCATAAAGCCCAAACTGAAAAAAAAAGAAGAGCGAGAAATAGGCACAAATATATCACTAGTAAGAGACAGATCTCACTCCACCTATGCTAAACTGTGTTATGTGTTCAAATCATCTGTTGCCTCCACCCACCTCTCCTTTGTCATTCTTTTCTTTAGGCAGAATACCTCTTATCCTGTTCACTTTCATTTTGACCACGCAACCCCCTCTGCCCAAAAGAGTGTGAGTATATGTGATATGGGCTTCCCTTGTCACTTAGACGGTAAAGAATCTGCCTGCAATTCGGTAGACTCAGGTTTGATCCCTGGGTTGGGAAGATCCCCTGGAGAATGGCAACCCACTCTAGTATTCTTGCCTGGAGAATGCCACGGACAGAGGAGCCTGGCAAGCTACAGTCTATGGGGTTGCAAAGAGTCAGACACAACTGAGCGACTAACACACACACACACACACACACACACACACACACACCCGTGACAGGGACCATCTGAGCATAAACTTTAAATGCACTTGCACGGTTTGACCCTGCAACTCTTGTTCTACCAGGACCAGGGGGAGGGTGGGGTGGGGGAAGCAGGATCATGCAAGCACAGAGTCATATTCTGTTTTTATTAAAAAATTTTTATATTTGTTCATCATGGATTTTTGTATTAATTTTAATTTTTTAAAACATTGCATTAGAAAATTCATTTATCCTGATTACTGAGGTTTTTTTTTTTTTTTAAGTCCTCTTAAATTTTGCACACAAGGCAAGTTTCCCGCTGGTGGCCCTACTTCCTGCCCTGAACCGTGATGACAGTATGAACCCAGAGAGTAGCTACTCGTTCAGCCCTGTATCTGGAGTGAGAAGACTGTGGAGCTGGGCCGGGCTGAACCAGGCAGATCCCAGGGGAACCACAGTAGGGATGCAGTGCTCATGCGGTACTCTTTTAAACCAACGAGATTTGAAGTTTCTTTGTTATGCAGCATGGTCTAGTGAAACCTAAGGTATAGCCTATAGCTGATCTAGTTCCACAGGACTGGAAAAAGTCAGCTTTCATTCCAATCCCAAAGAAAGGCAATGCCAAAGAATGCTCAAACTACCACAGAATTGCATTCATCTCACACATTAGCAAAGTTATGCTCAAAATTCTCCACGGCAGGCTTCAACAATATGTGAACCATGAACTTCCAGATGTTCAAGCTGGATTTAGAAAAGGCAGAGGAACCAAAGATCAAATTGCCAACATCCACTGGATCATCGAAAAAGCAAGCTGCTGATGCTGCTAAGTTGCTTCAGTTGTGTCCAACTCTGTGCAACCTCAGAGATGGCAGCCCATCAGGCTCCCCTGTCCTTGGGATTCTCCAGGCAAGAATACTGGAGTGGGTTGTCATTTCCTTCTCCAATGTTCCAGAAAAACATCTACTTTTGTTTTATTGACTATGCCAAAGCTTTTGACTGTGTGGATCACAACAAACTGTGAAAAATTCTTCAAGAGATGGGACTACTAGACCACCTGACCTGCCTCCTGAGAAATCTGTATGCAGGTCAGGAAGCAACAGTTAAAACTGGACATGGAACAACAGACTGGTTCCAAATTGGAAAAGGAGTACGTAAAGGCTTTGTATTGTCACCCTGCTTATTTAACTTATATGCAGAGTACATCATGCGAAATGCCAGGCTGGATGAAGCACAAGCTGGGATCAAGATTGCTGGGAGAAACATCAATAATCTCAGATATGCAGATGACACCACCCTTATGGCAGAAAGTGAAGAAGAACTAAAGAGCCTCTTAGCGAAAATGAAAGAGGAGAGCAAAAAACTGGGCTTAAAACTCAACATTCAGAAATCTAAGATCATGGCATCTGGTCCTATCACTTTATGGCAAATCGATGGGGAAAGAATGAAACGGTGAGAGACTTTATTTTGGGGGGCTCCAAAAATCACTGCAGATGGTGACTGCAGCCATGAAATTAAAAGACATTTGCTCCTTGGAAGGAAAACTATGACCAACATAGACAGCATGCTAGAAAGCAGAGACATTACTTTGCCAACAAAGGTCTATCTAGTCAAAGCTATGGTTTTTCCAGTGGTCACGTATGGATGTGACAGTTGGACTATAAAGAAAGCTGAGTGCTGAAGAATGGATGCTTTTGAACTGTGGCGTTGGAGAAAACTCTTGAGAGTCCCTTGGACTGCAAGGAGATCCAACCAGTCTATCCTAAAGGAGATCTGTCCTGAATATTCATTGGAAGGACTCATGCTGAAGCTGAAACTCCAATACTTTGGCTACTTGGTGTGAAGAACTGACTCGTTTGAAAAGACCCTGATTCTGGGAAAGAGTGAAGGCAGGAGGAGAAGGGGACGACAGAGGATGAGATGGTTGGATGGCATCACCGACTCGATGGACATGGGTTTGTGTAAGCTTCGGGAGTTGGGTGATGCACAGGGAAGCCTGGCATGCTGCAGTCCATGGGGTCGCAAATAGACATGACTGAGTGACTGGACTGAACTGAACTGATCTAGTGGACAAAAATGTCAGATTATAGATGACCTTTAGTAATGTAATAAATATGTTAGATCTTACTCATGCAGACCACAATATTCCCTAAAAACAGAGAAAAGTGAAAAAAGTAAAAGTGTTAGTCCTTCAGTTGTGTCTGACTCTTTGTGATTCCATGGACTGCAACCTGCCAGGCTCCTCTGTCCACGGAATTCTCAAGGTAAGAATACTGGAGTGGATAGCTAATCCCTTCTTCAGGGGATCTTCCCCATCCAGGGATCAAATCCAGTTCTTCTGCACTGCAGATTCTTTACTGCCTGAGCCACCAGCGAAGCCCCAAAACAGAGAATACACCTTCTTGTACTGCGTACTAACTTACCAAAATTAACCATATACTAGGCTACAAAGAAAACATCAGTATATCCTCAAAGTGGAAATGGTATAGATAACAGTCTTTGACTACACTGTAATTAAACTATGAAATGCTAACAAATATAGAACTGCCTCCCTTTGAAAGTTGAAAGTTATAAAAAGAATCTCTCTTTTACATGACTTCAAAATAGAAATCAAAGGTAAACTGGCAGAATTTCTAGAAGATAACAATAGAAAATGTTAATAGAACATTATGCATCAAAAGCTACAGGGTACAACCTAAGCAGTGCTCACGGCAAATTCAAAGTTACATACTTACATTAAGAAACAAGAAGAGGGTTTCCCAGGTGCCTCAGTGGTAAAGAAGCCGCCTGTCAATGCAGAAGAAGCAAGAAGAAATACAAGTGAATGAACCAAGGAGCTAGCATAAAATTTACAGAAAATAACAAAACAACTCAAGGAAAAGCAGAATAACGGATAATGATAAAAGAAAAAAGTGAATTAATATAAAGAAACACAGAGGACAGATAAGTACATCGAATAGCTTGTTAATTGGGAAAAATAAAGAATGATTAGCAAATACAATTAAGATAAGACAAGTGAATTCACAAAATGAGCAATGTGTTGGAGAAGTGAAAAGATTTACAAAACAGATATTGATTAACACTGCAAATTATTTTTTAAGATTGTATCAGATGAAAACAAGCCAAGTAAAAGAATTACAGAAAGAAATCAGGGAGAGAAAAAAATGTCTAAATGGACCAATTGCCATAGAAGAAAACATACTGCATAGAAGAAAATGGACAAAGAGCTGCTTTCCTAAAGCACTGACAGCAGCTTTACAGTTGAATTTCACCAAAAAGCTGAAGGAAAAGAAAAATCCAAATAAGACAGCTCCTAAATATTTTTATAAAGCCAACACAACATTAATTAGCAAAAAATAAATAAAACCCACAAAACTAAGTTAAGCACAGCTCTAAAGGGAAAAGCATAGATCAATTTCACTCACAATATTGATGACATAATTCTAGTAAAAGATTAACACATGGAATTAAGTAGCATATTAAAAAAATGAGAGATCATAACTAAGTGCCATTAACTCCAGAAAGTCAAAGAAAATGTGTTAGGAAATATTTGAATATAATCCTCATGTATTCAGAATCAAAGGAATCACATGCATATCCATAGATGCTAAAAAAGACATATTACACGTCTTTTCAAAATCAAATTTCTTAGTAAAAGAAAACATTAAGATCTCTCGATATCCCCTAAATTTGTTTATAAATGTAACATTATTTAAATGAAAACAGAACCAGTAATACTTTTAGAACTAGGAAGCTGATTTTAAAGTTCTTCTGGAATAACACACATTCAGGATTAATCAGGAAAAAAACTGAAAATGAGTAAAAAACAAAGACCTATCTTAGCAGAACCTGAAGCATACTGTAGAGTTAAAGAAAATAAAAATAGTGTGGTGCTGACACATGAACAGATAGATGGAACAAAAATGAAAGTCTAGAAATAAATCCAAGTATATATAGAAATTTTGTACATGATAAAGCTAGTATTTTAGGTCAGTGGGAAAAGGATGGATTTTTCAATAAATGTTTTAGGACAACTCAGTTGCCATCTGGAAAAACAAAATTAGATCTGTACTAACACAATTCCAAGTGAGCCAAAGGTGTAAACAAAGACACCCATAAAGTTTTTAGAAAAGATATGAGACTTAAAAAAATAAAATAAAATCTGAGACAGGGAAAAGACATTTTAAAGCAGAAAACTCAGATGCCATAAAAGAAAAAGCTGACAACATAGTATATCAGAAATTTCTACAAGACCAAAGAGTTAAAGCTAAAAGGTTACTCACAAATGGAAACAGATTCATACAATACATATCACATATCCTACTTAAGGTGTGAAACGTGTAGCAAGATGAGATTAGGTTGCCTCTGTAATGTGACTCTATGATGTAGTACCTTACAATAGGAAAGAAAGATAATAAAGGGGAGAAAAAGATGTCCTCAGTAGTTAATGTTTTTCTCAAAGGATCAATATCATTTTATATTCTAATTGATTTTAAAAGCTTTCTTCTGGGCCCTCTCCAGACAATTAATAACATGCTAAGACTTATGGGTGTTCCCTTACTGGTGGGTAAGAAACAAACCAGGAACTCTTAGTGAATTGCTATCTATTTCACATTCAAGGCCACAGGGCTAAAGGAGACCTCCAGGATTTACTTGGGGGTGTTCCCTGATTTCTGGCAGGAATGTAACTGAGCCATTCCTTGACTGGTACATTAATTCAATATCAAAAATCTGCAAGAAATCATACAACTTCCACCTGCATTAATTCAGTTTGGGTTTCATAACCCTAGCCATTGGAAAATTGTCAATTCACTTAAAAATATAGGCTTTCAATATAGTGAGTACCATTAGCTTTATCAAGGCAAACACAAGTTAAATGCAAGGTATTAACCTAGAGAATTGTGACCTTATGATCTTCAAATCTTACAGATAACTCTTAGCATAGAATGTTATTTCAGATAAGAGATGCCAAAGAAATGCTGATTGAATTGAACTGAAAAGCAGGGGAAAAGTTGTCTGGCTATCAAAGTACATTAACGCCTTGGGGCTTCCTTGCTGTGTCTTACTTTCTCATTTCCAGAAATCAACACTTAGGTTCCATTTTTAAAAATTACAAGAAACAAGAAAAATGCTAACTTTTCTATGAAGCTTATCTAGTTGTTCATTCAACAAATATTTGATGAATACCTTTTGTTAGACAATGTCCCAGGTTCTGAATATTTTAAATGCATGCTACCATGTTTTAAACAATAGTGTGTAATGATAAGAACCTCAGTGATTCCATGAAAGCTAAACATTCCTGACGTGAGTTTGATGAGCTGCTGTTTAGAAAGTTTACCATTAACCTGACATTGAAGGTAGTCACATTCTCCAATATCACTAATTATATAATGTCAACTCTCTTATTGGTAACCATTAGGTAACTTGCATCTTCTCACCCAGAACCTTAACAGAATGCAGTTGACAGTGAGTTAAGGAATTCAGAAACTGGACTGCAAAGTGGTGTCACCTCGGTCAAGTCAACTCTGCAAAATAAGTTTCCCCTGTCTGCAAAATAAAGTGAATTTAAAAAAATGGTAAAGCCTCTTTTGTCTGATATTTTAAAATCTTAAACTAAGATCTAATTAATTCTAAGTCCTCAGAAGAAAATCACTCCACATTATGAGTTTTGGCTCAGTTCCTATTCAGTTCAGTCGCTCAGTAGTGTCCGACTCTTTGCGACCCCATGAATCCCAGTACGCCAGGCCTCCCTGTCCATCACCAACTCCCAGAGTTCACTCAGACTCACGTCCATCGTGTCGGTGATACCATCCAGCCATCTCATCCTCGGTCATCCCCTTCTCCTCCTGCCCCCAATCCCTCCCAGCATCAGAGTCTTTTCCAATGAGTCAACTCTTCACATGAGGTGGCCAAAGTACTGGAGTTTCAGCTTTAGCATCATTCCTTCCAAAGAACACCCAGGGCTGATCTCCTTTAGAATGGACTGGTTGGATCTCCTTGCAGTCCAAGGAACTCTCAAGAGTCTTCTCCAACACCACAGTTCAAAAGCATCAATTCTTCGGTGCTCAGCCTTCTTCACAGTCCAACTCTCACATCCATGCATGACCACTGGAAAAACCATAGCCTTGACAAGACGGACCTTTGTTGGCAAAGTAATGTCACTGCTTTTGAATATGCTATCTAGGTTGGTCATAACTTTCCTTCCAAGAGGTAAGCGTCTTTGAATTTCATGGCTGCAATCACCATCTGCAGTGATTTTGGAGTCCAAAAAATAAAGTCTGACACTGTTTCCACTGTTTCCCCATCCATTTCCCATGAAGTGATGGGACCAGGTGCCATGATCTTCATTTTCTGAATGTTGAGCTTTAGGCCGACTTTTTCACTCTCCACTTTCACTTTTACCAAGAGGCTTTTTGGTTCCTCTTCACTTTCTGCCATAAGGGTGGTGTCATCTGCATATCTGAGGTTATTGATATTTCTCCTGGCAATCTTGATTCCAGCTTGTGCTTCTTCCAGCCCAGCGTTCTCATGATGTACTCTGCATATAAGTTAAATAAGCAGGGTGACAATATACAGCCTTGACGCAGTCCTTTTCCTATTTGGAACCAGTCTGTTGTTCCATGTCCAGTCCTTTTTTTTTGTAAAGGTGTTTTGTTTTTTGTTTTTGTTTTGTTTTTTGGTGTGGACCATTTTTAGAAGTCTTTATTGAATCTGTTACAAGATTGCTTCTGTTTTCTGTTTTAGTTTTTTGGCCCTGAGGCATGTAGGGTCTTAACTCCCTGCCAGGGGTCGAACCCTCACCCCCTGCCTTGGAAGGTAAAGTCTTAACCACTGGACTGCCAGAGAAGTCCCCCATGTCCAGTTCTAACTGTTGCTTCCTGACCTGCATATAGGTTTCTCAAGAGGCAGGTCAGGTGGTCTGGTATTCCCATCTCTTTCAGAATTTTCCACAGTTTATTGTGATCCACACAGTCAAAGGCTTTGGCATAGTCAATAAAGCAGAAATAGATGTTTCTCTGGAACTCTCTTGCTTTTTCCATGATCCAGCGGATGTTGGCAATTGGATCTCTGGTTCCTCTGCCTTTTCTAAAACCAGCTTGATAATCTGGAAGTTCATGGTTCACGTATTGCTGAAGCCTGCTTTGGAGAATTTTGAGCATTATTTTACTAGCATGTGAGATGAGTGCAACCGTGCAGTAGTTTGAGCATTCTTTGGCATTGCCTTTCTTTGGGATTGGAATGAAAACTGATCTTTTCCAGTCCTGTGGCCACTGCTGAGTTTTCCAAATTTGCTGGCATATTGAGTGAAGCACTTTCACAGCATCATCTTTCAGGATTTGAGACAGCTCCACTGGAATTCCATCACCTCCACTAGCTTTGTTCGTAGTGATGCTTTCTAAGGCCCACTTGACTTCACATTCCAGGATGTCTGGCTCTAGGTGAGTGATCACACCATCGTGATTATCTTGGTCGTGAAGCTCTTTCTTGTACAGTTCTTCTGTGTATTCTTGCCACCTCTTCTTAATATCTTCTGCTTCTGTTAGGTCCATACCATTTCTGTCCTTTTTTGTGCCCATCTTTGCATGAAATGTTCCCTTGGTATCTCTAATTTTCTCGAAGAGATCTCTAGTCTTTCTCATTCTGTTGTTCTCCTCTATTTCTTTGCATTGATTGCTGAGGAAGGCTTTCTTATCTCTCCTTGCTATTCTTTGGAACTCTGCATTCAGATGCTTATATCTTTCCTTTTGTCCTTTGCTTTTCGCTCCTCTTCTTTTCACAGCTATTTGTAAGGCCTCCCCAGACAGCCATTTTGCTTTTTTGGATTTCTTTTCCATGGGGATGGTCTTGATCCCTGTCTCCTGTACAATGGATGCCTGAAAGGAGATAAGGGAAGAGATCAGGAATGAAGCACTCTAATCTCCAGGAAAAACTAGCAGAACAGGTCTTCAGATAGTTAGAGCCTTTCAGAAGACTTTATGAGCCCAGTTTCTTGCACATCTTCACCTATCTAGAAAAGCACTAAAATCGTTAATGGAGATATCTGCTCCTTGTGACTAGCAGTAACTGTCTGCCAAAATGTGTGCTTAAGTGCAAGCATCCTCTTCATGGAAGTCACATACAGTGACCTTCCCCCACCTCTTCAGAGCAGTTCCTCACAGTTATCTGAGAGGCTGTCTCCCGGGCTATAGTCTTCATTCTGCCCCAGATGAAACTTAACTTACCATTCTTGGGCTGTACATTTTTTTTTTCACATAAACACAAATACATAACTATACATACATATATATATATACATATATATATATATTAAAGCAGTCACCAAAGAACACTGTTTTACAGGTGATTCACCCTTTCTGCGTTTTGCTCAGCAAAGAGCTTTGGTGTCCTTGGCAGATTTTCCTTCGCAAAAGGATGTGGAGGGGTGGCTGCCTAGTGCATATGTTTTTATTACCCAAACTTAATAGTTTTCAAAATAAATGGTTTCAAACTTGAAGGAGTTTAGTTTGTTGTAGCTGAACTTTAGACAGTTCCTCCGCCTCCCATGGACATGAAGATAGGCAGCTAACCATAGAAGTGAGATCTAGTTTAAGTCCTGGATGGGGAAGGGGGTGGAAATAATAGAGACGTTTATAATTTACATACAAAGAATACTGTCACGGAAAAAACAGAGCTAGCCCGCTTCTTGAGTTGTGGGAAACCTGCCCAGTCCCGGGCACCGTCGGTGATTTCAGATGGGGGGAACCACGCGAGGCCCAGGGTCTTCCTGTAGGAAGAATCCACTGGATGAATCGTTAAGTGGGTCTGTTTCAATGGCCTTCAAATATATTCTGCAGGTCATCTGATGCTCTCAAAAAAAAAACAAACTCGCAAACTGACATATTTCAAATCTTTTGAGGTATTTACAGTTAAAAAAAAAAGTTGTACTCAAACCTTTTTATTCAAAGCATTTCATTCGAAACCAAAGACGTGAACCGTTACTGAATCCACCTGTGGGAGCTGGACACTGAGCTTCCCGCAGCGTTGGGTCCCTTCCGCAGCCCCAGGCCTAGCGCTCCGGGTACCGCGGGGCGGGGGAGTCTCCCAGGGCGCGCGCCCGCGGCCGGAGGGCGGGGCGGGAGGCGGAGGGAGGGAGGGAGGGCGTGGAGGCGGGTCCCTCGGAGCGTCCAATCAGCAGCGAGGGCCGGCGGTGGCGCTAGTGACGTAGGCCGCGCTCCCCCCCGCCCCACTGCGGGGCCGGCTCGGCCCCGCTAGCCAGGCGAGCTCGCGCGCTCGAGACGTTGCAGAGGGCGGGGTGGGGAGGAGGAGGAGGAGGGCTTCGGGGCCGGCCGGCTGTCGGAGGGCGGCGGGTCGCGGGAGTGAGCATGCGCGGTGGCTGCAGCGAGGGCGGGGCGGGCGGGCGGCGAGGGGGCCCGTGTGCGCGCGCACGAGCGGCCCGCCGGCGGCCGCGGGTGGAGGGGGCGGGTCCTCGAGTGTCGGCGGCAGGAGGGTGGGCAGGTGGGCAGGCGGGCGGCAGGAGGGGCCGCGGCCGCCGCCGCCGGCTCGTCCGCGTCGCGGTTCTCGTCGTCCTCGCGCGGTGATGCCTCGGCCCCGTCGGGGGCTGCACCTGCCGGCTGCCCGTCACCCCGGCCCTCGCGGCGTGACCTCGGCCTCCTCACGCGCGCCGCGCGGCCCCTGACAGGCCGCGGCCTCCACAGCGCCCCGAGTCCTCCTCGCTCGCGGGCCGCGCGGGGAGAGCGCCCGGCCCCCGCCCCTCGCCGGCCGGCCGTCCTCAATGTCTCCCCGGCGGGGAGGGGGCGGCCTGGGAGACGCGCTGATCGGCCCCCCGGCGGAGGCCCGGCGGCGGCAGCAGCGACCAGCCCAGCGCCCCGAAGCCTCCCCCGGCGGCGGCGGCGTTGGCGGCGGCCTGGAGGAGCCGCGCACCCGCCGCCGCCCCCGGAGCCCGAGGAGAGGGCGGCGGGCGCCCCCCGGGGAAGATGAAGGCGGAGGGGGGCGACGCCTCCATGATCAACCTGTCGGTGCAGCAGGTCCTGAGCCTCTGGGCCCACGGGACGGTGCTGAGGAACCTCACGGGTAATTGATGCGCCCGGTGGGGAGCGGGACGCGGCGCCGCCCCTCGCCTTCGGGATCCCCCCGCCGCCCCGGCTCCGGAGCTCGCGGCCCCCGGTCCCGGCGTGGAGGATGGGAATGGGACCCGGTCTGTGCCCGTTCTGGGGGCGCCGACTCCGGCCCCACTAGCGCCCCCCGCCCCGGGGCTCCAGAGTGGCTGCAGACAGTCCACGACCCCCGCCTCGCTCCCTCCCGCCCTGCCTCCGTAGTACGCGCGGCACTGCTTTAGCGCCGAGTCTTAGTGCACTTAGCCTTTATTTATGCCCCCCCTCACCTGCATACAGACACACGCGCGCGCGCATACACACACACTTCCCCACCTGCATACACACACGCACACACACGCGCTTCTTGCTCTTGCGATCTTTTTCTGATTTAGCTCTTTCTAGCAAATCTCAAGTCGAATGCAGGACTTAAATTACCAGCTCGCATTGATCAGTTTGGTTCAGTTGTTCATTTTTTTTGGCGATATAAATGACTCCTTAAGTAGATTATATTAGGTCACGGGCTGGACCAAGGTCTAGCGCGTTCTAAGCACTTTTTGCTTTTATCGTATGTCTTCTTCTTCTATCTCCTTTTGTCTCTTTCCCTCTGCCCATACTGCCCCTGTGACATTTGATAATTTTGTGTATTTCCCTTCACAAGTCAAGGCTATCAGGAGGGAATTGGACTTAAAATGTTATAATAATTAACATCAATTTCTGGTTGTAAAAGTGAGCCATAATACTCAGACTTTAAAAATCGTATTTGTAGGTCTGCTTTGTGAAGAAACTTCTGGCTTGGTTACTATAGAAATGCTTGTCTTATACCCTGAATTTAAAACATACCCTCTAAAGACAAGTGTTCACAGGAAAGTGATTTCAGTTGCGGTTTCATGACCCCTCAGTGCCTGCTTCTCAGTGAAAAATCTTACAGACATACTCAGGATTGAATTCTTGTATAAGACAGCTAATTTTGATAGAGCATTAGTATTTCAAAATGCATTATGTTAAACTGGTTAAGAGGATGACGACTATTTTATAAATATAACCTGTCTTGATAGGATACATGATATTATAAAATCTAGCATATATGGAATTCAGATATTCCTAGAGAAAAATTGAGGGCTGACTTTAAAGGCATTGTGTGTCGCAGGTCAGGAACATGTTTTTAGTCCTGAAAGACCTAAATTGACATAAAACCATTTTATAATTCAGTTGAATTTTGAGATAGACCGTTTTATCTTACTTAGGGCTTTCCTTGTATTTGTCCACTGTTAATATTTCAAATGTTGTGAAATGAAAAGGATTTGAGTATATGTATTTATATCTGTTAATGACTGTCTTAGCTCATCAGGGGATATTTAGAGAAAAGTAACTTTGGGAACCACAGAGTAAATGTAACTTAACCTCCTGGCCAGAGTTAACAATATTTTGATATACTTAAAGATTCTGAATCATTATAGTGGCTTACAGTTCCCATAGGTCAACCATTAGGTTAACAACAGTAGTCTCAACCCACGGTTAGCTCTAATTATCTCCTTATGTAATCTTAATAATCATCAGTTTCTCATTGGACTTTGCCATTTTATAAAGGATATGGGATATGCTGAATATCCAAAACCAGGACTCAGGTGGGACTGAGGAGCATGGGAACCTCTTCTAGGAAATAAATACAATCTCGAGTATGCAAAATTCTGTGAAAATGGAGAAAACAGATTAGAAATAGGCTTCACCACCAGGTGAATGTACCACATGTTAGGAACGGCATCACTGCTAAAAAACGGACTCTGCAGGTGGTGACATTCTGATGTGGCTCCTTGTGGCCTTCTCCATGCTGGTGACCTTCCTGATCCCATATGCAGCTTGATCTTTAGTTAAGAGATGTTACCTGCAGTGCCATTTAGAACTCAGTCTATTGAAAAGAAGTAGTCAAACCCGACTTGTGAAACAAGATAACTCCTGTTTCTTGAATGCCTGCTATGTATCAGGCACTTTACAAATAATTACTTCTAATCATCAGAATACAGTAGATTTACAAAGAAGCTCAGGGTGGTAAATTAAGTTGACCCACATCATGTAGCTCTAAATGGTTAAGCGGGTCTGAAGCCCTGGTCTCTGCCTGCAGAACCACTCCTTCTCCCTTTCCAAGCTGCTTTAGCTACTTCTCTGTCCTCCTCAAACGAGGTGAATTACTCGCTTCATCCTGGTACTTCTGCTCCTTGTACATGCTTTTGTTGTTATGTTTTCAGTTACATTTTCTGTTTTATTCGTGTCTTCGAGACTGTGAGCTTTCTGAAGGTTGGGTCCTTGCCGTAATTACGGAATTCTGGAATCCTAGCATGTTATATCTGGCACATAGTATATGCTCAATGCATGTGTTTTGAGCTTTTAAAACAATACTTCACAGATGCATGATTAAAACATTCTGGTTGCCTTATTTTTCAGCTACATCTGTTGGAGTGACTGTGCTTTTAAGGAGGACATAAGGTGTTTAAGCAATTTATGGAGATAATTGTCATACCTTTAATACATACAAATGCTATTTTTGCTGCTAGTTGCCATTCTTTCATGTGTTTTATTTCATCTTTTCAACCATTTTGAGAGAGGTTAGTGTTTGTCCTTTTATAGATTCAGACATTGAAGCGTAGAGTGCCTTGCTTGGATCAGGTAGCTCATAAGTGAAAACTGCTACTTTTTCAGATTGTGATGACTCATATTAAGTCAGAAGGCATTTTTGTCATCATCATAAACTTGGAAATGAAACTAGAAAGGAGCATAGTGTAGAACCAGGCTGATGTAGATTTTAGATCTAAAGACCAGCTTTTAGAAACTAGTCTTGTGAATATATTGCTTTGATAGAAATACATGTTTAAAAAGTGATAAGAACTAGAAATTAGAACTAGATTAGCATTTTAGAGATAGAAGTTATAAAGTTTGGTTACTTCATTTTAGAATTACTGAAATAAACACTGCTGGGACCAAACAGTCATTTTATGACCAGGGACAGGACTAGAACTGATGTTCACTGACTCTCAGTTCTGTACCTTTTGCTTTTATTCCACATCAGTTCTTAACTCAGGCAGGTCTGACAGATGATAAATCTTAAGGCACGTAAAAGTCGTTGTGTAAGTATTCACCCCAAATGAGCCCAAGAATGGGTGAATGGAACTAAGTTTTTCCAGAAGTAAAAGATACTGAATATTGTAAGATATTGACTAGTGATAATAATAGTAATAATCTTTCTAAAATGTTAAGTTGCCATAGTCTCTGTAAAAGTTAGTGACCCATATTATACATCTAGTTTTAGAAATTATACCAGTTTCTGTCTATGTTTTTCTCCTTGCAGGAAGACAGTAGTATGGGGATTCCGTATAGAGATTAACCCCTAGAGACCCTATCTTTGTCACTTAGCAACTGTTGCCAGGGTTCTCTTCTGTGTTTGCCACTTCCCAGTGTGTGTGATTCTCAGGATTCCCAAATTGTTTGTTAACTGTATGTAGGTTATATGCTTATTCAGCTCACTCAAGTAGAGAGATACGTGGTTTCCTTCCTTCTCAAGAATTTTTTTCTTTCTCTGAATACGTCCTGAAGCCCTCCTCCTTGCCACAACTTAAAATTAGAGTCAGTATGTATATACTCTTTCAGTTTCATGGTTAACCTGACTTTTAAAAAATGATCTACAGTGAAATGTATCCTTTGGCTTTATGTTTATTTTCTTCCCAACCTTGTGTTCCCACCCAAGTTTGGTTGCTAAGAGTTTAGAGAATTTTTTTACTTAAAAAGAGGCAGGATCCTTAGACCCCTGGATAAACACAGCCCAGTTGGTGTTGGAAAATGAATAATTGGTCCCCAGGAAAAAAAGCGAAGGTAGGCTGCACCCCTCTCAGTGTCAGCAGCAAATGTGGGAGCTGGTGCTCTCTGCTCTATTGATACAAACACCGAGAGACTGGGAATTAAAACTGGAATGAAGATCAGAGGTCTGTATGTGTGTTTATAAAATATACGTGTGCTTATGTTCACTGTATACATACACACTATTATAGTCCCCCTTTAGACTTTGTAGTTGCTAAGCCACTTTAGTGTTAATCGGATTATCAGAAAAAAAGAGGGAAAACAACTTGGTATGTGCTGTGCATATTTGTAATTGTTCACATCTCATACTGGGCTTCCCAGGTGGCCTAGTGGCAATCTGCCTGCCAAGCAGGAGACTGGGGGTTCGATCCCTGAGTCAAGAAGATCCCCTGGGGCAGGAAAAGGGCAACCCACCCCAGTATTGTTGCAAAGGAGATCCAATGAACAGAGGAGCCTGGTGGGCGCTACAGTTTGAGGGGGTCACAAAGAATTGGACAGGACTCGATGACTCAACAGCAGCAGCACCTTGGGCTTGTGCAGCCGGCACCTTTCTTTGGCGGTGCTCCCAAACAGGTTTGCGTCCCTCGGTGTTACCCTGTATTGTAATGTCCCATTCCTAAATGATCTATGACAGCCGGTGAGTTGATGTAGGTAAAATGATCTCAGATGTCCACTTACAGATATGTTTTGAAACTGTAGTGTTTTTAAAAATTATTTATTTTAATTGGAGGCTAACTGCTTTACAGTATTTTAGTGGTTTTTGCCATACATGAATGGCATGAATCAGCCACAGGTGTACATGTGTCCCCGATCCTGAACCCCCTCCCCACCTCCCTCTCCATCCCATCCCTCAGGGTTGTCCAGTGCGCCAGCCTTGAGTGCCCTGTCTCACGCATTGAACTTGCACTGGTGATCTGTTTCACGTATGGTGATACACATGTTTCAGTGTAATGTAGTCTTAAAGACAGTGTGCTACGTTTCAGTATTTGTGCCCGGTCCTCAAATTCACTTTTTCTGAAAACATGAACAATCCCTTATTCTTTTGTGGTGCTGAGCTAATTAATAAGTGACTTTTTTACTCTATAGGATTTTGTCATTTGGAAGACCTGGCTGTATATCTTGATCAAGAATGAAGCCACTATCATTTTTCTTTTTTTTTTTGAAATTTTCTGGTATACATTTTATTAAGAATAGACTTTTTAAAGCAGTTGAAGGTCATAACAAAACTGAGAGGAAGGTACAGATATTTCCCCATTACTCCCTGAACCCACACAGATAAGGCCTACACCATTATCAACATCCCCCCACGACAGCCACTATCATTTTTCAAAACTTAGAATTGTCATCTTCAGGTTTTTACTTTCTTAATTCCCACCTCATTATCTTTGAATGATGCATCTGTATCTTCTGGCAATACCGTGTCCGAGGTCCAGATATTTCTTAAACCTAAAGCAATTTCCAGATAAGTCTTGAGACTATGTGGGCTATGAGTTTGATTCTTGAATAGTTAACTATCAGAATATAAATGCATTTCTCTTTTCTTGCATAGTGATTGGAAGGAATGACCAGAAAAGTAAGATAATTCACAAAGAGGACTTGGAATAGCTGGAGACATTTTTCCTGTAGAAAGGAATCCTGAACAGAAGAGGAAGGATGAGGTAGAGATGGGAAAGAGGAATTGGAATCAGGGTAGGAAACTGGTATTCAGAATGGTCAGAGGTAAGAGGAGAGCCCAGAGAATTCAGAACCACTGAACTTACCTTAGAATCAGATGAATAATTCTAATGAGGCCCTGTTTACTGAACACCTACTGCATGTCAGGTCCTGTGCAAAACATTTTGCATGCATTTCACTTCCTATAATCAAAGTGGCCCTATAATGTATTGTTTCATTAAATGTATGTAGAGGATTTATACTAAAAAGCAGCATCTAGCATTTTCAAGGGTCAGTCTCATTGGGTATTTCTTGATCTTGAGTGATTTGCCAGTCTCTGTGGTAAACACTGATAAACAAAAATGAAAATGTCAGTCATCCATAAGTTGTTCATAGTGTAGAAATGCTAACTAACCTTCAGGTTGATAGTACTCTGGTGGTTTGTAGAGTTCAGAGAGAACCAAATAATGGGACTTGGAAGTCAACAGAAGAGGTAGAGAGTAGAGAAAGAACGTGTTTAAGGAATGATGGAGATGAAGGAGAGGATGTTACCTGCTTTTAGGATGGTTCAGGATACTACCAGGTTTTGATTAAATTTAAAAGTATAATATTACTCTTGGGTATTATGTATAGTGAGTCCGTTTTCACTTTAAAATTCTCTCCCTGTCCCTCCCCTTCCATGAATGACTGTAATCCAGCATGGCTTCTAAATCTTGCTACATGTCATAGTTACTTTGGGCTGGTTAAGGGTACAGTCCATAGCCCCAGTCCACTGCTATGATTCGAATTAGGACCCTTGAGAACATAGTCTAGGAAGGTACATTTTTAACTAGCTCTTGAGGTGATTTTTTGGGGGGCTTCCATGGTGGTTCAGATGGTAAAGCGCCTGTCTGCAATGAGGGAGACCCGGGTTCGATCCCTGGGTTGGGAAGATCCCCTGGAGAAGGAAATGGCAGCCCACTCCAGTAGTCTTGCCTGGAGAATCCCATGGACGGAGGAGCCCGGTAGGCTACAGTCCATGGGGTCTCAAAGAGTCGGACACAATTGAGTGACTCCACTTTCTAAGGTGATTTTAGTATTGAGAGCTCAAGGATTGGGAACGCCAACTTTTTAAAAATTAAGCTTTTTTGTGATATTTTAACTGTCTTGTGATATATAATGCAATCTAAATTTGGAGTGTGTAGTATAGCTAAAGATTTATTAAAATTTCAACATAAGTGACTCATTTCCAGGAGGATGCTATAACCCAGTTTTTTAAAAAGTGACTGCCTTTTAACATTAGAGGATAATATTGTGTGTTTAGTCACTCAGTTGTGTCCAACATTTTGTGACACCATGGACTGTAGCCCGCCAGGCTCCTCTTTCCAAGGGGATTCTCCAGGCAAGAATATTGGAGTGGGTTGTCATGCCCTCCTTCAGGGGATCTTCCCAACCCAGAGGTTGAACTCAGGTCTCCCGCATTGCAGGTGGATTCTTTACCATCTGAGCCACCAGGAAAACCTGGAGGGTACTATTAGAATTTATCTTAAAAAAAATGTTTTATTTATATGAGCTGTTAGCAACAGAGAAAAATTCTTATTAAATGGTATTTTAAAAGAAATCCTAAGCACTTTAGTTATATTTAATCTGAAGTTATATTTAATCTGAAGTTTATATATATGGGAGAACTAAACATTAATAATGTTTATGTAAATACTTACATGATGTGCAGGTATCAGAACTTGCCTCCTACTAGGATGAATTGGATCCTGCTAGACTTTTGTATGCAAATGAAGGGTCTAAAGAAGTGATAGGATCCTTGAGTTTATGAGTCAATAAACTGAGTTTTATCCTTGAATGCTATTAATTTGCTCTTATACTTGAAAAACCACATATTTAACCAGGCCTCTGTTTGCTCATTTATAAGACCATCCAATGACAACACTTTTCATGCTGATGTTAAAGGAAAAATGATCTAAAAATATTGAGTTAAGAAAAAAGTTGAGAGATTTTATTGTGAGTTGAGGAAAACATTTACCCATTTGCATATAAATTTGTTTTTTTAATCTTTAAGCTTTCTTTTTGAAGTGGGGCTTCAGACCTTTAATATTGCTAATTTGTAGAGTGAGGTTTGTTTTTGTTTTAGTTGCTCCATGGACTGTAGCCCATCAGGCTCCTTTGTCCATTGGAGTTCTCAGGCAAGAATACTGGAGTGGGCTCTCATTTCCTTCTCCAGGGGATCTTCCCAACCCAGGGATCAGACCTACGTCTTCTTCATTGCAGGCGAGGATTAAGACCTAGAAAACTCTTGGTGCTCTATACACCATTTAATAATTAGTTTTTAGAATTGGGCTTTCTTAAAACTTGATTTAGGAAACTCTGGATTCAGTATCTGAAGATCCTTTCCAGTTCTGAGATTATCGTCTTTGTTTGTTTTTTAACCTCAGTGGAGCATGACTGCTTCCTCAACACTGCTATCATCCTGTCAAAGGTGTGACTCTTCTTACCAGGCCTGTGCATTATTTGTTTTCCCCATTGTGCTTTCATTAATATCTTCTGATCTGTCCTTCATTTGGACTCTTATTTAGATTTAACTTTAGAAATTTGTTACATTGAGAGTTTCATTAGAAGATATGCTCATTGATGTAAAGAGTTCCTATTTCAGTCTTCAGTGTAAATATCCCTTGGAAATACTGTATCATGAAGTTGTAAAACATTTTATCAATCCCTGAAAAGATGTTTTTTTTAGTTCAGTGACTAACTCAAACAAATATATTGTTACTGATTTTTTTGGGGGGGTAGGATGTATAATTTAAGATGCTTAAAGGTGTATAAATAATAACAATAGAAACTATTGTTTATTGTTCTAATTTCATAATAGACTCAGATTTTGACATTTGATCCTATACATTTATAACTATGTAACTAATCAGTTATGAAAAGAGCAAATTGGCATTTTTTAGGAAGATGGTGCTATTTTGGAACTATTTTAAATAGCCTTGAACTGATTTTTTAAATAAAAAATGATGTTCTGTTTTAAAAACTTGTTTTTCTAAGAATTTTCTTTTTTCTGTTCAATGATGAGTACTGTAATTTACAGTTTAAAATTGTATAATTAGTCGATAAAAAGATAATTTAGTTTAAGTAGGTAATAAACAGTATTGTGATAAGCTCTGAGAGAGGCAGTATACTAAAGTAGCTCTTGAAGGTGTCACAATTAAAATTTCAAACTAATGTGTTTGCCCCTTTTTAAGAAGTAGAAGCAGACAGCTATTAAATATCTATCATAGCTTTAACTTCTGCGTTAAATGAGGCTTCAAGTGAACAAATGCAGCAGCTTATTTTTAAATCAAGTTAAAATATTAGAGTGATTAAGAATAAGAAACAATATATTTTAACTTTCTTTGTTGCTCATTGCTTTGTGGAGAGTTAGGTTCTCATTTCATGTTACCCTGCTGTCTGAAGAGCTTCCTTTAATATGCCATGTAGCACAAATCTGCTGGCAGTTAATTCTCCCAGTTTTGTTTTGTTTTGTTTTGTTTTCTGGAAAAAAACTTCATTTCACCTTCAGTTTTGAAAACTATTTCTCTTGAATATAGGTCCTGGCTTTGCAGTTTTTTTTTCCCTTTTAGTCTTTTGAAGTGTTAATCTAGTTTGTCTTCTGATTTGATGATTTCTGATGAGAAGGTTGTGATACTTCTTAATCTTTGTCCCTTGGTAATATGTCTCTTTCCTCTCTTTCTTTTTTCCCTATTTATTCTTCAGTATTTCCCTTTATCTTTGGTTTTAGGTCGTGTTACGGTGGTGTATCTAGGTAGGATGCTTGTGTGGTTTATTTTTGCTTTATTGTTTTTTACTTCTTTTGGGTGGTCTTATCTTGCTTGGGGTTCTCTGGGAGTGTTAGATTTGTGGTTTGATATCTTTCATCATTTTTAGGCTTTTCAGCCAGTATCTATTTAAGTATTTTTCTTCTGCGTGATCTCTTCCTTCTCCATCTGGGTCTCCAGTTACATGTATGTTAATACCATTTGAATTGTTGCATAGCTCTTGTATGGTTCCTCTTTTCCCTCCTCCTCCTTCCTTTTTCTCATTGTATTTCAATTTGAGTAATTTCTGTTGGTCAACCTTTATGTTCGCCGATAGTTTATTTTTTACATTTTTTATTGAAATATAGTTGATGTACAGTGTTGTGTTAGTTTCAGGTTTACTGCAAAAGGATTCAGTTATACAGATATGTTGTTTTTTAGATTATTTTCCATTATAAGGTACTATAAGATACTGAGTACATCCCTGTGTTATATAGTAGGTCCTTGTTGGTTGGTTATCAGTTTTGTATACAGTAGTGTATATATTTTAATCCCAGACTCCTAATTTATCCTTCCCTCTCTTTCCTTTTGGTAACCGTAAGTTTGCTGTGTCTATGAGTCTATTTCTGTTTTGTAAATAAGCTCATTGGTATCATTTTTTGTTAGATTCCATATATAAGCAATATCATGACATTTGTCCTTCTCTGTCTGGCTTAGTTTCCTTAATGTGATGATCTCTAACATTATTTCATTCTCTTTATGGGTGAGTGATATTCCATCGTGTATATACACTTCATCTTTTGTATCCATTCATCTGTGAATTGAAGCTTAGGTTGCTTCCATGTCTTGACTCTTGCAAATAGTGCTGCAGTGACGAGCTCACCTAGTCTCAGCTCAGCTGTGTCGAGTTTACTGGTGAGCCCACTGAAGGAAGTCTTCATCTTTGGTATCATGTGTTTTTGTTTGTTTTTTGTTTTGTTGAGGATTTTTTTTTTCTTGAGGATATTCATTTGACTTTTTCTTGGACTTTCTGTCTCTCTGCTGAACCACCCCCATCTGTTCATTTGAGTTGTTCACCTGTTCTATGACTGTCTTTGACATATTGGTTATAGTTAAAGTCCCTGTCTGCTCATCTGAGTCTGATCACTTAATTTTTTGATGATGAATTGTTTTTCTTATTTTTGAGAGTGTCTTACACTTTTTATTGAATTAAGGCCTTCACATGTATAGTGACTGTGGTGAATCACATTTGTGCGTGGAAATGGGCCTCCTCTGCTAGCCGCGTGGGGTTCAGGTTCATTTAACTGACTCAGGAGTGCTCCGAGTTTGAGCTTTCTTGTTAGTGGTTAGGCTTCCAGTTCTCCAGAAGGTGGTGTTACGCATTGTGCATGGGGCACGGGCCAGTGCTGCGGGGTCGTTGCGGTGTTAGTGCTGTGTTGCCAGCGTGTAGCCATCTCTGCAGGCCCACGACCTGCCTGGGAGAGATTTTCCCACACATGTTCCCCCAGTCACAGCCTTGCTGCTCATTACTTGGTGTCAAGTTCTCGTCAGTCTCCTGCCTGAGATCTTGAATTTCCAGGGAATGCTTGGTAGAGGCCAGTGGAAGAGAGCTTACAGGGACCCTGTGCTTTCCCATGTCACTTACTCCAGGCTAACAGGTTAACCACACACCTGAACTTCAACTTTCAGTTAGAATTTCAGCTGATCTTCTTTCCCGCTCACATTGTACCCGTTTGTTGCTCCTGTGCTTTGCCACAGGAGACCCTTTCCCTGGAGGGTCCCTCTTTGGAATTCATGTTACTGTGTTATCTTGCAGGGTCACCTGACTGGTAGGCTTAAAAAAGCTGTAATTTTGTAGTTTATCTTCTTCTCATTGTTAGGGTAACAATGACATTCCTTATAGTAATGATTCAAACTTGTATCTAATAACAGAATTGTTTTAGTAATCATAGATTTAAAATTTGACAAGTCACACAGTTAGGAAGATTAGAGATACTAAAAATTTGAGATTTACTCTTTTTTAAAAACACGTCCCATAATATAAATGTATAGGTGATCTTCATATTTTTCTACTTGACATTTTCTTGCCTTTAGCTTCTTTACTGTTTGCTGCTCATCAACATTTGAATATATTGCAGATGTACCGAATATATTTCCCATGTTGCCATACCTGATGGCCTGTGCTCTATTCAACTGTGTCTGTAGCAGGAATCGGAGAAGCCAGACATCGCACCTCCTCTGCTCCATCATCCAGACTGTCAGCCAGTCCAGATATTTCACATTCTTTTCAACTCTCTGGCCATTGCCTAAATCCAGGCCTCAGTTTCTCTTTGGATTCTTGAAACATTCTGATATTCTCTCATCTCCATCTAGTCCCCCCTCTCCCATATCTGCCAGGATATTCAATTTGTTTTAAAAGATAAATGTGACTGTATCAGTTCCTTGTTTAAAGTCTTTCATTGGCTCATTATTACCTTCAGCCTTTGTGATGAAATCTATATCTTTAGGGTCTATAAGCAGCCTCCCCTCTGCAACAAAAGCCTCTCTGGTCCCAGCCCACGTTGTAATCCAGAGCATCTTCTCTCGGTATTTCTTGGCAGTAGCCAAACCAGAGGTTGTTGGGCCTGAGAACCAGCCAGGCCTGAGAACCATGAGCCATTCTCCACCCCCCACCCTCGTCCATCTCCAGTATGTTTTATCATTCAGTTCAGTGGTTCAGTCCTGTTTTTATTAACAATTCAGGTGGTAACAGATTCTCTTGGGATCTTTCTTGATGTTTCTTCCTCTGGTTCTTTGTCCCTGTGGTAATATGTGCCCCGTAGTCAGGTGGTTGTTAGGACTCGTGGATCATACTCGGCCAATCCCTACGCTAGGTGATTCTCAGATTATAAAGGCATCATCTCCCTGAAATTGAATGAGCCGCCAGTGTGGGACACATCCCCAAGACAGAGAGATCTCGTGTCAGAAACTAGGGGGGGCATTTGCCACACCTTAGATTTGCTGGAAGCTTGCGATAACTCAGTTTGAACACAGATTAGTTAAACGTGCAGTGAGGACCATTTCTGTTAAGAAGAGAGAAACTATGAGCAGCTCCCAAGTTCAGTCTTGCTGGTGTATTCTAGTCACCTCGAGACTTACAGTATGTTGACTACATGAAGTGTTCGGTATGCTTTTGTTAGGAGGGTGAGATCCGCTTTAGAGGATTAAAGATTATATTTAGTGTTTGTCTAGAAAGATACGTTTTTGTTGTTTTTATGCCTTTGGGATTTTTTTTTTTATAGGTCCCTCGTGTGTAACCTTAGCCTAGAGCAGTGATTTCTGTCTTTATTGCATGTCATGATTGATTAAAGGCATTGAAAACAGAGTTGTTTAGGTCCCCCATCTAGAGATAGTTTTAGCTGCTCTGTGGGTAATTCTTGTGAGCAGCCTGGGTTGAGAAGCACTGGCCTCACAGAGCATCTTCTCCTTTGATGAATTCTAGAACGAAAAACTATTTTTAAAAGACAGTGTATCTGCAGTAAAACAAATAGAACTTCAGGCTGGTTGCTAAAACATAACCAGTGAAGCGTAAAATAATATCACGCATATCCTCTCTTATTTTTAGAAGATAGCCATTATTTTCTGTTTTTCTCTGTACCTATTATTTTTAACAAATATGGGGTCATACAATATGTACCATTCTTTGAATTGTTTTTACTTGGTTAAATATACTCTAGAGAAATTCATTTCCCAGAAATAATTTTGTCCAAGGATTAAAAACAAAAGCACAGAAGATAATTTCTAGTGACTTGGCAACCAGGGCTGATGAGAGATCCAGACTGGGAGCGAGGCTATTTCTAGTATTGCTTGAAGGCTGAAACAGATCACAGCTCCCCTGCTTCTGATCCCACTGAAGGTAAACACACACACACACACAAGAACAAACACACACACGACAAGAATGAACACACACACATGACAAGAACGAACACACTCATACACACTGGAACAGATCACAGCTCCCCTGCCTCTGATCCCACTGAAGGTAAACACATACAGACACGCGCATACACACGCGTGAACAGATCACAGCACACACACACACACACACTGGAACAGATCACAGCTCCCCTGCCTCTGATCCCACTGAAGGTAAACATACAAACACACACACACATACACACACACAGTTTTACTGCAGATACACTGTCTTTTAAAAATAGTTTTTCATTCTAGAATTCATCAAAGGAGAAGATGCTCTGTGAGGCCAGTGCTTCTCAACCCAGGCTGCTCACAAGAATTACCCACAGAGCAGCTGAAACTATCTCTAGATGATGGACCTAAACAACTCTGTTTTCATCCCCTTTATCGAGGCCGTGATTGAAGGGATGGCATGCTTCTGTTTTGTAGAGTGTCTTTTGATTTTTTTTGTTCCGTATTTTGTTTAGCACCAGCAGCAGCCTCCCTCTGGCTTCCTCCTGTCCTTGCTGCTCAGTTGCTGGAAGTGCAGGTTAGGTGGGGCATGAGTGGCAAGAGCAGAGTGGACCTCGGGGTTGTTCATGTGGGCTGTGCAGTGCACTCCGACTGAAAAAAGGTGGTCCCCCTCCTCCTGGCCTCGGCACCTCTTCCTTCCCTGGGGCTCTGGGGCATCTGTCTTTGCCTGCAGTTAGTTCTCCAGGTGTCCTGCATTTGCAGAAGTCAGGCCTTAGACTTGTTTACCCAGGTCTTCAGAGGCCCTCCCTGTTCACTGATGGGGTGGTTGGTATTGATCTATCAGGTAATTTAAAATAGTAGTAGCAACATGCAACCTAAATTAATTCTGGATATTCTGAGCAGCATTCAGGTTTTTTTTTTTTTCTGTGATAAATAGTGTGATTTAAAAAAAACATAAAAATAAATTCGAGTTTAGGTAGTCTGTGCTCCGGAGAAGGCGATGGCACCCCACTCCAGCCTGGAAAATCCCATGGACGGAGGAGCCTGGTGGGCTGCAGTCCATGGGGTCGTGAAGAGTCGGACATGACTGAGCGACTTCACTTTCACTTTTCACTTTCCTGCATTGGAGAAGGAAATGGCAACCCACTCCAGTGTTCTTGCCTGGAGAATCCCAGGGGCGGGGGAGCCTGGTGGGCTGCCGTCTGTGGGGTCGCACAGAGTTGACACCATTGAAGCGACTCAGCAGCAACAGCAGCAGCAGCAGCTTGTGCTCTGTCTGCTTGAAGGGTAATCCTGGCCTGATGCTTACAGGCCTGTTTGAGATTCTGCCTTTTGGTTATATCACTCTTTGATATCTGGGGATTTTATAAGACATTAGACTTAAAGATTTTCCTTATTACTAGGCAAATTTATTGTTGAGGTCAATAGCTGTATAGTCAGTAGGCAGACAATATTACTTAATAATGTCAAATAATTCCTGTTCATAGTGTTACATACAGTCAAGAAATTTTTCACCCCACCTGCATGACAAGGACAACAAAGAAAAGTGCTTTGGGGGCTCAGTCTGGTAAGAAGCAGGCTTGGGGATCAAGGCAAATGCCTGATTCCTGCCTCCTCTTATTAAGAGCGGGTGCCTGCTGCAGATTCTTCCCTCATCTCAAAGCTCCCTTGATGAAAACCTCCCCACCCCCTATTTTTGTTCTCTTATATTCTCACTTTGTTAGATTCACTCTGAAAAGTTATATCTTTTAAAATACAAATATCTGGGCAAATTAAGCGCTTTTGTCTTTAATGCACTTACAAATTGAAGCTATTTGTTTGGGAGTGACAGCATGAAAGCATTGTTTCCCTGAAAGCTGAGAGAGAAGCCTCTGAAAGGCAAGCTTTGTCTGTTTTTCCTTAATCATGAGCGTCTCTCTGTTCTGCCATAGAGAAGCATGTATAGTACTTTAACACAGAGATTTATCAGATTTCTCTTGCTTGAAATTATCAGTCCA
Source organism: Budorcas taxicolor (assembly GCF_023091745.1). NCBI lineage: Eukaryota > Metazoa > Chordata > Mammalia > Artiodactyla > Bovidae > Budorcas > Budorcas taxicolor. Next base: position 15,845,788 of record NC_068920.1, read on the forward strand.
TTCTAAGTGTCAATTCTTACGAATTTGGCAGGGTGAAACTGATTTTTCTTTTTCTTTTTTATAAAATCTGTTTGCTATATATCCTCCCTTTTAAAAATTCAACCTTTAATTTGGAGATAATTGTAGATTCCCATGCAGTTGTGAGAAATAATACAAAGAGAACCCAAGTGGCCTTTACCCCAGTTGAAAAGTGAAAGTGAAAGTTGCTCAGTTGAGTCTTGACTGTTTGCGACCCCGTGGACTATACAGTCCGTGGAATTCTCCAGGCCAGAATACTAGAGTGGGTAGCCATTCCCTTCTCCAGGGGATCTTCGCATCCCAGGGATCGAGCCCAGGTCTCCTTCCCATCCCAGGGATCGAGCCCAGGTCTCCCGCATTGCAGGCAGATTCTTTACCTGTTGAGCCACAGGGGAGGCACAAGAACGCTGGAGTGGGTAGCTTGTCCCTTCTCCAGGGGATCTTCCCGACCTAGAAATTGAACTGGGGTCAAATGGCAGTCCACTCCAGCACTCTTGCCTGGAAAATCCCATGGAGGGAGGAGCTTGATAGGCTACAGTCCATGGGGTCGAAAGAGTCAGACACGACTGAGCTACTTCACTCCTGCATTGCAGACGGCTTCCTTACCAACTGAGCTATACCCCAGTTACCCAGTGGGAACATCTTGGAAAAACCACTGTGTAATATCAAAACAAGGATGTTGACCTTGATAATATCCACCAACCTTTTACAGATTTACACCTGTACTCATATGTGTTTATATTTAGTTCTTTACAGTTTTACCACTGATTTATGTGTACACCACCACAATCAAAATACAGAACAGCTCCATTGCTGCAATGATCCCCTGTGTTTGTACCCACTTTAAGACAAGAAGTTGCCCATTTCCTCTGCCCCAAGTCCCTGGCACCTACCACCCTATTTTCTGTTTCTGTTTGCTTGACTACTTTAGATACCTCATAGAAGTGGAATTTACCAGTATTTGTCCTCTTGTGCCTGGTTTATTTTACTTAGCATAATGTCCAGAAGATTCATACATGCTGTAGCATGTGACAGAATTTTCTCCCAATGAATAATATTCCATTGTATATATAAACCTTATTGTTTATTACTTCATCCATCAATGAACACTTAAGTTGCTTCCACCTCTTGGCAATGGCGAATAATGTTCCTGTAAGCATAGTTGTGCAACTATCTCTTTGTGATCTTGCTTTAATTCTTTTGGATCTATACCCAGAAATGGAATTGCCGGATCAAATGATCATTTGTTTTTAAATTTTGGAGGAACTACCACACTGTTCCCGTAGCTGATGCCCTGTTTTACATTCCCACCAGCAGTGTATATCTGTACTCCAGTGATGTTTGAGTAAACAAGTTTCAATTAATCCATTTTTGTTCTCTTTATTCATGACTTTTTTATTGCCCTTCTTTTTCACTTGATAGAGAGTGAACAAATAGCGCAAATAGCAGATGAGATATTTTGCACTGCAGAATGTTTGCATACCAAGGCGGATCCTCAAGGTGACATCTAAATATTTTGGAGTCAGTTCTTTCAGCTATAAATAACAGAAACCTTACATGGGCCAATTAAAAAGGATTGCATTACAAGGAGATTTTATCACATTGAATCTAAGGGTATTAACATGGCAGGGCTGTATGTAGCACTGGAATAAGGGATTTGGTTGTCTCTTGCCTTTGATGCTTCTGTTTTTCTTTTATCCTGTTATCATGGGTTTGATCACGTGATGATGAGATGCCTGTTCACAAAGCCTGAGCCCTTCAGGTTCAGCCTGAAGGATAAAGACTGAGGTGCTCTGTTTGGTCCCAGCTCAGAGTTCCTAGGGGAAGGGGCTGAAGGACCCAGTTTGGATCAGTGGCCTGTCCAGATGTTCCTCCCCGAAGGCACGGTCAGGGGGATGGAGTCAGCGTGAGGACAGGCAGTCTCCGCAGGAACTGTGTGCACGATGGAGGGACAGGTAGCCAGAAAGAAAGGGAGTGGGTGCTAGAGAGAGACCGAAGGGCATGCCCGTCGGGTGTCTGTAGCTGACTTCAGTTGAAAGCAGTTGAGGCCACATTGATGAGTTCTGGGTAAGGACCACTATATGACCTGAGACAAAGCACGTAAAAAATTCTGATGATTCTTTAGTATACAAAGTTGAGAGCCAAGAGGGAAAGGACCTGCACTTCTTAAAATCGTAAAAGACAAAAATCATTGACTCACATCTGGAATTATTTGAATTAAGGGGTAGTTTTTTTTTTTTTTTTTAAGGTCTAGACACTTAGTGTAGAAAATTATATATCAGACAGCAATTAATTAACTTATATAATTTATTCCAGGAGATTTGCAAACAAGAGGGTGTATCAGAGAAAATAATAGAGCATAGCTGTGTCATAGGGACATTTAGAGGAAATTGGAGTGTGGCTTTGACCTGGTGAAGTCATGGAGGTTGATTTCCCCGTCAAGCAGTAGTAATGATGATAATTGTTAAAATTTATTTAGTACTACTATGTATCAAGTATTGTACTGGGCATGTTTGTATCTATGATCGCTTTTAACCTTCATCCAGGCCATGGGTGCTCACGCTTTGTTACACTGGATTTTTCCAGGATGTTTTCCAGCACAGTTTTCAACGCCTTGACTTCCCTTTCAGAGATGTGGTACTGGGTCTTCCTCTGGGCCCTCTTCTCCTCTCTGTTCGTCCATGGTGCTGCCGGAGTGCTGATGTTTGTGATGCTGCAGAGGCATCGGCAAGGGAGAGTCATCTCCGTCATCGCCGTCAGCATCGGGTTTCTGGCTTCCGTGACTGGAGCGATGATCACTAGTAAGTGGATGCTGTTTTAAGAATGTCATTTTATATGCAGGTACAGTTGGGGGCTTTTTCATTATAGGTTATTCTGCGCGTGTGTGTGGGTGCACACGTGCGTGCTTAGTCACTCAGTCATGTCCAACTCTTGGCGACCCTATGGGCTGTAGCTTGCTAGGCTCCTTTGTCCGTGGGATTTTTTTTTTATAGGTTGTTACAAGATATTAAATGTAGTTCCTAGTGCTACACAGTAGGTCCTTGTTACCTGTTTTTCCTAGAGTAGTTTGTTAATTCCAGGTTTATTGCTCCCCCTGCTTTCCGGTTTGGTAAACATCACTTTGCTGTGTCTGTGAGTCTGTTTCTGTTTTGTAAATAAAGTTTATTTGTACCATATTTTAGATTCCACATCCAAGTGATGATATATGATATTTGTCTTCCTCTGTCTGGCTTCACTTAGTACATTGATCTCTAGTTCCACCCATGTTGCTGCAAATGGCATTATTCCATTCTTTTTTAATTGCTGAATAATATTCCACTGTGTGTGTATACCATATCTTTATCCGTTCGTCTATCAGTGGACATTTAGGTTGCGTCTGTGTCTTGGCTATTTTAGATAGTGCTGCGATGAACACTGGGGTACATGCATCTTTTTTTAATTAGAGTTTTCTCCAGTTATATCACCAGGAGTAGAATTGCTGAATCATGTGGGGCCTTCCTGGTGGCTCAGATGATTAAGAATCTGTCTGCAGTGTGGGAGACCTGGGTTCAATTCCTGGGTCAGGAAGATCCCCTGGGGAAGGGAATGGCAATCCACTCCAGTATTCCATTATTCCCGAGAATCCAGAATTCCGGAGAATTCCATGGACAGAGGAACCTGGCAGGGTACAGTCCATGGGGTCGCAGAGTCAGACACTGCTGAGCAATTAACACACACACACAAGCTGTATTTTTAGTTTTGTAAAGAACTTCTGTGCTGTTCTCCTTGGAGAAGGCAGTAGTGACCCACTCCAGTACTGTTGCCTGGCAAATCCCATGGACGGAGGAGCCTGGTGGGCTGCAGTCCATGGGGTCGCTAGGAGTCAGACATGACTCCACTTTCCACTTTCATTCATTGAGGAAGGAAATGGCAACCCACTCCAGTGTTCTTGGCTGGAGAATCCCAGGGACGGGGGAGCCTGGTGGGCTGCTGTCTATGGGATCGCACAGAGTCGGACACGACTGATGCGACTTAGCAGCAGCAGCAGAAGCAGCAGCATGCTGTTCTCCATAGTGGCTGTCCCAGTTTATATTCCCAACAGTGTAGTAGGTTTTCCTTTTTTCCACACTCTCTCGAGCATTTATTATTTATAGACTTTGTAATAATGACCATTCTAACTGGTGTGAAGTGATATCTTATTGTAGTTTTGATTTGCATTTCTCTAATAATTAGTGATGTTGAGCATCTTTTCATGTGCCTGTTGGCCATCTGTATGTTGTCTTTGGAAAAATATCCATTTAGGTCTTTTGTCCATTTATTGATAGGGTCGTTGGTTTTTTTTTAATATTGAGCTTTATGAGCAGCTTGTATATTTTGGAAATCATTAGCAAATGTTGGTCCCATCATTAGCAAATATTTTCTCCTGGTCCATAGGTTGTGTTTTTCATTTTGTTTGTGTTTCCTTTGCTATGCAAAAAGCTTTTAAGTTTAATTAGGTGCCATTTATTTATTTTTGCTTTTGCTTCCATTTCTCCGGGAGATGGATCGAAAAAAAAGATTGCTACAATTTATTTCAGAGAATGTCCTGCCTATGTTTTCCTCTAGGCATTTTATAGTATCCAGTGTTACATTTAGGTCTTCAATCCATTTTTAGTTAATTTTTGTTTGGGATATTAGAGAAGGTTCTAATTTCATTCTTTTATATGTAGCTTCTCAATTTTCCCAGAACCACTTATTGAAGAGACTGTCTCTTCTCCATTTTATATTCTTGCCTCCTTTGTCAGAGATTAACTGACTATAATCGTGCACTTCCTTCTTAAACACGAGTTGTTACGACATGAATCTCCCTTGGCCTGCTAGGAACTGTTAGCCACTTTATGGTGTCCTCCAGTTGTCTGGAGGTTTTTTACTTCCCTGCCTCATGTGTGTGTTCTGCAGGCCCCAGGTTCATGCCCTCTGACCTTCACCTCTTACCACAGCATTGAGGCCCCAGCTCTAGCCTTAGGTTCTGCTGTGCTAGTTAAGCCAGGACTTTGACGTGTCCTGTTGAGCCTGGAGGGGTCTCAGCCGCTTCCTTCGCATGGTTCTGCTCGACACTGGGTGCTGCCGTCTGCTGCCGTGGTCTCATCACCACCAGCAAACAGTAGTGCTTCTGTTGCTGGTCACTTGGCCTGCTTCCGTGAGGTCTGGGCAGCTGCCTGCCACCACTGGATGTGTGCAAGACCCTCCTTAGCTCAGAGATGAGAGGAAATCTGCTCCTACCATAGCTCTGTGGCCTCCCTCCTCTTGTGGCACAGTCACCTTTCCATGGAGTGATCAGTGTGCCTTGCCTGAGAACAAAGCCCTGTGCCCGGGGCTCTGGGTCTGCCCTGGGCACAGCTGTGGGAAGCAGTGAGCAGTCTATTTTCTCTTCCTTTCTTCATTTACTAGTCTTGTGTGTCATCTTGTGTTAGGTTTTTTTGTTGTTGTTGCTGTATTCACCTGTAACTTTCTCGTATGCTGCTTCATTCCCTTTGCCATAGGGTTTAAAACAAGCAATCAGGTTTAGCTGAAGCACCAAGTGTACAGAGTGGAGTAATGGGAAGTTCAGCTGTGACAAGCCAGATCCTCAAAGATCCTGGAAGGTCAACCAGAGTTTGGACTTTATTCTGCAGGCCACAGAAAGCAAGTAGATATTTTAGAAAGGGATTGGCAAGGGGCAGAGCAGTTCACTAGGAAAATTTGTTTTGTGGCTGAATGTAGAATAAATATATGTGAAGGAAGAACCAAAAGGCAACTCTGAGAGAGCAGGGACCTTGCCTGTCTTCATCACTGCTGAATCTCCAGCAATAAAACAGCACCCGGAATGTAACAGATACTCAGGAAATACTGGTTGGTTGGATAGATGGACATAGTGAGGGAGGAAGCATAGAGGCAGGAAGAAGAAAGTGGAGGAGGGAAGAGGGGCCGGGGAGAAAGGGAGGAAAAAAGAGTTGAGGCTTTAATTTTTGGTCTGAATTTGAGGCTGGATCTGGAATAGGCTGTGGCAGTGAGATGGAGGAGTTGCTGCAAAGACTGTCACAAAGGGGAGAGTGCAGATGAGTCGTTGGTCGCTGTGGAGACGTACGAGGAGACCTGAAACGGGATGGCTCGTGTTTTTGATGTGGCTGCTGCTGTAACTGTGGAACCGTGAGCAGAGGCGGAAGGACGAGGGAACAGCTTGTTCAGAAGCCGAAAATAGTGTGTGTATTACACGTGTGTTTATTGATATAAGTCACTGTGAACGTTTAAAGAGAACATTATTCTACTTCGTGTATCTCTAATGATGGGTGGGTGGATTACTTTCAACTCAGTCAAGAATAAAACATACTAATGATTTTAGAAACTGTCATATTTAGAATTCCTTACAGATATGTCTGGCCTCCCTTGGTGGTTCAAACTGTAAAAATTTGCCTGCAATGCAGGAGACGGGCGTTTGATCCCTGGGTTGGGAAGAGCCCCTGGAGAAGGGAATGGCAGCCCACTCCAGTATTTGCCTGGAGAATTCCATCGATAGAAGAGCCTGCAGGCTGCACAGTCCATGGGGTCACAAAGAGTCGGACATGACTGAGTGACTATCACAAATATGTCTGACACAATTTCGAGTAAAAACTTGTATCCAGGTTAATGATAAAACATACAAATTTCTTCTGGCTAATTTTCTGACCTGCAAACACTTGAATTAAGAAAACTATCCAATGTGAATATTTACCTGCATTTATTTTCTTAAATGCATTTTGTGAGCGATAGCACAGTCACAGCTATATATTCCATTCAGCAAAATGATGACCGACTGAATATAGATACATAACTATTAAATTTTACTACCTCTTAGATTTTTATTTCCAGGATAGGGTGACTTTTCATTTTAATTAGTACTGATAGTTCATACCAGAATTGGGAGGAAATGGGTTTCTATATAATGCCATTGCTTGGCATTGTGTTGCTGTCTAATTTTAGCAAGTCTGAGGGCTAAATTAGTGACATCTCTTTGTTGGTTTGATTTGCATTTCTCTGATTACTAATGTATTTGAACATCTCTTTCTATTCTTATTAGATATTTAGGCTTTTTTTTTCTGCAAATTGCTACGTTTAATTCTGTGCTTTTCTTTTGGGGTCCTTGTTCCTTATTAAATGATAGATGTTTCTTAGATATATTGGTGTCTTGTTGGTTTTGTACTTCTCAAATAACTTCTATGTCTTTTAGCAGTACCTTTATTCATGATATGGTTCATTGAGCAGAAATTCTTATTCTCTGTAACCAGCTTAAAGAGTTTTTTGCCTGTGGTTTATAATTTATAATTTTATTTATGTTCTCTCCCACACTAAGGTCAAAAGATATTCTTATATATTCTGTTTTGTCAATTTTATAGTTTTACCTTTGTAGTAAAGTCTTTATCTAGAGCAGGACTGAGCAAAAATTTTCTTGAGAGGCCAGATAATAACTGTTTTAAATGTTGCAGGCTAGATGGTCTCTGTCATAACTCTCCAGCTCTGCCATTAGGACTTAAAAACAGCCATCAGTTCAGTTCAGTTCAGTCGCTCAGTCGCATCCGACTCTTTGTGACCCCGTGAATCGCAGCACGCCAGGCCTCCCTGTCCATCACCAACTCCCAGAGTTCACTCAAACTCACGTCCATCAAGTCGGTGATGCCATCCAGCCATCTCATCCTCTGTCGTCCTCTTCTCCTCCTGCCCCCAATCCCTCCCAGCATCAGAGTCTTTTCCAATGAGTCAACTCTTCACATGAGGTGGCCGAAGTACTGGAGTTTCAGCTTTAGCATCATTCCTTCCAAAGAACACCCAAGACTGATCTCCTTTAGAATGGACTGGTTGGATCTCCTTGCAGTCCAAGGAACTCTCAAGAGTCTTCTCGAACACCACAGTTCAAAAGCATTAGTTCTTCGCTGCTCAACTTTCTTCACAGTCCAACTCTCACATCCATACATGACCACAGGAAAAACCATAGGCTTAACTAGATGGACTTTTGTTGGCAATGCCTCTGCTTTTCAATATGCTATCTAGGTTGGCCTTCCAAGGAGTAAGTGTCTTTTAATTTCATGGCTACAGTCACCATCTGCAGTGATTTTGGAGCCCAAAAAGATAAAGTCTGACACTGTTTCCACTGTTTCCCCATCTATTTGCCATGAAGTGATGGGACCAGATGCCATGATCTTCATTTTCTGAATGTTGAGCTTTAGGCCAACTTTTTCAGTCTCCACTTACACTTTCACCAAGAGGCTTTTTGGTTCCTCTTCACTTTCTGCCATAAGGGTGGTGTCATCTGCATATCTGAGGTGATTGATATTTCTCCCGGCAGTCTTGATTCCAGCTTGTGCTTCTTCCAGCCCAGTGTTTCTCATGATGTACTCTGCATATAAGTTAAATAAGCAGGGTGACAATATACAGCCTTGACGTACTCCTTTTCCTATTTGGAACCAGTCTGTTGTTCCATGTCCAGTACTAACTGTTGCTTCTTGACCTGCATATAGGTTTCTCAAGAGGCAGGTCAGGTGGTCTGGTATTCCCATCTCTTTCAGAATTTTCCACAGTTTATTGTGATCCACACAGTCAAAGGCTTTGGCATAGTCATTAAAGCAGAAATAGATGTTTTTCTGGAACTCTCTTGCTTTTTCCATGATCCAGCGGATGTTGGCAATTGGATCTCTGGTTCCTCTGCCTGTTCTAAAACCAGCTTGAACATCTGGAAGTTCACGGTTCACGTATTGCTGAAGACTGGCTTGGAAAATTTTGAGCATTACTTTGCTAGCGTGTGAGATGAGTGCAATTGTCATAGATACCGGTAAATGAATGGGTGTGGTTTCTTCCAATAAAACTTTATTTGCAAAGGCAGATGTTGAACATTCAGGTCATAATCTGCCTTCTGGTCTAGAGTCTGTCTTCATTTTTGGAATTAGATAGGATTTCAGGTGTTGTTTTTTTTGTCCTTCCACAGAGTAAGTCAGTTTTTACCACATCCTAAAAAAAATCCATCCATTGATCCATCTTTGGTTGTATACTGTGTTCTCAAGGTACATGGATCTGTCTCTGAACTCTGTTCTGATTTTTTTAGTCTTTTTAGCTGTTGTTTCAGCAAGGCCTCATTTTTTATCTCTCCTGTTTTGTACTCTTTCTTAATATCTGGTAGAGCTGGTCCCTCATTTTCTTCTTTATCAAAGTTCACATAACTATTCGTGGACCTTTATTCTTTCATATAAATTTTAGAATATGTCTACTGAATTCCTCAAAAAGTATAGCTGTGATTTTTGTGGGGATTTAACACAAGGTAAGAGGTTAATTTGGGAAGAATTGACATATTAAATTATTCCATGCAAGAACATGTAATGTATCTCCATTTGTTCAGGTCATTTTTTGTTTTTTGTTTTTAATTGGAGTTTAAAAGTTTTTTTTTCTCCCAATAGAGTTATACATTTTGATTAAGTTAATTCCTAAACCCTTATTACATTATGGTTGTTGTACATGGTATGTTGTTTAGTTTTATTAGTATAAAGAATTGCTGTTTTTTTAAGTAAAGTTTATGAAAGATTAATAACAAAGCAAAAAACTGATTTTCTAGAGAGATAATAAGGTGAATATATTGCTGCCTTAGCTCTAAAATAGTTAAGACAGAGAAATAAAATGTGGGATAAAATAGAAGAAATAACTACAGGCTTGACAGTAAAGGTAGAATAAAAATTTATAAAAGTAGCAGTTTTATACACAGCTATATATTCCTAAGTATAAATTGTCAAAATTGGCATAAGAAGAAATAGAAAATATGAGTAATACAATAAATATTGTTAAACAGTTGAAATATTGAAGATCCGTCTTCCCTGAAAGAAGTCCAACCTCAAATGAGGTTTACAGATGAGTTCTACCAGATTTTCCGGGAACAGTTCCTATTTATCCAGATTATTGCAGAAAATGGAAAGGTTAAAAGCTGTGCACAGCATGTTTGCTGAATCATTATAATCTTCTTGCTAAACAAGATGCAGACTACAGAAAAATGGAAAAGTATAGGTTCATTTGCTTCGGGAATATTCTCCTACCAACCAGGGCTTCCTGTACAGCATGCGGATCTCTACTCAATGTTATGTGGCAGCCTGGATGGGAGGGGAGTTTGGGGAAGAATGGATGCACGCATATGTATTGTTCACTGTTCACCTGGAACAACCACAACATTGCTAATCCCCTCCGCTCCAATACAAAACAAGACGTTTAAAGTTTGAAAAAAAAAATGTTATCCTGGAAATGCAAAGATAGTTCAGTATCAGAAATGACTGTGGCTATATGCCATTGCAACTTTGTTTATGGACATTAAAAGTTGAATTTCATATAATTTTCATGTATCATGAAATAATACTCTTCCTTTGATTTTTTTTAAACCATTTAAAAAATTCAGCAGAATTGTTTTCCCCACTTCATCTTTGCTATGCCAGTCTTCTCTAGCTCCCTAATGCTTTGGGGAATCTTTACTTATTTCTAGCTGATACCTTCTGCCATCGTTCACAGTGGCCATTCCAAACATGTATCATTTATTTCATGCAGCCTATTACACTTCTACCCTCTTCATTCTTGCATATATTTCACCAAGAAAATAAGGATCAGAATATTTGTACTTTTTCAGCTGGCTACTGTTCGGCAAAATATACCTTAGCAAGGGTGAAAACTAAAGCACAAGTTGGGGTTAGACATTTGTTAGCTTATATAAATGTCAATAGATTAACATCCAAACTATGTTTTTTAAAACCCTATGAATCAAAGAAGAAAGTGACAGTCCAGTAGAAAAATGCACAAAAGATTTGTCAAGCATTTCGTAAAAGTAGAAACCCTAATGGTCAGATTTTAATATGTGAGGAAAAGCTCTGTGATATTAAATATCAGGGGAACACAAATTGATTGCAGAGATCACATCTCTTACCCAGATTGACAAAAAAAAAAAAAAAAAGTGTTTTTAAAGATATCAGCTGCTCCTGAGGATATGGAGTAACTGGAATATAAATTGGTTCAAATACTTTGGAAACAAATTGGCATCACCTAGTAAAGTTGAAAGTGCCGTAACAGGCATACCCACATGTTGTAGGGAAACTCGGTTTAGTATGTGTGCCGGGGGTCATATTACAAGGATGTTCACAGAAGCAGGGTTTGTCATTGTTAAGAATTGGAAATAGTGTCATCCACATTAGAAAGGACAAATAGGTTGTGATATATCCATACTAAGAATTCTGCACAACAGTGGAAATGTATGAATTACAGCTCTATATTATACAACAGCCTGGATAATTTCCTGACATACGTGCTGTGCTTAGTCATTCAGTTGTGTCCAACTCTTTGCGACCCTATGGACTGTGGCCCACCAGGCTACAGGCTCTGTCCATGGGATTCTCCAGGCAAGAATACTGGCGTGAGTTGCCATGCCCTCCTCCAGGGGATCTTCCCAACCCAGGGACTGAACCTAGGTCTCCCACATTGCAGGTGGATTCATTACCATCTGAGCCACAAACAGCCAAAAATTCCAAAATACTTACAGTATCAAATTATATAAAATTTGCTTATTTAAAAAATTAATATCTGAGGATATAGGCGGGTGGTAATGCTGAAGAAAAGCAAAGGAATGATGAAAACCAAACTTGGGAGGAAATGGGGTGTGACAGGGAGTCCATGGGAACTTCACATAAAACAGTAATGTTCCTGTGAACATTGGGATGATGGTACTTGGGCATCTGTTGGTTTTAATTTTCTAATCTACATATATTTTGTAAATACTGCTTCCTGTGTGTTCAGTATTTAATAGCAGTGTTTCCAAAATCATTTAATAGGCACACAAAACTGTCTTCTTTCCGATCTTTTTGCTGAAGAGTTCCACCGGAACAGTCTTCTGTAGCTAGTGCCTCCGGGTTGTGCAGTGACGTGATGCAGTGGGAACTACTGTGAAGTGCTTCTTTCAGAGGGAAGCTATGACTTACACATTGGTTCCTGATTATCCACAGGGAGGAAGACGGCAGTTCATTTCATTTTCTGTATAACACTACAGTGTCTCCCTTGATTTTGGAAACTGGAGTTTTACACTGGGTTTTCTACCCTTAATGTCATGGGCTTGAAGATCTTACCCTCTGTTTCTTGAAAGAGTATAAAGAAAAGTGGAATATTTATGGTTGTGTAAGTACAACCTTCCAAGGAAAATTCATTTTATTTGTTTGTTTTTAGCATCTAGTTTTTTAATCCATCTGAAGTTTACTTTGGGGAGTGGTATGAAATAGGGACCTAAATTTATTTCTTCCAAATGGCTATCAATTGTTCCATACAACATTCATCTTACATGCTAGCAAAGATATGCTCAAAATTCTCCAAGCCAGACTTCAATAGTACATGAACCATGAACTTCCAGATGTTCAAGCTGGATTTAGAAATGGCAGAGGAACCAGAGATCAAATTGCCAGCATCTGCTGGATCATCAAAAAAAGCAAGAGAGTTCCAGAAAAACATCTACTTTTGCTTTATTGACTATGCCAAAGCCTTTGACTGTGGATCACAACAAACTGTGGAAAATTCTTAAAGAGATGGGAATGTCAGACCACCTGACCTGCCTCTTGAGAAATCTGTATGCAGGTCAGGAAGCGATAGTTAGAACTGGACGTGGAATAACAGACTGGTTCCAAATAGGGAAAGGAATACATCAAGGCTGTATATTGTCACCCTGCTTATTTAACTGATATGCAGAATATATCATGTGAAATGCCAAGCTGGATAAAGCACAAGCTGGGATCAAGGTTGCTGGAAGAAATATCAATCACCTCAGATATGCAGATGACACCACCCTTATGGCAGAAAGCAAAAAAGAACTAAAGAGCCTCTTGATGAAAATGAAAGAGGAGGGTGAAAATGTTGGCTTAAAACTCAACATTCAGAAAATGAAGATCATGGCATCTGGTCCCATCACTTCATGGCAAATAGATGGGGAAACAGTGAAACAGTGAGAAACTGTATTTTGGGGCTCCAAAATCACTGCAGATGGTGACTGCAGCCATGAAATTAAACGATGCTTGCTCCTTGGAAGAAAAGCTATGACCAAATCTAGACAGCATATTAAAATGGAGAGATATTACTTTAACAACAGAGGTCTGTCTAGTCAAAGCTATGGTTTTTCCAGTGGTCATGTATGGATGTGAGAGTTGGACTATGAAGAAAGCTGAGCGCTCAAGAATTGATGCTTTTGAACTGTGGCGTTGGAGAAGACTCTTGAGCGTCCCTTGGACTGCAAGGAGATCCAAGCAATCCATCCTAAAGGAAATCAGTCCTGAATATTCATTGGAAGGACTCATGCTGAAGCTGAAATTCCAATCCTTTGGCTACCTGATGTGAAGAACTGACTCATTGAAAAAGCCCCTGATGCTGGGAAGGATTGAAGGTGGGAGGAGAAGGGGACGACAGAGGATGAGATGGTTGTATGGCATCACTGATTTGATGGACATGAGTTTGGGTAAGCTCCGGGAGTTGATGATGGACGTGGAGGCCTGGCGTGCTGCGATTCATGGGGTCACAAAGAGTCTCGGACAGGACTGAGCGACTGAACTGAACTGAACTTATTGAATGATGAATCACTGATTGGAAATTCATTTATCATGTACTACTGAGACAACTACTAATCAAAAGTTGGAGTACATAGTAGGACCAGACACCATTCTAAATACTTTCCAAATATCTCTTACTCTTCAAACCCACACATTTTACATTTGAGGGAATAAGGCACAGAGAGGTTAGGTGCTTGCTCATTGTCACACAGCTACTAATAAGTGAGCTCGGATTTTAACCCACAAGTCTAACTCCAAAATCCATGTTCCTAACCTTATATAAGCATGAGTTGTTGGAATTAACATATTCGGTACTTCCCAGGCAGCCTGAGCTTATGTTTTTCACCTCTTAGATCATTTTTGAAATTTTTTTTCTTTTTAGTTGCTCAGTCTCTTTGTGACCCCATGGACTGTAGCCTGCCAAGCTCCGCTGTCTGTGGGGCTTCTCCAGGCAAGAATACTGGAATGGGTTACCATTCCCTCCTCCAGGGGATCTTCCCAACACAAGGATCGAACCTAGGTCTCTTGCATTGCAGGCGGATTCTTTACCATCTCAGCCACCAGGGGAATTTAGTGCTGGAGAAATGGAGGCCAAATTGTGGTTTTTAAAATTGAAGATAGTCATGGAAATCTAGGGAAAATCCAAAGTAAAACCAGTATTTCTCAGGTTTATTTTAGCATATTTTCTGATAACAGAGAAGCCTAAGATATTTACATTTTTTTCAGGTTGTTATCCAGTTCTAAAATTTGAGGATAGGGCTTCCCTGGTGGTCCAGTGGTTAAGACTCCCACTTCCGTTGCAGGCGGTTTGAGTTTGATCCCTGGTTGGGGAACTGAATTCCTGTGTGCTGCATTGTGTAGTCAAAAAAAAAAAAAAATTAAAATTCAAGGATATGACCAGTTATACTAGTGAAGTTTTCTACTTGATTGAATAAATGTTGGTGCTCCTAGGAATTTTATTTAATATTGATGTAATTATCAGTTACTGAATTTCTTATTCTATTTTTTCACTTGGTGTAAATGTAAAATGATAGAATGATTTGGAGATTTATAGCCAGACTAATCTGGATTGAAATTCCAGCTCTGTACTTAACTGTATTTTCTTGGACTAGTAACTGAAAATCTCTGAACCTCTCTTTTTTTCATCTTTAAATTAAGTAATAATACTCAGGAGTGGTATGATATTTAAGATGATATTTGTAAATTTTCTGACAAGTTACGTACTATAAATATACTATACATTTTAATTTCTTTCTTTAAAATATGTATATGAAAGCCCTTGGCTTAAATTAATAATTTGCTTTTCCTATTTGTATCTTCTATAGAGGAGAATAATAATTTTTATTTGGAAAATTAGATGAACTATGGAATTAATTCTTAGCTAATTTTTGTGAGTAGATTTCTATCTCAAATGACTGTAATTCAAGTGTCTTCAAATAACATTTCTGTTCTTCTTTGCTTTTGTTTGACCATTCTAGGAATATATAGACAGTTTTTTCTAGACAAAAGTTTTAAGGCCTTTTCAACCTGTTAAATGCCGTAACCATAGTTTGAATGTTTCCTCCTTTTATGATTTCTGAGTGTACTTTTAAAGTCAGACTCTTAGATCCCACTATATATATATAGCAATAAGATAAAAGTGTTGAACCAGAGCCTCTCTCTCATTCTCAGAAGTGCCTGATAACCTAAAAAATTTTCCTGGAACAGATGTCAGGTTCATCTTCCACTTTTATTAGATGTCAAAATACTAGTCTCCAGATAACTTTACAGTTTTATTCAAATACTTAAACCATTTTATATGGTAGATTGTAAAGTACATTATTCAAAATTCTGATATTATTTATGACATGTAAGAATTCATTTTACTGAAAGAAATAAAAGTTTTTTTAATATTAACTTTTTCTTGAATAATTTAGAAATTATATTAAATTGTGTGGTTTTTCTATATTATTATTTATAATTATCAATATATTGTGTCATATGTTTTTAAAAATACTGTTGGGATCTGGCCGAGTCAACACCCAGCTGAGAGATTACAGTAATGAATGATTCATTTTTTATGAACATACCTTGTGTCAATTAAGCAGTGTATACCATAAATACGTATTTTGCAGTCGAATTGAAAAGCCTGTTATTCGGTTTTGTGGGTGAGTGTGGTATGGTAGGGTGTAACTGGTAACCAGTCACGTGGAAACTCTTTCCTGCTGCTGCTGCTAAGTCGCTTCAGTCGTGTCAGACTCTGCCACCCCATAGACGGCAGCCCACCAGGCGGCCCCGTCCCTGGGACTCTCCAGGCAAGAACACTGGAGTGGGTTGCCATTTCCTTCTCCAATGCATGAAAGTGAAAAGTGAAAGTGAAGTTGCTCAGTCGTGCCCAACTCTTAGCGACCCCATGGACTGCAGCCCACCTGGCTCCTCTGTCCATGGGATTTTCCAGGCAAGAGTACTGGAGTGGGGTGCCATTGCCTTCTCCGAACTCTTTCCTAGAAAACTGTAAAATGAGAATGCCTGGTGACTTGCTGTTTGGCTCACGGGGAGAGCGAGCCCAGCCGTGCAGCGTGCCTCGGGAGTGAACGTGTTGTCTCTCCTCTCTCGCCAGGTGCAGCCGTGGCCGGCATTTACCGAGTGGCCGGGAAGAACATGGCCCCCTTGGAAGCCCTGGTGTGGGGCGCTGGACAGACAGTACTGACGCTCATCATCTCCTTCTCAAGGATCCTCGCCACACTCTGAGGTTTCTGTGAGAATGTCTTTACTTCACATAAGGAAACAGACATACAGATTCTCTGAAAACGGCGTCGTTAGCGAGTGGGCGTGAGATCGTACAAGGACGTGGAAGGAGCAGGTCGAAACCCAAGGCCTTGCGCCGTGTGGGAAGATCGCCCTCTGGTGTTCAATGATTGCACTACCGCACCGCACCTTACGTGCCTCCGTCCCGGGCAAGGCGCACCGCTGCGTGAAGCTACAAGAAAAAGCACCTTGTTTAGCTGCCAATCAGGTTAACACTGGTGTTGAATCATCATTCTTAACAGTGTTGTGTTAAGTTACAGGGACGTTTTGAAGAATTGATACATGTGCCAAACTTTTTTTTTTTAACATTGATCATGTGAAATTTGCAAGTGTAGCTGTAGATGAGTGCTGTGAACATATTTGACATGAATTCAGGTGATGTAGTGAGAAATTTTGTTTTGTAATGCTAAATCCTGTATGAGTGCTGAATATCAAATCATTTATGAGACAAATTACCTGATTTTTAATGTTGAACGTTTCTGGAATTTAGGGCTTTCATATAAACTAGGTATTTATTGTTATTTACTTTACATGGAAAATAATACTGAATGGAAAACTGCTAGACTCTTTCAAGGATTCAAAGTAGATCTGTAGGGTGCATCCTTTTCACTCACTCAAATAACACTCTTTAATAGTTTCCCTCATACATAAACATTCTGTTGCTATGAATTTAAAAACTTTTCTGGTCACACATATTGATTGTAGTTTGTGTGTCATGAAAATTTAATTTGAAAATTTTCTTATAAATTTTGTAAGAAAACTCTGAAATGCACATCCTATTCTTGATCCTTCTGAAGAAAGTTTCTGCCATGTATCTCATGGAGAAAACATCTTTACAACTAGTATCTCAGTGGGATTATATTACTTACTGCATATATCTTGATTTTTGACAAAACGTAAGCAGTCTTTCATCCTGGAGTATCAAATATATATAAAGAGTGGCCTAAATTAGGCTGTGAAAACAAGAAGCATCACTTGTAAGGAACAAGTTAAGAAACAAGTCATATAGGAAGAATAATAAATGATCTTATTTTGAGTATGGTAGCATCATAATTTCTCTAAGTAAAAATTGGGGAATATAGTAAATAATTTTAAAATTTGGCAGTTACTCTCAGCATATCAGTATAGTGTTGAACATATATTTAAGTGATTCATTTCAGTTTTTCAACTCTTGTTTTATTTTGTTATTTAAATTTACTAGCATCTACAATGACATTTATTAGAATGAAAAAGTTATTAGTATAAAACATTTTAAGAGGTTTTGGCAATATGTAATTGTATTTGAGAGTATAAGAAGTAAGGGAAACATAGAAACTGGTTGAATTCGTCTCCTACTGAGACTTTTTGAGTACTAGATACAATTATACATTGTTGTTTAGTTACTGTTCATGTCTGACTCTTTGCAACCCCATAGACTGCAGCCCCTCTCAGGCTCCTCTGTCCATGGGATCCTCCAGGCAAGAATACTGGAGTGGGTAGCCACTTCCTCCTCCAGGGGATCTTCCTGACCCAGGGATTGAAACCGCATCTCCTACACTGGCAGGCAGATTCTCGACCACTGCGCCACCTGAGAAGCCCATGATTACATATATGTTAATTCAAAAGAAGAGCCAGTTGCAGAAAATAGGAAGTTATGGACAATCCAAAAGATAATCTCCCTACTCTAGCCTCACTCTTTTATAATCTAACTTGGTAACAAGTAAGTTTCTACTAGGTCCCAATCAAATTTAAGACCTTTGTTACCCACAACACCTTTTCTCTACCAAAAAGCAGAATATATCAGCAACTCGATGATGTGTTGGGGATATTTTTCCAGTATGAAGCCAGTTTGGGGCAGGGTAGTTTTAATAACACTGTGGTTTGGAAATCTGTTTTAAAAGAAGCCAAGAAGCAACTGTGCATTCTTAGAGATCTTTAAAGAAAATCTTAAATGGATTATTTTCATTATGTTCAGCCTGAAATTAGTTTCACATGTTGTTTATATTCCTGATGTTTTCTTAAATTTAGGTCTAAATCTCTCAAGTCAACTTGACTTTTCCTTTTCTGTTAGATTTGAATCACTTTCTTCCTTTACTTTGGTTATTCTGCCAGTAATTTAAAGTGTTCATAATCCTGGTGAGAAATTATCAATAATGTATTGAAATTGAGATTCTACAGAAATGAATATTTATTTTAACTCATGATTAGTTTATGTTTTCAGAAAGTTATCATGGTAAGGTAACTGGGGCACGTGGTTCAGAATCTGAAATTAGCCAGAAAATAACTCGGACATGTTAAATGTATGGCTGCATGGACCAAAGAGATTTAAACTCCTGTTTTGCTCTCGGGTAGAAGTGTAAGAAGGTGGATCAGTTTGTAGAGTGCCCTGCAATTATCTCATTACCAAGTTGCTTTATATTACGAGCTGTGTGTGTGTGTATGCCTGCACCTGTGCTTTTAACTTTGGGGGAATTTTTGGTTTCTTCTGTTGTTTTTAGTTACTTTCATTGGGATTTTGTGCAACTGTTACTCTGCTGATGTTGTGAAATGCAGCTGATAGTGTGAATGGATGAAATGTTTTAATAGCTGTTTCTGAGATTTTTTTTATAAGGTCAATGGTTTTCTTATAGAGGCAACGAAAACATTGAATGATATATATCTACACATATATATGTTATTATACACACACACACATATATATGTAAAGCTGCTGTATATGAATAGAGTCTAATTGGAAAGCTTTTGTTCAGTGAACACTTTGATGTAATGGAGAATTTAATGTATTTGCTCAGCTGAATGATCTTTTAAACAGATTTGAGGAAGTTTGAGATTTTTGAATTGGGGGAAATTTTTCTTGCTTTCTTAGTGCTAGATATCCTTGTTTGTGATATAACAACAGTCCATATTGATATATTTGGGTTATTCTTAAAATTTGTGTGTGATTTAGCAGTAAACTTTTTTGTGTGTGTGGTAAATGCAAGAGGGAAGGGGGCTTAGAGCCTCAGCAGTTTATACATCTTTATCTTAAGAAATGCTAATAAAATATGGCTGACAGTGAAATCAGTTCCTCGAGAAAGAGACTCCTGTCTGCCCAAACTAATCATTAATTACTTAACACACTGGTTAGAAATGTCCATAGATCAGAGTTAGGGGCCTCATCTGAGCTACAAGTGATGCTTAAAACCTTTAAATGAAGAAGGTGCCAGCAGTCCCCCCTGGACAGTTCCACTGGTTGTCTGGAATAACGTGAGTCCTAAGTTTTGTCCATATTCTGTGTTCACACAAGTCAATTACTCTTCCTTTCGATCTTCGTGTTTACCCAACAGCTTTACAGTTTGTAGCCCAGTGTGCTTTCTTGGTATTTGCAGCGTGTGTTTCCACCATCCTCCCAAAATGTGAAGATTTTGTTTGTACTTTGAGTGAGAAATAAAGAAATAAGCTACCCTGTATATCCTATTTGTGGTATAAGGAACAAGAACAAGTTTAAAAAAATGTTCTTGGAAAACGTCTTTAGAGAACCTGTAATAAAGATCGGGAGAATGGAGCTGCCAAGTCAATGTGCCCAGGCTGGCACTTACATACCAACTAATTCAATTTTGTAAGCATTTTTGGTGGATCTAATATATACAAAGTGCTGAGCCTAGTATTTTCTGTAGTAAGCACAAGGATGCCCCCAAATGGGATCTCCCTGCGCTTGAGTCCACCGAGAGCTACTGAGATGATTTAAATCCTAAAACAGTTGGGAGAACATCCTGCTTCTAGTTGAGAGTTTAAGTCCTTTTCCCCCAGCCCGCCGCCTCCCCCAGTTCTGACTTTTCTCATTCACCAAATGGAATTTTAGAAACTGAGATCCCACTGCTGTGGCATAGCAACGAGAACACTGGAATGCACACCAGTGACACAGATTTGAATCCAGGACCTCTCACTTGTTGACCTTTTGTTTATGGTGGAAATGTATAGTTTGCCCTCCATATCTGTGGTTCCACATTCAGGGATTCAGCCAACCTTGGATGGAAATATTTGGAAAGAAAATCCAGAAAGCTCCAAAAAGCAAAATGCCCCACACAGGCAATAGTTCACAGAACATTTTCATAGTGTTTACACCATTTACACAGCATTTACATTGTGTAAGGTAGTATAAGTAATCAAGAGATGACTTAAAGTATATGGGAGGGTCTGTGTGGGTTAAATGCAAGTACTGCACCATTTTCCATAAGGACCTTGAACATCCTCAAAGTTGGTACCCATGGGAGTCCTGGAATCAGTCCCCTGTAGATACTAAGAAAATTCTCAGTATTTAATAGGAAATGATCAATAGATAGTCATTTTAATTTTTTAAATTAAACTTTGCAATACCAAGTAAATACATTGTTTTGTAAGAATCATCTATTGTCTTTCATTTCCACATTTTCGCTACATGCATTTTAAGAAGGAAACTTAAAAAAAAAATTCTCTTTTGTTGCTTTCTTTACCTACTTTCAACCTCTTTTTTTTTTTTTTTAAATCAGCAGATATTTTTCCAAGAGCGCTTCTGGGGGCTGGTGGTGATAGAAATGGCCAGGGCAAGCAGAAATCAGTATCAGGCTGTGCGCATTACTAGTTACAGCAGGAAAAGTGAGAAGTGGCCAGGACTTACCCCTTATTTTCTCCAGCCTGCGTAAAACCCATTAAATCTCCACTGCATGCAGCTTACTCTGCCCATTTTAGGGGTTGGGAAGTTACCCCCCCTGCCCCCACATCCACCTCTCTCCTGCCACCCCAGCCTGTGGGAGAACAGAACTGGAGCAAAGGTGCCTAAGCCCTACTTGTTGTTTGTTTGTTTCTAACTTAAAAGGTAATACTTTTATTTTAAATTTGTGTCCATTTTATAATTCAAGAAATAAGATGTTGAGGACTTTCTGAAATATTCTCAAGCCACTTGACTCTTGTAACAAACGTTCCTCTCCGAAAGTCTTAGAATTCTTCAAAGAGTCGCTATTTGTGTTTAAGATGTGAAGAACGTAGAAAGTTACGGAAAAAATTCTAGTGACCTAGATTGCAGAGAAGTTTGGCAACACTTGGGTAACTGGGTAAATGGTTTCAAGGCTGAGAATCTCAGTGGTTGAAATTGACTAGCAATTTCCCTTTTCCTGTCCTTTTTATAACATTGTGGAGGAAGACTCTACAGCATAAAAAGGACATTAATTGATTAAAAAATGAAAAATTTTTTCAAACATGTCATATTTATAGCAGGGGGAAGTTTAAAGATGGGAAGAAAGGTCAGAAGGGTAATGCACAAAAACAGACACATTTGACGGAACACCCTGCATTATGTGAACACAGGTTCCCCTTCTGTTAAGACTACAGATGACACTGTGTGAGTATATTTACTGCATGTTGGCAAAATGTGTTTCTTTATATGTGAGACTAAACTTAGCACAAAGCATATGAAATCGTTCTGCAGTTTCGTGCGTGTGATGGTCGGTTTGTCCCACTCACTCAGAGATCTCTGTTCAGCGTAGGCAACACAGTGTTTTTAAGGAGGTTGCTGAAGCTGTTGTCTAAAAATTTATTTATGAATTTGTTTAGAGAAAGTAACGCTTAATATATACAGTATTTTCTGTAAATGTGGAGATAAACCGGTTGATATGTTATTAGATTATTGGCAACACCCAAATTTCTCAGTACACTGAGCTGTAACCATCTCCTCCCCTGAGCACAAGGGCCTTGTTTTCACGTTTTTTACGTTCATTGCACGTATGTTGAGGTTTCATAATAACCCTGACTTGATTTTTGAGAACTAATTTAGCAGTTTTTTTTTTTTAATTCCTCCCTCTTCTATACAAATCTCATATGGGATAGTTTAAACATATGTACATTTTGTTGATAGAATCAGAAGTACTGGTTAGGAAGAGAATGTTAATATTCTCAACACCGTATGGTTATGCAGCTGTAATCTTGCTGAAAATTAAATACTATAAGCAAGTCAAGAGAGCATGGACCTCCTACGTGTTTTCTTTTTTTTTAGGATTGTGTCCTGTACCAATATTTATCTCTGCTCAGTGGTGACATGACTGTCCTCTTTTGGGGACTGCATTTAAGTGTGTAACTGAAACTGGGAAGCAGTGTAACATAAATACATAGGAAGAGGAGCTATATTGTATAATCACCATAACTATGACACTCTTTCTTCTGAACATATTGCATATAGGTAATTTCTAAAGCTCATCACTTTTTTGTAGCCCTGTATGAATGAATGGTAACTTGATAGTACTAATGGCGGTGAGAAGTTTCCTTTGTCTTTACCGTATTTATACATCATCACTAAGTATCTTTGGGTAGGGACATTTTAAAGTTTTCTCCATAGAAGACAAAAGAGAGGCACCTGTTTGACTTATAATCAAAAATTATTTACTTTCAATATTGGATGAATTGATAGTCTGATTGTTGACACTTTCTTAGTATTTGTGACATCACATGCATTTACACTGGAGGAATTTTAAAAGTTCTGGCTGTCTCCCAAACACACACATACACATGAGCTCTGCATATTTAGATGAACAGTATACAATTCTGCAGTATTTTTCATTTGAGTCATTAACTAGGTTAAAATTCATAGGATTCTACCATGAAGTATTAACTCCTGACTCTCGTCATTCTAGAACAAGGGGATTAACTGTATCTCAATCAGCTAAAACGTTCTTATTTACGTAGCAAAAATATAGTTTGCCTGATAGGTATTACAAACTCACTTACAAACTGTTAACACTCAGACCACTGATGAATCATTTAGTAAACCACAGTGCAGTTTTTAAAAGCTAAATGATGCCTTAGTGCCTTGGAAGTTAAGATACTTTCGCAAAGTGAATTTAGCAGAATTCAGGATTTGTATGCCTGTTGCTGGGAATTCAGAGCTGAGGAAGGATGTAATTGAATTAACTCCTTGTGGTTTAGTAAAAAGTCAGTTATTTCATCCTTGACAGATGACAACTGCTTTCATTACATTATCATGATGTGTGGTGTTTTTGTTTTTTTTTTTCCTCTTTCCAAGTAAGTTTGAAATGGGAGAAAATGTAGTCAAGACAGTTAAATGTGGAATGTTAAAACTTGGTTTTGTTGTGAACTAGAGATGCTAGCGTGAACAGTGTCAGCTTCGTATTGTAGTTCAAGGGCAGACACTTCATGTCACTTTTAGGAATATGTTTACCATCAGGGACTTTTTGTTTTTTACTCTAGAAATACTTAACGTACTGTGAAACTTAAAGACAGGAAGAAGAGACCTCGGAGGGGTGATGCACAGAACAGAGGGGTATGTGATGAGGTAACCTGCATTATGTGAACACAGTTTTCCCCCTTCTGTTAAGACTGTAACCTACACTGTATGAGTATGTGTACTGCATGTTTACATAATACCGTTTAATTTTGAAGGGTTATTTAAAAAGTATGTTTATTTATAATACCTAACAAGCTGTAAATATTGTATACTATTGATTTTTAATTTTATATAAGCAATTTTTTATTTCCAACTCATGTACAAATCTCATGGTGTATATAGTCTACTTTCCTGGAGAACACAAACTTTGCAGTGAATTTTTAATTGTAGTAAGCATCAGGTTTAATTGTGGTAAGCATAGAAATGTTGATCTTTATTTTTAAATTATTTTCCACCACTCATTTTCTTCAAAGGGCAGCAATAAATATATGCAAGTTATTTTTGATTTACAGAACGTTGGTCTGCAAAGACAAGGTCTAGGTTCCAATTCATTGCTTTAAAGAAAAGATGCACAATTAACATCATACACTGTCTAATCTCAGGACCGTTTCTGAGGTCCGTATGTGTCTCTCCTCTTTGTAATAGACAGGGTGAGCTCTTTACTGATACACACAGAACAACTGTTAAAAGCGAGTCCAGCACTGAAGTGTCATTACACAAAATTTATTGGGTTAAAATTTGTAATATACAGTATTTTAATAAAGTTTCTGTATTCAATTTCATGCACTTATATATAAATAAACCTGTCTTTAAAAGCTTTATGGGGTGCATGTGACTCTTTATGACATACATTTTCAACTCATTCCTTGCAGACTCAAACCTGATGCAAGGCTAAGTGTCTCCTCTTACCCTGTGGTCAGGTTTTCTGGGCCAGTTTTACACTGGATTTGGAAGACAGCACTGACAAGTTAATCACATGTAAGAGACAAACCCGGCCTACTTCACAGTTTTATGGAGGACAGTGCCAGGCCACATAAGCATCTACTTCTAAGAATCACTGTTTTAAAGAGCCCATTGTCACTTTTGTTAATAAATGACTACCCTTTACTGAGTACTTAGTCTGTTAGAGGCTTCCCTGGTGGCTCAGAGGTTAAAGCGTCTGCTTGCGATACAGGAGATCTAAGTTCGATCCCTGGGTAGGGAAGATCCCCTGGAGAAGGAAATGGCAACCCACTCTAGTATTCTTGCCTGGAGAATCCCATGGACACATGGTCCTGGTGGGCTACAGTCCACGGGGTTGCGAAGAGTCGGACACAACTGAGTGACTTCACTTTCAATAGGCATTCTTTAACACTTATGTAGCCTTTCAGGCTGAGGGGATTACTAAGAATTCTGAAGGTAATCCTTTACTTTATGAGCGACTCATTTGAGGTTCAGAGAGGGTGAGCAGCTTCTCAAGGTCACACAGCTAATAATGCTGAGGTGGGCTTTTCTTACTTTATTACCTATATTTTCCCCCCACTGTGCTGTGCTGGTTTCTGCGAAGTATCAGGGAGCCTGTAATGAGATCGGTCAGTCACTCAGTTGTGTCCGACTCTCTGCAGCCCCTTGGACTATACAGACCATGGAATTCTCCAGGCCAGAACACTGGAGCCATTTCCTGCTCCAGGGGTCTTCCCGACACAGGGGTTGAACCGGGGTCTCCTGTATTGCAGGCAGATTCTTTACCAACTGAGCTACCAGGGAAGCCCTGTATTGAGATAAGAGAAAGACCAGATGGCATTACAGGGATTTGAAAAATCGTCCTCAGGATTTGTATTGGCAAATCTAGGCATATTTTGAATTTTTGTTAGGGATTCCTAAGGCATGGTACTAGTTACCCAGTTGATGCTGCTGCTGCTGCTAAGTTGCTTCAGTCGTGTCCGACTCTGTGTGACCCGATAGACGGCAGCCCACCAGGCTCTCCCATTCCTGGGATTCTCCAGGCAAGAACGCTGGAGTGGGTTGCCATTTCCTTCTCCATTGCATGAAAGTAAAAAGTGAAAGGGAAGTTGCTCAGTCGTGTCCAACTTTTCACGAACCCGTGGACTGCAGCCTACCAGGCTCCTCCATCCATGGGATTTTCCAGGCAAGAGTACTGGAGTGGGGTGCCATTGCCTTCTCCAACTTACCCAGTTAGGTTCCACTAATCTGCAGCCTAAGAAGAGATTGGGGATGACAAAGCCAATCACTGTAATTGTTAACAAACACTGCTAGTGTGAAAACTTGATTAACTTTAAAAATTGTGCAAAGAAAGTGTAAACTTTTTTTTCCTGTATATACTGACTTATTTATTGCTTCATTAAAATGTATTTTCTTATTTCTAGGTAACTTCTCCATTCAACCATAAGATTTATAAAATTATTAAATATATTTTCTTTCCTGACCATGAGTCTTAAAAATTCCTTAAAATAAAAATCTTGAGATTAAAATTTTCCCATTTGATTTTATTCTTTTGGGCTCTTGAAGTAATATTTTTAAAGTATTTTTGTAAAAGGAAATCTGTCTTTGGGTATTTTGATAATTCACTGAGCATCGAAAGAAAGCATTGGATTTCGTATCTGTTGCCACCCATTTAGAATAAGATCGGAGGGGAAAGTAATCTAGAAGAAAGATCCTCAGTTCTTAGACGGAGCTTGTTTTC
Source organism: Budorcas taxicolor (assembly GCF_023091745.1). Classification (NCBI taxonomy): domain Eukaryota; kingdom Metazoa; phylum Chordata; class Mammalia; order Artiodactyla; family Bovidae; genus Budorcas; species Budorcas taxicolor. The sequence continues at coordinate 15,872,015 of NC_068920.1, forward strand.
TTTCTTCCTTTTTAAAAAAGTTTATATTTTTGGCTGTGCCGGGTCTTCGGTGCTGCACGCAGGCTTTGCTTTCTCTCGTTGTGATAAGTCGGGGCCACTCTTCATTGCGGCGCGCGGGCCTCTCACTGCGGTGGCTTCTCTTGTGCAGACGGAGCGTGAGCGGTAGTGGCATCAGGCCTGCTCAGTGGTAGTGGCACGGGCTCAGTTGCCCTGTGGCTTGTGGCACCTTCCCGGACCAGGGGTCAGCACGTGTTCCCCTCATTGGCAGGCAGGATCTTAGCCACTGGAGCACCGGGGAAGTCCTGAGCTTGTTTTCCGATGGAGAATGAGTTCTTGGGGAGGAGGAATATCTCAGACTTATCAAGTGGACACTTAGGTCATCTGTGTTTTAAAGTTGTGTGTATGCTCAGTCGTGCCCGACTCTCTGCGACCCCATGGACTGTAGCCCGCCAGGCTCCTCTGTCCATGGGATTTTCCAGGCAAAAATGCTGGAGTGGGTTTCCATTTCCTCCTCCAGGCAATCGTCCCAACCAGGGACTGAACCTGCACCTCTTGCATCTCCTGCTTTGGGCAGGCAGATTGTTTACCACTAGAGCCATATTTGCTAATTCCTAAAATAGTACCTAAAGTTTTAGGGTGTAAAGAAAAAGGTAAAAAGGACCTGTGGCAGATTTGAGGAGTAGAACTGTAGTTTATATCCAGCTTCTTAGCAGAATCTTAACAGAATAATCTGTCCCATTTTACTATTCCTGTTTATCTACTTTTAATTTTCTGTATTCTTTGTTCTTGGGGCTTCCCTGATGGCTCAAGTGGTAAAGAATCCACTTGTCAATGCAGGAGATGCTGGCTTGATCCCTAGGTCCAGAAAATCCTCTGGAGAAGGAAATGGCAACCCACTCCAGTATTCTTGCCTGGAGAATCCCATGGACAGAGGAGCTGGCAGGATACAGTCCATGAGGCTGCAGAAGAGCCGGACACGACTTAGTAACTAAACAACAATTCATTGTTATCATTTTTCTTTAGGCCAATTTTATGAATATTCTTCAGGCTCAGAGTTCTGGGGATTGATTTGTAAAATGGAAATACATTAGTTGGTTTTCCTGCAAAGAGAGAGTTTTATCACTAGATGGTGTAAGAGTTCTATTTCATTTTATCCTGGCTTTTGGCCATTCTTATCTATGAACCGACCGTAATTAAATCAGCCTATACTTCTGGATTCATCTCTATAAGATATATTAATGTATGTTTTTCTGATAAAGATACATGTGAGGAAATGAAATATAAGAAAAACCAAGAGTTTCCAGGTTATCACTAATTTTCCAAGGAAGGTTAAGATACAGTGTTCAGGGCTCACTTACAAACTGGAAAATCACATTAACTTTATGATTTTGGCAGGTCATTAATCTGGACCTTGATTTTTCTATTTTTCATAAATTTGTGCTCCAGCTCATTGCGTAATGGTCTTTAAAAGTCTATACTTTAGTGATTTTTAATTGCAGAGTTGGTCAGCCTGTTGGGATGAAAGGAATATACCTGTGTATCACAACCAGTCTCATACTGTGAAACTTGGTTTTGAATTCCTGTTCTGCCATTTAGGATTTTAACTTGACCAGGTTGGTTCACTTCTGTGATCTTCAGTTACCTCACCAGTGAATGAGGTAATATCTCCTGTTGCAGGGGGCTCTTGGCAAACACCCTGTCCCGTGGGCTTCCTCCTCTCATGAATCCTGTGCACGAGGAAGGTTGATGTCCTCCTAGACTTTGCCGTGAGTTTTGATAGTAAGTCCAGGTACCTCTGTTTCACAGTCTGTTTCCATACCGTGCACGTTAGGATTTTAGAGAGGACTTGTCTCAGGTTTAAACCGTCCCACTGAACTGTGTGCTGCGTTGGCAGCAAAGTTTGCCGAGAGAATTTTTTAAAAACAGATCTCAGTGGGAAACAGCCTGCTTAGAAAACAGTGGATAAACTTGCTCAGCTAGCAAATTCCTTGCGTTCTCAAAACCAAATATGTACAAGATAAGGAAGCCAAAGCAGTCAGCATAAAACCCCTGAAAGATGCTCTTGACCTGCCTGTCGGCTGCGTGCAGTCATTGACGACCACGATCCTGCTGCAGGCGGGCTTCTTGGCTTTGCTTGTTGTTCCGCAGAGATGGTGTTGGTCTCTTCAGCTCCAGAGAGTCCGACCTGAAAAGCATAAGTCTCAGGACACAGCGTGGTCTGTAGTGGCCTCGGAGACACACGTGCATACCAGGTTATCAAGGAAATCAGGACGGTACTTAAGAGACCAGAGAGAGGACCGCACAGATTTTCATAAAATGACAGTGCCTCTTTCCCTTTCGCTTTTTCTTTTTTAGTGGGAATTAGTATCAATGGGTAGGACTCTAGGATATCTTATAAGAAGACACTTGTAATGTCTTTGTTGTTGTTGTTTTAAGATGAAAAAAAAAATATATATATATATGAGCCATTTTAAAAGTCTTTATTGAATTTGTTACAATATTGCTTCTGTTTTATGTCTTTGCTTTGGTTTTTTGGCCTCGAGGAACGTGGGGTCTTAGCTCCTCGACCAGGGATCAAACCTGGGTCGGAGACATTGTAGAGCTGAGAAAACACCAATTTTGAGAGACTTCAGACTGCTGAAGGCCCTGTGTGTGTTCAGAGTGGGAGGGTATCAGACCTGGGACTTCTCCCTAGTTTTGACTTCTTGTGCACAGGAAGCCTCGTGTTAGGCTTAATCTATGACCGCATCTTCTGTAGTAAACATAGAAACCAGTTAGCTTCTTTTGTCTTCCCTTAAATACAACTTTCAATGGGACACCATCAGTTTAGGTCTGTTATTCTCGGACACTTTAAAACCTGGACCAGTTTGACACCTTGAACTTGACATTTGCCATACCTGCTACAGTTCTAAGCTTTAGTGCATCTATAAATGTATTTGGAGCTTGCTAAACGGGAGACTTTTTGCCAGGTAAGTGAGAAGAGATGAACATTTCAAATAGAAAGTATAACTTCTGTTGTACTTTTTAACAAACATTTGGAGGAGCTATACCAGGCCCATCTTATTGATAAGGTAGTCCTAATAATGTTGGTATTCAGCTTCCAAATCATTTTCACATCTCTCATTTTACTCTCACAGTTTGTTCTTATTTGGGGGAAAGGGAAAAGTGCTTTTAAAAAAAACAAAGCCATTTACCTGGTAAATCACAGGTCTTTCAGGAGACCCGGGCAGCTATCTGGACAAATGCCAATAAAAGGGCAGACTTGAAGTAACCATAGCAACTCGGGAGCATGAAAGGATCCTGGTGGAAACTGACCACTTTCTGGGTAACCCAGGACTGGCTCACTCTCCTGCCACAAGGCTTTGGCTTCAGACTTTTTGAGAAAGGATGCAGAAAGACCCCAGTGTGTTCACACAAATTCTTTCTGGGGCATTAACGTATTTTCTTCTATCAGAAGTATCCTACTTATATCAGACATCTTCAGTCATCAGCGTATACACTACAATGTCGACAGACGCTTGTTATCAGCAGAGGTGCCCCCACATTTCATCGTTTCCCAAGTTTTCACTTAACTAAGCAGATTATCCCTTTCATTGTTCAGACCTCTTGATCTTCAGAGACCCTTGTGTCACCTCAACTGGTTTATGCCCACCACCAATGATCTGGACAGGGAAAGCTGCCACATTGAGGCAAAACGTGAATACTCTGAAACCAAAACGGACCAAGAGAAGAAAGGGTAGTTTTGGTATCACCAGAACGGGAGGCAGGATCTGAAGTCGCAGGCGGGGGCCTGCAGGGTGTCCTCAGCGGGTCTGTTGGCTGAGATGGAAAGAATGAACAGTGTGCTGGTTAACCTCAGAATCGGGATCAAGTGAAACAACGCGTCCACCTGAGACCTCAGAGATCTGTTTGTGGTGTTTGAAATTGCACTGGGGAAAAGCTTGAACAGAAATTTAGATGACAACAGTGCCCATAAATAAAAGACCAGCTCAACATTATGGCAGGACAAGAGGCAGAGATAAGCAACTGACAGGTAACCCTGAAAGAATTTGTTGCTGTTGATGAGCCTTAGGGTTTCGTTGTTGTTAGTTGCTCAGTTGTGTCTGACTCTTTGCGACCCCACGGACTGTAGCCCAACAGGCTCCTCTGTCCATGGGATCTCCCAGGCAAGAGTACTGCAGTGGGTTGCCATTTCCTTCTCCAGGGGATCTTCCCGACCCAGGGATCGAACCCGCGTATCCTGCCTTACAGGCAGATTATTTGCCACTGAGCCACCAGGGAAGCCCCACTTTGCAAATATCTCTGTTATTTTAAAGCGTTTCTTTCTCCAGTATAAACCTGGTCTTCACTCACCATCTCCAGAAGGGGGCAGACATGGTCAAGAGTCAGAGGGTTTCTTTCCACGCAGGGCAGATGGAGAATTAAGATGGATCAAGTGGACAAGATTTTTTCCGAAAGAAAGGCCCCCAAAGTTAACAAAATAATCCCTTCAAGCGCTTCAAGATTCTGTCACTAGAGCTGGGCTTTTTCCGTAAACTGAAATGAGGACAATCTAGCTAAAGATAAATTTGTTTCTCTTAAATATGCATGCAGTGTCTTTAATATTGGAACACATCAAATATCAACCTGAGAAATCTATCAGATCATTTGGTGAGGTTCCAGTTTTATGATGTAGACCTTGAAAAATTTGATGGTTATCTTGGCTGTTACTAATCCAGTCTGGGCTCATCCTTTTGTCTAAAGCTGATAAATAAATGTGCTGGCTTTTTATACGCTGATAAATTTGGTAAAATAAGGCCCACTCTCTTTACAGCTTCCCCGGCTTCTCTCTTTTTTAAGCCACAAGGAAACATGGGTCAGACTAAATGTAAACAGCCTGTGTTAAGCATGTGCTGACGAGCCCTCACCCGGGGCTTTTGAGGAAAAGAATCAGTTGGACAAGTAAGTCTGATCAGACTTACTTCCTATGCCCCCGTCTTGCTGCTGCTGCTGCTAAGTCGCTTCAGTCGTGTCCGACTCTGTGACTCCATAGACGGCAGCCCACCAGGCTCCTCCGTCCCTGGGATTCTCCAGGCAAGAACACTGGAGTGGGTTGCCATTTCCTTCACACAGACATATTTAAAGACTGAAACGTTTTGAGTCAGGAAACCCTATTTGGCTTTGTTTCATTGCCATGAATCCTCTGAAAAACGTCTATGGCAGTAAGAGAAATCTCGCTGGCTGACTCTGTGGGCTTCTAGAAAGCATTCCCAAGCATTTTTAGAAGTTCTACCTGGTGTCCCCAGGCAGATCTCTGGCTCAGTTACACTCAGTCTGAAGCAGGGTTTTCGTATCTGAGTTTTAATCTCCAGTGTTGTTCCTCTCGCCTCCAATGTCTGTTGATGTGAGGTCCCCATCCTTTGCTCGGCCCTGGGACTCTGGAACCTTCCCAGCCCTGTGTTTTCATGCGTGGCAGGTCTCTGCCAGGTTCCTCCTCACTTACATGTCCTTCAGGTGTTTCCTGGGCCCAGGCTTCCTGGATAACGTTTGCTACGTATGACCCCGGCTTTATGTTGGTCATATTAAGTGGGACCCTTCATAGGAAATCCAAGGTTGCATCTGACAAGTGTCCAGTGAGGGGTGCAGGCTAAATGTCTCAGCATTTCCCCCAAGGAAGAGGCCCTGGGGGCTGGGAAAGTCAAGGCAGCTTCACAGAATACTTGGCATAGGTCGGACCCTGAAGGGTGTTTCTAAAGACAGAAGTGGTGCCCGCAGTGAAGAGGAAAAGGGCGGACATGGCCAGTTCAGGCGGGACAACGAGGGAAAGCCAGGCGGGGACTGGGACGTGTGAGGTGAGTCACGGACAGGTGAGGCTCGCGGGGGAGACGCGGGAAGGCAAGACGGAAAGGTAACCACAGGCCAGGCATCAGCGCCCTGAGCCAGGCTCGTGAACTTGACTTTCTCCCACAGGCAGAGGAAAACCACTGAGACTGTGTCAGAAGGAGAGGTGCTCTCCTCGGGAAGCGAGGTTCGCAAGGCGAGTGGGGAGCCCTGTCGGTGCTTTTACATCATCCGCGTGTCCGCCTCCTCGGTGTTGATGGGAAAGAACAGGGGCTTCTGAGTCAGAATCCTTGATCGGTTCCCACCTATTATGGCCATGTATAAGCCTGAGAAAGTTTCTTAATCTCTCAGAGCCTCAGATTCCTCGTGTATGAAATGATTTAAGAAGCGACCTCAGGGTGTTGTGAGACCTCAACAGTGTGTACTGCGGACTAAGTCACTTCAGTCGTGTCCGACGCTTTGCGACCGCATGGACTGTAGCCTGCCAGGCTCCTCTGGGCATTCTCCAGGCAGGAGTACTGGAGTGGGTTGCCGTGCCCGCCTCCAGGGGATCTTCCTGACCCAGGGATTGAACCCGTGTCTCTTACATCTCCTACACTGGGATGGTGGTTTTGGAATAAACCCCGGCTTGCAGACATGCTTCATAAAGTCGTGCACGTGGAGATCATTCTGACCTGCATTTTCCAGCAACACGACCGGTGTGCTCCCCGGTCGGCTGCTTGCGCCTCGAAGGATGCGAGTCCGCACTGCCCTAACTGCCCGTGACAGAGAGAACCTTGCTGCTACCGGTATTTTTCTTCCCTAACCTGAGTTGTTGTGTTATTTTGGTTGCTGTTGAGGCCCTTATCTCTCGTTCTCCCCATTAGCACTCATGTCTGCTGTCAACAGACAGAAGCAGCCACCTGGACTGGCTCTGGGAGCGAGACTTCTTGAAACCCAATCTGCCCAGCTGCCTCCCAAGCAAAGAAGACGGTCAGAGGGAGGTGAAACCTGTTGACCCTAACCCGGCAGGTTTGCCTAGAACTGGAGCCACCAATTCCCTTTGTGGCCTCTCCCTTTTTTCTTTTAAAGCTGGTTAATGGAGGGAAGGAATGCCTGATGGGAATTCTCTGTAACATCTCTTATCAGGACATGACCTGGATTCAAGGAACTGCAAATTAGTTCAAGCCAACTCGTATGCATGAGGGTTTATTTTATACCATAAGATACTTAGTGAATAGTTATTACCTGCCAGAGATGTATTTAGTCGTTTGATGTATTGTTTCGCTCCTTACCCTATCTCTGCACTTTGGGATTTTATCAAGTTAATTTTAACTTCTTCCCATCAGCCCAGGCTCTCTCCTTCTGGACTGAAGGCTTTACTTTCTACTCACGTGGTAGCTCTTTACTCACGTGTCCATTTGGTTCCTTGTCTCTGACCCCGCACCTCCCAGTTCGGCCTCCCCACAGGCACAACACCCACCATCTCAACCTGCTCCAGGTGACGGGTACTTGGACTTGGCTCTCTGGACAAGAGTTGAGTAGGCTCCAGGCCTCGGGGAAAAAGCCAGAGGAGAAGGAGGGCAAGCTGGGGGAGGAAGGGCAGGAAAGAGAGAGCTTGATGGATTCCTGGGGGAGCCTTGACCTGGTAAGACATCTCTGCAATGACATAGAAGAAAGGGAGGTAAGATTGTGGGTCTGAGGGTAAGTAGGTGGTATTGATGCAATTCCATGTTACGTTATTATGAAATGATTACACACACACACACACACACACACACACACACATTTCCAGTGGAAAACATCCCTCTCCCCTTCCTTTAAGAAGGATGAACACTGGAACAGGGGGTTCTGTACTTGGGTTACTGACTCTTGCTGTTGGCTTCTTGTGCGGCTCTTCACTGTGCATTTCCTCATCTTATAGGGACACGGGTAATTTTCATAAAGAATATTCCTCGTCCATGTTTGCATTTTTGTATGCCTCAGAAGCCCAAATGTTGCTAAAACGTTAAAGCTTATATATTACCATTTAAAATTTCCTACCATTAATTGCATTTGTAATAATATATCACATCTTTCAAATCAACCTGATACCAGCAGGACTGTCAGAAGGTCTTCCTGGATTTATAAAGAGGTATTCAGATGCTTTCAGTGCTAGGGGATAAACAAGCTGAAAATAGATAGATCAGTAAATATTTTATGGAACTAATAATTTGTTTTTAATGTAAATTGGTGGGACGGTTGTCACGAATGATCTCTGCAGTGAGTAAAACATTTTCCTTTATTAAAACATTAAATAGGTGCACTAAGACTTTTGGAATGCCTTATAGCCATAATTTATGAACTGTAGATTAGATCACAGTATCACATCAGTGTTACATTTCTTGAATGTGAGAACTAATCTGAGTTCATGTGAGAAGATATCTTTGTTCTCAGGCAAACGCTGGTATGTTCAGGGGTAAAGAGGAACAATGTTTGTAATTGACTCATATTAATATTAATTTGGGCTTCCCTGGTAGCTCAGACAGTAAAGAATCCGCCTGCAATGAGGAAGACCTGGGTTCGATCCCTGGGTTGGGAAGATGCCCTGGGGGAGGGCATGGCAACAGGCTCCTGAAGAATTTCTTCAGTAATTCTTGCCTGAAGAATCCCAAGGACAAAGGAGCCTGGCGGGCTACAGTCCATGGGGTTGCAAAGAGTTGGACATGACTGAGCAACTAAGCACAGCAATACTAACATTATGTATTATATTAATATTTATACATTATATTAATAATTACATATATAGGGAGAGTAAATGATAAAGCACACGTGGATCAATGTTAAAATCGGGTTTATCTGGATAAAGACAATATGAGGGTTCTTTGTATTAATTTAACAACTTTTCTGTAACTCTGAAATTATTTCAAATAAAAAGTTGAAAACATATATATATGGTCATGTATTAGATACAGTTGTCCCCTGGACCCTTGGGGTCTGGCTCCAGAACTCCAATGGATACCAAAATCTGAGAAAGAAGTCCCTCATAGAAAATGGCATGCTTCTGCTCAGTCGTTCAGTTGCGCCAGACTCTGCAGCCCCATGGACTGTAGCCCTCCAGGCTCCTCTGTGCGTGGGATTTTCCAGGCAAGAGTACTGGAGTGGGTTGCCATTTCCTTCTCCAGGGGATCTTCCCGAACCAGGGATCAAGCTCGGGTCTCCTGCATTGTCGGGCGTGTTCTTTACCACTGAGCTTCCAGGGAAGCCCATAAAACAGCACAGCGTTTGCAAATAACCTATGCACATCCTTCTGTATATTTTAAATCATCTCCAGATTGCTCACAATACCTAATACAATGAAAATGCTATGTAAGTTGTTACATATAGTTGTCCATGTGCAGCAAATTCAAGTTTTGCTTTCTGGAACTTCCTGGAATTTGTTTGATCCACTGTTGGTTGGATCTCAGGATGCAGAGCCCGAGGACATAGGGGCCAACTGTATGTATCTGGATGTATAATCTATTCATGTTTTGAATTTAACCTTTGGACTGAGAAGGCTCCAGCTGATATTATCATGAAACAAGCTGAGTCAGGTGACTCGGGTATAGGGTGTATTTGCAACCCTCACACTGTGCTGGGAGGCTGCCTCCCCACTAGGCATGCCCGTAAGTGCAGGAACCCTGAGAGTTCCCTGAGTTTCCTGTTGTGAGCTGACATTCGCTTTCCCTGGCTCACTGTGTTCCCTCATTATCACAGAAAGAGAAGTAGCAGGAGCTCTTTCCCAGCAGCTATAAAATGCCAGCTAAGTGGCTTATTTGCAAATTGCCAAATACAACCATGAGGTTATTTCTACACAAAAATCCCTGTGTAAACAAGTCTCCAGGAACTCAGGATTCAAATGAGATGAACCTACGAAAAAATCCTGGGACTGACAGATAAAACTACTGTACATAAAATAGATTTACTGTTTAGCACAGGGCACTGTGTTCAACATCTTGTAATAATGTATAATATTAATTATTATACATTATTATTACACAATTACAAGAATATTATCTGAAAAAAGCTGAATCACTATGTTATACATCTGAAACTAACACAATATTATAAATCAACTACACTGCAATTTTTTAAAAAGTCCTTGGCATCCAAATGACCAAAAGCATGTGAAAAGATGCTCAACTAATCATCAGAGAAATGCAAATCAAAACTGCAAAGAAGCGTCACTTCATACTGCTCAGAATGGCCATCATCAAAACGTCTACAAACAATAAATGCTGGAGAGGGTGTGGAGAAAAGAGAGCTGTTCTACACTTTGGGTGGGAATGTAAATTGGTACGGCCACTGTGAAGGATGGTATGGAGGTTCCTTGAAAAGCCAAACATAGAACTCCCATATGACCCAGCGGCCCTACTCCTGGGCCTATATCTGGAAAAAGCCATAATTTGAAAAGATACATGCACCCCCGTGCTCACTGAAGCATGATTTACAACAGCCAGGACATGGAAACAGCCTATACTGTCCATCAGCAGAGGAATGGATAAAGAAGATGTGATACATCGATATACAGTGGAATATTAGCTGTAAAAAAGGATGAAATAATGCCATTTTTAATGGATAGAGATTATCATACTAAGAGAAGTAAGTTAGACGGAGAAGGACAAATACCATATGATATTGCTTATACGGAGAACCTAAAAAAAAACAAACTATAACCTTAATACAAAGCAGAAATAAAGTCACAGATGGAGTAAACAAGTTTATGGTTACCAAGGAGGAAAGGGGAGGAGAATGATAAATTGAGAGATTGGGATTGATGTATACATACTACCATATATAAAGGAAATAACTAATAGGGGCCTGCTATATACTACAGGGAACTCTTCAATGCTCTATAATGGCCTACATAGGAAATGAATCTAAAAAGGTGGGGGATGTACATATATGCATAACTGATTCACTTGGCTGTACAGCAGAAACTAATGCAACATTGGTAAATCGATTATACTGCAATAACATTTTTTTTTTTTAAGTTAAACCAAAACAATAGAATAAAGAACTCCAAAAAAAGGTCCTTGGACAAGTTAACAGCTTCTAAGTCAGAGTGCTCTGCTCTGCTGAGCTCTGCTGGGAGCTGAGAGTTAAGGCATGGAGGTTCCCATGCTGATTCTCTTCCTAGAAAGGGCTGGAACTTCCAGCAAACACTTTCCCCTCTATCTCAGCCTCTGTGGCTTTTTTTCTTTTTGCTTGTAAAGCACTGGTATGTCTGGGATGAACTTCACCCAATTCTAAAAGCCGTGAGGAGAGTATCATGCTTAGAGAAAGCTCCTAATGGGAGGACATGATGTGGAGGGAAATCGTCAAAAAATCAACAAAACTCATCTTTTACTTTCACCCTCCCCTGGGAATCTCTGCTTTCTACTCTTTGCTCCTCGTCTCCTAAGTTTCTGAGTCTTCTAAGAATTTTCCATGAGGCCTGCTTTGGGCCTGAAAGATACTCTCAAAGCATCAAGAAAGTTGAAACCAAAAACGGCAGACTACTTTTCATGTTTAAACTGAAAATTTTTAAATGAAAAAAAAAAAAAAAACAAAAAAACCCCACCAAAAGCAAAAACCCTCCTTGCTTAGGAAGTAGTTGCTGCTAAGTCGCTTCAGTCGTGTCCGACTCTGCGCGACCCCATAGACGGCAGCCCAACAGGCTCACCCGTCCCTGGGATTCTCCAGGCAAGAACACCGGAGTGGGTTGCCATTTCCCTCTCCAATGCATGAAAGCAAAAAGTGAAACGGCAGTCGCTCAGTCATGTTCAACTCTTAATGACCCCATGGACTGCAGCCTTCTAGGCTCCTCCATCCATGGGATTTACCAGGCAAGAGTGCTGGAGTGGGTTGCCATTGCCTTCTCCAGGAAGTAGTAGCAGGTTCAAAGTGTAACTAGATCTGAGGAGAAGCTGGCATCTCGTGTGCAAGGGTTGGGCTTCCCATGTGGCGCTAGTGGTAAAGAACCTGCCTGCCAATACAGGGGACAGAAGAGACGCAGGCTTGATCCCTGGGTCGAGAAGATTCCCTGGAGGAGGGCACGGCAACCCACTCCAGTATTCTTGCCTGGAGCATTCCATGGACAGAGGAGCCTGGTGGGCCCATGGGGTTGCAAAGAGCCAGACACAACTGAAGCGACTCAGCAGCAGCAGCAGTGTGAGGGTCAGCTGCAGACACGGCTGGGACCCCACCTCCCCTCAGAGGCCATGGCCTCAGGTTGCCAGGTGAGAGCATCCCAGCCAGGTCCCTCTACCTGCAACCCCTTGTCAATGCCCTCGGTTTGTGAAAGAATGTGTGAATGACAAATTATTCATAATGCTTGGCAAAGAACCTTCGGCTGACTCTGTTCATAGGGAAGCACTGCTATAGAAGTAGTGTGTGTGTGTGTCTGACTCTTTGGGACCCCAGCAGGGAGGACCACAGTGGGGACTCAAGTCCATTGTCAGCATTTTTCCAACAGCATCTGCTCACTTTGTGTCTCTGTGTCACATTTCACTAATTCTCACACTATTCCAAACTTTCTCATCCTTATTACATTCGTCATAGTGATCTGTGATCAGTGATCTTTGTTGTCACTACTGCGATTCACTGAAGGATAAGATTCACTGAAGGTCAAGAAAGTATTTTTAAATTAAGGTTCGTATGTTGTTTTTAGACATAATGCTATTGTACACTTCATAGACTACAGTAAAAGTTTGTATTACTTTTTTTTAATTGTTACTTTTATATGCACTGGGAAACGAAAAATACCATGGGACTTGCTTTGTTGTGATGGTCTGACACCAAACCCACAGTGTCCCTGAGATATGCCCGTACCTGTTTTCACAAACTGAAAGAAATCTGAAGAGGATTTCTGCTTTTAAGAATAAAGGCAAAAGGCAAAAATCGCGTTGATTTATTTTGTGCATCTGTTTACAAGCTGAGTCTCTAGGTCTTGCTCCTTTGCTCCATTTCAGCTTATGAAAGTTTTCATGAGAACGCTCTGCCTGCAAATTGTGGGGGCCCGCACCTCTCCGAGCTCTCTACCTGGGGCACACCTGCTGAGCTGTCCATGGCTAGGTGCTCCGTGGCACCCGGAGGCCCCGCCCCAAGGAAAACTCTCATTTCAGTTACTCGCATGCAACTGCACCCTGCCTTTGCTTTTTTAAGTGAAGTGAAAGTTGCTTCGACTGGTTGCGACCCCACAGATTGTAGCCCACCAGGCTCCTCTGTCCATGGGATTCTCCAGGCCAGAATACTGGAGCGGGTTGCCATTTCCTTCTCCAGGGGATCTTCCTGACCCAGGGATCGAACCCAGGTCTCCCACATTGCGGGCAGATTCTTTACCGTCTGAACCATCAGGGAAGCCCAAGGATACTGGAGTGGGTAGCCTATCCCTTCTCCAGCAGGATTGTTTACCAGCCCAGCTACCAGGGAAGTCCTTGCTTTTGTAAAGGGATTTGCTAAAAAGGAATGTGGGCCTTTGTCTTTAAATGTCAAAGCAATGTTTCACTCTTTAAAAACAAAACCTTTCTTTTGGTTCTTCTGAACGTTACTGATAAGACCAAAGGGGGTAAAACAGGGAAAGAACAAGGAGAAGAGAAACTTTGGCGCCAGGGCCTGGAAAAGGGCTCTCCGTGGGTGGAAAATATTCCAGTTGTTTCTCCCAGGCAAAACTTGAGGCAACGAAATCATGCTGAAAAGCTCATGGAAAATCAGAGCAAAATATTTTTAGCTGGTTGACCTTTTAGTAAGAGTAGTATCTCCTTTAAAAGGAAAAATTATCAGAAGAATGTTGTGTTACTAATACTTGGAAGGGAGGTGGGAGGGTGGGGGGATAAGCCAGAGGTAAAAATATCCAAGTTTGCGGTATATGCTTTGGGAGCTTGGGTGCCCACTGGCTCATCTTTCCGGACTGGTTGGTACTGGAGCTTTGTTCCTGCATCTGGTATAACTGCATCCCTCGCCTGTTGGAATGTATCTGCAGAACCATTTCTCAGAATGTTCCCATACAACCCCCCTCTTTCCCCTCTTCCCTCCTTCCCTTCTTCTTCCTTCCTTCCTTGCTCCTTTCTTCCTTCTCATTTTCCTTACTGTAGCCAGGAAAATACAACACCTGGGAGGTGATGAAGCTTCGAGTTAAGAGTAGACTTCAGTCCTACTGGCCTGAATCTGGGTCTGGACTCTGCCACTTATTCGATGAGGGACCTTGGACAAGTTGCTTAATTTCTCTGGGCCTCAGTTTCCCCATCTGTGTAATGGGAAGAATAATAGTACCCATTTCTCAGGGTGATCGGGTTTGTCATGAGAGTGTATGCTCCTTGGTTCTGTCTCGTCACAACAAAGATTTGGAGTGATGGTAACTAAAGCCCCCTCGGTGTGTCACCTGAAGTCCTCACTCCGGTCCTCAGACCTTCCTGTGACCTTCCTTTGTTCTATTTTCGCGGATTTTTCCCTTCCTTATCTTTTAGTCACCGCCAGTTTGGACTCCTGTTTTCTATTCTAACTACCTAACATTCCCCCCTCAAGAGATGGGAGGCCCAATTCTTTGGGAATAGGGGCATCGAGGTCTTTCTGGCTACTTCCTGCTGAACTGGGATGGCGAGGGATATTGGGCCTCCCCCTCTTGCTAGACTCAAGCCTCAGAGCACATGTACCGTGCTCAATAGAAGTGAGTTCTCAGGAGAAAGGGAGACGCTTGTAGTAACACTGTCTGCCCGGGGGCCGCGAGTGCAGGATAAGCCAGGCCGTGGGGACGCCTCGTCCAGACCTCGATTTTCCCACTTTCTGTTTTCACTCTAGTGCCTCATGACTTTATTCTGTTGAACCTGGAGGATTGTTTTGATAGAAGAAACTGAGCTAATCCCACGCTGTGTTCTGCAAAATTCGCTGATACTAGCGTTTCTTTCCCCTCAAGATACTCCACTGTTCCCCAGATAACGTCACCTCCGGGTGAAATCACAGCACGTGCGGGGCTCTGTTGTGGTACCGTTTGGGTCTTGCTACTCTCTGCCTCCTGTCTGTAAGCTTCTCATCTCCATCTCCTCCCTGTCACCCTAGAATCCCAAGGGGTCTTGCTGTCTCAAGTTTTCACCCCACTGCCTGTCCACTTCCACCCTCTTCCTTGTTTTCCAAAACAGCCTGTCTCAGTGACCTTGCATCACACGCATCTCCTGGGACAGCTGAAAGTGACGTGGAAGTGAAAGCAGCCCAGTCGTGTCCGACTCTTTGTAACCCCACGACTATACAGTCCGTGGAACTCTCCAGGCCAGAATACTGGAGTGGGTATCCTTTCCCTTCTCCAGGGGATCTTCCCAACCCAGGGACTGAACTCAGGTCTCCTGCATTGCAGCTGGATTCTTTACCAGCTGAGCCACAAACAGCTGATATCGGCTAATTTTCAGGAGTCAGCCTAAGGCTGATGCCATGATGCCGTGATGCATGGTCTTCCTCTTACTGTGCTTCTCTGCTCACTGTGATTTCAAAGGCTCATTTCCAGTAGTGAAAGAGGCAGCAGTTCCCAAGCAGTAAGGACTTTCCAAGGCACCCCCAGTTGTGCCTTCCTGCAGGGATTTCCCCTGCTCTTTCTTCTGTAAGGCTGGCTCCCAGTATGCCCAGGGTCTCATCTCCCAGGATGCTCACGGCTGAATCAAGGGAACAGGCTGCATGGGTGGATGCTAGACAGATCCCTGCAGAGGGGGCAGAGTGGCCAGCCACCCTTGCAGGCAGCGACCTTGCCTTCCTGGGTATCCTCCTGGCCCAGCCTCACTGCTTGGCACCATTCTTGGGATGGATACCAAGTCTTCTACTTTTCTCAGAAAATCTTGTTGAGCTCACTCTCGCTTGGACACTCACCAGCTACTGGAGAGGAGCGTGCCTCCGGGGCTTGGGAGGGGCTGTCGTAAGGGCTCTGTGGAGCCTCGTCCTCCTGCTGATCAACAGTCTCTCCTACTTTCAGTTCAGTTCAGTTGCTCAGTCATATCCGACTCTTTGTGACCCCATGGACTGTAGCACGCCAGGCCTCCCTGTCCATCACCAACTCCCAGAGTTTATTCAAACTCATGTCCATTGAGTCAGTGATGCCATCCAGCCATCTCATCCTCTGTCGTCCCCTTTTCCTCCTGCCTTCAATCTTTCCCAGCATCAGGCTCTTTTCAAATGAGTTGGTTCTTCGCATCAGGTGGCCAAAGTATTGGAGTTTCAGCTTTAGCATCAGTCCTTCCAATGAATATTCGGGACTGATGTCCTTTAGGATGGACTGGTTGGATCTCCTTGCAGTCCAAGGGGCTCTCAAGAGTCTTCCCCAACACCACAGTTAACCAGATGGAATTCCAAACCGTTTACACTCCTGTCACCACCCCCTCTGAACCTCTCACCTGACCCCCTGGCTCAGGGAGCTACTGCGGCTCATCCGAGGGGGACTTCCACTTCGCTCCCCTGCCAGCTGCCTTCACCTGCCCTTCCCTCCTTCATGCCTTCCTCTTCTTCTCCGAGACAAATGCTTTGTCCTAGGAACCCCACCCTGGACCCCAGTAAAGGCAGAATCCTGGGTCTGTGTTCTCCCTCCCTTCCTCGCTTTGGCCCCCAGGACTTGTGAGTTATGTATCTTGGTTTTTCTGAGTTCCCGGATGGTTGTCGTGGAGGTGGGGACAATCTGCGATCATGATGAGAACCACGAGGACTGGTCCAGTCTCCAGGTAGCTTCAGTGGGGGGACTGTCCGTGGGGGCTCCCTGCAGGAGCAGGCCCCAGGGGAGTACCCCCAGACGTTCCTGGCGGACAGGCTGAGACCAACCCCAAACAGCAGCCCTGAGCGGGAAAGACCGTAACCCCTGGAGACAGCAATGATGCCAGGGTGACTTCCGATCCCTGGGAACGTGGGGAAGAGAGGGGCAGGAGGTGGGAGGGGAGAGGAAGGCGGGCGAGCTCCGGGGCTTCGGCGCTTCACTCAGTTTCTTTTGTGGGTTCAAGGCAGGAGAGCCCCGGTGTCTTTCACAACTACGCTGCCTGGACTGTGCCTTGCCTTTTGAAATCATCATGTATCTATGTCTCCAGGCAAGAATACTGGAGTGGGTTGCCATTTCCTTCTCCAGGGGATCTTCCCTTCCCAGGGATTGAACCCACGTCTTCTGCGTGTCCTGCACTGGCAGGTGGATTCTTTACCACTGAGCCACCTGGGAAGCCCTCTGTGGAGGAATGCAGCAGCACAAAACCCCATTCTTCTTCAAAGCCCAAAGCAATTTTTATCAGCTTCCAGAAGTTTCCTTTTAAAAATCATCTGCTAAGTACCTATATTTCAGGAACTTGGAATGGGTAGTGTAACCATCAATACAAGGGAAATCATGGTAAGCCAGGCAGGACTTTCAGATCCCCATCAGCCACCACCTCCAATATCCCCGTGGGCCAGGACCTTCCAGAGTCTCATTTGGAGCCTTCCACTCAAGAATCCACTCCCATTCTTGGCTTGGCTGCCTGCGGGCGGGTACAGGAGGCCTGGGAAAGGAAGAAATCCTGATTGAGGCATCACGAGCCTGTTTCCCCTAACACTCGAGTGTGGGCACTCCCAGGCACCGTTTGTTCTCATACAAAGGAAAAAATAGGTGTGTTGTGAGCTCCCTGTGTGCCTGCTTGGTTACCTGATGTTGGGATGGTTTGTTTTCTGGGATGTCTAGCGCCATCCGTGTTCCTTTCTGGGGCGAGTGCTTTGTAAAGACATAAACAGCCCAGCAGGCTGCAAGGAATCAATGTATAGCTGACTCTTCTTTCTTCGGAACTACATTCCTGCAGAGATAAATACACAGAAAGACAGACGGATT
Source organism: Budorcas taxicolor (assembly GCF_023091745.1). Classification (NCBI taxonomy): domain Eukaryota; kingdom Metazoa; phylum Chordata; class Mammalia; order Artiodactyla; family Bovidae; genus Budorcas; species Budorcas taxicolor. Next base: position 15,889,623 of record NC_068920.1, read on the forward strand.
ATAACAGGGGAAGGGAAGCCGTGTCGGCATGACGGCTCCAGAGAAAACAAAAGGGCTACCTTGTGCAGGGGCTGAAAATAGAACGTAAAGCTACTGGGACTAGGGGAACAGCGGAGACCTCCTGGGGCATCATTTGCAAAGAGATCCTGAGCCTCCCTGGAAAACAAACTGGGCGGAATCAGTGTGAGAGTGAAACTTAGGAATCCGTATGAGTGACACCAACGGCGAGAGACGCAAGAAACCACCACTTTGGAGGTTTGCTCTGAGCAAGGCATCCTGGCCTCGGGCAAAGGGCTTATTGGGACGCTGCCCTGATTGAGGACAGTGTATCTGGGCCAGTGGGAGCGTGGGGTAGACCTTTGACCCAAGCCCCGCTCAAAGTTCAAACAGAAAGATGGCAGGGCTGCTGCAGCACGGCTGTTTCTAAAACAAGACTGTTGTGGTTTAGTCGCTAAGTCGTGTCCAGCTCTTCTGCAACCCCATGGGCTGTAACCCACCAGGCTCCTCTGCCCATGGGATCTCCCAGGCAAGGATGCTGGAGTGGGTTGCCATTTCCTTCTCCAGGGGATCTTCCCCACCCTAGAGATGGAACCTGCATCTCCTATGTTAGCAGGCAGATTCTTTACCACTGAGCCGTGAGGGAAGGCCGTCCAAAACAGGATATGGTGTGTTAATTTTATATTTATGACTCTTTTTAAAAAGCAGATGCCCTCCCCCCCCCACCCTGGCTTCAGCTGTTTGGCAAGCTTGCTATAACCCCGTGAACCAAGGCAGGCTGTCCCCAGCTCTTATCTTGTTCAGGATCTCCATTCCTGGGCGATCAAGCAGTAGCTGAGAACCTGCTGAAGAAAGGGCAGGGCTCAGTTCCGACAGCATTTCAATGGGCACTTAACCCTGGAGTTAACGACTCTGCACCCGTGGTCAGCTTCCTCCCCCTGGCAGGCACTTCCACCAACCCTCCTTCAATTCCAGTACATCTTGTTTACTGGCTAGTTTAAGATCCATTTGGCCACTTGCCCTGTCAAAACAGAGGCAGCCCCTGAACTGCACTGAAAACCATCCTCTGTGAGTGCAGCCAGCTGGGTCAAAAAAAAGAAGGAAAGGAAGTGGCCTTTTAAGAAACCCCGGTCTTCTGGTTAAAGCAAGAATTACAGTTTTACTTTAGGTAAGTAGCCCTGCAGGAGGGTCTCTGTGCAGCAGCTAACATTTAAAAACATTTAGCCCCCCTAAATCGGAGTCCCAAGCTCAGAGCCTCAGTGGCCGGGGTTCAATGACAAGATCAAAATGGTTTAAGTTGTAAACATCAGTTGTCTGCCTGAGTCCACCTAATGATGGCTTTCAAGGTGGAAAGTGCCCCCAACAGGAAGTGGGCTGCTTCATTCTGCATTTGCCTTGAAAGCCACGAGTGACCCTTCCAAATTCAAAGTGAAAGTCGCTCAGTCGTGTCAGACTCTTTGCGACCCCATGGACCATACAGTCCATGGGATTCTCCAGGCCACAATACTGCACTGGGTAGCTATTCCCTTCTCCAGGGGATCTTCCCAACCCAGGAATCGAACCCAGGTCTCCTGCGTTGCGGGAGGATTCTCTACCAACTGAGCTATCAGGGATTCCAAGCTATCTCTGCCTATAAATAAATTTGTACTGACTTTTGTTGTTGGGATGGTGATCTATGATTTAATTAAGAATGATCCTCATTCTTTACGAGATTGCTGTGTTAAAGACATGAAATAATATATAGCATGCTCCGCTCTACCCAGAAATGCTGGAAGAGGCCCTACCTGCCTCTTTGTGATGCTAAATGAATCCGAATCTTCAGCATCACAGAGGTACCTCTTATCTAGAGAACCCAAGGGTGGTTTAAGGATCTCATTGTGTGTGTTCGGTTGCTTTAGTCATGTCCGACTCTTTGTGACCCTATGCACTGTAGCCCTCCAAGCCTCCTCCGTCCATGGGATTTCCCAGGCAAGAGTACTGGAGTGGGCTGCCAGTTCCTTCTCCAGGGGGTCTTCCTGACCCAGGGATCAAATCTGCGTCTCTCACGTCTGTCTCCTACATTGGCAGGCGGGGCTCTATACCACTAGCGCCACCAGAGGGCGAACCTAGGGAATGCAGAGACTAGATAATGCAATTGCATCGGTTATGGGCTGGGCAGGTGGGCGGCATGGATGGAATTAAGGTCTCAGCCCCACAGACACCCTGTTTTACTCCTCATGGACCCAGTCTTGTGACTGAGTTTCAGCACTGAGCCTCTTGTCTCCTTTAAGACCTCCACCCCCATACCGCAGTCTACGGAAGGAGCTGAAAAATGCATCGTGTTGATTTCAGGAATAATCTGAATGCTGCCAGGAAAAGGCTTGCTGAAAGCTCTGCGGGATTGATGTGAGTCTGGTAGAAACCAGAGCAAGTGAGCGGAGCAAAGCCAGCCGCCCCTGGCTCTTTCCCCAGAGTGCTCAGCCTCACCCTCTTCCGTCTCTCTTGGATCCACATCTGGAGTGCTTTTCACACCAGTCATGTTACCGGCATCATCAGGAGGTTTGATGTGGTGTGAATTCCTGCCACCGGGATGGACTGAGAAATTCACAGAATCTCAGAAAAAGAGAGCAGGGGAGGCCTATAATGGTCTTTCTGCAAAGCCTGAGTCCTACAGGCACAAGCAGGCGCTCTGGGAACTGGCCGCTCCCGATGACTGGCTTCAAAGCTACCTGAGAGTGGCACCCACAGGCTTTCTGGGGGCTTATTTCTATGTTTCGTTCTGGGGGGGGGGTCCCAGCTTCTGCCCTTGGGCCTATTAAAATCTATCCCATTTGTTCCACACCCACCCCAACGCCTCTTTTGTTGAATCTTAATTGTGTGCCTGTGAGTTGGTCATCCATCCTTCAGAAAGTACCTCCCACCTCAACACCTACCCAGCCTTCCATTTAGATTTACAGTGACCAGAAGTGTTCGTTGACGCTTTTGAATCGGGGGAGATGAGGCAGAATTAGTCATTCATTCATTCAAAAATTAATTTTGAGGGTCTTAGTTATGCCAGTCACTATTCTGTGATTGGGATACATAAAGGAACAACAACAAAAATTGTTGTCTTGAAAGCTTACATTATAAGAGAGGGAGAGGCGTACAGAAGACAGACGGTAAGCAACAAGCAAGAAATCACACGGTGCATTCGAAGTTACAAACACCGTAGAGAAGACAGAACAGGTGAAGGGACATCTGGTGCGCAGGTGGCGCAGGGAAGGGACGACGCTAGCAAAATTTCCAAGTGAACTTTCCTGAATAAGGAAAATGACAAACGAGTGTTTCTATTCCTTCCTGTGAAAAATAAATACCTGACAATAAACAAATATTGGGATAATGACGTATCATTGTCTGAAGCATCACAGTTTATTTTCTACAAATATTTTTATTTATCTATAAAATAATACACGGGGAAAATGCAGAAACAGTGTTGGATTTCATTTTCTCGGGCTTCAAAATCAATCTGAACGGTGACTGCAGCCACGAAAGTAAAAGACACTTGCTCCTTGGAAGAATAGCTATGAACCTAGATCGCGAATTAAAAAGCAGAGACATCACTTTGCCAACAAAGGTCCGTCTAGTCAAGGCTATGATTTTTCCAGTAGTCATGTATGGTTGTGAGAACTGGACCAAAAAGAAGGCTGAGAACTGAAGAATTGACGCTTTTGAATTGTGTTGCTGGAGAAGACTCTTGAGAGTCCCTTGGACAGCAAAGAGATCAAACCAGTCCATCCTAAAGAAAATCAACCCTGAATATTCAATGGAAAGACTGTTGCTGAAGCTGAAGCTCCAATACCTTGGTTACCTGCTGCAAAGAGTTGACTCATTAGAAAAGACCCTGATGATGGGAAAAATTGAGGGCAAGAGGAGAAGGGGATGACAGATAATGAGATGGTTGGATGGCATCATTGACTCAATGGACATGAGTTTGAGCAAACTTAGGGAGATAGTGAAGGCCAGAGCAGCCTGGCATGCTGCAGTCCAGGGGGTCACAAAGAGTCAGACACGACTTAGTGACTCAACAGCTGCAATAAAATAATATTCAGGATATTATTTTACAATTATATACATCTATATATGTGTATATGTGTAATCAAGTGTACGTTATAATTGAAAATATATATATCAGAGGAGTTTTGCAACTCTTTCAAGTCAGGTGGATATACAGGAAATTTCTAGTTCCCCAAATAGTCTTTTGGTTTCCTCAGGAAGAACTTTCTAAACTGACCCATTTACATCTCGTGGTGACATGAACCACAGAAGCATCTCCCTGCCTTTGGCCCCTTCCTGCTGATGAGGCTTAAAGAGGCTTCGCGCCAGCCGTGGGAGCAGAGCGGTTCTGAGCTCTGGGGCTGGCGTGGATGGCAAGCTCGGCCACTGCCCTGCCTGTTTCTCTCCCACTTCATCCTTGCCCCGAAGCCCAAGGCAGGACCCCAGTTGCTGGTCTATCTGAAACCTCTCGGTGCACAAATAAGCACATAGAGGAAAAGGAATGTGCAGCCATTGTTTGAGGATTTTCTGGAATTCGGAGCATTGTGATTTTCGCTGTTTAGAAAAGACTTTGGTTGGCTGTTTATCATGCATTGCAGGCTCTTGAATAACTTCCTGGGGGAGGCCCACATTCTTGGTCCCCTCGGCGTCTCTTGCCCAGCAAGGCTCACTCAGGGCGTCTTCCCTACATCCTGTCTGAGACTGACCTTCTTTTCTCCGTTGACGAAGCTCCGAGTCCTCATTGAAATGACCTCCTGCACAGGAAGGCCCGGCGGTGGCGCCTGGCAAGAGAAAACAGCCCTGATTTCTAGGAAGTTAGATACTCACACACTCCCTGCAAGTCTCGTTCAGAAAAGGCGAAATGTTTATGTTCTTCCACGGGCCCGAGACGGAAAAACCAGCAGACGTGCCAGGAACGTGCAGAGCAGAGGTGAAGGCAGGCCCAGGGAACACAGCTGGAAGCCCGCCGCGGGGTCGCAGCGGCCTTAGTGACCACACCGCGCGGACGTGGGCGCTGAGACGCGGCCAAAGGCGTGTTCGTCCGCGTCTGCACGTGCGCCGTGTGCTAAGTCACTTCAGTCATGTCCGACTGTGCGACCCTATGGACCGGAGCCCTCCAGGCTCCTCTGTCCATGGGATTTCCCAGCAAGAATACTGGAGTGGGTTGCCATTTCCTCCCCCAGGGGGGTCTTTCCCACCCAGGGATCGAACTTGAGCTTCTTATGTCTCCTGCATTGGCAGCCCCCTGGGAAAACCCCATTCATGTCTGCCCTCAGGCTTCAGACTCAGTCTATTGAAAGCCTGCGAAACCTTCAGCGTTTAAGAGAAAAATAAGCATGGAATTTATCTTAATGTCTAGAATGAATTTTGTTCTTGCCAAATATTTTCTAAAGCTGTGGGGCTTTTTTCACTTTGTAAGTGGCACCAGTCAGAGCAGGGGAACCCCAAAGAAAGGGATGTGTCCTTTAAATTCTTTCTAGGCCTTCAGTGAGAGCTGCTCGCACTTGATAAAGAAATTTAAGGAGCTTCCTCACTCTGGTAGGATGATACCATTTTAGAAATAAGACCCTCCTAAGGTCCCAGGTGGTGTTCTTAGTAAAGAACCCGCCTGCCAAGGCAGGAGACTTTAAGAGTCTTGGGTTCAATCCCTAGGTTGGAAAGATCCCCTGGAGGAGGCCATGGCAACCCACTCCATATTCTTGCCTGGAGAATTCTGTGGACAGAGGAGTCTGGTGGGCCACAGTTTGTAGGGTGGCAGAGTCAGACACAACTGAAGCCTTAGCATGCACACACACGCACACAATGGGCTTCCCTGGTGACTCAGCACTAGAGAATCCATCTGCAGGACAGGAGACCCGGGTTTGATCCCTGGGTCGGGAAAATCCCCTGGAGAAGGGAATGGCAACCCTCTCCAGTATTCTTGCCTGGAGAATCCTATGGACAGAGGAGCCTGGTGGGCTACAGTCCATGGGGTCTCAGAAGAGTTGGGCATGACTTAGCAACTAAACAACAAGGACACAGACAACGCCAGCGAGTCGTGTCCTTACTGAAGTCCTGGTTATAGGAAAAAGCCCACTGGGGGCTTAAAGGAATCCAATTTGCACTCCAAGGACTTGAAGGTAGAAATCCTGCAGGAGCTCCTCAGCCACAGAACGGAGAGTCCTAGAACAAAGCCCGTTTTGGTCTTTTGTTTGGTTAGTGGGTGTACCCTATCTCCTGCGTACACTACTACGATGCTTGTATTGTTTCGGTGGCAGCAATAAAAAGGAAAACGCCACCAAGTGTTCTGGCTGGCTTTGGCATGTGCAGTTCAGGGTGGGAAATTCCCTCGGATTCTGGCTGGCCACCTAGTATTTACTTTTTTTCATAAGTGTGTCAATTTCAAAATACCAGAGGCTCTCCTTAAAGAATCATCCCAAAGAACTGGACATTCTGGTGTTTGGAACAAACATTCCAGCTTACTGGCATCACTGGCCTTACTGTAATATCAGTGATAACAGCAGTGACCACACTGCAGTGTAAGATCCCTGGGGACTTCCCAGGGAAAGCCTTTCCATTTATGGTAAAAGCCAGTAAAGAAATGGGGGGCTGATGTTTAAACTCAGTTCTACTGGTGGTAGCACTTCCTAGGTGTTCCAGTGATGAGATCAGTGGGCATCAATCAACTGCCTCCAGCCTCAGAGGCCCTGGGCCCTTGACCACTCCTTATTGATCCTGTTCTGCAATCCACTCTTGGCCCAAGGATCCTGGGCGTTCCTTGGTCCTAACTTTGGGAAGCTTCTGACTTGCTAGTTTGCTCTGTGTCCTGATCCCTAAATCAGATCTCCTGGCTTGCTACCTTGTCTGGCAGCGGTCTGGGCCCTGGCTACCCACAGCTGGTCCATGGACCAGCAAGCAGCAGCAGCATCCTTTGGGGGCTGGTTTGAAACTCTGAATCTCAACCCCACCCTGGAATGACCAAATGAGACCTGCCCTTTATTAAGACCCCAGGGTGATTAATTAGCACATTCCAGGTTGAGAAGCTCTGTGCTAGAATTCCTGAAATAGAGCCACCCTGTCCTATATGTCCAGGAGATAGACCTGCCATTCACTGCGAGAGTCCAGGACAGTTCTTTTCTAAAAAGAGTGGACCCAATTGAGGAAACTCGGGGACACTATCAGAACTTGACCCATTTTCTGCTCTGTGATGTTACCACCTTTTCAATCAAAAGGGAAATGTTATTTTCTATTGAAAGAAATGTATTTGGGGAGAAAAGCCCAAATGAAACAAAAGAAAGGGAAAGCACCCTTCATATCACCCCACTTACCACGAACAAATAAATGGAAGTTTCCCTACAGCTTTTCTAATCCCACCCATGAAAGTACGCACTGGTAACCAATTCTACTTATATCCCACCCAAGATATTCCTGTGCGTATATGTTTGCAGTTTGCCCCCTGTCAGCTCAGCAAGGAGGGAAACCCCCATGATGGGCAAGTGCCTTTCTTTGGCTGGAATTGTGGAGACGCAATGGGCTTCCCTAATGGGAAGCATCCGCCTGCAATGCAGAAGATTCCCAGGGGGTGGGAATTTGATCCCTGGGTCAAACATGCTTGTAAAGGAATAAAATGAAAACATTGGATCCTTGTGCGTGTAGGTTTGAAAAAAAAAAAGTGAAAGTGAAGTTGCTTAGTCATGTCTGGCTCTTTGCAACCCCACGGACTGTACCTCCCAGGCTCCTCCATCCATGGGATTTTCCAGGCAAGATTACTAGAGTGGGTTGCCATTTCCTTCTCCAGGGGATCTTCCCAACCCAGGGACTGAACCCTGGTCTCCTGCATTGCAGGGACCCAAGGGGGCATATAGGTTTACATAGATATAAAATAAAAATCATCCTCAATGATTACTTTTCCATATGCTTTCTGAGTAAGCACAATGAAAACATGTTAGAGGGAGCCCACGGAAAGGCCTTCCATTTAAAGTAGCATGTGTGAAAAGCATGTTGCTGAAAGAGAAGACAGCAGGGGGCCTTCCTCGAAATAGGACAACCCAAACCCAAATGGGAGTCCAGGGTGGCAGCCAGATGGCCAAAAACACTCTGCTTTCTTTTCGGATTTCTTCAGGTCTCCCTGCCAACCCCACAGAATACGTAAGACACTCTCCAATGACCCGTGTTCTTCTGGAGTTTACAAATATGGCTTGAAGTCCGTGGGTGGGGCCAGGAGACCCAGGGAACACTCCTCACGAGGTCGTGAAAGAGCTCCAGGACTCCTTCGAGAAAGGATTGTTTCCTAACAAATAGTTTCCAATTGTTTTACAACATCCCTAACGTGTTCTAAGCTGGAGCTTTCATTCTTTCTTGGAGGACTAGGCCAAAATCCAGTTGAGGTCATCAATTTCCAATTCTTCTCTAACATTTGTTTGGAAAATTCTTTGCTTAGCTTCCTTGATCCACTTAAAATGCCATTGCCCTGAACCTTTCTAAAATTAAAAGAAGTACATATATGCATACACCACCTGAGTTGAACAATCCTGATTGTTTATAGCATTTTTACACACTACCCCTCCACCTGCTTGCTTTCGTCCTTTTATATTCCCGGATTTAAGTTTTATTTGTGTTCTTGAAAGGTTCAGGGCCCTTTGGTGACCAGTGCGTTCCTGCACAGGGCTTTTCTTGTGGCTCAGAGAGTGAAGAATCTGCCTGCAATTCAGGAGACCCGGGTTTGATCCCTGGGTCAGGAAGATCCCCTGCAGAAGGCCATAATTACCCACTCCAGTATTCTTGCCTGGAAAATCCCATGGACAGAGGAGCCTGGCGTGGCAGGCTTACAGTTCATGGGATCACAAAGAGCCAGACACAACTGAGTGACTAACATTTGCAGTTTCATTTTCCTGAAGAAATTTCATCTGAGGAAGGGACACAGTCATATGCCAGGGAGACTGCATCTTTTCTTCTTACGTGTAGAGGTTAGGAGAGAAAGGATTGCTCCTCTTCTAGGACTCATGATCCATGTCTCTGTGTATATTGGTTTCTTGTTGCCTGTATAACAAATTAACACAAATGTAGCAATGTAGAGTGGAGAAGGCAATGGCACCCCACTCCAGTACTCTTGCCTGGAAAATCCCATGGATGGAGGAACCTGGTGGAGGTCCATGGGGTCGCGAAGAGTCGGACAGGACTGAGCGACTTCACTTTCACTTTTCACTTTCATTCGTTGGAGAAGAAAATGGCAACCCACTCCAGTATTCCTGCCTGGAGAATCCCAGGGATGGGGGAGCCCGGTAGGCTGCTGTCTATGGGGTCGCACAGAGTCGGACACGACTGAAGCGACTTAGCAGCAGCAGCAGCAGCAGTGATATAGAGCAGCAATTTGTCATCTTATGGTTCTGGAGATCAGAAGTCCAAACTCGTCTCATTTAGACTGACACCCAAGTGTTAGCAGGGCCGGCTCTTCCTGGACGCCCCCAGGAGGGTCCTTGCCTTGCCCCTTCCAGCTTCTCGAAGTTGCCAGCACTCCCTGGCTCACAGCTGAATCTCTCTGACGTTTGCTTCCATCATCACATCTCCTCTGATTCTGACCCTCCTGTCTCTCCCTCGTAAGAGCCCTGGTGATTGCAGCCTTTAACTTCATCACATCTGCAGAACCCCGTTGCCTTGGGTAAGGTCGCACCGTCATAGCTCTGGGGATTAAGGTGAGGACATCTTTAGGGGGCTTTATTCTGTCTGCCACAGCCTGAAAGACAAAACTACTGAGATCGTGAGCTTTCAGTGTGCTCGACCAGCTGAGGTGGGATTTTACGTATTGCCTATGGTTTGAGCTGCTTGGAATCAACTCTCTTAATTCCCCCAGATGTCTCAGAGACGGAGAGGCAGAACCATACTTTTGACAGACCTTTGTTGTGGTTGTTTAGTCGCTAAGTCGTGTCCAACTCTTTTCAACCCCATGATGGATTGTAGTCCACCAAGCTGTTCTGTCCATGGACTTCTCCAGTCAAGAATACTGGAGTGGGTTGCCATTTCCTCCTCCAGGGGATCATCCCCATCCCAGGATTGAACCCGCGTCTCCTGCACTGCAGGAGTTTCTTTATCACTGAGCCTCCAGGGAAGCTTAATTGTACAAGAGTTATGGTCTATTAGCACAGCTTCCATTTTATGTTGGTGTTCAGGAACCTCTACCTCTTAGTAGAGATGCTGTTCCCACATGTGGTTTTTAATAACTAGAGTTACATTCCCCGAAGAAAGTATATTTATAAATTTCCCAGAAACTCTCTGCTGTTGGTAAACTTGGTCTAACCTAGGGCTTCAACACATCAGCAGAATGAATCCAGGCACCATTAGGGAGGTCAGTGTTCGTCTTGCTTTCTGGTAAATCTCTGATTACTTCCACCCCCACTTAATTGGCCAACAGCCCGTTGTGTCTGCTTAACTTTGTTCAAAACAGAAACTATTTGAGTGTTCTGATGGCTGTAATTCAAGACCTTGTTATATAGAATACGTTCATATTTAGCTTACTTTTATTGAATGTCTGTCATGGGCCGTGAGTTGAGCTGAGCTCCTGGCACAAAGCTCAGTAAGAATGTGATGGAAATGGAGCTGCTGCCAGCATGTTCTACTCCAGTAGGTAAGAGATTAAGTGGCTTGAAGTGATGAGGAGGATGTCATGGTCTCACTACTTCCATTACTCTCTGACCTGCTGGGAAAGAGCCAGGTGACTGGAACCCAACCTGGCTTCAGTATTTTCACCTCTTATTCTCCACTCTCATGGAAACTCTGTTTCAAAATATGTGTCTGCCTATTGTCTGTCCAAAAGCAACTGTCACCAGTTTTTATGTATCCTAAGAGGAGAAAGTGTCAGACTTTATTTTTTTGGCCTCCCAAATCACTGCAGATGGTGACTGCAGCCATGAAATTAAAAGACGCTTGCTCCTTGGAAGAAAAGTTATGACCAACCTAGACAGTATATTCAAAAGCAGAGACATTACTTTGCCGACATAGTCTAGTCAAGGCTATGGTTTTTCCTGTGGTCATGTATGGATGTGAGAGTTGGACTGTGAAGAAGGCTGAGCGCCGAAGAACTGATGCTTTTGAACTGTGGTGTTGGAGAAGACTCTTGAGAGTCCCTTGGAATGCAAGAAGATCCAACCAGTCCATTCTGAAGGAGATCAGCCCTGGGATTTCTTTGGAGGGAATGATGCTAAAGCTGAAACTCCAGTACTTTGGCCACATCATGCGAAGAGTTGACTCATTGGAAAAGACTCTGAGGATGGGAGGGATTGGGGACAGGAGGAGAAGGGGACGACCGAGGATGAGATGGCTGGATGGAATCACGGACTCGATGGACGTGAGTCTGAGTGAACTCTGGGAGTTGGTGTTGGACAGGGAGGCCTGGCGTGCTGCGATTCATGGGGTTGCAAAAAGTTGGACACGACTGAGTGACTTAACTGAACTGAACTGAAGGGGAAAAAACGGGCTTCTCTGGTGGCTCAGATGGTAAACAATCCACCTGCAATGCAGGAGATCTGGGTTAGATTCCTGGGTTGGGAAGATCCCCTGGAGGAGGGCATGGCAACCTACTCCAGCATTTTTGCCTGGAGAGTCCCCATGGACAGAGAATCCTGCTGGTCTACAGCCCAAGGGGTCGCAAAGAGTTGGTCGTGACTAAGCGCAAAAAAAGGAGAAAAATGGAAAACAAAGCTGTAATAGAGGAATTTAAACTAATTTCAGCCAATCTTGGCATTTCTTAGGTTACGTTACAGGTGGTGTGTGGAGGCTGGCCTGGGGCTCTGTCTTCCCCAGTCCCTGGCTTGGTTGTTCGGTAATGTTAGGCGTGCAGCTTGAAACTGCCTATGGCAGAGCTATTTATACCATGAAAATCTGCAAATACTACAAATCAGAGCCCTCCTTTTTCTTTCCCCTGAAGACCTAGTTTGCCAGCATACCACTGTCACCAGCTCATGCATTTTGTGTATTTACCAGAGTCAATTAAAATCGGTAATCAGTCAATTAATTATATGAAGACATGTTAATATGTGCTAGCAGTAGTAGTTGAACAATGTTTAAAGGAGCAATATTTTAAAATCATTGATCTATGTGCTGAAAGACGTTCTCTGTCAGTCCGAATATTTTTCCATTTGCCAGGGGAGGAGGCAGATTTGACTCAATAAGAAGAGCTCTGATTCTTCTTTCTGGATGATGTAAGCCAGATGCACTTGGAAGTGCCTTTCTGTGTGTTTCCCCAAAGTTTCAGCTATTAGGATTCAGAGGTTACGGGTGTCCACAGGGACACGTTAGTCAAAGCTTTGCTAGGGTCGGGGAGAGGCAGAGAGAGGGAATAAACTCAGGATTCAGAGATCTGAGTGGACCCGTCAGGGATGGTTTGCCTCTGCCTAAACTTGCAACAATTAACAAGATAAACAGTTCCTGTTTTTCACAAGTCCTTTATTAGTTCCAACCCCCTGCTGCATGTCCAACCCGGAGATCCTAGGGCCTGAGCCGGGGTCAGCCACAGGCTGTTACGGGACTCTCAGCTGCAGAAACTTCCATGACACAGGCAGGTACGGGGGCTCAGGGGGAATTCAGGCCAGAAGCAGGTGTCTTTACTGTGTCAGTGTTCAGGAAGTCGTCCTTCCAAAGTTAACCAAACCAAATGGATTGATTTGTTACAAAAAATTTTCCATAAGGAGAAACTTTACCATGAAACAGCCCGTAGGAACATAGGCTTTCTGTAATTAGCATCCGGAGAAGAACATACAGATATTTCTTCCGTCAGCATTCCCTGCTCTGCACTCCCTGTTCTGCTGGCTGGACTCAGCCCCACACCGAACCCGCTGGAGCATGAAACTGGGGAGGTCAAGCATCTCACATGGACTCAATCACAGATGTCACCCTCCTGCTTCCAGCCCACAAGCCACTGAACCATGCAGGGCGAAGGTTAGCGCTGCAGTTCTTGGCACTTGCTCTGGGTTCCTGGGAGCCGTCTTCTCTCCCCATGATCCTCTGGCCTCCACATGTCGCCTCCCACCCACTAACCCCACCTCATCACATAACCATCCTTGTAAAACTAAGCAAACAGGAAAGATCATATTATTAGCAGTTTACATACAAACTCTGCTGTGTTGTAAAAGCTGGGTTCTTGTATTCCACCACCTAAGGTGAACCCGGTCGTGTGTATTTTATATAGTGCTATTGTTTAGTTGCTAAGTCGTGTCCAACTCTCTTGCGACCCCATGGACTGTAGCCCACCAGGCTCCTCTATCTGTGGGATTTCCCAGGCAAGAATCCTGGAGTGAGTTGCCATTCCCTTCTCCAGCGAATCTTCCTGACCTAGGGATCAAAGCTGGGTCTCCTGCACTGGCAGGCAGATTCTTTACTGCTGAGTCACCCAGGAAGCCTGTTTTGCGTAGTAGCATCTGGAAATGGAGTTTATGTTTCCAGAAGACCCCACAGCAATGACTATAGGTTAATGCAGCAGCTCTTTCCAGAAATTTTACTAGCCTGGAACTTCCTCTGCTCTTGCAAACTTCTTAGTTATTGCAGCCAGGCATAAAATAACCAGGACTAACCTACTTAACTGTCTAGCCAGGGCTCCTTGAAAGAGTTTGTGAGGCTTGACACAGATGTCATATGATGTCATGCGATGGCATGGAGAGGTTATGGGCTGGTGGCTCAGTGAGGATTCCTCTGCCACGAGGTGTGGGCTGGGTTATGATGGTGCTGAGCCTGGAGAGGGAGAGATAAGAGACACAGGGAAGGGTCAGATGGAAAAGATTTTGTTCCTGATGGGATTTAGGGATTCCAGTATTAGGAAGAATCATCTCTAACTCCAAGGGCTTGAGTCTGAGTTTTGGGAGAAGGCAGAGACCATTGACTGACATGGGGAAGAATTAAATGGAATCAGTCCTGGAGCGGTGAATACCTAAGGGAAAAATTCTTGGACCACATTGGTGTTATTACTAAACATGGATTCTGTGGTACTGGTTCATAGGATAATACTATCAAAAGAGATATTAATACTGATTAAGCACTGATTGGCCTAAGGCAGCTGTGCTGAGGGTAGAAGAGAGCAAACTGAGACGGGTCAGCTCCCTCCTCTCCCCAGAAGGCTGTTCGCCTGGACGGGTTACTTCTGTTGCTATGCATTTATAGCCTCTTGAGACAGAGCAAGATTGCTGGCAGCCACTCAGACAAGAGTCGCTTGCCAAGTGAGACAACCTGGAACATTTCCATTCCAGAAGAGTTTATCCTGAGTCATTCACTTGTTTCACAAACCCTGAGTATCCTGTAGGGCAGGCACTGGGCTTGGCCCTGAGTGTGTGTGTCTGTGCTCAGTTATGTCTGACTCTTTGCAACCCTGTGGACTAGGGCCCACCAGGCTCCTCTGTCCGTGGGATTCTCCAGGCAAGAATCCTGGAGTGGGTTGCCATTTACTTCTCCAGGGGATCTTCCCACCTCCCTGAGTCTCCAGCATTGGTGGGCAGGTTCTTTACCACTAGCGCCACCTGGGAAGCCCTTCCTTTACCTACATTGTTGCAACATGCCAGGGGCTGTTCACCTTGGAGACCTGCTGCGGATATGGATATGGGTACAGCCGTAGGGGCAGATTTACACCCTCTCCCCTGGATTTTCGAGGAGCCAGTGAGAGCATACCCAAGGCCGCCGGAACCTTGATGCAGAGTAAACCAGAGAGGCATTGTCCCACCACCGTGAGCATCCTCAGGTGTGTCTTAAGACGTTGGTCTTGATGGAAGGTGTGTTACTCTCCTAGGGCTCCAGAGCAAAGTTCCACAGATGGGGTGGCTTAAACAATAGCAGTGTATTTCTTCCCCGTGCTGGAGGCTGAAAGTCCAAGATCAAGGTGTCGGCATCACCGGCTTTTCCCTGGGCCTCTCTCCGTGTTCTGCAGATGGCTGTCCTCTCTCCACGTCCTCACACTATCTTGCACGTATCTGTGTATTCATCTCTTCTTGTGAGGATGCCAGTCATATTGAAGTCCGGCTCATCCTATGACCTCATTTTACCTCACACTCCTGGGGGAGGAAATGGCAACCCACTCCAGGATTCTTGCTTGGAGAATCCCACGGGCAGAGGAGCCTGGTGGGCTACAGGCCATGGGGTCACAAAGAGTAGGACAGGATGGAGTGACCAAACAAGTCCTTTGTGCTGAACTCACTACAGGAAGTGAAAGTCCCTCAGTCGTGTCTGACTCTCTGCATATGGACTAAACATATACAGTCCAAGGCATCCTCAGGCCAGAATACTGGGGTGGATAGCCTTTCCCTCCTCCAGGGCATCTTCCCAACCCAGGGATTGAACCCTGTTCTCCTGCATTGCAGGAAGATTCTTTACCAGCTGAGCCACAAGGGAAGCCTGAAAAGTTTTCTCATTTTTTTTCCAAGCTACAGCTCTTTGTAAAATTCTTATTTATCTCTACAATTCTTTCCTATGACTACTCAGAATTCCCATCCCACCTGGGGGGCATGGAATTCAAATCCATGGCCCTGTGACTCAGATATTATTGGCACGAAGTCATCTTATCTAAATTATACATGATTACTCCAGTCCTAAAGAAAATGCATCTGGTCGTGAATATACATATGGTCGTAGAAGGAGAGCACACACTGCTTTGGAGGAGAGTGGGAACTATTTTGAGTAGAAGTCTCATGAGCTTATTAGGTCTTTTTTGGTTGTTTTCAAATTCTACTTTTCATGCCTGAATTGCTGACAAAACCCAATCTCTTCCAGAAGAGTTGGCAACAGTATCTAAAAGTCCATAAAAGTCAGACAATAGGTCGTTAACGTTTAAGCCAAGTGTTGAAAAGTTAAAAGAGCCGTGGTAGGCTAAGAAGTTACTTTAGGCCCTTGCTAAGCCAGTACGGTTGCTTCATAAGACCTGGTTTGATGTTAATATTATTTTTACAAAAGTATTTTGTAACTTGATTGTTTGAAAGGGGGAAGAAGTCATTTTCTTGTAAATATGAGAAAGTCTTAGTGGAAGACTTTAGACTGCTAAGTGCGGGCTGAGATTTTTCCTTCTTGTTGTTTGGTTGCTTAAGTTGTGTTGGACTCTTGCAACTTCACGGACTGTGGCTGGCCAGGCTCCTCTGTCCATGGGATTCTCTAGGCAGAAATACTAGAGTGGGTTGCCATTTCTTCCTCCAGGGGGTCTTCCCCACCTAAGGATGGAACCCAGGTCTCCTGCATTGACAGGTGGATTTTTTTTTTTTTTTTTTTTTTTACCACTGCACCACCTGGGAAGGCCCGGGCTGAATTTTAAAAGAGAAAGTGGCTCACGGTCTGGAAAACCAGGGGAGGCCACATGGGTGGGGATTTGGAGTGAAAAACTCATCACCAGTGCGATTGGTTTCCTAAATACTGCCTATATTGTTATTTGATGAATTCATTCATTGTAGTGGTAAAGGAAATGGCAACCCACTCTAGTACTCTCGTTTGGGAAGTCCCATGGACAGAGAGGAGCCTGGCAGGCTACAGTCCACGGGGTCACTAGAGTCAGACACGACTGAGCCGCTAAACAACAAAAACAACAATTCATTGTTTACTTGTGAAATCTTAGGGAAAGAGTAGTTATTATTATTGTTAATATGTATTAGTAATAAGCACAAGAACTATATTAAGGATGAAGACAACAGTTATCAATGTCCAACTGCTTGAGAGACTCCTTTTTATGAATCTTAAATAATACTGTCTGTTAGAGGAAAACCAGTTAGTGCAGCGCTGCCATTAATGCAAAATGCTTGAACTTCTGACATTTTTAATCTCCAAAAAGAAAGAAAGAAAAGCAATAAGGGCAAATATTTTTGATATCTTGCTTAAAAATTAATATCTTCTGACCTTGGCTTATTAGAATAGCAACAACAAAGACCAGTAGGATAGCTCTTTTGTTTCCACCCAGTACTGTAATTTGCTTGGCCGTGAAAATTTCAAGAGGCCAAACTGAAAGGCTGAAGAAAGCTTGTGCTCCAAAAATAGCATGGAATCTTTCTGGAGGCCCAAGGGAACAGGCAGAGAAGCCTTCTCTCTGTCTGAGGCAACCTGCTGCTCTGCCTTTGCGGTTCAAAGATGGCTACGTTGCGGGAGGTGGGATGGATCCTAATTCTTTCCTCCAGAGAAAGACTATTTCTTGGCTCCTGAGCAGAGGTGGGTTTACCACGAAGTCCATGAAGCTTGAGCTCTGGCCCCCCCACCCCACGCCCACTGTGCAAAGGCCCTCCTTTCTGCAAAGGACCTAGACAATATGTTCATAAGTAATAAGCCTTTGACAATCTATGGAAGGAATCTTTTCATATGCATTTTCTTAAAGAGGTTCCCCAGATTGTCTGAGCTTCAGGGTCCACAAAACCTGGGTTTCTGCCCTTGCCTCTAGGATGACATTGTTGAGAAGCATTTTGGGAGATTCAGCAAAATTGTGCTTTTCTACCCCCAAGTGGCTCTGGCCCCTGACACAGGGATCAGGCTCCTTCATGGACCGGAAGCTTGCAGGCCAAGCAAGATAGTCAGTCCTCCATGGGTAAACGGGGGTGCTTTCCACCTAGAGGGCCGTGATGCACAGACCACTGCTCTGTGAAGAGCACCGATGGAGGCCAGCCAGGTGGGAGAAATCTCCAGCACTAAATTATCGGAAGCCAAGCCAAGTGTGTGCTTTTAATGTGAGAAAAGTCCCCGTGGGGAAACTTCTTTGAAATCCCAGGCTAGGGGTGGGTTTTCTGTCCATGTGTACCTGACCGATTGGTTTCGTAAGAGCTGGTACATGCTGTTGACAGTAGCTGCTTCTGTTTCATGAGTTGCTTGCTAGTATCCATCTTTTATCTTCTCTGCATCTAGGATCAGGGCTCAGCAGAGCGGCTGGGAAACAGAAGGTCTTGAAACTATTTGCTAAACACTTTTCTCTTTCTCATTCTCCCTCTCTCTCTTACTCCTCCTCTCTCTCTTCTCCTCAGGTGCTTTATAAGAAAGGATGCTGATGTACCCCAGGATCTCTCAGGTGAGGCTATTACTGTGTATAATCTTTGTACACAGACCCTTGTAGAGTGTAGGCAGCACCAGCCTTTTGAGTGGCTCTTCTAAGTGACAACTACCACCGTGTGATTTTTAGGGAAATCAGGCAAGAAGGATTCCTGCCTTCACCTGCCCCATCCACACTGATTGCCTCCTCATCAGAGCTGTCTCCCTTTAAGTATGAGAGTTTTCCAGTACATGTGTATGTGTGTGTGAGCGCGTGCTTAGTCATGTCTGACTCTGTGCGACCCCATGGATTATAGCCCGCCAGGCTCCTCTGTCCGTGGGACTCTCCAGGCAAGAATACTGGAGTGGGCTGCCATGCCCTCCTCCAAGGGATCTTCCCTACCTAGGGATCGAACCCACATCTCTTGCATTGGCAGCTGATTCTTTACTACTAGCGCCACCTGGCAAGCCCAGTATGAGTCTACTTTTCAAATGGAAATCTTCTACCTTAGTTATCAGTGAGTGGAGTGCTTTAGTGGGATATTTAGAGGAAAGGGACACACTGGACACCATGAAGATTAGGAACTAAATGGGAGGCAGGCAGCAGCAAAGACAAATGCTTGCTCTGTGAATGTCCAGGCTGGGTCCTGAGTGGCTTCTCAGCTTTGGGGGGCGGGATGGCAGGCTCATATCCCAAAAGCTTCCAGCCCTGGCCAAAAAAAATCTTTCAGTCCTGCATGCCTGAGGCCTGGGGGTGGGAAAGCCCGCAGAGGTCAGCCTAAGATCAGGCCTGAGGGGTGGGAAAAGCCCGCAGAGGTCAGCCCATGGGCCCACGTGCCCCATGTTGGCTTTTCTGGTGGACGCACTGCAGGCCATTGTTTTATTTCAAGGTGTTTGAATGGAGGAGGAAGAAAGTGGTTTGTTTGTTTCCTTTTTTTTTTCTTTCGTGTTCTGGGGCACTGAAGGATAGCAGTGGGGCTTGTCTGGACAAAGATCAGCCTTTTCTCCATCCCAACACTCAAGAGTCCACCGCAGGGAGGGGCTCGCTTCTGAAACATCTTTTCTTTGAGAGAAAAAGTCGGAGAGCGCTGTTGGCCCCTGCTGGCCCTGGCTGGTGGCCCTGAGCCTGGAGAGCTGAATGCATGGACTGTCAGGGAGGAGCAGAGCGGGGAGCCTCTGCAGACCTGTATCTGCTTTGCCAGGAGGGCAGGGCCGGTGGATGCTGACCTGGCTGTCCCTGCCTGATGCTGCCCCAGAACCCTGGACCTGAGCGGGGCACAGGAGGGACAGACAGGCCACTGCGTGCTCCAGCCTCCGTGAGAGCCTGTCCGGACCCACGGGCTTTGACCTGTGTGTGCAACGTGTAGTTTTGAACCTGCCTACCTTTGGCCATTAAGGCCGTTCTCACATCCCTCAGACTTTGTGCCAAACGTGGTTATGGACGTTGAGACTGCGAATATTTTTAGTGAAGGCCTGACTCTGTGGTTTCATTAGAAAGGAGGTGGAAAAGAGGAGAATTTTCCTTTGAGTTTCGATAGGGGTGGCTGATCTCTATAGGGAGGCACCATGGATGGTCCAGACAGCTGGTGAGCACGGTGTATGGCGATTACCCATTTGACCGCGTACGTGTGTGCTTAGCTGCTCAGTCATGTCTGACTCTTTGTGACCCCGTGGACTATAGCCCGCCAGGCTCCTCTGTCCATGGGGTTCTCCAGGTAAGAATACTGGAGTGGGTTGCTATTTCCTTCCTGACCCAGGGGTCAAACCCAAGACTCCTGCATCACAGGCAGATTCTTTACCGTCTGAGCCAATAATGTTGTCATAAGGCTGCCTCACTTTTTCCTACCTTCACTGGTTTTTTTCCTTTCCAGTTATATCTATGAATTTCCAGCTGTCTGCTGGGCACTTTGCGAGGCAGCAGGGGAAGCCCTGCAGTTGCCCTCAGAGACCTCACTGTCAGGGGTGTTTTCTCCATCACATCTGGCATCTTGTGTGTCCTGATCCCCCTTTCTTTTAATATGAATTCTAAGAAGACCACAGAAAAAGGAACTGCTTTTCCCATGTGGCTGATAAACTGGTTATAAAGAGGGATGCAAAAGAACAGCCCCCAAAATAATCTGAGCAAGGACAGCACGGTTAGGATGAGCATAGTTTTCCATGGGGATTACTTTGAAGGATGCCATTTATTTGGAGATGGCAGTTCTGGTGTGTCACTGAGCAAACAAGAGCTGAACTTCCTTACCTAAACAGTCACACAGTTAAACCCCACTATCTTTGGGCCCTGGGAGATTCTTTGGTTGGGCTAGAAAGTTCTTTGGGGTGCTAATGTTCCACTCTGATCATTAACTGATGCTAAGAAATCTCCTGTAATCATATTTTTATGTCAGAATTGGGTTTACGCAATTTATCTCACTGGTGTCTTCAATGTATCCTTCTTTCCTTGATAAGTGATGGATTGAGAACTGAAATTATCTATTTCTTCCTAGAGGTCCAGGTGGTTTAGGGAAATGTGGGTGCTGTTGTGTCTGTGTGTGTTTGCATTTAGCAAAATGGGCTTGTACTGCGTTCATCCCTTTATAACACATTGTTACTATTATATTATTACTTTGCGATGAATGCAGAGCCCGATGTCCTGTGAACTCTCCTTGTCATTCTTTCTTCTATGTCATATGCAGTCAGGTGTGTGATCTGGGGAAAGGATGGCCACCTTTGCTCAAAGGGGGTATTAAGAGCAGCTCTTTCCGAGTCTGGGCTGCCCTGGGCAGTCACCCTGGGCAGGCATGCACTGGAGGCATCATCTTGGTGCTGAACTCCTTGGCTGCCTGGACAACAGGTGCCCATTGTCCCTTGTCAAGGCTGTTTGCTCCCAGCAGATCAATTACTTCATTCCTTCTCTCCCCACCTCTTTAGTTTATTGGAGTCATGCTTTCTAAATTCTTCTTTCTAAGTTTACAGACCTCAAGTCACCTTTCTATTCTCCAGGAAAATCTTAAGGCTCTCATTGCTTGTGTCTCTTTAATGCTCAGTTATGAACTTAGCAACTGTGTCGAGCACATGACAAGCCCTCCCTTCTCCTCCCTGGGACCCTCTCCACCCACTGCCCTGCCTCTCTCCATCTTTTCCTCTTGGGGGCCTCCGGGTACTGTAGTTTCAGTCCTTGTATCCTGAAGGAGTGTTCCCCTGGAGCTGCTCAGCGAGCCTAGGCTGGGCACTAATCCCAGGCTGGTGGCTGTCAGGATTCAGAACCCCTGGGCAGTGCACAGGGGATGGTCCTTGTATGTCCCAATAATTTAAGATTCACAAGTATGAGAGGTTAGGTTCAAAATCACACCTGCAAAGCATGATAGGCTCAGGGGCGTGGGAGAGAGGAGACCCTTGGAGAAACATGGGGAGCTGTCTGGGGTGCTGGAGAATCCCCTTCTCTACACTGCGGGGTTCCCAGCTCCTTCTGCCATGGGCCCGGGGTCATGGAGACCTTGAGCACCATGGCAGAGAGAGCTGAGAAGCAGCCAGCAGCAAGATGTGGCTAGGAGATCTATGGAAGAGGCCTGATCAGCTAAGTGCCTTAGATGCTGAAACATGAGCTGGAGTTTCCAGAAAAATCTGGACCTTGCTGCTGCCACATTTCGCTTGGAAAAGTACAAAGGGCTCAGCTCACCACTTAAGCCAACAAAGGATAATCTGAGTTATAACCCAGCACCAGCTCTGATCATCTGATGTCCCTAAGACTTCCCCATGGCAACCTTGTGAGCTGCTCCACCTGGCTAGGTCTCAGCTTTCCCATCTGTGGAATGGGGCTTGGAGTAAATATTCTCCAAGTCCTTCTACTCTACAGTTCTCTTCCCCCCTACTCCTCCCCCAACCCCTCCTCCTCATCCCAGCCTCATTCTTCACACAGCTGTCTTAGATGCCCTCAGCTGACCGTCTGAAATTCTTCTCTGGGATCTCGGTCAACAGGAGAGTTGCCAAAAGCTTGGAGGTCTGCCACCCCCACAAAGAGTGAGAATGTGTGTTGTTTGGAAAGAAACAGAAGAGGGTCATTAAAGCTAATTATGGAAATGACGAGTTAGTGAGATATCCTAAGAGGAGAAAAATCCGGGTCTCATTGCCTGGTGGTGATGAAATCATTCTGGGTTGGAAGCCTAGCTCCCCTAGAGAAGTTGTGGGAGGAGGGAGAGTTAGGGCCAGAGGGTAGGCAAGAGTTGGTCATCTTAAACCACAGTTGTATCCCCAAGCGTCTGAAGAACTGGAGACCAGGGTAGAATAATATTTATAAAGCTAGCTGGGCAAAGCCCGTGATAGCAGCCTCATCCC
This sequence comes from Budorcas taxicolor, assembly GCF_023091745.1. Taxonomy (NCBI): domain Eukaryota; kingdom Metazoa; phylum Chordata; class Mammalia; order Artiodactyla; family Bovidae; genus Budorcas; species Budorcas taxicolor. The sequence continues at coordinate 15,911,883 of NC_068920.1, forward strand.
TCCTAAACTGGTCTATTTCTAGAAATCCTTTCTCCTCAAATGTAAGGAAAGAGAGCTGGTTTTCATTTGTCATCACTGAATTAAAAACACAGTGACCACGACTTGCTGGAGCCCACTGGCTGTCAGTTCGCTGAGATCTGGTGGCCGCAGAGGATCCACAGAGTTCAGCAATCACCTTGCCTTACTGAGGGGACTTTGCTTGAATTCAGAGGAGATACAGACAGTCACAGGAACACAGATGGAGTGGCCCTGCCGGGCCCCAGCACACATTTCCTCACAGCAGGTCCTGTAACTTCTCTGGGAAAACCTGAGACCTTGAGAAAGCCCAGTTTAAAAACCACCTGTGTAGTTGAACCTTCTTATTCACTCAAAAGGCTTTTATTGAGCACCAAGAAGAACTGATGCTTTTGAACCGTGGTGTTGGAGAAGACTCTTGAGAGTCCCTTGGACTGCAAGGAGATCCAATCAGTCCATCCTAAAGGAAATCTATCAGTCCTGAATATTCACTGGAAGGACTGATGGTGAAGCTAAAGCTCCAAAACTTTGGCTACCTGGTATGAAGAGCAGACTCACTGGAAAAGAGGGAAAGATTGAGGGCAAGAGCAGAAGGGGATGACAGAGGATGAGATGGTTGGATGGCATCACTGACTCAGTGGACATGAGTTTGAGCTCTGGGAGATAGTGGAGGACAGGGAAGCCTGGTGTGCTGCAGTCCATGGGGGTCACAAAGAGTCAGACACGACACAGCGACTGAACAACAACAATGTGCTGGGTTTGAGGCTTAAAAGAAGAAGTGAATATGGGAGGTCAGCCATCCTTCTTGACTTAACTGTGCTTCCCTATTTGGAGGTTGCTGGGGACGGTGGGGGCCCGCGTGGGTGAAGTGGGGACACGTGGTTTTCACCACCCACCTTCCTTGGTGAGTCTGCCTTCCGGAGTACGAGAAATCTGAGCCCTCCCTCATGTTCATTCTCACAGAAGCCCCACTCCCTTGTCCCCACTGCCGACCCACTCCTAATCGTGGGACAGCCTGCCTGGGTGTCTTCTCATCTGTCCATAACTGCACCGCCTTGTTGGAAACTCTGAGCAGTCACTTAGCATTCAAGGCGAGGGAGCGCCTGGTGCGTGACCACAGATCTGCTACGAAAAGTGCTCTCACACTCAGCACTTCTGCGTTCTCAGCACTAAGCTGCTTCTGAGAGCCCAGGAGACAGACTGTTTATTCTTAAAACCAATTTCATAGGTGAGTCAGACTGCTAGCTCCATCCTCATAATGTGCCGCATGGAAGATTGTTTGCAAGAAGGATGCTGGTGTCCCCCACACCCCGACCTGGCGAGAGTTCTGGTCCTGCGCGGGGCCAGAGTGAAAGAGCTAGGAGCTTCTGCCACTCTGCAGTAGGGCTTGGCAGCTGTTCCCAGCAGAGCCAGGAGCTCACTGTGGTCCTGGGGCCGCCGAGGGGCCAGGTGACCCCAGGAGAGAGGAACCTAGGAGACTAGGAGCACACGGTGGTCCGGCTCGTTCCTGGCCTGCATCTCTCTTCTCACTTCCTGGGTCTAGGCTCCCTTCATCAGCTCTTACAAGGAGGACAACAGTAGCCTCCTCCTGTCCTTCCGTCTCACTCTGGCCAAAGTTACTCAGCAGAGCCGACATTCTCAACAAAGCCCTAAATTAGCAGTGATAGTTGTCAGCAGTGGAAGAGAGAGATGGAGAGAGGGCAGGGTTGGGGACAGACAGAAAGAAAGGGAAAGAGGATCCCTTGATGCTGCCAGACTGCTTGTACTATGAAGCTAAGATCTCTGAGCATGGTGGTCAGTGACACCCACGCACAGAATGAACACTCAGCACAAATGTTTCTTTAAGCAGAGTTAGTCATTCCTTTATCTATGTTTCTACATGTGATGTACACCCTCCTTCATACCAAACATTTATATATTTTTAAAAAAATTTTGATTTATCTTTGGCTGTGCTGAGTCTTCATTGCTGTTCACGGGCTTTTTCTCTGCTTGTGGTACACAGGCTTCTCGTTGCAATGGCTTCTTATCCTGCGGAACATGGACTGTAGCCTGCTCGGGCTTCAGTACTTTTGGCTCCTCGGCTGCAGAGCACAGTCTTAGTAGTTGTGGTACACGGCTTAGTTGCTCTGGGGCATGTAGGATCTTTCCGGACCAGGGATCGAACCCATGTCTCCTGCATCGGCAGGCAGATACTTTAGCACTGAACCACCAGGGAAGCCCCAAACATTTTTATTCTAATTATCTATTTCTGTGACCATCTTGGCTTCCTTGGTGAACCAGATGGTAAAGAATCTGCCTGCAGTTCAGGAGACCCAAGTTTGATCCCTGGGTTGGGAAGATCCCCTGGAGAAGGAAATGGTTACCCACTTAAGTATTTTTGCCTGGAGAATCCCATGGACAGAGAAGCCCGGTGGGCTTCAGTCCATGGGGTTGCGAAGAGTTGGACATGGCTTAGTGACTGAAGAGCAACAAGACGTACGTGTGTGTGTGTGTGTGTGTATGTGTGCACATGCACGTGTGCATATGCGCATGGGCGGGTGCACGCATGCAGTGTGCCTTCACTGCCTGGGAATGCCTTTTCTTTGAGATATCGTTGCCTGCTTTCTTGTAGGGCCCTTTCTCTATTCTGGTGGGGGAAGCTTCCTTTTTTTCCTCTTTGCTTGGCCTTGTTTTTCCCCATATAGACATTTTCCCTAGCCCTTTATAAACGGGATCACTGGCAGTGAATGTTTTCCTGACCTCTCTGAACCCATGGTTGGTAGAAAGGATTCTAAGTCCTAACAGCAAATATTTTTAAAGAAATAGGAACTCTTGGACATAATAAGGCTTCTTTTTACCCACTCTCCTTGCACACAACTGTGTATTTAATAGAAAGAAATGAAAAGCTATATTTTGGCTCACAGAGAACAATAGACAAAATGAGGATAGTGCTGGTCATGTATGTGTTTTTTCCCCCCATCCCCAGACTGTTTCTCATTAGAAGAGAGGTATGTGGAGGAGTGGAGGTTGAAGACTGAATTGTGAGCCCAAAATCTTCCTATGTGACTAGAACTGTTAGAGGACAGGGCTAAGATGGGCAGTTTCCTTTGGTCAGTGCCTGAAACTGACATCCTGGATCTCAATTTACTGCTTGTTCCTAGAAAAACAGCCTGTGGGTTTGAATAAGAGCCCATAGGAGCAACGGAGTGACAGATACAGCATCCAGGGAATTAGGGGAGAGAAGAGGCCAAAAGACTTCCAGGAAACAGGCCAAGCTTCTGCAGCAAACTGCTTTATAGCTCACCCCTCGGCCTTTATTAGACTCATGAGTAGTTACAGTGATCCGGGACCTTTTCGTGGAGTTGTACCTTCCTAAAGGCAGAGACGGTTCAGAGCTGTGCAGGGAAGTCAGGAGCTGGAAGAACAGAGCAACGCAAGTTGTAGCTCTGATAATCAGCTCCCAGCCCGGCTCAGGAGGAGTCATCAGACAACGGGTAACTCTGTCTCCCCCACTTGGCCATACCCTTTCCTCCAGAACTGAGGTGCCGGGTGCAGCCCTGACTCAAGGAACAAGTGATTGGGTGGCTGCACATTGAAGGTAGAAAGCATGTTAATGTGAAGGCAACAGTACACGTTGAAGGGCTGAAGTAGATAGTTCTTCACCAAGCTTTTCTACACATGCAAGTATTCTACTCATACTATGATTTTACAGAGTTTAAGGCGTTTATAAAAATTTTAAAATAAATATATGTTAAATCCTTAAGACTGTAGAATAATTATAAAGTGGCATGAATATAACAGAGGAGTTGGATTATCTCTTCCCCAGTTGCATAGTAGTGTTTTGTGATTGTTGTAAGGCTGAAAAATACTGGTGGAGTCTGCTTCTCAATCTCTGCGTGTAGCCACTCAGCCGTGTCTGACTCTTTGGGACCCCATGGACTGTAGCCCACCAGGTTCCTCTGTCCATGGGATTTCCCCCAGCAAGAATCTTGGAGTGAGTTGCCATTTTCTCTTCCATTCCCAGTCTGTTCAAGGGGTTAATAATAGGTCCTACTTTGTAAGATTCCATGAGTGATAGCTCACTGGTACGAATCAGAGAACTCTGTAAGGGCTTGTGTTTGCTATGACCAGAACTTTAGTAGTAACAGTAAAGGTGTTGGTGCTTTCCTGGTGGCTCAGTGGTAAAGAATCCACCCACCAATGCAGGAGACAGGGAGATGCAGGTTGGATCAGGAAATGGCAACCCACTCCAGTACTCTTGCCTGGGAAATCCCATGGACAGAGAAGCCTACAGCCCAGGAGGTCGCAAAGAGTCAGGACTGAGTAACTGAGCACGCATGTCAAAGGTAGCTGCAACAGAAGGGGGAAGTTTGTCTTACCAGTGAAAAAAACAAGGAACGAAAGAGCTGGGGTCCTTCTCACATTTGTCCATTTATGAAAATGTGTGTTTGTATTCATTTCAAGCGGCACTGAGATGGATTCAACTGAGGTGGCTGTTGCTGGTCCTGCCTGGTGAGAGGACTTGACTTCAGTGGTTTTTGACTTTCGGAATCTAAACGTGAATGAACCCCGCTGTCCCGGAGGCTCATCAAGTCTTTACCCCTCGAGGCTCTTTCCAATTACTCAGTGAAAGAGTACAGCAGGAGAAAATGGACATGCACGCTGTTAGTGCAGGGAGACTGATGCCATCTGAAACTCCATTTGTAGGTTTGTAATATTCTCCTAAAAATCCCTGTGCCCAGAGTCAAATTATGGTTTCCTTTGCTATGATCTATCTTGAGAGAATAGTAGAAGGTTGTGGCTGGATGAAACCTTTTAAATCAAACCAATCCCCCATTTACAAATGAGGAAACCAAGGCCTGGAGAGGTTAAGCCTGAGGTCACCGAGCTAATTAGTGGGCCTTGAGAGAAAATGAAGCTTTGCTTTTTCTTTTTAAGAGGGTCCTGGTGGCTCCACTCTGAGTGCATGTTATAACTGCCTTTGTGTAGTGATACCAAAACTTTTTAGTTGAAAAGGGTATTCTTTGAAATATGAAGCCAATTCTCTCCCTGCCAAGATACTTAACAACAGCAATGAGCTAGGACATCTGTCTGTCATGGGGAATTTGGGAGGCAAATATTTTTACAGAACCTAAGTGTTCAAACAAACATGAGCAGCAAATATGGTCTCAATTCCAGCTGAGCCATTAAAACCTGGACAGGGGAGCAACAGAGAATGCAGATAGAAGGTGGATAGGAAATACAGAGCCTAGGCTTCTTGTATGAATTACATGAAAAAATGAAATTAATGCAGGCTTGAATTTTCTTTAAATGATATGACTGCATTAAAAGACTCATCATTGGTTTCTAGGAAAGCATTTGAATTTATAAGTTTCTCCTTTGGAGTGTAAGTCTCTGGTTAAAACTTGGCAAGGCTGGCTGTATGCTTAGAGGATTGGGCAACCTGAGCCAGGGAGAGTCTTGTTTCTGCCCTGCAGGACTGGGGTGGCTTGGAATTGTCAGGGCTGTGAGTTGGGCGTAGAGCCTCTCCAATAGAGTCAAGCCAGGACTTGATTAGGCAAGCAGGACCAGCGCAGAGAGAGGTCATGGACGGGGAAAGTGCAGTATGAGAGGACCAAGAGCAAGGGCCAGACTACTGGACTGAAGTAACTCAAAGCCATTGGGTGAGGTGGGAGCTGTCACGGAGGGAGGCTTCCAGGCCTAGATTTGCTCCTGGTAGGGGAAGGCCATGTGGGAGCAGGTAAATGGGGGGTCTTGACTTTGAACTTTCAAGTTCTTTTTTAAAAGAAAATTTATATTTACTTACCTATTTGTATTGTGATTAAAGTTGCATAATGTCAAACATGTTGTTTTAACCACCCTTCACTACACAGTTGAGTGGCCCTAAGTACATTCACATTGTTAGTGAACTCTCACCATCATCCATCTCCTGATTTTTTCACCTTCCTAAACTGAAACTCAAGGATACTTGTTCCTTGGAAGAAGAGCTATGATCAACCTAGACAGCATATTAAAAGGCAGAGACACTAGTTTGTCAGCAAAGGTGTGTATAGTCAAAGCTATGGTTTTTGCAGTAGTCATGTATGGATGTGAGAGTTGGACTATAAAGAAAGCTGAGGGTGGAAGAATTGATACCTTTGAACTGTGGTGTTGGAGAAGACTCTTGAGCACCCCTTGGGCTGCAAGGAGATCCAAGAAGTCCATCCTAAAGGAAGTCAGTCCTGAATATTCATTGGAAGGCCTGATGCTGAAGCTGAATCTCCAATCCTTTGGCCACCTGATGTGAAGAACTGACTCATTGAAAAAGACTCTGATGCTGGGAAAGATTGAAGGTGAGAGGAGAAGGGGACAACAGAGGATAAGATGGTTGGATGGCATCACCAACTCGATGGCATGAGTTTGAGCAAGCTCCAGGAGTTGGTGATGGACAGGGAGGCCTGGCGTGCTGCAGTCCATGGGGTCGCAAAGAATCTCAGACACGACTGAGCGACTGAACTGAACTGAATACTGAAACTTGGGCTTCCCAGGTGGCTCAGTGGTGAAGAACCTGCCTGCCAATGCAGGAGATGCAGGTTCCATCCCTGGGTTGGGAAGGTCCCCGAGGGAAGGAAATGGCAACCCGATCCAGTACTTGTGCTGGGAAATCCTGGGGACAGAGGCGCCTCATGGGCTATAGTCCATCAGTTTGCAAAGAGTCAGGCTCGACTTGGAGACTAAACAACAGCATACTGAAACTCTGTTCCCACTAAGCACTGCACCTCCATCCCCCACCTCTGGCCCCTGGCGTCTACCGGTGCACTTTCTGACTCTAAGAATTCGACTATTCTAGATTTCTCACATGCGTGTGTGCTAAGCTGCTTCACTCGTGTGCCACCCTTTGCGACCCCATGGACCATAGCCCGCCAGGCCCCTCTGTCCTTGGGATTCTCTAGGCAAGATTACCGGAGTGGGTTGGTTGCCATGCCTACCTCTGGGGGATCTTCCCAACCCAGCAATCAAACCTGCATCTCTTATGTCTCCTGCATTGCCAAGCAGTTTCTTTACCACTAGCACCACTCGGGAAGCCCAGATATCTTGTATAAGTGAAACCAAACAGTATTTGTTTTCAAGTGCTTTTGAGGTAAAGGGTGGAGCGAAGAGGTGTGTTCCTTGATGCTCCTCCTACACTTACCCATGAGTTCAAGGAGGGCCAGGAGTGCTAGGTGATGCCAGGACAAGTGGAAATGGAAGCCCCTGGGATAACTAACGTTATCCGAATTGGAGGGAAGCCTGGTGTGCTGCAGTCCATGGGGGTCGCAAAGAGTGGGACACAACTTAGCGACTAAACACCAGCAACAGCCAGAAATATTGACACAGTCCCGATTCTCCCCTTCTTGTTAGGGAAAAGCTATGCTCTTACAGAAAAATGGGTGCAATTCTTCACTGTCTCTTTTGAAATACTCCTGCCTAGATATAGGAGGATCTTCTCTCCCTAAAGCAAATGACACTCTTAACACACCCTCCTAACCCCCATCCCTGCTGACCAGGAATATGTGATTGCCTACAGGACTGACTTGAGGAACCTCCTGAAAAACTAGCTTCCTCAGGCTAAGGCGACAGTTACTGGAATTTCAACATTAGAGACCCTTTCTTTAGCGTTGACTGTAACGCTGACAGTGCAGCTTGCCTTTAGAATGTGAAATACTGCTTGGGTAAATGAAGGAGGAAACAGACAGAACAGGCTCCATCTTAAAAGCAGGACTCCATCGTGGGCTGGACTGTGGACTGTGAGCTCTATGCGCAGTATCTATGGAAATGACATACCAACTGGAAAACCAGGCCCCTGGAAGGAAGAGCCCAGGGCTCGTCCCTAGACTCTCTTTACCCTAATTATCTGTGTAACTGAACAGAATCATACATTCCATTATGCTTCTTGGGGTATGACCACAGGCCTATTGATAATTGTCCGCTGTCAACTGCCTAGGCTTAAGGCATATGAATCATGGGTTAACTTTGATTGTATCTTTCTTTTCCTTTGTTCAGACTAGTTTCAGGGAATTTGGGGAGGTGGGTTTGGGCATGTATACTTAGGGTATGTAAGGTTTTCACAAAAACTGGTCGGGGTCCTTTACTAAGAGGAGACTCTGCCTTGCACCTACAATTGTAATAAACTGCACTCCACTATCTACGTTGTCCTTCTGAGTAAGTTTGTTTCCCAGAACACGTGGCTTCAATGTGAATTAACTCAGTAGTTCAGGGTCCTGTGTCAGCTCTGAGTGAGGACGGGTGGGGAAGGAAAGCTGAGAGGTAAAAGCATGGGCCATGTGTTGAAAGGGAAGAAGAAACCCAAGGTGAGCTCTGCTTATTGCAGAAAGCTTCCCAGGTGGCTCAGTGGTAAAGAATCCTGCCAACTGCAGAAGGTATAGGTTCCATCCCCTGGTGGGCAAGATCCCCTGGAGAAGGGAATGGCAACCCACTCCAGTATTCTTGCCTGGGAAATCCCATGGACAGAGGAACCTGGTGGGCTACAGCCCATGGGGTCACAAAGAGTCAGGCACAACTGAGTGGCTAAGCAACAACAACATTGCAGAGGGCCATCCTGGAAAACACTGTTGCTTGTCTGCTTCTGATAAAACACAGAAGATGTGAGCAGACTTGGTGCCAGGTATTAATAATGTCCTACGTGTCCAGGGAAAGGCAGAGAAGACTAAAGCCTCTCCTTGCTGTGGGTTGTACTTTCCTTAACAGAATCGCGATGCATTTACACAGTGATGTGCACTTCTGGTGTGCGTCCATAACTGATATTTCATTTCCTCTTCAGAGTACTGTGATGGAGTAGGAGGAAGCACTGTGAGAGCAGGCTATAGGGAAGATGAAACCTGGGGGCTCAGGGAGGTAAACTGGTTTCCTTGATGTCATAATGTTAGAGGTGATCTATTGAAAAGCCTCAGTGGATTCCTGGAAAATTAGAGGAAGAAGCTGGTGATGATGGTGGTGAGTCGGGGTAGGGCTAGGGTTTGTAAACACTCTGGAAAGGAACTGAAAGTTTAATTCTTGCAGAACTTCCCCAGGGTCTGGTGGTTAAGGATCTGCTTGCCAGTGCAGGGGACGTGAGTTGGATCCCTGGTCCGTGGTCGTAGTAGTGTTAGTCGCTCAGTCGTGTCCGACTCTTTGCGACCCCATGGCCTGTGGCCCACAAGGTTCCTCTGTCCATGGGGTTCTCCAGAATTCTTCAAGAATTCTGGAATGGATTGCCACTTCCTTGGTCGGAGAGCCCTGAAATGCCAGGGGGGCAACTAAGCCCGTATGCCACAACTACTGAGCCCAAGTGTTTCAAGCCCATGCTCCATGGCAAGGGAAGCCCCTGTTTGCCACAATTGAGAAAACCCTGTGCAGCAGCAAAGACCTAGCACAGCCAAAGATAGATACATCATTTTTAAAGTTTTTCTTAAAAAATATTTTTTGCACTTGCATATGTGAACTTTTATTGAATTTTACTACATTCTCAAAGTAGTCCTTGAACCACAAAACTAAGACCTTTAGGCTTTTCAATGTGTCACTGGAGTGGTATGGAAAAAAAAAAAATCACCAAACTCAACCCTTTCCGGAAGAGATTAGGGGTCCATAAGTGAAGTAGGGAGTCCAGGCTAGGAGTGGTGGTCCCTCTGCTTCCAACATTGCTTAAATGACCCTTCCTTGGGCAGCAGACAGCGTGGCTAGGAAGACATCCGTCTTCATTACTTACTCAGAAGACCATCCAAAAGCACACAGGTACCGATCCTAGAGCATTTGTTCATATGTAACAGAGGTTCAATCTATAAAATGTTAATTTATAGGCTTGTTATGATGCCTATAAGTTTCTTTGAAATGGTGATGGGTTTAGTCACAGTGTTGTGTCCGACTCTCTGTGACCTCATGGACTGTAGCCCGCCAGGCTCCTCTGTCCATGGGATTTTCCAGGCATGACTACTGGAGTGGGTTGACATTTCCTCCTCCAAGGGACCTTCCCGACCCAGAGATTGAATTCCAATCTCCTGTATTTGGCAGGCGGATTCTTCACTGCTGAGTCACCAGGGAAGCCCCTCTTTAGAAATACTTGGGTATAATGAGAGTGATGCTCTGTGTGTGTTACTTTAGGTCAATCTCAGGTGCTAATTAAGATGGCCTAGTTTGGACGGAGGACCCTGGTGGGCTGCAGTCCATGGGGTCACAAAGAGTCGGACATGACTAAGTGACTTCACTTTCACTTTTCACTTTCATGCATTGGAGAAGGAAATGGCAACCCGCTCCAGTGTTCTTCCCTGGAGAATCCCAGGGATGGGGGAGCCTGGTGGGCTGCCGTCTATAGGTTCTCACAGAGTCGGACACGACTGAAGTGACTTAGCAGCAGCAGCAGCAGTTAGGAGGTGGCCAGCCAGGGTTATATCAGAAAGGTCATTCACATCTTTTATAAGGTCTTCTCATTCAGTTACATTGCTTTGCTAATTCATATAATTATCAGCAATGGGTTTTTATTGATGAAACTAGCGTCTTGTTAATTACTTCTCATTGTGAATTTAAAGGGATTCAAGATGCATAAATTAGAGCTCAGAGGTGCTCCTTCTCTGTGAATGAATAGGACCTAAGATTCAACTCAACCATGGACCCATTTCACATCTTAGCTTGATCCCTGTTTGGTCTTGCATCCCGTCATTGGTTTAAGGGATGAAATGGTGTCAGTTACAATGTTTTGACTCTTACCTAGGAATTTTGTTGTATCTGTGGTGAGCAAACATGTTACAGGACATGTTTGGCACACCTAAAGGAACAGGCAGCTGGGGCTTGGTCAAGTTTAGAAACCCAGTTGATGAATTGTTCTAAGCCTGTTTGGTTAATGGATGTTTATCAGATAGGTGTCTGTGTGTGAAAATTTGGCCTGAGACTCGCTCTCAATATGGCTTGCTAATGAGGTTGCAAAGGAAAGTTAACTATTTTCTATTCGAATGTTTTTGAAAGCTACTAAAATTTACCAATCCAAACTGCAAAAGTTGTCCATGACCAAGGTGAATTAAGTTACTTTCAATAATTCTGTTTGTCAGGCTTCCCTTATGGCTCAGCTGGTAAGGAATCCGCCCTCAGTGTGGGAGACCTGGGTTTGATCCCTGGGTTGGGAAGATCCCCTGGAGAAGGGAAAGGCTACCCACTCCAGTATTCTGGCCTGGAGAATTTCATGGACTGGATTTATTCCATAGATAGATTCTATTTATCGGAAAGTTGCAAACAGTAGATCAAATGTAGAATTTACTTACATGGATTTGGAACATTTTTATTACTCCAAACTAGTGTGAGGCAAAAAGGCTACTGTTGAAGAGGATTCAGTGAGACGAGGAAGAAGGGGTTAAAAGGTAAGCGCAGTGAGACAGCATAGCCGAGGTCTTCAGAGTCTAGGTAAAGATCTGCTCTAGAGCACACTGGGGAAGGGAGGCCTCACTTATGGATGGAATGAATGGAAACAAGAGCAGAAGCTCCACCTCTCTCCCTGCCCCCGGCAGAATAGCTAGAGAAAGACAATGAAGACTTTGGTGTTTCTAGAAATTCTTAAAGGTGCCCAGAGAAAGGTTCTAACTGGATAGTGAGTACAGCAGGACCATAATATCTTTGAAAGCTTTCTACTTCTGTTTGTGGAACTCTGTAAACTGGGAGCACTGTGCTTGTCTCGTGATATCGGCTTGGACCACACCTTTGTAGGGATTCCCTTGGTTCTGTGTTTAGCAAAACCAATCAAATGTTTTCGTCTGTGCTCAGTTGCTCAGTGTCTGACTCTTTGTGACCCTACGGACTGTAGCCCACCAGCCTTCCCTGCCTGTGGGATTGTCCAGGCAAGAATACTGGAGCGGGTTGCCGTGCCCTCCTCCAGGGGGTCTTCCTGACACTGGGATTCCTGGTTCTCACTCCTAATAATCGTCATTGGTGAGAATGTGGAGAACTTGGAAGCTTCAGACATTGCTAATGCGGATGTAAAATGGTGAGACTTTGCAAGACAGTCTTGCAGTTCCGTACACAGTTAAACATGCATTTACCATATGATTCAGCAGTTCCACTCACTCGCAGGTGTCCATCCAAGAGGAATGGGAAAATAGCCGCACAGAAACTTGCATATTCATGTGTGCTGTGCCGTTCTGTGCTGTATTCAGTCATGTCTGACTCTTTGCGACCGCATGGCCTGTAGCCCGCCAGGCTCCTCTGTCCATGGGATTCTCCAAGCAAGAAGACTGGAGTGGGTTGCATTTCCTTCTCCAGGGAATCGTCCCATAGCATCAGTATTCATAATAGCCCAAAAGTGGAAACAACCCAATGTCCAACAACTGTTGGATGGATAAATAAAATGAGATATAGCTATACAAAAGAACATTATATAGCAATGAAACAAACGAAGCACTGGTGTATGCTACAACATTGGTGAACCTTGAAAACACTAAATAAAAGAAAGTGGAAGTGAAGTCGCTCAGTTGTGTCCAATTCTTTGCGACCCCGTGGACTGTAGCCAGGCTCCTCCGTCCATGGGATTCTCCAGGCAAGAATACTGAAGTGGGTTGCCATTTTCTTCTCCAGGGGATCTTCCTGACCCAGGGATTGAACCTAGGTCTCCCACATTGCAGGCAGAGGCTTTAACCTCTGAGCTACCAGGGAAGCCCAAATAAAAGAAGCCAGGTGCAAAACACCACATATATTATGATTTCATTTTATGAGATGTCCAGAACTGACAAACAGAGACAGAACAGAATTGACAAAATAGGGACAGAAAGTAGACTAGTAGTTGCCCAGGGCTAAGCAGGGGCTTCCCAGGTGGTGTCCGACTCTTTGCGACCCCATGGACTGTAGCCCACCAGGCTCCTCTGTCCATGGGATTCTCCAGGCAAGAATACTGGAGTGGGTTGCCATTTCCTTCTCCAGGGGATCTTCCCGACCCAGGGATCGAACCCAGGTCTCCTGCATTGCAGGCAGATGCTTTAACCTCTGAGCCACCATGGCCAAAGAGCGTGGCAAGATCCCCTAGAGAAGGGAATTCCAGTACTCTTGCATAGAATATTCCACGGACAGAGGAGCCTGGCAGACTACAGTCCTGGGAACATGAAAAGTCAGACACGACTGAGCAACAAACACACACTTTTGAGCAGATATGCAGTGGCTTTGATTTGTGTTTCTCTGATAACTGGCAATATTAAGCATCTTTCATGTGCATGGTGGCCGTTTGTGTGTCTTCTTTGGAGAAATGTCTATTCAAATTCTTTCCCACTTTTAACTATGTGATTTGTCTCGAGTCATAACAGTTCTTTAAATATTCTAGATCCAAATTCCTTATCAGATATGTAATGTACAAAATTTTTCTCCCATTCTGTGGGTTGTCTTTTCACTCTTTTGATGGTGCCTTTAAGGAACATTAAGTTTTAAAGTGTGATAACTTCATAGGCTTTTAAATGTGAATTACATCTTCTATATCTTTGGGTCATTTACATATAGACCTTATTAAATGTGTGTGTGTGTGTTTGTTCAAGTCTGTCAGCTGTATCCAACTCTTTGCAGCCCCATAGACTGTAGCCAGGCTCCTCTGTCCCTGGGATTTCCCCGGCAAGAATACTGGAGTGGGTTGCCGTTTCCACCTCCAGGAGGATCCTCCAGACTTAGGGATTGAACCCTTGGCTCTTGCAAGTGGTTTCTTTCCCACTGAGCCACCTGCAAAGCCCAAGGGGCCTTATTAAACATGTGATAATTAAATATTTGCTGAAGAACATATAGTGTATTGATCTATATGAGGCAGATTCAACTAGATATAAAGGACAATATGTAAATATTTTTTAATTTGGCTGTGTTGAGCAGCTTGTAAAATCTTAGTTCCCTGACCAGGGATCAACCAGAGCCTTGGCAGTGAAAGCAAGGAGTCCAAACCACTGGACCACCAGGGAATCCCCTACAAGAAAATAAAATTGATGAATGCTTCCATATTAGAAAAAAACCCAAAAAACAAAAAAGTAGAGTTCAGTGCCTGAAGGCACGTCGTGGAGAAGGGCCCTTGCAATCTTGTACAACTAGGAATCATTCCACTTGCCTGGTATCAAAGTTCCCCTAATTAGCATCATCGTGAGAAGAAATAATATCCTTAGGGAACAGAACTCACATAGAAAAGGACACCCACAAGAGACTATAGTTTATACTTTTCTGCATTCTCCTGCTTAGAATGCTCAGATCCTGGTGAGCAATAACTGTTCATTAATGAGGCCAGGTATTCTTGCTCATGCTCAGTCCAGTTACTTTACTGTATAACATGGGCTTTTTGGTAGACGTATGTGTATTTATGCATGGGTGAGCACTTTTATTACACTAGTGGATGAAGCTAGAGTCACAAGTTGTTATCATTATAGCACGAATAGAATGAAGTATTTTTTTTTCCTCTTGTTATTTTTCTTGTCTTTCTCCCTCCACTTCCCCCAATCCTGCCACTTCCCGTCTAAACACAGGAATATACTAATCAGGGAAACATGCACTGCTGTTTAGTGAAGGGGTCAAATCCATTTGGATGGAATTCCAGGCTGAACTTGCTAACAATGGCAGGAAACCGGGTCCTTGAGCTGGCTGCGGGAGGAGCTGCTGAGCGATAGATTGTTGAAAGAGCCGGCCCTGGGGTGTGCTACTTTGGCTTGCTTAGTGTTTGGAATGGTGTGCTTGTTCCAGACACAATGAGGGATCTGTCTGTCCACACAGGAGAAGTTGTAATTACAGGAACAGAAGCTATGCTGCTGCCCCTAATTGCAGATGGTCTGTACACAAGGCGGCTAATTTGTTCTCTGGACTGTGTACGGACAGGCGGGATTTTTAATTTAATGATTTGGGTGATTAGGGGAGAAGACCTTGTATCTTATGTCCACTTCATCTTCTTGCGGGTGTTGCCAGGATCCCTTCTGACTACCTGTCTTCTTGACGTTGATAACTCAGGCCAGTATGTGACCTTGTCTCTGCGGAGAAGACGGGGTGTTGAAAGTCTCTCTGTCTTTGGTGTCCTAAAACCTTGACTGGGTGTGACCATAACATCCTGTAGAGAGGTCTCCTTGTGTGTATCATTTAGGAACCATCTCCTAATTAGCAAAGAAGGCTGAAATCTAGCCTGACACCATATTCCGGAAAACAACAGATGAGAGTTTGGAGCCAAACATAATCATCAAGTGGATTTTATTTTTATTGTGAACTAGAATCTTTGTCTCTTTATCTATTATTATACAATATAGTAGGAATGAATTGAAAAGTAGTGTAAGGAAAGTTCTGCTCCATGAGCTTACAGTCTTGCGGGGCTCAAACATCCATGAGTAAGGCAGGGGGATTGTACCATGATAGTTATGAATATTTCGTGGCCTATAGATAAGAGCAATGAAGAATGTTTCAAGAAAAAGCCAAAAACCTTCTCTCACAGATCAATGCTCAGAATTGCGACACAGATCAGTACTAAACCAGGCACTGTTAAGGCAGATAGTCTGACTCTTAGACCAATCAGTCACACTTCAGGAGATGGAAGGAAGGACATCTTTCCTCCACACAAGGTAGTAAGGGGAGTTGTGGACCCCCAAATAAAATCCAGGCTTTGTTCTCAAGGACTGACGTGTCAGGGAGCCCACTCTAGCAGCAGAGGGCACAGTGAAGTGGAGGGGGCAGCTGAAGGCAGGGAGACGGAGAGGATGTTCTCAGGTATTTTGGGAGAGGTGATGACAGCTACCAAGGAGAAGGGGGAAAAGTGCTGGGAGTTGCGAGGGAGAAATTATAGCAGTGATTCTTAAATTTTTTGGGGGAAATGAAGCCTTTTGAGAATCTGATGTAAGCACTTTTGTATTAAATGTCAAACTTGCTCATTTGCTCCTTTTAGAATCCGTGTGACCTCAGTGACAGGGAAGCTGGGCTGGCAACCCCTTTGTATGGGCCTTAGTCTTCGGTTCGGATAGAAACTGGTGAATTCTCACCACATCAAGGGGGTTGGAGAGAGAGAGTAAGAAGCAGCATTTATCACAGACTGACTAGTGTTATCACGCTCTGAGGACCGGCCCCGCCGCGCCCCCCAGCCCAAGCAGATGGGAAAACAGATGTTATATACGATCTTCAATGTCCTACACTGAAAAATGTCAGCTCTCGAGTTGGAGCTTGAGGTTGCCTAGTTCAGAATGCCCATCAGCTGCCTGCTGGAGCTGCCATATTTGGTCCAAGTGTGAATTGCGATGGTTCCCAGCTTTTTTCTTTCCTGAAATTCTTTGATGGCTCCCGTCGGTACAGCTGAAATAGACACTCACTACCTCATTGCTGACAGTTTTGGGAGCTGACCGCAGAACATTCAAAGAATGGCATCGAGTGACTTTCCTCAAGGTCATTTCCTGTCTATGAACTCTATAAGGATCACATTCCTTAAGGATGCGTAGGGGTCGAAAACAGCCCCTCTTCTGTCAGGCGAGAGACGCCTGGGCCAGCTGTACTAGCCAGATGAGTGTGTGTGTGTCTGTGTGTGTGTGTGTGTGTGTGTGTGTCTACATCCTCTGTGACATGCTTTGCTGCTGAGCACACCCCCTCCCCGACACTTGGCTAAAAACAAACCAGGTCTGCTAGGCTGCCTGACTCATGCTTGAACTGGAGTCTACACCCCGAGTCAATAATTCTCATTTTAAAGGCAAATGTTGAGCTCCACAGCTACTGGGATTACGCTGCCTGGGGCAGCTCTCTGTATTAATTTGACTTACTAGAAACAGCACTTCCTTAGGTTCTTGAAGCAGGACTGTATGCAATGTAGTCACGCTATACTGAAGAGTGTTTATGATTCTTGAAGACAAAGTGTGGAAGGTGCCTGGGCCGCAGTTGATGCCTAATAACATGGACATCAGTGTTCACTTTGTTGCGTTCCCTCTGCCTCAGTGGGATGGGGTTTTCTTCCTTCCCCCTTTATTTTGCATCGAGAGCTTTATTTATTTATTTGAAGGAGAAAGATATTCGGTCTAAGTGATGTATATTATACACACTCCAGAGAGGCTTTCGCCACCTCTCCCATCACCTCTGCATTTTGTATCACCAAAAAGAGGACACTGGTTAGAGCCAGGGTGATGGAGAGGGAGAAAGAGCAAGCACAGGTCAGGTACCACCTTTGGCTCTTCTCTGACTTGATAAAGGCCCGTGAAAAAGTCACCTAAACTCTTGGGACCTCCATTTGTTTGTCTGTAAAAAGAGAAAGTGTCAGTCTCTCTGCTGCTGCTGCTGCTAAGTCGCTCAGTCGTGTCCAACTCTTTGGGACCCCATGCACCGTAGCCCGCCGGGCTCCTCCGTCCATGGAATTCTCTAGGCGTGGATACTGGAGTGGTTGCTGTTTCCTTTACCAGGCGATCTTCCTGACTGACCCGGGGCTCGAACCCCGGTCTCTTGAATTGCAGGCAGATTCTTTACTATCTGAGCCACGAGGGAAACCAGAGGCTTGAACTAAAATATCAGAGAATTCAGGCTCTTGCTGGGCTGTTTCTGGGGGCTGTTCTCTCTCAAGGATTGACTTCAGTTCCTATAGACATTTTTCTCTTCTGGCTGATGCTTAGGATCACATTTCCTGTGGCTGGCACACTAACTCTTTTACCGTGAATGTTCCTCTGGAGTATCAGGCAGACAGGGCATGTTTCTGTTTATCAACCTACACATTGCCAAGAAAATTTTGTTTCCCCCCTGTAATTCACACACATGGCTTGCGCATGTGGAGATTTTAAAACACAGTCGATTTATAAAGGGGTGAATTTCCCTGCAACATAATTTGCATTAATTATTCCCAAAGATATAATTTGCATTAATTATGTCAGCTAGTTAAAACTAGTAACCTGGCATGAGTTTGTTAAGACATTAAATATCACTCTTCTTGTTTTTCTTATATTCAGGCATGAAAGGTTAAGAAGTACTTTTCCAGTTCATAAAACATCACAGGGATTCATTGGGTCTCTTTATGTTTTATTCGAGGGTATGGAACCTGAACCTTTGCTCCAAGTGAGGACTGACCAATAGGGTGAGAATGCTTGGGCCAGGCATTCTTATCAGAAACATTCTCAAACCTTCTCAGCATCCTAGGATGCTAGAGTTTGGAAGGGATCTGAAGAATTTCTGGGCAATTCCTTTTCTTTCTCTCATTTGTCCTTCTTTTAGGTCAAACCTGAGATGCATTAAAATTTATTATTTTAAAGAAAGTTTTCACTTAGAGGAAGACACCTCTGCAGGAACACAAATTGCCCCACGTGGTGGGGGTATGTCAGATGGGAATTTTTTTCAGTAAGAAACATAAATTCCTTGTATTAGAAATGTACCAAATAAGCTGTATCAAGGTTTTTCATATCTAGTTCATTTGAGAGACGTATTTATTAATACATTCTGTGAACGCTCAGAAGTCAGTGTGGATTTTGCCAGCAGGTGGCACCAAATGTTTTCACAAGAAAAATAACGTTGTGAAGGAAAACCTCCTATGCATCCTCCCTACTAGTAAAAAAAAAAAAGGCTTTTAAGAGAGTGCTGCGGTTCATTCACCCAAATTCAGGAAACACGTGCCTTTCTTATTTGATAGCTCTTTGGCAGTACACTGTTGTAGTTCAGGGTGAGTTATTTCCTTAAACTTTGTTAAAAGGGAAGTATGGCAAAATAAAAGACTTGAAACAAAGGTTTATTAGAGTTCTGAAGACCAGTTAAAGTCCAGTCTCTCAGCCTACAAGCCCTTCCATCAGCCCCTTCTAGGCCTGCAAGTACACAGGATGCCAAAACAAAGAGCAGTGAGATGCTTCAATTTTCCCTTTTTATCACAGTCTTTTTTTTTTTTTTTTTAGACTCCTAAGCCAGCTTTTATGGTCTGGCTAAAAGTTTGCTCTTGTGGTGCTGATCATCTGGCGGAAGAACCGGGTACTAACCAAGTCACCTACATGAATGTATAGAGGCCAGCTGGGGAAAGTGCTCTGAAGGAAAGGAACACGATTGCATGGTACTGTTGAAGCAAGGAGGCTGACCGAGATTCAGGGGCAGTCACGGTTGCTTAGGGAAAGGACCCTGCCTGGAGCTGAGTTATGAAGGATGAGGTGGGATTAGTTAGATGAAGGGGTGGGAGGAGCTGAGAGGAATGTTCAGACCAGAGAGTAGAGACTTCAAAGACTCTGGAACGGGAGGGAGAAGGGAGACTGAGACGCAGAGCTGCCGGTGAGGGAGGGACTCAGCGATGGGAAGGGAGGATGGATGCTGTCACACGAGTGAAAACTCATCATGATCTCTGCACTCTTTTCCGTTTCTATTATATTTTCCCTCCATCAAAAAAACCAAAAAGGTCAAAACACTCTCTCCAAAATTCAGTTACTACCTGATCCCCACTAGTCCCCCTGCTTTCGTAGTATTACTGAAGTCAGTGTCCAGCTATTTCTGAAAAGTTTGGGCATTTTCCTTTCCCTGGTGTCCTGGGCTGTGCTTAGTCACTCAGTCGTGTCCGACTCTTTGCAACCCTATGGACTGTAGCCCGCCAGGCTCCTCTATCCATGGGGATTCTCCAGGCAAGAATACTAGAGTGGGTTGCCATGCCCTCCTCCAGGGGATCTTCCCAACCCAGGTCTCCCATGTTTCAGGCAGATTCTTTACCATCTGAGCCAACAGGGAAGCCCTTCCCCAGTACAGTGACATATAAACAGACACAAGTACCTTTGGGGAAGGCAAGGAGGAAAATTTACAGAACACACTTGCAGCATTGGTAGAACTTGACTCCTTAGGCATTTTCCTTTTCCTGTCAATAGAGGATATGATTCTGTGAATGGACTGGGGCTTAGAGCTACCATATGACCCAGCAACTCCACTCCTGGGCATATATCAAGAGAGATCCATAATTCATAAAGACACATACACCCCAATGTTCACTGCAGCACTATTTACAATACCAAGACATGGAAGCAACCTAAAGGTCCATCAGTGGGGGAATGGATAAAGAAGGTGTGATGCATATAGACAATGGAATATTACTCAGCCATTAAAAAAGGACGAAATAATGCCATTATGGACTTAGAACCCAGGATCTACTGCAGAGCCCAGGGAGCTCTGCTCAATAATCTGTAATGGCCTTTATGGGAAAAAGTTGAAAAAACAGTGGATATATGTATATGCATAAGAGATTCACTTTGATGTACACCTGAAGCTAATACAACATTGAAAATCAACTATACTCCAATAAAAATTTAGATGACTCAGACTTTTAGAATGGTGGTAGCCTTGATTCAAAAGACTTGAAAATTTTTTCAGTTGTATACATCAAGCTGGCCCGGAATCTCCACGACCAATCTACCACACCCTAAAATCTCACCAGGTCCATCTATTCTCGAGCCCTAATGTCTGTTAAAGTAACCACATTCATTTGTATCTGACTGTTCTAGTGTAACTACTTGCATTTTGCCACTTGGGACTTCTCCTTGTCATCAAGGGGTCCTGTTTCCACCACTGTCCCAAACCCTTACAAAATAGCCACTGCACTGCTTCTCGAAGATGCTGGTATTTCCTTTACCAGTGTCTGTCTCAGGCCTTGATGATGAGATCATCTATAGCCCTAAATCTACAGCCACATTCCTCTCTCTTGACATCTTTGAATTCTTTTCTGTAATTAAACCTCACCATTTCCGGCATCTCAGCTTTCCCTAGGCTACAGTCCTAATTGATCTCAAGTCTTCTTTAGCTAGCAAAGCGAGCTAATAGAACCACTCTCCGTTGCTCAAGCTAGCATCACTGCATCCAGAGTCACTGCTTGGTGCATCCAAATTTACCTTGATCAAAATGATGTTCCTTCCTCCATGACCAGTAAGCCCTTGTGATCCCTTTCTTCACACATATTCAGACCTTTGCAATATAACTGAGTACAGTCCTGCAAATCTTCTGGTGGGGAAATCTCTTACTGGATTTGACCTTGTAAATATCCCTCCTCTTCTGGAATGTGCTGCTCTCCGACTTCAGGTATAGGGCTCAGGATATCAAGAAACTGTGTGGAGTGGGGACAGCTCTCAGGATATGAAGAATCTGTGTATGGGGTGGGGACAGAGCATGATGAGAGTCTGGTCCCCTCTTCCAAGATTACTAATGGCCTCTGGGAGAAGACAGCAGTGTTCTCAGATCAGACCCGAAGCACCTAATCAGACAAAGAAGAAGAGGCTGGCAAGGGAGGCAAGAAGGGCCAAGAGTGAACTGGGGGCTGGGAAAACTGGAGGTCTCTGAATCCTCCCATGCATCCCCATTCCAGTTGTCTCCCAGTCAGTGTCGTTTTTTGTTCAGTCGCTCAGTCATATCCGACTCTTTGCAGCCCCAGGTGCTGCAGTACGTTGGGCTTCCTTGTCCTTCACCGTCTCCCAGAGTTTTCTCCATTTCACATCCATGGAGTCAGTGATGCTGTCCAACCATCTCATCTGTTGCCCACTTCTGCTCTTCATGCACATGCGCATTTTGGAAACTGGGACTCAGAATTTCTAAGTCAATTACATGCTTCCCCACCCCACCCCACAACCCTGGTGTGGACAGATCACACTATATCCAGGGATCACACTATATTCAGGGGATCACACTATATTCAGGGATCACACTATATTCAGGGGATCACACTATATGGGGATCACACTATATAAGCATCACACTATATCCAGGGATCACACTATATTCAGGGCATCACACTATATTCAGGGATCACACTATATTCAGGGGATCACACTATATTCAGGGATCACACTATATTCAGGGGATCACACTATATTCAAGGATCACACTATATCCAGGGATCACACTATATTCAGGGGATCACACTATATTCAGGGATCACACTATATTCAGGGATCACCCTATATTCAGGGATTGCCCTATATTCAGGGATCACACTATATTCAGGGATCACAGCTCTGCCAGTGGCCAGTGGTGGGATCACAAGCAGTCTTTTGCTTCTTTCACCTGTAAAAGGAGGGTGTTGCCATAGAGGATTTTAGGGTCTTTTTGATCTCTACTTTTCATATACTGAGGGAGTTAGGAAGAGGGGCTGGAGGAAAAAATAAGAAAGGGAAGAACAAAACAGGCATTATGGCTTTTTCGTGTGGCTTTTTCATGGCCCTAGGTCTTCTAACAGCACGAGGAAGACTGTATTCTCATGGCAGAGTGAGGAAATGGAAGTTCAGAGAGCTCAAGTCACCTGCTCAAGTCTACTCAGGAACGAAGCAGCACTTGAACAGAAGCCGTCTGGTTTTGAAAGTCCTGCACTTTCCGCCAAACCGCCCCGTCCCCTGCTCTAAGGGAAACACGAGAGTCAGCAGCTGCTTGCTTGAGGCGTTTTTCCTTCCCCCAGCTTTGGGTGCTCTCTCTTAGATGCCTCGGGTCCCCCAGGTTCCTCTGACCCTGTGCTATCCCATCCTGGCGCACGTGTCCTTGCCCATGCCCTACGTTAACCCTCTTGCCTTCTCTCTTTTCAGCTTCCCTCTCTCTTGCTGAAATGCAGTCAGGAGACGGTGAAATGCCCCAAATGAACTCTACCAGGCTCCCAGGACTGAGTGCTGCTGATAGCTTGCTAATCTGGTTAATATATATGTTAATGGGAGAAGGATAAAGCAGAGGCAGGGCTTTCTGCCTTGAAGCTGTGGAATGAATTAGACATCCGTTTCAGTCCAGTATTTCTAAAGCATACATCCGTATAAACTGTGAGTTTAGGGCTGAACACCATTAATTCACAGCTGATGTTGGTTCTAGTGTAGAGGCAAGAGCCCAGGGCCATGAATTGGGAGAGCAGAGTCCCAGCTCCGACACTGGGAGACGTGGAGGAGTGGGGTGCAGAGCGATGAGAGACAAAGGAGAGCTTCTGAGCACCTGCGCTCCCACAGGCAGCTATCAGGTCTACCCCAGCCTAGGCGCTTTCCCCAGGTTTCTGTGTCTGTTGCCCTGAGCAGAGATCAGAATTCAGATTGAATGAAAGTTTGGGAAATTAGGTTAGAAACAGATGACCAGTGGCAATTTCTGAACGGATGTGACTGCTTTTTCTCATCTCAAGGAGCGTAAGGACTACATTTCCCCCATGGTAACACCGAGGCACGGTGGTCTGGTGGGGAAAGCGGTCTACTGGGAATCAGAGCACCTTGCTTTGGGCCTGGTCTTCAGTAAATTAAGTAAATCCTCTATGCCTCCGTCCCTCTCTTCCCCCCTTTTAAATCAACTTCACTGAAGTATAATTTACAATACAGTAAAGGTACCCATTTTAGGTGTACAGTCCCTGTTGTTTGGTGTTTAGTTGCCAAGTCGTGTCCGACTCATCTGGTGTGCTGTGCTGCGCTCGCTCAGGCGTGTCTGACTCTTTGTGATCCCACGGACTGTAGCCCAGCAGCCTCCCCTGTCCATGGGGTTTCCCAGGCAAGAATACTAGAGTGGGTTTCCTCCTCCAGGGGATCTTCCCAACCCAGGGATTGAACCCACATCTCCTGCATTGGCAGGTGGAGTCTTTACCATTGCACCACCAGGGAAGCCCATAAGGCTTGATAAATGGATGTTTGTCATAATCAACATATATGACTTCTCCATCAGCCTCAACTTCTTTATTAGATGTAAAGCCATAAAGATGATTTAATTCTTGAGTTTTGACAATTTTTGGTTTTCAAGAAATTTGGTTATGTCACCTCTGCCATTAAATTTATTGGCATAAAATCATTCATAATATTTTCCTGTTATGCTGCTGCTGCTGCTGCTAAGTCTCTTCAGTCGTGCCTGACTCTATGCGACCCCATAGATGGCAGCCCACCAGGCTCCTCTGTCCCTGGGATTCTCCACGCAAGAATACTGGAGTGGGTTGCCAGCTCCTTCTCCAATGCATGCATGCATACTAAGTCCTTTCAGTCATGTCTGACTCTGTGTGACCCTATGGACAGCAGCTCATCAGGCCCCTCGGTCCACGGGATTCTTCAGGCAAGAATACTGGAGTGGGTTGCCAGTTCCTTCTCTACCTATTATGCTAGCAAGGTCCATATTATTATGGACACTTAATATTCAGCAAAAATTCAAGGGTAGCCCTGTTCAAGTCTCTGAAATACTTTCTCTGTGCAGCTCTGTCTTCTCCTGTACTTTGTCCGATATATTTATATCGCTTTAGCCTCCCTGGGTTCAGACGTCTGTATTCTCAATTCACTGAGACTGCCACACTCTGGCTAGGTTCCCTTGTCCTGTGTCAAGCTCCAGAAATTGCCTACAGGAAGAAAGCTGGTCAAATTGTCATGCTCATATTACTTGCTCTTGTGTTTTCAGTGATTACAGTTTTGTATGCCTATTTTCCAGTAACTAAAAACACTTGTTTCACACATTTTGTCTAGGTTTATACGTGTTTACGGTGGAAGAACAAGTGTAGTACTGGATAATTCTATTTGAATGCAAGTGAGAGTCCTCTGAAATATTTTTTATCCAGTAAATTATAGGTTCTAACAATATTTGCCTGGCCTATTTCACTAGATGATTAGAAAGATAAATTGGGATAATGTTCATCAAAGTCTGCTTTATACACTGTAAAATATTATACAAGCCTGTTATAATAACAATAACAGCAGCAATAACTGTCATGATTAAATAAATCAGCAAGGACATCAGTAAGGTACAGCTCTTAATGATAAAAGAATTACAAAGAAATACCTCCAATCTAGGGAGTTATGACATATATATTGAAAGTCCACATCAAAATAAGGTGACAAATATTAGGTGCCATATAGTAACAGTATAGCTACTCTTCATTAAGTACTTAAGACATGCTAGCTAAGTTCTTTATAAACATTATTTCTTGTAACCTTTGAGAATCTTTTGAGGTAGATATTAGAATCTTTTCTCCACAGATTAGGAAACAAAGTTCAGGAAAGTTAAGTAACTGAAAGGTTTGCATAGAATGTGCTAGAGCTTGAATTTAGACATATGACTATATCTTGATTCTCCATTAGGAGGTTAGACCATCGCTTTTATGAATTGAGAAGATAAAGAGGGATATGTTGGCTTGAAGGCTAAGGGAATGCTTTATATAGAAAATGGCAGTGTAGATGGATCACTTTGAAGAAAATTTAAATAAGAATAAATAGGAATACAATTTTAGAAGAAAAGGATTACAAAGAAGCAAAGAAATAAAGATCGTGTGTCCCAGAGACAGGGACTAGAGTAAATTTATTAGTTTGTAGGAGTAGCAGCTAAGTTTGCAGCCACATTGAGTAGGGCAGTGATAAATTAAGTTTAAGATATTGATCCATTATTTCAGTTTTAACATATCTTCAAATGTGATGCAAGTGTCAGCTGTTGCTTTTGTTACTTAAAAAAGCAACAGTTACCTGTGCCAACTTATTTGACTATTAGTGCTTTCCACCGGTGTTATTTCACAATCTTGCAATTTTACAAAGCATCTATTCATTTTCTTAACATCTGTGAGTGTCTGCTCTATAGTAGGCCTTGTACTAAGTATGGAGGATATAAAACAGAATCTGATATTGCTCTTGCTTTCAAGGAATTCAGTTAATTTTCAAGCAGGAAGCTCTGTCAAGCAGACAGAACTTGGGGGGTAGAATTCTGGAGAGAAGTCAAGGCTAGAAAAGTAAATTTTGGAGTTGCTGACATGTGCACAGGGAACCCACGGACCTAGAAAGACAAATGATGGAGAGGTTTAAGAGAGCAAACGAGAGCAGCTGGAACTTTTAAAAAAATTTCTGAACCTTACACCACTCACACAACTATTTTAGCTAATCTTGCAATAAGGAGAAAATGAGAAATGTTACTTTGCAGTCACAGGCTAGTTACTATTCCAATGTGCACATTCCCTCGAATCAGTGGAGTACTCAGTAACTGGGGAGAAATGGATGTCAATGTTACCTGGGTAATCAATATCTATTAAATGCTTATGATGAACCTGTGGTTAAATGCTTCTGAGCTTGAACTGAGATTTATTTTCTTAGGGAAATGTAAATCATTTTCTCGGGACTCTCGCTCTTGGAGCAGAAGAAAATAGCTCCTTCCCAGAGGTAGAGCTGAACTGTGCTCAGTGTATTGGGGACTCATCTTTTCTTCAGGAAAAAATTTTATGGGGAATTAATAGCAATGAAATCTGATCATCTACATATGACAAATCCAGGGATTTCTCTATCCCTCCTATATTACAATGGAGCGGACTGCAGAGGGTTCTGAATAAAAGGACTTGGGAGATCCTGGGAGCCTGAAGGCAGCTGCAGAACTTGGCCCCTGGCCAGGGATCCCAGAGGTCAGGATCATTGAGAGTCACCAGGGAGGGAGTTAACCCCCTAGGGATGCTGGATGAAGAGATGGTCAGCCTGGGACAGGAAGAGTGAGGAGGGGCAAAGGTCAGAGGGCAGGACCCTGGAGAAGGTGTGAGTAGGGTGTGGGAAAGACAGAAGTATTGAGAGGAACAGAAGACGAGAGCAGTTTCAGGAAAGTGTTGACTCATAGAAGATGAAGAAGAAAGATTTCGTCAGAATCAGACACAGCTACATGAGATAACACAACAGATTTTAAAAAAGCTGAGATTCGGCTTTGCAAAGTCATCAGCAAAATTTTGGATATAATTTCTGATCTTAGCTTTCTGAGATCACCAAGATGTTTTGTTAGCTGCATTTAAAAAAATAATTTTATTTATTTCTCTTTTGGCTGAGCTGGGTCTTCAGTCCTGCGTGGCTTTTCTCCAGCTGTGGGGAGCAAGGGCACCTCCTTAGCTGTGTGCACGGGGTCCTCCTTGCCACGCGCTGCTCTTGATGTGGAGCACGGGCTCTAGAGTTCTCCGGCTTCGGGAGTTGCGGCCTGTGGTTGCGGCTCCTGGGCTCTAGAGCACAGGCTCAGTAGCTGTGGTGCAGGGGCTTAGTTGCCTCATGGCATGTGGGATCTCCCTGGACCAGGGATTGAACCCGTGTCTCCCGCACTGGCAGGTGCATTCTTTACCACTGAGCCACCAAGGAAGCCCCATTAGCTGCCTTTTTTGTTCCTGAAAGCTGACCTTGAAGATCAAATCAATTTGTATACATACATAAAATGAGTAATAAGCATATTTGCTACTTACTTGTAAGATCATCTACAGAGAAAAACATGAGAGAAAAGAGGTTAAATATTAATGCATATGTAAGTTTATAACAGTTGATGAAAGCAAGTTCAGGAGCCTTCTCCATACAGAAGCCAGTGGCTCCCTTTGTCTACAAGCCAGAGCACTCCTTATTCTGTCTGAAAGTCAAAACTCGGCCCTTTGTGGCCCAGTACAATGACCCCTGAATCCACCTGTGTACCTTTGCTTACCCCTCCACTTAGACTTTCTTTGCTCTTTTTTTCCACAAGTATTTAGACTCCTTCTGTTTACCCGGTAAGGGGATGACTGTGGCAACTAAGACGGCCATGGTCCCCGGTCATGTGAAGCTTGATGTCTTGTGGGAGAGGAAGACATTAAATATCACATGTAAGTTGTGTGCAGAGGAAATTGATATACAACTATAATGGCTAAATAAAAAGACCTGGACTCAAGTTGGTGTAGAGTGGAAACTTATGCCAAGATCTGAAGGGTATGTAGTAATTAATTTGGTAAAAGGTGGGGAAAGTGTTGGAGGTAGAGAGAACAAGGTGAAGGGCATAGAAGATGAGGAGAAAACAGCCTAGGATGGGGTGGGGAGGAAGGCAGGGGGCAGGGTATGCCATGACCTGGGTCAGAAAGAGGCTTTGGTCTTTTCCCAACAGGTGATTGGAAGTAACTGAAAGATAGAAGCGGAGTAATCACACAGTCATTTTTATGCTTTAAAAGATCAGTCTGGGGTAATATGCATGAATAAGATTATTTTTGTATAATGATAACAGTAAGTGAAATTTAAAAGAGGCCATCACCATCACCCTGATATCAAAACCAGACAAAGATACCTCAAAAAAATAAAAGAAAATTACAGGCCAGGATCACTGATGAGCATAGATGCAAAAATCCTCAACAAAATAAGCAACCTGTATCCAGCAATACATTAAAAAGATCACACACCATGATTAGGTGGGATTCATTCCAGGGATGCAAGAATTTTCCAGCATCCGCAAATCAGTTAATGTGATATACCGCATCAACAAACTGAGGAATAAAAACCATATGATCATCTCAATAGAAGTAGAAAAAGCTTTTGACAAAATTCAGCACCCATTTATGATAAAAACTCTCCAGAAAGTGTGCCTAAAGGGTACGTACCTCAACAAAATAAAGACCATATAGAGCAAACGTACAGCTAGCATCATACTCAGTGGTGAAAAGCTGAAAGCATTCCCTTTAAGATCAGGAACAAGACAAAGACGTTCACTCTTGTCACTTAAATTCGACATAGTTTCGGAAGTCCTAGCTATAGCAATCCTTTTACAGCAAGTAAAAGGAACCGAAATTGGAAAAGAAGTTAAACTATTGCTGTTTGCAGATGACATGATACTATACACAGACAATCCTGAAGAGAGTACCAGAAAACTACTAAAGCTCATCAATGAATTTGGTGAAGTTTTAGGTAACAAAATTAGTACACAGAAATCTGTTGCATTTCTGTACACTAACAACGAAAAATCAGAAAGAGAAATTCTAGAAGCAATTCCACTTACTATTGCATCAAAAAGAATAAAATATCTAGGAATAAACTTGTACTCTGAAAACCATACGATGCCGATGAAAGAAATCAAAGAAGACATAAGCAGATGGAAAAATATACCATGTTTGTGGACTGGAAGAAACAATATTTTCAAAATGACTATACTATCCAAGGCAAGATACAGATTCAATGCAATCTCTATCAAACTACCAATGGCATTTTTCACAGAACTAGAAGAAAAGAAAGGCAATGCCAAAGAATGCTCAAACTACCACACATTTGCACTCATCTCACACGCTAGTAAAGTAATGTTCAAAATTCTCCAAGCCAGGCTTCAGCAATACGTGAACCATGAACTTCCAGATGTTCAAGCTGGTTTTAGAAAAGGCAGAGGAACCAGAGATCAAATTGCCAATATTTGCTGGATCATCGGAAAAGCAAGAAAGTTCCAGAAAAACATCTACTTCTGCTTTATTGACTGTGCCAAAGCCTTTGACTGTGTGGATCACAATAAACTGTGGAAAATTCTGAAAGAGATGGGAATACCAGACCACCTGACCAGACTCTTTAGAAACCTATATGCAGGTCAAGAAGCAACAGTTAGAACTGGACATGGAACAACAGACTGGTTCCAAATAGGAAAAGGAGTACGTCAAGGCTGTATATTGTCACCCTGCTTATTGGCCTTATATGCAGAGTACATCATGAGAAATGCTAGGCTGGAGGAAGCACAAGCTGTAATCAAGATTTCTGGGAAAAATATCAATAACTTCAGATATACAGATGACACCAGCCTTAGGGCAGAAAGTGAAGAAGAACTAAAGAGCCTCTTAATGAAAGTGAAAGAGGAGAGTGAAAAAGTTGGCTTAAAGCTCAACATTCAGAAAACGAAGATCACGGCATCCGGTCCCATCACTTCATGGGAAATAGATGGGGAAGCAGTGGGAACAGTGGCTGACTTTATTTTTCTGGGCTCCAAAATCACTGCAGATGGTGACTGCAGCCATGAAATTAAAAGATGCTTACTCCTTGGAAGGAAAGTTATGACCAACCTAGACAGCATATTAAAAAGCAGAGACATTATGTTGTCAACAAGGGTCCATCTGGTCAAGGCTATGGTTTTTCCAGTGGTCATGCATGGATGTGAGAGTTGGACTGTGAAGAAAGCTTAGCACCAAAGAATTGATGCTTTTGAACTGTGGTGTTGGAGAAGACTCTTGAGAGTCTCTTGGACTGCAAGGAGATCCAACCAGTCCATCTTAAAGGAGATCAGTCCTGGGTGTTCATTGAAAGGGCTGATGTTGAAGCTGAAACTCTAATACTTTGGTTATCTCATGTGAAGAGTTGACTCATTAGAAAAGACCCTGATGCTGGGAAAGATTGAGGGCAGGAGGAGAAGGGGATGATAGAGGATGAGATGGTTGGATGGCATCACCGACTCGATGGACATGGGTTTGGGTAAACTCTGAGAGCTGGTGTTGGACAGGGAGGCCTGGCATGCTGCGGTTCATGGGGTCACAAAGAGTCAGACACCACTGAGTGACTGAACTGAACTGAAAACAAAAGAATTGTGTACCATGACCAACACGGGTTTGTTCTGTGATGAAAACCTGGTTCAAGGTGAAATTTTGTCAGCATAATCTACCATGTTAACAGGTTAAAGGGGGAAAGTCACGTGATCATATCATTCAATTGAGGATGAATACTTGACAAAATCCAAAAGCCATTCATCATAGAACAATCAGCAAAATAGGGGTCGAGGAAAACTATAATCTAGTAGAAGAATGTTCATTAAAAAATCCTATAGCTGCACCAGTTGTAATGATGAAAAACGGATACCTTCCTTTTAGGATGGGGAACAAGCCAGGATACCCACTCTCACAACTATTCAACACAGAACTGGAAGTTCTAGCCAGTGCAGTAAGGAAGAAAAGGAACTAAATGGTGTCTACATTGGAAAGGAGGAAATAAAAGTGTTCCTGTTTTCAGATTACATGTTGTTTCACAAAAAAAATCACAAGGAATGTATTGGGTTGGTCAAAAAATTCATTGAGATTTTTCCATTTAAGATCATCTGAATTTCCAGGAAAATCTGAATGAACTTTTTGGTCAACCCAATATTGCAAAATAACTCCTACAACTGTTTAGTGACTTCAGTATAGATACAAGGTCAACATAAAAAAATCTGTTGTATTTCTATACACTAGCAATTAACATGTGGAACTTGAAATTAAAAGTACAATACTGTTTACAATTGTTAAAAAAAATTAAAATGTTTTGATGTAAGTCTAGCAAGACATGCAGGATTCATATGCTCAAAACCGCCAGACAGTGATGAAAGAAATCAAAGGAAACCTAAACAAATGGAGAGGGATTCCAAGTTAATGAACTGAAAGATTCAATGCAGTGAAGAAGTCAGTTCTCCCAAAGTTGATATACAGATTTAATATAGTTCTTATCAAAAGGACAGCAAGATTATTTTGTAGTTAGAGACAATATTATTCTAAAATTTTCGGGGAAAGGCAAGGGAGCTAGAACGTGTAAGACAACTCTAAAGAGAAAAAAAGAAGCCTGTACCCAACAGGCCCTGTGAGAATTAGGGCTCGTAGGCCGCTGTCTGTAGGGCTGCCCGGGGCAACAGGTCGGGTGTCTGCTCTGCGCTTCTTCTATTGCATCTGCTGAGACCAGTGGCAGTGGCTCTGTGTTTCTTCTATTACATGAATAAAACTGAGTTTTATTGAGGCGCTGTAGGCTCAAGAGGATCAGTTCTGTTTTTCCCTTCATCTTGTTTTTTGTGCTTTGAAACCTTCCTGAAATTTTAAATATTTATAACATTCTTTGCATAGAAATTGTGTCTCTTTCTTTGAATGTATTCATCTTACTGGCTTATTCATTCATTTTAGGGATGTTTTACACACTGAACCGTGAAATAATTTTAGTCTTGTAACCAAGGTGTAAAAACGGTCCCCAAAGTTTTGCTATGCTCTTCTTCTAGCTTCCACAAATGTTAACCATAGTACAGTGACCAAAACCAGTTAAAACAGTATACACATGCCTTTAATTAGTTGACAGGCCTTCTTCAGACTTTACCAGTTGTCACACTAATGTTTTTTCTAGGATCTAGCATCTAAGACAGCATCAACAATTGCATTTAGTTGTCATCTGGCTTCAGGGTAAGACAGTTCATCGGTGTCTTTTTGTCTTTCATGACCTTGATACTTTTGAGACTTCTTGATTTGAGCTGATCTCAGTTTACTTGTGGTTGATTTCAGTTCTGCAGGCTTCTCCCTTTTAGGCCCTGGATCTTGGAAGCTTGGGAGCTGGAATGTGTAGTCAGCTATTCAGTCATTATAAGCCTGTGTTCTTAGTGAAGGGCACGTTCATTTAGAGGAAAAAGAACTGCTTCTGGCCCCACCCCTGAGCTATAAAATCAGTTCTTAGTGCAACTAATCCAACACTTATAGTTCACCTCCTGGGTTTTTATAAAACATTTTTAAGGCACATGAACTTTAAGTGTTACATTATTTAATGTACTATTTAAAACAGCTAAATACCTGGGAGTGTCAGTTTGAAATCCCTATCATTAGTCATCATTAATTCACTAGGCACAGAGCTAAATCATGAAAAACGAATTCTTAGGCCAATTGCTGGATCAACTGAAATTCCTGAAGACTGGAGTCACCCATAAATAACCTCAGAGTTTAACAGTTCTTTAGGCCAAATGCACCAACAACTGATTGTGGAGCATGGAGGGACTGACCCTTTAAGAGATTTACCGGCTGGGTATCATTACCAACATCTCCAGAACAGATATGGGAGGCTGACAGCAGTTCAGAAGTTCTTTCAAATTTTTAATTTAGTTGCCACATGAAGCTGATAACTGAGCCGGGAATCAGAAACCCAGTTCCTGCTTCCCAACTTATCACTGCGTCGCCATAGTCAAGGAACCTAACCTACATCATTCATCCATTTTTGGAAAAGAGGGAATTGTGTGTGCTCAATGCTGTACCAAGTGCTGGGTGTCCTATGTTGAATCAAAACAGATAAAGAATAGACCAGGGACTTCCTTGGTGGCCCAGTGGTTAAGCATCTGCCTCGCAGTGCAGGGGCACAGGTTCAATCCCTAGTCAGGAAACTAAGGTCCCACATGCTGCAGAGAAACTACGGCCGAGCAGTGCCACTGATGAGCCTGCCGGACACAGCTGCAGAGCTCATCTCCACAACAAAGACTCACGTGCTGCAACCAAGACTGGACACAGACAGACAAATAAAAAAACAAGCTAACAAGCTAAATAAAACAAAACAAAAACACCTCAGTGCCTATCAGTAGATGAATATATGATTTGTCGTCTGTCTATACGGTGGAATGCCTGCCTGCATGCTAAGTTGCTTCCGTCGTGTTTGACTCTTTGTGACTCTATGGGCTGTAGCCCACAGTCTCCTCTGTCCTTGGGATTCTCCAGGCAAGAATACTGGAGTGAGTTGCCATGCCCTCCTCCAAGGTATTTTCCTGACCCAGGGATCAAATCTGAATTTCTTATGTCTCTTGCCTCGGCAGGCAGGCTCTTTGCCACTGGTGCCGCTTAGAAAGCCAATACAGTGAAATACTACTTAGCAATAAAAAGGAGTTAATTATTGATTAACGGAATCTCAAAATAATTATGTTGGGTGAAAAAAGCCAGACAAAAGCAAACACTGTGAAACAGAGGCTCAGAACATGTGTGCTTACCTTATGAGACGGAGGATTCACCACTGGCTGCAAGGATAATCGGATGGTGCGTAGATGAGAGGAAGAACGGTCAATGGTGAGAGTCAGGTATGCCCTGCAGCTTTCCCTCGGTGTCCCAGTTTTCTTAGCCAATGAAGGAGAATTTCTTAAGATTTCTGTGACAATCAAACAAGGTCATTTATGTGAAAAGTAAAAGCGAAAGCATTAGTTCCTAAGTCATGTCTGAGTCTTTTTGACCCCATGGACTATAGACTGCCAGGCTCCTCTGTTCATGGAATTCTCCATTCAAGAATACTGGAGCGGGGAGCCATTCCTTTTTCCAGGGAATCTGCCCAACTCCAAAGGTTCATTCAGTTCCAAAGTTTTATGGATTTAAAAAAAAATAACATTTTGCAATTTATAAATAACATTTATAAAACTGTATGTGTAGAAATGCTTTGCAGTTTTCAGTATAATGTGAATTGTTAGTTTTTTTAAAAAACCTGTAAAAATTTAGAACTGAGCCTTTTGGTTCAAGACTTAAAAAAAAAAAGTAAGCAAGAGTTAAGTGGCTGGAGTCTCCAGATAGCTGGAGACTCCATGAGGCAGGACAGTGTCTAGATGGCAGGCTCTGAAGCAGCCAGCAGAGGGCCCAAAGGAGGGCGGCGACGGGAAAGCTGACTCCCTGAAGGACATTACTTCTAAAGCTGTTTTTTCTGTAGATTTAAAATGCAATAAAGACGGGTGTCTTAGAAGCATTTATACGCTTTGAAATCTCGTACATGCTACTATAAATAAGTTAAAGAATACAATTGGCATTCTCATAAAATAGTTTTTATATTAATGTGTTTGAATTTGTATAACACATATGACCAGTTCAAATCTGGGAAAATGCCATCACTTCCATTTTAATTTAATTGTTTGTTCAATACCATCTCCCTATCTCACCATCCTAAACACACACACACACACACACACACACACACACACACACACAAAGTTGATGATACCAGTTTAACTCTACATGTCACTCCTGTCATGTGGAGTGGAGGAACCTGGTGGGCTGCAGTCCATGGGGTCGCTAAAAGTTGGACACGACTGAGCGACTTCACTTTTACTTTTCACTTTCATGCATTGCGGAAGGAAATGGCAACCCACTCCAGTGTTCTTGCCTGGAGAATCCCAGGGACAGGGGAGCCTGGTGGGCTGCCGTCTCTGGGGTCGCACAGAGTCGGACACGACTGATGCAACTTAGCAGCAGCAGCATCAGCAGTCACTCCTGTGTTGACCTTGCTTTTGCCTTGTACCTCAATGGTCAGCATTGGAAATAAAAGCATTTATTCTATGGGAATCACAAATAAACATCTTACAATTGCATTTATAGAGTTATATATCCAATAGCACCTATAATATAATTGCAAAGCAACATTAAGTACTTTAGGTAATTATTTGTTATGTTTTTTGAACATAGGTATTTATTTATTTACTTACTTTTGGGCTGTGCTGGGTCTTTGCTGCTCCTCAGGTTCTTCACTAGTTGCAGCAGGCTACTCTCTAGTTGCAGAGTGCAGGCTTCACATTGCGATGGGTGCTCTCATTGGGGAGCACGGGTGGACTTTGGGGTGTCTGGACTTCATTAGTTGCCACACGTGAACTCATTACTTGAAGTTCCCAGGCTCTAGAGCACAGGCTCAGTAGTTGTGGCACGCGGGCTTTGTCACTCTGTGACATGTGGGATCTTCCTGGATCAGGGATTGAACC
Source organism: Budorcas taxicolor (assembly GCF_023091745.1). Classification (NCBI taxonomy): domain Eukaryota; kingdom Metazoa; phylum Chordata; class Mammalia; order Artiodactyla; family Bovidae; genus Budorcas; species Budorcas taxicolor. The sequence goes on from NC_068920.1 coordinate 15,946,935, forward strand.
TGTGTCTCCTGCACTGGCAGGTGGATTCTTTACCACTGAACCATCAGGAAAGTCCTTCTTATGTGGTTTTTTCAAGTAAACTTTTAGAACAGTTTTAGAAATACAGAAAGGTTGTGAAGATAGAATAGAAGTTTCTGTTTACTCCATTCTGAGCCTCTCCTGGGGTTGACATCTCCCATTACTATGGTGCATTTGATCAAAGGACTAGCCAGTATTGATACATGATTATTAATTAAGATCCATGCTTCATTCAGATTTCCATAGGTCTTACCCCATGTCTGCTTCTCTTCCAAGGTCCCATCCATGATGCCACGTTACATTCTGTCCTCAGACCTCCTTAGACTCCTCTACGCTGCCACAGTGTCTCAGATTTTCCTTGTTTCCGATCAACTTAAGGTTTTAAGTTTTGATGCTCAGGTATTTTGCAGATGGTCTCTGAATTGAGATTTGTCTGATATTTTTCTCATGATGACACTGGGATTCTCTGTGGTAAGAAAATCACAGAGGTAAAATATCATTTTCATCCCGTCGCATCAGGGACACTTCATTAATATAACAGTTGATATCAACCTCAGTCGCCTGAGTTATTAATAAATGTGTACTGTGATTTGTGTTTACTCTGTGCTGTAGCCAGCCTGCCATTTATTTTTTTGTTTTCCAATATTTTGAGAATTTGAAAACATACAGAAAAGTTGAAGGTTTAAGTTTTTATAATAGTTTTTTTTAACACATTCCTCCGACATGGATGATACCGTTGGTTTTTTTACCACGCTCACTTTTATCACACTTACTACACACACTGTCTCATATACTTGCCTGTCTATCCATTCTATCATTTTGCACATCGTCAGGCGAGTGTATGCTCCTCGGTTCTGGCTCGTCCACAACAAAGATTTGGAGTGACGGACATTAAAGCCCTCGGCGTGTCACAGCTCTCGGGTCTTGGACAGACTGTGTTATAGCTCTCAGGTCTCAAACGGACCGTGTTATAGCTCTTAGACAAATCAGTGTTACAGCTCCGTGTTACAGCTCTATTTTATTTAGATAATAGCAGGAAAATCCATCCTTGAAGTGTGAGGGCATGTTGACCCAAAGATGCGAAGAGAAGAGCGCTCCAGTGCAAGGGGGTTCAGTACAGTTCAGTTCAGTTCAGTCGCTCAGTCGTGTCCGACTCTTTGTGACCCCATGAATGCCTGCACGCCAGGCCTCCCTGTCCATCACCAACTCCCGGAGTTCACTCAGACTCACGTCCATCGAGTCAGTGATGCCATCCAGCCATCTCATCCTCTGTCGTCCCCTTCTCCTCCTGCCCCCAATCCCTCCCAGCATCAGAGTCTTTTCCAATGAGTCAACTCTTCTCATGACGTGGCCAAAATACTGGAGTTTCAGCTTGGGCGAGGGGGAGAGAGAGAGAGAAAGAGCCCCAGGCCTTCGGCTCCTCTTTTTATATGTTCCTCCTCCCTCCCCCACCCCGGGCCTGCCCTGTGTAAACTGGGTTAGCCAGGAATGCAGTTTGTTCTACCTGAGGTCCTCACTCTGGTCCTTGGACCTTCCTTGGTTCTATTTTCGTGGGCTTTTTCCTTCCTTATCTTTTAGCCACTGCGGTTCTGTACTCCTGTTCACTATTCTAACTACCTAACGACATCAACCCACCTTTTAAACAAATTCTGTCATTTATTTAATTTTTATATTTATTGTTAGCTGCGCTGGGCCTTGGTTGCCGTGCCTGGGCTTTCTGTTTTTGTGGGAAGTGAAAGCTACCCTTCCTTGTGGTGCTCGCACTTCCCGTAGCGGTGGTTTTTCTTGTTGCAGAGCACGTACTGTAGGGTGCGCAGGCTTCCGTAGCCATGTCATACAGCCTTAGCTGCCCCTCAGCATATGGAATCTTCCCAGACTAGGGAGCGAACCCATGTCCCCAGCGTTGGCAGGCAGATTCTTAACTGCTGGACCACCAGGAAGTCCTGTCATTTATTTTAGATACTGCCAGTTTTGCCCTTTAAAGTGATAGAAAATAGAGCCAGCCTTGTTGCCAAGAGACCAAGGGAGAGAACCGTGCTGGATTTTAAGATAGAAATTTTATAGATGTGAGGGAAGGGGCACATTTAGAAGAACTTGAAGGCTAAAAATTAGCCTGCAAGTTAAGAACTGCAGAAGTCCTTTGGCATGATGAAGTGAGTCAGGATGCTCATTGGAACCCCAAAGATTGCCAGACATTTGCATGGAAAGAAGCGACACAAAACTGGTTCAAAGCCTGCTGCCTTTAGGACATTTGAAAAGAATGGAGGAGCATTTGTCAGTTTTAGATACCCAGGAGCATGACTCCGAAGGGATCAGTTCAGTTCAGTGGCTCAGTCATGCTCGACTTTTTGCAACCCCATGGACTGCAGCACGCCAGGCTTCCCTATCCACCCAAAGGGATACTGCCAGAGAGACCAGACTTTGCATTCTCATTTCCAGGAACCCATCCCCAGGACTATGCCGGGCATGCTGGGATACCATTTTAGTTATCCACTCCTCTAATGCAAGGAGTGAGTGATGTCTATCTCCCCTTGACTACACATGAGTTTCTCCAGAAGAGTGGTCTTTGTACAATTTGCCGGGGCTGCTGTCAGAAACGAGTACAGGCTAGAAGGCTTACACAACAGAAATGTATTTTTCACAGCTAGAAGTCAAAATCAGAGTGTTAACAGGGGTGGTTTCTTCTGAGGGTGGTCAGGGAAAACCTGTTCTAGGCCTTTCCCCTTGGCTTGTAGACAGCTCTCTTATCCCTTGTCTCTTCACAATATCTTTTCTGTCTACTTGTGTTCAAATTTCCCTTTTTATAAGGACACCAATCATACTGAATCAGGGCTCACCCTGATGACTTCATTTTAACTCGATTGCCTCTATGAAGGCCTTGGGCTTCCCCGGTGGCTCAGCGGTAAAGAATCTGCCTGTAATGCCGGAGACATAGGTTCGATCCCTGGGTTGGAAAGATCCCCTTGAGGAGGGAATGGCAACTCATTCCGGTATTTTTGCCTGGAGAGTCCTATGGACAGAGAAACCTGACGAGCTACAGTCCATAGGATCCCAAAGAGTCAGACATAACTGAAATGACTGACCATGCAGACAGGAAGGCCTTATCTTCAAATAAGGTCACATTCTGAAGTACTGGGGTTGGGACTCAAATGCGTGAATTTGGTGGAGGGACACAATTCAACCTGTAAGTCTTCAAGTTTATTTTTTGCATAACCCTGAAAGAATTTGGAAAAACTTTGTGTCCCTCACACAGTCTAACATTGGCATTTAAGGATTTAGCTCATAGGTTTAAATTGTTCCAAAGAATAAAATTTCTGACATTTTGTAAATATTAACACTTGAAAATAAAATGGTTACCCTTTTAAGTGTATCCAAAGGAGTCTAAATACCATAACAATTTGACTCAATAACCATAATCCGTTATGAAAAATGCATGCATAATTTCCTGTGGAAAGTTTATTTCTTTCCATTTTCTCTTTCCATTCCGATTCTCCCACAGAATTTTATCTTCATGTAATATATTTTCATACCAGAAAGTCTCTTTTTGAACCACCCTATCATACTTCTCCTTAACAAAATAGTGAATGGAAATTGAAGTTTTAAAATATGTTCTATTTCTTGGGATCATAAGGCTGTCTTTAAACTTTCTTGTAGATTGAGTTGTTGCAATTATTATTATTAATACAATTGATGAAGATAATTTTTTTATAAATACTTTTTCTATTGTAATTTGTTAAACAGAAAAAATGAAGTATCACTGAAAATGTTTCTCTGAAATAATGATTGTCTCTCTAGTTAATTCTTAAATCCATTGATGAGTGGCATAATGCTAGAACAATACAGATTTCTGCATTGATTTTATTTTTGCCCCAACCTCATTTTTATAGCAGTAAGAATGAGAAGCAGAAAGACTTGGGCACTTGCACTAGAAGGAGAAGTGAGCTCAGAGCAGGGCCTTAGGATGGTGGGGGTGGCTTAATTGATAAGTCATGCCTGACTCTCGAGACCCCATGGACTCTATCCTGTCAGGCTCCTCTGTCCATGGGATTCTCCAGGCAAGAATACTGGAGTGGGTTGCTATTGTTTCTGTGGGTTATCTTCCCAATCCAGGGATGAAACTGGGCTCTCCTGCATTGCAGGTGGATTCTTAACCAATTAAAGACTCCAGGCCACTAGGATACTCTGTGTGATATTAATAATTTCTGTAATAGCTGAAAAATAAAAACATTAATTTTGTTACTAATCAAAATATTTATCTTATCGTGTTTTAAAATATATTTTCATCAAATTTAAGTGGCAGATTTATCTCACTTAATTTATTTTAAAAAAGTCTTCCCAGTATAAATAAAACCAGTACCTTTTGTTAAACCTATCAGCAGGATAAGATTTATTTTCTGACAGAAATGTTTTAACTTCATTTTTAATTCAAATGTTAATACTGGATTAAAAAATCTCATTATGTATTCCTTGAATTTAATATTGAGTAAATATTAAATACTACTACAACTAAGAAATAAATTTCAGAATGCATATAGTAAAAAGAGATTTTAAGAAATGCAGATGTAATATAATTTATTTACTTTATAAGAAGTTATACAAACAAGATAATGAATTGAGATGTTGTTTCTCATTATTTAATTTATAATAATGTAACATACTATATTTAGCAAAAATCATAAATTATTTTGAAGTAGGTATGTGAAAAAAAGCATGCTGGTTCTTTGACAAAAGTGTTTGTGTATAGATATTGATTGTTGGTATTTTTGCCATGAGGAATAATTAAATTAGAAGCAAGTATAAATATCATAAATAAATAGCACTATTAATTTTTAGACCTTAAGATACGTTCTTAGTATTTAAAGGAAGGAAAAAGAACCTACGCTGAAACTCATTGATCTACAAGCAAACATATAATTTTATTATTTTTTTGTTAGAAGACTAGAAAGGATTAAGTGCTTTATAAATAAATTTATATGAGAATTTTCTTCAACTGTAATACATGTTTAATGATAAGTTTTATAACATGCCATTTAGCTGCTTTATTGAAGCACACACACCAAGTCAGAAAGGAATTATATTTCATTTGTGGATTTTATCCAGTTTACTCTGCACAGTTTGGTAGCTCCAAGAAAACAGTTCAAGCGCATTTAAAACAAATCCAAGTCACTAGCATGTATTCCTCTGGTTATTCAAAGCTACTTTTTTTTCTGGCTGATGATATCTTTTGTACATAAATATTGAGGACAGCCTAAAAGAAAGGCCTACGCCTGAAATTGCCTATACATGAAAAAGTATTAAAAAGAAGTATTAAAAATATGTTACCTGTGACTTGTTCTCATAAACTTCCCCTACCCCACCACTGCCAATAGAGTTGCAATTTTTGACATTAGTCTAGGAATAGTGGAGGCAAAATAATAGAGGTAAAAATGCAGAGGTTATCTCTTCTACCCATCTCTACTGTATAACTGAATATTCCATTTTAACCCCAACTTCACTCATAACAGAAATGTGTGTAATATAGGAAAGACTAGAAAACCAAGGGCTTTATGGTACTCTAAGTATCATGAAAGGAACCTTCTCTTTTATTTATTTACCTAAAGGTTTTTAAACTCAGGAAAAACACACTGAAGTAAGATTTGCGATGAATGTGGAAAGGGCCTTTGTGATCACAGGCAGATCCTTAGGCCAGTTCAGTAAAACTCTGTGTTTGTGAACTCCTTGAATAACCCTGGTGTGAAGACCACCAAATTCTTGGATATGTTCAATTTTAATATATACTGCCAAATTGCCCTGCAAGGTATTTTTGGCTAATTTCTACTTCCACCCCCTGTGTATAGGCATTCCCATCACCCTACCTATCAAATGGCAACATTTGATATCATCAGACTTTGAAATTTTTGCCAACTTAATAGGTGAGAAAAGTTATTTCATGGATTTTGCTTCACATTTCCCAAGTTATTGATAAGTTTGGGTTTAAATATTTGTTGGCTATTTGTGTTTCTACTTCAGCCAATTGCCTTTTTATTACTTTTCTTCATTTTTTCCCTTTTGATCACACTGAATGGCATATGGGATCTTAGTTCTTGAACCCGTGCCCCCTGCGTTGGAAGCAATGAACCACTGGACTGCCAGGGAAATCCCACTTTTCCTCATTCTTTGATATTATTTTTTTTAATGTAATTTTGAAGTTCCTTATATGTGTATATATTCTACTCCTTTTTCATACATTGCAAATATTGTATTCTAGTACGTCACTGTCTTATAACTTCAGTTATGGTCATTGTCCTCGTCATTATCATCATCTTTTTAGTATGGTTAACAATAATCATCCATATAGTTAAAGTATATTGAGTGCTTACCTTGGAGGAAGGCATGGCAACCCACTCCAGTATTCTTGTCTGGAGAATCCCATGGACAGAGGAAGCTGGTGGGCTACAGTCCATGGGGTCACAAAGAGTTGGACACAACTGAGCGACTAACACACACGCACACCCCTTATCCCAGGTCTGCTTAGGTACTGTAGGGGTATTACCCAATTTAATTCTCACAACAGCCCTCTGAAACTGATGGTTGTTATATACCCCACTTTATAGACACAAAAAACTGAGCTATAGAAAGGCCTAAGGAAATTGACTAAGGTTGTTCAGCCAGTAAGTGGCAGAGACAGAATTGGCACCAAGGCCGTCTCTTTCTGAGCACTCATGATTAATCACCATACTGTCTCATATGACTTCACCTTAAATACAATATAAATAGTATTACAATCTTCAAGTAGCTTCATTTTGTTATATTATAAGTGGTATTGAGTGTTGTAGTTAAAAAGTGCTGTTCACTTCATTTTGAGAATTGACACGAAGTTCCCACAATGGGTTACATACTATGCTAGACTTGTGGATTAAGTAAAGAAAGAAAAAAGACAGTGTCCCACTCTCTGAGAGTTTATAGTGCAGAGGGGAAGATAGACAATTGCAGTACTGCGTGATGAGCATTGTAATAGGATTCAGCCAAAAGCACAGAGAGAACACATAGCAGGGGTCCCTAGCATGCAATCATGTGTGATCATGTAAATAACCACTTGTATGAATGATTCGGGGCTTCCCCAGTGGGTCAACAGTAAAGAATCCACCTGCCAATGCAGGAAATGCAAGAGACATGGGTTCGATCCCTGGATCAGGAAGATCCCCTGGAGGAGGAAATGGCAAGTCACTCCAAGTATTCTTGCCTGGAGAATCCCATGGACAGAGGAGCCTGGCAGGCTACAGTTCATAGCATTGCAAAGAGTCAGACACCACTGACGCGACTTAGTACACACACATGAATGATTCATATTGAATCTTCAGTCAATAAAACTGCCTTATCTCTATCATGTGTGCCAAACTTCCCTTATCTTACATATTAGTTGGAACCTAAATGTCTTAATTAAGCTTGTTTATCTGCTTGCTGAGATCTTTTTGGACTCTCCTTCACCCATGGAAAGTTTTAGCTTGTGTTTCCATCAATTGCCATTTACAGTTGCTTAGTATGCTATTGGGTGGAGAAGGCAATGGCAACCCACTCCAGTACTCTTGCCTGGAAAATCCCATGGACAGAGGAGCCTGGTAGGCTGCAGTCCATGGGGTTGCTAAGAGTCAGAAGTGACTGAGCGACTTCACTTTCCATTTTCACTTTCATGCATTGGGGAAGGAAATGGCAACCCACTCCAGTGTTCTTGCCTGGAGAATCCCAGGGACGGGGGAGCTTGGTGGGCTGCCATCTATGGGGTCTCACAGAGTTGGACACGACTGAAGTGACTTAGCAGCAGCAGCAGCAGCAGTATGTTATTGACATCCTTATTCAAGTCTTTTACCCATGAAAAATTGACAAGAGTGCTAAGATAGATTTCTCAGACAACTCTGGGGACAACAACCAGGCCACTGCTCAGCACTGAGAAGACAGTTCACCAGTGTTCCATGTGCTTCTAGAACACAGAGGGTTGTGGGGGTGGGGTGGGGGGACAGAGAAAGGTGGTGACCCACCTGACAAGCAACTGAGGCAGCAGTCGTGGGGGTGGCATCAGTGGTGATCACTGCTTCTCCTTTTCTCTTTCCTTTATATTTTTACATACCCCACCAATTCTGTGTCATCCCTTCAAGAAATATAATGGAGCTTTACGTTTCTGGCTGAGCTGAAAATGACAAGACTTATGCTAAAACTGCCAGCCCCTCAATTTCTCCCTCTTTCAAATGGAAAAAGTAATGTTGGACACTAAATGAAATTTTTTAAATTCCTTAATGTGTTTTGGAGAGAAGAAAGATTAAGGAATGCATGAGATTATTTTTGTTTTTAAATATTTGTGCTACCATCGGGGGGGAAAAATGCATTGAGCAGTTAAAGCCCTTGTGATTTCATAGCAGGACAAGCGTTGTTTTATCTGGATTCTTCCTATTGTGTCATTCCAGATCGGTTATTTTTAAGCACACAAGCACAAATATTTATTTCTTGGCTGCTCGTTTTTGGTCTCACCTCAGTTGCTATTTTAGCAATTGTCCTATAAATGGACAGTACTGTGATCTCACAGAGGGCTGGAAAAGGGAGAGGAGAAAAGCAAGAGGCAAGCATGATGACATGGCTGGGAGGAGCGCGGAGCCATGAGTGCTGTCAGCCAGAAGCCAACAGGAAAGCAAACGGTGAAGATGCTGCCCCAGGGGTGGGGATGGGCTCTTTGCCATTTAGGGGAGAGCTAGGTTCTTTTGAATCATAAGAAGTGAGCCTGGGGGACATTGACCACAATGGTAAACAAACAAGGAGCGAGTTCCTCCATTTTCTCTCTATTAAGCCCTAATGGAAGAGGCAAACATGGAAGGAACGGCAAAGCAGAGACGCAGTTTGCAGAGCGGGGCCAGAATCACAGGGCCAAGTAGGGAAGGGTGGATTTCACGTAGAGAGAGTAGCTTAATAACTGACTTAGTGACAGAGCGTGCTAGGATGAAGTCCTAGCCATTTATTATGAATACACTTATAAGCATGGTCAGAATCAGGATGGTAATTAAGGCAAGTAGGGGAGGACATAGACTTTTCCTTGGAAGGAAACTATTATTCGTTCCTCTATGAAAATGTTTATTCTTACAGTTGTGTCCATGGGGTTGGTCATTTATGCCGTGAACATTGCTCATCAGCTCGTGCGTTTACGTAGCACACATCAGGATGTGCCATCTAGGGTTATGGTGTTGCTGCCTGGGGCCTGTCTGCAGGAAAGAGGGCTCATTTAAAGCTGAGTTTTCCACGTGGTGGCAGCAAATTTGTCTGAAGCCTGGCAGTGTCGTTTTTTTTCACCATGGTCCATTCTCTGTTATCAGAAGGTATGTGTGTGTGTGTGTGTGTGTGTGTGTGGAGGGGGCTGGGGGGAGATTGATTTAAAAATATTAAAAAATAGAAGCACTACCTCATCCCTGCTACTTAATCCATTTTTGCAATCTCTCGGGAAATTAGAGGGAAGGAAGTCTGAGTCTCTCTTTAGGCCCTGATTATATAAGATGAGGTTAGTTTTCCCATCTGGTGCATGGAATCCACCTCATGGCTTTGCAGTAATACTTTCCTGCCTCCCTTAAGTCTATTTGCGTCTCGCTAAGCACACAGAATAGGGTGTAGCTTAGAATAGAAAAAAAAAAAAAGGAGATGGGAAGGTTAAAAAGAGGAAAAAAATATGTGGAGGACAAAGTGGGAGATAGAGAGTAATTTGTTTCTAAGCTCGCTTTTCAGAATGAGTCCAACCTACTAAGGTCCAGTCATGCATTCAGGCATTTACCATTTATTGAACATTTACATGCCAGGTATTGCAGAATACAAAGTCTCAAGACAACAAGGCATATAAAGACAAATAAAACATGACCCTTACCCTCAAGAAGCTTTCTGTCCAGTAGAGAAGCTGTGTGAGTGAACTAAGCCACAGCACAATACGTCAAGAGCTCCGTAGAGACGTGCACAGGGCACTGGGTGAGAAGAGAGAAAGGGTTCAAAATTTCACTAGAAGTCTGGAAGGCTTCCTGGAGGAAGTGGTGCCGTTAGCTGGTTGAAAACAAAGGAAAGAAGATTTGGGGTAGAGAGACGAGCATCTTTTAAATCATAGGGCCAGAAACTAATTCAGTACAACTGGAGCATAGGGGAAGAGACAGAACAAGAAAGAGAAGAAGGTGGGGCTGTCAAAAAGTGAAGGATATGGAATTTCCCCCCATTTGCAGGCTAATAAGTTAACTGGGTACCATTTCATGGATGCTGGCAGGTGACACACAACTCCTAGGTCAGAGGCAAAGGACTTTACTGTCAATGGTTTAGCAAACATCACGGGCACCAGCCTATTTACACTGGTTTTCCTTCCCCTCCGTGTCCCACTCAGCTGATGTGATAACCTAGATGGATGCTACCCATTCAGTGGGTTTGCATAGCGGCTGAGAAAGTCAAAGGCAAGGACACAGCAGTGTTCATGGAAGCTGTCAACCATCCAGGTCCCCTCGTCAACGGAGTGAGCAGGGGCACAGTAGTCATGCTCTGGGAGCCTCATGTGACCAGCTCCAGTGGCTGCTCCGGGTCAGGAGATGGGAGGCTCTTGCAGTCTGGCACCCTCAGCAAGAGGGGAGAGACACTTAATGCCCCTGGTGGACAGTCTCCCAACAGCGGCTAGAGAGTTAAGCAGGGGCTACACCAGTAAGGGAACCTTAGGCAACGCTAAGGAATTTGAACTTCGAAAGCATGAGGAGCCACTGAAGACTTTTGATCAGAGAACTGTGATGATGATAACTATGATTTGCAAAGATTACTCACGTAACTGTGTGCTGAAAAGATCAGACAGATAGCTGAGAGAACGCAGAAAAACAAGTTAGGAGGCAACTCCAGCGTACCGTGTGTGCAGTTAACTGCCCAAAGTCTAGGTGCTAGAGATACAGCTGGGGGAAGTTGGCAAGTCCCAGGATATTACAGAAGGTAAGATCTAAAGCATTTTTGTGGGTTTAATAAAGAGAAGAAATTGAAGGAAAAATGTGATAGGTGATATTACCAATAGCTTACTTTGTGTCCTATGTTATATTAGCATTTTACATGTATTAGTTTACTTAATCTCATAGATACTGTTAGTATTCTTGTTTTACAGATGAGAAAACACATGGGGAACCTAGAAGGTGGCTTTCCAGTTACCCGGTTAGGCAGCTGACTGGGTGGTGCTGTCCTCAAAGAGATGAGGACCTCAGAGGTGCAGCTATGTAAGTGTGAGGGTGAAGCATTTGGTTTTGGCTGCTGTTATACACAAAAGGTCTGTGTCCCCTCCAAATTCACATGTTGACACTATCATCCCCAAGGTGATGGTATTTAGGGCCTCTGGGATGTGATTAGGGTTACATGAGGTCAAGAGGCTGTGATGATATCAGTGCTCTAAAAGAAAAAGGAGTCAAATAAATCTCTATATATATACACACACACATACACACACAGAGGCACCAAGTTAAGGCCATGTGAGCTCACAGCAAGAAGTATGGCACCATGTATGGATGTGAGAGTTGGGCTGTAAAGAAAGTTGAGCACAGGGATTGATGCTTTTGAACTGTGGTATTGGAGAAGACTCTTGAGAGTCCCTTGGACTGCAAGGAGATCCAACCAGTCAATCCTAAAGGAAATGAACCCTGAATACTCATTGGAAGGACTGACGCTGAAGCTCCAATAATTTGGCCACCTGATGCAAAGAACTGACTCATTGGACAAGGCTCTGATGCTGGCAAAGATTGAAGGTGGGAGAAGAAGGGGATGACAGAGGGTGAGATGGTTGGATGGCATCACTGACTCGATGGACATGAGTTTGAGTAAGCTCCAGCAGTTGGTGATGGGCAGGGAGGCCTGGCGTCCTGCAGTCCATGGGGTCTCAAAGAGTCAGATGAGACTGAGCAACTGAACTGAACTGAACTGAACCAGCCAGGAAGAGGGCCCTTACCAGGAACTCAGTCAGGTGGCACTTGGATCTTAGACTTTCCAGACTGCAGAACTGTGAGAAACAAATTCCTGTTGCTTATACCACCCATTCCGTGGTGTTTGTTTACGGCAGCCTGTGCACACCAAGACAGCCCAGATGAGTATGAGTATCTGGGGAACATCTTACTCATGCTTCCTAGTAGATATTTCAGGTCTTTGCTGGAGATATAGATAGAGACGCAGTCACTGAATGGGTGGTGAGTGAGCTTGAATGTAATCCTGGAAAGTATGAGGAATGAGAGGCGCAAAGGGCCATGGAATGGAGGTGTGCAGAGTGCCTACATTTTGGGGTCAGGCAGAGGAAGAAAGCCTCCAAAAGACAGAAGAGGAGTAGTTGGGGTGTTGGAGTCTGGACTCCGGTCTAGCGTTCCTGTGCTTGCTTCTGCGAGTAAAATTGAACACGAGGGGTTAAGAGAAGAGATCAGCTATCTTGTTGGTTTTGCTGAAACAGACTGCTGTTTGTAAAAGTGCTGGGAGTCTTTAAAGATAGTAGAGAGCTGAGACAGGCCAAAAAGATCACGTGATAGAGACCTTTACTCTTTCACTGCAGTTAATTAACAGCCTTTATTTCAGGGAGACCGTAAAGGAGAAAAGAAATGCTAAAAAACAGAAAGAAAGAAAACATGGGCATAGGGTCAAGCAGTATACTTGTTGTAAAAGGAGATGATTATTATAATTAATGGTGGTCCATATGGATAATGTCGATTTGTGAAAGCTGTGTATTATTTCTATTTTTTTCTCCTTCTGCAGATCTCTGCTAACTCAGCTACTCCTTTCTTCTGCACTGTAAAACCTGGTCACCATGTTGTCTTTATATTTATGGTGTGGGTTTTGGCAGGGGGATTCTAGATGGCTAGATATATAGCAATGATAAGTTGTTCTACAGTAGGCAAATATCCCGAAATAATAAAAAAAAAAGAGGAGGGGGGCTGGATAATGTTCTTAGTTAAATGTAATTCAACATGTAACTAAATTCATGGTCACCCATGATCAAAGTCAAGTCACATCCTTCATCTAAAGATGGTCTTCCCCAAATACTGACTATTGCCTGCTATCTAGTCAATTGAAGAATTACTGAGACTTTAAGGTGGAAGGGCTTTTTAGAAATCACATTTTCTCGCTTATTTTTACACAGTAGAAAGTTGAGGCCTCTATAGATTAAATCATATCTCCAATAGGATGGTGATATTCAATATTGGATTGGTGATATCCAAAATTGGATATATCCAATGAATTAAATCACCAGCAGCATGGCGGCAGGCTCTAAACTAGCACAGAGGTTTTCCAGTAACTTTGCTGTTACTCTTTGCATGTGGTATACATGTGAATTGTTGTTTTGTTGTCATTTAGCTGCCAAGTCGTGTTGGACTCTTTTGCGACCCCATGGACTGCAGCACACCAGGCTTCCCTGTCCTTCACCATCTCCCAGAGCTTACTCAAACTCATGTCCATCGAGTCAGTGATGCCATCCAACCATCTCATCCTCTGTCATCCCCTTCTCCTCCTGCCCTCAGTCTTTCCCAGCATCAGGGTCTTTTCCAATTATTCAGTTCTTTGCATCAGGTGGCTAAAGTACCAGAGCTTCAGCTTTAGCAGCAGTCCTTCCAATGAATATTCAGGGTTCATTTCCTTTAGGGTTGGCTGGTTTGATCTCCTTAAATATATTATTATGTGTTCAGACACATTCGAATATATTTTTAAAAAACTGCTCCCTTCTATACATTTAGGTTTTTTTTTTTTCATTTACAGACATGAATTCAAAGACCTATTAAACTAGACAACAAAATTTTATTTGTAGAGTATCGAACTAAATTTTTGAAGACGTTAATTCTTTTATCTTTCTAAATCCTGCTTTTCAAAAGCTTCTTTGGTAACCTTTTACTATGGTGATGAAGGAAACAACCTGGTTAGCTTGACATAAGCCCAATTTCTCTTTGAGAATCCTGCCCAAGGAGGGTTCCTTGGAACACAGGATGGTCTCTGAACTGTGAAGAGGTGAACAGGAAGCAAAAAACACACAGAGGAGGAGAGCTGGTGAAACTACAGGGCTTTGGCAGCGATCTCTCTAGCTCCTGCGTGGTCTTTTCTAGAGAACTTTGTCTCCTTGAATATTCACCTTTGAAACCTGCTCTCAATTGCTGCTTATAAAAATAGCAGTTATGTCACAGATGCATGTCATTCTTTCTGACATCAAACGGACAGCTCATGTTCTTTGTTGGCATTGTTTCCCGAGGCTGAAGAACAGCCTCCCTTAGCAGGCGTGGGCTCATTAGTCATAAGTCTCCATCTTTACTTTTCATTTCTTATTTCCATCAGAACTTGTAGCATCAATAGTCAAATCATTAATTTTCATGAATGTTTACATTTGCTACTGTTTTTCCTGTTTGTCTTTGAAAAAAGCACTGTCAAAAGTTTGGATGTCATGTTCCTGTTTAGCTGCTTCTGAACTTGGTGCTTATGCTCAAGTTGTTCAGTCGTGTCTGACTCTTTGCCACACTTTGGACCATAGCCCACCAGGCTACTCGGTCCATGGGATTTTGGGGGCAAAGAACACCAGAGTGGGTTGCCATTTCCTCCTCCAGGGGGTCTTCCCAACACAGGGGTCGAACCTGCACCTGCTGTGTATTAACTCTGCGGCTATAGCCAAGTCCCCTGACTTCTCGGAGACTTATTTTTCCCTTCTATAAAATTAGAAATGTTATGCCTCACCTGCTTCTTCAATAAGGTGAAGTGGGAGGGTTCTTGTCATTTTTTGCTAAGTAAGATAAACAGAATGCAGAGACGGACCCAGAGATTCGCACCCCTGGTATACGCGTACCCTGTGTAACCCTCTCTCTTTGAGTGTGGATGACATCTGTGAATATGATGAGGTTTTACTCCTGTGAAGTTTTTTTTTTTTTTTTTTAGTTCTATTTCAGCTTTATTTTTTTCAATTAGAAAATAATCACTCTTTGTGATGAGTAAAGACTTTTTAATAGCTACAGTAAGAATGTAGACTTTAGCTCTCATGCTAACCAGTATGGAGGATCTCTCTCCCTGTCCCCAAGTTGTTTCTTTTTATCTTCCTTTAAAAAATATTTTTATTTTTAAATTAATTTTTGTTGTAGTGTAGTTGTTCTGGCTTTCCCAGTAGCTCAGCTGTGAAGAATTTGCCTGCAATGAAGGAACTAGAGGAGACTGGGGTTCAATCCCTGGGTGGGGAAGATCCCTTGGAGGAGGGCGTGGCAACTCACTCTGGTATTCTTGCCCAGAGAATCCCATGGACAGAGGAGCCTGGCGGGCTACAGTCCACAAGGTTGACAAGAGCCAGACACGACTGAAGTGACTTAGCACACATAGATGCTTTACGATGTTGTGTTAGTTTCAACCATAGAGTGGAATGAATCAGCCATACATACACATGTACTACCTCCCTTTCAAACTTGAGGTCCCTTTCTGAACTTTCTGAAGTCCCTTTCTGAACTTTCCCATTCAGGTCACCACAGTGCTTTAAGTAGAGTTGTCAATGCAAAGGTAGATTTTCCTGGGTGGACTTGACCTAAGCCAGTGATCTCTTAAAAGAGAGCTGAGGCCTCCCTGAAAGAAAATATGAAGCCTGAGATACCCTGATGGTCCTGAAGAAGCAAGCAGTCTAACTGTGAACTTCCCGTGACGGATGGACCTGTGGACATGGCGAGAAATTGAGTGGTGCCTCTGAGAGCTGAAAATGGCTCCCACCAGACAGCTGGCAAGAAATCAGGGGCCCCAGACACAGAGCTGCAACGGTGCTACCTGAGGGGGCTTGGAAACAGATTCTTCCCCTGTTGACTCTCCAGATAAGAACGCAGCTGGCTGCCACCTTGATTATACCCTTATGAGACCCTGAACGGAAAGTCCAGCTAAGGCGATGCCAGAATCCCCAGGCCACAGAAACTGAGATAATCAGTTTGTGTCATTTCACACTGCTAAGTCTGTGATAATTTATTATGCAGCAGTAGGAACTGATGCACTCAGTACTGGACACCACGAGGTGAGAGTAAAGGAAGTCAAGACTGCCTTTCGTATCCCTCTAGCAGCTGGGGCACCAGCTTGGCTGATCAGATGTGCCCACCTGGAACTCTGAGTCTGGAGGGTGGGATACAAAGACTCGGGTGCTTTTAGAGGTCAGCCCCAGAGAATGGCTGCAATGGTGGCACAATCCCAGTGTTGGCATAGTCTGGTGAAGAGTCTGACTAATTTCCACTGTGGTTAGTCAGGAATCATGTCTGTTATTTGCCTCCAAGTTTATTGTAGATTATTATAGATCATATATGTAAAAGTGCTTTGTAAACTTTGGCAAATTGTATAAGCATAACTCTCATTTTAATTATTTCTCTGGTTTCACTTTCCTTCAGGCGCGTATGTTTGACCTTTGTCTCTCTTCAAGCTATTATAATTCTTGGTGTCAATCTTCATGCTGCCTTTCCAATGAACAAAGTTACCTTTATCCTTAAAAAATAGAAGTAATGTGTAAGTCTGTGTGAAGATGAGATTATTAGCAAAAAAAAAAAAATTGAGTCAGAACATTTAGGAAGTCATAAAGAGGGACTGTTTCCTGGGAATTTGTAGGGCTTAAACTTAGGTTTAAGGATATGCTTTCAGTCACACTCAAAGATCAAACAGCAATCTCTGGCTGCCTGGAACCATTTAGAACACAAGTGTCTGCTACTGTGAGGGTCTCCAGGGAAGATGCTTCCTTGACCATTTTTCTGAATGGATTTGACTCTAGTGAGCATATGTTCCGGTTGATTCAAAATCACATCTTCACTTGCAATGAACCACAAATCTGTACATATCCTCACAGATTTCCTGTATCCCTGTCACTGAAAGGAACAGACTAAGGAATAACTGCAATGGAAAATATCATCTTTGGAAATAAATGATTGAAAAGTATGGTTTAAAAAAAAAAAAACACGCTGCATTTATCAGCGCCACCTCAGTGGGTAGGAGTTTGGGCAGCTAATCAGAGTCCTTGCAGCTATGCTCTTAGACTAACATGTTAGGATTTTGAGGCTATAAAAGTTTGAGAGAACTTGATGACTGATCTATTTTTTTGACTGTCTAAACCCAGGACCATTGGGTTAGTTTACATATGGCCACTGGGGCTCCGGGAACTTTTTATGCAGAAAGTCCCCTGCATTTAAAGGGAAAAGACTATAACCCTGACTTTCTCCACTCATGACATTAGCATCTAGTTACCAGCAAGGGGAAATGAGGTTTTTGCCTCTGACTCATGGCCAGAGATCTCCGGTGAACTACTAGTCCTACTAGGGGCTGGAGGCCGCTAGAGACAATGAGCTCTCTTTAGAGCACAGAGAATATGGAAGGAAGAAGAGGAGTTGGACTGTTGCATGGTGCTTTGCTGAATAGCTTCCCCCGTAAAACAACCAGAGGACTTCATTTAAGTTCCTGAATAGGGAAAAAGCCACCAACACTGCTTTAGAAAGCAGTAAAAGTGAGTAAACATAGCAGCCTTGGGTAGCAGTTTACCTGTAACCCTCGGAACAGAAATGCTGATTGTACCAGAAAGCCAGCAGCCAAGTGATACCCAGTGGGAGGGGGTGGGTAAGGGTGGGGACAGAGTGCGCTGGTGCTAAAGCAGCAGCTGCAGGATAAGCAGAGCAAAAACAGGAAGCCTGCCCTCTGACCTCCGTGTCAGCAGACTCGGACTGAGCTGGGTGACCGGCTTAGAGGATCAGTGTGGCGACTGCCCTAGGCCTGGCCATGTTTGTCCCCGAGGAATCTGTTACCCTGAGGCCCCTTATGTCGATTTGCCTTTGGGGGTGCAGCCCAGCATGGGGCGGGGGGGCCGGGGCGGGGGAGGCAAAGTGTGACCAGGGAGTGTGGTAGTGCTTTTCTAGTTTTTAATTTTTTAACAAACATTTTGACTGCCTTGGGTCCTACTTGCGGCATGTGGCTCTCTCCGATTGCGGCATGCAAGCTCCGTGGGGCCTGGGCTCTGTGTAGTTTGCAGCACACAGGCTCTCTAGGTGAGGCGTCCAGGCTTAGTAGTTGCAGCAAATGAGTCTACTTGCCCCAAGGGCATGTGGGGTCTTCGTTGCCCGGACCAGGGATCAAACCCATGTCCCCTGCCCTGGAAGGTGGATTCCCAACCATTGGACCACCAGGGAAGTCCTCATCAATTGAGTTTTTCGTTTATGTTTTTGTATTTTTCATTTCTAGATGTCCTACTTGGTTCTTTTTCAAATCTGCTAGGTCGTTTTTTCAAGTTTCTACTTACTGTAGATTTTATCTTTATGTTTTTTAAACATAAGTATTTTATAACTTGTCTCTGGTTATTCCAGGATTGGAAGGCTTTCGGGGTGTGTTTATGTAGTTTCGTACTTTTCTTTTGCTGCTGTGTCTTTCCCATGGTAACTTCTTGTGACTTGATTGTCATTGCCTTCTCAGTGTTCCTTGTCCATTAGACATAGTTTTTGGTGATTCCTGTGGGTTGAGTAAAGGAGCCCTTCTCCAGACAGTCTTGTCTTTGCCCTTCCAGACATTTATGGGCGCTACTACTAAATTCTGGGAAATAGTGAGGACAGAGGAGCCTGGCATGCTGCAGTTCATGGGGTCACAAAGTTGGACATGACTTACCGACTGAACAGCAACACTTCTCTGTAACCAGTTCAAACTCAAATAATAACTTGAAGTTTTCTGAACTACTTCTAGGATTTGAATTCACACTATAAATTCTCAGGGGGCTGGTCTCTGGGTAGAACTATTGGAGGACAGATTATGTGTGTGTGTGTGTCTGTTTTCCTTCTTTGCTCTATTAAGACATCTCTGTCTTTGGATTCTTGGTTTTGGTGGTTTTTTGTTTTTTGGAAGTTGGGAGTGAGAAGTAGGTAGTTTTACTTCTGGTTTACCTTTATCCTGTGGTGGGTTCTCCCTTTGGGATTCTAGGTTAACAGAGGTGGTATCTAACACTGGTCTTTCAACCTGGGTGGACCCTGAGCTTTGACTTGTCTCTTTTACTTTGTCAAGTCTTCACAACAGTAACACAAGTCCCCCCTATATGTCTTCAGGGCAAAAGGCTTTGGTTGTTTTTCTTGCCTTTCTGGGTTCTTAGATTCTCTTAGAACTTGATCTGATAATTCCTCATTATCTTATCATTCCTTTGATTCTTTTAAGGAGACTGGAAATTTTTACAAACTTTTAGGAAAATTATTTTATAAATTTTTATCAGGGGGGTAATGCAAATGGCCCATCCCTTTATTTTTAGAAAAGGAGGGAAATTAAATTTGGAATGTTTTTAATAGTCTCTTTTTCACTGTTTTCTGAGTATAGAAGCATTTCCCTAAACTGGTAAACTTCACTATGTTTACATAGTGAATTTTTAAAATTCTGCATGAAAAGAAAGAAAAAACAAAACACAAAGAAGGCCAGTAGACACTCAACAAATGGAGAGAAGTATTTGAAACTCATACAAAGAGTTAGACTCAAAGGAAAAGACTGATTTCTTAAAATACTTGGAATTCTACATTGTTATTGGTTGATATGTAATAAATTACTTCAAGCTTAGAACAAACATTTATTATCTCTCAGTTCCTAAGGATCTAGAATCTGAGAGCAGCTTGGCTGGGTGGTCTGGATCAGTGTTTCTCATGATGAGATTGCAGTCAAGCTGTCGGTGGGGACCACAGCCTCATCGAAAAGCTCAGCTGGGCCTAGAGGACCCACCTCTAACGTCATTCATGTGACTCTTGTCAGGAAACCCCGGTTCCTCACTGGCTGCCTGCTGGAGGCCTGGGTTCCACAACACTGGCCTTCTCCATCAGCAGGTGGCTGAGAGGGCAGCTGGTTTCTGCCAGAGTAAGGAGCTTGAAAGAATGGACCACCAAGAGAGAATGACAACGTCTTTTACAAGCTGATCGTGAAATGACATGCCATCACTCCTGCCATATTGTATTGGGTCCCTGAGACCAACCCTGGTAAGACACGAGAGAAGATTACACAAGGATGTGAATATCAGGAGTTGGGGGTCATCTGGGGTCACGCTTGAAGCTGCCTGCTCTAAGTGCCTACAGTTCAGTAAGGCAAAAAACTCTCAAAACAGAGAAATGGAGAAAAGATACAAAAGTCTATTCATAGAAACACATATATACTACACAAACTAAAATACATCTTAAACATAAAAAGACTCTCAACCTCACTCAAAATAAGGATAATGTAAATTAAAACTATATTGAGATACTGTTTCTACCCATAAGATTGTATAACCCACTGTATTGTTGAGAATTTGGGGAAACAGGGTTTTATGTCTTGTCAGTGAGTGTAGACATTGGTAAAATGTCTTTGAAGAGTAATTTGGCAATAACTCAGTAGTTAAAAAAAAAATTCAACACTTCCACTTCTAGGAATTTTCCCTAAATATATTCTGGCACATATGCAAAACGATGTCTGTATGAAGATCTTTACTGCAGCATCAACTTATAATAGCAAAAGATTGGAAACCATCTGAATTTCCATCAATAGGGAACTGATTACATAAATTATGGTAGTACACATATAGGAGAATTTTATTAATCTCTTAAAAAAGAACGAGGCAGCCCTCTTTACACATAGTTAAGATTTTCTCCAAAATGTGTGGAAGATGTGAAAGCAAGGTGCAGAACACAATGTCACTACTTGTGAAAAAATATGTCTATGTAAGAAAATACGTATATGCTTGTACATGAATATAGTATCTCTAGCAGCACATGAAAGAGATTGGGATTGTAGCTTGCTTTCTTAGAGGGAAACTGGGTAGTTAGGGAACTAAGAGTATGAAAGAGACCTATTTTTTATGTATTCTCATTGTACTTTTTGAACTTTATAATATGTACATGATTTAATCACTTGAAAGTAAGTAAAATATTAAAAAATATATATTGGAATAACCTGAAATCATGGTGCCCTGAGCTAGGCTGGTGTCAACAGAAACAAAGAGAAGTAGAATTGGCAGGACATGGTGAGTAACTGGAAAGGCAAGTGGAAGAAGGAAGGGTCCAGGATGGTGCTCAGCTTTCTGCTGCAGGACCCAAGTGAGCAGAAAAAGAGCAGCGAAGAGTATCTCTCATAGAGGAAAATATGTATATTTGATAAGACGATTATGTTTTATGGAAAAATCACAATTTAAAAAACTAAAGGCTATTATTTTCTGTTAGTTCAGTTTAGTCGCTCAGTCGTGTCCGACTCTTTGCAACCCCATGGACTGCAGCGTGCCAGGCCTCCCTGTCCATCACCAACTCCTGCAGCTTAGTCAAACTCATGCCCATCAAGTCGGTGATGCCATCCATTCATCTCATCCTCTATTGTCCCCTTCTCCTCCCTCCTGCCTTCAATCTTTCCCAGCATCAGGGTCTTTTCTAAAGAGGCAGTTATTCGCCAAAGGACAGGAGCTTCAGTTTCAGCATCAGTCCTTCCAATGAACACCCAGGACTGATCTCCTTTAAGATGGACTGGTTCGATCTCCTTGCAGTCCAAGGGACTCTCAAGAGTCTCCTCCAACATCACAACTCAAAAGCATCAATTCTTCAGTGCTCAGCTTTCTTCACAGTCCAACTCTCACGTCCATACATGACCCTGGAAAAACCATAGCCTTGACTAGACAGACCTTTGTTGACAAAGTAATGTCTCTGCTTTTCAATATGCTTTCTAGGTTGGTCATAACTTTTCTTCCAAGGAGTAAGCATCTTTTAATTTCATGGCTTCAGTCACCATCTGCAGTGATTTTGGAGCCCCCCAAAATAGTCTTTCACTGTTTCCGTTGTTTCCCCATCTATTTGCCATGAAGTGATGGGACCAGATGCCATGATCTTAGTTTTCTGAATATTGAGTTTTAATCCAACTTTCTCACTTTCCTCTTTCACTTTCATCAACAGGCTCTTTAGATCTTCTTCACTTTCTGCCATAAGGGTGGTGTCATTTACATATCTGAGGTTATTGATATTTCTCCCAGCAATCTTGATTCCAGTTTGTGCTTCATCCAGCTGGCATTTCACATGATGTACTTTGCATAGAAGTTAAATAAGCAGGGTGACAATATACAGCCTTGATGTACTCCTTTCCCTATTTGGAGCCAGTCTGTTGTTCCATGTCCAGTTCTAACTAAGTCTGCATATAGATTTCTCAGGAGACAGGTTATGTGGTCTCATAATTCCATCTCTTGAAGAATTTTCCACAGTTTGTTGTGATCCACACAGTCAAAGGCTTTGGCATAGTCAATAAAGCAGAAATAGATGATTTTCTGGAACTCTCTTGCTTTTTTGATGGTTCAATGGATGTTGGCAATTTGACCTCTGGTTTCTCTGCCTTTTCTAAATCCAGCTTGAACATCTGGAAGTTCACAGTTCACATACTGTTGAAGCCTGACTTGGAGAATTTTGAGCATTATTTTGCTAGCGTGTGAGAGGGGTGCAATTGTGCAGTAGTTTGAACATTCTTTGGCATTGCCTTTCTTTGGGATTGGAATGAAAACTGACCATTTCCAGTCCTGTGGCTACTGCTGAGTTTTCCAAATTTGCTGGCATATTGAGTGCAACACTTTCACAGCATCCTCTTTCAGGATTTGAAATAGCTCTACTGGAATTCCATCACCTCCACTAGCTTTGTTCTTAGTGATGCTTCCTAAGGCCCACTTGACTTCACATTCCAGGATGTCTGGCTCTAGGTGAGTGATCACATTATCATGGTTATCTGGGTCCTGAAGATCTTTTTTGTATAGTTCTTCTGTGTATTCTTGCCACCTCTTCTTAATATCTTCTGCTTCTGTTTGGTCCATACAGTCTCTGTCTTTTATTGTGCCCATCTTTGCATGAAATGTTCCCTTGGTGTCTCTAATTTTCTTGAAGAGATCTCTAGTCTTTCCCAGTCTATTCTTTTCCTCTATTTCTTTGCACTGATCACTGAGGAAGGCTTTCTTATCTCTCCTTGCTATTCTTTGGAACTCTGCATTCAGATGCTTATATCTTTCCTTTTCTCCTTTGCCTTTCACTTCTCTTTTCTCAGCTATGTGTAAGGCCTCCTCAGACAACCATTTTGCCTTTCTTTTTCTTGGGGATGGTCTTGATCACTGCCTCCTGTACAATATCACAAACCTCCATCCATAGTTCTTCAGGCACTCTGTCTATCAGATCTAATCCCTTGAATCTGCTTGTCACTTCCACTGTATAATTGTAAGGGATTTGATTTAGGTCATACCTGAATTGTCTAGTGGTTTTCCCTACTTTCTTCAATTTAAGTCTAAATTTGGCAATAAGGAATTCATGATCTGAGCCACAGTCAGCCCCCGGTCTTGTTTTTGCTGACTGTATGAGCTTCTCCATCTTTGGCTGGAAAGAATATAATCAATCTGATTTTGGTGTTGATCATCTGGTGATGTCTATGTGTAGTCTTCTCATGTGTTGTTGGAAGACGGTGTTTGCTATGACCAGTGTGTTCTTTTGGCAAAACTCTGTTAGCTTTTGCCCTTCTTCATTCTGCACTCCAAGGCCAAATTTGCCTGTTACTCCAGGTATCTCTTGACCTCACTTTTGCATTCCAGTCCCCTATAATGAAAAGGACATCTTTTTTGGGTGTTAGTTCTAGAAGGTCTTGTAGGTCTTCATAGAACTGTTCAACTTCAGCTTCTTCACCATTACTGGTCGGGGCATAACTTGGATTACTACGATGTTGAATGGTTTGACTTGGAAATGAACAGAGATCATTCTGTTGTCTTTGAGATTGCACCCAAGGACTGCATTTATGGCTACCCATTTCTTCTAACGGTTTCTTGCCCACAGTAGTAGATATAATGGTAATCTGAGTAAAATTCATCCCATTCCAGTCCATATTAGTTCATTGATTGCTAAGATGTTGATCTTCACTCTTTCCATCTCCTGTTTGACCACTTCCAATTTACCTTGATTCATGGACCTAACATTCCATGTTCCTATGCAATATTGCTCTTTACAGCATCCGACTTTACTTCCATCACCAGTCACATCCACAACTGGGTGTTGTTTTTGCTTTGGCTCCATCTCTTCATTCTTTTTGGAATAATTTCTCCACTGATATCCAGAAGCATATTGGGTACCTACCGACCTGGGGAGTTCATCTTTCAGTGTCCCATCTTTTTGCCTTTTCACACTGTTCATGGGGTTCTTAAGGCAAGAATACTGAAGTGGTTTGCCATTCCCTTCTCCAGTGGACCACATTTTGTAAGAACTCGTTACCATGACCGTTGGTCTTGGGTGGCCCTACATGGAATGGCTCATAGTTTCATTGAGTTAGACAAGGCTGTGGTCCACATGATCAGTTCGATTAGTTTTTTATGATTGTGGTTTTCATTCTCTCTGCCCTCTGATGGATAAGGATAAGAGGCTTATGGAAACTTTCTGTTGAGAGAGACTGACTGAGGGGTAAACTGGGTCTTGTTCTGATGGGTGGGGCCATGCTCAGTTCAGTTCAGTCGCTCAGTCATGTCTGACTCTTTGTGACCCCATGAATTGCAGCACGCCAGGCCTCCCTGTCCATCACCAACTCCTGGAGTTCACTCAGACTCACGTCCATTGAGTCAGTGATGCCATCCAGCCATCTCATCCTCTGTTGTCCCCTTCTCCTCCTGCCCCCAATACCTCCCAGCATCAGAGTCTTTTCCAATGAGTCAACTCTTTGCATGAGGTGGCCGAAGTACTGGAGTTTCAGCTTTAGCATCATTCCTTCCAAAGAACACCCAGGGCTGATCTCCTTCAGAATGGACTGGTTGGATCTCCTCGCAGTCCAAGGGACTCTCAAGAGTCTTCTCCAACACCATGGTTCCAAAGCATCAATTCTTCAGTGCTCAGCCTTCTTCACAGTCCAACTCTCATATCCATACATGACTACAGGAAAAACCATAGCCTTGACTAGATGGACCTTAGTGGGCAAAGTTATGTCTCTGCTTTTGAATATACTATCTAGGTTGGTCATAAGTTTTCTTCCAAGGAGTAAGCGTCTTTTAATTTCATGGCTGCAGTCACCATCTGCAGTGATTTTGGAGCCCCCCAAAACAAGTCTGACACTGTTTCCACTGTATCCCCATCTATTTCCCATGAAGCGATGGGACCAGATGCCATGATCTTCGTTTTCTGAATGTTGAGCTTTAAGCCAACTTTTTCAGTCTCCACTTTCACTTTCATCAAGAGGCTTTTTAGTTCCT
Organism: Budorcas taxicolor; assembly: GCF_023091745.1. NCBI lineage: Eukaryota > Metazoa > Chordata > Mammalia > Artiodactyla > Bovidae > Budorcas > Budorcas taxicolor. The sequence continues at coordinate 15,972,127 of NC_068920.1, forward strand.
CTTCACTTTCTGCCATAAGGGTGGTGTCATCTGCATATCTGAGGTGATTGATATTTCTCCTGGCAATCTTGATTCCAGCTTGTGTTTCTTTCAGTCCAGCGTTTCTCATGATGTACTACTCTGCATGTAAGTTAAATATATAAGTTAAATATGCCATGCCCAGTAAATCTTTAATTGGATTTTCTGTTGATGGGTGGGGCTGTGTTCCCTCCCTGTTGTTTGACGTAGGCCAAACTTAACTTTGTTGTTGTTGTTCAGTGGCTCAATCCAATCTGATACTTTGTGACCCCATGGACTGCAGCAAGCCAGACTTCCTGGTCCTTCACCATCCAGGTGCTCACACAGATGTCTGTTGAGTTGGTGATGCTATCCAACCATCTTATCCTGTGTTGCCCTCTTCTCCTTCAGGCCTAAGGAGTTCATGGACCAGCATATCATGTAGTGCCTGACTTGCTACAGATGCTCAATAGATATGTTAGACAAATGTCTGAAAATTAATTTTTTAAAATATGTTCATCTTTTCATAAGGATTAAATATCTGCCCAGATATTTGCAGAGTGAGAGCATCAAATAGATTGAAAATAAAATACCTCATCATCTCTTTATCGAATGGGGAAGGGACACAGGTGGAGAAACAATGATGTTCATGCAGCAAGTTGCTAATGAGAATAACTCATAGGACTTTCACAACAGAAGGGAATTTAATCTCTCTAAGAAAACGGAAGAGTGAGTTTAGCCACCAGAGGGCTCTCATCATTCCATTTAATTGTAAGCCCAGAACTATTCATGAGATAGACAAAACTGCGTCTGCAGACCAGAGGAGGATGTACAGTTTCCCACTCGGTTAGCGGGACATGACCATTGCAAGGAAATCCTGCCGAGTCGTCTTACTACAAGATGAGAGAATTGAAACTAGCCAGTGTGCTTTAAACACTCTGTCTCTGAATGTCCAGGAGGGCCTCTTTGTCTTTTGTTAGTTGAAAAATGAATTTACCTCTCATGCCCTATGATAATGCAAGGACACTTGGGAGGTATTCCCATGTGTTGCGTGGAAGGAAGAGGAGAGTTACAATGGAGCTTGAAGTGGTGACGTTCGCTAAAATTTCAGCACTCTGTCAAGACTTAGAGGAGTCTGAAACTAGAGTTGCTGGGTTGGCATTTACAAGTTTTCCTTGCCTTCTCTCACTTTTCTATTGTTGGGTCATTTGTAATGGTCCCTTATTTGTATTTTTCAGTCAGGGAATGATTGGGACCCTTTTGTTGATTTTGTGAAGCTGTGCAAGTGATAGATTAGTGTCCTTCCCTTTAAAATTTTCTGACCCCCTGGTGCCCCCATTATTAACCCCTCATTGGGTTAATAGAGCCTTTGAGTTAAGAGAGCAGAGAAGGAAATGGAAGTTTATTGGGGGCCACACACTGGGCTGTGTTCTAGTTTCATTATTAAAGTCTGTCCCTAAAGTAACTCTAACACAAAGTAAGAATTGCTCTCTCAATTTATATAGGAGGAAACCCAGATCTGAAAGGTTGAACGAGTTACCCAAGACGGTAAATGTTGTGGACTCACTGAATTGCTTACCTGTGAAGTTCATCGTCTTTCAGACCAGCCTCAATAATATGAGCTTGCATGCATGTGTGTGCATGCTAAGTCGCTTCAGTTTGTGTCCAACTCTGCAGTCCTATGGACTGTAGCTCACCAGGCTACCCCGTCTAGAAGGTTCTCCAGGCAAGAATACTGGAGTGGGTTGCCATGCCCTTAACTCGTGTGTTCTTTATCCCCTGGCTACCCAAGGATTCTTCTCCCCAGACCATTTAGGAGCCTTTGAAAGTGCAGCTCGTTGGTGGAGCAGTGTGTTCAGTAGCCCCTCCAATGAGCCTCTGCAATGCCCACTGAAAGTGTGGTGTGATGGCAGCTGCAGCAGCACCACCAGGCCCCTCTGCACGTGCAGTAGGAAAGGGAGAGATACTGACCCCCAGCCCTCCATCATCCCCTGTGCAGGGGCCCGTGATGACCCTTGCAGAGCTTCTGCAATAACTGCCATGGTCTGGCCATGGCTATTCTTCTCATCTCGGGCTTCCCTTGTGGCTCAGGTGATAAAGAATCTGCCTGCAATGCGGGAGACCTGGGTTCGATCCCTGGGTTGGGAAGATCCCCTGGAGAAGGGAAAGGCTACCCACTCCAGTGTTCTGGCCTGGAGAATTCCATAGACTGTATAGTCCATGGGGTCGCAAAGAGTCAGACACGACTGAGCAACTTTCACTTTCCCTTCATTCTTCTCATCTCAGATACTAATGGCCTCTGACTGTGGAATGGTCTGCAAGTAAAGCACAAGTCGGGTTGACGAGGCTCAAGAGCAATTGTAACATATTGATCATTTGTGTTGAACTTTTGTAAGAATGAGCTTTGCCCCTAGAAGGAAGGCAGGAGAACACATGCTTATGGATTTGTCCTGACCCCTTTATTCCTTTACTCCTGACTCCTTTACTCAATGGACATGAGTTTGAGAAAACTCCGGGAGTTGGCTGACAGGGAGGCCTGGCGTGCTGCAGTCCATGGGATTGCAAAGAGTCGGACATGAACTGAACTGAACTGTGTAAGAATGGGCTTTGCCCCCAGAAAGAAGGCAGGTGAACATATGCCTACGGATTTGTCCGACCCCTTTACTCCCTCTGACCCAGTGCACCTGGTAAGCAATGTCACATGGACAGAGGTAGTGTGAGGCTGGTTGTAAAATCTGTAGCCATGGAGGGCAGTGGCCGTTAGCACCTCAGTTGGGAAGTCACACCCAAAGCTATGGCCTTGTGAGCATCATTAGCATGTGTGAGAATGTGCCAAGGATGAATCTCTGTGGTCCACAACCAGCCCCTTGCAGCCTGGCCCCTAAAGCAGAGAACTTTGATACACTGAGGCCTGTTACAGTTGTGTGTGGAACAGTCTCAGAATTCAATTTTCAAAGCAACATTCATGCATTAGATTTTTTTCTGAAATCTGTTCCACTGAATGAACTCATCCGAGGAAGGACAGACTGTTGTTTCCTTGATTGGATGATGTGGGATCTGGGGAGACTCTTCAATGAAGAGAGGAGAGAGAATTTGTCAAACGGAAGCTGAGGGCTTATTATAGGCCTGTGAGTCACAGGGGCTGCAGGCGTCATCAGAGAGGGGTGAATGAATAAGGGGCAGGCGTGGAACGAGGCTTGGGAAGGAGGGGTGCAGACGAGGAGGAGGTAGTGAGGCTGGGGAGGGGAAGGGAGAGGGGTGTGTTAGCCAGGGTTCTCCAGAGATGCAGAGCCAATGGGTGGGGGTGTGTGTGGGGGTGGGTGTGGGTGTGCCTTGGTGTGTGGGTGTGTGTCTGGGTGGGTGTGTGTCTTGGTGTGTGGGTGTGTGTCTGGGTGGGTGGGTAGGTGGAGAGAGAGAGACAGAGGTTTCACGGAGGTTGGCTCAGCTCTCGTGGAGGTTGGCAGGTCCAAAATCTGCAGGGTGGGCCTGCAGGTTGGAGATCCAGGCGGGCCAGTGCTGCAGTTCAGATCCGAAGGCTGATTGCCAGCAGAGTTCCCGACAGGAGCCTCCGCTGGGTTCTAGCCGTCGTGCTTTGTCTCTGCTAGGCAACTGCAATGAGATCTGCAGGCAGCTGTGAGAAGACCCCACCAGAAAGCTCTGCAGAGGACTGTGAACCACCCTCAGAGGCTGGCCCCGTACTCTGCCCGAGTCACCTCTGATACTGCATCTGAACAGAGCGGACCGTCAATGAAGCCTCCCAATCTGCCGGGTGCTAGGATGGCAGGGCCTCAGAAGGCAGTGAGGATAGAAGGCGGGGGCTCTCCCAGGTGATGTTTAAAGCAATCAAAACTTACTATATTCAACTAGGCCTCAGTTGCTGCCACTTCAAAATAATATACAAACAGAATTCCCGTATATCAGTGCTTCCAACTTTGGCTGCCCATTGGAATGACCTAGAAGTGCTTTTAAAACTCCTAATGCCTAATCCAAAGCCTAGAACAATTTGGAATTTCTGGAGGAGGGATCTGGGCAAAATTATTTTTATAAGCGTCTCAGATAACTCCAAATATGCGGGCAAGACTGAATAGCTCTTCTGTATACAGCTCCAGCAGCTCTTTGCACTACGGCTGACCTTGAGAAACACAAATCTGAACTGTACAGGTCCACTTTTACATGGATTTTTTTTCTGTAGTGAATGCTACAGTACCGCATGATCGGCTGTTGGTTAGATCTATGGGTGTGGAATCAGGAGTACGGAGGAACCTCGGATACAGAAGGCTGACTATACAAGATACACGATTCTCCACTGTGGGCGCGGTCGCCACTCTTAACCCCTTCAAGGGTCAGCTGTATTTCCTTCCCCGCCTCCCCACATTGTATGAGGCTCCCCACAATGTCCATGTAACCCATTTTCATGGCCATTTGAGCTGCTCGGGCTCTGAAGAGAGAGTTTTCCACCATAATGTGATTTTCCTGGGGCCTGTACCTTCCCATGTCATATCAGAGGGTATAAAATGATCTTGAGGAGTCAGCAGAAAGGACTGATCATGAGGGAAAGACATCATGAAGAAAACAGAAGCAAGATTTGGTAGAAGTTACATGGTGTAAAGAAAAGCAGCCATCCGAACTGACCAGACTGGGCTTGGGCTCCATTTTTCTAGGGTAACTTTCTTTCTTGGTCATATTCGTCAACCTCATTGAGCCTGTTTCTTTATCCTTAACATTGGGATAATTATGTCTGCCCTTCAGACAGGGAAGGACTAGAGAGATCAGTTTAGTTTAGTCATTCAGTCATGTTTGACTTTTTGTGACCCCATGGACTGCAGCACGCCAGGCCTCCCTGTCCATCACCAACTCTCAGAGCTTACTCAAACTCATGTCCATTGTGTTGGTGATGCCATCCAACCATCTCATCCTCTGTCATCCCCTTCTTGTTTTAGCTAAATGTTAATTAAGATTATTTAGATACTGGATAAACAACTTATCTGATGATGTTCTATGCTAGGGGCTGAGACTGCTAGCACTGGGAGGGTGTTCAAGGGTGACTGTGTGAGAGATGCATGAACTAATGAGTGAAGCATGTAGAGGGGGAAAGGGGAGAGGCAGGAAGGCAACACGGAAATGTTGAGTTGCTGCCTGCCCTGGGCACCTCCACCCACCAACCGGGGGAAAGGGGCTTGCTGCCCTTGAATCTCAGGTGTACAAGCACAACTCTTGTAATGCACACATAAACACATGTACACACAAAGAGCTCAGACTTTGCTGGCTTTCATCCTTGGACATCCGCTTCTAGAGTTGTGATCTCAATCTCTGTCCCAGTGAGCAGCCACAGAAAGAGCACGTAGCCTTTTCATTAAACCCACCAGAATGACAGCAAAGTCTCCCTTCATCATTGCTGATACAGTCACACAAGTAACCCCTATATTCATTCCATGCCGATGGTCTAATATGGCCCCCAGGTGGGCCCGAGTGAGGTTCATCTGCAACTGGGAAGAATATTTTTCAACCCATCTTTTCTTTCCCTTAAAGTGAGGCTTACCCACACTGCTGAGCAAGGCGGCCGTGACTGAACTGGGTGCAGATAGATCTCTTGGCCTCTTCCTTTTGGTTTGGTGATATAAGGGCACTGGAAGTTCATGATGACAGGAAGTCTACAGGGGAAAATGCAGGCAGTGCCAAAGCAATTTATTTCACAGTAAAAAGAATTTTATTTAACTCCATGATTTTAAAAATTGGCCAAGTTGCATTAATGCATGTACGTAAAATGTCCAACATGAGTACATTTTAGGATTTAGTTAGAAAACTTTTCAAATGGAATAAAACATGCCTCGACTGAGAGTTCTCAGAATCCTGTACCAGATTCCTGGCAAGGTAGAAGTCGTATAGTATTTGTTTTCCTAACTCTGCGTCATCTAACTTCATCATTTGAATCTTAATAAAATTAAGTGTTGAGTGAAAACAAATCCCCAAAGTGTAACCAAATATATTGGCTCAGGCCAGACTTAAGCCTCAGCGGAAGGTTTTGTAAGCTCTCGCAGTGGAAGTGTTTTTTCTCTTCTTCCTGTCAGCATCTCAGAGGAGCTGAGCCTGGCAGAGCAGCTGCTAACAGACTGAGCTGGAAAAACTAGGCTTGGTTCTGTATTCCCAGGGGTGCAGCAAGATAAAAGGCTGCACACCCCAAGCCCTAATGCAATGATGGCCACCACATTCCTGTCCTCAGGCCATGGCGTGCACTTGGCCAGGGTCATACACAAAGTATCCCTGGTGGCTCAGATGGTAAAGAATCCGCCTGCAGTGCGGATGACCTGGGTTCAGTCCCTGGGTCAGGAAGATCTCCTGGAGGAGGGAATGGCTCCCCACGCCAGTAATCATACCTGGAGAATCTCATGGACAGAGGAGCCCGGCAGGCTACAGTCCTTGGAGTCGCAGAGTCGGACACGACTGAGTGACCAACACTTCCACTTTCATACACATAAGCTAAGCTAAGTCACTTCAGTTGTGTCCAACTCTGTGCAACCCCATAGACGGCAGCCCACCAGGCTCCCCCGTCCCTGGGATTCTCCAGGCAAAATACTAGAGTGGGTTGCCATTTCCTTCTCCAATGCATGGAAGTGAAAAGTGAAAGTGAAGTTGCTCAGTCGTGTCTGACCCTCAGCAACCCCATGGACTGCAGCCCACCAGGCTCCTCTGTCCATGGGATTTTCCAGGCAAGAGTACTGGAGTGGGGTGCCATTGCCTTCTCTGTTCATACACATAGTAGGCACTTTATAATTACTCATTCAATGAGCAAATGAATCCCACAATATGATGGAGTACAGTGTTGTTCAACTGATTGGTTGCAACCCTATTGCTATTGTATTAAGAAATCAATTTATCACAAAATCTTTCAAACAGTAGAAAATAATAGGATAGAAAATAATTGGTCTATCATACATATTAAAAGTGTGTTTTGTGTGTGTGTGTTTCTGCTGGGTCATGATGTAAAATGCATTTCTGAAGGCATCATAATTGCTTCAGGAGCCAGTGGGATCACTTTTTGTCTTTGCTGTCTCTTCTCTTCTTAAGAATGGTAACAACCCTGCAGTGACTTCTCTCCCCAGTCATAAAGAAAGTTTAAATTCTTGTGGTGCAGCCAGTTGGTCAAGACTGGAATCATCAAGTGTGGTGGGTCACAGCCATGCTTCCTCAAAGGGATGCTGAGTTTCTCTGACCCATCAGTGGCTAAGATCACTGTCTGCTCTATCTGGGGGTACTCCAGCCATAGATTAGCTCTCAGAAGGAGGGGTGAGCATCATGGCACACATAGCCAGTCATTTTTTGGCAGCCAGGTGGTAAAACATTGTGGACTAGTAAGGTTTGTCCTCTGAGTCTAGCTGACTCTTTCTGCACTGTTCCTTTTCTTACAATATCCCCATTTTTATTCTTCCAAGCATGCCTCTTGCCATATTAAAAGGTATTTTTAAATCATCAAATATCCTTCATTGATAATTGGGCATGGATGAGTGTAAGTCAATAGGTTACCTCTCTTATAAGAAGTGAAAGTGTTAGTTGCTCAGTTATATCTGACTCTTTGTGACCCCATGGCCTGTAGCCTGCCAGGCTCCTCTTTTCATGGAATGTTCCAGGCAAGAATACTGGAGTGGGTTGCCACTTCCTTCTCCAGGGGATCTTCTTGACCCAGGTATCAAACATGGGTCTTCTGCATTGCAGGCAGATTCTTTACCATCTGAACCACCAGGGAAGGCCTCAGAAGTGTTTATGTTCAATATGTCTTTCCACGTAAAATGAAAGGTTTTAGTTTCTAGTGAAGGAGGTTTTTTGTACATTGGCAAGATATTTGGGGTGGCAGAGTCCCCTTTCCAAGGTCCCTGAAGACTCATACCATGGAGTGACTGAAGAAGTCTTAGTTATGATGAAGTAAGAGTTAAACTAGACCACGCCTCAGTGACAGCAGGCATCATCTGTGAGGAAGAGGTGGGCAGGCACCTAAAGGAAAATAAATTTAGAGCTAAACATGGTTTATTTTTGATGCCCTCCCCCCTACCGTTTAAAGGTCTCCCTGACTTGAATCCTAGTATCCTATGGGCTCTCCTTGGGTTAATCAATGTCATTCTGATAGCCCAATCTGGAAAGTCACCTGTATGCAATGTTTATTCTTCAGGCCTTCCCTCATCTTTCTTTTTATTTCTTTATAAAAATTTACTCATCCTAAGTTCCATTCTATCCATATGCTTTCCACTGCTATATCATATGAAAATTTGATCACCATTGTCAGTAGGATTCTGGGACTTAAGATGGAGAAAGTATCTTAAATGAAACAGTGAATCTCACGCTGGGACTCTAAGCTTCTGGAAAAGGAGGAAGCTATTTGGTGATTCAGTTCAGTTCATTTCAGTCGCTCAGTCGTGTCCGACTCTTTGTGACCCCATGGATCGCAGCATGCCAGGCCTCCCTGTCCATCACCAACTCCCAGCATTCACCCAAACTCATGTGCATTGAGTCGGTGATGCCATCCAGCCATCTCGTCCTCTGTTGTCCCCTTCTCCTCCTGCCCCCAATCCCTCCCAGCATCAGGGTCTTTTCCAATGAGTCAGCTCTTCGCATGAGGTGGCCAAAGTATTGAAGTTTTAGCTTTAGCATCAGTCCTTCCAATGAACACCCAGGACTGGTCTCTTTTAGGATGGACTGGTTGGATCTCCTTGCAGTCCAAGGGACTCGCAAGAGCCTTCTCCAACACCACAGTTCAAAAGCATCAATTCTTCGGCACTCAGCTTTCTTCACAGTCCAACTCTCACATCATACATGACCATTGGAAAAACTATAGCCTTGACTAGACGGACCTTTGTTGGCAAAGTAATATCTCCGCTTTTTAATATGCTATCTAGGTTGGTCATAACTTTCCTTCCAAGGATTAAGCGTCTTTTAATTTCCTGGCTGCAATCACCAGCTGCAGTGATTTTGGAGCCTCCAAAATAAAGTCTGACACTGTTTCCACTGTTTCCCCATCTATTTCCCATGAAGTAATGGGACCAGATGCCATGATCTTCGTTTTCTGAATGTTGAGCTTTAGGTCAACTTTTTCACTCTCCTCTTTCACTTTCATCAAGAGGCTTTTTAGTTCCTCTTTGGTGATTAGGCCTGTAAAAATTGGAAGTTGTAAGTAATCCTCAAGTGAGTCTGCATGTATTTTCAGTACTTTCTCATGGCATGGAGTTAGGCATTATGGGGGATACGGACAACTACCTGGGCTCCAGGAGTTTGCAGTTAAGTGAGGTGGAATGGGGAGGGGACATGCCAAACACTTGCATGCATCACTTTAAGTCATCTTACTTCATCGGGATTATCAAGTGATTTTAAGGAACCAAGACTCAGAAAAGTAAACTGTTTTCCCCAGGTTCTATATAAGTACTGAGTGGTGGAGTCAGCATTTAAATTCAGGTCTGACGGGGTTCTGATGCTTAGGTTCTTTTCAGCGTTCCTTATTGTTATGGAAACAGAATCCCAGAGGGAGAGGTTGAAAAGAGCGGTAGAAGGCTGGGTGGGGCCTGCGGTGGGAGTTGAGAGGAAGAGCCCGCTGCCCTGGACCGGCAAGAGAGAACTTTTTAGAACTAAGTGACACTCAGACAGAGTTGGAAGCCCGAAGGACAACTTCTTTGATGACAGCTGGAAGAGAGGTCTTTCCAGGCTTGTTGTTGCGCAGTCAGTCGTGCCTGACTCTTTGCGACCCCATGGACTGCAGCATGCCAGGCTTCCCTGTCCCTCACCGCTTCCCAGAGTTTGCTCAAACGCATGTCCATTGAGTCGACGACGCCATCCAACTTATCCAAGTAGGATGGCCAAGAAAGGAAAGGCTTGGGGGTGGAAATAGAAGTGTGCTGAAGGACAAAATCCTGGAGATCTGATTAAGGGAGTGAAAATTATTCCTGTGGTCTGCCTTTGCTTTTGCTGTTGCTGCTGCTAAGTCGCTTCAGTCGTGTCCAACTCTGTGCGACCCCATAGACGGCAGCCCACCAGGCTCCTCCATCCCTGGGATTCTCCAGGCAGGAGTACTGGAGTGGGTTGCCATTTCCTTGCTTTTACTGCATCTTAATTCAGTTGAGGGTGGAGGAATCATTGCTGGAGACGCTTTCCCTCTAAGGGACAAGAGTTCAGGAAGCTCAGCCTTCCACGCAGTTTTACCTGGAGCCACTGCCTCTGAGAAAGCAGCTCAGGATCCCCAGGAAATGGCCTTTCTCAAGAGTCCCTGGTGACGCAAGTGGGGAGCTTCCGGGGAGCCAGGCCGAGGGAGCCAGGTGCTTCTTCCTTCCTTTTCTAGAATCCAGGCCAGTTTCAATTTACATAACACAGCTTAATCCACAGAAACAGGAGCTGGAGGCAAGTTCTTTCCCGTTTTCTTTTTTTCTCTTCACGACACAGAAACCTTTATTTTCTCCCTACACCACAAACCGGTGCTGTTAAATAATATTGGATAATTGCACCTGTCGTACTCCCCATATTGTGCTGGAGAAAAATAATTGCTGGTTTTCTGCTTTGCAGTTTAGCTGTGACTCCATCATTTGACTTGGAGCATGTCATTTTCTCCCGTTTTAGACTGTGTACAGTCAAACTGTGTGAAAGGACTCTCAGATAGCGGCCCTGCGTGTGTGAGTGGGCGCGGGCCTCATTCAGCAATGATTTCTAATTTATACAGCATTGAAAATCCACTGCTATAAATAAACAGTTCTGACTGGCTTTGCTGCCTACTCAAATGCTCTTATTAAAAAAAAAAGAAAGGAACCATCAGCTACATGAGAATGGAAAATAAAGTCTGGATATGGACTCAGGTTTCTGACACTTGTGCCCTTGGAGTGGGGGTACCCAGAATTGGAGTGGGCTCAGCGCTCAGCCAGGCAGTCTTCTGGAAGACTGGCCTCCTCACTCCTTCCTCAACCCCCCTCCCCCCACCCCACACTCTCCACATGCCAGCACCACGCGTTTGGGGATTACAGTGTATGAAACTGACTTCCTGTAACGACAAGTATTGCAAGCAAGTAGGTGCAGAGGAGCCAAAAATAGCTTGGGAAACGAATGACCCATTCGCAGGGAGGATGGGGCTAATGCCTGGTTTGTTTAGGCAAACCAGGCAAGTCTTCTCCCCAAACTCAAAATTGGTGTCACATGGGAGAGAGCAACTCCAGAATATAAGCACAGGATAGACCAGCCCATGAGTCTGAGCCAGCTCCGGGAGACAGTGAAGGACAGGGAAGCCTGGCGTGCTGCAGTCCATGGTCGCAAAGAGTCAGCCACGGCCGAATGACTGAACTACACCCAAGATAAATGAGGTCTTGGAGGTGAGAGTGGCTCTAAATTCATGATCCTGTACAAATATTGCCAGTTTTCTCATCATTATCATTTGGTTTGTATTGTTCTCTAACCACTAAGGGTCTAACACAGCTTTACGTAGGCGGCTGACACTATCTCCCTTTTAATGAACACATTAGTGTTCGTGACGGGTGTTCTATTGCTTCTCCTTTCTTAAGCTACAGCAGGACCAAGGAAGCACTGTGTGATTACGTCCGTGCTCAGTGGGGAATGGTTCTGAGGTATTTCTAGGGCTGGAATAGCTACTGCACGGTGGCCAGTCATGCAGCTAGCAGAGTTTAATTTGGTCCCAGGGACAGTGAAGTCACAAATAGAAATCTGCAGGCTCATCCCAGGCAGGAGCTTACTATGACTCTGAGAAATAGGCAGCCTGAGTCATTTGGGGGATGCGGAAAATTTGGGTGATCCCCTGTGGGCTTCACCTTTGGAGAATGTCCCCTGTGACAACTGCTTCTGGGCTCCCGCTGAGACCACGTGTGTGGAGTCCAGAAGCAGCTGGTGTGGGAAAGGAGGTGGTGTTTCCAGCTTCAGAACAAAAGACTCGAGGCTCGTATTTGCATAACTGAAGAGGAGTGGAGATCCGGCAGGCCTCTTGGTGCCTGTCCTGGTCTTCCCCTGGACTCCCTGCCCTATCGGAATATTCTGCTCTCTTCCCTAAATCCATCAAACCGCCCTTGGTGTCCATTTTATCGCATTTCTCCTATATTATGTTAGATTGGAAAGCCCAAGTACAATTCACCCAACCCATATGGGTCTGCTGGAGTTTTGATGGACTCGAATGTGATTACCTACCACTAATCATTTGTGTTCTTTATAAAATGTGTCTGAAAATAAAGAAAAAATTCTCTAGGAAAATTAAAGCAGGTTTATGAACACGTTTGTTAATCAGCTGACAATCAGCTTTTGTAAACCATAACCTAACTAAGCCACGAGATGAGTTGGATGGCATCACTGAGTCAATGGACATGAGTCTGAGCAAACTCCTGGAGATGGTGAAGAACAGGGAAGCCTGGCGTGCCTCAGTGCTTGGGATCACAAAGAATCGGACACAACTGAGCGACTGAACAACAACTCAGCAAAGTGCTTCATGCCAAAGCAGTCTCAGCAGTCATAATCATGTCACTTCCCATCCAGACTGTTCCCCAAGTAAAATGTACGTTTATTTAACGAACCAATCAGTGTTCCCATGTAAGAGATTCTAACAATGTCCCTGTGTTCCGTGTTTACTTGCCCCAAATGCTTGCTCACAAAGGGATAGATTTCCCAATATTTTTATAACTTATTTTCTCATTGCCCCAGTTAATTTGCTAGCAGCAGCCATCTTCCTACATTTCCATTTACAGGAAAAAAAAAAAAAATAGATGAGAAACCCATGAAAATAACTAGCTTATGAAAGTGCTTCTTTTGAGGAAAATTGGGATTATTCAGAAATGGGTCAGGACTGGGAGTTGGCAGATCTGGGAGATAAAAGTTGTTATCTTGGTTCTAACACTAAAGGTTTGGCTGCATGAGGTAACTTCCCGTCTAGGTCCTCAGGCTCCTTCTCTGTGAAGAGTGTGGATGACCCTAAGTTCCTTTCTCTTTAAACATTCTCTGACACTGCATTTCTCTAAACATTCTCTGACACCGCATTTACATGAGTTTCTTTGGCCTTCAGTGAGACGTTGACCACAGACCATCCTCCCCAGAGGTCAGACAGAGGTCACAAATTCTGAGAGAGCAGGAATTGTTTTAGGGGCAAATGTTTCAAAAAGCCAAAAGTCCTCAAATTAATCTCCTACTTTCGTAACCCTTGTTTAAAATTTATATATCATTCTCTGTCCCTTCTACTATCCTATGTTGCTCCACCACCTTCCCCTACCAGGAAAAATAAAACAAAGATGGGAAAAAATTTCTCATGTTTTCTTCCTTCTTAGTTCTTGGAAAACGGTGTCTGATCACTTCCTCTTCTTCCCCGGTTGCATTCTGTCACCTGTACAAACGAGAACAGAAAGAGACCTCAGTCATCAGGGCTTCCCTAACGGGTATTCTCGTGTGGAGAGTTGAGGAGACTTTTCCACAGGCGAGATGATGTACTTGAAGAGCTCTGAAATCCACCAGCACCGCTGCAAGCACAGGAGGGGACATTTCTGCTGTCCTGCTTGGGGCGTGGCTCACAGCTGCCCAGCTGACCAAAGGGGCGGTTGGCATCCTGTGGCTCTGAACATTTCCTGTGAACCACTGATGGCTGTTGCCTTCGGCATGTGTTTGAAGGCTGCACATAGTCTGTCGACAAATTTTGAGACTTTGCAGATGAAGAGACCACATCAATCAAATGAGAGAGGAAACAGAAGTGTGGCTATTCTAGGGGCCATTCTGTGACCTTTCACCAAATCAGTTTATTGGCATGGGTAGAAAAGTACTGGCATATTGATTAGTGCTTAGTAAGCTTATTAGAGGGGTATATTCTACTGAAATTGTAGCATTAGATTTCTAGAATGACTTCCATTTAGCCAACCGTTGGTACCTCCATCTTTAATGATCACAAATCTTCGCATAAACTTTGAAACTTCAGAAACTTCATTAACTCATTGTCCTTCCTGTCTTGCCAAATGCAGTCTTTTTTCAGCTCAGCCTCTTCTCAGCCCTTCTAGAGCCCTGTTACTCCTGGCTCATATTACCACAACAGTCTCAGCTTGCAGTTCCAGGCTTTATTCTTGAAACCCTGCCCCCTCCATCAGTTATATCCTTAACAGTAAACTTTAAATAGCTTATCATTGCATTTTGTTGGAACCCCCCTTCTCAGAGGTGTTAGAGACTGATGACATGAGGTCCTCCTCTAGCCGCCTCATCACGCTGATTTTCTAGGGCAGCTAGCTCCTAATCACTCAGCCCCCACAGCCACCTTCGAATTCATGTCTCTCAATGTCTTTAAGGACAGTCTCCTTTCTTCAGTTCCTCGTCAATCCATACTACATCCAATAACTTAAGTGAAGCCTTGCTGATTTATCTAGCTTTACATGTTTCACGTTCTTTTCATTGATGCTTCCACTTGTTTTACATTTTTGATGTGAATTCTCTTTGCCCCAGTTAGGTCTTCTCTACATTAGGTCTGTAGACATAAGCACAATATCTTCTCTTTTCTGAAGTAGACATTTAGGGCCTTTAATGAATCTGTTTTCAGGTACACAACACATTGCTGCTAAGTCGCTTCAGTCGTGTCCAACTCTGTGCGACCCCATAGACGGCAGCCCACCATGCCCCTCTGTCCATGGGATTCTCCAGGCAAGAACACTGGAGTGGGTTGCCATTTCCTTCTCCAATGCATGAAAGTGAAAAGTGAAAGTGAAGTTGCTCAGTCGTGTCCGACTCTTAGCGATCCCATGGACTGCAAGCCCACCAGGCTCCTGTCCATGGGATTTTCAAGGCAAGAGTACTGGAATGGGGTGCCGTTGCCTTCTCTGAAGCAACACGTTAGTTCTCTTGTATTGAAGAATTTGCTCATTGTAAACTTCTCAAAGTTGTTCCTTCTAGGATTTCTCTGAGGCAACCTAAAACTTTGTTTATCCATGTTGTTGCCAACCCTCAGCACTTCAAGTCTAACTGTAATCAAAAGCTCATTGCTTCAACCCCGGGTGCCAAGGACTGAGGATTCCTTCTCAAGTCAAGAGACACAACAGAACCATTGCTTCAACCCCGGGTGCCAAGGATTGGGGATTCCTTCTCGAGTCAAGAGACACAACAGAACACGACGTCTTGGAGAGAAACAGCAGAAGCAAGAGCGGAGGCAATAGTGGGAAGTTCCTCAGGGGAAGGAAGGCAGGTGGCTCCTTCCACTGGATCAGAGTCTCCATGTCCAAACACGAAGCTCTGAGGGCACTCACACCCTGTGACTATCACTGGAATAATATTTTTTTGTTGGGTTCTAGAAGGTAGGGATGGGTTCTTAGTCCTGAATTCTCATGGGGCTCAACAGTCTCTAGATTTCTGAGTCTTCAGAATTTATCTCTGACCATGTTTTCACAATGCATAGCTGGTTTTTGTATATACATTGCAGTTTTTTGACTTGTGGTTATTGTGGAGTTCATATATGCTGATCTGTAACTATATCCATTTATTTTAAACTGGTAGTCATTTAAGTTCAAACAGATCCTAAAGTTCAGCTCAGTTCAGTTGCTCAGTCATGTCTGACTCTTTGCGACCTCATGGACTACAGCGTCCCAGGCCTCCCTGTCCATCACCAACTTCTGGAGCCTACTCAAACTCATGTCCATGAGTTGGTGATGTCATTCAACCATCTCATCCTCTGTCATGCCCTTCTCTTCCTACCTTCAATCTTTCCCAGCATCAGGTGGGCCAAAGTATTGGAACTTCAGCTTCAGCATCAGTCTTTCCAATGAATATTCACATTCTAAAGGGTCTACATTTTTCCCCCTCATCCCCATGTTTTGTGTTTTTGATGTCACATTTTATATCTTCATGTCTGTCCCTTCCCTGTTTATTGTATTGTTTATTTTACATTTTTATCTTTTAAGCTTCATGCTATCTTATGTCAGTGGTTGATCCACAGCCTTTAGTACATATTTGCCTGTACTAGTAGGATTTTCCTCTTCCTATAATTTTATTTTTCTTATAGCCTTTTCATTTTTATTTAAAGACCACCCCTTAACACTTCTTGTAAGATCGGTTTCTCTCTCTCCAGGCACTCCATCATGTCCGACTCTGTGACCCCATGGACTGCAGCCTGCCAGCCTCCTCTGTCCATGGGATTTTCCAGGCAAGAACACGAGTGGGTTGCCATGGCCTGCTCCAGGGGATTTTCCTTACCAAGGGATCAAATCCCTGTCACCTGCATCTCCTGCATTGGCAGGTGGATTCTTTACCAGTGAACCACCTGAGAAGTAAGATTGGTTTAGTACTGACAAGCTCTTGATTTTTTCTTGTCTGAGAAGCTTTTTATCTCTCCCTCAATTTTGAAGGATAACCTTCCTGGGAGGAGTATCCTAGGTTGTAATTTTCTCCTTTAAGCACTTTACCTATATCATGCCACTCCCTTCTGAACTGCAAACCTTCTGCTAAAAATCAGTTGATAGCCTTAGGCGGGTTTCCCTGTATGTGACGCTCTGTTTTTCTCTTGCTGTCCTTAGACTTCTCTTTTTGTCTTTAACCTTGTCCGTTTTAGTCATGATATGTCTTGGTATAAGTCCCTTTGAGTTCAACTTGTTTGGAATTCTCTGTGCTTCTGTACCTGCGCATCTGTTTCCTTCTTCAGATTTGGGAAGTTTTCAAACCATGATTTTATCAAATACATTTTATACGCTTTTTTCTCTCTCTTCTTCTGGGAAACCCTAAGACACAAATGTTAGTACAATTGATAATGTCCCAGAGGTCTCTTAGACTATTCTCATTTATTTATTTTTAAGTTTGTTTTCCTTTTTGCTGTTCTGCTTGGGCGATTTCCATTATTCTATCTTCCAGACTGCTTATGCATTGCTCTATATCATGTAATCTCCTGCTCATGCGCTCTAGAGTATTTTTCATTTCAGTCATTGCATTTTTCAATTTTGACTGATTCTTTCCTGTATTTTCTAGTTCTTCGTTGAAATTCTTATTGTGTTCATCTATACTCTTCTCCAGTTCAGCATTCTTATTACTATTTCTTTGGATTCTTTGTCAGATAAATTATTTATCTGTTTCATTAGCACTTTTTGTTTGTTGTTTCATTTGAAACATAGTCCTCTTGTCTTCTCGTTTTGTTTAACTTTCTTCATCTGTATGAAGTCAGGTGAAACAGATGCTCCTCTCTCTCTTGACGTCAAGTCCTTGTGTTGGAGCATTCCCCTGGAGTCTGCGTGAGCCCATCAGCTCTGGTGGGAGAGCCGGCTTTGAAGTGAGCTTGTCTTCATCCAGGGTGTGCTGCTGGTCAT
Source organism: Budorcas taxicolor (assembly GCF_023091745.1). Lineage (NCBI taxonomy): Eukaryota > Metazoa > Chordata > Mammalia > Artiodactyla > Bovidae > Budorcas > Budorcas taxicolor. The sequence continues at coordinate 15,989,391 of NC_068920.1, forward strand.
GGCTTTGGAGGGGCGAGAGCCAGAACCAGGTGCAAGCAGAGCTGCTTCTGTGCTCAGTGACTGTCACTGCTCTGCTGGAGGGGGGCAGTGGCTGGGGGCAGCGGGGCTGGAGCAAGGACCGCTGACGGAGCTGGTTTCTCTCAGGTGTGACGGCCGTCTCCATCTTGGTTTGGGACGAAGGCAGGGCCTAGGGCCTTGGGGCCGCACTTGGGTGCTGGTTTTACTCTCTCCCCCGTGTGTGCCCTCAGTTAGAGGCTGATGCCATGCCACTGAGCTGACCCCCCACCCCCATCCTGCCCCACCGCCCCCCGGAGGGGATCTGTCCTGCTGCAATGACACTCACCTTCCGGAGTGTGGGCAGGGATTCATGAGCTGGTAATGGCTGCCTCCACCCTGGTCAGAGCAGGGCCAGGGGCCAGGCTGGTTCCTTGCCCTCAAGTGCACATATTCTTGCTGGCAATGGTGGCCTCTGCCTTAGAGGAGACCAGCGCCAGCAGAGCAAGAGGGGCTGGAGCCGGAGCCTGGTGTGGGCTGGGGGGCACCCCGAGGCGGCCCCCAAGCATCTTGCAACCAGTTGCCTCTGTGCTGTCGTGGGGAGGACGCAGACCTGTGTGTGACCTCCTTAAGAGAGGAGGCTGTCTCTCACAGCGCTTAGTAAACCCCACTGGTTTTCAAGCCAGCCAAGCGGGCTCATCTTTCCTGTGTCGGACCCAAGGGCTGAGGTGCCTGATATGTGGTTCAAAGTCCTCGTTCCCCAGGGAGGATCCCTTCGCCCATGATATCTCCCCCTCCCCTGTGTCCCCCACCAGTGAGGAGAGGTCCTGAGCAGATTGCTTCTCCTCCCTCCTCCTCAGCTCTGCGTGGATCTTTCTTTACAGCCTGGGTTGTAGAATAGCTGCTCTGCTGGTCCCCAGGTTGATTTCGGCGAGAGTCGCTCTACATGTAGTTGTGGTTCTGATGTGTTCATGAGGGAAGGTGAGCCCAGCATACTCCTACTACCCCATTTGGATCTCCTCCCATCCTGAATTATTTCAGTCCTCTCTTTATCCTCCGTTAGTACCAAGGAGTAGAGATATTTTAGGCCAAACATTTAATGTTCATCTCATGCAAGATTCAAACATTTTCTGCGGGCATGGTAAGGGAAACCACGCCTTTAGTCAACATCACTATGAACACATACATAATTATATACCTTATTATTCGTACAGTTGGAACACGGGATAAGTACAATCATACTATTTCAAAACATTGACAGCTATATATCCACAATCATAAAAGCTACTGACTTAGAGCTGAAAATTTGAAGAACATTTGTTGAGCTTCAAAGGCTTGGCTTGGAAAAGGGTGAGAAGGCAGATTGTTGGGGGGATATGAGGTGTTAGAAGAATGAGATTCGAACATAGATGAGTACAAGTTACAGTGCAGAAAGTAGTGGGAGGAGATGGAATTGAGAGCTGGCTGGAGAAATCCTCAAGGGAAAAGAGGCTGAGGAAGAGGGAAAAGTAATAATCCTGAGCGGACTCTCTTAGAGCTTAGAGAGATGAAGTTAGGACAAGAAATGCAAAAGGGAGCTGTTTTCTTCTTTTTGACTAAATGGTGCCCAGTGGGGTTATGCTTTATACATACATGTGGAGTCAACTCACGGTAGGATTCTTTTTTATGAAATGATCAGGGACAGTATGCAAGATAGACCTTATAGCAAATCTCTTCATGGATAAAACCGAGGGGATATACTAGATGGCCTTTAAGCAGCTTTCAACAATACAATCTCCTTTAAATAAATCTGATCTATAGGAAATGATATTAAAGGAAGATTTTAATATCATTCTGTCCAAGGCACCATCACAAGGTTACTTGGCCAGATTGGAATCTTCAGCTTATAAACTAATCTGGTGGGGAAAGAATCTGTGGTCTTGGGCCTTGACAAAGGATATGCCTGGCACATGGCCCTCATGTGAATGTAAGGACAGGGACCATGGGCCCCAGGTAAGCTGACCGCCTCTCCAGCCACACCTACATATAAGAGGCTCTCCATTTTGGCCTGGAGGCACTTGGCCCCTTTCACACCTGATATCTCTTGTGGGTTGTTGGGTTTTTCTTCCTGATGGACTTGTGTTCTGGCGTCAGCATCTTTATGTCTTATCAAGAAGGGGGGAAAACAAAAAGCAAAGTTAAATATTGAGTGGCAGAGAAGGGGGCCTGTGTTGGGACCCCATGACAGCCCCTCTCTCTGAGCATTCAGAGTGGAAGCAATCTGTCTAGAGCATCTCTAGATGCTCAGACATGGTGAGCCAAGCTTTCAGTGATCTAACAAAGACTGCATCCCCCCGTTGGCTTTCGTCAGTGATGGAAATCCGTGTTCCACCTCACTCTGCCTGCAACATAGAAAATGATTCTTACACAGTGGGTTTCTGGCCACAATAACTGGCTCAGCGCTTGTCCACCCCTCTGTTCCATGACACAGAAAAGCTAGTACAGGTCTGGGAATGAGATGGTAACAACTCAAGCAGGTTGGTCCTCTGGAACCTCTTGAGAGCTTTCTGAGCCACAATGTCTTTTTGAAGGCTAGTAGCACCTTCCTACGGGCCTGACAGGGTTGTCTCCTGGTGCCCAGGGCTTGCTCTCTGCATTTATATACCCCCAGAGAATGTCACACACTTCCAAGTTTACATTTGATTCCTGGTGTCACTCATGGTTATTGCCCTTCTAAAACTTCTCCTCATTTTCACCCACTGACATGACACATGAGGAGGCAGAAAGTGTGTAGACATGACCATCATTACCAACACCCTTCTCGTCCAAGCAGCTGACTTGGGAAAACACCATATTGCACAAGGAAGCTAGTAGATTCAATTATCTCAGCTGGGAGGAGTCCAGCGTCCTGTGGCACATTGGGCCTTGTTCTCAGACCAGCAGTGTCCGTCTCTCTGGGGGCACATGCTGGAAGGACAGAATTCCAAGCTTTTCTTCAGATCTACTGAATGAGAGTCTACATCTTAACAAGATCCTAATTTTAACAAGATTTGCAGGTGCATACAAGTTTGAGAGGCACTGTTCTGTGACAGTGGTTCTTGACCCTGACTATAAATTAAAATAACTGAGAAGTTTTGAAAAATACCCATGCTAAGTCCCCATCTCCATGGATAGATTTAATTGGTCTGGGGTGGGCTTGGGACTTAGTATTCTTAAAATTCCCCTAGTGATTTTGTAAATCCATAGTTACATTTGAGCACAACTACTAGAGAGACACCTGCATGTGACCTGGGTCCTAAGGGATACTTCTTGATCACCTGGTGGCTGGCTGGTGAGGGTAGCTCAGGATTTCAGTAGCAGAGATTCCAATTAATTTTAGCCTCAATTAGCCTGACCTCCCATTTCACTCTGTAAGTTCTTTAGGAACTACACTGCTAAGCTGCTAAGTCGCTTCAGTCGTGTCCGACTCTTCGTGACCCCATGGACTGCAGCCAACCAGGCTCCTCCATCCATGGGATTCTCCAGGCAAGAGTACTGGAGTGGGGTGCCATCGCCTTCTCCAATGCATGCAAGTGAAAAGTGAAAGTGAGGTTGCTCAGTCATGTCCGACTCTCTGCGACCCCATGGACTGTAGCCTACCAGGCTCCTCCGTCCATGGGATTCTCCAGGCAAGAGTACTGGAGTGGGGTGCCATCGCCGTCTCCAATGTAGAAGGAACTACACTACCTCTGTCAATTTGCGTTCTGTTAGGTGGTTGCTCCCACTCCAGTGTTCTTGCCTGGAGAATCCCAGGGACAGAGGAGCCTAGTGGGCTGCCGTCTATGGGGTGCACAGAGTCAGACACAACTGAAGCGACTTAGCAGCAGCAGCAGCAGGTGGTTGCTACTTTTAATCACCTTCAGCTGGAGAAAACCGATAATGTATGCATGCCGTTGCAGGAGATGATTGGAATATCCACACAGAAAAGAAAGTTACTGATTTTTCCTTGGTGAGAATGAAATTATTACGGCAATAGTAATAATGTAATTATTATGGGAGTAGTGACTAATCCTGTGTGCCAGACCCTGTTCTTGATAGTTGACACTTCCCAAGTCATTTCTGATCCGCCAGAATCCTATGAGGAGGGAGCTAAAATTGTCTCCATGATGCATAAAAGAAAACCAGAATGCGAGGACATGGAGTGCCTTGCCTAGGGTCACAGGTCTGTAAGTGCTGAGCCCAAGGGAGGAGCCCAGGCAATCAGGCACAGAAGTTTTCTCCTAACCACTGCCTCCCACCACATCATCAAAGCACTCCTCTCAATTTCTGTTCTCATCCAAGGACACTCAGGCCGTGGGAAAGGCCAGAAACAGAGTTAGCTCTCAATTCAGACGGAGGAGCTGGCTACCTACATGTTTCCATACATCTAGAACAGAGGGCTTGGAGAGGGACTCAGAGGTAGAAGGAGGTGTTGTTCAAGCCTGGCCAGGGTAAAACTCTGTTCACATGTGCACAGCAGGCATTAACCAGGACAGTCCTGGGCAAACGGAACTGTGCAATTGCCCTTCCTACAGGTCATCTTATCACTGAGGACCTGAATGCATTAACGCAGATAGGTGAGCAAGAGTCAAGGCAGGGCCTGACTAACAGAGACCCTTGTGAGCCTTCTGAAGACTCAGACTTTCATCTGTCAATTGAGGAAGACTTACAGAGCTTTCAGGCTTCCCTGATAGCTCTGTTGGTAAAGAACCTGCCTGCAATGCAGGAGACTCCAGTTCCATTCCTGGGTCAGGAAGATCCACTGCAGAGGGATAGGCTACCCACTCCAGCATTCTTGGGCTTCCCTGGTGGCTCAGCCGGTAAAGAATCTGCCTGCAATGCAGGAGACGTGGGTTCGGTCCCTGGGTTGGAAAGATCCCCTGGAGAAGGGAAAGGCTACCCATTCCAGTATTCTGGCCTGGAGAATTCCATGGACTACACAGTCCATGGGATTGCAAAGAGTCAGGCATGACCAGTGACTTTCACTTTCACTTTCTTTACGGGGCTTTCAGCAGAATCAGTTCAGTTCAGTCGCTCAGTTGTGTCCGACTCTTTGTGACCCCATGAATCGCAGCACGCCAGGCCTCCCTGTCCAACACCAACTCCTGGAGTTCACTCAGACTCATGTCCATCGAGTCGGTGATGCCATCCAGCCATCTCATCCTTGGTCGTCCCCTTCTCCTCCTGCCCTCAATCCCTCCCAGCATCAGAGTCTTTTCCAATGAGTCAACTCTTCACATGAGGTGGCCAAAGTACTGGAGTTTCAGCTTTAGCATCATTCCTTCCAAAGAAATCCCAGGGCTGATCTCCTTCAGAATGGACTGGTTGGATCTTCTTGCATTCCAAGGGACTCTCAAGAGTCTTCTCCAACACCACAGTTCAAAAGCATCAATTCTTCGGTGCTCAGCCTTCTTCACAGTCCAACTCTCATATCCATACATGACCACAGGAAAAACCATAGCCTTGACTAGATGAACCTTAGTCAGCAAAGTAATGTCTCTGCTTTTGAATATGCTATCTAGGTTGGTCATAAGTTTTCTTCCAAGGAGTAAGCACCTTTTAATTTCATGGCTGCAGTCACCATCTGCAGTGATTTTGGAGCCTCCAAAAATAAAGTCTGACACTGTTTCCACTGTTTCCCCATCTATTTGCCATGAAGTGATGGGACCAGATGCCATGATCTTCGTTTTCTGAATGTTGAGCTTTAGGCCAACTTTTTCACTCTCCACTTTGACTTTCAGCAAGAGGCTTTTTAGTTTTCTGCCATAAGGGTGGTGTCATCTGCATATCTGAGGTTATTGATATTTCTCCCAGCAATCTTGATTCCAGTCTGTGCTTCTTCCAGCCCAGCGTTTCTCATGGTGTACTCTGCATAGAAGTTAAATAAGCAGGGTGACAATATACAGCCTTGACGTACTCCTTTTCCTATTTGGAACCAGTCTGTTGTTCCATGTCCAGTTCTAACTGCTGCTTCCTGACCTGCATACAGATTTCTCAAGAGGCAGGTTAGGTGGTCTGGTATTCCCATCTCTTTCAGAATTTTCCACAGTTTATTGTGATCCACACAGTCAAAGGAAATAAAGCAGAAATAGATGTTTTTCTGGAACTCTCTTGCTTTTTCCATGATCCAGCGGATGTTGGCAATTTGATCTCTGGTTCCTCTGCCTTTTCTAAAACCAGCTTGAACATCAGGAAGTTCAGCAAAATAGGAAGTGAGAAATGTTTTCACATGTTTAGCTCTGTTTAGTTGTAGGTGATTTAACTGTTCACTGGGGACATGGCTAGCTTCCCAGGTGGCTCAGTGGTAAGGAATCTGCCTACTAATGCAGGAGACTCAGGAGACGCAGTTTCAATCCCTGGGTCGGGAATATTCCTTACAGTAGGAAATGGCCACCCACTCCTGTATTCTTGCCTGGAAAATCCCATGGACAGAGGAGCCTGGTGGGCCACAGTCCACAGGGTCACAAACAGTCGGACATGACAGAGTGAATGAACATGCAAGCCAGTGTTTACTGCCATTGGAATTTTATGTGATCTAATTTCTCTTTTAATTCCTTATTGAACCATTTATAATTAAGATCAGTTCAGAATATAACACATCCTACTCCAATGCTACATAGAATTCATATATAATACCCATTCTATTCTTAAGGAGTTAAAAATCTAGAGAGAAGAGAGAAACATAGCCACTGATGGTAGTGTCTGTCGCTAACATGAATATTCATATATGCCTGATGCAAATGAGTGATCACATGTTGACACTAACTCATTTGCTCACTGGGGCTTTCGGCTTGTTAAAAGGGCTTTGTGTTGAAAACAGCAATTTCAATAATATGAATGCAGTGAAAATTGTGTTTTTTTTTAATTCAATAAAATGTTTAAAAGTCACTGTAGCTTGTCAATTTTAAAATTAATCCTACTGAACTCAATACAATTGATTTAAAAAGTTATTGTTTTCCAAGCTCTGAGTAATCACTTTTTTCTCTGCACATTTTCTGCCAAGTTTTAAATGGATTAGTTTTCTTCCTTCCTTTCTTTTTTTTTTTTTTAATATAGATTTTGGGAAGGCATCAAAAACCTACCCAGAACTTCAGGAAGCCAAAACTAGTTAGAATCAGAAGTCAGCACATCTGAAATGTCAACACTTTTTTTTTTTTTTCTGGATAATTTCCTGTGATTTGAAATCCTGATTTTTTGTGTAATTTTTAGTATTTCATTTTTTTCTTTTAAAGTGTTTACTTTCAAGGAGAATATTGCCTTTGAGGCTTTCTTAACCAGTTAAATTCTCCAAGAGTCGAAAATATGTGAAAAAGCCAAGCTGTATGCTTATTTCTCCAGGGTCTCAGTCTCCTCTCAGAAATAGACACTCTTGTACTGAACCTTCAGACTGTTGGTTTTTCTTTTTAATTTTTTTGCATACCCAGGCTTATGTTTTCACACCAGTTCATAGATTGGGCGGAAGATGCCACTTCTATTTTAATAGAACAGAATGGCTCGTGGGTGTGTGGTGGGGGACTGTGTGTGACTCTTGCCTTCCTTATGTACAAAATCAGAGTGGAATTCCTGCACTTCTCCTGGGGTAGGTAACAAATCATGGATATTTCGCAACCTGACTTTTCCGTGGTTACTTTTCCAAAAGGAAATATTCTGGGGGTGGGAGCAGTAGGGGAAGCAGGGAGGAGAATGAAATCTTTCACTTTAAAACCAACTAAGTTAGGCTTATTTTTTGCTATGAAGAAGCAACGTAGTTCTGCCTACCTATAATTAGAAAGCTCAGCTCTCTGACATACTCACATTGCCTAAAACCTCCAACGAGAATTCTAATCTCAAGTACAGGGTGTGATTTTACCTGATGAACACTTCACTGAAGTCTGAGAAGCAACCTAGTGGGAGAGGGGTGGTAACTCTTCAGGGAAGGCACAGCTGAGGGCGGGAGGAGCTCAGAAGGTCACCTGGACCCATTTCAGTCGAAGAAGAAATCTTGACATTGAAGAGCTTGTGAATCTCAAGTCCTCACTCAAGAGAGGGAGGTTCTGAGTCCATTTTTTCATGGAGGGGATGGTGACACTATGCTCTTTGGATCCAAAGCTCTCTAAACAAGATGGCGTTTAGCTGTAAAGTTAAATGAGGTGTTGTTTGGAGGGGCAATGGGGGAGATAATTTGATGGGGTCTTTTGACAAAGTGGGAACTTCCCCCAGGCTTTTTCCTACTTTGGACAAAAGCATCAAACGTTACTGCCTTCTGCTTTACTTGGGTACCCTTCTGTTTTCAGGAGGAGTAAAGACACATAACAAAGAAATGTTTCTGTAGGTAAAAGAGAAAAGCACTGACCCCATTTCCAGTGGTTGAGCTTCTCTCCAAATAGGTAGATGCCGATGACAAAGATGTGGCTGAGAGAGAACAAGGCTGCTAGAGCCACTGGGCTGAGTTTGGCAAACATAGGATATACCCATGTACCCGTCTCAGAGTAGATCCATAGGATCCTGCAAAAAATGACAAATCACAATGGTTAGGACAGCAACAGGGAGAAAGCCGTAGTCCCTTCAAGACCAATGAGATTCTGAAATCCAGGCAGAGGAAAAGAAGCCCCAGGGGACATTTTTTTTAACAGCTGAGGTGTTTTCTGAAGCTACAGAAGTGAGTATTTCTTGGATAACTAGACTGTTTCACTGAGACCTTCTGTTTTATGCACTGGGCTGGGCCGTTTTACCCAATCCATTAAAATTCAACGATTGTAAAAGAATATGGGAAAATATTGTACACATCATTAGCTAAACAAAATGTAAGAGAACACGGATTATTTCTTCCCCTGAGAGATGTGACCTGCTGAGACATTGAACTTGCTAAGATGGTGCCCAGTATGCTCACTCTCAGCCAGATAAGTGGGGTTTGCTTTTCTGTCCCCAAGAGTTAAATGTGGCTTTCCATTAGCTCCCCCAAGCCCGTTGGGGTAGGAGGGGCAGAGATCAAGCACTGCTACTGTAATACAGTAGGCCTGGGGCTTAATTGCTGGCCTCGATTTCAGCTCGGGGAAACAGCCATGGGTAGAGTATTAAGCAGGAATGGATGGATCTCCAGGAGGCTCAGATTTTGCTCTTGTGACGATAAAATATAAGTCATTTCTGTCAGCCAAGAGAAGGAAAGGAAATGCTAGCAGAGGAGCCGTGATGTCTAAGTGAAGCCTAAAAATGTAGTTTGCTGGAAACAATCTGCGTCAGAAGATGCCAGAGTCTGAAATAACTCCTCAAATATGAGGAAGATGATATAGCAGCTACAGCTTATAGCTGGTTAAGAGTACAGAATGCGGAATCAGGCTGCTGTGATTCGGATCCTAGTTCTGCTTCCTACCAGCCATGCTGCCTTCACTAATTTATTAAGCTTTCCTCTCCCGCTAAGCTCTGTATAAAGTGGGGGTGCCCAGGGCATACACTTTATAAGGCTATTGTAAAGATTAAGGGTGTTAATTTAACACATGCAAATTACACACAACAGTGCCTGGCATATCGTTATCATTCTATAAGAGTTAAAAAGCTTCTCTTCTCCGAGGAATGGCACAGCGGGCATGCCTCAGCGATTTCTTTATGGCTACTCATCCCTTGTAAAACTTAGCACAGCCTAGCTTATGCTTCAGAAACGATGTTGAGATTTGGATATCCCGGGTTGTCATAGGAGTTCAGATGGAGGAATGAAAATCATGCACTTAATTCACCTTTTAGAACCCAAGCATTCTTGGTTGTTTCAAATACTTTGTCAAATGCTTTGTTGGAAGAGAGAAGGGCTAATATCAGGGCCAGGACTAGGGTGAGGTGAGGGAGGTGAACCTAAGTTCACCTCTAATATCAAAGGACACAACCAACAGAATATAAAAGGCAACTTACAGAATGGGGAAAATATTTACAAATCATGCATCTGATAAAAGATGATTATCCGGAATATGCAAATTTATAAAGAACTCCTAGAACTCAACAGGAAATAAAAAATCCAGTGAAAAATGGAAAAAGGACTTGAATAGATCTCTCAATAAAGAAGATATACATGTGGTCAACAAATGCAGGAGAAGATACTCAGTGTCACAAGTCATTAGGGAAAAGTGAATTAAAACTGCGGTCAGATACTACCTTCATACTCATTAGACTATCTTCTATAAAAAAAAGAAAGAAAGAAAACACATCAGGTGTGGAAGAGAATGCGCAGAAATTGGAACCCCTGGGCACTGTTGTCAGTGGGAATGTAAAATGGTGTAACTGCTATCAGTGTGGCAGTTCCTCAAAAAATTAAACCTAGAATTACCATATGATCCAGCAATTCCACTTCTGGGCACAGACTCAAAAGAATTGAAAGCAAAGACTCAGAGATATTTGTACTCCTATGTTCTATGAGTACCAGCATTACTCACAATAATTAAAATATGAGAGCAACCCAAGGGGTCCATTTAAGGATGAACAGATAAAGTGTGGTACAGGTGCACACACAATGAAATATTATGCAGCCCTTGCATGTGCGTGTGCTGAGTCATTGCAGTCGTGCCCGACTCTGCAGCCCTATGGACTGTAGCCCACCAGGCTCCTCTGTCCATGAGATTCTCCAGGCAAGAATACTGGAGTGTGTTGCCATGCCCTCCTCTAGGGGATCTTCCCGACCTAGGGATCAAACCCACATCTCCTAAGTCTCCTGCATTGCAGGCAGATTCTTTACTGCTGAGCCACCAGGGAAGCCCTATGGCACCCTCAAAAGGAAGGAAATACTGACATGTGCTACAACATGAATGGAACTTGAGAATACTAGGTAAGATACGCCAGTCACAAAGGGGCAAATAAATACTGTATGATTCCACTTATGTGAAGTGCTTAGGGTCATCAAACGCACAGAGACCAAGCAGAATGGGGCTGAGGGGAGGAGGGAATGGGGAGTTTCTGTGTAAGGAGTACAAAACTTCAGTTTGGGAAGAAAAGCATTCTGGAAAAGGATAGTGGTGAAGGGTGCACAACAGTGAGAATGTCTTTAGTGCCCCCGAACTGTGTACTTGGAATGGTAAATTTCATGCTGTGTGTGTCCCTCGTTGTGGCCCTGCTGCTGCCGCTCTGCTGCCTTGGACTTGTCTAGATGCTGCTTTCATGTCCTCAAAACAGGACTGGATTGAAAACAATAACAGTTATTAGCGTTATGACTAATGCTGGAATTCTGTGACACGTGTATCCCATGGGTGCATTCTAGAAGGACGCCCATGCCACTTCTTTCCTGCCTGGCTGCGTCGCATGACAGGACAGAGAAAGGGACAGAAAGGGACATTTTAGGGACAGAAAGCAAATACCCTCAGGTACCTAAGGCCAGGCGTTTGGGGTTGGTGAGGAGCTCCAAACAGACTCCAAACGGGTTGCATCATTTCGTTTGCTTTGTTTACTTCCTAGAGTTGAATTTAGGGCTTCCTAGTTTCCATGCACATTTATATAAGATAGTCTACAAATAAGGACGTTCCCCTGGAGGCCTGGAAAGTTTCTGTTTATTTACTTTTTGTTTCCTCCAGAGTAAGGTTTGTAAAGGAAAGTTCCTGAGGCAAGTTAATGAAGTCTGTGCTTTCCCAGAGAAGGTGCAGAGAAAGTTTTAAGTGTGATAACTGATGGCGGGGAAAGTAATGTAAATACAAATAGAGTGTCAGGGGAGACGGCAGTCAATTTAACGCAGGGCGGTCCACAGAGAGGCTTGAGTGCAGAGATAGCCATGCTCAGGTGCTATTACCTCTTTATGGCTTGCCAGAATATATGTAAAAAGGGAAGAGAGAGAGGGAGGGAGAGACGGAAGGAGAGGGCGGAAGATGGGAGGCGTGGGGGAGGGAGGGAAAGGCACTTAGCCTGTGTGCAGCTGAATGGTCCTGGTCCTCCCCCTCAGTGTTAGGTCCTCCCTGTTGGTGGTGGTGGTGGTGGTTTAGTTGCTCAGTCGTGTCCGACTCTTGCGACTCCATGGGCTGTAGCCCGCCAGGCTCCTCTGTCTGTGGGATTTTCCACGCAAAAGTACTTCGGTGGATTGCCATTTCCTTCTCCGGGGCCGGCCCAGCTATCGAACCCAGGTCTCCTGCACTGCAGGCAGATTCTTTACCGACCGAGCTATGAGGGAAGCCCCAGGTCCTCCCTAGCTACCAATCTGATCCCATGGAATCCTATTTAGGTATTTCTGCAGGGCACTCATTTCATGATTTCAATCCAGGATCCTTCATTCCGTCCACTTTCCATACTGCAGCAACTCAATAATGTCTCTAAAAGGGAAATACCTGTTCCTAGCACTCCCCCTCCTCCTAGGGGATCCACATTGATTCAGGAAAATGCCCACGCTCCTCCCCCAGCCTACTTGGCCCTGACCTGTCCACCCGTCCACCCACCTGTCCTCAGATCTGCAGCCCGACCGTTACGGACCCATTTCCGTTTCTTGAGCGGACCAAGCTCTCCAGCTTCTGCACCCTGCTATCGTCTCTGGAACAACTCTGACCTTCACCGTTCCTAGGACACACTTCTCACTCTGTCCCTAGCTGGATCTCCCTCACGTTTGAATTTCAGCTTAAAAGCTCATTTCTCCAGAAAAAGTTTCCTGCCCATTCTTCCCACAGTTCCCACCACCCCCATCTGATTAGGCTGCCATGCCATGCGCTCCCCCAACCGTGAATTTACCCTGGTCTCATATTCGTCTGGCTTCCTTCAGGGCTTCTGGGACCTCTATGAGGACGGGGATTTTATCTGATATGTGTTATCTGTTTCCCAAGTTCCTTATTTTTAAATAAATGACTGTTGAGGTGGCACTATGAGCACCAGTGTTTCCTTTTAACTGCTGTGCGCTGCGGCTTCTACAGGCAGGCCTTGGCCACTGACACATCAGGAACACCGCAGAAGTGTAAACAGTAGCCTTTCAAATAGCAGTTAATTGGCCTCTCATTTTATTAATACTTTGAAGAGGCCAATGCTTCTGACCCTCAGTTCGGCAATGAATACTGTATATGGAGCTGTCTGCCGTGTGAATCTATGTGAGTCAGGCTAGGAGGGCATAAAGTGGTAGCCAAACATGAATCTTTTATAATCTCCTCATCCTAAATCTTGTAGCATCAAATGATGATCATGAAATTTGTATTTTCTGTATCTTATCAATAGTGGAAGTCTGTTGGGTTAGAGGTTAGTAGATAACTAAGGGTTTGGTCGGCTGCAGGCCCATAATTCTCAACGTTTTAATTCTCATGTCATATCTTTCGAGACCAGCAGAATAAACAGAATGATAGGATCCTCTGGTTCCATGTTTTCGTAGACTTCATAAATAACCCTGTGAGAGGGTCACAGTTACATCTGATGCCAGAAAGCAAGCACAGTCTGCATTCACATTTTGCGAATAAATTCGACAAGTTAGCAGAAGACTTCCTGCACTGAAAATACCCCTGAGAACTTGTTACCTGGTGACTCCTTCGCATGGAGGTGGAGCTGGTACTGACTTCAAAACTCCTGCCTCAGTTCACCTATCTGTCCAGGGTTTCTGTTCCTAATGAAATATGAAGGATGATAGCTTCCCGGGCAGTTCAGTCGGTAAAGAATTCGTCTGCTATGCAGGAGACCCAGGTTTGATCCCTGGGTCAGGAATATTCTCTGGAGAAGGAAATGGCAACCCACTCCAGTATTCTTGCCTAGAGAATTCCATGGACAGAGGAGCCTGGCAGGCTACAGTCCATGGGGTCACAAAGAGTCGGAGACGACTGAGCTACTAACACTTTCACTTTCCTAGCTTTAATAACTACGAGAGTTAAATATTTTTTTTTTAATATAAAGTTGTGAAGTTCTACTAGTGCCCTAAAAATAAATTTCCTGCATGATTTACTTTCAAATAAATCTTAGGTGGGAAGCAAAAAGCATAAATAAATAAATAATTTTTTTTTTTTTAAAGGAGTGAAAAGAAACTGTGAAGCTAGAGTGTTAGATAAACAGTTTACCTGGATGGATGTTTAAAATACCAGCATTAATGAGAGTTGTTAGGGGTGGCAGCCTCTTCATAGCATTTAAAACTGTTGTCCACCCTTGCTGGAAGGCTCCCTTCTGCCTCAAAGATTCCTCCTCCCTCAGGGGCATGGGGTTCTTGCATCTTCCTGGTTTTCTACCATCTGGTCATTCTTGGCTACTTTGCGGCCCCTTCGGCCCCTTAGAGGAGGGCGTTTCCTCAGCCTTTGCTGCCTACTTCTTTCCTCTTCCCTCTGTCGCCTCTTAAGAAACCTCATCCCACCACGGGGGCTCCACTTCCTGCATCTCCACAGTCCCACCTCCTTGGAGACCGCCAGGTCTGCATTTCCAATTGCAAGTTCCTCTAGACAAGTGGCTCATCTTCGACTGAAGATTTAGAGTTGTCTTTAGGGCATTAATCACTCAGCCACGACTCTTTGTGACCCCATGGACTGAATGTAGTCCCCCAGTCTCCTCCGTCCATGGAATTCTCCAGGCAAGAATACTAGAGTGGGTAGCCATTCCCTTCTCCAGGGGCTCTTCCCGACACAGTGATTGAACCTGGGTCTTCTGCATTGCAGGCAGATTCTTTACCGTCTGAGCCACCAGGCTGAGTCCAGAGTTGCCTTGGGGATTCTAAAAATTCTGATGCCCAGGACATATCCTGAACCAATTAAACCAGAATCTTCTGGAATGGGACCCAGATATGGGCTTTTAAATTGGCTTCTTAACATTATACCCCAAAACTATTTATTTTCTAACTTTTCCATATCTTTTAATGGAATCACCATCTTCTCAGTTCACCAGCTGAAAATCCTGAGAATTCTCCTTGATTTTTCCTTTTCATTAGCCTACTACACACCAATCAATCCATAAAACCCCATTCTGTTCCACCAACAATATATCTCAGGTATGTCCCTCATTCTTAATTGTACAGCTATATCCCTTTTCAACCTCTTCTTATCTCTTACTTTTGTAACAGGCATTTTGGGAGAGCAGGAGTTGAGATTTGCACAGGAAGGATGAAAAGTGTAGACACTCATTTCCACGCCTAGCCCTCCATTTCCATTCCTCTTCAATTTGCATATAGGCTGGCCTGGACCCCAGATCCTGATAACAGGGGAAGCTGTGTGGCATCTTCATATTTATTTTCCTATATTAATTTACATAAGGGCTAAGGAGTTCTTCTGTGGAAAATGAGGCTAGGATTCTGACCCCAACTTTGTAGGCTGTAAAACAATGGTGCCATCTAGATGGTCTTGGCCTAAGGTCACATCTCAGGAAAGGGTCACAGTGGCTCTGGGAGGGAATTTACACAGTGCACCAGAGGGGGTAGGAGAGGATTGTTGGTGCGTGTATAACAAGGAGGCTGGTCCTGGAACTCAGCTCAGTTCGCCCTTCTGGCAGTTTCTAACGTCTTCTCTGGGTAAGATGTCTATGTGTGTAACTATGCATGTGTAAATGGATGCAGAAACTTAGAGGGTTATTACACCCGAGTGAGCACAGAACAGAAGAAAAAAATCATTTCTTTCCCCATAAGAACTGCAGTTGAGCAGTGACTTTCCAGATCTCTCTCCCCAGGCTGGGTTATAGCTGCCTATCTCTGTGACACTTGCGCCTGGCATGGAATACTGGACACGCTGGCAGAGACACCTACTGCACCAGCGGATTTCTGGTCTATCAAGAGCAAGGTGTTGGTGTGCTGCAGGCAGCTGGGGCTGCTGCAGTAGCAGCAGCAGCATCCTACTTCTGCCAACAGCGGAGACTGATGGGCAGGGGCAGTGTGGGCCGGGACAGCGGCGGGGTGTAAGCTGACTTTAAGGCAGGTCCCTGTGGGGGTGTTGGATCCCGGAGGTTGGGTACTGTGACTTTACAGTCCATGAGGGAGAGGAATGCTCAGGACAGTGTACACAGGGCCATGTGTGAACACTCACTGAGTTATTAAGATCCCTTGGAGATGGAGGTCTTGGAGGACTAGGCCCCTTGCAGAAGGATGTTCCAAGCATCCTGACGTGGGGTGACACTGAAATTGCGAAATATCCTTGGATGACGAATAAACCATTGCGGCTGAACTAGATTACTTCAGAGTCTTCTGGATGACTTTTTATTTGGACATTGCTTGATTCTTGCTTTCTACGTCTTGCCGCTTCAATCCATTATAGGTACTGTTGTCAAGATCGTTTTTTTAAAGCATGACTCTCTGGCCAAGTTACGATTCTCACTGCCAACGGCACGGCAAACAAACAGCAGCAACAGGCACATCTCACATAGTCTATAGCGTGTCCAACCCCCTCCAGCCTGCCATCTGCAAGACTGTGAGTGGGCAGTTTCAGGGTCATTTCCTGTTAGTTTCTTTCACTAGTAGGTCCGGCTAAAGTGAAACCATTGCTTTAACATGATCTGTGTCCTCTTGGCTTTGCAATTGGGTTGTGTTGTTCAGTTTCTCTCTCTCTCTCTCTCTCTCTTTTTTTTTTTTTTTTTGCTGCTCCAACCCAGCCAGTCCTTGAGAGCCCAGATCCAACGACACCTTTGATGAAGTCCTTCCCACATGGCCCAGCCAGACGTAACCGCTTCCTCCTTGTGTTCCTGTTGGCTCCTTGTACTTGTTATGACATTTTATCACTTCCTATCTTGTGTTCTTATAATTTGTATGCATGGCTCATCTCCACTTATTAAGTACAAACCCCCTCCAGGCTGGGGCTTGGCCTTATGTAACTTTGCTTTTCCCAGCCGGACCAGTCCTGTGTTAGGGGAAATATTTGTTCAATAAAAGAGTGAATAAAAGCCAGCAGGAGGAACATTTCTGTTTTTCTGCTCTTCAGCACAGCCTCAGAGAGAGTTAGGTGAGGTGTTCCGGGGCGAGAGAGAAGGGAGGAGTGAGTGGGCCACCATATTTATAGATGACTAATGCTTTCCAAAGGAAATGAAAGATTTACAGTTATTACTACTTTGCGAAGCTTTATTTTCCCTCTTCGGGGCCAACCCTCCAATTTTGCAATCTGAAAAATAACAAAAAAGCAAGTGCCACATAGGAGGCCGTCCCCATGGTCTTGGGGACTATTTTTAAGTCATTGTAATGTGGTTTCAGCAGAGAAATGCTTCCCTGGGTCAGGGTTGTTGCCATTTTTTTGACTCATGTTGGTTTCCCACGCTCTCTCTGGCTCGGGATCATATTCTTTACCTCATTCCTGCTATGCGGTTTCCCTATTTGAGCATCCAAACAGACACGCCTGACAGATGACCCTAAAATATCTCCATGGATATCCACAGTCTGTGGGACTTGTTGATGGCCATCTGTGGCTGAGAAGGCCCATGTGCCCCCCAGAGTGTTATGTAAGGGTCGAGGCAGCTGGCAGCAATGAATCTGAGCTCCCCTGGTGAGGGAACAGCCAGAGTGGGGAGCTGTCAAACAGGAGGGCAGCATAGAAAGCTGGCGTACAGGTGCCTTTGGTCCATTCCAGCAAAAATGAGGCCTACTGTCCAGAGTGCTGATTTTGTACTTCCTTAACGAGCTGTTATTGTTGTTTCATCACTAAATTGTGTCCGACTCTTTCATGACCTTGTGGACTGTAGCCCACCAGGCTCCTCTGTCTGTGGGTTTTCCCTGGCAAGAATACTGGAGCAGGTTGCTATTTCCTTCTCCAGGGGATCTTCCTGACCCAGGGGTCGAACTCCTATCTCTTGCATTGGCAGGCAGCTTACTTACCAGTGAGCCACCTGGGAAGCCCCTCATTAATGATAAGACAACCCAAATCCCAAATCACTTCAACTCCCTGTCAGGGTCCACCAGCCTACATTCCTGCTGGTGATAGGGCTCCGTCCCTTCCCTTCATTTGCTCCATTATTTCACGGTAACGTACAGTTTGAGCACAGACCCAAGAATGACTTCATGCAAGCTCTTAGACTCTAGAGATGATGGTAAGATTGTTTGCATTCTCACCCTCTAGCAAGTAGTAGCGTATGTTTTACAGTGTTAGTCCAGGCTTCTCTGCCATGGGATTCTCCAGGCAAGAATACTGGAGTGAGTGGCCATTCCCTTCTCCAGGGGATCTTCCAGACTCAGGGATCGAACCTGGGTGTCCCATATTGCAGGCAAATTCTTTACCATCTGAACCGCCAGGGAAGCCCCAAACAGGGAGTGAACAAATTCTTGGCCATCTGAATACACTGAAAAGAGAACTGGATTTGAAAGTCCTTGATTTAAGTCTCAGCTTTGATTTTCCCTCGCCATGTGACCTTGGCCATGTCATTTAATCCGCTGAGCCTTCCACCACCCACCCTCTCTGATTCTGTTTGGAGATTGATTGCTATCGCCATCTGTAAGCCAACACCAACTCTCCTGAGTTACTGCAAATGCCGCAGACCGGCTTCCCTGTCTTGTTCCTCTTTAATTTCCACACTTTTCAGCCAGAATCATCTTTCTAGTCATCTTTCTTCCACAAGCCACGTCATTTCACCTGTCTGCGAAAACTTTCACAGAGAAAACCCCTTCCGTTTAGAAGTCTGAACCCACTGATGTGGATTCTTGATCTAATTCCTTCCTGTCTTCCAGTTCAGCCACGCCCTCAGCTCCTCCAGCCTTTCAGACATGCCCTTCCCTCTGCCTGACGCTCTTTCCCACATTGCTGTTGACTTAACTTCTACTCATTCTTCGAGTCTCAGCTTAGACACCGCCTCCCTTGAGAAGCCAGTCCTCGACATCCCCCAGCACCCTGCGCTTGTCCCTCTGAGAGTCTCATCACCCTGTCTGACCATCGTCTCTTTTCCTTCCTCTGCCTCAGGCAGTTCTTGAAGGCAGCCTGGTATTTTGTATGTCTCTGCGTCCTCATACCCTTGCTCAATGCCTGGCAGTGAGGAATAAGTGCCTTCTTGTTACACCTCCTTTCTCCAACACCCACATTCCCTGCATGTCAGGGTACATGCCCGGGCAGCTAAGAGCCAAACCCTCTTGACCACTGTGTTTCATCTTTATGGGCATCACAGTTTTCTCCAAATACCAGTGGCCTCAGGTGCTGTTTGACCTCCTGGGTTTCTGAGGAGAAAGAGTGAGGGTAGATATGAGGATTGATGATCAACTCCCAAGTCCTTAGGCAGAAAAAAATTAATAGACCAAAAATCCTATCTTATATACAAAGTCTCAAAGTTACCCTTGGCAAGAAAGAATAAAATCAGCTGAAAGTCCACCAAAAAAAAAAAAAAAAACCAGTACGGAAATTCATGTGCAGCTACCATCCTGCTTCTTCTCAACACACACAAGAGAAAAAAATGAATCTTTTATGCATATGCTTACCCCACCCCAGGTCCTAGATATTCTGTAGTTAGGGATTTATTTCTTTGGTTAAGCCAGACTTAGAAAATACACAGTACATGTCCCACCACTCTCCAGTTCAGTTCAGTTCAGTCCCTCAGTCGTGTCCGACTCTTTGCGACTCCATGAATCACAGCACGCCAGGCCTCCCTGTCCATCACCAACTCCCGGAGTTTACCCAAACTCATGTGCACTGAGTCAGTGATGCCATCCAGCCATCTCATTCTCTGTTGTCCCCTTCTCCTCCTGCCCCCAATCCCTCCCAGCATCAGTCCAATGAGTCAACTCTTCGCATGAGGTGGCCAAAGTATAGGAGTTTCAGCTTTAGCATCAGTCCTTCCAATGAACACCCAGGACTGATCTCCCTTAGAATGGACTGGTTGGATCTCCTTGCAGTCCAAGAGACTCTCAAGAGTCTTTTCCAACACCACTCTCCAGTTACATGCTATTGGCAGATATTGCTAGGTGATAGCACAAGTCTTTTAGGGCCCCAGAATCCTCCTCGACACCATGCTCCAGACCTCAGCTACCAGCAGGTCCCCAATTTATGCTTTATTCTCTCAAAACGTCCTTTGTTAAAAGGCAGAGGCCCAGGCTAGTGAGCAGTGTAGGTCAGTGGAGAGCTGGGGTGGATTTATTGAGCGAGTGATTTCTTAGGGACAGGAGAAACCTGAAGGGACTTTGTCCTCTGGGAAAGAAGGCTGCAGAAGTGTGGGAGGAACATATCTTGCAAAAGGGAAGGGAAGGCTAGAGAGGAACCAGCACCTGAGTTCTGGGCACAAAGCTTACGGCTCTAAGACAAAGGCTGGGGAAGCAGGTGCTGCTGGAGACCAATCCTGTGGACTGTGTTCTCTTCCAGGCTTTTGTCTCTACCAGTGCACTGCCCTGTGAAACTTTCCCCCAGTGGGGGTTGGGGAGTTAGCCAGATTGGCAGATGTGAGAAGCTCAGGTGAGTCGAGGCTAGAGTAGGAACACCGTGATTTACATGCAATCTGCAGGTATTTTGCTTGGCACGCCCCTCCCAGTACAGCCAGAGCTTGGCCATGGATGAGAAGGCTGTGGAATGGAAAGGGGGGTTTCCAGTTACCGGGTGCATGGCCAAGCACTTTCCCTTGACTACAGACACTGGGCAAAATTTCTGAGAATTAGTGTCGCCAGGTGGCTGAATGATGAAATCTAGGCCAGCTCCTTGAATTATCTCCCAGGCCTCCAGCTAGGCTGTTCTGCAAGCCCCTGGGCAGTTGCTCAAATGCCCTCTTGGTGCTCGAGTGCCAGATGTTGATGCAAATAAGCCCACGGTGATCCAGGCAAGAGGGATGGACCAAACCTTGGCTGCTCAATCTGTCAAATGACTTTTCAGATGGAATATATTTAGATGCCCTAGCTCATTCAACCATTCAGACATTTTAATTACAGATGGAACCAAAGATCAATGTTTTTCTAGGGAAGGTAACATGCATAGCTTTACATTGATGAATTCTTCATGGAGGGGGTGGGAGAGCTCGTGACCTGCTGTGTGTGTGCACGCATGCATACCTGCGTATTCTCGGGCAAGTGATGTTTCCATGGGCGGCAAAAGCAAGCAATAAGATTCATTTTTTCTTGCAAATTAAAAGATGGTAAAATCCTTGCTGTCCCAAGATAAAGGCACACTTATAGAACAGTGTGCTGCTTCTGGAATATTCCTCAGAGTCTGGAATGACCAGTCCAAGTTGATTTTCCTCTCTGCCAGTCTTACCTGCTGACATAGGTGAGCCCAGCAGCAGTCAACAGAGTGAGTCCTTTCTTCCTCAACGGGTAGCTGTGTGGTCTGAGGATGACCTCGACTAGCGAGAAGGGCAGGATGAACGTGTGCTGCAGGAGGAAGCGTGAGAGCTCGTCAAGTCAGGGCGCCCCAGCTGCCCGCAGCAACCCCTCCAATTCTCTCTTTCTCTCCAGTCTCCCCTCCTACATAGACACCAGATGAAACTTTCCAGAACTTGGCTTGGCTCTGCTCCTCAGACGCCAAGGGCTTACAGTGGGTCTCTACTGCCCGCCACATCGATCCGGACTCCTCTGTCTGACTACCAAGGCTCTTTGTAACACGCGACCACCCTTCTGGCCTTGCGTATTGCCTGCTGCTCCGCTATCCTAACACACACACACACACACATGCACGCACGCACATGCAACACTCTGTCACTGACCCAGGCTGTTTCCGTCCCTCTTTGCACTCAGCGTGCCTGCTCCCCCTTCACACCCCTGTTCATGCCTCGACAGTCTGTGGAGCGTGTCTCCGCCTACCCCCCACCCGCCCGGGTTCATCTCGTCCACGCTGTTCGCAGCCAGCGCAGTCTTCCACGCCACTGTCTCTGAATTTCCCTCTCGCTGGTTTCGCTCCCGCAATGCCGCTGCATTTATACCCAGTGCCTGGAGTCTAGCACTCGGCACGTGTTCGTTGCCTCTGTGGGCGAGAGGCCGAGAAGCCATCAGCCCGTCTCTGCTCGCCACGGGGCTCCTGGCTCCGAGGGACGGTCCTGCTGACAGTGACGGGTGCTGGGCAGGGGGCGGGGAGAGGCTCCTCTGAAAACTGTCCTCTCCCCGCGCCTTCCCTGCTTCACCTCCTTCTTTATAACCATCTGTTTTCTCACATCTTTCAAACTCTTGAACACTAGGTTTTACTAAACGACATAATCGAGGATGAGTGGTGTTTTCTGGCACAAAGACTGCCGTGTCCCACTCCACTCTGGTTTCTGGGAACTCATCTGGGAAAGGTGACTGGAGTCTACTGGCAACGTCCTTTCATCTATTAAACGCGTTTATTCAGTTCCTCTGTGGTACTCTGTGCTTATTGGCAAACATCCCGCAGTGTTAGTATTTTACACTGTTTACGTTTAGAGCGAGCATCCCTCTTCCATCCCTGCTCCCCAGTTCCCTCAGCTCTTGGGAGCCTCTCGCATCAATAGATGCATCCGCCAGCTCTATCCGACCCCCACTGCTGAGCCCCAGCACAGCCGTGTCAGCACCTCAATCACAGCAGTGGCCGGGGCTTCGGAATGTCACAGAGCCGCATCACATGCTCCCGTGCCCGGCTGTGCCATTGTCCCTGTGATTGCCATCCTCCCTGTCAATGGTGACCCAGTGTGGAGTGGGGTGAGTTCAAGGTTCTGGGACATCTACAGCGCCGGATGTCCACAGCGCCAGATGTCCAACGGCAACCTTGCCTGCGGCGGGCGACCGGCTGGAGTGTGGTTGCGTCTCCACAGGTCCCTCCTCAACCCATAGTTGCTGCCCATGCTCCCAGCGATGGCCACCTCAGAGCCCTAGCAATACTCTGTGACTGACACTGATGCCCCTTTCATCCTCCAGCAGGCCAGAGATGGGGCTGTCTGCCCAGTAGAGCTGCCTGCCTCTCTGCTCCGCCTTCACTCCGTCAGGAAGGTCCGACTTCTATTAGGAACCATTAACAGTCCCATTATACTGGCCACTGATCTGATGCAGTTTATTTTCCCTGCCCACAGTCAGCAGCTTCTGTTCTCTACGTTAATGATCGCTTGGAACAGAATTCCTGTGCTACAGTGTGGTGTGTTTGCATGGGGAGCAAATGAGTTCACAGTGATTAATGCTTTTACGACAAATAACTCAGGAATGCATGACTGGTCGCCTCTTCTAGGAGCCTGCCCTTTGCAAGTGACATTCAATTGGATTTCCATATGAGTTCTCCCTGATGGCTTCTGGGAAGTTCACTTCAGTGATGTCATTAGTGATGGGCCACATACTGTGGCTTAATACCAGCTAAAAGGTCTTTGAAAGAATCACATTGTTTGGTCAGGGCAGAGGGGTAGGAATGTGGAAAAGAGGAAGACTGTATTCTGTGAGCTTTCTAAATATGGAGCTACTGTGAAGAGCCAGGTGTGACGCCATAAACCTCTTGGTACTCCAGAGGTACTGGCATTTCACCTCAGGTTGACATAAATTACATAACCTTTGTCAGGCAGTACATATTTTTGAAAACACAGGAGAAAAATTTAGTAAGAGAAAAATCAAATATGCTTTCTGCTTCCAAAAAATCTAATAATTAGGCTGGGATTGACACAAATTAGAATGCTGCCAAAAATTACTGAAAACAGTGACTCATTCTGTATTTCAATTAACAGTTTCTCAGTTTCCCTTATAAACAGTGAAGCTGACAAAAATTAATTATCTCAGAGGGGGTAAAATATTTCCTTCCAAAGTAAACAAAACATCATGGGCTGAAACAATAGTATGCGTAAACAGAGGGGATGGGAGGAAGCTATCTTTCCTCATCAACTGAGCCATCATTTCGGTCGATTTTTATTTAAATACCTCATTCCAGAAGCATTGATTAAAAGGCAAGTGTTGTTCTTTTTTTTCATCTTTTCTACTAAGTTACACCTGTCCTTCTATCCTTTGTGTGATACCCACTTCCATCTGAACATCTTGGAGACAGAAATATAAGCATGAAAGATTGATTTAAGTATTCATATAATAATTGCACTTCAGATTCCGTGGTTGCAAAGTAGCCTTGCAGATAAGTACTAAAATTTGCCAGCCTATGGAGAATTCCTGTAAGGTTATATGAATGGCAACACGGAAAGTAATGAGCATTTATTTTTACTAACTTCATTGTAGACAAATAGCTGCTCTAAATAGCTTCCCTGTGTCTGAGGCTCAAATTAAAACAGGATGCATTTGCCTGACTATTGAGAAAGACACAAGTCTTGATCACTCAGATTGCGCACAGAGGCAACAAATCTCCCTCCTTCGGAAGGCTAGGATAGCCACACTCTTATCTCCTAGATTCTTGGGGATCTGAGAGCACTTAATTGTTTTCAGCGAAAGAAACCCAGAGAGCTGAGACATTTTAAAAATCAGACAATAACATTTTAAAGTCAGTTCTCTGCCTCTTTCCTCTATTTCATTTCCTTATGACACCAGCTCTTAGGTTGAGTTGACCAATATAAATACGCCAGCCTCCACCTTCTCAGACTGGTCATTGAGAGGCTTTTCCCTCCATGTGCTGTTCCTAGCCCTGAGCTGATGTAACACTGCCCAGTTCACATTTGCTCCAGTCTTCTCCCTCCTTCCTCTCTGTTCGGCAACACTTGGATCTGAGAATTAGTTCCTTCTATTGGCTCTCCCCAGACTGAGGTTCTTTCTCTCGAGTAAGATCACATCTTTGGTTTGTTTATCATACTAATGGATAGACATTTAAAATGAAGTTTTAGTGCACCAGTAACATTTTCCTTCTGGATACATACACAAGAAGATTTTGGCTTACTGTATATTAAATATATTATTTTTAAAATGTGTTTCAAAATGGAAACCTTCACAAAATCTCCTCAGGGCAAACACATGGTCAAAACATCAATTAAAACGTAAACATAAATAAAACAATAGACACGAAAATGGAGGCAAAACAAATCTTAATAGAACACCATTGTACCCGGGTTTGTCATTACAACGGCAGATCGTGTTCCTTAAGCTTGAAAACTATACACGGTGAAACACACACAGTGAATGGTTGCTTTGTCAGTCTTAGTAAGGCAGTCTCTGGCTTTGCTCATATCCATTTGCCAGCTAGAAAACTTGACTTCACTCCTCAACGGCTTCTCTCACTGCAGTTTCTGCCTCTAAATCCCAAAGTTTGGGACAGCAGTGATGGTCTTTCTGGGAATATTTCGTATCCAAAAGCAGAGACCATCGGTATGCTCTGTGGCTGTCATGTTACTAAAGGTGCCGTTTTGCTGCATAGATGGTAATCTAGGTATGTAGACATAGGTTATATTACTTATTTTTCTGAGGGACTTTTTTTCACTCTTCCACCAGGAGTCTTTTCCATCTCAAGTACGAGAATTTATGAAAGATAACTGGATTTGTAAAAATTCCCTTTTTTACTTTCTAGGAACTCAAGGGCACAGGTTAGGCACCACTGTAATTAAAGTGTCAATGCTTGGGTATGAGGGACTGGGAAGATAAGCCACCCACAGAAAGAGCTAAAAGCTTCTCTTTGATCTTCAGGGTCTTTGGGTAAAAATTCAGAGAACAGAAGTTAAACAACAAAAGTTTTATTTATTGCAGAAGAGTAGTAATGTTTGCAGTTTACTCTGATTGGGGACAATGGAGGATGAGATGGTTGGATGGCATCACTGACACAATGGACATGGGTTTGGGTGGACTCTGGGAGTTGGTGATGGACAGGGAGGCCTGGTATGCTGCGGTTCATGGGGTCGCAAAGTGTTGGACACGACTGACCGACTAAACTGAACTGAATTGCACCAAAAATAAGATGAGTTGGTGGATAGATAGATACATAGATTTATGACAAAGCAAATACCGTAAACTGTTAATAGTAGGACCTAACAGGCAGGTTACAAGTGTTCTCTATAAAATTCTTTCAGCTGAGCTTTATGTTTAAAAATATTCCTAATAAAATGTTGGGAGCGATGTGAATAGTCTTACTGACCTGGAAAGCAAAATGAATGCTCCATTGGGCTGAGGAAGAAAAGCATGCCGTTATTTTGAACTTGTATGTGACTTGAGCAGGTGGTTAAATGATAACTTTCTGAATCTTCTGAACTTTCTAAGTGATTTTTTACTTACTACGCTATTGTCCTTAGGGTTAATAAGTAGTTTAGCCAACATTTCAAAGCAGCATTCTTCTATTAATAGGAAGCTAGTTGGCTCTGATGGTGTCCAGCCTGGTGAAGTGCCCATTTAGAGTGTATCCAGTTAAGGGTGAGACAAAAGAAAGATCTGGGCTCTTAGGACCCTGCAGTCAGGAATATGCCTGCCTCTTCCTGTTCTCCTCCTCTTTGTCCCTGCCTCTCCAAAGCACCCAAACCCCTTCCTCCAAGCTGACTCTTTCCAGCAATAATAACACCCCAGACACCAGCTGTAATCAGTGACGCATTTCTTTTCCTTCTCAATCCAAACTCGATTCACTTTCCCCCTCAGATGCTTCCCATGCCCACCTATTCCTTTTATCTTCCCCAGTATCACCTTGCTCACTTTCTCCTATTTTGGTACATACTCAACATTGCAATTAGACCAAGCCTCTTAAGGCAAGTTTCATGTTACTTCTGTGGCTCCCTGTTGCCTTAGTCCACCGTCCACTCCTCTGACCTCATCTGTCTCTCGCATTTCCCACAGTATCTTCACAGGCTTCCACTCAACCCCAGCTCCTCATTATGGTGTTTCATTCTGTTTCCTTCTCTAGAACTCCTCCCTCTTCTCATCGACCTAACTCTTTTCTCAATTCTTCCCTCTCAATCAGACCCACACACCTTTGAGATGCCTCCCAGCCAAAAGCACACACATTAACATGAGAAGATGTGAACGGTCATGAAGACCCAGGAGAAGAGTGGAACAGGAACGCGCCTGCCAGAGGTTTGCTGGACTGCTGTGGTTGAGATTCAGACTTAGCAGTTACATTCCAGAGCCAGAATGAAAAGAGAGAGAACGTATACAGTTCCTTGTCTAGGGGAAATTAAGCTTTTCCACTAGTAATTAGGCCTCAAAGAACTTTTTTTCTGTTGCATTTTATTATAAAGAGAAACTAAAGAGCCTCTTGATGAAGGTGAAAGAGGAGAGTGAAAAAGCTGGCTTAAAGCTCAACATTCAGGAAACTAAGATCATGGCATCTTCATGTCATCACTTCAGGGCAAATAGGTGGGGAAACAATGGAAACAGTGACAGACTTTATTTTCTTGGGCTCCAAAATCACTGCAGACAGTGACTGCAGACGTGAAATTATAAGACGCTTGCTCCTTGGAAGAAAAACTATGAGAAACCTAAACAACATATTAAAAAGCAGAGACATTACTTTGCCACTAGACAAAGGTCTGTCTAGTCAAAGCTATGGTTTTCCAGTAGTCATGTATGGATGTGAGAATTTGACCATAAAGAAAGCTGAGTGCCGAAGAACTGATATCTTTGAACTGTGGTGTTGAAGACTCTTGAGAGTCCCTTGGACAGCAAGAAAATCAAATCAGTCAATCCTAAAGGAAATCAGTCCTGAATATAGATTGGAAGGACTGATGTTGAAGCTGATGCGAAGAATTGACTCATTTGAAAAGACCCTGATGCTGGGAAATATTGAAGGCATGAGAAGGAGACGACAGAGGATGAGATGGTTGGATGGCATCACCGACTCGATGGACATGAGTTTGAGCAAGCTCTGGGAGTTGGTGATGGACAAGGAAGCCTGGTGTGCTACAGTCCATGGGGTCGCAAAGAGTCGGACACGACTGAGTGACTGGACTGACCAAAGCAATAGTGCACTGGTCTCCCCAGTGTCCCCATAGCAGAACATTTCAGAGACCTCAGAACCCTAAAATGATACAATCTGATACAATCTGGAAGCAAAATTATAAAACATACTTTGAGGGGGATTCTGCCAGTAAGGGGATAACACTGTACGATTACCTAGGCTTCTAAGGATCAGAGCGATAGAGGGACTCCAGAAATAACATCTGTGCCACGAGTGCCTTTGTTGGCTTTCACTCTGTGAGTCAGACAACAGCCAGTGTTTCTTTCTCTGTTTAGACCCTAGAGTGTAGGTATGATGCCGCAGAGATCTAAAGGCTTGCAGGAATTCAGAGTCAGTGGCGGTGCTGACATTCTTTTATTGCAAATAAGCAGCCTCACCACAGAAACCATCCTGCCTCTCAGAGCTGAGCACCCAGCCCTTTCTGCCACCTCTGGGGCCCAAGTCACAGGCGTGTCACACCCCTGACACATCCTGCTTCTGCATGAGATGCAGACTCTCCCCTGCTCTTCCTGCAGCTCTTTTGGTTTACATTAGGCTCTTCTGTGCTTAATTATATTCAGTTTTCATTTTTTACACTGTTAATTTCATGTATTTTTCTTCTATTCTCAATTAGATTATAAACAATTTAAGGTCAAAGCTCTCACTTCCTTTTATTTTTTGTTTTCAGGACTCCCTTTTACCCTCTGATCAATACATACTTTTTGACTGATTTTCTTCATTGGAACCTGTGTGTTACAAAGAAGAATTAACCCCCTAATATGGACTGCAAAGCTCCCTGTGATCCGGTTGCCTGCCCCATCTGACTTCCTTGCCCTGCGCCAGCCCTGTCCTACGACCTTCACCCAGCCCTTACCCCTCGACTACACTGCCCTCCACCCACGGTCCCCGTTCTCACCCGTGGTACATTACACACAGTTATGTCTCTCCTTCCTCAGCCCCCTCCACCTTCTCCCCTTGTAGGGCTCAGGGTAGGTATCATGGCCTCCAGGGCAGAACGGAACCTCTAGCAGGCACCCTTCCTTGGAAGAGCTGGATCACCCCTCTGCTCAACTGCATCACAGCATCACACTACCTCATTTGACCAATTCTAGCCAGACCTTCCAGAGATGGAAACAACTCGAGGCTGAGGGCTGTCTCCAGGTGACCTCCAGTATCTAACACAGGGCTCAACCTCTCTGGCCACTGAATACCTATGGCATTAATGCTTGAATCAGTGAATTAGCAGAGTGGGACAGAAGAGAAAGAAGGGTTCTTCTGCATAGCCTGGGAAGACAGTCAGTGTTCCAGAGCGAGAGGACAACAGCCACAGGCTAGACACAGCTGGCCTTGGCAGGCGCAGATCAGGCTGTGCCCGTGGTTAGTGGGGCCGCAGTCAACCCCACTTCAGACTGGCCACCTTTACCCTCTGACATGGCTCTAGTGTGTGCATGCATGCTGAGCTGCTTTAGTCACATTCGATTCTTTGTGACCCTATGGACTGTATTCCTCCAGGCTCCTCTGTCCATGGGATTCTCCAGGCAAGAACACTGGAGTGGGTTGCCATGCCTTCATCCAAGGGATCTGCCCCACCCAGGGATTGAACATGCG
Organism: Budorcas taxicolor; assembly: GCF_023091745.1. Lineage (NCBI taxonomy): Eukaryota > Metazoa > Chordata > Mammalia > Artiodactyla > Bovidae > Budorcas > Budorcas taxicolor. The sequence continues at coordinate 16,018,511 of NC_068920.1, forward strand.
TCTCCTGTACCTACTGCATTGCAGGCAGATTCTTTATCACTGAGCCACCAGGGAAGCTATAGATGGCACTCCAAATCCTGAAAACGGGTATGTTGTGGGTCACAGGAGTACCTGTAAGAAAATGTGATTCCTGGGAACAACCTCTGGGTGCCCACATGATGTCAACTAAACTATAGACTCAATAAAGACGGGTCACCCTCCCTGCAGCCCTGCAGGAAGTCAGGAGGTGTTGAGTCAGCAGACTCTTTTTTTCTGGGGCCCACTGGCTGGGGCCCTCCATTCTGAGACTGCCCCAGATGGAAACTTGCCAGGTTTTGTCCGCTGTCCTCTTTGTACCCCCTCCTCTCTGTCCATCTGTAATCCATGCTTTCTCCATGCTGCTGTGCCTGGCTCCACAGAGCACACATGGAGACTTGTTTTTAAGACATAGACAGATGGGCAGCTCTCTAGAAAGCTGCTCCAAGTTGTAGGAAGGAGACTGTTCTTTTCAAGAAAGAGAGTTTGGGAACCGCAAGAATCCGCCCTTGCTTTAGAGCCCCCGTCTCTCAAGACGCTGTCCTGTCTTCTCGACGACTCTCTCCTCCCTGTGTCGCTAAAGGTCTCGATGTGGAGGCAGCTGGCTTCCCTGGGAGACAGCAGTGAATCGGGAGAGCACCGGGTAAACACAGGCACTGGGGGCAAAGTTCCAAACTCTCCAGGTGATGGATCCTGCGGTGGACCGTTTCCACGCTGTCTCTTTCCTGCCTCCAGCTCTCCTTGCTAACCCATCAGGGTATTCCTAAAGGGACTCACCCGCTGTTTGGCAAGAATGGTGGTTGCTCACTGAGGATTTTCCCAAATGTATGTAAGTGGTTGATTGAGGGTTAGCCTATAAGTTAGTCTGTATGAGGCGGGTACCTGAGTTCACTGTGTCTCCCACGTATAGGAAAGAGATGGATCAGAATGGGGTCTGGAAGCAAAAGAAAAGTTTGCTTGGGAAATGCCCTCATCTGATATCCATCAACCACCTCGTGAGCAGCAGAGATTTCAGCATTCCAGGCCATTAAAAGGTCCAGAAGATATGGTCTTGGAACTCAGAAAGATACTGATGAATTTCAACTTACACTGACTCTAACACTACAGGCTGCACACAGACCTGGGCAGGTTCTCTGTCACGGAGGCTTTGACAGCATTAAGCAGCAGCAGGCGGCACTGGGTTGAGCCCTTGAAGTCCATGTCCAAAGAGAACAAGTTGTCATTCACCGCAAAGACCACCTGCTTCTCCTTCACACACTAGGTAAGAATTCATCACACCTAAGAGACTCAAGGGTTTCTCTCAAACAGCTTTTGAGGCATCCCAGAAAAGGAGTGTCAAGACAGTCTGTGTCTTAACGTCTCATAGACAGTCACTAAGCTGTGTTTTGTTATCTCAAAATAACAGTCAATCTTCATTCTGTTTTATTAAAAGCAGATAACTATAATCACAGACTACTTTTTCAGTTATGAACAATTATTTTTCTTGCTGAGCATCAAAAAGCCCAACAGTGAAAACAAAAGGGATCTTTATAGGATAGCATACGGAAGAAGCCTGGTAGGACAGTAGGTACACAAGTTTGGTGCTCAAAAGAGAAAGCTAGCTGGAGATAGAGCTGTGTGAGCCATCAGAGTGAGGATGATTTTTTAGTGGTAATTGATGAGATAACCCAAAGAAAGCGTGAGAGTGAGAATAATAATAGGGAATCTAGAAGTAAACACTGGGAAAGCCAGGGTTTCTCATTCTCTGAACCACTGATGTTGAAGGAGAGAGAATACCTGGTCATGGAGGGCTGACTCTGCCTTGTAGGAGGCGTGGCACAGTCCTTGCTTCAACTTACTAGAAGCCAGGAGCGCCTCCCACCCCCAGCCCTGGTTGTGACAATCACAACTGTCTCCACATATCGCCACGTGCTCCCTGGAGAGCAAAAGCAATCCCAGTTGAAAATCCCTGATTTAAGTGATGGACAGAAGAAGTCCATCTTGCAAAGGTAGTTGAAAAGGAGTGTCAGACAGTCTGGCAGTAAGGTAAAGGCAGAGAGTATTTTGAGAAAAAGATGTGGCCCAATGCCAAGGAAAGGTATAGCGCCCCTGGCTTTAGGGCTGAGAACACGTGGTGAGCAGAGAGGAGCTTGCCACCATGTCCCCGGTTGCTCCTTCTTCCTCTTAGGCTGACTCTCATGTTTCTGGTCCAGTTTCCTGCATCTTTGGGTTTCGACCTCCTCTTCATAGTATTGTTAGGCTTGGACCTTGGAGCCCCTGCGTCTGGGAGAAGGTTAACATAAAGATGCTTCTGTGGCTGCCATGACCTTCTGTTCTACAAATCCCCAGGAGTGGGCAGAAATCTAGACATGTTTGTAAGTGTAAAATTTGGGAGCCTGCGTGTGGGACAAGCTGATGACAAGTCCGCTTGTTCAGAGCCCTCTCCACTCCCAGGAATGCCAGCCTGGGGGACTGAAATAATGTTCCATTGCCAAGAAATGTGGCTGACTTCCTTATTGTGGTCTTCTTAGGAAAAACAAAACAAAGTTTCTCAAAAGGTCACAAAATTCCATCTTACCATGGAATAGTAAAATGCGGCTTTTATGAGTTCCTAGATGTGTTTGGAGAGAGATGCTCTAAACACACGAGTTTTTATTCTCAACCAGTTTGTGCTAGCTGAGCTCTCCAGGATGCCCCTCTGAAATGATTTTGCATTTTCTGGTTTCCAAATTCAGGGGGAAAATAGCGCAAAGGTTTTTGTTTTGTTTCTGTTTAGTTTGTATAGCTTTCAGATCTGAATTTTCACTGGTAAACTCTGTTCTCAGTAAGGGAAGTGAAATGCTAAAATCTCCCTTGCCTTTATGAGGCCTTCCTTTTTTTTTTTTCCCACTTTCTGTTCTGCCCTCAACATAAGGCTCTTCATTATGATGGATTCTTAAAACATTAGGTTCCATGAAGCCACCTAAGTTGTTGTTCTTTTTCTCTTGGTGGAATTCCACACTACTGGGCTTACTTTTCACATATACTAATGCACCCCATTACTTACTAGCTTCTGCCCATTAACAAGAACCCTTGGTTGGATCTTATCAAGAATCTGTCTCAGAGCCAGGGCTAGCCCAGCCAGAAAGAGGAAGGGGAAACTGACCTTTTACACACTTTCATAGAGTTAAAAAATAAATAAATAAAGAGGCTATTTTTGCAACTGATTCTTCTCCTCTTCCCTTTGACCACTTTTCTTTCATCTGATTACCACTGTGGTCATTTCTTTATCCCTCTTCTTAAGTTCAGCCTTTGCCACCCTTCCTCCTTGATTTAATGGTTTTTTTGGAACTCTCTTTGGCTACTTGAATACTCAGTTACCTAACTAACAGCTGAGAATGGTGATAACAGAGGAAAGTGTAAGCCTGGAGATGGTTTCTCCAGAACTGTGTTTGAGCCACAGTTCAGTCCAAATTAGAACAAATATCAACTGTTTTAATAAAAGATATGTCATTACTATGACTCTGTACAACTCGTTGAGCATAAATCAGTCCTATATCTCACATAAAACAACTAAAAGCACCAGAGATATTTCAAGGTACCAATAATCTCTCTAGAATTTTCGTCACTTATAACTTTCTGTACAAAAGAACACCTCAAAGTTTCAAGCATATAATATCAGCCACAGACTCTGAAGGCAGGGCTGCTAAAGGCTTTTTCTCCACCTTCAATGCCCTTTAGCCCCACACACCTCACCCTGTACCACAGGAGGAACTCTGGGGTCAGTGAAGGGCACAGAGAAGCCACCAGGGCAAGAGGGAAAAACTTCATTCATTCTTTGGTGCAGCGGAATTCATGACATGTTTACCCCAGGCTGTGTGCTGTACGAGGTGCTGCAAGTAAATGTACACAAACCTTACAGTTTAATCAGCAAGATTTTCCATAAACAACTAAACAGCCACATAGATTCCAGTCATGATAAGTGAGCTAAAGAAACAAACAGGAATGTACGCATCAGAAGGAAAGTGGAGGGAGGTGCTTGCTTTTCCATAACGCAGTCCAGGAAGGCCACTCTGAAGAGGTTTTTAAGCTGGGATTTATGTGATAAGTGCAAGGCATGGAAGAGCGGACAGAGAACATTCCAGGGATGGGGGACAGCATATGCAGAGGCCCTCGTGTGGGAAAGAGGCAGGAACAAAGCAGAGCTGAAACCGCTGTAACACAGGGTCGGGGGTGACAGGCTCCATCAGAGTCTAGAACATTCAGCCGGGCCCAGGAGAAGTTCAAGCTTTATTCTAAGTATAATGGAAAGCCATTGCAGGCACTAGGAGAGAGACATGATTTCCTGTTTATTGCGTTGCTCTACAGAGAAGGTTGAGGATGGAAGCAGGAAGACCGGTTTGGAGGTCTAGATGAGAAGTGAAGGTGGACACCAGGGCATTGGCCTTAAAGAACACCATCATTTAGGGCAGGCAGAGGGCATGTCAGAGACTGAGGCAGGAGGAAAACTAGTCGGTCTGCTGTCAGTAGAGCCAAAAAAAAGCAGAGTTTCAGGGAAGGAGAAGTGCAGTAGGCTGAATGCTGCTGAGCCGTAACTAAGGTGGGGGCAGATGCAGGAGCCCTGGGTTTGGCGGTGTGGGGACACTTGGCGAGCAGAGTGAAAGGGATGAGCAGAACGTACAGGGAACACGTGTGGGTCTGGGGCAGTGCTCTTGGGCGCTGCTCTGTTTGGAAAGGCACGCCTGCTTCTAGTATGTGTGGCTGGAATAGTAGTATCTGCCCTGAAAGAGATTCCTAATTAGCCAACCCCACAGCCCCCAGTAAGTCTGCCTGCAATGCTGGAGACCCAGGTTCGATTCCTGGGTCAGGAAGATCCCCTGAAGAAGGAAATGGCAACCCACTCCAGTATTCTTGCTTGGAAAATTCCATGGACGGAGGAGCCTGGTAGGCTACAGTCTATGAGATCACAAAGAGTTGGACATGACTAAGTGACTTCATTTTCACTTTCTTTCTTTCTTAGCCCCCAGAGGGCTTCCCAGGTGGCACCAGAGGTAAAGAAGCCACCTGCCAATGCAGGAGACACAAGAGACGTGGGTTCCATCCCTGGGTTGGGGAGATTCCCCTGGAGGAGGGCACTGCAACCCACTCCAGTATTCTTGCTTGGAGAATCCCACAGACAGACAAGCCTGGTGGGCTACAGTCCATGAGGTCGCACAGAGTTGGACACGACTGATGGGATTTAGCATGCACACATGCCTCTGTTGATAAAGTCTCCATGTGGGGGCACTGGGCAGCTTCAGGGGAGAGCTGAGAGCTTGGTTTCCAGTTAGCTCTCTCAGTGGGAGAAATCCCAGTTAACAAGTAGGACATGCATTTCTCCCCTCCACTCACTAGTAGATCCCGATTATTCTGCACATGTGTATGCAGAACTTCCCTGTTGACATTAACAGGAAGGTAAATCAGGCAATCTTGGGACTTTAAAACCCAATCCTGAAACTTGAATTATATATGAACAAATACACAGCATGTACCAGAATATTTAAAAAAAAAAGTAACAAACTTGTGCTTAATTGTTACATTGCCTAGTATGAAAGGCAGGCAATTTGATCACCTCCAGAGATCACTTTAGGATCAAGAGCCTCTTCTTAATTGCCAGGAAACTCTCAGGACCTCCTCTCCAGGGACAGTTGCCAGAAGTAGAAAGGAGAACACATCACCAAAATCATCTATAATCACAATTTAGTATTATTAAATAGCAGCCTGTGGAATAAGCCTGAGAGAATGGGGCTCTTGTCCCTAATAAATGGATGAACAAAAAGGGTGATTTAATCATTAATTCTTTCTTTGCTTTTGTCTACCCCTTTAAAATGAGTACTGCAGAAACTTTGTGTTTCCCTTTCAAATATATTCTGACCTTCCCATAATGCCACCGCACCCATCCCCACCCCCTAGCATATCTGACTCCATTATTAACTGGAATAGCTCAGTTAGGAGTCGGTTACGTAATTTAGAGATCTGTGCCTTCAAGAACACTACAGTAGAAATGCTTCTGGGGGCATGGGAATTTAATCCTGCAGAACAGGTGTTTCCTTTAAATCTACCTTTTGCCGGGTCCCGTTCCCATGCTTGTCTCCACACCTTAGAGTAGCCTCTCACTATGGATTTGAATTTTTATCAGTTTTTTTCCTATTCATTTTTTCCCTTTCTTCTGATGTAGAATTCATACACTCCATTTCTATGTGGCTAAGACACTTACTCCTTGGAAGGAAAGTTATGACCAACCTAGATAGCATATTCAAAAGCAGAAACATTACTTTGCCATCTAGTCCATCTAGTCAAGGCTATGGTTTTCCCATTGGTCATGTATGGATGTGAAAGTTGGACTGTGAAGAACGCTGAGCACTGAAGATTTGATGCTTTTGAACTGTGGTGTTGGAGAAGACTCTTGAGAGTCCCTTGGACTGCAAGGAGATCCAACCAGTCCATTCTGAAGGAGATCAGTCCTGGGTGTTCATTGGAAGGACTGATGTTGAAGCTGAAACTCCGATTCTCTGGCCACCTCATGCGAAGAGCTGACTCATTGGAAAAGACCCTGATGCTGGGAGGGATTGGGGGCAGGAGAAGAAGGGGACGACTGAGGATGAGATGGCTGGATGGCCTCACTGACTCAATGGACGTGAGTCTGAGTGAACTCCGGAAGTTGGTGTTGGACAGGGAGGCCTGGCGTGCTGTGATTCATGGGGTTGAAGAGTCGGACACGACTGAGCAACTGAACTGAACTGAACTGAACCTAGACATTAGTGTAGTGAAAGTGTTAGGCACTCAACTGTGTCCGACTTTTTGCGACCCCACGGACTGTAGCCCACCTGGCTCCTCTGTCCCTGGGATTCTCCAGGCAAGAATACTGGAGTGGATAGACATCCCCTTCTTCAAGGGACCTTCCAGACTCAGGTCTCCTGAGTTGCAGGCAGATTGTTTTACCCTCTGAACTTCCAGGTAAGCCCATTCTAGACATTAAAACATGCTTATTTAATGTGGTAATGGCTAATATAAATCATTATTTCTAGCCCTCCCCACCAGCAATTGAGGAGGGGCATAACTTACTTCTAATCAGCTCTCTCTCAACTTACCATATTTTCACCCAGATTTTAGTTCATTCTTTTTAAAATCACCATAAACTGAACATGTTACTTGTCATCACTTTTGGTATCTCACACTTCCCTTTTGAGGCCATTTTCTATCTTCCTGCAGTATAACCTTTAGCATTTTCCGTTACTGTAGGTCTGCAGGTGATAAGGTCTGTTTTGGTGTGTCTAAACACGTCTTTACTTTGTCCCTGTTTCAGAAGATACTTTCAGTGAGGAAATAGGTTGGCTATTTTTTTCTTCGATATTTTGAAGCTATGATTCCACCTCTTCCGGCTTCTTTGTTGATATCGAGAAATCAGCTATCAGTGTAGCAGTGTTCTCTTTTGGGAAGATGCATTTTGTTAGTCTGGCTACTTCTAGGATCTTTTTGTCTAAGGTATCTGTGATGTCATACAAGAGATGGATGCTCTGTGTCTTGTGTGTGTCTTTTTTTTAATTGCACTTTTTGAATCTGAGGATTCATTTCTCATAAATTTCAAGAAATAATGAGTGATTATCTCTTCAAATACTGCCTGCACATCACTCTTCCTTAGCTCCTCTTCTATTTTATTTTAGTTTTGGGGAATTTCCATTATTTTCTTGTAAGTCAAATGTTTACTAATATTTTTAAAATATTTTGTTTGATATTTGAGGTGTCTTGTAAAGTCTGTGTGTGTGTGTGTGCGTGTGTGCATGCGTGTGTGTGTGCGTGTGCGTGTATTTGCTTCAAGCTACTCTTGCTCCCTGTAGCCAGAAACTGCCATCACTCAGGACCTTGTTTCCTTTGGATGAATGACTCTCTCCTCTTGTTAAGGGTTGAGGGCATGATTTGGAAAGATGCAGGAATTCACTCTCATTATCAGTCAGGATCCCGCAGGAACGGGGAGCCCACTGAGGGTTTCCAAGCATGAAGATTCCAGAGGCTTTGGCAGTTATTGGAAAGGGTGAAGTGGTAAAAGTCACAGAGACTTCCACTACGAGATAACGATCAAGGGAGTTGGCCAAGGAGCTGCAGCAAATCTCAGCAGTCTCTGGGCACTGCCTCCCTTGAACTTAGCCACTGAGGATAAAAGCCTGCGATTCCTGGGTGCCTGTCCAGGAGCTGATGCTAACCTCACATCTGCACATCTGTTCTCAATGAACATTAGATAAAAACGGCTTCCTTATTTTACATCTCCACTTTTACATCTCATGGGTGTGCCTCTCATTGACTGACTCTTACCTGGAACCATATGGAGAAAGGGATTCTAGGAGCTGGCGTGTGGTTCCAAGCTTACCTCTTGCTACACAGAGGATGGAGAAGGGGGGGACTATGATTCCAAGTTCACAACAGTTTGGCATAGGTTGCTACATATCCCTGATAGCATTTTATATTGCACACATATCATTTTATCTGCTCCTAATAGCATCACCTTTGTCAACAAAGCTATGGTTTTTCCCATAATCATGTACGGATGTGAGAGTAGGGCCATAAAGAAAACTGACTGCCAAAGAATTGATGCTTTCAAACTGTGATGCTGGAGAAGACTCTTGAGAGTCGCTTGGACAGCAAAGAGATCAAACCAGTCAATCCTAAAGGAAATGAACCCTGAATATTCCTTGGAAGGACTGATGCTGAAGCTGAAACTCTTAATACTTTGGCCACTTGATTTGAAGAGCTGACACATTGGAAAGGACCCTGATGCTGGAAAAGATTGAGGGCAAGAGGAGAAGGGGGAGACAGAGGATGAGATAGTTGAATGGCATCACCAACTCAATGAACATGAGTTTGAGCAAACTCTAGGAGATAGTAAAGGACAGGGAAGCCTGGTGTGCTACAGTCCATGGGGTCACAAAGAGTTGGACACAACCTAGTGACTGAACAACAATAGCATCAGGGAGGATTAAGAAGAGTAAACACACCTATTTTAAGGAATTAAATCCCAATGTAAGTCTATTAGCTTTTCCAAACACCACACAGCAAGACAATCCCAGAAATGGAGCTAGAACTGAGATTGTCTGGTACCTAAGAAAAATCTTTACATTAAATCAAACTTTAACTTGTAGAAAACTTGTTGATCTGAGATGGACCATTTCTGCAACTGAGACCCAGAGCCAAGACATTTTGCTTCCATTCATCCCCAACTAAGGTTTAGGGATCAAGGTCCAACACCTTTCTTCCTAATATGTATCCATCCTAACTTTCTAGCCTAAGAAGAACCTTAACAGATGTGAAAGGACTTATGTGAAAATAGAGTTTGGTTCACCAGATGGTACATTTCCTGATGATCTGCACCTGGAGTTGTCTTAGACTATATATACCATGCTCTAAAAGTCACTGTCTCAAAAGATATTGTGTCATTCCCATTGGATATGCAGCTTAATATTCCAGTTGTCAAGTATCATTCAACAAATATTTCTTAAGCACCTTTTTTGCTAAGCTTACAATTTCTGTGATCACCGTGATATTTTAATGCCACTAACTCTGACATGATTAGGTTCGCAAAGTATTTTAAAATATGTCAGAAAAAGTATGCATATTAATTTAAAATGTTCCCACATATAAGCCTGAAACTAAACTCCCTAGGTTGAATGGAGACAAAAGACTTTTATTAAATACTGTTTGATAGGTTAAGTATTTTAGCAGCTCTGCCAATCACTGCTACAAAAGAATGTCAAGCACGAATTGGGTAAAAAGGGAAATATCACAACATTATTGTCTGTTAGTCACATGTCCTAAAACAATAGCAAAAACAGTATTTTCAAGCAATCAATGGCCATGCCCTCTTGCTCCTCATCAGCAGCCTTGTTTCTAATGTCAGGTTTTTATTCTGTTATTAGACATTCATAATTAGATAGCTGATTCTTTGAGTGACTAGGTGGAGTGGGCACTACCTGCCTATAGATTTTTGTAATAATGGAGATGCTCTTTAGCGGCATCTGGGCCATACTGGCTGTCAGACCAGTATTAAAAGATGGTGCACATACATCCAGCACTCAGTGCAGAATCACTGATCACAAGAACAGGATCTTCTCTTTGAGCAAACCTTTTGCTCATACTCTCATAGGTTCTGGCAGTCACCCCTGCCTCACGAGGCTCAACACTCACGAACTCCCTAGGTCCCTAGAGAAAGAGCTCATTCTCGTCTCCATGTTCTCACTTCTCTTAGGCTTTGCTCTAAATATAAACTTTTAGAGAAAACAAATGAATCTAGTGAGTACATGAAGGTGATAGAAAAGGGCTGAAGCTGGTAAGTAAGTTACGGTGGGTTGGAAGAGCTGTTGAGATTTAGGAAGCAGCTGGCAAGCAAGTACCTATATATAAATGAATGTGCCCATTGGGTTGGGAGGGACAGAGGACAGGGCTGGGAATTCAAAACTTTGAATATAAGCATGTGAGAGCTAAGAAACCATGTGATCGGTGTATATAATATGTGGGCAAGTGGAATCACCATCAAATAGACTAGATAATTCTCTATAGAAATCATCTTGTTGGCCAGGCAGTCCTAAGATGGCAGAGGAATAGGACATGAAGACCACTTTCTCCCTCACAAATTCCTCAAAAGAACATTTCAAAGCTGAGCAAACTCCACAAAACAACTTCTGTAGGCTGGCAGAGGACATCAGGCAACCAGAAAAGCAGACCATTGTCTTCAAAAACAGGTAGGAAAAAATATAAAAGATGAAAAAGGAGACAAAGGAGGTGGGGAGGGAGCTCCATCCCGGGAAGGGAAGCCCGTCCCGGGAAGGGAATTTTAAGAAGAGAGGTTTCCAAACACCAGGAAACACTCTCCCTGCCGAGTCTGTGGCGAGCCTTGGAAACACAGAGGGCAACATAACAGGAAGGGAAAAATGAAGAAATAATTAAAACCAAGAGATTACAAGCCCAACAGTAACTCTCCCAGCGGAAAAGCAGCACAGACGCCTGCATCCGCCATTGGGAAGTGGGGGCAGGGCAGGGACGCGCGGGAGGCGCGGGCTGCAGTGCTTTGTGAGAATCCAGCAGGAACACCCCACGCGCAACCAGAACGATCTAACTGGGGCTAGCAAACCAGACTGTGGGATAGCTACCATGCGAAAAGCTCGAACATAAGACACCTCCAGGACCGAGCACAGAACAAAGGACGGAGCGGAAAAAGCCGGCTGCAGACCATCCCCTGCCAGGGACAGGCAGCCAGAGCCATAAGGGCTGGAAAGGGGCAATTGCAGACCCGGAGAGACTTCACTTACCAAACTGCAAGAAGGCTTCTTTGCTAAGACTTCTGGGGGTGCTGGACAGTCACCATCTGCCTCATGGAGGACGCCAGCGGGCCACCCAGAAAACTGAGCAGCAGAGGCAGAAAAGGCGACAAGTCGCAGCGATCGCGCTCGCCAAACTCCTGAGCTACTCGGACCTGGGAAGGGCACAAAACGCAGTCCCAACCGAATCTGTGCCTCTGAGGGCTACCTGAGCGCCGAACCTGAGCGGCTTAGACCGGGGAAGTGCACGCAGCCTAGGGCCGGCCTCAGACGGTTCCCAGCTGAGCATCGTAGAGCCGGAGCGGTTTGTACGCCGCGAGAAGGGACAGGTCCAGCAGGGCTGAGACACTGTGTGCACACGACAGCGCTATTTGTTTGCAGCATCCCCCCTCCCCACAGCGCGACTGAACTAGTGAGCCTAAAAAACCAGCATAAAGAAGAAGTTAAACAGAGGGAACCGCCTTGGAAGTGACCCCACAATGCCCACAACATCATAGAAGGGCCAGATATATTTTTACTATTTTTAAAATCATTCCTTTTTTTTTCTTTTTCTGACTTTTTTTTTAATAGTTAAGTCTTCTATTTCTCCTCTAATTTTTATTTCTATAACCTATTATTAATATTCAAAAAAAAGACTTTTTTTTTTTTTAAAGGCAAACACCATATATAGTCTCTCGGTGATTATTGGTGTTTTTTTTTTTTTTTTTTAAATAATTCTTATGGCTTTTTTTTTTTTCTTTTTTCCTTTTTCCTTCTGCTTCTTTTCTTTAATGTTGTATTTTTGAAAATCCAACCTCTTCTCTAGATTTTTAATCTTTGCTCTTCGGTTTTTGTTGTCAATTTTGTACATTTAAAAACCCAAACTTCACTACCCAATTTTACCTGAGAGTGAGATTACAGGCTTGACCACTCTCTCCTCCTTTGGACTCTCCTTTTTCTCCACCAGGTGGCCTCTGTCTCTTTTCTCCCCCATCTCTTCTCTATCCAACTCTGTGAATCTCTGTGTGTTCCAGACGGTGGAGAACACCTAAGGAACTGGTTACTGGCAGGATTTGTCTCTCTCCTTCTCATTCCTCTCTCTTATCCTCCTGGCCACCTCTGTCTACTTCCTCCCTCTCCTCTTCCCTGTATAACTCCGTGAATACCTCTGAGCGGTCCAGACTATGGAGCGCACATAAGGAAGTGACTACTGGCTAGCTTGCTCTCTCCTCTTTTGACCTCAACGCATCTCATTCCAGTCACCTCTAACTACCCCCTCCCTCTTCTCTTCTCCTTGTAACTCAGTGAACTTCTCTGGGTGTCCCTCAATGTGGAGAAACTTTTCATCTTTAACCTAGATGTTTTATCATCGGTGCTATATAGATGGAGAAGTCTAGAGGATACTGTAAAAATAAAACTGAAGACCAGAAGCAGGAGGCTTAAGTCCAAAGCATGAAAACATCAGAGAACTCCTGAATTTAGGGAACATTAAGCAATAGGAGCTCATCAAATGCCTCCATACCTACACTGAAACCAAGCTCCACCCAAGGACCAAGAAGTTCCAGAACAAGACATACCACACAAATTCTCCAGCAACACAGGAACACACTCCTGAGCTTCAATATACAGGCAGCTCAAAATTATTCCAAAACCTTTGACGTCTCATAACCCATTACTGGTCACTCCACTGCACTCCAGAGAGAAGAAACCCAGCTCCACTCACCAGAACTCCAACACAAGCCTCCCTAACCAGGAAACCTAGACAAGCCACTGATACAACCCCACCCACAGTGAGGAAGCTCCATAATAAAGAGAACTCCACAAATTACCAGAATATAAAAAGGCCACCCCAAACGCAGCAATATAACCAAGATGAAGAGACAGAGGAATACTCAGCAGGTAAAGGAACAGGAGCATTGCCCACCAAACCAAACAAAAGAGGAAGAGGTAGGGAATCTAACTGAGAAAGAATTCCGAATATTGATAGTGAAAATGATCCAAAATCTTGAAATCAAAATGGAATCACAGATAAATAGCCTAGAGACAAGGATTGAGAAGATGCAAGAAAGGTTTAACAAGGACCTAGAAGAAATAAAAAAGAGTCAATATATACTGAATAACGCAATAAATGAGATCAGAAACACTCTGGAAGCAACAAATAGCAGAATAACGGAGGCAGAAGATAGGATTAGTGAAATAGAAGATAGAATGGTAGAAATAAATGAATCAGAGAGGAAACAAGAAAAACGAAATAAAAGAAATGAGGACAATCTCAGAAACCTCCAGGACGATATGAAACGCTCCAACATTCGAATTATAGGAGTCCCAGAAGAAGAAGACAAAAAGAAAGACCATGAGAAAATCCTTGAGGAGATAATAGTTGAAAACTTCCCTAAAATGGGGAAGGAAATAATCACCCAAGTCCAAGAAACACGGAGAGTTCCAAATAGGATAAACCCAAGGCGAAACACCCCAAGACACATATTAATCAAATTAACAAAGATCAAACACAAAGAACAAATATTAAAAGCAGCAAGGGAAAAACAACAAATAACACACAAGGGGATTCCCATAAGGATAACAGCTGATCTTTCAATAGAAACTCTTCAGGCCAGGAGGGAATGGCAAGACATACTTAAAGTGATGAAAGAAAATAACCTACAGCCCAGATTACTGTACCCAGCAAGGATCTCATTCAAATACGAAGGAGAAATCAAAAGCTTTACAGACAAGCAAAAGCTGAGAGAATTCAGCACCACCAAACCAGCTCTCCAACAAATTCTAAAGGATATTCTCTAGGCAGGAAACACAAAAAGGGTGTATAAGCCCGAACCCAGAACAATAAAGTAAATGGTAACAGGATCATACTTATCAATAATTACCTTAAACGTAAATGGGTTGAATGCCCCAACCAAAAGACAAAGACTGGCCGAATGGATACAAAAACAAGACCCCTCTATATGCTGCTTACAAGAGACCCACCTCAAAACAAGGGACACATACAGACTGAAAGTGAAGGGCTGGAAAAAGATATACCATGCAAATAGAGACCAAAAGAAAGCAGGAGTGGCAATACTCATTTCCGATAAAATAGACTTTAAAACAAAGGCTGTGAAAAGAGACAAAGAAGGCCATTACATAATGATCAAAGGATCAATCCAAGAAGAAGATACAACAATTATAAATATATATGCACCCAATATAGGAGCACCGCAATATGTAAGACAAATGCTAACAAGTATGAAAGGGGAAATCAACAATAACACAATAATAGTGGGAGACTTTAATACCCCACTCACACCTATGGACAGATCAACTAAACAGAAAATCAACAAAGAAACACAAACTTTAAATGATACATTAGACCAGTGAGACCTAATTGATATCTATAGGACATTTCACCCCAAAACAATGAATTTCACCTTTTTCTCAAGTGCTCATGGAACATTCTCCAGGATAGATCACATCCTGGGCCATAAATCTAAACTTGATAAATTCAAAAAAATCGAAATCATTCCAAGCATCTTTTCTGACCATAATGCATTAAGATTAGATCTCAATTACAGGAGAAAAACTATTAAAAATTCCAACATATGGAGGTTGAACAACACACTTCTGAATAACCAACAAATCACAGAAGAAATCAAAAAAGAAATCAAAATATGCATAGAAACTAATGAAAATGAAAACACAACAACCCAAAACCTGTGGGACACTATAAAAGCAGTGCTAAGAGGAAAGTTCATAGCAATACAGGCATACCTCAAGAAACAAGAAAAAAGTCAAATAAATAACCTAACTCTACACCTAAAGCAACTAGAAAAGGAAGAATTGGAGAACCCCAGAGTTAGTAGAAGGAAAGAAATCTTAAAAATTAGGGCAGAAATAAATGCAAAAGAAACAAAAGAGACCATAGCAAAAATCAACAAAGCCAAAAGCTGGTTCTTTGAAAGGATAAATAAAATTGACAAACCATTAGCCAGACTCATCAAGAAGCAAAGAGAGAAAAATCAAATCAATAAAATTAGAAATGAAAATGGAGAGATCACAACAGGCAACACAGAAATACAAAGGATCATAAGAGACTACTATCAGCAATTATATGCCAATAAAATAGACAATGTGGAAGAAATAGACAAATTCTTAGAAAAGTACAACTTTCCAAAACTGAACCAGGAAGAAATAGAAAATCTTAACAGACCCATCACAAGCACGGAAATTGAAACTGTAATCAGAAATCTTCCAGCAAACAAAAGCCCAGGTCCAGACGGCTTCACAGCTGAATTCTACCAAAAATTTCGAGAAGAGTTAACATCTATCCTCCTCAAACTCTTCCAGAAAATTGCAGAGGAAGGTAAACTTCCAAACTCATTCTATGAGGCCACCATCACCCTAATACCAAAACCTGACAAAGATACTACAAAAAAAGAAAACTACAGGCCAATATCACTGATGAACACAGATGCAAAAATCCTCAACAAAATTCTAGCAATCAGAATCCAACAACACATTAAAAAGATCATACACCATGACCAAGTGGGCTTTATCCCAGGGATGCAAGGATTCTTCAATATCTGCAAATCAATCAATGTAATTCACCACAGTAACAAATGGAAAAATAAAAACCATATGATTATCTCAATAGATGCAGAGAAGGCCTTTGACAAAATTCAACATCCATTTATGATAAAAACTCTCCAGAAAGCAGGAATAGAAGGAACATACCTCAACATAATAAAAACTATATATGACAAACCCACAGCAAACATTATCCTCAATGGTGAAAAATTGAAAGCATTTCCCCTAAAGTCAGGAACAAGACAAAGGTGCCCACTTTCACCACTACTATTCAACATAGTTTCGGAAGTTTTGGCCACAGCAATCAGAGCAGAAAAAGAAATAAAAGGAATCCAAATTGGAAAAGAAGAAGTAAAACTTTCACTGTTTGCAGATGACATGATCCTCTACATAGAAAACCCTAAAGACTCCACAAGAAAATTACCAGAGCTAATCAATGAATATAGTAAAGTTGCAGGATATAAAATCAACACACAGAAATCCCTTGCATTCCTATACACTAATAATGAGAAAGTAGAAAAAGAAATTAAGGAAACAATTCCATTCACCATTGCAACAAAAAGAATAAAATACTTAGGAATATATCTACCCAAAGAAACTAAAGACCTATACATAAAAAACTATAAAACACTGGTGAAAGAAATCAAAGAGGACACTAATAGATGGAGAAATATACCATGTTCATGGATTGGAAGAATCAATATAGTGAAAATGAGTATACTGCCCAAAGCAATTTACAAATTCAACGCAATCCCTATTAAGCTACCAGCCATATTTTTCACAGAACTAGAACAAGTAATTTCAAGATTTGTATGGAAATACAAAAAAACCTCGAATAGCCAAAGCAATCTTGAGAAGGAAGAATGGAACTGGAGGAATCAACTTGCCTGACTTCAGGCTCTACTACAAAGCCACAGTCATCAAGACAGTATGGTACTGGCACAAAGACAGAAATATAGATCAATGGAACAAAATAGAAAGCCCAGAGATAAATCCACACACATATGGACAGCTTATCTTTGACAAAGGAGGCAAGAATATACAGTGGAGTAAAGACAATCTCTTTAACAAGTGGTGCTGGGAAAACTGGTCAACCACTTGTAAAAGAATGAAACTAGATCACTTTCTAACACCATACACAAAAATAAACTCAAAATGGATTAAAGATATAAATGTAAGACCAGAAACTATAAAACTCCTAAAGGAGAATATAGGCAAAACACTCTCTGACATAAATCACAGCAGGATCCTCTATGATCCACCTCCCAGAATACTGGAAATCAAAGCAAAAATAAACAAGTGGGATCTAATTAAAATTAAAAGCTTCTGCACAACAAAGGAAAATATAAGCAAAGTGAAAAGACAGCCTTCTGAATGGGAGAAAATAATAGCAAATAAAGCAACTGACAAACAACTAATCTCAAAAATATACAAGCAACTTATGCAGCTCAATTCCAGAAAAATAAACGACCCAATCAAAAAATGGGCCAAAGAACTAAATAGACATTTCTCCAAAGAAGACATACGGATGGCTAACAAACACATGAAAAGATGCTCAACATCACTCATTATTAGAGAAATGCAAATCAAAACCACAATGAGGTACCACTTCACACCAGTCAGAATGGCTGCGATCCAAAAATCTGCAAGCAATAAATGCTGGAGAGGGTGTGGAGAAAAGGGAACCCTCCTACACTGTTGGTGGGAATGCAAACTAGTACAGCCACTTTGGAGAACAGTGTGGAGATTCCTTAAAAAATTGCAAATAGAACTACCTTATGACCCAGCAATCCCACTGCTGGGCATACACACCAAGGAAACCAGAATTGAAAGAGACACATGTACCCCAATGTTCATCGCAGCACTGTTTATAATAGCCAGGACATGGAAACAACCTAGATGTCCATCAGCAGATGAATGGATAAGAAAGCTGTGGTACATATACACAATGGAGTATTACTCAGCTGTTAAAAAGAATACATTTGAATCAGTTCTGATGAGATGGATGAAACTGGAGCCGATTATACAGAGTGAAGTAAGCCGAAAAGAAAAACACCAATACAGTATACTAACACATATATATGGAATTTAGAAAGATGGTAATGACGACCCTGTATGCAAGACAGCAAAAAAGACACAGCTGTGTATAACGGACTTTTGGACTCAGAGGGAGAGGGAGAGGGTGGGATGATTTGGGAGAATGGCATTGTAACATGTATAATATCATGTAAGAATCGAATCGCCAGTCTATGTCTGACGCAGGATACAGCATGCTTGGGGCTGGTGCACGGTGATGACCCAGAGAGACGTTATGGGGAGGGAGGTGGGTGGGGGGTTCATGTTTGGGAATGCATGTACACCCATGGTTGATTCATGTCAATGTATGGCAAAACCAATACAGTATTGTAAATTAAAATAAAGGAAAAAAAATTATTACAAAAATAAATAAATAAAGGAAATAAAGGCAGAATGGCATTACATTTAAAAAAAATCTGCCAACAATATACCAAAAGTAAAAAAAAAAATAAAAGAAATCATCTTGTTGTTGTTGTGGTTTAGTTGCTAAGTCCTGTGTGACATTTTGCAACCCCATGTACTGTAGCCCACCAGGCTTCTCTGTTCATGGGGTTTCCCAGGCGAGAATACTGCAGTGGGTTGCCATTTCCTCCTCCAGCAGACCTTCCCGACCCAGGGATGGAATCAGCAACTCCTGCCCTGGCAGGTTAAATCTTTACCCCTGAGTCACCAAGAAAGCTCATAGAAATCCTCTCCTGGAGATGAGAGTAAGACCTGGAGGTGAGAGGAAGATTAGAGGACTCGGAGAGGCTCAGTTCCCAGTCAGGCATGAGTGATTGCTCTGTAGGCAGAGAAGATAAAGAGACCAGGGAAAGAGATGTGGGCACTGGTTGAGAGTCTGGCAGCAGCTCCCTATTCAAGGGTAGGACTCTGCAGCTGTCAGTGTCTGCTGCCGGGTTACGAAGCAGCTAGAAGCATGAAGGGGCTTTTCTGTGCTGGCTCCCTAATTAGGAAGGGGATGTCCATTCAGATCTATCAGAGAAGGCTCTCCCGCCTTCCACCAGGCTGCTTGTGGGCATTTTCACTTCTGTTCTGAGATCATGGGACTTTAATGCTCCCCTACACTTAGGTCTGTCTAGTCAAAGCTTTAGTTTTGCTAGTAGTCATGTATGGATGTGAGAGTCAGACTATAAAGAAAGCTGAGTGCTAAAGAATTGATGTTTTTGAACTATGGTGTTGGAGAAGACTCTTGAGAGTCCCTTGGACAGTAAGGAGATCCAAGCAGTCCATCCTAAAGGAAATCACTCCTGAGTATTCATTGGAAGGACTGATGCTGAAGCTGAAACTCCAATACTTTGGCCACCTGATGCAAAGAACTGACTCGTTTGAAAAGACCCTGATGCTGGGAAAGATTGAAGGCGGGAGGAGAAGGGGTTGACAGAGGATGAGATGGTTGAATGGCATCACCAACTCGATGGACATGAGTTTGAGTAAGCTCTGGGAATTGGTGATGGGCAGGGAAGCCTGGCATGCTGCAGTCCATGGGGTCACAAAGAGTCGAAAACGACTGAGCAACTGAACTGAACTGAACTGAACTGAACCTACTTAGATTCTATTTATTTGTCTTGGAATTTCAGGGAGGTTTAGGATCTTCTATTGTGAGTTTCTCCATCCTGGTTATTCTCTAGCATCCTCTTGGTGGTATTGCACATGGTTGTCATGGAAGTAGGGATTAATTACATCACACAGGAGGGGAGAACTGCTAGCAAACCCTCAAGGGCACCAAATGATTTCAGTTATTCAAATTCCCAGTAACTTCTTAGAAGATATGTATAATTTTTGATCGTTAAAAATCTTTGACCTTGATTTTGAAATTGGGATGTATTTTCTACTGGTGTTCTTCTATTTAAAAGGCAGCCCCTTGATAGAGTATCACTGGATAATAGAATTTTAAAAGAAAGCTACTCTTTAGCATACGTTGGAATTTCTCTGAATTGAGATTAAAAAAAAAAAGATATACTTTCACCATTCTGGTTCCTACTCTCAAGTGATGAAGAAAGCAGGTACTGTGATTGCTTGGTTCTAGTTATATAAAACTTTAAGTGGACTGGTAATCCTTTGGAAGTTCATTATCAGAATCTCCTCTGTTTACCTTAAGACTTCCTAAAGGGTAAGATGGCTTTATTGTCCTTACTCAACTCACTCTGCCTTCTAATCCCAGCTTAGCTTCTGATTTCACTGCTGAGCTTTAAGCATTCATTTAACTTCACAGTGTTTCTCTAGTCCTGTTGGAGAGCCTAATCTACCTTAGATTAGGAGGTGAATGGAAAGAATAAGGTATTTTAAAGCAAGAGGACAACTTATAAATAACACTGTAGTGATCAAACCTGAAAGAACACCCAAGTCAATATCAAGGTGTGATGAATGATTCTAGTTTCACTCTTGCCCAGGAGCTTTAGGACAGGGCCCTGAAAAAGGGTCTTTCCCGTGGTTACAGCATCAACACATCCAGTCACTGGCTTAGCTAGAGCCGCTCTTCCCTCTGCAGAGTCACACGAAAGGTTATTTCCCAACACCCTTCTCTGGCCATTGTTGGCGGTCACGGCCTCTTTTTCTAATGTGGACTTGGTCTAGAGAACAAAATGTTCAGAGAAGGTTTAAGAATTTAATGGTGCAACAGATGAGAAGGAGGAGGAGACCATGGACCGAGGAACGTGGGCAACTGTAGACGGGCAAGGCATGGAAACAGACTCTGCTCTAGACCTTCCAGAGGAGCGCTGCTGCTGACACCTTGAGTTTATCCCATCTAAGACCCATTTTGAGCATGTGATTTAGTCGCTAAGTCATATCCAGCTCTTGCAACCCTATGGACTGTAGCCTGCCAGGCGCCCCTGTCCATGGGATTCTCCAGACAAAAGGACTGGAATGGGTTGCCATTTCCTTCTCCAGGGGATCTTTTCCACCCAGCGATCAAACCCAGGTCTCCTGCATTGCAAGCAGATTCTTTACCAACGGAGCTACGAGGGACGCCCCTTGAACTTCTG
The DNA here is from genome assembly GCF_023091745.1 of Budorcas taxicolor. NCBI lineage: Eukaryota > Metazoa > Chordata > Mammalia > Artiodactyla > Bovidae > Budorcas > Budorcas taxicolor. The sequence continues at coordinate 16,039,446 of NC_068920.1, forward strand.
ACCTCTAGAACTGTAAAACAGTAATTTGTACTGTTTTAAGTCATTAAGTTTGTGTGAATTTGTCACAGCAGCAGCAGGAAAGTAATACACACAGCACCACCAGAGCTCTCCTGGGCCCCCTGGATCAAACTTCTCTCCTGCAAGTCACCAGAGATAACTGCTGCAAATCCAGGGATCGTCTGCCAGTGACGTTCTCACTTGACCTCTCAGCAACTTTTGACACAGCATATTTCGTCTTTCTTGAGATATTTTTATACCTGCCTTCCAGGAGACTGAGCTGCACTGGATCTCCTCCTAATTCATTGACATCTCCTCCAGCTCTTCTGTTGAGTTATCTTGCTTTTCCTCACAAGTACTGAAAGTTGGAAAGTCCTAAGACTTAGTCCTGGGGTATCTTCTCTAACCATACTTATTTTGTAGGTGATTTTATTTAATTTTAAAGCAATTTTTATAATGAAGACAATCAAATTTATGTAACCAACCCAGAAATTGCCCCCCTCTCCCAGGCTTATACGTCCAGCTGCTTATTTGGCATCTAAACTTTGTTGACCAATGAGCATCCCAAACATGTCCAAACAAAACACGTGTCCTCCACAACCCTTGCACTTCCCCTACCATCTTACCTTCTATGTGTCTTAAGCTAATAATCTTGTCTCCCTTTTTTGCCACAATTCAGTGAATCCTGATGATTCTACATTCAAGGTCTATACTGAACACCAGCACAGCACATCCACGCACTCAGACTAAGCCTCCAAAGGATCTCACCTACCATCCCATGAGTGACATGGGCTGGAACACTGCTTTATCGGCAGAACATGCTCTGGCTATTGTCCTATATCTTATGGAGAGAGAGGTAGATGGGAGGCAGAGGCTGTCATAGGAACCCTGGCCAGGACACCCTCTTTCTTTTCAGACTTGGACTTTCTGGGGAATAATACTGGAGAAGAGGCGGTTGTTTTTTAACTGTGGCAAACATTCTACCAAAGATGCTGCAGACCACAGGCTCTGCTTAGAGCAGGTTAAAAGGATAGGTAGGAACATGCTTATAGATAAACCATAAGCTTCTTGAGGTTTGGAATCATATCTAATATTTCTCTTGTCTGCCCATGAATAATTCTTAATTTTACTTGAACTCACTTGGGGGCCCATTTTTCAAGTATATGCTCAGTTATATCAGGAGATTTTCATCTGAGGTCCATAAATGGAACTTTGAGGGTCTAAGAGCCTTCTACAACTCTGCACAAAATTTTGTGGTTATTTGTGCTTTCCTTGGGAAAGAGTTCATAGACTTCCTCAGATTCACAAAGGGTTCTATTTCCTAAAGGCTGAAAACCACTGAGCTATCCAGAGATACCTAGATTGTGGGTCTTCTCTGCCCAGAAGGGCTGGGATGAGGAACCAGGGAGGCATGGGTGAGGGGCTTGTAATGTTGAGGACAAAGGGTGGCCGTTTAATACGGATATTCCCACAGGCGACCTTCTATACTCATCAGGACTCACCTGCCTCTACCTAGCGGCCCAACAGTTTCACACCAAGCTTACGGGTGGGACAGAAAAATCTGAAACTGAGCTTGAATTTAGTGATGGACAATGTCTTGCATGCTGTAAATGAGGAGGAAACTGGAAGAATTGGAGTTTCACTTCCTTGACATTTTGCTTCCCCAGCAAGCTCTCAGACAGGGTTCAAAGGCTTTCCAGGTTGCCCAGTCATGACCCTCAGCCAGGCTGGGACATACAGGGCACAGCAGCCCTCCCTTCTACCTTCTCCACTTGACAGTTATCACATACCACTGCATAATACCACCTCTGAATTAGTGTCTACTGTTGTCTCTATTAGCTCAGCTTTGCACGTGTAGACCAGGCTCAACAAGATTTAAGGGTGCCAGAAGTCAAAACTCTTGTCAAATATCCATCATGGCATTATCCATATGGTCACTACTTCATTATTTTTTCAGATGAATAAATGACAACACGTTAAATAACTAGGTAGCTGGATTTGGTATTTACTCCAATTTAAAGAGCCAGGATAAGGCCTATCTCATAAGAACAGATAGTTTTGAAATCTCCATCAATGTAAATGAAGGCTTTTCAGTTCTAAAGCTCTGTGATCACGGACAGAGAGTCTTACATGATAACAGATATTGATACTTATGCAGTCCTTGGTAGTCTATAAGGTGCTTATATACACATGCTCAATAATCGGGTGGTATTTTCAAAAGCAAAGGGCCTCTGGTGGTGGGGGAGAGGGGAGTGGTTCTCTGATATTTTCACCTTTCATCTGGAGAAACCTGAATGATGTAGGTTGATTTCCAGAGAAATAAGTTCCCCAGACACCCCAGGTTAGGATCTAACTGTTTTCTCAGTTACTGAGTCCTCCTCCTGCTGTTTAAATCTGTCTTTCCTGGTTCTATCTTTAGTAGTCTTTTAGATAATGCCTGAGGCATTAATGTTTTCCTGGCAAAACCTGGTGGAATACTTTGTTGTTTCTTTCCCTTCTTTCATGAAGACTGGAGAATGCTTGGCAATGAAACAGTTGGATCGATCTACTTTAAATAAGGCAGCCTGACCATGGTGGATGTAGACATTTCACTGATGTTGCTGTTTGGTTTGAATGTACAGCAAGGATAGAAAAACATCAATTAAAGATGATGATCAGCTTTGAATGGTCTTACTGTAGTGGCAAGTCTATGATGAACTAGAGGGGTTAGGCTGGAAGGAGACCAAAGACTTGAAACACAAAGGTTTTAGAACTACACTGTGTCAAAGGGGAGAGTGGTATTTCTTAATTTGACAAATATTACTCATAAAACCCAGGGCAGCACCGCTAATGGCAACAGGAAGAATATTCCAGAGCTAAGGAATAGCAAACGTAAATGCTGTTGTGAAATGAAAGACCCTTTCAGGAAAGCATAGCACTGGTTTTGTACAGCAGTAATTCTTATAGTGCGGGAAGAAAACAGAGGAACAATGCCGCTTCCTTTTAAGGCCAGGCCCAGCCCCACGTGGAGGCAACGAGACCAATGTCCGCTTTGACTACCCATCATCACTTTGGCTGCCACAGTGGTGGTTTCTGGGTATTTTTATTTACTCATTTGAGTTGTCATGCAAGGACACTGTTAAAATGTAGGAAGTGTTAACAAATTAACCCAGCAACAGTCATTTCTGTATTCTTTTGTACTAGTATTTAGAAAATTAACAGGGAGCATTCCTTGAGGCCACAGACCAGGAGACTTTAATACTGAGGACAGAAAATGTCCAGAGTAAGGGTCGCAGGTTGGGGGAAGAGGGATGAGAGGCAGTCATGAGCACATTGGATGTGGATCAGATATAAAAAGGAGCCTGGAATTTTGGGGATGACCCCACTGGGAGTACCCAACGCTGGTTTTGCTGACACCAACATTTTCACTAGAAATGGCTCTCTTGAGAGATTTTCCAATTAAATTAACAAAATCACAGAAGAGTCTGTGTCTAACCCAGGGCAGGGTGCCTTTTTTGCTCTCTTTTTCACTCTCATCCCACTTTTTGACCCTAGCCCTTTCACGTTAAAGGATTCGGGTTACCTGGTTGGCCAAAAGTCAAGGAGCAGGGTCCAAAGAAACCCCTAATTGTGAAGGTACACAACTATTTTATGTTCTGTGTTGTATAGTATCTGCCTTGCTAATTAACTGATGGATAGGATGTACATTATGAAGCTGTCTGCTTCCAAAAGTACCAAAAACCCATATGGCTGTTAAGCAAGCTCACACGTGCTGGGCATCACCATCACAACTATTTGGAAGAAACCTAACTTTACTTCCATGTGGGAAAATGGTACCCCAAAGAGGTAGGAAGCTTGCAATAGATGTAGGAAAACTACTAGCTGGGCTAACAAAACCTTGAAAAGGTATTTATTTGATACATGTATTTGGCTCCAGATAAAAGACACTTTCAATACTCTGCCTTTTTATTTCAGTAACGTCTAGCTCAGTCAGTTGTCTCAAATAGCTTCATTTTCTTAAGTAGTGCTTTGGCTTATTAGCAGGCAGATGGGGGTTTTGGATTTTTTTTAAGTGAGAATTCTCACTTTGCTACGTTAATCAAGCAAAGTGACATCCTTTTTGATTGCCTGGTGAATTATGAAACCAGATCGAACCGAAAGTTCTGCACTTACTGTAACATAAGGCAATGAAGAGTGAATCAGCCTTGGATTTAAATACTGTCCCACTTATGAGTTCAGTGGCCCCAGGTAAATCACTTAAATTTTCTGAGTATTTTTTAAATTTGGAAAAAAAATCAGGATTATAGTTGTTATTGAAAGAAAGTTGTGTGAATTAAATGGGCTCCTATTTGAGGAAAAGGCTTAACAGTGTGTGTGTGTGTGTGTGTGTGTGTGTGTGTGCGTGTGTGTGTGTGTGTGTGTGTGCATTCTCAGTCACGTCTTACTCTTTTCGACCCTATGGATTGTAGCCCACCAGGCTCCTCTGTCCATGGGATTGTCCAGGTACTAGAATGGGTTGCCATTTTCTCCTCTAGGGGATCTTCCTGACCCAGGGGCTGAACCCACATTTCCTGTGTCTCCCAGATTGGCAGGCTGATTCTTTACCACTGAGTCACCTGGGAAGCCCATGTAACATAGTGTAAGTGCCCTAAAATATTCAGAATATTCCCTATGTAAGGGTTTCAGATTAATGCTCATGGGAAGCTGGGAAGGTGAGGAGGTGATCTGACACAGAGAAGGTTGTAGGAGGGGTCTCTGAGAGGTGCGATTTATTTAATACACAGCTTTTTGTCCCGAACTCTAAATGAGATTGGAATTGTATACCTTAGTTAATAATTAGTATCTCACTGAGAACATATTTAAAGTGAAAGTATGTTTTTTTCCTAAGAGGCAGGCCACGTGGTAGAGCAGAGTTAGTGGACTGAGCCACTTTTCCAAACTGCTAATCATGTAAGTTTCGGACAGTGGAAAAGTTGAGGGTGTGAGAAAGCCTGTGGGCCCGAGGAGCCTTGACATACCCTGTGTTGTTCAGTCGCTCAGCCAAGTCTGGCTGCTTGTGACCCCAAGGACTGCAGCATGCCAGGTGCTTTGTCCTCCACTATCTTCCGGAGTTTGCTCAAATTCATGTCCATTGAGTCAGTAATGCTATCTAACCATCTCCTCCTCTGCTGACCCCTTCTCCTTTTGCCTTGACACGCTACTCCCTTGTGATTTCCCGGAGGTTTTTAAACATCATTTGCTTCACAGACTCTCGGACCTCCTTCTGAACTCCTGACTAATGTGGAAATGCATTTTGTAAATATTGAGAAGTGGAGCAAGCTCTCTGAACAATTGCTTTGTGCCCATGACTCAGACCTCCTCCTTCATCCCAGACCTGGGCAGTCCTGCTCCAGCTCTGCTTGTCCAGGCCACTGTCACTGGTATCCAGATACCATGACCTGAATAACTCAGAACAGGTCCTGTTTACTCTTCAGCTCCTCAAAAATAAATGCATGAATAAAAAAAATCAAACGGGAAACAGAATTATGCAGAACATTTGTGATAAATATTCCTGATCAGGTATCAACTAAGAAATTACTTCTGAGCTGTGACATATGCTTTGAACATTTGGGTGGTTTGATGGGTGTTTAAGTATAATCGACACGAATTACATATTAGTTTCAGGAGTACAACATAATGATCTGATGTTCGTATGTACTGGCAAATGTTTACCATGGTAAGTCTAGTTAACATTCAGGATGGATTAATTTTAAAGCTTGCTTGATTCACTTCCTAGCTAGGAATCTCATTGCATGCTATCAATATTTGCTGAAGTTGCTTCTCTTTCAGGACTGGAACCTCCAAGAAGTTGCCTGTCCTTTTGGTTTCATGTCTTTGCAATGACTTCATAAGCAACTTGGCAAAGAATTTTGCCTGGACATCCCGTCTGCTCTCAGTGACTCTGACTACAGCACCACTTTTTGTTCATTTCATATTCTCAGTGTGCTCTTTAAATAAACAGTGACAGGGTAGAGCCGGAGGAGTGAACAGGATGCTGGGGCTTGATGAGAAGCTTGGAAACATAAATAAGGCACTTGGAGTTCTCAGAACAGAGTCTATTGCTTTTCAGGATTCACTAAATTTGCCTTTTACTCACCATTGCATGATTCAACCACACTGGAAAGATGGTATCTAGGACCTTAGGGTAAATGAGTTCTCTATCGTAGAGAAAGATAATCCAGAATGAAAGAAATACAAACTGCAAAATAGAACAGAAAAATAACACCATTAGGTTTATTTTCAATCAGTGCTTCCTAAGATAGTCAAGAAGACATAGCAAAATAAAAATTGATACCAGCTTTAAAGATACATTCTTATATAGAATTATTAAATGAAGGAAAAAATTATTTATCATAGAATTACAATGCTCAGTCTCTGGGGACTTCAGAGAGTTAGGAATCACTTGTCACTGTGGCAAAGAGGATGTAGAGACACAGGATTTGCAGATCATTAAGTCATTTCATTTTAACCAATGACTTCTCTCTCCTCTAAGCTTCCCCGGAAGGGTTGAAAGCAGCCAAATGGAGTGGCTAAGCCTTACATGTGGCTTGCCCACACTCTAGGTAGGCGTGGCCAGGGGAAGCAGGAAGACTGGGGTCAGGGTTGGGGGGTGGTAGTGGGGAGGATAAGTGACAAGCCCCCAGGATAATCCACCAAGCTAGTTAACTGACAGTTGGATCTCTTTCTTGCTCAGAACTCTGGATTGATCTGCATCCTCTTGTACCCCTTGGCTATCTTTTCAAAGTCTCTGCCTTCCATGCTACAAAATCAATGCAGAGATGAAAAAAAAAAAAAAAAAACCATTAATCTTCTGATCGTCCTATCTTCTTAAATTCCAAAGGCTCAATTTCTAACTCTTAAAAAAAATGAATAAACTCCATTGTTAAGCAACTTGGCCTTTAGAAGATTTTGGGGGTGGAGGAGGTGTCCTGCAAAGTAAGATTGGAATGCCAGTACTTGCTCTGCTCTCTGAGAACTCACTAGTGCTTGGAGAGGTTCATGCTGGATTTAAGTTTAAAGTTTCAATACTGTAGGAAACAGGACAATGACAGGTGGAAGGAGATAGTAATTTTTTATTACAGGTCCTGCTGGGCCGTTGGTGTGCCTGGCTTCAGTTTGTTTTCATTCTAATTAATGAATGAAATCATAAGTGATGTTGTAGAAATGTGGACAGTAGCAGCTACAACTGCCCCTTGCATATGTCTTGCTTTTTCCCAATGTTCACTCATTCAACAAAAGGCATGAGGCCCCACCCAGTGTGGGCCCTACCCCAGGTATTTCAGACAGACTGTCTCTCTCCTCTCAAAATGTCAACTTTGAAAGGTTTCATACCTTTAAAAAAAAAATGGTTTCCACTTGCAAAAGTAACAAATGCTTATTGTTCAAGTGAAACCAGATGTATGAAAGGCAAGTTACTCATCTCCCTCTTTAGCACCCTCCATTCCCATCATCCTGATGGAACCAAGGTTATCTTGGATGTATATTGGTTAAGAAAGGTCCTTTAGACTTCCCTGCCAGACAATAATAAGGATCTCGTATCAAACAGTCACAAAGATACAAAAGCTAATGATAAAATCTTGGCAGTGATTTGTCTTATTTCCCCAAGACACTGGGCAGTGCAATGCAGTCCTCGGGCCATTTATGCAAATAAAGTTGCCAGGGATTACAGTAATGGGCTCTTGCTGCCTAGGAGAAGCGTTGGTCCGTATGACACGTGCCTTATATTACCTGCATATCTTTGTAACTTACTGTGGATACTGGAAAAGCCAGTGTGGTGAAAAGCAGGTCTCTGAAGGCCGTTATGAACTTAATGTCTTTTTCCCCTTTGGTTCTTTTCAGCACATCTTCCAGGCAGGCCACCCCGAAGAAAATGGCCTGCAAGAGCTAAATTCATTACAACAAATGAGCACATTCTCATTTCCTTTAATTAATACATTCTTCACTGAGGTGAAGCACCATCCCTCTGGGAGCAGGATTGATTTGAGAAGCAGGGGGCTGCTGGCTGTTCTGGTTGGGAGCCAACTGGAAGGCTGGTCTTTCAGCTCACTGGGCCCTGACCTTGCTCACTAAAACGGATTGTGTAAAGTTGTTTAGGGGATAATAATGTGTACAGTAGTTAGCGTAATGGACTTGAGTGAAAATGGAAACAGAATAGAGTCAGCTTAACAGGAGAATGTAACGAGATAGATGCCCTGGCTGCACAGAGGAAGGGAAAACCAAATAAACAGCACAAGGGCACAGCACCAGACTCAATGGTGGGTGTATTCTGGCTCCTTCCTAGGAAGAAAATAGCTTTAAATGTCTGGTGTTGCAATCTCATTAGAGAAGCCAGAATCAGGGTCAAGAGCACCATGAAGGAGCTCTGTGCTCCCCCGGGGGAGACCCCCACAACAGCATCTTGCTTGTCTGAGGAAGAAGCCAGTGCCCCCTCCCCACCTCATTAAGTGGGGGCTGATTCATGCGAATGTATGGCAAAACCACTACAATGTTGTAAAGTAATTAGCCTCCAATTAAAATAAATAAACTAAAAACAAAAAAAAAGAGAGGCAATCCAAAGGCTTTGCAGAGACTATCTGTCTGAGGGAGTGGTTTCAGTCCATGGGGATAGAGCGCTTGGTGGGCTCAGGTACATCTCTGAGTACCCTGAGGGTAAAACAGAAGCAGGTTGTTACAGAGCACCAGTTTGAGTGCCCTGCGTCATACTGAAAATTCCCACTGGCTATCTGTCTCACAGATGGCGGTGTATATGCTTCCGTTACTCTCTCTGTTCGTCTCACCCTCTCCTTCCTCCCCACTGCCTTCTCCGTAAGTCTGTTCTCCTCGCCTGTGAGGGGAAAGGTGGGAGGTGGGAGGGAGGTTCAAGAGGGAGGGGCCATATGTACAATGGCTACGGCTAATTCCTGCTGATATCTGGCAGTGAAAGTGAAAGTGTTAGTCGCTCAGCCGTCTGACTCCTTGCCGTCTACTCCGAGGGACTGTAGCCCACCAGGGTCCTCTGCCTGTGGGACCGTCCCAGCAAGAATACTGGAGTGGGTTGCCATTCCCTTCTTCAGGGCATCTTCCCCACCCAGGGATCAAACCTGAGTCTCCTGCATTGAAAGCAGATTCTTTACCGTTTGAGCAACCAGGGAAGCCCCCACCCCTGCCCCCGCCCCTGCCCCGATGTGTGACAGAAACAAAACTAATATTGTAAAGCAATTATCCTTCAATTAAAAATATTTTTTTTAAAAAAGAAGTAAGGCCATTTTCGAGGACATAGATCACAATCAGAGCAGACTCTGTCCATTCTCACAGTTTGCCACACACCCACAGCTTCTAAGAAGTGTCATGACAGTACAGACTAGGAGCTGGTTTTGAGTCATTGCCTCAGAATCCATCCTGTTCCTTGAGAGCTCTGATTGGTACGGAAGGAACAGCCTGGACTCTGCTCTGAGTCTGAGTCAGGCAAGTTCTGGTATCTGGGCAGTTGGACTAATTAATGATCAACCACGTCGGTGGCTAGAAAACAACCTCGGTGTCTGGAACCCCAGAAGACCTCTAGCCGAGCTGGCCTCCTGCCCCTCCTTGGGCAGCAGGGGTGAGCAGGAGAGGATGCTGGGGGAAGAGGGCAGGGACGCTCCCACCTGGGTCCTCAGACCTGCAACACCCCCACAGTCTGTTAGAAATGAGGTTGCTCAGCCCCTCCCCACCCCACCCCCAGCCTGCAGAATCAGAGACTCTGGGGATAGGGCCCAGGAATTTGTTTTCTAATAATCTCTTCAGGTGATCTTTGTAAAGGTTTAGTAGGTTCTAGAACCATGGGATTAGACACAAATTTATCATTTACAAATCTTACTGACTACTCAAAAGTATGATAGCTGTTTTGGGGGGGTAATAGTTGACTTTTATTGATTTCCTGTTTTATGCCAGGCACTGATCTAAGCGTTCAGTTTCTTGTAGCAACCCCCTGAGGTAAGCAGTATTATTCCTCTCTGCATCCCATTTTACAGATGAGAAAACTGAAGCTGAACAAACTTGCCTGAAGTCTCATGGTTGATAAATATCAAGGCCAGGAAACCCAGTTTGTTTTTCAAGCCGACTTTACAACCAACAAACATACAAACCATGTGTCGGTTGTCTAAGAGCAAAGACGAAAGCACTGTGGGAGCTCAGACCAGAGACCACTATCTCCAGGTGGGAGAATTAAAAATGACTTCAAAAAATGCCAAAGTCTGATTCTCAGCCCCCAAAGATTCTAATGTGATGTGTCTGGGGGTGCAACCTAGCTTCATGATGTTAAAACATTCTCTCCGGTGATTCAATCAGAGCAGCCAAGGTTGAGAATCACTTGTCTAGAGGAACTTGCTTTTGCAAACGCAGACCTGGCAGTCTCCAGGGAGGCGGGGCTGCCCAGAAGCAGAAAGTGAAGCTCCATGGTGGAATGAGGTCTCTGAAAAGACGACAGAGGGAGGACGAGAGAAGCGGACAGCCAAGGCTGAGGAAACGCTCTCCTCTAAGGGGCAGGAGGGGCCGCAAAGTAGCCGAGAATGACCAGATGGTAGAAATGCAGGAACATGCAAGAACCCCTCTCTGACCCTGAGCAAGGGTGGGTGTGCAGCAAAGCGTGGGAAGTCACTTCAGTCCAGTCCGACTTTTTGCAACGCTATGGGACCCCAGCCCACCAGGCTCCTCTGTCCATGAGATTCTCCAGGCAAGAATACTGGAGTGGGTTGCCATGCCCTCCTCCAGGGGATCTTCCCCACCCAGGGATCGAACCCATGTCTCTCTAAGTCTCCTGCATTGGCAAGCGAGTTCTTTACCACTAGCACCACCGTGGGCAATAGTTTTAAAGGCCAGGAAGAGGCTGCCACCACCCCGTACTTGTCGTTCACTCCTGCTGTTCGGCCCCTTCAGAGCTGCAGAACCGGGGGGCGGCCTCTGCCCGTGGAAGCTGGCCACGGGGCCTCGCCTTCCTTCCTCCCCAGCGGCCTTCAGCTCGGCACCCCCCCCCACCCCCCACCCCACCCCAAGGACAGCGCAGGCAGCTGCTGGAGCCAGGGAGGGCCGGCGGGGGCCTGGGCCCCGGTGCGGAGGCCTGCACCGTTCTGTCAACACGGCAATTCATCAGGCGCTGAGCGTCTGCCAGGCTTTCCCTCCTCGGGGAGAGCGGCCTCCGCCCAGCATGTGAAGTCCATGTGACCGCTTTCCGCAGCGGGACCTTCCTCGTGTCATCCCACGTCAGGCGCGTCCTGCCTTTCTCTTGCCTTTTCCCAATCGCGGAACGTGGAAACTGGGCTCTCACCCGCTCTTAGAGCCTCCGGGGCTTCTCCTTCTCCTACACAACTTGAGTCCACGCCACAAACCCGCCAACCCCGTCTCCCCTCTCCCCTCAGCTCGCAGGCGGAGGCTGCCTTGGAGAGATGCCCAATGTGGAGGTGAGGCAGCCTTGTCTCTGCTGATCTGCACCCGCAGGGCCGCGCCACCGTCTACGTCAACAAGGAGTCTCTACCGGGCCCTTGCGGAGGAGCCCAGGAGGCCGGTGATAGGGGGTTGCCAAGAGAAATAAATAAGGGAGAATGAGGGCTTGAGGGTTTCCCAGGTAGCCCTAAAGGTAAAGAAAATGAAAGGTGCTCAGTCGTGTCTGACTCTTTGAGACCCCATGGACTATAATAGTCCATGGAATTCTCCAGGCCAGATCCTGGAGTGGGTAGCCTTTCCCTTCTCTGGGGGATCTTCCCGACCCAGGAATCGAATCCAGGTCTCCCGCAATGCAGGTGATTCTTTATCAACTGAACTATCAGGGAAGCCCTCAAAGGTAAAGAACCCGCCTGCTAATGCATGAGAGGTGCGGGTTTGATCCCTGAGTCAGGAAGATCCCCTGGAGGCGGGCATCACTACCCTCTCCAGTATTCTAGCCAGGAGAATCCCATGGACAGAGGAGCTGGTGGGCTACAGTCCATGGGGCCACACAGGCAGACCGGACTGAAGCGGCTGAGCATGCACACAGGGCCTAGAGGATGCTCACAGCTGAGCTGGGAGCTAGGAGAGGGAGGCTTCACGCAGGGCCTCGACGCCAGGTTTGAATCAGCTCACCAAAAGGACACTGGTCTGCTCATTCTCTAAGGACAATACACTGGAATGTTGAGAAGACACTCACAGAAGGAATAGTCAAGGGGGAACACGGCAGCTGTTACGGACTGAATGGTACCCACTCCCCTGCCCAAATTCACATGTTAAAGTTATAACCCTGAGTACCTCAGAAAGGGGTTGTGTTTGGACGCAGGGCCTTTAAAGAGCTGATGAAGTTAAAATGAGGACGGTAGGGTGGACCCTAGCCCACTAGGACCGGAGTCCTTATAAGAAGAGGAGATAAGGACACAGAGCCACACGGAGGGTAGATCACGTGAAGACAGGGAGACTCAGCCATCTGCAAGCCAAGGAGAGAGGCTTGCAGAAGCAACCCCGCTTCCTTGGTCGTGGACCTCTGGCCTCCAGAACTCTGAGGAAATTTCTGCTGTTCAAGTCCCCTAGCCTGTGGTGAGCTGTTATAGCGGCAAATTAATACAGTGGCATTAAAAGAAGATAGAACAACTGGCCACCTTTTATGGCTCTTACAACAAAACTACTGTTGTTTACATTCCTCAACTATTTTGGCTGCTCAGAAAAGCAGAGCTGATGGTATCTTCTCAGTCAGGGTTTACTTCAGAGTTGCTGCCCTCTGATTTATCTTTTCGTCCCTAATTCCGTTGGTTTTTTGGTGCCTTCTTCTGAAATGCTGCTGATCTAAGTTTGTTCGCAGTCTTCCGTTTTTATTGCTAGCTGACAAACTTACCACCTGGGAGAGCTTAATTTACATTTTTTTTATAACTAGTGCAATTTAAGAAACCAGAGCTAAAGGATATTCAGTTTTTACATTTGTACGTCTTCACAAGATTCACAAAAATCTTGAGAACACAGAAGCTTATTAACCTTTCTAAGCCATCAAGTTTATTTTCCTTGCTTTAAGCCAGAACCCTATTAACCTATCCCAGGAAATGAGAATTGCTTCATTTAAAAATAATTCCACAGAGGGAGATTCCACAAGTTTCCTGAGCAAGACGTTACAGCTCTGATTGAATGAGTCAAGTAATACAACGCCCAGCTCAGCTCTCCGTGCCTGACTCAGACAGGCTGGGACTTTCTCAGGTCTCGCCTTCAGAATGATGCACACTTGCAGTGGAGATTAATCCAGAATAAAGCAGCAATTGGGGACTAGTTGTAAGAAGTTTTATTAATATATAACTGTGGTGGTCAGGGTGGTGGGGCTTGGGGCAAGTAGAGGAAGGCTTTGCCAAATGGATCTGAATTGGGGCTTTCCTGGAGATCCAGTGGTGAATTAAGAACACTGAGGGACAGATTGGAAGGAAGATATATTTGTCAGAGTACTTGGCCCATGTTGTGCAGCTGGTCACAGCAGGCTTCCGTGTAGGGGCAGCATGGCCATGGGGTAAACTGTCTTACCAGTGGGATGGGCTTCTCTAGAAAGTCACTCTTACTGGTGGGAGTTATGTTTTAATCATTTGTTTGTGTAGCCAACATTCACAGAATGTCTGTTAGGTGCCAGAAATTAGACATGATACAGACCAGGGCAAGCTCTATGTTAATATGTCTTTATTAGGAAGAAGAAGAAAGAGGCAGCGGCGGAGGAACCTTTTCTGTACACTGACTCACATTTTGTGGGTCAGGTTTCTCGAGAAACAGTATCTGAGATGCTGAGGGCTACCTGCCGAGCGTTCAAAGAGAAGGGCTCAAGAGGGAGGGAGTCAGGAGAACCGGAAGGGCGGCTCAGCTGCGTGCCATCAGCTGCTCTCGCACTCCAGGAAGGGGCTCTGGAGCTCACCCTGCCTTCAGAGTTGTCCTGGAGCCCAGCCTCTGGAGCCCAGGTCCGCCGGTCACTGGCCTTAAGCCCTGGTCCTGGTGGCTCCCTTCTGCTGAGGATAGCTGTGGGACAGGCGCTCGCCTGTGAGGCATCAGCAGTCAACCCTCCTCCCAGGAGCTGGGGATTGAGTACCTTGAGGCTGGGAAGGGTGGGAGTCCGTTCGCCACACCACACAGCCACTATGCATGAGGCACAGAGAAGGTAGGTAACTCACTCAGGAGCACACAGCAAGTGAGGGGCACCCAGGAAGCTAGGCCTTCCTTCAGCCCCTAGTCTTTATACTGTGCAGAGTGAACCTACCAAAAGGCTGTCGTGGTTACTCAATAAATTGCAGTTCTTTTATTTGGGTGCCAGTGGGGACTCTCTCCTCCTATCAGCCCACATTCTTTCCACGCTCTTGCGAACAGTGATCGCAAGTGTTTTTGTGGAATAGACAGTTAAGTGTATTTCTGACTCTGTTTGAGCGTGAGAGTGAATATATTAGACTGATGATGGAAATCAGGGGTTGGTCCCAAGTATGGAAGTGGACTCTGGATACTGTAAATGAATCCCTGTCTTCTCACTGTTCGTGGGCTACCTTGGACTTTGGACGATGAAATGTCCCCAAGCATCTCTCTTCCCCTGGCCCTGCTCTGCCATCTCCAAGGACCTATGCGTTGGAGTTGCTGTTGTCATCCTGAGAGCTTGAAAGCGAAAGTGAAAGTAGCTTAGTTGTTGTCTGACTCTTTGTGACCCCATGGACTGTAGCCCACCAGGCTCCTCTGTCCATGGGATTCTCCAGGCAAGAATCCTGGAGTGGGTTTGCTATTTCCTCCTCCAAAGGATCTTCCTGACCCAGGGATCAAACCTGGGTCTCCTGAATTGGCAGGCAGATTCTTTACCATCTGAGCCACCAGGGAAGCCAAAGAGCCAGAGAGCTTGGTGATACTCAAGTCAGAGCTGCCTGACTTGGGCAATTTTATATGAAGAGCGGAGGGAAACGTCAGTGCCTCTGTCGGTGAAGTGGGGTGTGGGAAACAGGAAGGGCCTCGCCCAGAATCTCCCCTGGAGATCCCAGTTATGAGGCGCCACCTCCAACCACATTTCAGAAGGAAGTTGATTTTTCAAAAGAGGAAAATCCAGCAAACTGTATGAATTCTGCAAGCCAATTTAAACTGTAGCTGAAAATTCCCTCTATCTCCTCTCCCCAGCTTGCATTCCCTGCGGAATCCAGGACCGCCCCTGGATGGAAGTGGAGCGGACACAGCAGAGAGAACGTAACGTTTGCGGAAGATCCGGGCTCTGGAAGCCTAGCCAACATGAGCACCCGGAGGGTGTCCGACAGCACTGCCTGGTCTCCACGCCCACCTTGTGGGGGCTTTCCCATTCGGTGGGATTCACTGCCCTCTACTTGAGCCTGCAGGCTCTCCCCTAGGGTGCCCCCGGCCCCCGATCCCCTTGAGCATCCACTGGGCATCTGTTATGTAGATAAAGCAGTGCCTCCACTGGGGGGCTCTGCCAGCTGGGGAGCTGGAGCACGAAGCCCAAGGAGGCAGATAGTTGAGCAGTGGGGCAGATGGCTGATCCTTGCCTGAATCCATGACCCACCACCCATGGTGCTCAGGGAGGGGACTGATGTCCCACAAAATCCCCTCCCCTCGGCCCCACTCCTGTTCTAGCTGAGATGGCTAGAAACTCACCAGCACTCTCCCACCTTCTCATTCCACTGTTTACTGCTTAACACCATTCTGGGCGCGTCCCTTGTCCCTCACAGTCTGTGGTTAAGCACTATTTTTATTTCTGTCTGACAGATTTGGAAGTAAGAGACAAAGACATACCCAGCCCGGGGTCAGGAGTGGTAGAACTGAGGAGCCACCCACAGAACCCATGCTCCTAGAGCCCATGGTGATAACGCTAGGCTACGCTGCCTTCCCTCTCCACAGAGAATTGGCTGCCTCTTCCCTGGGTCAGTTTACTCCCTCGGAGACTCACATCTCTCCTCTCCTTCTTCTACTCTCCTTAGGCACCAGGCAGGAATCGGTCAGGGTGACCAGTTCTTTGTGAAATTCCCACAAATCACCTCACACCCCAGGCATCAATCCTTTGAATCCCTTGATGTGGCCTCAGAAAGAAATGGGACACTCTTAGAATGCTGACTTGTATTAAGTCAGACTTTGTTCTCAGGGTCCATAATGGATATTCAGCCCACTAGAAATTAAGACTGTCTAAAGAAGTACAGGCATGCTAAGTCACTTGAGTCGTGTCTGACCCTTTGCGACCCCATGGACTGTAGCCCACCAGGATCCTCTGTCCATAGGATTCTCCAGGCAAGAATACTGAAGTCAGTTGTCATGCCTTCCTCCAGGGGATCTTTCTGACCCAGGGATCGAACCCACATCTCTCATGTCTCCTGAATTGGCAGGCAGTTCTTTACCACTAAGAAGCCACCTGGGAAGCCCCATTTAAAGGGGAGGGGTGTAAATTTCCTGGAAGCAGGATGGGGTACTGACCAGTAAATTTACGTAAAATAAATCCAAGAGTGTTATAGTAAGTTATGAGACCTCCGTGACTTTATAAATGCAACCATTAGTTAATTAGCCATTTGCTAACACTAATCATTAGGAAACACAATCCTTTAAGACCTCAAGAGCTACAAATTTTAAGGCCCAGTATTTCACGTGAAGTCACATGTTTGAAGTCTGACCTTAAATTAATCCTCTAAAACATATTCAACCCATCTTTAACAATTGGAAAATGCTTCATTAAGTCACTCTTTCAAGATGACACCTAACAAAAAGGAAACAGCCACAGGTAAGCCCCTCTCTGCCCATTTGAAGGGCCTGAAGCTGTCCGAAGAGACTGTACTGCTCAGGAATGCAGAAAAGTCTGCGGTCAAGTCCAGTCCATATACGATCGTGAACGTGAACGTAAAGTCGCTCAGTCGTGTCCGACTCTTTGCAACCCCATGGACTGTAGCCTACCGAGCTCCTCTGTCCATGGGATTTTCCAGGCAATAGTACTGGAGTGGATTGCCATTTCCTAGACACCAAGTTTTTTTTACGGGATAATCTGTGCCCATCACTGTAGCAAATACAATGTAGACTCGTAGAACGTTAGGGCTGGTGAAGACTTCAGAGATTAAACTCTTGTTCTAGAGCTATTTACAAATGGATTGAAATGTTAAGAATCACACGTGGGTGGAGACGTGCAAACAATACATAAATAAGCAGAGACTAACAGATGCTGGAAAAACTCAGGGAAAGGGAAAAACAAATCTGGGAAAAACAAAGTGGCTCAGCAGAGATTTTTAAGGAAGATCTGAGATTTCTTTCAGGTGGTCTGGGAAAACAGCAACGTGGTGGAGAAGCAGGGGGGCCTTTCATTCACGGATGGTGTGACTGGATAGAGCAGTGACCACGGAAACCCTGGGGACCAACGCTGGAGAAGACACAGGGCTTCCTGGAGAAGGGACCAGACTTACTGGGGAGGGGAGCGCCAGAACGAGAGTGAAGTAGGCAGGTGAGCTCCTAGATCAGGACTTTCGATTGGTCCTGTGAGGTAGGAGGGAGCCACTCTAGTTTCTTGAATAGCTGACCAAACTTCTCAATCAGGCTCACGATGTTTGAAACAAAATAAATCCAAAACCATTTGTTGGGAAGATTAATCTGAAATCTGAGTGATGGGTGGTTGCGCTGATAGTGAGAGGACAGTGAAGAGATGATCTAGTCATCTAGGTACCAACTAATAATGAGAGAGGCGGTACGACTCGGGAAGAAGGGGAGAACCTAGCAAGAGGGAAAACAGGACTTGGTGGCTCATTACTCATATGTGGCTCATACATGAAGTCACATATTTGAAATCTGACCTTAAATGAATCCTCTAAAAACATTTTTAACCCATCTTTATCAATTGGAAAATGCTTCATTAAGTCTCTTTCAAGATGACACCTAACAAAAAGGAAACATCCACAGGTAAGCCCCTCTCTGCCCATTTCAAAGGGCCCGAAGATGTCCAAAGAGTCTATATTGCTCAGGAATGCAGAAAAGTCTTCCTTTTGTTACTCAGGGAATTAGCACTAGGAAATGTACGAAGATCATGGCATCCAGTCCCATCACTTCATGGGAAATAGATGGGGAAACAGTGGAAACAGTGTCAGACTTTATTTTTTCGGGCCCCAAAATCACTGCAGATGGTGACTGCAGCCATGAAATTAAAAGACGCTTACTCCTTGGAAAAGTTATGACCAACAAAAGCAGAGAAATTACTTTGCCGACTAAGGTCCGTCTAGTCAAGGCTATGGTTTTTCCTGTGGTCACGTATGGATGTGAGAGTTGGACTGTGAAGAAGGCTGAGTGCCGAAGAACTGATGCTTTTGAACTGTGGTGTTGGAGAAGACTCTTGAGAGTCCCTTGGAATGCAAGGAGATCCAACCAGTCCATTCTGAAGGAGATCAGCCCTGGGATTTCTTTGGAAGGAATGATGCTAAAGCTGAAACTCCAGTACTTTGGCCACCTCATGTGAAGAGTTGACTCATTGGAAAAGACTCTGATGCTGGGAGGGATTGGGGGCAGGAGGAGAAGGGGACGACAGAGGATGAGATGGCTGGATGGCATCACTGACTCGATGGACGTGAATCTGAGTGAACTCCGGGAGTTGGTGATGGACAGGGAGGCCTGGTGTGCTGCAATTCATGGGGCTGCAAAGAGTCGGACACGACTGAGTGACTGAACTGAACTGAACTAAACTGAACTGAATGTGTCTTCGACAGATGAGTGTCTTTCTCCTTTCTTGGAAATGTGATGGCTCTGGGACATGTAACTGAGCTAGAAGTCAGTAAGCTGGTTTGAGGGAGTAGGTGATGAGTCCACTCTTAGCCACGCTTATAGTGAAAGCTGAGCGCTGAAGAATTGATGCTTTTGAACTGTGGTGTTGGAGAAAACTCTTGAGAGTCCCTTGGACTGCAAGGAGATACAACCAGTCCATCCTAAAGGAAATCAGTCCTGAATGTTCATTGGAAGGACTGGTGTTGAAGCTGAAACTCCAATACTTTGCCCACCTGATGCAAAGAGCTGACTCATTTGAAAAGCCCCTGATGCCAGCAAAGATTGAAGGCAGGAGGAGAAGGGGATGACAGAGGATGAGGTAGTTGGATGGCATCACCGACTCAATGGACATGAGTTTGAGTAAGCTCCGGGTGTTGGTGATGGACAGGGAGGCCTGGTGTGCTGCAGTACAATGGGGTTGCAAAGAGTTGGTCACGACCGAGTGACTGAACTGAACTGAGAGTGACATAGGACAGCCATACTAGAATTTAGATTTGATTAGATCATCAGTCCTGGCTGACGCTGCTCCTTTTACATTGACCCTCCTTAATATAAAGCAAAAAGATACAGAAAGGTGAGACTTTTGCTGTATTATTCTAATTCTACAAAATCATTTTTTGTTATTGTTTTCTGTTTATTTGTTTTCATAAAATTCTATGATTGAAACAGGCAGTCACCTTGATATTTTTCAAGCATGGTAGAGCTGTACTCAGGCTTCCCAGGTGGCACTAGGGGTAAAGAACCTGCCCGCAATGCAGTAGACAAGGGTTTGATCCCTGGGTCGGGAAGATCCCCTGGATGGGGGCATGGCAACCCACTCCGGTATTCTTGCCCGGAGAATCCCATGGACAGAGGAGCCTGGGGGCTACAGTCCATAGGTTGGCAAAGAGTTGGACATGACTGAATCGACTTAGCATGCTCAGAGCTCAAATCTCAAATTTCAGGTCCCAAAGTCAGATAACCAGTGAGGAGGAAGCTGAAATTCCAGGCCTCTGTGAACTGAGTTTTCTGAATTTCCTCTCCTTAGCATTACAGAGAGTCATTTTTCTTTTCCTTACCATGCATTACGTCTGCCTGGATTATGATGCCAAAGAATTGGAATCAAATACTTTATATTGCACCCTACATTTAGGTTAAAAATTCCAAAACTTAAATTAGCATCCCCAAAGGATACAGCATTCTTAGCTTTTAACTCTAAAAATAATGTTACATATTCCCCAAATGTTTTTTAGAAATCTATTTTTCCCCCGTTCACTTATACTTCATCATTTCATTCATCCCATTATGGTCAGCTGGGCTAGGAAGAGAAGCAAGGAGCAAGCGATGTGATTGGTTTGTGGACAGTTGAAAATGTGCATTTGCCATTTGGTTGGGTGATTTGTCCTTTAAGATGGAGCCTGAGCCTATAAAAAAATTGAAGTGGGATCTGAACGTGGCAAAATGTATTTGCTTTTCTTAGATAAATCTGTTAGTCTGGGTGTGCTGTAAAATGGCATTATTCCTCCACTGGAAATTGCACTTCCTACGCAACATACGCCACTCTGCCTTCCCTCACAGACTTCCCCAAGCAAAGTTCAAAATCTCTTCTGCATATGTTGTCAATGTCATCAGGAAACCATGAAACCATGACTTTAGTTCCTCGTTTAGGCTCATCTGAGAAGCACTTCAAGGTAAGATTCTTTTTTTTACCCCTGAGAAGGAAGGATTTATTACCTGCAGCAAGTAAGGAGAACACTTGGGGATCTCTCCTCAAGTAGTGTCTCCCCAAATAGCAAAACTGGGGAAGGTTTAAGCTAAGGGAACCTGCATATTCATGAGGGGGCTTGAGCAGAGGAGAAATAAACATCCAATTGGGGCAAGGACTTGTGGACACAGCAGGGGAAGGAGCGGGCGGGACGAATTGAGAGAGTAGCATTGAAACATGGACATCACCAGTTGACAAAAGGATAGCTAGTGGGAAGCTGCTGTGTAACACAGGGAGCTCAGCCCGGAGCTCTGTGATGGCCTAGAGGGGTGATACGGGGGAAGTGGGAGGCAGGTTCAAGAGGGAAGGGATATATGTATACATATATCTGATTCCAGAGACATGGCATCTGGTCCCATCACTTCATGGCAAATAGATGGGGAAACAGTGGAAACAGTGGCAGACTATTTTTTCGGGCTCCAAAATCACTGCAGATGGTGACTGCACCATGAAATAAAAAGACGCTTACTCCTTGGAAGAAAAGTTATGACCAATCTAGACAGCATGTTAAAAAGCAGAGACATTACTTTGCCAACAAAGGTCTGTCTAGTCAAAGCTATGGTTTTTCCAGTAGTCATGTATGGATGTGAGAGTTGGACTATAAAGAAAGCTGAGCGCCGAAGAATTGATGCTTTTGAACTGTGGTGTTGGAGAAGACTCTTGAGAGTCCCTTGTATTGCAAGGAGATCCAACCAGTCCATCCTGAAGGAGATCAGTCCTGAATGTTCATTGGAAGGACCGATGTTGAAGCTGAAATACCAATATTCTGGCCACTTGATGTGAAGAGCTGACTCATAGGAAAGGACCCTGATACTGGGAAAGATTGAAGGTGGGAGGAGAAGGGAACAACAGAGGATGAGATGGCTGGATGGCATCACCGACTCAATGGACATGAGTTTGAGTAAACTCTGGAAGTTGGTGATGGACAGGGAGTCCTGGAGTGCTGCAGTCCATGGGGTCACAAAGAGTTGGGCACGACTGAGTGACTGAACTGACTCACTGACTAATATCTGATTCCAGCTGTAGTATGGCAGAACCCAACACAACATTGTAAAACAATTATCTTCCAGTTAAACTTTTTAAGAAAGTAACAATTTTTAATAATTTTTTTTAAAGAGATAAGATTCTTTTAAAAATAACTTTTAAAAGTGTTTCACAATTAGTCAACACAAGAGGTAACTATGGATAACTCCCAAAGTGGGTTTCTCAGAGCAAATTGCCAAATAAAAGAGAATGTCCAAACTCACAAACTATGAAGAAGAAAGATAATGGAATTTTGGACTGGATGAAATCAAAGGGTGTTAACGTTTAAGGCACTGATATTAGAAACAAATAGCTTGCTTCCTGATGCGTACTTACCAGATTAAGCAATGTTAGGTACTTCCATTTTCCCCCATTTTGAAAGATTAGGGATATCCGCGGATCCTCTCCTTCTGGTGAGATATAAAAGTTGAGGAAGATATACCAGCTCAAGACAAACAAGTGGTATACACACGTAGACGTCCTCGTCGTGGCTAGGTCTAAGCAGAGAGCTGTGAGCAGCTTCCTTCCAAAGTGCTTGTAACAGCTGAAGTCCTAGGGCAGGCGGGAGACGGAGCGCTGTAAAACACACCCCTCTGAGACTGACAACTCCAACACAGCTGGGAAGCTCTGCTTGTGCATGTCAGTATTTAGGCTTTGAAGAGGGCAGGGAGCCATGCAAGAAGTGCCCTTTGCACTATTTGGCTAGGGTGGGGCATGATTCAACGACCTCATCGGTAAGTCAAGTCTAGTGAAATACCCTCACGGCCAAATATTCTCTTTTCTACCCTTTCCTTTGGGGAAAGGAAAGTGTGAGAAAGTTGCCGTAATATATCCTGAGAGAATGAGAATGAGGTTGGCAAACCTGCTGGAAGAGATTGTGGGTACGTTTAGCACACAGACGGGAGTAACTAGAAATGGGAATGGTGTTATAATCTTGCTCTGAAGGTCTCTGAGGCCCTCTGAAATCTGAAATAACCTTTGATCCTCTATCGATCAGCCCCAGGGTTTTAGCTGCCCCTCCCCACTCCCACAGATTTTTATCTGTATCCTAGAAAACCAAGAGTTACTGAGAGCTGTCCCACACACTCTATTTGCATAGGGATTTCTATTCCCTGGGAGGGAAGAAGTACAGCAAGAGGTCTGTAGCCAGAGAACAGGAAGAGACATGTGGCCCTAACCCCAACAAACCTGAGTTCGGACACCACTGGAAGGGAATGAGGGTCTCTGCATTGTCTTGGAGTGGACAAGAATATGCTCAGGCTGGGCAAAGTTTTCAGAACTGGGCCCTGCCACAGGCCCGAAGGAGAGGACCTCAGAGAGGTCTGGAAGTGTCTATGTTGTGACATCACCAGCTCGTTTCCCCCGGGCAACTGGCTCCGAGGGTTCTGAGCAGATCCCTAAAGGAAGTGCCCCTGGTGCAGTTAGTAAGTCTGGAGTGGGCGGTGCTCGGTGATTTAATCAGAGCTCACAGAAACTAGGGGAAAGAATAGCAGGCACTGGATCCCAAACATCAGGTGCTAAGCACGAGGGAAGAGCAAGCCTGAGCCAACAGTATAGGGTCTGCGTTGGAACCATTCTCAAAGGAAAGGGTAGTCTGGGAAATGAGAAATATAAAATCCCACACACAGGTCCACAGCCTAAGTTAACACTGAATATAATAATATTGCCTAATATAGTACTTACCATGTGGGAGGTATTGTTCCAAGTGCTTTGTGCAACATTCTAAACACTGCTATGAAGTATGTTCTGTTGTAACCCTCACTTTCAGATGAGGAAATTGAAGCCCGAGCTGAATACATTCAACAGAAACTAAGAGGCAGGTTGAGTTGCAGTCTGAACCCTAAACAGAGTGAAGTGAAAGTCGCTCAGTTGTGTCCAAGTCTGCGACCCCATGGACGGTAGGTAGCCCACCAGGCTCCTCTGTCCGTGGGGATTCTCCAGGCCAGAATACTGGAATGAGTAGCCGTTCCCTTCTCTGGGGAATCTTCCCAATCCAGGTATCGAACCCAAGTCTCCCGCATGGCAGGTGGATTCTTTACCCTCCGAGCCATCATGCCTGACCACAAAGGAACCATACTTGCTCTGTACACCCTCAGACGCCCTTTGCAATATTTCTCCAGTTTCTGTTAAGCCCGCTCTAATCCTCTACTTCTTCCATCAGAAAATTTTCTCAGGAAAGGATCAGATACATCTTAAAACTCGGTGCTCATGCGGATGCCTGTGCTATGTCCCCCAGGGTGGATTCCTAGTAAGCATCATCATAGATTGAGGGACTTTTATCTCTTTATACAAAATCTCAAACACAGGTCTGCAGATGGGTAAGGATTTGAGGAAATATTGGGAAAGGAAAGGAGATAAAGGCCTCAGTCTCCCTGGCGTTTCCCAGGGAGCTGGTCCAGCCCTTTGTCCATCTCACACTATGTATTGACCACAGTGATTTTGCCACCATCTTGGTCTCTACCACTGCTTTCTAGCTTATGACCAAAATTTTATACTTCTAGTCCCAACCCTCTACCCATCCCCATCAAGCTTCAAACATATCTTCAGCTACATGTTGGACATTCCCTCAATTAGTTAGATGCACCCCAAACTCAAGATGTATAAGATCAACTCACTACCTTACCCCACACCTGACTATTCCCTCCCTTCTCTGTGCGTATGGACCCATTTCCTTCCTGAGAGTCCTCCTTGTTTCCTCCCTCTCAAGATGCCAAGTTCATCTCCCCAGTCCAGCTCGAGTCAGGCCTCTTCTTTCCATTTCTCCTACAGCTACCCTAGTGCAGTCTTCTTCATCTCTTTCCAGTACTGCAGTAACTCTCTTCTAACTGGTTTTCCTAATTCTAGTCTCATCCCCCAACTGTGTTCTTCACATGGTCACGGAGTGATTCAACCTAAAATGCCAACCTTCAACATCTTTCTCTTTCCCCAACTCAGGTCCCTTTACTGTGTCGGTATCATTAATAGAATAATATCCAAGTCCCATAACTTGATGAAGTGGCCCCTCTCACCTAGCTTTGATGCTCTTTCCTGCCTCACTCTTGTCTCATACTTAATGCTCCTCTGACAACCCAAATTGGCAGAGTTTCCAATCACACCAGCTATGTCACGTCCTGTGCCCTTCCCCTTACTGTTTCTTCTCCCTGGTGGCCTCCTTCCAACATGTCTTTGACTTGGTATCCCATAACCATTTACTAATACAGCTCAGCAGTTTCCGTCTCTTAGAACCCTTAGCTGAACCTCTCCCCAACCAGGCCATGTTGAATAGCCACTTCCAGTCTTCCTTAATACCCTGTGCATCTCTGCAAATTGCATGATGGCTAGTGTCTCAGTGCTGTAACAAAGATACCGCAGACTGAGTGGCTTATCAACAACAGAAACTTATTTATCTCAGTTTTGGAGGCTAGGAAGTCCAAGGCCAAGGTGCCGGTAGATCCTGTCTGGTGAGAGCTTGCTTCCCAGACAGTCACATTGCTGCACATGTGGGAAGGGGCCAGCATCTCTCTGGGGCATCGTTTGTAGTGACCCTAGCCCCATCACCAGTGCTCCAGCCTCATGACGTAATCATCTTCATAAGGTGATATCTCCCTATACCATCGCTTTGGGGGTAAGATTTCAACTCATGAATTTTGGAGAAACACAGTCGATAACAATTAGGAATTTATCTTTTTTTGTGTTCCATTATCTCTCAAACACATACAGGTGGTGTGTTTTGATTCCTAGAGCTTAGCATAGTGTTAAGCACACAATGCTGCTGCTGCTGCTAAGTTGCTTCAGTCGTGTCCGACTCTGTGTGACCCCAGAGACGGCAGCCCACTAGGCTCCCCCGTCCCTGGGATTCTCCAGGCAAGAACACTGGAGTGGGTTGTCATTTCCTTCTCCAAAGCATGAAAGTGAAAGTGAAGTCGCTCAGTCATGTCCGATCCTCAGCAACCCCATGGACTACAGCCTTCCAGGTTCCTCTGTCCATGGGATATTCCAGGCAAGAGTACTGGAGTGGGGTGCCATTGCCTTCTCCAAGCACACAATAAGAACTTAATAAATATCTGTTGAATAAATGAATATGTGCATACCAGGTGCGCTTGTCTAATGAATTCTGCAGGCCAGAATACTGAAGTGGGTAGCCTTTCCCTTCTCCAGGGATCGTCCCAATCCAGGGATCGAACCAATCCAGGGATCGAACCCAGGTCTCCAGCATTGCAGGTGGATTCTTTACCAGCTGAGCCACAAGGGAAGCCCCTTGTCTATTGAACTTTACTATAAAGCTGTTTCATTCATTAAATACCTACTATATTAAAAATGTTCAGCTGCTGGCTTCTGGGGAGGGGGTAAAATACTACAATGAGTAAGACATAGGCTAATCCCTGTAGGAACTCACAGTCAAGTGGCAGAGACAGATATATAAACAAAAAATTATAGCATGATGTGATAAGTACTGTAACAGAGGCAGGCATAGCGTACTAATGGAGCCTAAATTAGCCTGCAAATTATTCTGTCATTCTAAATATACAGAAGACGGAGTTAAAGATGAATGCATTGACTAAAGCAGGGGAGATTCTGGAGGTTGTGCAGGAGAAAGCAAGAATGAATGTAATCTCCCTGAAGAAAGTTGTTATGGCCACCAACACAGGGAACAGTTTTGTCTGACAGAAATGATAACCCATTCCTAGGCCAGTCACAGAATGACGAAGTGCAAAGGTCAGGGGCTCAAACATGGGCTTGCGTCTACTGCGTGACCTTGAGCTGGTCAGACATTGGCTTCCACTGGGGTGTTAGTTAATTCCCTCAAGTAAGAGATGGTGATTGTCTCGCTTCCTAAAACCGGGATGTCTGCTGGGCTAAAGGAGTAGTTGAAGAGGGCTAGCCTCCAAAGAGACTGGAGGGAAGCCCCATGCCCCCACAGATGCACACCCACTCCCAGGCATGCCATAGAGCCAATCACAGAGGAAGGGTTAGTGGAAGACCCTTCACAGTGATGGCCGCAGGTAGCACAATGGTGAGAGGGAATTAAGGGCTGTGGAGCTCAGAATTCTTGAGGTTATGGCGAAAAGGCTGAAGGATTATGGTTTCGTTCTGGCGCAAGGGAGGGACCCCTCCAGCTGATGATGCTAAGCAAACTAACTGGAAAATCTTCGTCCCTTTAAGCTTCAAGACAAGTTGGTGGGACTTATCTGTATTCCACTTACCCTGTTAAACTATATAGAGCCATTTCGATTTGGCTCATTCTTTTCAAAGTTGATCTGTACCTCCACAGCCCTTGCACACTCTCTTCACTTCGTCCACCGTTTAGTGAACAGTCCCATTATTAAATTCCCGGCTGAGTGGGGGCCACCTCTTTCTGCTGCAGTTCTGGGGAGCCAGTCAGATTCTGCGCTCCTCCCGGGGTGTCTGATACACCTCTGGGTCCTCAGCACTTTGTACTTGTTGCTCTTTAGTAACCAAGTCGTGTCTGACTCTTTTGTAACCTCGTGGACTGTAGCCCACCAGGCTCTTCTGTCCAGGGGATTTCCCAGGCAAGAATACTGGAGTGGGTTGCCATTTCCTTCTCCAGGGGGATCTTCCCGACTCAGGGATCAAACTTGCGTCTCCTGCATTGGTAGGTGGATTTTTTTTTTTTTTACCACTGAGCCACCTGGGAAGCCAGCACTGTTTATGGTAGCAGGTAAATTCTAGATGCTAATAAACTTTGTTTGCATGGATCAGTTCTGGTATTGTGGTTTTCTTAATATCTGCCTGGGGCAGGGGAAGTTTCTCTCACCCTTGGATTTCCTGATCGTTACTGCTCTCATCACCCAGAGCTGTTTGTATTTATCTAGAAGCCCTGCTGCCTCTGAACCAATATCACCCCCACAATCTTTTAATGGCTCTTTCCCCCAATAAAAAGTAGTATTTCTGGAAATAATTAAATCTTTGTCATGCCCAGTTGAAGCCAGTTTCAGGGAGATTAGCATCTTCCCTCCAGTGGAATTTGCATCCCTAAGGGCCCCTCATCCATTTGTTGTACAAGTGGCTGAGAACTGAGTTAGAATGAAGTGTTTCACCCTTTGGGTTATTTATGTCCCATCTAACAGCACTTGTTTCTCTCGGAGGTCATTGTTACTGCCCTGCTTTTCAAAAGCTAGAACATTTATTAAAGGTTCCCATCTGAAGTCCATTTGGTGAAACCATGTGTGAGTTTCCAGCCACCATACCAAGCCAACTCTGAAAGACATCAGAACCTTTTTTCTTCCCTTTTCCAATCTATGAGGACTTTTCTGGCCCTTCATGTTGGCTGTTGCATCGGGAAACCCCATCCAGATATACCTTACTCTCTGATCCAGCTCTGCTTTCGCAGTGGAATGCAGTGTCTGAATTAACCTTCTTGGACCCACTCAAAGGAGCAGCGTTCTCTCGATAATTTTGATGGTGTGTTTTCAGTTGCAAGGCCAAAGGACTCTTCCTGTTTATAACCATGAAATTGACTCACATTGTCTTGAAGGTTTAGAGCAGGAAAGAACCGTTTGAGGTCAGATGAGAAAGTAAAGCTCAGAGAGGTTAAGGGACTTGCCCCAAATCACACAGCTATTAATGAGGGGAGCAATGACCAGAACACACGTGTCTTAACAATCGGGCCAGTGAGTTTTCACTATTTCTTGAATTGCTTTGTTTTGTACCCAAGTTCTAAAATTTTCAAGTGTATTTCTCTTGCTTTAATTAGTGTATTAGTTGATTATGTGAGGTCTGATGAAGTTATTAAAGAGAAATTGTGTTCCTACAAATGACTTTTTTAATGCTATGTCAGATTTCATGTTTTGCAAAACTGTGTAATCAGAAATGTGTGAGTTTTCTCATGAAAGAACTCAGATATTTCAGGTAGACTTTTACATGTTGAACTAATCAGCAAAGTTAAGAAATGTATTCAATACTGACCAATCAGCAATTCCAATTTCAACCTTTTAAAACTCATGTGACTGCCTATTTTCCTGGGAAATTCACCACAAGAAGTTAAGCAGTTAAGCTCTGGCTACCTAATTTTAGCAGTCTGTACAGTACCATGTTTGAGTCATGTATATTTGTATATAGAAACTGCACTCTGATTTGCTGATTTTTTATCTAATAGTTATGCCATTTGTTGAAAAGCAGTATTGAAGGCCCTAACAATAATTATAAATTAGGCTATCTCTACTTTCCAGTCTCTCGGTCTTTCCTTTATGTGTGTGCTGCTGCTGCTGCTGCTAAGTCGCTTCAGTCGTGCCCAACTCTGTGCAACCCCATAGACGGCAGCCCACCGGGCTCCCCCGTCCCTGGGATAAGACTCTATTGTTTGGTATATTCAACTTCAGAATCACTTATCTTCCTGGTGATTAATCCTTTTAACATTTGGTAATGTACCACCTTGTCTCTAGTAAGTTTCTTTGCTCAGACAAAGTCAACTTTATCTGATATTAATATTATTACTCTTTCTTTTTGAAATTAATACTTACATGGTACATAGTTTAAATCTTTTTACTGTCAGCCTATCTATTTTGTTGACATTAAAGCAAGTTTCATGTAAATATCATAGACGAGTTGTGAGGTTTTTCTTAACCCCCTCTGCCAGTCTCTGCCTTTCAATAGATATATTTAGGCAATTACATTTAAGGGAGTTTTTAGTTTATTAGGACTTAAGTTTTCCATTTAGTTACTTGTTTTCTCCTTGTTTCCTCTTTTTTTTTTTTTTTTTTTTACCACTGTTCCTCCTTTCATGCCTGCTGTGTGTTCATTAAACACTTTTTAAGATTCTACCTTGGTTTAATTATAGTATTTTTGAGTGTATCTGTTTGTATGGTTTTCTTAATGATTGCTCTGGGTATGACAATATACATATGTGACTTATTACGGCCTCCTGGCATTACAGTTTGCCTCTTGGATTCCTTGCTTCCATTTTAATCCCTTTACCTTCCCCACTTTTAAATATCCTAGTCTTAGAAATCAGATTGTGTTACGATTTTTGTTCTACTCATTAAGTAATTTTTAAAACTCCTGAGAAGAGTTAGCCTATTGTTTACACCACACATCTGCTCTCTACACTGTTCTTTCATCCTTTCTGATGCTTCAAGCTTCATCCTTCTGTCATCGTCTTCCAGTTAGAATTATAGACATCCCTCAAGATCCCCGGGTGATTCGTTTTAAGACCTCCTGCAGATCCAAAATCCAAACGTGCTCAAGTCCCTTATATAAAATGGTGTAGCATTTGCCTATAACCTAGGTACATCCTCCTGTACATGTTACATCTCTAGATTACTTAGAATCCTTACTATAGAATAAATGGTATGTACAGGCAGATCTTGGAGATATTACAGGTTCAGTTCCAGGCCACCATAATAAAGCAAATAACATCATAAAGTGAGTCACTTGCTATTTCTTGGTTTCCCAGGGCATATAAAAGTTGTATTTACACCCTTCTATACTTTATTTAGTGTGCCGTAGCATTATTTCTGAAAGAATGTACATATCTTAATTTTAAAAATACTTTATTAGTAAAAAATGCTAGTCACCATCTGAGCCTTTGGTGAGTCATTGTAGAAACATCAAAACTCACTGATCACAGAACACCAAACAGATATAATAATAATGAACAGGTCTGAAATATTGTGAGAGTTATCAAAATGTGACATAGAGACACACAGTGACAGATCTGTTGGAAAATTGGTGCTGATAGACTTACCTGATGCAGGGTTACCACAGACCTTCAATTTGTAAAAAAAAAAACAAAACACAACAATTTTCTGTGAAGTACCATGAAGCAAAGTGCAATAAAATGAGGTATGTCTATGAATAGTTACAAATACAATAAAAATTTTATGTTAATAATTTCTGTCTGGCAAATTAACCTTTTGCTTTTTGGAACTTTCTGGAATTTTGGGAGGTGGGGAGTATCTTTGACCTGCAGTTGGTTGAATCTGTAGATGTGGAACTCATAGATTTGGACACGTTCAGTCGTGTCTGACTCTTTGCAACCCCATGGACTGTAGCCTGCCAGGCTTCTCTGTCCATGGAATTCTCTAGGCAAGAATACTGAAATGGGTTGCTATTTCCATCTCCAGGGGATCTTCCCGACCCAGAGATCGAATCCAGGTCTTCTGCATGCAGGTAGGTTCTTTGTCATCTGAGCCACCAGGGTCTTTATAGATATGGAGGGCTGACTGTAGTTTCTTTAGCCATGTTTTAGGGGCAAGTCTGATAGTAACAAAATTCTTTTAAGTTTTCCCTCATCTGAGAATGTTTTTATTTCCCTTTCATTCCTAAAGAATAGTTTTTAAGATACGGAATTCACTGTTAACAGTTCTTTTCTTTCAGCACTTGAAAATACTGTGCAACTTCCTTCTGGCCTCCACTGTTTTAGGTAAGAAATATGCTTGTATTTGAATCTATGTTCCGCTATGGTTAATGCTTCATTTGTCTCTGGTTGTTTTGAAAACTATCTTTAGTTTCCTGAAGGGTATTTACAATGTGTTGTGGCTTGAATTTCTCTGGACTTCCCATATTTGGAGATTGTGTAGTTTCTTAAGTCTGTAGATTTATATCTTTTACCAAATTTGAGAAGTTTTCAGCCATTAAAAAAAATGCTCTTTCATCTAGCTCTTTTTCTATTCTCCTTCTGATCTCCAGTGGTATGGATTTGGGATCTTTACTTGTTGTCCCATAGTTCCCAAGGGCTCTTCTAATTAGGTTTTGTTTTTCCAGTCTATTTTCTCTCTGGTTTTTGACTTGAGTAAATTGGTCCAGAAATGATGTTTGGCAGAAACTAGCAGAATTCTATAAAAAAAAATATTCCTTCAATAAATAAATAAATGGAGCTTCCTTAAAAAAAAAAAGTTAATTGATTGTATCCTCTGTTATCTCTACTTTGGTACTGAGCCCATTCAGTGAGGTTTTTTGTTTTTTGTTTTCTATTACTGTATCTGTCAATTTTATAATTTTAATTGGGTTCTTCTTTATAGCTTCTGCTTCTTTGTGGATATTTTCTATTTTTCATCTGTTTCAAGAGAATTTTCAATTGCCCATTAAAGCATTTTTTAATGCTTCATATTAAATTAATGTAAAGCTGCTTTACACTCTTTGTCAGATAATTCCAACATCCTATTCATTTCTCTGTTGGTAGAAGTTGATTGTTTCTTTGAATTCAAGCTGTGCTTTTTCCGGTTTTTGATATGGCCAGGGTTTTCAGTTGTATCCTAGAAATTTTGATTATTGTCTTAAGACCCTCTGAATCCTATTTAAACCTTTTATTTGAGCAATCAGTCACCCTGTTTAGGGTTAGCACATAGGTCCTGGCCTGACTTTCGTAGGCCATGGTTCTAATGACAACCTAATTTCCTGAGCCTTTGTGATGCTACCTTTATTTACTTTGTGTATTTGGTGCCACTGGGGGTCCCAATATTACAACCAGAAGTATCTCTGGACATTACCAAAAGTCCATGGGGAGAAAATCATCCCTAAAGTGAAGACCATTACTGTATAGAAATCAAAAGAATTCAATGTCCTCCATACGGAAGAGGCCATGAGCCTGTGGGGAGATGGGAGTATGCTCTCCCCTGAAGCTTTAGAGAAGCACCTCAGGATCTCAGTCTGTGTTTACATGCACTGGCTTGGGATGAGGAAAGGCTTCATTTGCCTCTTGTTCCATCTCAAATTTATACTCAGGGAGGATATTGATAATGACTCCTATAATGGACCAGAGTTTGATTTCCAGTAGAACCCAGCTCAGAGATTAATCTAGCCCTTGACAAACAAGTGGTCTTTATTAAGGAATTACAGCTATCGAGTTTCAAGGTGAAATCCTCTTAGTATTACGTCTATGGCAGGCATGTTTATATATTCTGCTTTAAGACATCTGCCAAAGATTGTTATCTGATACAACTTTTTTTTTTTCATGTTAGTTGGTTTTCTTCTTATTTCTGCATTGCTGAAATGACATCAGGCAACCTTTTGAAAGTTTTTTTTTTTTTTTGCTTTTCTGCCTGGAAACATAGGGCAGTGTTTCATAAAAGCAAGGAAAAGGTTGCTGTGGTTTTTTTTTTTTAATCCCCTTAACAAAAAAGTAAACAAAAAGATCCAAAAATGCATACAAACTGCCAAACTGTTTATTGCAGAATTGACTCATTTGGTCAAAAGGAGTTGTTTTGGTTAATAATTTACTCAACTGACTCCTGAATAGAAATGCCGCACTTGACCTGTATGAAAATGAAGTGAAACCTCCCAGAACACTTGTTTACAAAATGGCTGAAGTTTAAGGTCAAATCTGTAGGCCCCTTTGGCATTTTCTGTCTGCCAACCCTGTCTGAATCATTATGTATCAATTATTCATCTAGAATGTTTCACATTGTCTGGTTGGTGGAGGTACATTTTCCATCATTCTCCTCCAGAATCATGGCATTTTGGGGTTACTCAAAGGGATTCCGGTTTTTATTGGTGCCAAAAATAAATCACATGCCAATGCAGAATAAACTCAGCATCTCTCTCTTACCTTCAACAACAGTAGATTTCTTTGAAACCTGGCCTGCTCAGGATGAGAATGTTTTATAGCTTGTGAGCCCCTGTGGACAGAAATGCAGCTGCGTCTCAGCTGGTCAGAGGTAAGGTCTCTTCCTGACCCTGTACTCCAGTATCAACCCTTTGTATACTTGTCTTCAAAGATATCAAAACTTTTCCCATGATATTCCGCCTTTTCCCCTTCCCTGTCCGCTTTCCGAGATTCAGAGGGAGTAATGTGGAAATGACATGGAAAAGGCTTACATAGGGAGCAGATGAAGCCTAGCCACTTGTCTTCAAGGTTGACCTCAAACCTCTTTGCCAACGAGCTACTTGAAGTGCTGAGGAGGTGACTTTTTCTATGTTCTTGGAAACAGTGATTGTTTCACAGCAGGCCTATTGACTCCCAACTGTTGTAATAACACGGAACAGTTTTTACAAAGTTTTTGGCTCTCTGATGGTATTAAAGTGAGCATCCCTGGTCCTATGAGTCTAGTTGTAGCTTTCGAAGGGAGGACCATCTCAGGAGCTACACAGGAAAACCCAGCGCTCAGTCCCAGCACTGCCGTTTTTCTCCCATCAGTGACATCATTACGGGGATACTGAGAGAGAGGGGATGACTGAGGAAAGGTTTGCAAGATGCTGGATGATTTGGGTGGTGCTCAGATTGCTTTCTGTTTGGTGAACCTGCTGGTCTGCAGCTAAATGTTGACTTCCAAAGAAGCATGGACTCCAGAGTGAAGTGAGGCAAAGCCCGGTCATTTAATGGCCAAGAGTGTGGGCTCCAAAGTCAGTGTGTCCTTCTTCAAACCCTAGTTTCACTTCTTCTCACCCATGTGACAGCAAGCAAGTGAATGAAACTCTGAATCTCAGTTTCTTCAACTGTAAAATGGGATAATAAGAACGCCCAACTCATCACAGATTGAATGAGACAGTACATGTGAAGTGCTAAGTAAGTATTCAGTCAGTGTTAGGTTTTATGATGGGAATTACCCCCAGCCTGTCTGTCCTCACAGGTGGCACCTGGTCAGAATGCCCGTCTAACCAACAGGTACCTCACCACTAGAAAGTACAGGAACGGAAAGTGGCAGGGCCGACTTTCGCAGTGTATCTTTGCTGAAGGGCATGTTGAGGTGCTGAATCTGTCATAGGTTCTTCATTGCAAGAAGGCTGAACTCTTTCCAGAAAACATTTGATGGGAACGATTTTCAAGCATATTTTAGAATTCTCTTAAGGTCAACATTAACTTGTAAACTGAAGAAGAGCTGTTACTCTTGACCTGGGGCTTTCCATTAAGCCTGTAACTCAGAATTCCCCAGTGCCCACTGAGTGGTTTCTTAGGAATTGAAAAGAGCAACCGAAATAGACGTGAAGTCCAAGGTTTGTGGATTATCACACCTCTTTGTGTGTGTGTATGTGTAATGGGGGCGAGTTCTTGTGGGCAAGGGTAGGTAAGAAGAAAAGTAAATGGTAAGTGTTGACCTGGAGTCTTTGCTTTAATCAAGGAGGATTGTAAGTAATAGTCAGAAGTCTTCTGCTAACAGTGTGACATATGGAAAAATTCATGTGTGTTCAACTGTTGACCAAATTCTGAAGCCTCTGAAAACTGATTTTGAATTCATAGCCCAAATAGTATCTAGTTAGTATTTTCTTCTGAAGGAATCGGACAGCAGGAGTGACTGTTCCTCCACTCAGATGGGGACACACGTGTGTGGCTCTAATGGACCACACAGGGGCCCAAGGCTCCTGGGAGTTCTCTGAGTTTGAGAAACAGAGGAACAGCTTTCAGGACCACAGAGATCGTAGACTGGGAAGAAAAGGGAAGAAGTTGCGAAAGGTCCTCGCATCTCTGCCCTGCCGCTTCCAGCCCCAGCCCAGCAGGGGGACAGTGGGACGCTGAGCTATGGAACTTTCCCCAAGCCCACAGAAGAAGGAGCCCCTGGGCCCATGCCTAGAGCTCCCGAGGAGATGCAGTGTGGGCCCTCTCAGGGAGCCTCCGCTGCACAGACCAGAGGAAGGTATTTCAGCCTCCCATCCTGCATGGATTCCCTGGACTGAGTGTTTGTGTCCTCTCAGAACTCACATGCTGAAACTCTAGTTCCCAATTGGCCGGTGTTTGGAGACGCTTTGAGGGGTAATTAGGTCATGAGGCTGGAGCCCTCAAGACAGGATTAGTGCTCTTTTATGAGAATACACGGGAGAGTTTGCTTCCTGTCTCTGCTCTCTGCCTTGTGAAGATACAAAGAGAAGATAATGGTCTACGAGCTGCGGAGTGATCTCACACCAGACACTGGGTCTGCGGGCACCTTGGTCTTGGACTTTTCGGCTCCAGAACCACATGGCATAAGTTTCTGTGCTTAAGTCACCCAGTCTGCGGTGTTTTGGTTATATCCGCCTGAGCTATCTAAGACAGTGGCTACATACACTCCACCGGCCCTCCATTTCTTCGGGTGGGCAGAGACATGTTTACAACGTGAGACAACGTGACAGTGGACCCGCTTGGCCTGGTGCGGACGGAATCTGGTTGAAGGGTAGACTGAGGGCCTCTTCAACTGCCTGAGAAAAGGAACAAGATGAGGAAATAGAGCATGTCCTCTGACGTGCGGAAACTATGCGCTTATTGGTGGGCAGTCGCTCAGTTGTGCCCGACCCTTTGCAATTCCAGGGCCTGCAGCACACCAGGCTTCCCTGTCCTTCACTATCTCCCGGAGTTTGCTTAAACTCTGCTGAGTTGGTGATGATATCCAAACATCTCATCCTCTGTCGTCCCCTTCTCCTGCTCTCAATCTTTCCCAGCTGAAACCAGAGCTATTAAATATTGGCCATTTAAAACTATTATGACATATTATTTTCATTAATTCGTTAAACAAAGATCTGATCCACATAAATAATAACGCACTGTTTAGTAAGCACTTCAGAGACCCAGGCATGTACAAATCACTTTACACAAATTCTCTCGTTGTTTTCCTTCCCACAGCCCTCCAAAGTAGCTTCTATTGTGCCATTTCACAATTGAGGAAGCCGCATCTGAGGGTCTGAGTGGTTAAATAACTCATCCAAGGGCACAACAATAAATAGCAGAACTGGGACTTGAAGGCATTTCTCTCTGACTCAGAAATCAATTATCATATGGGGACTCTGTGTGCTTTCTTTGAAACTACTCTGTGAATCTAAAGTCATTCCAAAATAAAGAAGGTTATTTGAAAAATAAAACCCATTGTCTAAATCGATTCACTAGACTATTTTTTCAAGCAACTTGTGAGAGTTTTGCTTTGCTTATTTGCTAAATTTCCTGGAAATTTTGAAAGTGTGTTACATTGTCACCTGGGGGTCCTTCCGGCATCTATATTCCTAAAGTGTTCTTCTTTTATTTCTTCACGTGAAACACTGAGTAGAGCCTACCACGTGGAAAGCTCTCAATAAATGTTAGTCATCACCGCCATCATTATCACATCACTGTCTTCACAAACAACCATTGGTTACTTTATATTTTAAAAGCCAGCGAACATATTAATCCCCCCTCCTAGACAGTGAATGACTCAAGAGCAGGGCCAATAATAGGTGCTTAACCTATTATTGAAACAAATAAATCCCTGTGCTCACAATTAGATCTTGCAGTAAAGACTTCTGACCAATGGGCGGTTTGTTCCTGCTTCTGTCTCTAATTCTCCTTAGACCTGGGGGAGCAGGGGTGTTGCCAAAGTGCTGTGTCCTCCGTGACTCTTGGCCACTTTGTAAGAGAAGCAGCAGCCTTGTTATAGCCAGCTGATGGCTTGGGGTCGGGATGCAACTGACTTAAAAGCACCTGTTCCTAAGACAGTTTTCCTCTTGCATGTCCTCCTTTGGCTCTAACTCGGTCAGGTCCAGCTCCCCTCTTTGCTGTGCTGTGCATCAGGGGAAAACCCACACATGGGAACGCAATTGGTGTGCTCCCTCATCCCTCATGGACACAATTTAAAAGGAGGCAGGTTATCTTTTCTTGCTGTCATGTTCGTTTCATACGCCATGTCCCCATTTTCACTAAATGCCAACGACTGTTTATGAATCCCCAGGAGCCGGGAAGATTGGGGGCATGGTTCCAGAAGCCTGATGCATCAGGAAATGTGAACTCTGAAAAACAAAAGTTTTCACTGAGGCTTTGCTGAGCTAGCACACTCTGTGTGTTCACTGAGACGGCAGGCCCCATCACATGAGTTTGCTCAACCAACTGGTGATGCCTGACCAGGGTACTGTTTTCAAAGATGTTAGTTCTAGGTAATTGCTGGAAAAACCCTCTAGCTCAGCACTACCCAACAGAACTTGCTGCAACGCTGGAGATTTTTACGTCTACCCCGGCCAATAAGGTAACTACAAGCCACATGTAGTTATTGAACACTTCAACTATAGCTAGTGCAAGTGAGAAGCTGTTTTATCTGTTTTAACTTACTGAGACTTAATTTGCCTCATGTGGCTAGTGGGGAAGTCCAGAAGGCTTAGTGGTAAAGAATCTGCCTGCAGTGTAGGAGGTGTGGGTTTGATCCCTGGGTCAAAAATCTCCCCTGGAGAAGGAAATGGCAACCCACTCCAGTATTCTTGCCTGGAAAATCCCATGGACAGAGGAGCCTGGCTGAATATAGTCCATAGGATCACAAAAGTTGGACATGACTGAGCGACTAAACCACAACAAAGTGGCAATCCTACTATCATATCATAGTGCGGTTCTGGGTGAGCAAGACTGGGAATGCAGGACACTCAATGTTAAAACAAGACAATCCTAGGCAAACCAGGATACTCCATCACTCTAAGCAGATCCCTTTGCAAAATATGTTTGGCATTTTTGAAAGCATGAATTAGACCCGTGCTGGCTATAATGTAGAGTGAAAGGGAGAGAAACGCAGAGGCAAGATTAAGAACTGAGTTTTCCTTCCCAAGCAAAACACAAATAAAATATTTCTTCAAATGAAGGGATTGATGTGCTCATGGAGTTGATTCTTCAAACTGAAATAGCCCATGTAAAACTGCAATAAAAGTATGAATATAGGAAACACCAATAAGACACTTGGCCTCAGACTATCTGAGGGCATCACCAGTA
This sequence comes from Budorcas taxicolor, assembly GCF_023091745.1. Lineage (NCBI taxonomy): Eukaryota > Metazoa > Chordata > Mammalia > Artiodactyla > Bovidae > Budorcas > Budorcas taxicolor. Next base: position 16,077,488 of record NC_068920.1, read on the forward strand.
ACCTACTTGAGCATAGTCTGAAGCCCACTCAGGTGGGAAAAAAGAAGGTAATTGGTGGTGAATTCACTGAAAAATCATGCCTGTCTTGATTTCCTCCTCCCAGCCAAGGGAAAGTCTTCTCTACCCCAAAGTCTCATCTACCTGCCAGCCAGCAAGCCTGAAACTCACCTTGAGTGGCTTCCTCTGGAGTAAGCATTGTCCTCTGTTAAAATACAGATATCTTCTAAGAAGGGTCACAGAGGACCATATATTAGTATCATTTTGTAATTCAAAAATTTATTAGATTGATCTGAACTACCAAGATTGTGAAGGAATGAAATAAAGCGGTAGTCTCCCAACACCTCTGAGTCTGTATTCTGATCAAGAAAACTTTTGATCTCTGTCCCCAGTATATGTATATTTATTGGTAACTACTGTCTATCCAAGAATACACAGAAGAACTGTACAAAAAAGATCTTCATGACCCAGATAACCACAATGGTATGATCACTCACCTAGAGCCAGACATCCTGGAATGCGAAGTCAAGTGGGCCTTAGGGAGCACCCTATGAACAAAGCTAGTGGCTGCTAAGTCACTTCAGTCGTGTCCGACTCTGTGCGACCCCAGAGACGGAAGCCCACCAGGTCCCGTGTCCCTGGGATTCTCCAGGCAAGAACACTAGAGTGGGTTGCATTTCCTTCTCCAGTGCATGACAGTGAAAAGAGAAAGTGAAGTTGCTCAGTTGTGTCCGACTCTTAGCGACCCCATGGACTGCAGCCCACCAGGCTCCTCCGTCCATGGGATTTTCCAGGCAAGAGTACTGGAGTGGGTTGCCATTGCCTTCTCCGAAAGCTAGTGGAGGTGATGGAATTCCAGTTGAGCTATTTCAAATTCTAAAAGATGATGCTATGAAAGTGCTGCATTCAATATGCCAGCAAATTTGGAAAACTCTGCAGTGGGCGCAGGAAAAGGACTGGAAAATGTCAGTTTTCATTCCAATTCCAAAGAAAGGCAAGGCCAAAGAATGTTCAAACTACCATACAGTTGCACTCATCTCACACGCTAGCAAAGTAATGCTCAAATTCTCCAAGCCAGGCTTCAACAGTACATGAACTGTGAACTTCTAGATATTCAAGCTGGATTTAGAAAAGACAGAAGAACCAGAAATTACATTGCCAACATCTGCTGGATCATTGAAAAAGCAAGAGAGTTCCAGAAAAACATCTACTTCTGCTTTATTGACTATGCCAAAGCCTTTGATTGTGTGGATCACCACAAACTATGGAAAATTCTTAAAAAGATGGGAATTCCAGACCACCTGACCTGCCTCCTGAGAAATCTGTATGCAGGTCAGGAAGAAACAGTTAGAACAGGACATGGAACAACAGACTGGTTCCAAATTGGGAAAGGACTACATCAAGGCTGTGTATTGTCACCCTGGTTATTTAACTTGTATGCAGAGTACATCATATGAAATGCTGGGCTGGATGAAGCACAAGCTGGAAGCAAGATTGTTGGGAGAAATACCAATAACCTCAGATATGCAGACGACACCACCCTTATGGCAGAAAGTGAAGAGGAACTGAAGAGCCTCCTGATGAAAATGAAAGAGGAGAGTGAAAAAGTTGGCTCAAACCTCAACATTCAGAAAACTAAGATCATGGCAACCAGTCCCATCACTTCATGACAAATCGATGGGGAAATGATGGAAACAGTGAGAGACTTTATTTTTGGGGCTCCAAAGTCACTGTGGATGGTGACTGCAGTTGTGAAATTAAAAGATTCTTTCTCCTTGGAAGAAAAGCTATGAACAACCTAGACAGCATATTAAAAAGCAGAGACATTACTTTGCCAACAAAAGTCCCTCTAGTCTAAGCTATGTTTTTTCCAGTAGTCATGTATGGATGTGAGCACTGGACCATAAAGAAGGTTGAACACTGAAGAATTGATGCTTTTGAACTGTGGTGTTGGAGAAGACTCTTGAGAGTCTGTTGGACTGCAAGGAGATCCAACCAGTCCATCCTAAAGGAAATCAGTCCTAAATATTCATTGGAAGGACTGATGTTGAAGCTGAAACTCTAGTCCTTTGGCCACCTGATGCAAAGAACTGACTCATTTGAAAAGACCCTGATGCTGGGAAAGATTGAAAGTGGGAGGAGAAGGGGATGAGAGAGGATGAGATGACTGGATGGCATCACCAACTTGATGGACATGAGTTTGAGTAAGCTCTGGGAGTTGGTGATGGACAGAGAAGCCTGGCGTGCTGTGGTTCATGGGGTTGCAAAGAGTCGGACACGACTAAGCAACTGAACTGAACTGAACTATCTATCCAGGGCTCCCTGATGGCTCAGATGGTAAAGAACCTGCCTGCAAAGCAGGAGACCAGGGTTCGGTCGGTGGATCTGGAAGATCTCCTGGAGAAGGGAATGGCTACCCGCTCCAGTACTCTTGCCTGGATAATTCAATGAACAGAGGAGCGTGGTGGGCTACAATCCATAAAGTTGCCAAGAGTTAGACACGACTAAGCAACTAACACTTTTACTGTCTATCCATATGTTTTAATAAAGCATTTTTAAAAAATATTTTGAAGAAAAACCCCACTTTTTGTTTTGTCTTATTTTGCTTTGCTTTGCTGTTCTCATGTCTCTAGTTCATTTGCTCTAAATCGGCATCCATATTAAAATGTGTTTGTAATTTCAGTCAATTGGTTACCTGAATCGCAATGGCTTTAAAAGTAATTATGTCTGAGATGTCTTGGTGTCATTAAAAAGAGTTAAAAATTATCTTGTTTCACATTTTAGCATGAATTACTTAGGTTTTATTTCTCTTATTTTGCTCCTTCACATTTAAACCTTTCCTGTACATTTCTTTTTCTTATCACTGGACCATTGGAGGATGGTGGTGAACTGGAGATACAGTTGCTGAGATACATATGAGAATGAAATCAAGGCATTGGGTCTGGCTCCTTTATGGACTTGTGATCTTGCTGTCAGCGGTCACTAAACTTCATTGTGCACAAGAATTAGCTAGAGATCTTTTTTAACCTCTGATGCCAACCCAAGAGATTCTGTTTCAGTGGGTCTGGGGAAGAATCAGCCTTTGGAATAAGATCCCCTCCCCGCCCCTCCCATGCAGGCAGTCCGTAATTGGGCTGTACTCATATCTCCAGAAATACTGGAGGAGACAGTGGGAATGGGTGATCACCAAGGCACCCTTGCTGCTGCTGCTGCTGCTAAGTTGCTTCAGTCGTGTCCGACTCTGTGCGACCCCAGAGACGGCAGCCCACCAGGCTCCCCCATCCCTGGCATTCTCCAGGCAAGAACACTGGAGTGGGTTGCCATTTCCTTCTCCAATGCAGGAAAGTGAAAAGTGAAAGTGAAGTAAAACAGTCTTGACTTTATAACATGGTGACAACAGCTCAGAAACGTGACCTCTGTCACAGAATTGCTAGAAATGGGGAAATGGAGGGGCGGAGTGTGTGGCTGTGGGTGTAGATGTATGCAGATGCAACACCACGTTTCTATGACGCAACACTTAGAATTGATTTTCTTTCTCAAGAAGGAAGCTTGTTTTGAATGTATCCATTTTCAATATGCTAAATCCTTTAGAAATTATACCTTTTTAGTCTTAAGCTTCTGAAGAATTATTTGCAAATTCATGTCTCATTAACAACTGTGCCACACACAACCCTGAAAGCCCCCCAAAAACAATTGTTTAAATCAGATATCTTGATTTGTGGTTCACAGTGAGACTTAGGTCAGACGCTGGGACACCAAGAGAACACACTAAAAGAACCAAGAGACACTAAAAGAACACAGACAGCTGATGACACACAACTGTACACTTTCCTTTCTGCCACAGATGGGTTATGTAATCAGGAGGACAGAGACAGTTGAATAATTCACTTCCTAGGAACCTCTTAAGCCCAGTAAGCGTACAGACCCTAAATAGATGAGCCTAATCCCCAGATCCTGAGCATATCCAGACCTGTCTGTACCAGCATGAACACAGGGCGTGGTTCTGAAGATAGAATTTTATGTATGCCTACTGATTAAGAGAATGGTAGTTATTGTTGGGGAGAAGACAATGGCACCCCACTCCAGTACTCTTGCCTGGAAAATCCCATGGACGGCGGAGCCTGGTAGGCTGCAGTCCATGGGGTAGCTAAGAGTCGGACATGACTGAGTGACTTCACTTTCACTTTTCATTTTCATGCATTGGAGAAGGAAATGGCAACCCACTCCAGTGTTCTTGCCTGGAGAATCCCAGGGACGGGGGAGCTTGGTGGGCTTCCGTCTATGCGGTCATACAGAGTCGGACATGACTGAAGCGACTTAGCAGCAGTTATTGTTGAAATAGAAATAAAACCCCAATTCAAATTTAGGCTTCTCGTAAAGTCTTCTTGCAATTCAATATTCACTTTCACCACTTTCTTCTCTTTTCTTTGTTCAGAGACATGCATGACCTCGAAAAGTCAATGTGGGTCATTAGAAAATGAACTTCTTTCTTTGCTTATAGGAATTAATTTGGCAGGCCATGGTTAATTGAGCAAGAATGCTTGCAGTAACCATATTTTGTGTATCTAACCCTCTGAATAAGATTGGCCCTGTGATTACTTTGAAATGCTGCCTAAGTTTATGTTTTGAGGGCTCAGGGTTGCCAGAGGGCTTTAGGGAGAGCCTCATGATGTGAGAGAGGAAGGTTTCTTGTTGCTTGATTTCACAGAAGTCATATTCTCAAGCAGAATTCTATGATTTGCTGCTCACTGAAAGCATGTCAGTCCTGAGAGAAAAGTATTGATCATTCTAAATCAAATCCCTGAGATTTGCTGGTTTAGTTCAATAGGAAGACCTAACAGGAGAAGCACCACGACTCACCCTAACCAGCAAGGTAAACTGTGATACAGAGGGTTTACGTGAATTTAGCACCTTATCCTATTCCCCTCCCTCCGGGGCCACGGTGGTCCACCAACAGATTTCTTCCCCACTCTCTCATACACCTTAAGGATGTTTTTCAGTGTTTCTCAAGTACTTATCAGTTTCATCCCTTTTAAGCTGAGAGGCTGAAGAGCTGTGACAGGGTGGAGCGGGGTGCATCAGGCTTGATGAGGGGCACTTAGGGGCCAGTAGTCAGTGTGTGGGGGGTGCCCTTTTCTTCCCCTCTGCTGCTCCCAGCTGGAAACTTTGCCACCAAAAGCTTTCCCTGGCTCGTTGGTGGTAACTCATCTCGTTGATTGAAAAATAAAAGAATAAAACACTAGGCACCATGGTGCATGTCAATACCTGGGACATCGGGAAATAAGGCAGGCGAGACGGTGCTAAATTCCTCTTAGCTTCATTCTTTCTCAGGGTATAGGGGAAACTTTTTCTGATTGTGTTAGTGAAAGTGTCAGTCGCTAAGGCGTGTCTGACTCTTTGCGACTCCATAGACTGTAGCCCGCCAGGCTCCTCTGTCCATGGAATTCTCCAGGCAAGAATACTGGAATGGGTTGCCATTTCCTTTTTCAGGGGATGTTCCTGAGTAAGGGATCAAACCCGGGTCTCTTGCACTGTAGGCAGATTCTTTACTCACTGCAGGCAGAGCTACAAGGGAAGCCCTTTTCTGATTGTAAAGAAGAGAATAAATTACAGCTGGATGCCTAGGCTTTGAAAGGAAGAATGATGAAGGAAAGGGACATTTCTCAACTTGTACGCACTCAGTGCTCCAGAGATGATTCATGGAGCGTTCAAACGCTGGGTGCCTGAGGCCCTCCCACTACAGCTTGGCTGGGTAGGTGTGTTTGGTGTGGCCTAGCATTGGTGTGTTTGGTGTGGCCGAGCATTGGTGTGACCCCACTCCAGTACTCTTGCCTGGAAAATCCCATGGACAGAGGAGCCTGGTAGGCTGCAGTCCATGGGGCCGCTAAGAGTCGGACATGACTGAGTGACTTCACTTTCACTTTTCACTTTCCTGCATTGGAGAAGGAAATGGCAACCCACTCCAGTCTTCTTGCCTGGAGAATCCCAGGGATGGGGGAGCCTGGTGGGCTGCCATCTCTGGGGTCTCACAGAGTCGGCCATGACTGAAGCGACGTAGCAGCAGCAGCAGCAGCAGCAGCAGCAGCAGCAGCAGTGGTGTGAACACCAAAGGAGCAAGTGGCAGGACACCCCTGGCTTGCTCTTCTCTGTGCCTCATTGGGTTTTTCTGGTCTAGACCTTCCAGAGATGGTCACTCAGCAGCACAGGGTCCGCAGTGACAGGTGTACTTGCCAGGGGCCTTCCGGCGGCAACAGTGCTGTATTGGAGAGCTAACACAATAGTGACTTAGTGGTTTAAAGTTTAGGAAAGTTTTCACTAAATTAGAGGAGGAGGAGTACTTGAGCACATCACTGGGGAGGATGCGCAGGTGAGGAAGGCCTTTCAGTGTTTCGGAAAGCACATCTCTATGACACTGTGCTGACATTTACCCTATAGGAGTTTGATAATAGATACTCACTGTCAGTGGGTATTTTAAGAACACAAAGAAACAAGATGCCCTGCGTAGTGTTTAAGTTGGAGAAAATGACACGTGAAGGAGGAAAGGGCATCCTGCTCTTAGATCTCAATGTATCTAGTGGGCAGGGAGATTCCTCATCACCCTCTCACCCCTCCGTTATCTTTGACCAAAGAAGTTTAAAAGGCATTAAACCTCTCCATGCGATTTCACATGAGAACTGGAATTGAGCAGACATCTGGCAACACTTCACTGGCACAGAAAACAAATGTTCAGAAACCCCAGCTGGAGTTCTAAGAAGCCACACAAATCCACGTCGCTGCCCACCCACCGGAGGGCCCCTTGCCCTCTCCACAACTGCTCATCTTCACACCCTAATAAAGTTCAAATGCCAACTCCCAGGCGTGGAGCTCACGTCCGGCGGCCCGAGTTTCCTAAGAGTGAAAGGCAGGGAGTCGAGACCACACCAGCTTCCTGCGTGCAGGGGGGTCTTCCAACCCAGAGCTCCGCTGGCCACTGGCCGCCTCTGCCCAAAGGTCAGAAACGCTGAGTGGGCTGGGCAGTGCCCTCGCCCGCTTACCTGGTGATGCAGCCACCTCTCTGTCCCAGCCAGTTGTCGGTCTGGTAGCATGTTTACCTGCAACCTGTTTTTCTTAAGACTTAGCCTCACCTTATGCTGTTTCCACAGGGATGGCTCTGTTCCCAACCACGGTCATCACATGCTAAGTTGCAAAATAGAAGAACGAGAAGGGCGACACTGGTCTGGGGAGTCCCTGGGGCTGGCTGCTTGTGAGAATGCTCTCAAAGGTAAGCAGCCAGCATGCCTGACTGATGAATGGGGACAGTTGTGGCTCCCAGGAAGTGGGGACACAGTCGCTGGCAAGAGCCACTTTTTTTTTTTTTCGTGAGTGGGTGTTCAGAGGCAACACCCTGCAGAGCTGGCATCGTCCACCTTAAGGAGGAATGTACAGGAACAGGGCGACGGAGGGAGAGGGTATGTGTGCGTGTGTGAATACAGCACAAAAGGTTTCTATCACTGAAGCCAAAAACCGGATTCCCTTTTTTTGAAGTTGCTTTATTGAAGTATCAGTATACAGAAAACCGCACATATCTAGGGATTCCCAGATTGGTGATAGTGGTAAAGAACTTGCCTGCCAATTCAGGAGACATGGGAGACGCGAGCTTGATCCCTAAACTGAGAAGATCCCCTGGAGGAAGGCATGGCAATCCGCTCCAGTATTCTTGCCTGGGAAAACCCATGGACAGAAGAGCCTGGTGGGCTACAGTCCATAGGGTCACACAGAGTCAGACACAACTGAAGCATCTTAGCATGCACACACATATCTAAGGTGTACAAACTGGTGAGTTCAGATGTATGCAAAGACATGATACCATCACTATAATCAAGGTAGCAGACATTTCTGAAACCTCCCAACTTTTCCTGGTATTCCTTAGGCTTTTAAAATTGTTTTTGTTTCTTGTGATCAGAACACTTAACATGAGAGCTACACTCCTAACAAAATGTTAAGTGCACGGCCCTGTCTTGTTAACTGTAGGCATATGTTATACAGCAGATCTCTCTAACTTATGCATTTAGCATAACTGAAACTTTATACCCATTGAACAACAGCTCCACATTTATAACTGGTTTTCCTTTAACTAAACCTCTATTTTACAAGAAGTTGCAAGAGCTTTGGGTTCTCCTCCCATGAAGCAGCGTGATTCAGCAGTGGTTTTCAAACATTTTTTTTAACACTGGAAGCCTCTTTTTTTTCCCCCCCAAAGTCCTATTTCTGAGCCCCAAACTACAAAAGAGATCAAAGCAGAGGGCCTGTGGTTGGAGTGGGTGCTGGCCCCAGGACCGAAACCCTTCACTGATCCCCCTCTCTGTGTTCAGGAAAACCCCAGAGGCACCCACATGGAGGCCCTAACGCTCCCCAGAAAATATTTAACAAACACATGGATGAGTAGGAAGGAGTCTGGCAAACCTGCGTTTAGATTCTGACTCTGGTGTGTGTGATCATTGAGACCTTTGGTCACTCATTAACACCTCTGCACCTCAGTTTCCTCATCTGTAAAATGGGAGTCATAACACTTATATAGCTACAAGGATGGCAGAAAATGCAATTAAGGCACTCAGCACCCAGTCTGGCACATGGGCTCTTTATATGACTTGTTGGTTTAGTTATTTCGAGGAGTGTTGGGCTGTGGCCAGGAGAGTAAAAGAGTGACAGCAGGGAGACTTTCCTTAGCTCAGAACTGTTACAGTTGTTACTATCTTATTTGGCAGTCCTTTCTTAAAAGCATCTGAATGCTTTGTTTGGTATTCCCTCTTTGAAAATGGGACAGTGAGGATAGTAAATAGACAACATGTTAAATGGGACAAATCTATTTGCAAATTACATATCTGATAAGGGTCTAATATTCAAAACATATAAAAACTCCTATAACTCAACAGCAACAAAATAGTATCAAAATAGGTAATAACTTCAGTAGTTATTTGTACAACTCCAAAGAAGATATACAAATGGTCATCAAGCCCTTGAAAACATGCTCAACATCCTTAGTCATTCAGTTCAGTTCAGTTCAGTTCAGTCGCTCAGTCATATCCGACTCTTTGCGACCCCATGAATTGCAGCACGCCAGGCCTCCCTGTCCATCACCAACTCCCGGAGTTCATTCAGACTCACGTCCATCGAGTCAGTGATGCCATCCAGCTATCTCATCCTCTGTCGTCCCCTTCTCCTCCTGCCCCCAATCCCTCCCAGCATCAGAGTCTTTTCCAATGAGTCAACTCTTCACATGAGGTGGCCAAAGTACTGGAGTTTCAGCTTCAGCATCATTCCTTCCAAAGAAATCCCAGGGCTGATCTCCTTCCGAATGGACTGGTTGGATCTCCTTGCATTCCAAGGGACTCTCAAGAGTCTTCTCCAACACCGCAGTTCAAAAGCATCAATTCTTCGGCACTCAGCCTTCTTCACAGTCCAACTCTCACATCCATACATGACCACTGGAAAAACCATAGCCTTGATTAGACGGACCTTAGTCGGCAAAGTAATGACTCTGCTTTTGAATATGCTATCTAGGTTGGTCATAACTTTCTTCCAAGGGGTAAGTGTCTTTTAATTTCATGGCTACAGTCACCATCTGCAGTGATTTTGGAGCCCCAAAAGATAGTCTGACACTGTTTCCACTGTTTCCCCATCTATTTCCCATGGAGTGATGGGACCGGATGCCATGATCTTTGTTTTCTGAATGTTGAGCTTTAAGCCAACTTTTTCACTCTCCTCTTTCACTTTCATCAAGAGGCTTTTTAGTTCCTCTTCACTTTCTGCCATAAGGGTGGTGTCATCTGCATATCTGAGGTGATTGATATTTCTCCTGGCAATCTTGATTCCAGCTTGTGTTTCTTCCAGTCCAGTGTTTCTCATGATGTACTCTGCATAATTAGGGAAATGCGAATCAAAACTACAATGAGATACCACTTCACATTCACAAAGTTGGCCATTATAAAACAGAAAATGACCAGTGTTTATGAGGATGTGGAGAAATCAAAAACTTCCTACATTGCTGATGGCAATGTAAAATGATACAGTCAATCAGTCAGTCAGTTCAATCACTCAGTCGTGTCCGACTCTTTGCGACCCCATGAATTGCAGCACGCCAGGCCTCCCTGTCCATCACCAACTCCTGGAGTTCACTCAGACTCACCTCCATTGAGTCAGTGATGCCATCCAGCCATCTCATCCTCGGTCATCCCCTTCTCCTTCTGCCCCCAATCCCTCCCAACATCAGAGTCTTTTCCAATGAGTCAACTCTTCACATGAGGTGGCCAAAGTACTGGAGTTTCAGCTTCAGCATCATTCCCTCCAAAGAAATCCCAGGGCTGATCTCCTTCCGAATGGACTGGTTGGATCTCCTTGCAGTCCAAGGGACTCTCAAGAGTCTTCTCCAACACCACAGTTCAAAAGCATCAATTCTTCTGTGCTCAGCTTTCTTCACAGTCCAACTCTCACATCCATACATGACCACTGGAAAAACCATAGCCTTGCACAGCATCTATATAGAAGGGTAGTAGTCCCTTAAAAAGTTAAATATAGACTTGTCATATGGGCCTAACAATTCCACTTGTAGGTATATACTCAAAGGAATCGAAAACAAATGTTCAAACAAAAGCTTGAAAACAGATGTTTACAGCAGCTTTATTCACAACATGCAAAAGCTGTAGACAACCCAAATGTTCATCCACTGATGAGTGGATAAACCAAATGGGCTCTATCCATACCACAGAATATTACTCATCCATAAAAGGAATGAAGTACATGCCAAAACATGGATGAACCTTGAAAACATTATACAGAGTGAAAGAAGCCAGACACAAAAGGCCAGATATTGTGTGGTTCTATTTATATGAAACATAGGAAGGAGCAAATCTATAGCAATAGCATTCGAATGAGTGACTGCCAAGGACTGGGGGAGGTAGAAATGAGGGAGTCACTGCCAGTGGGTAGCAGTTTCCTTTCGTGGTGATGAAGAAGTTCTGAAACCAGATGGTGCTGATGGTTGAGCAGCATTATGAATGTACTTGATACCACTGAATTGTACACTTCAAAATGATTAAAATATAAGTTTTTTGTTATGTGTATTTTATCACAATTTAAAAAAAATAGGACAAATGCTTATCTAGCCAAGACACAGCTTGTGCATTTTAAAAGTGATTTCGGTTTTTCTTTTTTCTTTGACCTTCTGCCATACACATAGCAAAACACAGCCCTAAAATGCCAGGACATTGGTTCTGAAGAAGACTCATTCTTGTTTCAGGGGCTCACCTCCCTCCAGAGGGCCAAGGAGAACTGAACTGGAGAATAAAAATGAAAGTGTAAAAGTCACTCAGTCGTGTCTCTCTTTGCGACCCCATGGACTGTAGCCTGCCAGGGTCCTTCGCCCATGGAATTTCCCAGGCAAGCGTTCTGGAGTGGATTTCCATTTCCTTCTCCAGGGTATCTTCCCGACCCAGGGATTGAACCCGGGTCTCCCGCCTTGCAGGCAGACGCATTATCGTCTGAGCCACCAGGGAAGCCTGCCTGGAGAATATGAGTGCCCATTCCACCCTGGAGGGACACCTTGAAAGGGAAATATTCCAGGAACCAGACCCAGAGCTTAACTGGGTTGTGACAGAGCACCCCAGCTTGATTCCTTGGACATAGGTACTCTCAGCCTCATGGTGGGGGGGTGCCACATTCAGGCCTTGGCTTATGACATGGCCCTGCTAAGCTCATAACACTTTCCCTGGGCTCCTGCCCTAGGAAGGAACATGTCAGGAGCTATAGTTTCAGGCACCTTTCCTGGGATTTCGAGTGAGACCCAGCTCTGGGGTAGGATTTGGAATCCCGTGGGCTCTTTGGCCCACACACCTCCCCTTGGGCCACCTTTGCTGTTGCCGTTATTTTTAATTGGTGGGGCAATCACTGTACCCCTTTGCACAGCTTTCATCTGGAGAATCTTAAAGCTCTTTACCACCATTCCATTCCATCACAGCCCTTTTTAGCAACAATCTTTTTTTTTTTTTTTTTTGCATTCCAAGCTATAAAAACAAAATTCTTGGTGAGGCAAGCAGACTCCCTTCAGCCAACTAAAGGACACTCCTTGGGTAAGGAAACTCCTGCCCATTCACTTGGGATGGCCTTAGCTCACATCTGCCTGTTACATGCAAATTCTGAGCCTGGTCTGAGCCAGCCTCTTGGGGTCCAAGCTCTTGGATTTGATCTACTTCTTTTGTCTTTAGCTAATTCCCGTTTCATCATTTAACAGGCTAAATTTAGTTCAGCACTCCATCTTCATAGTTCAGCTTTCCAATGTGCCATCAGGAACAGAAGTAACTTTGAGTGGGAGGCATTGGAGAGGGGTGGTGTGGGGCCTGGGCCAGTAGGTAGGAGGAGGGGCTGCTATATTAGCAGAGCTGGCTTCTGACACTTCTAGGTTGGCCTCAGACACAGAACAGACCCAAGTACCACAGAATCCCTCTGATCCAACTGAACAGAGGTTTAGAGCTGCAGTGAAATAACTAATCAGTTCTTTCCTTCTTACATCCATTCAGCAGTATGGTGTGTTGGCATAGCGCACAGTACTTGTTAACCACTCCAAGAAAAGAAAGAGCCACTCACACTGATTAGCTGTCAGAACTAATTTTCAGCCGTGTTATTATATGGTAAGGAGGAAAAAGGAAATCCAAGGAAACTGTGCTTACGGCCAGTGCCTAATCAGGTTTTTTCCCCTTCATCTATTTCATACAAAAGCTGCCTAGAATTACTGGTGTGAGCCATTAGGTTCCTCTCTTCAAGTGTTAATTAAATGTGATTTTTTAAAATATACACTTCTCTTTCCAGGTAGAACAAACTGAGCCTTTTGTAAACTGTTCAGTGCCCATTGGTCCCCCTTGCAGCTCTACTTCATTGCCTTGTACCTTCTATTCCCCTGTTGGGCCACAGTTCCAGCAGCAATAAGTACAGAGCAATTATTTCTGCCAGAAGTGTTCCCCCTTTCAGAGCCTGAAAGGGGGTTGCCTTATTTTGGTTGTGCGTATCTGTGTGCTTGAAAGAAAGGCATATTATAATATCAGACCTCTTTGTTTTTCCTCTTTTAATACCCACTGGTTCTCCAAGATGTCATTGGCAAACACAACACCATTTGCTTTTGTTCCCTTTATAAATATTTTCCACTTGAGCCCTATTTCTTACTTATAACTGCTGAGTGTCTTGCTACAGAAAACAACTGTTCCAAAGTAGTAAACTGAATGAACGCAGTCTGTGTGGTTCAGATTGAGGAATATTTACTCTACTTTTGAATTGAAATGCCTCAGAATCTGAAGCAGCTTATAGTCTCTTGGGTCTTTGAAAGCAACTCAAATGGTCGGTTTGTGTGTGTGAGATGGGAGCTGGGGGCAGGTGGTGAGACCTGGAAAATCCAAAGAAGCTGTCCTGTCTGTTTCAGTCATGAAATTATCCATTCAGTAGCAGTCGCTGAATGCTTGTTATGTGTTTGCTGCTCTTACACAAGTTAGGAAACCCAAGGTGACCTTCTAATCCAAGTAGAAAGGGGTACGAGACACTCCATATCAAGAAGTTCAAATCTCATTTTATTATATATCTATGAAAGGTGGAAACCCTATTGATGCCTCAGTGGGAAAGACTCTGCCTGCCAATGCAGGAAATGCAAGAGATGTGGGTTCGATCCCTGGGTTGGGAAGATCCCCTAGAGAAGGAAATAGCAACCCATTTCAGTATTCTTGTCTGGAGAATCCCATGGACTGAGGAGCCTGGCGGGCTACAGTCCATGAGGTCGCAAAGAATCAAACACAACTGAGAAACTGAGCATGCACACACAGACCCTATCCACGAATCTGGAGCATTTCCCTATCTTGGAAGAATGTTACCATAAGACATTACATAGTTAAGTACATTTTTATTCTAAAAAATGAATAGATTTTGTATTTTGCCAACAGACAAATCCTCTATAGTCTTGTACTCTGATAAATGTTCAGATCACTGTACAGAGTGCCAGCTCTGTTCTTGCCAGAGTTTATTGTAATAAGATGCTTGAAAGTATTCTTTTTGTCTAGGTTCAGATCATCCAACAGAGCTTCTGATTCTATGCTAGGTAATAAGGATAAGAGGTAGGCAATTGGGAGTCACATGCCTGGATAACATCCTCAAGGTTCTGCCTTCTTCCTCTGAACACCCATGTAGCCTCTGGTTTTAATTTGATTTTGCTACTATGACTCCTTCCCCCCAAATAATGGTCTGTACCTCACCCTAGATCAGGTTCTACTAACCATTCCTTTTTTGAAGCATTGTAGCAAGACAAGCCTTGATTCCTTAAATGATTTAAGTGTTTGTTAAACTCTTGATAGATTTAAGCTAACTTCCCAGGACTCCTCAGGAGTATGTGACTGGGTAGACTTTAGGGAGCTCAATTCTAATAGGATTCTCATTTCAAACATATATCTAAGTATACAAGTGCTAGAAGGCAAGCACTGGCTCTTCCTGTGCCACCCATGGTACCCCGTCTGGTGCTAGGTGTAGGGAGCACGCACCGTGTATCGCCGTAGGGTAATACACATGCAGTGTTCCACTAGTTGGCAGTCCCAGCTGACTGTTTTTGTCAAGTAGTGAAAATGAACCCTGACTTTTCCTTTTCCCATGCACTGATTGGAGATGCGTTGCATCTGTTGAGTAAGAATGTACTTCTAGAACTCATCTGAGAGCTCGCCAAATCTCAGGCCTTCCACCCTCTATGTTCTTACAGTGACATCATGATATTTTTCCTGCTGTTGATTTGCTTTCAACGTGTATTGTTCTTGCAACGGTCTTTCCTGCTGTGTTAAACAGTTTGAGTCCTGCAGGAAGACTTGGCCTGTGATGGGTTATGTTTTCGAGGTGTGTACACCATGTCTTTCATTTTACAGCCTTCTTGCTTTATAATCTTGCCACCCTCTTGTAAAGCGGTGAAGCTTATTTCCCTCTCTACTCTCTTTGGATTAGGAAGTGACTCTTTTGATTAGTGTAATATTTCCCAATTACACTGTGTACCTCCAAGGCAAGGTCTTAACTACTTGCCTTGACTTTCTGGAAGGCTCCTTCTTAGACTCTAACAACCATGCTGGGAAGAAGCCCAAGCAGACACATAGACAAACCCACATGGAAGAGAACAGAGGCTCCCAGATAATAGTCCAGTGAAGCCCCCACATAACCACCAGCATGACTAGCATCCATGTGACTGGGGCCATTTTGGATCTTCTAGCTGTCCCAACACCCAAGCCAACATCGAGAAAAGGAGGACTATTCCAATTGTGATAAATAAAAAATAACCTTGAGCAGAAATACTAATTAGTAGAATTCCTGGAATTGAAGGACAGGCAATGTGAGGAGCATTTTGGATAACTGGAATCTTCCCGATCTCTGTTTGATTTCCTGACTGCTTCTTTGGAAAAGTGGGAAGGATAGAAGGTGAAAAGAAAATGGAAACTTTTTAAAAATTAAGGTTTCTTCTTTTTTTGATGTGGACAATTTTGAGATTTACTGGATTTGTTATGATATTGGTTCTGTTCCTTGCTTTTGGCTCTTGGGCCTCAAGGAAAAAAAGTAAGTGTGGGATCCCAACTGCCCAGGGGATTGAACCTGCACCTCCTGGGTTGGAAGGCGAACTCTCAACCACTGGACCACCAGGGAGGTCCCCAGAAATATTTTTGTTTGGATTATAACACCTTAAAGGTGGGCCGTGGGGCTTCCCCAGTGGCTCAGATGGTAAAGAATCCACCTGCAATGCAGGATATGTGGGTTCGATCCCTGGGTCAGGAAGATCCCCTGGAGAAGGGAATGGCAACCCATTCCAGTATCCTTGCCTGGAGAATTCCATGGACAGAGGAGCTTGGCAGGCTACGGTCCATGGGGTCATGAAGAGTTGCATATGACTGAGCAACAAACACACACACTCATACAAAAGTAGACCCTAAGTAGCCTACTCAGCTCTGTCTTGTAGGAGATGTTCAGTGGGCAAGAGAGTGAAGTCAGAGGCAGCTTTCCTCCTTGATCCCCAGAACTGTTCCTCTCCCCCCAACCCTTTCCCACTTCCTGAAACTACCAGGTAGCTTTCGTTCAAATAGAAATTGACATTGTTTATCTATAAATATCTTCAATAGCATTCAAACTAAGCAGGTTTTTAAAAAATCAACATCAGCTAGGATACTAGCATTGATAGGAGAGCCTCTTTCCATTAGGGGTCTTCAAAAAGATTCACATGAGTATGATGTTTTCCATCCTCCCCCAGCTCGTACCCCCACCCCAGAGCAGAGGCATTGAGTAGAGACGCGCCTGCCCCACAGAAAGGGAGATTCTGTTTCACTAGACTTAGGAAAGGTGGAGAGTTTTAAATCTTGGAATTAGCTCCAAATGAGTAATATAGCATTAGCATGAGCTGGCCATAATGTCCCTCCTAAGACACATCCCTCTTGTTTGGTTATTCTGCTTTTGGAGCTTCAGCTGAACTTCCCCTGAACTTCAGCTGAACTCTCTCCTGGATAGAGATAGTCATGTTGTGGAGTGGTGCTCCTTACATTTTAATGTGCAGGCGGACTACCTGAGATTTAGACAGAATGCAGATTCAGCAGTTCTGGAGAAGGCCTAAGACTCTGCATTGCTAACAAGCTCCCAGGTAATGCAATTGCTGCTGGTGCCCAGAACGTGCTCTGAAGAGGAAGGACGTGGTGGATTTACCCCAAACATCAAAGAGCCGTGAGACATGGATTCAGCCCAAGTTCTATGTGATTCTGTGAATGTCTCATTAAAATTCTGACTTTTTGTCTGTAAAGTGACCAGTAGTAGTGTCTGCCCCTAAGCATTGTTTTAAGAGTTCAATGAGGTAACCAGTTAAGCACTTTATAAGTCTTTATCAACTTATTGGTTGATGATCTTGAGCCTTACTTGGATGCTCCGCCAAGTGTGTGTTGGATAATGGTGGGCTTCTTACAGCAGAACGAAGAAGAGGATGGTGGGGATTTCTCAGATTCTCAGTGACTGACCGTCCTTGAGTCTGAGTGGAGGGGAAGCAAAGTTAAAACTGATTCCGTTGATACCACTAAGGGCTGGTTGAGACCCCAGTGCTTAGGAGACGTAGCAGTTAGCTGTGTCCCCATGCATTTCTGAATAAAAGACAAGAATACATATTTCCCTTTTGATATTTTTTCTTATCAAAGAGAAAGGATGGGAAACAGAAAATATTTATTTAACTGAAGTGTTAGAATCAATGAATTTGTTGTACAGTTGGAGCAATTCTCTCCTAGGATTAAAAGTGGTAACTCACGTCAAAGGCCTTTGAAATCTCCAGTGCTTATACAGTTTTAAGGCTTTATTATTGTAGAATGTCATTGTTGAAAAAGACTTCTTTGACCACATGCTGATCATGTTGAACTAGTAAAAGTCTTATAATTCATCTAAATAAACGTGGTTTGCCTAAGTCCTGGCTGGTAAAGCTGAATTACAGCTACGTTTAAGTGCCACGATTGGAGAGAAACAGCTTAGATAAAGGTCAAACAAGAATCACATTCCCTTGAGCAGTCATTAAATTTCTAGAGCAAATTCCTATCAAGCCCCTTTCGATATTTGTAAGTTTTTCTCCAAATCTTTTTTTTTTACTTGGGTTTTCTGCCAGAAATGAGTACAGATGCATCAGCTACCTCGCAAGAAAAACCTGTTCT
Organism: Budorcas taxicolor; assembly: GCF_023091745.1. NCBI lineage: Eukaryota > Metazoa > Chordata > Mammalia > Artiodactyla > Bovidae > Budorcas > Budorcas taxicolor. The sequence goes on from NC_068920.1 coordinate 16,095,190, forward strand.
CACAAGTTTCGTTGCACCACTTGGCAGAGAAAAAGGCTTGGGTACAGGCTGAGAACTTTCACATAGATCCAGAAGGCTTGGGAATTGAGCCACTTGACTTCCCGCCCATCACCAAGAAGAAATAAACTCGGAGGCCAGGATCTAAGATTCCCCTCATCAGAAAAGGAGGAAACTCTCCAGCTTTCTTTTTGAGGCAAATTCCATAGATTGTTACAAAGATAGGCCATTTCAGAATTTTCCAGGATGATAAGGGAGCTCATGGTTGCCATGGTTCCCTGGCTTCCTCTCCCCCCACCTCTCTCTCCCAAGCTCCATTGGTTCAGGAGAATCTAACCCCATGAAGACGTGCTAGATGGGAGCAGGGGTGGGGCAGAAAGCGGAGTAGGGAGAGAGATTATTTTTGTCGAGCCATTATGTGTCTTTGGGAGTTCATGAGAGATAAAGGATGGACTCACTTTAATTAAAGAGTAAACAGTGAAGGCAATGGGATATGTAACTAGGAAGCTATTGAGAATGTCTTCACGTTACTCACAAGTTAGTAATTTCCCCAAGAGTGGGAGTTTCTTTCAGATATTTGAAGTTTATTTTTAAGCTTTTCGGAGCATTAGAATAGCACACACAGTTTCTTAGTATTTTCATGGTATTAAAAGGTTTCAGACCCAGGCATTTTAGAACATTTTAGATTGACTAGAATGTGTTGTTTGTCGTTTAGTCGTGTCTGACTCTTTGAACCCCTTGGACTGCACCATAGGAGGCTTCCCTGTCCTTCATTATCTCCCGGAATTTGTTACAAAGATATAGTCAAATTAGTTAGAAACATCCAGGGACCTCTCAAACTCATCACAGGGCTTACTTGAAACATGTAAGCCAAAAAGTTCATTCGGGGTTTTTGTAAGATGTTATGGGAAAACCCAAATGAATGTTATGGCCAACCCAATATATGTATATGTATATCCCTCATGATCTTCTTGACGCTTATAGGTTTGAAGGGGTAGCCTGTTCACTGTCTACAGGCCTTAGCAGCGTCCTCAGATCATTATTGTTTATGCCAAGTCACTTTTCGTAATTGTTGCTGTGGAATATATAAGTTAAGGGCATTTTCTGAGAACCTGTTAGGTAGCTACTGTGGCACTAGGGACTTGGAGGAAAACATACCTTCAGAAGACCTGACCCTTGGGGCATGATAGAAGAGGCTTCTGAAAATTTTTAAGGAGAAAAGCCAGTCATGTATCTGGATCTCAAACAAATCTGCCCATGTTCCCAGGCTACTTGAAGGGAAAATAAACAATTTAACTTACTTACCATTTGTTGATTTCATAGATAATTTTATTTTAGTACTGTTAGGCCTAATGGACATGCAAAGCTGAGTGCATGGTGATTAAATGAATCTGAATCAATGAAACCCACTAAAGCATGGCACAGAGTAACAGTATAATAAATGCTATCTTATGTTATATCATCATCATCCTTATCATCATTAGTTCTGTCACTAAGGACCTCTTAGAGCAAATGACATGCATATATTTATAGAAGGCAGAGCGCATATGGATTACTTAGTATAAGTTGGTACAGATAAAATTCTGTAGGAATCCAGGGAAAGAAAATTCAAACTGGAGATAAAGAATAAAACATATAATAATAGGGAAACACAATACTCTCCATCCCCTCAATACTGTATGTCTGAGAAGGCCAGGGAGTAAGACTTTTGTGGGAAAACATGGTAATTTGGCTTTCAGCACAAGAACCTCAAGTATTCCTGATTTCCTTAAATAATATGTTGTGATTCTGTGCAACATTAAATGATTCCAATCCTTCTAAGTTTTATTTATGTTTTTAATCATATGATCACTCAATGAGGGATTCTCCAGACCTGCTGTTTGTCAAGTGTCTTTGTTGTTGTTCAGCTGCTTTGTCATGTCAGACTCTTCAAAACCCCATGGACTGCAGCATGCCAGGCTCCTCTGACTTCCACTCTCTCCCAGAATATGCTCAAGTTCATGCCCATTGAGTTGATGATGCCATCCAACCATCTCATCCTCTGCTGTCCCCTTCTCCTTTCACCTTCAATCTTTCCCAGCATCAGGGTCTTTTCCAGTGAGTCAGTTCTTCACATCAGGTGGCCAAAGTATTGGAGTTTCAGGTTCAGCATCAGTCCGTCCAATGGTATTAATAGAATTATAGCTTTTGATAGGTAATCCTGTTGTCACTACATTTTTATCTTTGTGATTTTGTAAACTTTGTATGTGGAAGTTAACTAGCCACACTAGCAAAATAATGCTCAAAATTCTCCAAGCCAGGATCCAACAGCACATGAACCAAGAAATTCCAGATGTTCAAGTTGGGTTTAGAAAGAGCAGAGGAACCAGAGATCAAATTGCCAGCATCCACTGGATCATCAGAAAAGCAAGAGAGTTCCAGAAAAACATCTACTTCTGCTTTATTGACTATGCCAAAGCCTTTGACTGCAGATCACAATAAACTGTGGAAAATTCTGAAAGAGATGGGAATACCAGACCACCTGACCTGCCTCTTGAGAAACCTGTATGTGGGTCAGGAAGCAGCAGTTAGAACTGGACATGGAACAACAGACTGGTTCCAAATAGGAAAAGGAATACATCAAGGCTGTATATTGTTACCCTGCTTATTAACTTATATGCAGAGTACATCATGAGAAACTCTGGGCTGGAAGAAACACAAGCTGGAATCAAGATTGCCGGGAGAAATATCAATCACCTCAGAAATGCAGATAATACCACCCTTATGGCAGAAAGTGAAGAGGAACTAAAAAGCCTCTTGATGAAAGTGAAAGAGGAGAGTGAAAAAGTTGGCTTAAAACTCAACACTCAAAAAACAAAGATCATGGCATCCGATCCCATCACTTCATGGCAAATAGATGGACAAACAATGGAAACACTGACAGACTTTATTTTTCTGGGCTCCAAAAATCAGTGAAGATGGTGACTGCAGCCATGAAATTAAAAGATGTTTTCTTCTTGGAAGAAAAGTTATGACCAACCTAGACAGCATATTCAAAAGCAGAGACATTACTTTGCTGACAAATGTCCATCTAGTCAAAGCTATGGTTTTTCCAGTAGTCATGTATGGATGTGAGAGTTGGACTGTGAAGAAGGCTGAGTGCCGAAGAATTGATGCTTTTGAGCTGTGGTGTTGAAGACTCTTGAGAGTCCCTTGGACTGCAAGGAGATCCAACCAGTCCTTTCTGAAGGAGATCAGCCCTGGGTGTTCTTTGGAAGGAATGATGCTAAAGCTGAAACTCCAGTACTTTGGCCACCTCATGCAAAGAGTTGACTCACTGGAAAAGACTCGGATGCTGGGAAGGATTAGGGGCAGGAGGAGAAGGGGACGACAGAGGATGAGATGGCTGGATGGCATCACTGACCCAATGGACGTGAGTCTGGGTGAACTCCGGGAGATGGTGGTGGACAGGGAGGCCTGGTGTGCTGTGATTCATGGGGTCACAAAGAGTCGGCCACGACTGAGTGAGTGACTGAACTGAACTGATTTTCTTAAAACAATGCATCCAATCACATTACTCTTTGAAAACGCCTTCTCGCAGATCTCCATGGCTGTTGACTATTGTTCTAAGTTATAACAACAGAGTGACACACAGAATTCGTCAGGTACATGTGTCCTGGTTAGATTCAAGAATGTGATGCTGCTTTAATCCTCTTGTTAAAAACAGTGCCATGTTAGCACAAGCTAGGGTTCCAGCTTTAGGCTGACAGAAAATTGTATGAGTCATTGATCATGGAACATTGTTTGTTATCTGCTGCTGCTGCTGCTGCTGCTAATTCGCTCCAGTCATGTTTGACTCTGTGCAACCCCATAGATGGCAGCCCATCAGGCTCCCCCATTCCTGGGATTCTCCAGGCAAGAACACTGGAGTGGGTTGCCATTTCCTTCTCCAATGCATGAAAGTGAAAAGTGAAAGTGAAGTCGCTCAGTCGTGTCCGACTCTTAGTGAACCCATGGACTGCAGCCCACCAGGCTCCTCCATCCATGGGATTTGCCAGACAAGGGCACTGGAGTGGGGTGCCATTGCCTTCTCCATGTTTGTTATCTAGGTCTCCTAAAGAGACACTGTGAAGTTACAGATTGTGATAGCTTCTTATGAAGTTGCCTAAAAAGAAGCTGACATAATATGATTAATCTCCCACACAACCTTTACATATCTGGTGCTTGGAAATGTTTTGATCAGATTATTTTTTGAGCATGAAGTATGTATGTATTCAGCATTGCGCTAGGCACTCTAGGGGTTACCCAAGAAGCATATGGTGGGTCCTCTGTCCTTCAGAAGTTTTAAATCTACCCGAAACAATATGAATCGTAAGAGCAGGGCATGTGGCTCAGTAGAATCCATGATGTTCTGCAGTACGCTTCAGGCAGGAAGAGCTTTTAAGAGTTCAGAGAGGACAGACATGAAGGTCGATCGGAGTAGGTAGGTTAGGGTCATGTCTGGGGGCTGGAGAAGAGGTCTTTTGGTCTGCATTATAGAGCAGAAATGGCCTCTTGTCGGAGCTCCCTGGACTCAAGAGCCTTTTAGGAATAAAAATCGTAAGTGTGCTCCTTGTCTAATGAAGAATATCCTGTGTGTCTCGCATGTGTTCAAAGATGGCAGCTGTAAGGAGGGGGGCCAGGAGTGCTTTGATTACACTCCACGTTTTCGTTGAGCCCAGCCAAGTGATCAGCTGCCTTTCCCTGAGAAATATGTCTGAGTTATCTTGTCAGGGAAGAGGAAAGTTTGCTGTCATCCTTCTACTTGCTACAAAGGACAGAGGAATATTTCTCAGCTGAAAGGGAGAAATGTGTCTAGTCATATCCTCAATGTCGCTGGACGTTAAAAACAGCAACATCTTTTCTGCCCCCTTTTTAGATGGCTCCTTGATGGAATGGCATGCGGTCACCAGTTTCACAGAGTCTTCATCTGTGTGTTTTCTGTTTTCATAAATTAGCCTGCACAACAAGGCCATTTAGTCAAAACAGCAAAGCCAGGGTGACAGCGGGTCAGGCTGATGCAAAGGCTAGCATCTCAGATTTAACCCAGAGGATAATTTCCTTCCTGGTTGCCAGCATAACCACCCCAGGTTACTAGCACCAACAAAGTATGGTTTTGTGGCTGAAAATATATAACATATACACTGAGCATCCAGGAACAGTTTCTCCTTTGCTTGCAGCGGCAGATACAGGGCCCTGGAACCGTCTGTAACCAGTATGGACACCCAGGCAAAGCAGCTTGGACCAAAACCTGGTGGCTAAGCAGAAACCTCCAGCCATTCACTCCATAAGCTCATTCATCCAACCACCAGTTGCTGAACACCTGTGACGTGCTGGCTGCCTCTCTAGGAGCCCGCTATGTGAAGATAAAGTCTCACTTCTGAGCTCTCTCTACACCTGCTGCTGCTGCTGCTGCTAAGTTGCTTCAGTCGTGTCCGACTCTGTGCGGCCCCATAATCGGCAGCCAACCAGGCTCCTCTGTCCTTGGGATTCTCCAGGCAAGAACACTGGAGTGGGTTGCCATTTCCTTCTCCAATGCATGAAAGTGAAAAGTGAAAGTGAAGTCACTCAGTCGTGTCCGACTCTTAGCGACCCCATGGACTGCAGCCCACCAGGCTCCCCCGTCCCTGGGATCTTCCAGGCAAGAGCACTGGAGTGGGCTGTCATTGCCTTCTCTACACCTAGGGAGCCATAGACATGGATACCTAATCAAAATGCAGTATGGGAAGATAGTTATAAACAAGGTGTCCTTTATTTCAGTAGAAGGCATGACTCACTCTAAATGAGGTGATAGGATTTCTGAGCTGCTGTGACTTGAAGGGTAAGTGGGAGTTCTGGTGGAAAAAGGGAGGAGGGCCTGCAGTATAAGAAATTGCAAATAGTCCCATATGGATGGAGGGTCTGGAGGTTTGGGTTGCTGAGCTGGTGGTAAGTGATGGAAAGATGGGCTGAAGACAGACTTCCAAAGGGGCCTTTGATGGGTCCTCTGTCCCATGGGTCCTCTGCCAAACTGTTTTTTTTTAATACCAAAAACACTTTGTATTGAAAACTGTAGTCACTCAGTTGTGTCCAACTCTTTGTGACCCCATGGACTGTAGCCCACCAGGCTCCTCTGCCTATGGAATACTCCAGGCAAGAATACTGGAGCGGGGAGCCTTTCCCTTCTCCAGGAGATCCTCCTAACCTAGGGATCAAACCCAGGTCTCCCTCATTGCAGTCAGATTCTTTACCGTTCATATATATACAAACTTTTATATACCCCGATACAAAACGGGTTTCCCTGGTGGCTCAGACGGGAAAGAATCTGATTGCAATGAGGGAGACCCAGGTGATAGTTGTAGGTGAACAGTGAAGAGACTTGGCCATACATATACATATTTCCATTCTCCTCCAAACCCCCTTCCCATCCAGGCTGCCACGTAACCTTGAGCAGAGTTCCGCTGTGCTTCCCAGCAGGTCCTTGTTGGTGATCCATTTTCAATCTAGCATGTGTACGTGGTGGTGGTTTAGTTACTAAATCACCTCTGACTCTTGTGACCCCGTGGACTGTAGCCCGCCAGGCTCCTCTGTCCATGGGATTTTCCAGGCAAGAGTACTGGAGTGGGTTGCCATTTCCTTCTCCAGGGGATCTTCCCGACCCAGGAATCAAACTGGGGTCTCCTACACTGAAGGCAGATTCTTTGCCAACTGACCTATAAATCTAGCAGTGTGTACATGACCTTCCCAAAGTCCCTAACTATTATGCCAAACTTTGGAGTCAAGCGGAAGATCTCTAGCAGTTGATCATTGGGAGAATAACATGGTAACTAGGTGTCTGTTTTGGACGTTTCACTTTGCTTGTGGCTGGGGACTAGCTGGAAGTGACACAGGCTGGAAGACAGTTATTAGGCTTTTCATTGCGTGTGAGGGAGAGTTCCTGCTCTGGGTTTGCAGAAGGAGTCTCAGCAGCAGATCAACTGCCGGCTAGTTCTCACCACCACAGAAGTGAGTGCTCTGTGGTTCTCCTCCTTGATTCAGCCAGTCCCTCGGGTGCTCCCACATTTACTCCTTAGATCTTTATTGAGAAATTGCTATGTACTAGATGCTTGGAGGGCTTTCCTGGCGGTGCAGGTGGTAAAGAATCTGCCTGCAATGCAGGAGACCCAGGTTCAATCCCTGGGTTGAAAGATCCCTTGGAGAAGGGAATGGCAACCCCCTCCAGTATTCTTGCCTGGAAAATCCCATGGACAGAGGAGCCTGGCGGGCTACAGTCCACGGGGTTGCAAGAGTCAGATGTGATTTAGTAACTAAACCACCACCACATACACACGCTAGATTGAATTCCAAGGACAGAGGAGGCTGGCTGGATCACAAGGAGTCAGACACGATTGAGGAACTAACATACACAGACACTTGGGGATATGGTAGACATGTTCTACTCTGCCCTCTTAGAGTTTAAATATTAGAGCAAATGACAATCAAATCAGTAGTTTTTGTAACTGAGTTTGATTCACCTGGACCCAAGTTAAATATAGCATCTGAAGACTGACAGTTGAAGGCATGCTAAAATAGTGCCCTTCAAATCTTCTCTGAATTGCCTAACAGGTAACCTCTAATGATGTGTTGAATGAAGGAATAAATGAATGGATGTAAAGAGATGTCAGTCCCTCAGAGCTGCCTACGCCATGGACTTTTCCTGGCTGTGGGCTCTCATCTCCACACTTCAGTCCACAGGAAGAGACAGACTTACAGAGTGGAGGTGTTCAGACACTGAGACCAGGAAAACCTACTTAGGTACCCGGTTCTATCTGCTAGGCTGGGAAAGAGGAGCAAGTCCCTTGACCTGTCTGTGTCTCAGTTTTCTGATCTTGAGAAAGTCTACTTTGCCAGGATAATATATAAACTATTAAAAGAACTTCAGTCGAAAGATTAAATAAAATGAGGTATTTTAGGGTCAGGCACAAAAGACCACAGTTAAGGAGAAACTGTCATGGTTCTCGGGTCCCCTTGTGGCCTTTCTATATACAGAGAACTTGAAGGAGCTTCAGAATAACCCCAGCTCATGCCACTCTTCATCCTAAATCCTTAGAAGACTCTCTGTTGCTTTCTTTTTTTTTTTTCTCTCAGTACAGCACTTAAGGCCATTTCTGATTGAGTCACGACCTATCTCTCCAATGTCATTACCCTTTCCCGATCTGGCATTACCACCACCCCTCCTAGGGCCTCTGCATTTCACAGAATCTCAGGATCATAGAAAACTAGCCAATCTAATCACATGGACCACAGCCTTGTCTAACTCAATGAAACTATGAGCCATGCCGTGTAGGGCCACCCAAGAAGGATGGGTCATGGTTGAGAGTTATGACAAAATGTGGTCCACTGGAGAAGGGAATGGCAAACCACTTCAGTATTCTTGCCTTGAGAACCCCATGAACAGTATGAAAGGCAAAAAGATAGGACACTGAAAAATGAACTCCCCAGGTTGGTAGGTGTCCAATATGCTACTGGAGATCAGTGGAGAAATAACTCTAGAAAGAATGAAGAGATGGAGCCAAAGCAAAAACAACACCCAGTTGTGGATGTAACTGGTGATGGAAGCAAGGTCCAATGCTGTAAAGAGTGATATTACATAGGAACCTAGAATGTTAGGTTCATGAATCAAGGCAAATTGGAAGTGATCAAACAGGAGATGGCAAGAGTGAATGTCAACATTTTTGGAATCAGCAAACTAAAATGGACTGGAATGGGCGAATTTAAGTCAGATGACCATTATATCTACTACTGTGGGCAAGAATCCCTTAGAAGGAATGGAATAGCCATCATAGTCAACAAAAGAGTCTGAAATGCACTACTTGGACACAATCTCAAAAATGACAAAATGATCTCTGTTCGTTTCCAAGGCAAATCATTCAATATCACGGTAATCCAAGTCTATGCCCCGACCAGTAATGGTGAAGAAGCTGAAGTTGAACGGTTCCATGAAGACCTACAAAACCTTCTAGAACTAACACCCAAAAAAGATGTCCGTTTCATTATAGGGGACTGGAATGCAAAAGTAGGAAGTCAAGAAACACCTGGAGTAACAGGCAAATTTGGCCTTTGAGTACGGAATGAAGCAGGGCAAAGGCTAAAAGAGTTTTGCCAAGAGAACACACTGGTCATAGCAAACACCCTTTTCCAGCAACATAAGAGAAGAGTCTACACATGAACATCACCAGATGGTCAACACTGAAATCAGATTGATTATATTCTTTGCAGCCAAAGATGGAGAAGCTCTATACAGTCAGCAAAAACAAGACCGGGAGCTGACTGTGGCTCAGATCATGAACTCCTTATTGCCAAATTCAGATTTACATTGAAGAAAGTAGGGAAAACCACTAGACCATTCAGGTATGACCTAAATCAAATCCCTTATGATAATACAGTCAAAGTGAGAAATAGATTTAAGGGACTAGATCTGATAGATAGAGTGCCTGAAGAACTATGGACGGAGGTTGGTGATACTGTACAGGAGATAGGGATCAAGACCATCCCCAAGAAAAATAAATGCAAAAAAGCAAAGTGGCTGCCTGAGGAGGCCTTACAAATAGCTGTGAAAAGAAGAGAAGCCAAAAGCAAGGGAGAAAAGGAAAGACATACCCATTTGAATGCAGAGTTCCAAAGATCAGCAGAGATAAAAAAAATCTTCCACAGAGATCAGTGCAAAGAAATAGAAGAAAACAGTAGAATGGGAAAGACTAGAGATCTCGTCAAGAAAATCAGAGATACCAAGGGAACATTTCATGCAAAGATGGGCACAGTGAAGGACAGAAATGGTAGGGACCTAACAGAAGCAGAAGATATTAAGAAGAGGTGGCAAGAATACACTGAAGAACTGTACAAAAAAGATTTTCATGACCCAGATAATCATGATAGTATGGTCACTCACCTAGAGCCAGACATCCTGGAATGCGAAGTCAAGTGGGCCTTAGGAAGTATCACTATGAACAAACCTAGTGGAGTTGATGGAAATTCTAGTTGAGGTATTTCAAATTCTAAAAGCTGATGCTGTGAAAGTGCTGCACTCAACATGTCAGCGAATTTGGAAAACTCTGCAGTGGCCACAGGACTGGAAAAGGTCAGTTTTCATTCCAATCCCAAAGTAATGCAATGCCAAAGAAAGCTCAAACTACTGCACAATTTCAGTCATCTCACACGCTAGTAAAGTAATGCTCAAAATTCTCCAAGCCAGGCTTCAGCAATACATGAACCATGAACTTCCAGATGTTCAAGCTGGTTTTAGGAAAGGCAGAGGAACCAGACATCAAATTGCAAATATCTGCTGGATCATCGAAAAAGCAAGAGAGTTCCAGAAAAACATCTATTTCTGCTTTAATGACTATGCCAAAGCCTTTGACTGTGTGGATCACAATAAACTGTGGAAAATTCTAAAAGAGATGGGAATACCAGACCACCTGACCTGCCTCTTGAGAAATCTGTATGCAGGTCAGGAAGCAACAGTTAGAACTGGACATGGAACAGACTGGTTCCAAATAGGGAAAGGAGTACTTCAAGGCTGTGTATTGTCACCCTGGTTATTTAACTTATATGCAGAGTACATCATGAGAAATGCCAGACTGGATGAAGCACAAGCTGGAATCAAGAATGCTGGGAGAAATATCAATAACCTCAGATATGCAGATGACACCACCCTTATGGCAGAAAGCGAAGAAGAATTAAGGAGCCTCTTGATGAAAGTGAAAGAGGAGAGCGAAAAAGTTGGCTTAAAGCTCAACATTCAGAAAGCTAAGATCATGGCATCCAGTCCCATCACATCATGGCAAATAGATGGGGAAACAATGGAAACAGTGGCAGACTTTATATTTTGGCACTCCAAAATCACTGCAGATGGTGAATGTAGCCATGAAATTAAAAGACGCTTACTCCTTGGAAGAAAAGTTATGACCAACCTAGACAGCATATTCAAAAGCAGAGACATTACTTTGCCAAAGCAATGGTTTTTCCAGTGGTCATGTATGGATGTGAGAGTTGGACTATAAAGAAAGCTGTGCACTGAAGAATTGATGCTTTTGCACTGTGGTGTTGGAGAAGACTCTTGAGAGTCTGTTGGACTGCAAGGAGATTCAACCAGTCCATCCTAAAGGAAACCAGTCCTGAATATTCATTGGAAGGACTGATGCTGAAGCTGAAACTCCAACTCTTTGGCCACCTGATGTGAAGAACCGACTCTTTGGAAAAGACCCTGTTGCTGGGCAAGATTGAAGGTGGGAGGAGAAGGGGATGATAGAGGATGAGATGGTTGGATGGCATCACCAACTCAATGGACATGAGTTTGAGTAAACTCTGGGAGTTGGTGATGGACAGGAAGGCCTGGCGTGCTACAGTCCATGGACCCAGCCAAGAGTCGGACACAACTGAGAGACTGAACTGAACTGAGACCTTTGTTTTGTATTACTCCAGGTTAGAATGTGCCAACGTGAGTTATTTGTATGAGATTTGGAAGGGGGCAGGAGAAGCCATTATTTTACGGAGGTGATTACATTCTGACTGGTGGTCATTTGGTTTTCATGATCAAATATTTATTCTTTACCAGGAGCAAGCCAGGAACAGTTTTCCACAAGAAGAATAGTATGGATAGGCCAAAACGTTCACTCAGTTTCCCCATAGTGAATGGAAAAACCCAAATGAACTTTCTGGCCAACTCAAGAGTTAGTTTGCCGAAGAAGACAGACGTCGCTATTCATCTAATAGGTCTGCAGAATGAGTCTCCTATCCAGGCTTTTAGATTTCTAATCCAGCATCTCAGACTTCTTTCACCATCTGATGTGCTAGATCAAAACACCCAAGTTTTAGAGCAGCTTATGCATTAATAGTTGTCTGGATGTGTGACAGACCCTGCTCTTGTTTTCAACCCCTGGCAAAACGGTCTGACTTAATAAAACTCACTAAATCGATTAGAACCGCACACTTCACTGTGACATGTGCTACCTGCTGTATCTAGCTGTTTCTACCAGACCTCGTGCCCCTCGGTGGTAGGAGGCGTGTGTGTGTGTGCATGTGTGCGCGTGTGTATGTGTTAGTCGCTCAGTCGTGTTTGACTCTTTGGTAGAAGGCGTAAGACGATGCAACTTCAGTTGCATCTCCACGGAGCACCTCAACATCCCCTAGCCTGCCGGGCCCCTAGAAATTTCCCCATAGATTTGGGCGTCTGCTCTCAGTCACGAGAAGAGCATATCCCAGGTAAGGGATGGTCCTTTAGCCTCGTTCCCAGAAGAAGATACCTGAAGCAGCACCAAACAGAGCTACAGACAAGCAGAAGATCTGTGAGCAAGACAAAACTTGTGGTTATAAACGTCTGAGACGTGGGGCTTATTTGTTATCACAGTAAAATCTAACCGAGGTACCTCTCTTGTCCCAGCCAGATGTATTTTGTAACCTCTTGCAGGCCCCTTTCTTTCCCACTACTGTTTTCTTGACTGGCAAGTCAAAATGATGTCTTTCATTCTCTTGTTCCTGATTCCAGTCTTCAATTCAGAAGTCTTTTCTTTCTTCATCCCCAGATGGGAAATAAGTTCTCCAGGTTTAACACCAAAACACTTTAGTTACATCACTTTAACGGTTCAGCACTTTCTATCTTGCACTTTACGATTTGTTTACATGCCTGCTGTAGCTCTTCTGGTTGGTTTCTCAGTATCTACTCCTTGTGAAATGGTTAGTCTAAGCCAAACATTTTGGTCCCATTCTTTCCTTAGTGCTAGTTTCAGCAGTGCTCCTGGAATCACACCTTGGCTAGAGGAAAAATAGGGGAAAGCTCTGCTGGATTTCTAGGAAAAGTTTCCTTGTTCCCCCAGTTTTTTTTTTAAAGAGGTACTGAAGAAAGAGGCAGCCCTTCCTACCTACCCCCCAGCACCCTCCCCACCACCTCTCTTTCTCTGCTCACAATGTGAAGATCAAGCAAACAATGTGAAGATCAAGCGAACTCCAAGCTGAAAGCACTGAGAAGGAGTGTCCTGCCTGCATAGCTCCAGGCCATGAGCCACTACCCCAGAGACCATCCCCAGAGATTTCTCCAGGACACCAGGGTGGGCCTCACCAGAGTTAGACACTTGAATAATTTACTGCATGAGTTAATAAAAAGAAAGTCTTTCAGGTTCTATATGTTTGGGATATAAGATCTTTGAATAAATCATAATTTGATAATGATGATGTGATGGATGGCTGCCTGGGAAGTTGGTGGAGAAGCTGCTTAATCGAGATACTCATGTACGTTTCCTAGAAAGCAAAAAAAAAAAAAACTTTTAAGGAAATAAGAATCACTGAAAAGGAGAAAAAAAAATAGAGAAATAACTTTCTGGAACAAAACTTGTATAATCTCCCTTTCTGAGGTCTTTGTAAGCCAGATGAAAGATTGTACAGATATTCATCTGTGCAGGAAGTCCAGGTTTAATTCTACCCATAGGATTTCAGTAAGTGCGGCCAAACTAAATAAGGGTGTGAACCAATTCGCTGGTGTCACTGACAAAAAGCTACACTTTAAATCCGGTCATTTATCAATATTATGTGAATAAAACTGACAGATTTCTTTTCAGTTTTCATATTTCTCTGTGTAATAGTTTTCTATCATGTCTTTTAAAGAATACTGTTTAACGTCTAATCATCACAATTCAGAGTGGCCATTTTCAAACTCGCTGTGGAAGGTTGTGCATAGCGATCTGATTTCTATCAGTAAGCTGTATTTTGACGATTTCTGTATTGAACAAACTCATAGGTGATACATCTTAGGGACCTTTCTAGCACGGAGGACCTTGAGGCTCCAAAATAAGGATGGTCTTTTGAAGACCTGAGAAAATTGTTTTAACTCCTCTGAATTGTTCAACTTCTAAACATGGAATAATGAAAACTAAAGAAACACTTTCAGTAAGGTAAGTGAGGCTTTTTTTTTTTTGTTTCATCTGGAGAAATACATATTGGTGTCAGGGCTATGTTGATAGGGGCCGTTGAGCTTTCAATTCTTAGATAAAAAAGGAAAATTACAAAATCCATTATATAATCATTAATTCCTAAATTCCTTCACCCTTGAAAACAAGAAAAACCCAATTTTTCTCTATCTGTAATCCTTTTACCTCCTGCCTTAAATCCTAAATGCATAGATATTCCTGGGGAGAATGAGAAAAGCAGGGCCTAACATGGTTACTGGGAAATTAAAAATGGAAGTTCTCATTTAAGTCATTGCTTGCTTGCTTGCTTGCTCAGTCGTGTTTGACTCTTTGCAACCCTATGGACTGAGGAATACTCGAGTGGGTTGCCATTTCCTCCTCCAGGGGAGCTTCCTGACCCAGGGATCGAAGCTGCATCTCCTACATCTCCTACGGTGCAGGCGGATTCTCTACCTGCTGAGCTATCAGCAGGGAAGTCCATCCTGCACCAACATTTTCCCTCTTGCAACACTGAAAAAAAATTTGCTTCATTCAAGTGAAATGGTATGTCTAACATGACAGACCTCTGAAGAATCAATATTCTTTCAAAAGTGTGGGATTTTGTCCTCTCGTGCACAGTGTGATTCTCAGTATTGCTCTCAGCCTGTAGAGGCAGTGCCGTCTCAGGGCAGTGACGGAGGTCGGGCAGGAGCGGAGAACCTAACGTATGATTTCTGACTTGGATATCGACTGACAAGAAAATGTGAAAGTAAAATCATTCTTTGTCCCACGATTCAGTTTGCTTCTTTGGAAAATGACTACATCATATTACAAAATCTTAGCACACAGTGCTGAGGAAAGCAGGTCAGATATTCTCTGTCAGACTTTTCTTTATTTGAAAAAAATCACTAACTTTTGATTCATCAATTCCAATCTTACAAGGAATAAGTTCTTAGCATACGGTTGTTGAATCACATCTTATAATAGCACTAAGGTGCATTTGTGGGCGGAAGGTATCATTCACAACATGGATTCAGAACAGTGGGCTTTGTTTGACTTTCTGGGACAGATGTTGAGCAGCCATCCAAGGGGTAACCTTGACAGGGACTTCTTAGTGGGGAGAGGGCTTGAAAGCAAGAGGAGGCAAGCTGGGGTCTTGCACTAATTCAAGGCTGGTAACGAACAGGATAAGTGGGAAGCAGAAGAGAGGGCATGTTCTTTCTTTGTTTTTTTCATTTACCTTGTTGGTTAGTGTTAGTAGCTCAGTCGTGTCTGACTCTTTGGGACATCATGGACTGTAACTCACCAGGCTTCTCTATCCATGGATTTCTCCAGGCAAGAACTCTGGAGTAGGAAGTTATTTCCTTCTCCAAGTGATCTTTCCAACTCAGAGACTGAATCTGGATCTCTCACGTTGCGGGCAGATTCTTTACCATCTGAGCCACTAGTAATCCCAGTGGCTTCTATTTACCTTGTCTTCTATTAAAGATACAAAATCAGTACTTAATGAGATAGTGATAATATTGTAGATGTTTATGACCAAAGATTAATTGTATACCAATTCTAAGTTGCCTAAATAGTGGTTTGTTGTCTTTGTTTGACATATTTAACACAGTAATATTGTGGTAGTTGACTGCTGCTAAGTTGCTTCAGTTGTGTCCGACTCTGTGTGACCCCACAGACAGCAGCCCACCAGGCTCCCTCGTCCCTGGGATTCTCAAGGCCAGAATACTAGAGTGGGTTGCCATTTCCTTCTCCAACGCATGAAAGTGAAGAGTGAAAGTGAAGTCGCTCAGTCGCGTCCGACTCTTAGCGACCCCATGGACTGCAGCCCACCAGGCTCCTGCATCCATGGGATTTTCCAAGCAAGAGTATTGGAGTGGGGTGCCATTGCCTTCTCCAGGTAGTTGACTAGAGACTCTGAAAAAGACAATTTTTTTTTCAATTTCCTTTGGAGTTTTATTGGTATTCACTCATTTTTATAAAATATTCAGTAGGAGGCTAAAAATAAACATGACATATGAAGTGGCTGTGAAAACTGCCTCTCAGGTCTTAGCTACAGGGGGCATAACTGACCAACAGCCCCGCTACTGCATTCAGAAATGCATCGCCACTACTTTGGCTCCAAGACCTTGCTTCCCATGGGCTGCTCCGAGGCCAGTGAGTGAGGGAGGCAGGGTTATTACTTGAACCCTTTCCTGGAAGACAGGGACTCTTCAGATGGACACTTGTGGCTGTGCATGCATGCATGCTGAGTCATTTCAGTCATGTCTTCCTGACCCAGGGATTGAACCCCGAGTCTCTTGTGTCTCCTGCACTGGCAGGCAGGTTCTTTGTGGCTTGAGGAAGCCCTTGTGGCTCAAGGCCTCCCCAATAAGTTTGCCAATACTTCCTTAAAACTGCACTGCAGTCTGAGATCCTTCTCCATCATCCTTCCTTCATCATTCATCTCCATCATCATCCTTCATCATTCTTCTCCAAGGTCTTGGCTCTTCTAGCTTCTTCTGCTTCGTTCCCTATCCTTCTCCCAGAAACATGTCCCTTTGGGAGATCTCATCTTGAGTCTCTCATTGGGGTTCAGATTAGCACAAGGTAAAGGACGGAAACCAGTCATTTGTTGACTGATACCTATGTAACCAACAGCATTCATTTTTTAAACCCTTCATTTGATATTTATTGGCTGTCTAACATGTGCCAAGCACTGTGGTAGCATTTAATGACAACAGAAACAAATATTTGAGGTCTGAAGAGATTTCAGAGACCTTAAAAGACCAAGTGTTGACTCAGTATCCAATCTCATCATTGAGACGTAGAAAAATTGTGGTTTAATTTTGGAAAGAGGCAGCAGATTACTAAAGAAGCAGCTGGACATGCAGGCAGGCCATGAGGGTTACATTTTCCTTGGCACTATCCTTTCTACAGTTTGATCCACAAACTGAACTTTCCAGCGCTCCAGATTTAATTAAGCTCTTATGCACTGACTCACACCAAGCAGACAAATATTCAGAGTCACTGTTGACCTCCGCACCGCTGTATCTAGTGCTCAGATCTCAGTCCTCATCTTACTGGACTATCCATAGCATTTGGCAGTCACTCTCTCTGCTCTGGAAACTATGACATCACCTGGCTTCCAGGCACTGTAGGCTTCTGGGTTTCCTCTTCCCTCCCTGGTCATTCAGGCTTTGTCTCTTGCTTGTTCTTCCTCATGCATTTGGCCTCTTATCATTGTTGTGCTCTGGAGCTCAACCCTTGGACTTTTTTTCTATCCTTCCCCTCAGCAGTTTCATACAGCTTCTTAAAAAAATATTATCTTATAATAAGATATATTTATACAATAGTGACTCCAGAATTTATGTCTAGTTCACACCTCTGCTGCAAATTCCATACTCATGTTCAAATGCCTACTTGACATCTCTATTTAGATGTCTAATTAACATCTCACACTTAATATGTCCTAACCAGAATTCCTATCCTCTCACCCTAATTCGCTTTTTCCATAATCTGCCCATCTCTGGTAATGGCAACTCTTTCCTTCCAGCTACTCAGGCCAAAAGCCCTGGAGTTATTCTTGAACTTCTTTCTTATGTAGCCTGTACTCAATTCAAGAGCAACTTCTTTCAGCTCAGCTTTAAAAATATTTCCCAATTGCAAACCTATATTACCACCTCAATGATACTGTCACCTTGGACTGAGCCACCTCCATAGCTCTCCCCTCCTGTACTCTGGGGCTTCCCAGGTGGCACAGTGGTAAAGAATCTGCTTGCAGCATAGGAGACACAAAAGATTCAGGTTCAATCCCTGGGTCCGGAAGATCTCCTGAAGTAGGAAATGGCAACCCACTCCAGTACTTTTGCCTGGAAAACCCCGTGGACAGAGGAGCCTGGTGGGCTACAGTCCATGGGACTGCAAAGAGACACGACTGAGCGGCTGAGCACACACACACTTGCCCTCTTGCATCCATGCAGCATTATAATCTATTCTCAGCACAGCACCCAGTGATCATGCTAAAAATTCCATGTTAATAATTCCATGATGTTAAAAATTCATGTTAAAAAATTCCAGGTGAAGTGTTATGAACTAAACTGTGTCCCCTCGAAATTCATATGTTGAAGCCCTAATCCTCAGTACATCAGAAAATTCATGTGTTTGGATACAGGGTCCTTGTAGAGGTAATTTGGTTAAAAAGCAGTCACGAGAGTTGGCCATGATAATCCAATATGACTGGGGTCCTTCTAGGAAGACCAGATTAGGACACAGATGATACCCAGACTGAGGGACAACCGTGTGACGACACCACAGGAGGCTGCCTCCAGGGAGAGAGGTCTCAGGAGTAGACAACCCCATTGGCACCTTGACTTTGGATGTCCAGCCTCCAAAACTATGAGAAAATAAAGTTCTGTTGTTTATGCCATCCAGCCTTGAAAGCAGCCTTGTGGCAGCCTTAGAAAGCTTTTATGAGATGATAAAATTCCTCTTCTTAAAATCCTCCAACTGTTTCCCATCCTCCTGAGAGTTCTTACAGGTGTCTACAAGGTCCACAGACTGGTCCCCAGATCCCAGGCAGAGGGGGCATGGTGGAATGACCTTAATCGCCAGCAGCCTGAAGCCTCCCACACCTTTCCCCACGAGCTGGTTGCTCTCTCCAAGCCAGTGGCACCACTGACCTGTATCCTCTCCTCTGGACAGCATAATAAAAGTGAGCTCAGTTTTTACCTTTCTAACCTCTCATTTTGTGTTTTTACTTAGCGCATCTTCCTTTGGCCATGTCTACATTATTGATTAGACTTTAGGGCCACATAAACCTTGAATAAGTTATTGAAACTATGTGAGTCTTAATTTCCTCATATATAAATGGGGAATAACTTGGGAATAATAATATCTATTTTGTAGAGTCTTTTTTATTGAGTCAGAAAAAGTGTATTGAACATGGTAGGTGGCAGGCACTGTGCTATGAAGATAAAACTTTGTAAAATCTATAAAGCGTGACCCTCATAACTTGGCTTATATGAGTTGCTTGATAAGTGATACTGTTATTGGTATATCACTATTTTTTATTATTTATTGTTGCTGTTATGACTGTTTTCTAATCCTGATCTTTACTCTGAGAGATGGTTTGTCTTTTTAATGTGGCTTTTGCATAGATGATCTCATTCATTATTTGCTACTTTTCAAGTTTAATCCTAATAATCCTGAAACCCTGCATTTCTGCAGTTGATCATCCTGTCTCTGGTTTTCTCCTTCACATTCAAATGTCTTAAGAGGGTTAACTTTGCTCCCTGTCTCTCTTTACTCATCTCCCACTTATTTCTCAACATGCTCCAATCTACTTTTTCATCTCCATCTCTTCCCATAACAACTTTATCATCGGTAATCTAAGACCCTTGTTGCTTGTATTAGTTGGCTAGGACTGCCGTAATGAAACAGCTAAGCAGTTTAAACAACAGAATTTGTTTTCTTACAGTTTTGGAGGATAGAAGTCCAAGATCAAGGTGCCAGCAGTTTTGTTTGCTCACAAGGCCTCTCTCCTTGACTTGCAGACGGTCACCTTTTCCCCGTGTCCCCACACAGATTTTCCTCTGTGTACACGCGTCTCCGGACTCTCCTTTTCTTCTTATAAGGACACCAGGCGTATTGAATGAGGTCCCAACCTCAATACCTCATTGAACATTAATTACATCTTTAAAGGTCCTGTCTCAAAAAACTGTTAATGGGGCAGTAGTGCTTCAACATTTGAATTTGGAAAGGTAGAACTCAGTCCAGTTCAGTTCAGTTCAGTTCAGTCGCTCAGTCGTGTCTGACTCTTTGCGACCCCGAGAACCGCAGCACGCCAGGCCTCCCTGTCCATCACCAGTTCCCAGAGTTCACCCAAACCCATGTCCATTGAGTCAGTGATGCCATCCAACCATCTCATCCTCTGTCATCCCCTTCTCCTCCTGCCGTCAATCTTTCCCAGCATCAAGGTCTTTTCAAATGAGTCAGCTCTTCGCATCAGGTGGCCAAAGTACTGGAGTTTCAACTTCAACATCCAATGAATACCCAGGACTGATGTCCTTTAGGATGGACTGGTTGGATCTCCTTGCAATCGAAGGGACTCTCAAGAGTCTTCTCCAACACCACAATTCAAAAGCATCAATTCTTCAGCACTCAGCTTTCTTTACAGTCCAACTCTCACATCCATACATGACTACTGGAAAAACCATAGCCTTAACTAGATGGACCTTTGTGGGCAAAGTAATGTCTCTGCTTTTTAATACACTTGTCTAAGTTAGCCATAACTTTCCTTCCAAGGAGTAAGTGTCTTTTAATTTCATGGCTGCAGTCACCATCTGCAGTGATTCTGGAGCCCCTCAAAATAGTCTGCCACTGTTTCCACTGTTTCCCCATCTATTTCCCATGAAGTGATGGGACCAGATGCCATGATCTTCGTTTTCTGAATGTTGAGGTTTAAGCCAACTTTTTCACTCTCCTCTTTCACTTTCATCAAGAGGCTTTTTAGTTCTTCTTCACTTTCTGCCATAAGGGTGCTGTCATCTGCATGATTGAGGTTGTTGATATTTCCCCTGGCAATCTTGATTCCAGCTTGTGCTTCATCCAGCCCAGCGTTTCTCATGATGTACTCTGCATATAAGTTAAATAAGCAGGGTGACAATATACAGCCTTGATGTACTCCTTTCCCTCTTTGGATCCAGTCTGTTGTTCCATGTCCAGTTCTAGCTGTTGCTTTCTGACCTGCGTACAGGTTTCTCAAGAGGCAGATCAGTTGGTCTGGTATTCCCATCTCTTTCAGAATTTTCCACAGTTTATTGTGATCCACACAGTCAAAGGCTTTTGCATAGTCAATAAAGCAGAAATAGATGTTTTTCTGGAACTCGCTTCCTTTTTCCATGATCCAGCAGATGTTGGCAATTTGATCTCTAGTTCCTCTGTCTTTTCTAAAACCAGCTGGAACATCTGGAAATTCATGGTTCACGTACTGTTGAAGCCTGGCTTGGAGAATTTTGAGCCAGAATTTTACTAGTGTGTGAGATGAGTGCAATTGTGCTGTAGTTGGAGCATTCTTTGGCATTGCCTTTCTTTGGGGTTGGAACTCAGTCCATAATATACGAAATAATTTTTTCTTTTTCTTATTTTATTTGACCTTACATAGAATTTAGGAGTATTGTCCACTCCAACCTTCTTGAAACTGTTTCTTCCCTAGGTTTCTAGACCCCTAATGTACTCCTAAATTTTCTCCTACTCTTCTGAGCACTTCTGGGAGACCATTTTCAACTTTATCTTTCATGCTCCAACAATTAAATGTTGTGGTTCCTGGACCTTAATTTCTTCCTTTCTCACTCTGTCCTCTCTTTCTTCATGAGCTCAAGCACCCACATGGGATCCCACTAATACACAGGAAACTCTTCATTTTTTTAATCAATAAATGAGAAGTGTTGACCTGCTTGAAATATAAGAAGCCTTAAGAAAAGCACAGTGTTAATGCTATTTTTGCTTTTTTTATTTTTTAGTGCTATTTTTTTGGTCCTGTTTAAAATGTGTGTTATATTGAAAGACGTTTGCCCCCTAAAATCACCTGTCATTCCACTGCACCACCACACCCATGGGAGGGAATTTCCAGGGTAATCTCAGATTTACTTGTGTGGCCCTTTACAGAGCTGACCCACAAGTGTAACTCCTCTTGACATCAAGGTGGTGGGAGAATGGGGAATTCCAAGTTGCAGAGTGCATGAAAAAACCTTTTAAATGTTGACTGATAACCATCTCCGTTGCGAGCATTCTGTGACTCTGTCATTGTATGGTTAAGGACTCTGATGTTATTACCACACACCCCCAGTGTGAAAGAGGGGAATTTTTTTTTAGTCTGAGCTGAGTTGTTACTGTGCTAGATATGGTGACCAGTTTCAAGATACTACAGCTCTCCAGATTTTAGAGGCAGTTACACAGTTCTTGAGATAATATGTTACTAATTATTATTAACTATAAATGAAAGAGGCAACATCAAGTCATTGGCAAAGAACGCATACATTGAGCATCTATATTAGGTATTGAGCGTTGTGCTTCTAAGGGAGAGAGAAAGCAAGAGATGATAAGATGGGAAGGTCCCAAGACAAGCTCATGGACCTCACTAGTGATGTGTGACTGTTCATTCTACTCAGAACCATCTGCTGCTGCTGCTGCTGCTGCTGCTGCTAAGTCACTTCAGTCGTGTCCAACTCTGTGCAACCCCATAGACGGCAGCCCACCAGGCTCCCCCATCCCTGGGATTCTCCAGGCAAGAACAGTGGAGTGGGTTGCCATTTCCTTCTCCTCAGAACCATCTACATTGGATCATCTGTTCAATCTACTAACACACACACATCTTAGCTGGCCACCCTCTGCACAGACCCTCTGTATGTTCGCCCAAAGGCAGCCTAACTCTACTTTTGACTTAAATATGCAGTTCCAACCATCCAAGCTTCTTTCACCAGGAACTATTTAATTACACACAGTCCGTGTTTGTTCTGAGCTGAATTAGCCTAAGTGATAATTTGATCAAAACCTCCAACTGAATTTTGTTCAAAGGCGTCTAACTTGTCAAATGTCATATAATTACCATTCCTATATTTATATATGTATATTCTTTCAAAGACTCTGACACAAGATAGTTCCAGCAAACTTTGAGTGACTGTTTCTTGGATTGGGGGGTTTCTCTCTTTGCCTAACAAGTTTGATTGTATTTAAGAACACATACACACTTAAAAACCTTCCTTTCTCTGGAAAATGTAGAGTTCCATGTGTCAATTCTGTGCACTGTGAGGGACGTAACCTCATTCAACCTTATCTAAAACCTGAGGATGGATGGGATTTCCCCATGAGTGCCCAAACCAGTGGGGGCAGGGGCAGGGGCACATTAGATATAATGGAGAAACAGATACCTTAGGTTAGGGGTCCTCAACCTCTGGGATCTAATGCCTGATAATCTAAAGTGAAGATGATGAAATCAAAATATAAATAAAGTGCACAATGCATGTAATATGCTTGAATCATCCTGCAACCATCCCCCTGTCTCCTGGGTCCATGGAAAAAATTATCTTCACAAAACTGGTCCGTGGTGCCAAAAATTTGGGGACCGCTGGTTAGGTAACTTAACTTTGAAGAAAAAAATAAAAGGAATGACTTCACCCCATTTCAAGTGGAGTTAAGTGGGTTTCAGTAAAATGGAGATTAAGTGTGCTAGGATGATTTGTTCTTCCCAGGCCTGCTCCCTTTCCCATCAACGCCTCTGAGTTTTTCCTATATATGGGGCTCTCGCTGAATTCTAAAGGAACCCGGGGAAGTGAAGAGGAAATGAGAGCAGGATGAAAAAAGACCTCTTGATTTCAGCTGAGTTTACCTAGATGGTAAAAAGTGGGGGGAAAGTGACAGTTTCAACCTTAGAAAGCAGTATGGTAGTAAGAAAAGTCCACTTGAGCTCAACTTCAATTTCCTCTTTGACGGCTAAATAAATGTTAAATTACTTTGTAAATATTTTTAAATGAGTGGTTTTGGAGTGGGAGCGGTGAAGAAAGAAAGGGGGAGAAAAGGTTAACTACCACACATAAAACAACCAGCTCACAGAGCCGCTGGCCAACTTTTACAGCTGGATTCTTATAAACTCCTTGAAGAGTTGGGTGAGGGACAGGTTTATGAGGTTACCATGGTAGTTCCACAGGTTTTTTTTTTGACAAAATATTGTGACCCTGAAGCAGATGTATGATGGGGAGGTAGGCATAGGGACTGGGACAAGTATGAAGGAATTTAAGACCCTCACTAAATATTTCAGCAGAGAGTGTCTCAATGAAATGTCACTGGATTTAATTAGCCATAGAGTGAAAGGTGAAGGGTTAATCCAAGGTCAGCGTGGGGGAAAATGAAGCCTGCGATACAAGCAGCTCTGATATTTGCTGAACGCACACTCTCGGCCAGTAGAAGAGTAAATCAGCCCAGTGTGCGGAAGAACAGGCTCTAAGTCAGTTTGATGTCACGGTGTTCGCTTATTTCATTTCCATATGCGTTTCTCCCAGGTTCTGTCAATGCAGTCACTTCTGAAGTGTTAAAAGTGTCTGCCAAGTGAGAAAGAAGTGTTTTCCAATTTTTAAAGTGAGAAACAATTTGATTGAACTCAATTAGAAACTATTAACTTTTGTTTAATTGTGTTTGATGTTTGTATTTGCCTGTCTACACTACCAAAAAAAAATTGTTTCTCCTTATTCTGAAGGAAAAAATTTTTTGGAGCTGACATTATTTTCCTTCCCGCAGTATCCATAACAAACTTAGTTGAGTAGAACACACTCTGTGTGCAATAAGGCAAGATTTGTCCGGCATCTTGAGCACCTCCAGTGTTCATTAACTGATTCCACAGGTATTTCCTGAACATCGAGCTGTGTTCCCACTAATCAAGTCAGAAGTGTTCTGTCTTCATAGAGCCCCGATGGACTGGGATGCAGAACAGCGGCTTCTCTTCAGGGCAGAGCTCTCAGGTGGCAAGAGGATAGTTTTAGTACATGGACCAAAAGAGTGCTTAAATGGTTAGTCACCTTTGCAGTCACCAAATGGTGTCGGTGGTAAAGAATCTGCCTGCTGATTCAGTAGACGTGAGAGACACGGGTTCAGGTCCTGGGTCGGGAAGATCCCCTGGAGGAGAGCATGGCAGCCCACTCCAATAATCTTCCCTGGAGAACCCTATGGACAGAGGAGCCTGGCGGGCCACAGTCCATGGGGTCGCACAGAGTTGGACACGACTGAATGACTGAAGCACGAACACGTGCACCTTTGCAAGGAACAGTTGCTGAGACGCAAACTGATTGGCCAAAGCTCACCAACTATTCTAGTGTGTACAGACATACTGAATAGTTCTCTGACTTAACCAGATGCTTAACCAGATGCTTCATAGTATTTTTTTTTGTTTTGATTATGCAAGTTTGACTTAATGTTTAAAATTCATTCAATATAACTAACTATATTTATACAATAAGCAAGAAAAATTATACAATCATCTCAAGAGATATAGAAAGATCATTTGGTAACATTCAAGTGTTTCTTATATAAATTCCTCATATATACTTTTATGTAATATTAAAGACATATTTTAACTTAAAAAAATTTTTTTTCTGGATCCACACAAATATGTTTAACACGCAACTCAAAAGGAGTATTTACAGGGAAGCCTGATGTGCTGTCTGAGTCCATGGGGTCTCAAAGAGTCGGACAAGACTGAGTGACTGACCAACACAGCTCTGGTTGGAGTGACGTGAATGAGAAAGTTTCCCCTATTCACCACTAGTAAAAGAGGAAAATCAGCTGGCTTTTACAAAGTCGTAAAATGGTGAGCTCCCAAGAGGCTACTGAAAAATGTGAAGACGAAAAGCAATCGTGAGCCTACGTTTAACCGTGTTATCACATTAGGCATAGACATCAATCCAAGCCAATCACAGCAGCGTTAGCCAAGGAACGCTAGCTTCAGCAGAAAGCAGTGGGCAGATCTAAGCACCCTGGATTCTGTGGAAGATTTTAGAAGGCGCTCCAATCAGGGATGGGCTTAAGGGGAATGTCCAAAGATTAAGTATAAGCCAGGGTGAAGGCTGCGGGCCCCCACCAGCTGCCCTTCCAGGGCTGACCTTGGAGCTTAAGGGCCTGACAGCTGTGAACTTTAGCAGTTGTGGAAATAAGATACCACAGTTTCTTTACTCCTACCCCAAGAGCTCGTGCAAGTCATCCAGTTGAAATCTGTTTACTGAAAGCCTCTCTGGGCAGACACTGAACTGAGTGGACGAGAATACACTGTCCTTGCGCAGATAAGTTGACTTGATGATGCAGGAGTGGGAGCTGGTGATTTGGATATTTCTGTAAACTGACGTTTTCATTAGACTGCGTTGAGTCCCTCTTGCTCTGGTGCTGCTGGTGATCTCTGCTGTCCAGGTACACAGAAGCCCAAGGACCTTTACTCTGGGAGGCTCATGGGTAGCTGCCACGAAGGGGAAAATCCCCTGGAGGTCTCTGCAGGTGGCAGGAGACGTCACCAGTGCCTCCTCAGTACTTGGAGGGTCTGTACTGTACTACTCTCCTTGCAGCTATTCAGAACTGTTAGACTGGTGCACACTGGCAGTTCTCATTCTACCTCCTTTCATTGCTGAAAACCCAACACTCCGTGGGAACCGGCCGGTTCTACAAGTGGCGTGTATTAATAAGAAGCCCATTAACATAAGTGTCTGTGTCTGGAACAGTCATTGGGAAAACAAAAACAGGGGATATGATACTCCTAGTTTAACAACATAAATTTTCATGGGATTCTTAGCTGATTGTCTCATAAATGCTCAAACTAAACTGGCACTAATCACTCTTACTCATCCATAGGTTTTCATCTTCCACTCAAGAAGTGTGTGCATGCGGGCTGAGTCATTTTAGTCATGCCTGACTATGCGATCCTATGGACTGTAGCTCACCAACCTCCTCTGTCCATGGGATTCTCCAGGCAAGAACACTGGAGTGGGTTGCCATGCCCTCCTCCAGGGGATCCTCCCTACCCAGGAATCAAACCCGTGTCTCTTATGTTTCCTGCATTGGCAGGTGGCTTCTTTACCACTAGCGCCACCTGAGAAGCCCCTGCTCAAGGAATTCGTTGCTGTTGTTCAGTCGCCCAGTCATGTCCAGCTCTTTGCAACACCCTGGACTGCAGCATGCTAGGCCTCCCTGTCCCTCATCACCTCCCGGAGTTTCCCCAAGTTCGTGTTCATTGCACTGGTGGTGCTGCCCAGCCATCTCATCCTCCAAAGCCCTCTTCTCCTTCTGCCCTCAATCATTCCCAGCATCAGGGACTTTTCTGAGTCATCTGTTCACATCAGATGACCAAAATACTGAAGCTTTAGCTTCGGCATCAGTCCTTCCAGTGAATATTCAGGGTTGATCTCCCTTAAGATGGACTGTTTTTTTCTCCTTGCCATCCAAGGGACTTTCAGGAGCCTTCTCCAGCACCACAGTTCAAAGGCATCAATTCTTTGGCATCTGCCTTCCTTATGGTCTAGCTCTTACCGCCATATGTGACCACTGGGAAGGCCACAGCCTTGACCATATGCAAGACTAATGTCGCTGGGAAGACCACAGCACACTGTCTAGGTTTGTCATTATTTTCCTGCCAAGAAGCAACAGTCTTCTGATTTCATGGCTGCAGTCACCATCCACAGTGACTTTGGAGCCCAAGAAGAGGAAATCTGTCACTACTTCCACCATTTCTCCTTCTATTTGAAGGGAGAACAGATACACTTAATTTGAACTAAATGAAAGCCAAACAACATCAAAAATCCTGCCTAAAAGTAATGGCTGTCGCTGTTAAATACTACTTACAGCCAGTTGTGGAATGTAGCTGTTACTCCTCGAAAGAAAGGATGCAGGATCTCAGTTCAGAAGTGTGCTCGTTTCTACGACGTCAGGAGTCAATGGCACAGTTACTCTGTTTCCCTGATTCTCGGTTAACCAGACGGTTATCAGAAAATTCTCCCCTGCACTTTGTTAATAGGAAAAACCCTTCCATGACTGTAGCTCTCTTCTTATAAATTCAAGTAGAATGGTTGTATGAATATGCTTCATATCTCTTAAAGCTGTAAATATGTGCTTAGTGTAAAAGAAAAACAATTTCAAAAAAGGCTGACCCTGAAACTCCAAACCCATTAAGATCTTCTTGAAATCTATGGAAGAAGAAAGCCAAGGTGAGGTTGAATTTGTTTTTCCTATTGGGAAATCAAATAACAAGTAAGGGTTCCCACTCAGGTCTGCTATGCTTGTTGATAACCACTTAAATTTCCTGTGAGCTAAATCCTCCATGACCGCTTTGATAAACATTTATGAAGTACCTTCTTAAGGACAAGACTCTGTACCAGGTTTACAGGTAATTTAAAGATGATATGAATCTTACTGAAGATTTGGTATCTGGTGATTAAATCTTATTCATGGAAGTAGGGTGTAAGTGGTGCCTGAGCTTATATATAAAGGCATTCTCTTGGTGGTTTGGTTTTCTTACCTGCAGATGTCCATGTTGGGAAAAGCAATGTCAATCAAAGCCTCCAAATTGTTCTACACTGACACACTTTTTTTTTTTTTTTCTGAAAATGGTTCTAGCAACAAAATTTCCCAGCTCTGAGAGTGAACAACATAAAGGGCATTACACTAAGTGAAATAAATCAGTCTGAAAGAGACAAATACTGTATGATCTCATTTATATGTGGAGTCTAAAAAAAATAAATCACACAAACAAAAACATGAACTCAGATACGGAGGATAGACAGGTGCTTGACAGAGGCAGAGGGGTGTGCATTGGGATGGACAAAACGGTTGACTGTGATCAAAGGTGCAGTCTTCCAGTTATAATGTAAGTAAGTCACGGGGATGCAATGTACAGCATGGTCACTCGGTTATTAATACTGTATTGTATATTTGAAAGTTGCTAAGATAGTGGATCTTCAAACTTCTCATCACAAGAAAAAGATATGCAACTGTGTATAGAGGTGGATGCTCATTGGACTTGTGGTGATAGTTCTAGAATACATTTCCCTCCTCAGTTTTGAATACATATAAATAGCAAATCACTATGTTAGATACCTGAAACTAATGTAATATGTTGATTATATTTCAAAAAAAGAGATAAATAAAAAATACTTGAGCCTTCTTCTGAAAAAACCTCACTTTGCTGACTTTTGAAAGAACCCTTAGGGCAGCGACTGAAGCTCTCACTTGGATATGGGTGTTTCTTTGTGTTGCTGTTTGAATGACAGGGCCCATTCATTCATGTCATGGTTTTAAATGATGAATTTTCTTTAGCTCTGGGCAGGTGAGCCTACCTACAAATGACCATGGCATAGAAAACACACACACACATACACACACCTAACATATGGGTGTGTAAAGCCCCTCCAGGTTAAGTATGCAAGACAGGGAGGCCTTTGGGGAAGGAAGGTGTTGCTGAGCTTGCCTGAGTAGTAGGAAAGCCATTGGTCGGTGGACCAAGAGTCAGATACTGATACCATCAGGAGGAGCCAACGCAGCTGCGGGAGGCAGAGAGAGTGACCCAGGGGCAGGC
Source organism: Budorcas taxicolor (assembly GCF_023091745.1). Lineage (NCBI taxonomy): Eukaryota > Metazoa > Chordata > Mammalia > Artiodactyla > Bovidae > Budorcas > Budorcas taxicolor. Next base: position 16,124,185 of record NC_068920.1, read on the forward strand.
TGGGAAATTCGGTGGAGCTTTAGATATTGGGACTAGGATTTTTGAGGTTAAAATGAATGGTCATGAGGAGCTGTTGGAAGATTTTTGAAATGTGGATGTGTTTAATCATTTAATGGAGGTGCTATAAAACTCGATGGTTACCAATAGCCTCAACGGTCACAGTGATTATTCTCAGGCAGCTGCTGTTCTGCCGGCCTTCCAACAGCACAAAGTTCTTGGAAGCCAAGAGCCAGCTTGCAAGGGGCAAGGGCTGATGGGAAGAAAGTGATGGCGACCAATCGGCAGCCTCTGTCATTCTCTGGGGCTCCAGAGGGAGTGGTCACCTGAGGCATCCAAAATCCAGGTCTCTTAGAAAGATGTGACAAGCAGGGCTCAGTGCTAGAACATCGGGGTGCAAGTTATTTATGGCAGAGCCCCAGCTGCCGCCAGAATCCCCCTTCCTAAAATAGCCAACAGGTGGGTGACCTGGCCTTCGGAAACACTGTGTCAGAGCATGCATGGAATACATGACTGCTTGCTTTCTCTTCTTGCTTAGACAGCACCACTTTTTTTTTTTTCTACTCATAAATCCACCTCGATTAGGGAATTCAGTTAGCACAAAAACTACTAGCGCAGTGCCATTTAATAGGTATTTAAGAAACGTCTGCATACTGATTTGTTAGAAACTCCTGAAAGTGTGTTTTGGGGGCCGGGATTGAAACAGTCTTTGTTCTATTGGAATCGATACTGATCATCCATTTATCTTCTTCGTGTTGTGGTCTGTTGACTTCTTCTTCTCTAATGTATGTGCCAAGTGCTTGCTGCTTCATCTTTCTAAGAGAAAGAAAAAACAGGGCCACATTTCCTCTCTCTCAGAAAATGAGGGTGACTTTCCAGAACTCATTTTAATTAAAATCTCTGCCCTTTGTCCATGGAAAAGAAAGGTGGAACAGCCTTCATTTTCCTCTTGTGGGTGGGCTGTCAGGGGAGGAGGCTGGTGCTGCAGCTCAGGCTGTGGGCTGGTCTCCTCCCACGCCCACCTCTGCCCTCTCCAGAGCAGGGAGACATTTACAGGGTGGGGCCAGGCCCCAGCAAGACCAAAGTCTTCACCACCTCGGCCCAGGGGACTGTCTCTGACCTTCAGGCCTCCACTGATGGCTCTGACATTTGTTCCACTGTGCTGGCATCCAAATCTGGAGATGCCTGAAAACACAGAAAATAACGTATGGTGAGGAAACAACTCCCTAACTGGCTCTTCAGAGCTTGTGCTTTATGTTGAACGTGGATGCATTGGGTTGAAAGCAGGGATGCTGTTAAGCCACAGGGTGGGGTTAAAAAAGAAAAAGACAGTGAAAGAAATGAGATTTCCAGAGAGCAGGAACAGAGGTCCTCCAGTGAGGGAAGCACCCACAGGGTGAGGGCTGACTGCCCTGAAGATGTGGTAGTGAGTGTGAGGGTGAGGAAGGAAATCCTTCTTCCTCTCCGGAAGTGAGGAACCAGGACAGGCGGGGGCAGGAACTAAGGTCACTTGGGAATATGTACAGCTTACAGGCAAATGGTGCGATCTGGGGTGAGTGACACGGAGATGGGGACAGAGAACCCCAGAGCCTGGGACTCAGAGAATCTGAAATCGGCTCTTGGCGTGCTTCCAATCAGCTGCAGGCTCTTGGCCACAACATTTTATCCTATCTGAGCCTCCATTTCCTCATCTCCAAAGTATAAGCATTGCACTGAGTAACATCTAAAGTGCCTTTCATCTTTCACAGTGCTGGCCTGAGAGAAGCTGTCTTTTTGATTTGGTTCTACGAGGATCGTGTGTTGTTGTTGTTGTTGTTTAAGCTGGATAACAAGGAGAGTTTGCATAACTAAGGTGTGCTTATCTTTTTCAGATTATTATTTCCTTTAATGTTTCGCCTTACCCTCCTTGGCAAGGAGGGTAACGTGAAACATTAAATTTGCCATGTGCGATGGACCCAGGCATTCTGATCCTCACATGCTAAGATGTCTGGCAGGAAGAGCTTGGCTTGGTTAAGCTTCCCAGGTTGGTTATCAGCCTCTTCTTCAGCACCTGTGGGACTGTAGCAGAGAACACGGGGTTATCACTCACTGGCCCTTACACCAGATCTGCAGGAAAGTTACAAGTACAGCAATGATCAGTGACCGAGAAATAAGTCCACTGGAAAACCAGGCAGCCAGTGAACTTTTCCCTTTAGAAATACTCAAGGAAAACTGCATTTTGGACTTTAGACTTGAAAGCGTTCACGTGGGTATTGGAAAAATATTGGCTTGGCCAGAGAGTTTGTTTGGGTTTTTGGTGGTGTAGTGGTAAAGAACCTGGCTGCCAATGTCGGAAACATAAGAGAGATGCAGGTTTGATCCCTGGGTTGAGAAGATCCCCTGGAGGAGGTCACAGCAACAAAATCCAGTATTCTTGTCTGGAGAATCCCATGGACAGAGGAGCCTGGTGGGCAACAGTCCACAGAGCCACAAAGAGTTGGACACAACTGAAGTGACTTAGCACACATGCCCCCACCTACTATGTTAGGGTGTTATGCAGAAAAACCCAAACAAAATGTTGGGACAACCCAATTGTTGTTTTTGTTCAGTCACTAAGTCGTGGCTGACTCTTTGTGACTTCCATGAACTGCAGCATGCCAGGCTCCCCTGTCCTTCACTATCTCCCGGAGTTTGCTCAAATTCATGTCCATTGAGGTGGTGATGCTATCGAATCATCTCATCCACTGCCATCTGAAGGAGGGAATGGCAAGCCACCCTGGTATTCTTACCGTGAGAACCCCGTGAGCATTATGAAAAGGTCAGCCCAATACTTGGCTATAAAAATACGAAACTAGTAAAGACCACAAAAGTCACCTAACCTATCCTTGTTTGTTTTTTTTTTTTTTTTTTTGGTGGGGGAAGAAGCTGAGGCTCATAAAAGTTGATTGAATTCTCCAGGGACACATAATTGGTCAAGTAAAACTGGGCTCCACTTAGGGCCTTTGACTCTCAATCCAATGCTCCCTTCTCAGTTAGTTTCTTCTGAGCAGAGCTGAACCTACTTAGAGATGAAGACGTCACTCTCCTAGGCAGCAGGCATCAAACCTACACATCAAGAGTCTCCCAAACAGCCTGTCCCAAGACATAGAAGCTTTTTGGGAAATGGTTTCAAGTTTTGTTAGTAACGACATTGACTATAATGTCCTTGCAAACCCAGTTTGCAGCCTGAAATGTCTCTCCCCTGTGTGTAACTGTCAATCTGGCTGCCAGGTTACTCCTGAAATTTCCCAGAGAGGCTGAGAAGAGGAGGAAAGCAGGGAGATTCACAGAGTAATTCTTGAAAGAATTCCACTGTGACAGCACTACTCCTGATCCCTACACAACTTATATTTTCTACCTGCAATGAAACATTATATCATTACAAGAAAGATAAAAACCAAAAGAGTAATATTAGAATAATAATGATAGATTTGTTTCTGCTGTTTTGTTATATTTCTGCAAATTATATTTCTTGCTCTTTGCGCTGACCTAGATATTTGTGACAGGTTTGTGGAGCTGCCATTGTTTTATATAAACAAGCTTGTTATTTTTAAATATTAAGTCTAATGATTGCTTCATTACCATCAACTCCCTCTTCCCTCCAAATCACTCAATAGATGAAAGACATTATAGAACATTATGAGATGGATCGTGTTGGAGACAGCTTTTCCTCGAAAACTTTTTTTTTCTCAAGATCAAAATCAGATCCCATCCTTTTAAGGAACAGACCTGAATTTAACTCCCTTTCCTTTGTTCTTGGTTTTAATTTCTCCCCAAACTACAGTTGGCCTTCTGATGTTCTTCTTTCCCATTTAATGCCAATAATTTGCACTTCTGTCCGCTCTTTCATCTGGTATATCACAAGGCCGTTTGAAACGGTCTCTGCTGGACTTCAGAGGGGCCCTCTAACTGGTAGATCCTTTGATGACCTTCTTTTCAAAATGTATAGCAAGAGCAAACTTTGCAATCATAGAAATCCCTTCTGTAGTCTAGGCTTAGGGGATGGTAAGTAGCAGCCGGACTTGAGTGACGTGGGTGGTCACGTGGGACACGGGGAGCGTGGACGCACAGTGGAAGAACTTGTGAAGTCGGGTGTGCCTGCACGACACAACCCTCTTCGAAGAACAAATTGCCCTAGGGACCTCCCTGGCAGTCCAGTGGTTAAGACTTTGCTTTCCAACTCAGGAGGCTTGGGTTTGATCCTTAGTTGGGGGCTCACATCCCACAATCTTTGTGGCCAAAAAACTGAAACGTGAAACAGAAGCAATATTGTAACAAAACAGAAGCAATATTGTAACAAATTCAATAAACAATCGTTCACTGAAGAACCATTCAAAATGGTTCACCTAAGAAAACAAAAGACAAAAACAAATGGCCCTAAATCCTTTGTCCTGTCTCAGTGGTTCTGACTTAACACAGAATCCTTGGCCTGGGAAATAAAATCAGTTACATGTGTTCTCTGGATAAGCTGATTAGACTTGGATGAGAACTGGTGTCCTGCCAAAGTCACTAATATTGAGAGAGATCTGCCACTTTATAGGTAGGTGGTTGGCATCAACTAGCCAATAGCAGTTTCTGTTTGTTTGCTTTTATCTTTTGTTCATGCCACATGGCACGTGGGATCTTACTTCCCTGACCAAGGATCAAACTCACATCCCCTACGTTGGAAGCAGAGTCTTAACCATGAGCCACCAGGGAAGTCTCTGGAAGTATTTGACACGGAGATCATCTGATCTGATTAGTTCTGGGGAAAGCTCAAGTGCAAGGTGAACAAAGAAAGGTCCGGCCACTTGAACTCAAGTTTATTTCCTTAGCAACCCTGAGATATTATCTTGGAAGAATCTAAAATATACTGCAGAGAACGGAAACCCACGGTGACAAGGGATGGAAAATTATCCTTCTACTTCTTGTTTCCATGGGTGTGCTAAACCGATTTTCGCTTTACAGTTACAATTACTCTTTGCAGGAGAGTGCATTGTCCTTATAGCCTCAAAGAACTTGACTAGCAGGACCAGCTCTATCGAGCAAAAATGAAAGAATACAGTACTTTCACAGCTTCAGATAACATGGACATACCCTAGGGCAGCCTACTGGTATACCGGAGGTGATCAATATCTCCTTAGAGATGAAAACAAACTTAAAGAGATAAACTTACAGTGTGTATGGTATTGTCATATCTTGTCTTTTAAAGGAACTAAAATGCTACAGTGTAGTAGAAGGATGAGTAACATAAACATTTACCTCTCTTCAACATTAAAAAATGATGTACGCACCTTAAAAAGGACCAATATTGTACTGCAACCTTTTATCAACAGGGCTTCCTTGGTGGCTCAGATGGTAAAGAATCTGCCTGCAATGAAAGAGACCTGGGTTCAATCCCTAGGTTAGGAAGATCCCCTAGAGAAGGGAGTGGCAACCCACTCTGGTATTCTTGCTTGGAGAATTCCATGGACACAGGAGCCTGGGTGGCTACAGTCCAAGGGGTTGCAAAGAGTCAAACACGACTCTGCTTCGCAGAGGGCATATGGAAATGCTGGAGTGTTTCCTGGTTTAGCAAGAAGACCCCGATGTCCCCCAGGGAAGGAGGGCAATCTGTATGACGCTTGGCCTTGCCATCTGGCGCTGGATCCTCACGCTATTTCCTGGCCTTCTAGGGACCAAGCTCTCCAGTGGCATGGCCAACTCATAGCTCTCCCCTCAGAGTCAGTTACAGGTGGGCTTATAGCTTCTAGATGGGGCTCTTTCTCCTCCAGAACAGTGGTTGGGAGCCACCCTTGAGGCTAGTTGGGTGTGAGAACTCATTTGGGAATACTCATAGTGGAGCAGGAAATGGCAACCCACTCCAGTATTCCTGCCTGGAAAATTCCACAGACAGAGGAGCCTGGCAGGCTACAGTCCATGGGGTCCTGAAGAGTCAGACATGACTGAGCAAGCGTGCACACATCCACACCCATAGTGCAACAAAGGGAAGGCTACCGCATGGCACATGGATCATCTTTTGGGTCACCCCCACCTGCTGTAGCCTCAGTGGATTCTACACTGAGCCTTGCCAGGCACAGGCTCTGCGTGACCCCTCTCTTTGTTGGAGATATTTTTCTTTATTTTACTTTTTTTTTTTTTTGTCCTTTTTGCTAGATATGGTTGGTACCCTGCCTCCAGGGAGCCCTTGAACATGGGGACTTTCTGGAACTCCCTTGAAACAGACCTGACCACAGAGTACTTGTTCAGGTTTAGATATGAACAAGAATAAAAATTGGGGCTCGGTTAAATGTCACTTTCTTTTGGTTTACTACTGAACCAGATAAAGCAGTGCCAAGGGAAACATACATGATTGATGACGTGGTGAGTGGACCCAGCCCTCAATTCTGCCCTGGGATTTCACAGAGTTCTCTCCAGCGGTCAGTGAAACCCCTGAGGAGTATGAAAGTTGTTGGGTCACAGAGCTGTGGGCCCCTTCGGCTGGAAAATGTAGCTGACTACATCAGTACCCAAGAATCTACGTACTACTATATAAGGACATCTTCACAGCATCGCACAATCATATACTTCTATGTTATATTCTTAGTGTATTACTGGGCCCCTGCCATCCTGGATGTAGAATACCCTAAATTTTTTACTTAAGTCCTAGTGTCTGACTTCGTGCCAAGGGAAAAACATAATACATATTTTGGCTAAACATCAGGAGACATATGTTCTAGCCCTGGTTATGCCCCTAACTAACCAGTTGTGCAGACTTACACAAATCACATAATCTCCCAGAACTTTGGTTTACTTAACTATAACGGGAGCAGTAGGTGGGATCTCCAGTCCTTTCTAGGCCTAAAGTTCTACAAGTCTGCTCCAGGGTCTCCCTCAGGTATAAAAGGGATAGAATTGTAACTCATAGGCTTCTGGGCCTGGTGTGGGGGATGGATAATGTGCTTTTGAAATAAATCATAAAACTGACCTAAAAGCAAGAAACACAAGTGAGTAATGATGGACTTTAAGCATCAAAGCAGCTCTAAATCTCATTCAGCCAAAAGGCACAGCATCTGAGAAATTCCAGATGGGCTGCTGATCACTTCATGTCCTAGGGAGTTAGGAGGAAGATAACCTAGATCTTCTTTAGATTTAGAGAAATTTGCTGGTAAAGTGAATGTGGTGGGAACTTGAAGAGAAAGTGAATTCTTGGTAACCGGGGTGAAGATGGTCAAGTGAAAGAAATACTTTAAAATTTCTAGGAAAAATGTTAAGCTGTATCAACCAAATGAGATACTGAAGAGGCAAAGAATTCAGGAGTTTTAGGATAGTCTAGAATATTTTCACCTGATTATACAATCGTAAGAGATGCTAAGCAATGGGAGAAAAAGAGACATAGGAAATTTAGTTCTCAAAATAATTCAAATGTAATAAAATATGTGTAGTCCTGGAATAGTAACATAGAATCAATAACCTCTTCCCTTTCTTAGTAAATGTCCAACTATCCATCCAAATAATTCAGCCAGAAACTAAGGAAAGTTACCCTAGAACCTTGCTTCTCACTCTTATTCATCCAGTTGCCAAAGTCTTTCCATTCTTAAATGAATTCATGTCTCATTTTGGTCTCCACTGCCACTGTTTTAATCCAGCCTTCACTGTATGTCTCAATTTACTACAAGAGTCTCCTGGCTTGCACCCTTATAGTATCCTCTAAACTCATCCTGCTAAGTCTGCTGCTAAGTCGCTTCAGTCGTGTCCGACTCTGTGCAACCCCGTGGACTGCAGCCTACCAGGCTCCTCCGTCCATGGGATTTTCCAGGCAAGAGTACTGGAGTGGGTTGCCATTGAGATCCTAGAGAGATCTATTTAACCTACAGATTTGATTATATCACTTTCCTACTTGAAGCTAGTCATCAGATCTCCACTGTGTATAGAATTCTGAATGCCAACGCACGGCATAAAATGCAATTTGGGGGTTTGTTTCTAGGCATGCTCATTCACAAATGGCCCTCTGGATGAAGGCTCCATTGCCTCAGAGAGAATAGGTGTTTAATAAATGCAACTTGGATGGGGGAATGAATTTGTATGTGCATTTTAATATCTGAGCTAAGCAAAGGGCACATATTGTTGCCTAATGAGCAAAAATGGGTGTTAGCCTAGGGAAATAATATATTTCCCAGGGGATGGAGAGAGAGCTTACTGAAGAGCCATCTGAACCTGTTGTCATTGTTATTTGGGAAACAAACTGTGGAGCACAGAAAAAGTACAAGGAAATCAGATAAGTATCATGGTTTTTAATATAAACTGGTAAAATTAACATCTCTCTCAGAAGCAACTGTAATTAGGAATATCTTATGCAGATTTGGGGAAAAGTTGTTTTCTCCAGGAATCACACTAACCTCACTTCTTGTGGGGCCAGGTGACTGGTCTGGTGAATGAGAAGAGTGAGATAGATACCACGTAACTAGATTTTAGTGATGAATTTGACAAAGTTCCCCCTCTACCACGCTGCAGTGAGGTAGACACATGAAAGGGAGACAGTTTCTAGTGGCCTACCCTGGAAGTCTGTCCTCCTTCCTGTTCTGTTCAGTAGCTTATCCCAGTGCTTGAATTAAGATGTAGAAATCACATTGACTGAATTCATGGATTGCATCTGTGTCATCAAATATTTTGCAAAGATCTCAAAAGGACTTGGAGGCAGGAGGAGAAGGGGACGACTGAAGATGAGATGCCTGGATGGCATCACCGACTCGACGGACATGAGTTTGGGTAAACTCCGGGAGTTCGTGATGGACAGGGAGGCCTGGCGTGCTGCGATTCATGGGGTCTCAAAGAGTCGGACACGACTGAGCGACTGAACTGAACTAACAAAAGGACTCTGCAATAAAAAAGGGGGGGGTCCAATATCGTAAAATGAAATTTGACAAGAATATAAGGACCTGTATCTTTTTCCACAACAGTATCTGTGTACAGGTTGGGGAGACTGGCGGCTGCCTATACAGTCTGAGTTAACAGAGTGATGCAAGGCTTCCTGGAAGTAAAGAATGTGGGTTGAGGAAAAGGATAGTCCCCTTTTCTGCGTGCTGGTGCATCACACCTGGCCTTTTGCTTTGGGCGTAGCTTGGCATCGAGTTGGAGCAAAGGTGGAAGAGAGCCAGTAGAATGCTTAAGGTGTTGCAACCCAGGTTAGTGGTGTAGAAGCCACCTGCCGATGCAGGAGACTCAAGAGACTCAGGTTTCAATCCCTGGGTCAGGAAGATATCCTGGAGTAGGAAATGACAACCCACTCCAGCATTCATGCCTGGGAAATCCCGTGGACAGAGGAGCCTGGTGGGCTATAGTTCAGGGGGGTCACATAGAGTCGGACATGACTGAGCAATCTGAGTGCAACATAACAACAGCAGCCACGCCCAGAGGAAAACAGTGGAAGGATCTGAGATGAGCAGCCTGTAAAAGGGAAGGCCCGCTGGCCAAGGCAGCCTTCCACATCAGAAGGGATATCATAGGAAAGTGGGACCTTGCTTGGTCTGTGGTCTGGTCTCATAGTAGAGCTGAGACAAATAGATGGACATTACATGGATGTAATCACATTTGAAGTAAGGGATTTATAATAATCGCAGCAATGATTGGAAACCCACATAGGATATGCTATTGATTCCATCTTTTGATGGGAGATTGGCCTGAAAGAACTTCTAATGTGCCTTCTAACCTCCATTTAAAAAAAAAATGCAGTAGCCATATATAATAAATTGCAGAAAATGGCCAAAGAAACCTTTCCCATTCCTTTGTGCACATACTTCTGCAATATGACTTGGCATCATCTCCCATGAAGAGTTTGTTTCCCAACCTCTTGAATCTGAACTTGGCTATAGAACTTCCTTTGATCAAAGTAGAGGCTTGAAAAGTACTTGCCTGTCAGGACTTTCTCTGTTGCAGCCCTGGGAATCCTGAAATTGCCGTGAGCCCAGGCTATCTTTTGGAGACACTCGACCCAGTGAGCTACTCACCAATAAGCAACACAAGAGTAGACCATTCTAGACCAAGCTGCCCCTCGACCACCTGCCCACTGACCAAAGGAAAAAGAGCCCAGATAAGACCAGTGAGCCCAGTTCATGTCGCTGTGTCAACATCATCAGCTGATAAATTATTGCTATTTTAAACCCCTAAGTTTTGGGAGGATTTATTACACATTAAAGAAACTGAGATGACAGGCTATACATGACTCTTCCTGAAATGTTTGTTTGTTTCACAAAGTCTTTTCAAGAGGGAATCTGAGCATTGTTCTTTTTTTCAGTCGAAGATGGAATCTACTCGTAACGTGTTGTATGGAGAAAGGGATGGGTTGAGTTGGGGTAGAAGTGGTGGGAAATATGGGAAGACCAGCATGAATTCTGCTAACCTAAAAATTCTTTTTTAAGTTATTTACAGACATGAATAATCACGTATATGGTTGAATATCCTAATGCCTGCATGACTAAAAACAATCACCAAAGACATGAACACACAGAAAATGTGCTGTGTCTTTGGGTGTCTTCCAGAAGCATGGCCCATGAACAAGGAGAGGCAGATTTAAACTTTCATTTATCAGGTTTTTAGGCAGGTTATTCCTGATGTTAATAACTCCACTTTGCAAAGCATATTCTAGTTTAAAAAGCACTTTGCATCCATTATATATTTATAGTTAGTATTTCACACCTAGAATGTGAGAGGTGTGTAAAGCAGATGCATTTTAGCTGGGGTTTCCAGGGACAGTCAAGGTCCTGCTCTTCCGCTGCAGCAGTGCTGAGTGGGTGTGAAGGACAAGAGGGAGCAGGGTTAAACGATGAAGGTGAATTCCCCTCCCACCTCCCCCGCCTCCCTGGGTGGGAAGTAAGGTGCTCTCCCCTTGTGGCTTGAACAAGACAGCTTGAAGGCTTCTCATATAGCTCGGGCTTGAAAGACCAATATCAAGCCCTCTCTTTCCTTTGTCTGCTTTCCTTGGTGTGGTAACGTCTCCAGGAATGTTATTTATTTATTTTTAGGAACATTTCTAGATTTTCTTCACAAAGCTTCATTTGAAGCTATTATGCTATGAAAGAAGAAATATGACCTTTGCTGCTTCTTCATTTCATGTTTCCTTTTGAATTTCCTATCTTCTGAGCCAGAAGCCCTTTCCCTTTCTAACAGGTTAGGCAGGGCAGAGGCCTGAAAATGCGCTCTTCCGAGTTTATCAAAGCCATGGGCTTCTTCTGCCAGGCACCCCGGCCCTTTCTTTTTGCACTCGCTTTTTTCCTAACTTTGCTTCTCATCTTCTTTGTCCTGCTATTAGAAAGATGCTTTCGGTGCTTCTCCACTCTCTTGGGGAACATACACATTCTTTGCTTATCCCTCTTCTAATAAGAGTCTCTACTCATAAATGCTGACCAAAGAAGAGACTTTCAATCCTGATTCCTGGGTTGGTGTGGTTCTTTTCCAAATAAGCTTTGGACACATATTCCTTCAGAAAGTTCAGGTGGCTTATCCTTCTGCAGACCCACAGGCCCTTTGAGGGTGCCTGGCTAATGGATGAATTGATTGATTCACTGACTTAGCAGATAGCATTGTGGAAGTGTTACTGAAATATTAATTAACAGATAAAGCAGTTCTATTCACAATCCCCTCACCCCACAAACTAAACAATGTCCATCGTCCATGGTGCTCTGTAAGGGTGGTTTCTCAGGGCTAGTTATTGCGAAAGTGATCACATACATACATACACATGCGTGTGTGCTCAGGCACTTCAGTCATTCCAACTCTGCAACTCGATGGACTGTAACCCACCAGGCTCTTCTGTCCCTGGGATTCTCCAGGCAAGAATACTGGAGTGAGTTGCCAAGCCCCCCTCCAGGGGATCTTTCTGACCGGGGACTGAACCCATGTCTCTTATGCTTTCTGCCTTGGCAGGTGGGTTTTTACAACTAGCACCACCTGGGAAGCCCAGGCATACACATGTGCGTATGTATGTTCAATATGTGTATCCTCTTATGTGCATCCACTTAATTATATGTAAGGACCTCGTGCTCTTAGAAAGCTTAATGTAGAATAATACTTTGAACTTACAAATAGCCATTTTCACTTAAAGATTCCCTTTCTTTCACTAGAAACTTTTAACGTGTTATTATTTCCTCACCACCCCCACACTCTCATCTAGAAAGATAGATTGGGTCGATGTTAAAATAACAGAAAATTCTTTTTATAGGCATCGTAGGCAACATTCCATTGTCAATACAGTAAACAGAAGTAAGAAATATCAGTATTATTAGGGAACAGTCAAAAATTCAAATTCTTCTCTGGAGATTATTTTAGCCTCCTGGTTAGACTGAGTAATTCCTTCATTCACTTCCCAAACATTTGGCACAAGATTATCATACAGGGCATAAGTTCTGACCATTAGCAAATTTATCCAAGCAAAAATGGGCAGCAAAAGGGGTGTAAAACTTTCTAAAGTTCAGTGTCTCTTTTTTAAGGCAATCACTCCTCTCAACAAAAATAGAATTTAGGGAGTGCCAGTCAGAGCATCCTGCTGACTGAATCATCTTTACAAAATAGTTGTTCTATTTTCAAAGTACTAATATGTTTTTTTCAAATCATGTTTAGACATTATGTAGCAAAAAGGCTTGAACAGAGAGATTAACCACCATGTTTGTGTTATTAATAACACTGGCTGAGACTGATAATCTGCTTAGAAAATTATTTCTCCTGCCACACACAGAATTTTATTTTGTGTACTTCAGTATTGCTATCTGATGGTCCCAGTGGTTCACTGTATTTATATAAAGAGTCTTTGCCTCTTTTCAGAGCCTGAAATGTTTAGGTTGTAACACATACTCTTCAAAGACTTCCATGTGAAAAGTAGAATGTATTTTGGAAAACTTTTTATATAGTTTCCAGAGTTATTTACTAAAATATGTTGCCTTGAATCTCTGTTTATGAGTGGTCCTCAATCAGAGGCAGTTTTCTCCACCTGGGTGATATTTGGCAACATCTAAAAGATATTTGTCATTCTCACAACTGGCGTCTAGTGAGTAGACGCCAGGGGGTGTTGCAAAACATTCCACAAAGGCCAAGACAGCCTCCCACAGAACAGAGTCACCTGGTCCCAAACCTCAATGGTACCAAGGCTCTGAGACCCTAGTTGTGTGTCATGATACCACGTTTTATTCCGTTCAGTAGAGAATTCCACCCATAATAAACCAGCACAACTACCAATGGTCTTTGGATTTATGATCCTTTCACGCCGAGGACACAACCCCTCCCCTTTCTGCATGTGTCTAGTCAGGGAGCGGACCGCCAGTTGGAGCCAGAGACTCTAGCTTCTTTCACATATGGCTCAGAAAGCTCAGTGTGGCGAAAGGGGATTTGCTGCTTCCCCTGTTCGTCACAGCAACTCTGCTGACTGCCTATGGAGAAGTGAGGTAAGGAAATGTCTTCAGTTGATATGATGGGAAAGGAATTTGATATTTTAAAAAATACTTATTATTTATTCTACCACTGGTTTGCAACATGACCTTGGGGAACTCCCTGGCTGAAAACCATTGTGACTCATAAATTCTTGGTGTCCGTCAAATGCTGAGAGTGCATGGTCCTGCCTCCATCACTTTATTTTTCTAACTCATTTTATAAAAATCTTCTATGAATTCTTTATATATATATATATATATATATATATATATATATATATATATAAGTATGGTAGAAAGCAAATTCTACTATTGCTTTCCCCAGTAAATCCTATTTCTACTGCTGCTGCTGCTGCTGCTACTAAGTCATTTCAGTCGTGTCTGACTCTGTGCGACCCCAAGACGGCAGCCCACCAGGCTCTGCCGTCCCTGGGATTCTCCAGGCAAGAACACTGGAGTGGGTTGCCACTTCCTTCTCCAATGCATGAAAGTGAAATGTGAAAGTGAAGTCACTCAGTTGTGTCGGACTCTTCGCGGCCCCGTGGACTGCAGCCTACCAGGCTTTTCCGTCCACAGGATTTTCCAGGCAAGAGTACTGGAGTGGGCTGCCATTGCCTTTTCCACTATTTCTACTTACTTCTTAACCTGAAGTCCCTACAAAAGAAGTGATTTTCTTGAGATATAATCAGGGAAGGGCCCCATAGGGATATAACTAGTCAAATATTTCTTGTTTTTAAAAATAGTAAATAGAACTTGCAAATATAAACTTATCAATTTATTAATTATGTGTTGTCATGAAAACCAAAATTTCAAGGTAATAACTATTCAAGTTTCTAAATCTGAAACCCAAGTGTTTTATCCTTTGCACCAAAAGTAATCTCAAGTATGACCTTCAGGTATATTTTAAGTCAGTATAAGTTTGACACAGTGGAGAAATCAGGCAGTGATCTAGAGCAGATTGGTTTATCTTTTAAATCTTATTTGTAAATTGAGAATAATAATAATACTTTACAACATTGTTGTGAGTTGAAAAAAGTTAGAAGTCTTCATATTAAAACAATCTTTGGAGAGTTAAGCAGGTGGATGAACAAAAAAAGAAAAAACCCATCCCTGGATCCAAACTGATGTACAATGTCAGAATTCCAAAGAACTCATAGAAAAGTTTAAAAACTTCCCAAGAGAGGAAGAAAAACTGACCACAGGCCAAAGGATGAAAATCAAATCAGTATCAGACTTTCCATTAGCAACAGTAGACTCTAAAAGGCAAGGTGACAGAATCAAATTCTGATGGAAATTATTCTGTACACAGCTAAATAATCAAGCTAAAGTACAAGAATAAAATAAAAACATTTCCTGTTATGCAATGAAACAAAACATACACTACTCATACATCCCATATGGAAATATTATCTGAGGGATTACTTCAGAAATTAAGAAACTTTCAAAAGAAAATAACATGATACACAGACTGAATAACAATGAAATGTGACCTAGAAGAGGTTGAACAAGACTGGAAGCAAATTTAGAAAAAAATCAAATAATTGTTAACTCAACATGCTCTTTAGAGCATACAAATGAGTGGTACAGGATCATATTACTCTTATACTGATCCCTTCATGAATAGCATTTATATAATCATAATATTTGTTCTTTTAGAGTAAATATCTAATAAAGCATATAAGAGTTAATTAAAAGCTTAAGACTTAATCACTAATTGAATTGAAATGTTACAAACTTTGGCAATAAAAGACAACATTACTAATCAAAAGATAGTCAGGAAACAACACATTTAAGCAAGATAGTGTGCTTAAGCAAAAGTTTTAATTTTTCATAATAGGAATCAATAGAAACTGTCTAAAATAGGTAATTCAAGAAATACATAATTATAGAACTTGATATAGATCCCTTTTAACTTTTATTGTTAATATCCTCCCAGAGGTATCAAACAATATAATTTCATAAGGCAAATATATTAGAGGTGTGAATTGGAAGGCAGGTGAAAGAACTATCACTATTTGTAGATTTCATGCTTATGTCATTGCAAAACCTTAGAGAATCTTCTAAAAAAGATCACCAAGAAAAAATTAGCTCAGTAAGTTAGTAGAAAATATCAGAAATCAATAGCCTTAATAAAGTATAAAAATGACAATACTTTAAAAAAATAACAGAAGTCAAATTACCAAGAAACTCAACTAGATATATGTGTAATCTTTACAATGAAATTTTTAAATAATTCCTGATGGATACAAAAGTGAAAATAAAGACTGAAGTTTTTAAGTTAGGAGACTCAAAATCATGAATATGTCAATTCTGCCAAAGTTAACTTACAGATATAAAATGCTACAAAAAAAATACTATCTAGCCAGAAAAATTCTGAGAAGAATTGTCATTGTTCATGCTAAGCTTTAAAGTACAGTATAAAGCTTTAATAATTAAAATGGTGTGGTGGTCTGGTATGAATCTGACATGACAAAATGCAAAGAACGGAGATTCATACATCGTCCAAAATGCATCCTAATATTAGTATGTGATTTCAGATGAGTGAGTAACGGGAAACTTCTTCATGAATGTTTTGGGGACAACCAAGTAGCTATCTGAACTGAAATAGAGAACCCATATCTTTCACTGTATTCCAGAGAACTCCAAAACAATCTGGAAATAAAATGTTAAAAAGAAGAATCATCCATTAAAGTACTAAAAGAAAATATAGATAGTATTCTTTTTAACCTTGTAACTCAGAAGCCTTCTCTAACTCAAAATATAGGCAGCAATAAAAAAGATAAATAATTTGGACTATAAAAAGTCAATATTTTTCAGTGTAAAACATTGTAAGCAAAGTCGCAAGACACATGACAAACTGGGACAAATATTAATCATTTCACAGACAAACAGCTAATCTCCCAAGTACATAAGGAGTTCCTTATGGTTGTAAGAAAATAGCCAGTGATCAGTAGAAAAATGGCCAAAGGATATCTATCAGTAGAAAGTTTGCAGAAAAATAAAAAAGTCTTTAAATGTGAAACATTGTTTAGCCTCACTAGCAATAAGAGAAATGCAGATTATAACAGTTGTGAGTTATCAGGTTTCACCTAGCAGATTAGCAAAATCTGAAATCCATGGTAACTATGTGAAGAGATAGGAACCATTTCTATTGCTAGTGAGGAGTATAAATTAAACATAAAATTACCATATGATCTACCAATTCCGTTTTTGGGTGTATACCTTAAAAAATTAAAAGCAGGAAATCGAATAGATATTTGTACACCAATGTTCATAGCAACCTTATTCACAAGAGTCAAAGGGAGGAAACAAGCCAAATGTCCCCTGATAGATACATGGGTAAATAAGATGTGTATACTCACAGAAGGAAATGGCAACCCACTCCAGTGTTCTTGCCTGGAGAATCCCAGGGATCGGGGAGCCTGGTGGGCTGCCGTCTATGGGGTCGCACAGAGTCGGACATGACTGAAGCGACTTAGCAGCACACTCACAGTAGACTTTCAGTCTTTGAAAGGAACGAAATTCTGACACAGCTACAGCCTGAATGAACCTTGAGAGTTTTACACTAAGTGAAATGAGCCAGAGACAAGAGGAGGTGATACCATGCCCAATTTGATGAGGTTCTTAGAACAGCCAGAAATTCACTGAGACAGGAAGCAGAATAGGGACAGAACAAAAAGCTGTTGGGAACCGAGGGCGACTGGGAAATGAAGACTCGGTGTTTAATGAATAGCTTTCAGTTTGAGGTGATGAAAGAGTTCTAGAGATGGATGGTGGGGATAGATGCAAAGCTACGTGAATGTACTTAATTCCACAGACCTGCATACTTAGAAATGATAAAATTATGCTATGCGTATTTATCACAATAAAAAAAATAGCTACCTAAGGAGCCAGGGTAAAAGATGCAGGGGTGAGGATGATACTGCTTTTGAACTATGTAAATATATTATCTAATTACCTAATAAGACCAATAAACAAATTCATATGAAAGACCTGGGAATTTCCCCTTGGGTCACTTTCATAATTTGGTTTCTTTCTATATGCAAATATTACTTCATTCTGTTTCAATATTATAAAAGCACCTTCATTAATAGTAGATGGACTAAAAGTCCACACACCAGAATACTAAGCAGCAATAGTTAAGAATCTGGTAGATCCTCATTTCAATGTATAGTCTCATGGGTTCTGGCCTCCAGAGAAGTGTTCTCAATTCTGGTCTTTCTGGTCAGTTAAATGCTCCGCACCTGTTCAGCAAACTACCTGGAGAAAGGAAGGGAAAGCTGACGGCTTCATTTCATGTCTGCTTCATGCTCCAAGATCACTTGTCAAAGCAACTTTGCCTGTAGCAGGATGGGGTGCTTGCTCAGCCATTAACAAATTAACCCCTCCTTTTTTCTGGTTATTTTACCTCACGTGGGTAGCTCGCCTGGCAGGGAAGCTGAGGGCCAGAGCCTCACAGTAGGCGTAGGGTTCCAAGTTTCACCTCTGCCCCCAACTCTGTCTGCAGCTACCCAGCCCCCAATGGAACAATTCTGTGGTAGCCAGGCACCCCATTTTGGGGGTACCCATTCCACTGATCAACAGCTCCACTGACCAGAAAGGACTTCCTTACGAGTCTGGAAACTCGCCTCAGTAATTTCCATCCATTGGTCCTGGTTTTATTTCCAGGAATCAGAAAACATTAAGTTCTCTTCCTTATGATATCATTAGAGATATTTAAAAACCACTAATACATCCTTTCCAACAACATGTCTCTTCTCTAGGCCTTGGGAAGGCTTCTCCATGGAACCACTTTTTTCAGTGGCTAGATTTCCAGTTACTCCTGAATCCCACAAGCTTTCTCTTCTCACCATTTGTTGAGTCTATAGCCCATTTCCATGGACATACCTTTGATTCCATTTCTACTTCTCTGCTTACTTCTTACAAATCTCTTTCCTCCTCTAGCGATCAAATAGAAGTGTAAGCCCAAATAAAACACATCTTGTAAAAAGCTGGTGTGGTAGGCGTTGTTAAAATGGTTCCCAGTTGTCCTCACGCCTTGTATAATCCCCTCCTCTGAAGGTACACTGGACCTAATGAGAATTGACAGTTCTAGGCTTCCGCCCTAACAAATAATGACAAAGTAGAAGATGTGGAAAGTGATAGCTTTTAGACGTCTGAACATTATCAACTAAAATATCAAAAGAAATATCAAAGAAAATGAAGTTCATATTACTGCGGATGGCTTGGTATTATTTAGATAGGTTGCTAATGTTTGGATGAGCAGTAAAGCATATATAGTTAAGGTATTATTACACATGCATTCTATTTTTTAAACTTAATTTCAAGGAAGCCCAATAGTGTTGTTACACCAACAATTTTTATAGAATTTGTTCTATGGTCAAGAATAAACCAAAAGGTAAAAAATTGATTTAAATGTATCAGAAATGAAATATGTGCAATGTGTGCAGACTATCAATATATTTTATCTAAAAGCAAATTAAAATAATTATTTAAACGGAAAGATTAAATTTTCATATATTTTGTTATTTTTCTTCTAAAATAGTGAAAATTAGTTGTCAGAGTTAAAAGAAGTTATGATTTATAAAACCAACATACAAAATAAAAATTATTTAAATAGAAATCATTAGTAATCAATATAAATTTTTTAAATAAAAAGTATGTAAGTAAAACTGACCTTTTAAATGTATTGAATACTTCCAACTCTTTGCAACCCCATGGATTATAGCCTGCCAGGCTCCTCTGTCCTTGGACTTCTCCAGGCAAGAATACTGGAGTGGGTTGCCAATTTCTTCTCCAGGGGATCTTCCCAACCCAGGGATTGAACCTGGGTCTCTTGCATTGCAGGCAGATTCTTTACCATTTGAGCCACTGGTGAAACTCATACTTCAAAAAAATAGTTAAAAAAAAATCCATCTAAGTTGCCAACATAATATCCGGAACCCAGATTGACTGGTTAATAACACCCAGATTATAACTAGACCTTCGTATAAATGTACACCTATTTACATACAAATAAATGTGAACTCTTTAACAAAGCAGCGGGTCTCATAGGCTCTGTGTGCAACTGTTTGAAGGCTTTGCTGATTCCCAAGAACCTCCGGAACCACAGACAGGAGCAGGAGAAGCAGGAAGATGGATGCCAGGCAAGCCTGGGAAACAGGGTTTTGTTGTGCAAGAACAGAAGAATTTGACAAGATCTTTAATTTGTCTTTTCTCTACCCCAAAGGAGTCCAGCACTTAAACTTTCCTACACTTGAAGCAATTCTGAAAGAAATGGGAATACCAGATCACCTGACCTGCCTCTTGAGAAATCTGTATGCAGGTCAGGAAGCAACAGTTAGAACTGGACATGGAACAACAGACTGGTTCCAAATAGGAAAAGGAGTACATCAAGGCTGTATATTGTTACCCTGCTTGTTTAACTTATATGCATAGTACATCATGAGAAATGCTGGGCTGGAAGAAGCACAGGCTGGAATCAAGATTGCCGGGAGAAATATCAATCACCTCAGATATGCAGATGACACCATCCTTATGGCAGAAAGTGAAGAGGAACTAAAAAGCCTCTTGATGAAAGTGAAAGAGGAGAGTGAAAAAGTTGGCTTAAAGCTCAACATTCAGAAAACAAAGATCATGGCATCCGGTCCCATCACTTCATGGCAAATAGATGGGGAAACAGTAGAAACAGTGTCAGACTTTATTTTGGGGGGCTCCAAAATCACTGCAAATGGTGATTGCAGCCATGAAATTAAAAGACACTTACTCCTTGGAAGGAAAGTTATGACCAACCTAGATAGCATATTCAAAAGCAGAGACATTACTTTGTCAACAAATTTCCGTCTAGTCAAGGCTTTTTCCAGTGGTCATGTATGGATATGAGAGTTGGACTGTGAAGAAAGCTGAGTGCCGAAGAATTGATACTTTTGATCTGTGGTGTTGGAGAAGACTCTTGAGAGTCCCTTGGACTGCGAGGAGATCCAACCAGTCCATTCTAAAGGAGATCAGTCCTGGGTGTTCTTTGGAAGGAATGATGCTGAAGCTGAAACTCCAGTACTTTGGCCACCTCATGCGAAGAGTTGACTCATTGGAAAAGACTCTGATGCTGGGAGGGATAGGGGGCGGGAGGAGAAGGGGACGACAGAGGATGAGATGGCTGGATGGCATCACTAACTCGATGGACGTGAGTCTGAGTGAACTCCGGGAGTTGGTGATGGACAGGGAGGCCTGGCGTGCTGCGCTTCATGGGGTCGCAAAGAGTCGGACATGACTGAGCGACTGAACTGAACTGAACACTGAAGCAGTGTCTCTTTGATAGGACACAGCCCCCAGATCGCTGCAGCACTCAGTTATACTCACGTCCTGTTTCAAGGATGAGGGACTTTGGAAAGCACTCCCCTGAGGCACGAGCCACGTCAGTTACAAAAAGGGGAGTTTTTGGGTTCCACATCAAGCTGTGGAAGATCTGAAGGGGAGAGCGGCTGTACTGTGGAGCTAAGTCCCCACGGGTATCCCTACTCCACCTGGAGCATGGCGCACATTCGGTCAAGGTCTGAACACAGCTGCATGGACATCTGATGGCGGTGGACCTGGCTCTCTGCCTCCAAGGGGCCCCCCTGATTAGGCTCCAGCCCTGGGCTGAATTAAACCTTTCCTCCTGCTTGAAGCTGAGCTTCCTGCTTTCAGCAAAGCAGAAGACACTTGCTGCCTTCAACACAGAGTTAAGTAATTCATATCATGAAGTGCTCCGTATTGTCCATATGATTCTTGGAGGGCACCAAACTGTGGATTGGATCCTGTTCCATTGACTGACCAAGCATCCGTTGCTTCTTCTGATCTTTCTCTGGCTTAAAGCAGCCCTTTTCTTTTTTTGTAACTGACTTTCTTACTCATTCCATCTTGGACAACCAATTCCTCTCTGTATTCTAATTTTAGCAGCAAGTGCTCTCTCCTAGGACTAATCATGTTAATGACAACAAGGACGGCCACAATGAGGGCTGCACTTATCAAATGCTTACTGTCAGGCATGTTTCCGAGCACTTGAAACCCGTGAACGCATTTGTCCTCACAGCAAGGCTACAAGATGGATACCGTTTTCTCCAACACATTTACCAAAGAAGAAACGGAGGCCCATGATGCTGAGCAACCTGCCAAAGTAGGTCACACAGGCAGTCTGACTCTAGTTCAAGTTCTTCCCCAGTTTGCTGCGTGATACTACAGGAGAGGGGGAAATGGTGCTTTTTATATGCAGTGGGCATGTTTGGCTTATTCACAGGAAACATAGGTATTCTTGCCAATTGGTTGAAAATGATATATACAAGATAAAGCACTGTGTATGTTCACTCATTGCTTTTACTTCTGGAGATGATGCTGTCACTGATGCCATTAATACCAGAACTACTAATATTAGGAGCTTCCCAGGTCACTCAGGGGTAAAGCATCTGCCTGCCAATGCAGGAGACACAGGAGAGATGCAGGTTGAATCCTTGGGTCAGAAAGATCCCCTGGAGGAGGGCCTTGCAACCCACTCCAGTATTCTTGCCTGGGAAATCCCATGGACAGAGGAGCCTGGCGGGCTGCAGTCTATAGGATCACAAAGAGTTGGACATGACTAAGCAACTGTGCAGGCATACACACACTTCTTATCTAGCACCCATTTTCCCAGAGGACTGCATATGCTCATAGAGACAAGCAAACAGAGGAAAGGAAGAAGAACTCCATGGAACTCCATTCAAGCACCGACCGAAAATCTGCAAAGAACCCACAGACTTCAGGGATAAGTTTACAGCGTCCCCAAGCATCACAGCCCACTGGGCAGGAAACAGTTAAATCATTTCCCTGCAAGGTCACCTTGAATGTCACTGAAGGAGTTGGGCACAGAGCCCGGGTCTCTGGATCCTCTTGCTGAGTTTCAGAAAGCAAACCATACTCTGACATTTAGCTGGTGAGACATTGTGTTTGTGTTTAGCCTTCCCTTGCAATATTTGCAACCCAAACACTATAGCAAGAGTTAGTGCTTGAATAACTGGGAAGAAAATTGGATCCGAAGTCAAAGTGCCAGCCCCAAATGCAGAAAGAATAAAGCTAAATCTAGCCAGGTTCAATAAAGGATGCCATAAAAAAATCATCTTTAAGGTTTTCTCTGCCTAATCACCAATATTAACACAGTTCAAATAACATTAAGATAGATGCATACGGTCATCATAAGAGGATTCTTGAATCTCAGCCCTCTTATTGCCAGCAATATTTGGTGAAACCAAATTTTAGGACTCTGCGAATTTACTGCAGTGGAATTTGGGCTCTACTCTATCAGGGTGCCCCATACATCTTAAAGATCTTAAAGAGTTTAAGGTGTGCAATAGAAAGAGGACCTGCTATTACTAGGAGGGAAAACTACCTGGTCTATTTTCCACAAGTCTGATTGCTGGACTAAGTGTAAAGCAAGAAAACTGTCATGAGGAATTGGTATTATGGGGCTTCCCTGGTGGCTCAGATGGCAACGCATCTGCCTACAATGCAGGAGACCTGGGTTCGATCCCTGGGTCGGGAAGATTCCCCTGGAGAAGGGAATGGCGACCTACTCTAGTATTCTTGCCTGGAGAATTCCATGGACAGGAGCTGGGAAGGCTGCAGTCCACAGGGTAGCAAAGAGTCAGCCACGATGGAGGGACTAATAACATGCATCGGTGTTACAGGCCTGGAGCGACATCTGGTTCAGCTTCTCTATGACTATGGAAAGATCTGCATCTGACTAGTTCTGGGTTAAAATCAGACTGAAAAAGTCTGCAGATTTAGAAGGAACTTAATTTCCCCCTTGTTTCCACAGCTCCCTCATCTTTACCCTGAAAGGTGATCCCAGCAATATAGTTCTCAGAAAAGTTTCTTCTGGGTACTCTCAGTTCACTGGTCACGTGGGCCTCTTTGCCTTCAGAGCATGGGTCCATCACGCCCTCTCAAGACCCTGGGAAGATTCCTGGGGATACTGGGAGCCTTCAGTTCTGGCTCACAGTGGGGTCTTGTTGTTGCTTCCCTTTACCCTCACACGGACCGCCTGCCAGGTTCCTGACTCCGTGTATCTCAGACTTGGCCTGAGTCCACCATCACTGCCATACTGATCTTTGGACCCCAGGGTATGCTCCCTTGGTCCCTGAAAGCTACCTGTATCAACCCGACACCTGAGAGTCCAGAGGACTTACTCATCTCCTCTCGAGTGAACCCACCCTGTGTATGTGAAGGGCTGGACCGAGTCACTCCTGCTTTATCCCATATAATTATTTGGCACAAAACAGTAATGTAAGCAACATATTGACCCAGAGACTTATGAATCCGTCTTTTGTTACCCAAACATTATTGATGGAGTATTTCAATATTCAGTTACATAGCAAATCGCTGGCCATAGGCATTTGTTTCTGCAAAATTCCCCCAGTTGACAAGTAAGAACCAGCCACACAAAGGTGTAGCTGAAACCCCTGTGGGGGGCTCACCAACCCCTTTTCAGCGGGTGACGCCCATCTTGTACTAGATCTGTTTGTCTGACCCCGCAGTGCTCACCACCTTGCTGCCCCATTAAATTGAAGTCATGCTCTGGGCTGTTTCTTCAGAACTATTTTATCATCCTCTTAGACAGTGTTCCAGTGACCTTCTCTGGTTCATTCTAATTTGATTCTCTGTGCACCCTCTGCTTGATGTACAGGTCAATCTATGAGTCTCCAGAAGAGCATGGTGTGGGTTTTCTACCAACAATGCAGCCTGGAAAGTGTGCTGCTCAAAAGAAGCAGAGCAAGGCAATGGCTTTCTGTTTTGTATTAGCCATATGACTCATCTTTTGTCCAACAAGACACCCAAATTGCTCACTCAGGGACTCTCATTTCTTTCTTTTCTCCCTTCTTTCCTTCTCTCTCTCTCCTTCACTCCCTTCCTTTCTTCGAACAAATTGAATAATAGCTATGAGTCAGGCCCTGAGAAAGCGGTCAGTCATATTAGGCCATGACTGCTGTGCTAGGAGTCAGCATGTAGCTAGATTTTCAAAGACCTCATCATACCTTTCAAGGTAAAAACTAAAAATGTTAATTTTATAACACAATAAAGTATAACTACCTATTGGAATCACCATAAATAATTTACCATCTTAAATAATTTACATTCTGTGTTATGCACATCTATGAATTATGTTCATAGGCTGATTGAATTAAAAGTGTTGTATCACATGCCAAACTGTTGCTAGGTAACAACTAAAAGTAATACACTCACGTACACATATCTCTATATACATGTGTGACCTAATATTTATATAATCATGTCCACATTATCTATGTACACATGTGTGTATTTACTGTAATACTTAAAAAGGGATCAAGCTATCTCAATACATATATAGACAGATTATTATAAATAGGTAAATATATAACATATTTCTTTGAAGGTCATTACCATGGCCTCAGAAATAATTTAAATGATTCAGTTGATGGTAAATGGCTCACGATTCTAAGAGCACATCCACAGTTCACTTGAAAGTGGTCAGACACTCCAGATGACTCTCTCAAAGTCTTTTCATGATATATGGAGAAATATTCTGGATGATGAAATACGAATCTTAAGTCTTCTGTGTTTGTGATCAATCAGAAAAAATTTTATATACATATATAGTTTATATTTTTACATACGTGTGTTGTTTGAAGTGTGAGAGTGTTATTTGCTCAGTCATGTCCAACTCTTTTGCCATGGACTGTAGCCCACCAGGCTCCTCTGTCCATGGGATTCTCCAGGCAAGTATACTGGAGGGGATCGCCATTTCCTCCTCCAGGGGTTCTTCCCGACCCAGGGATCAAACCTACATCTCTAGTATTGGCAGGCTGATTCTTAGCCATTTGAGTCATCAGGGAAGCCATGCTTTATTTTATTGCTGCTATTATTTTACTTTAAACAATGTTCAGTCATGAGGTATAAAGGTATATCCCAAATGAATCATTGGCCTAAATCACATTGTAACTCCCAGCCCAAAGACAATCTTTGTGTTTTCTGAACTTTTTTTTTTTTTCTTCAATGTACTTCCCCCCTTTTTTGGATATTAAGCTGCATCTCTAATAATAGAAAATTGAAACACATTATTTTAAATATTGGAACATCCAGTCAACATTGAAAATATTTAGCCTTTCTATCTGAAATGTACTTAAAACAATTTAAGATTTTAATAATCTAGTAATTTCAGTACTTCATGATTTCTAATTGTATAGTTTATAGAATAAGCATAAATAATTATCTGAAAGTGTTCTTCAGAGAGAAAAAATCTAGAGACAGAAATGTAGTACGTTCTGAAAAAGGTATTTATGTGAAATGCTTCTTTTTTATAACATTTTATTTTTATCTGCTGACGATGACTACAGCCATGAAATTAAAAGACACTTGATCCTTGGAATTGACTCTTTGTAACCCCATGGACTGTAGCCCACCACACTCATCTGTCCATGGGAGCCTCCAGGCAAGAATACTGGAGTGGGTTGCCATGCCCTCCTCCAGGAGATCTTCCCAACCCAGGGATGGAACCCAGGTCTCCTGCATTGTGGGCAGATTCTTTACCAACTAAGCCACCAGGGAAGCCCAAGAATACTGGAAGAAAAGCTATGACAAACCTAGACAGCATATTAAAAAGCAGAGACATGACTTTGCCGACTTTGCAGTCAAAACTATGGTTTTTCTAGTAGTCGTGTATGGATGCGAGAGTTGGACCATGTAGAAGGCTGAGCTTGGAAGAATTGATGCTTTCAAACTGTGTTGCTGGAGAGAATTCTTGAGAGTCTCTTGAAAAGCAAAGAGATCAAATGAGTCAATCCTAAAGGAAGTCAACCCTGAATATTCATTGGAAGGACTGATGCTGAAGCTGAAGCTCCAAAACGTTGGCCACCTGATGCCAAGAGCCTGATGCTGGGAAAGACTGAGGACAAGAGGAGAAGTGGGCAACAGAGCAAAGATGGCTGGATGGCATTACTGACTCAGTGGACATGAGTTTGAGCAAACTCCGGGAGATGGTGATGGACAGGGATCCCAGGCGTGCTGCAGTCCATGGGTCTCAAAGAGTTGGACACGGCTTAGCAACTGAAAAAGAGCAATATATACACACTCAAATAGTAATACAGTTTATTATTAAAAACATCAGTCTCTAATCTCACTTATCCTTAGATAAGTTAGACATCTCACATCCTTAGAGACCCCACTTTGACTTTTTCTTTTGCTTATTTGACCGCATCCAGTCTCGGTATGGCATGCGGGATCTTCATTGCAGAACTTAGACTCTAGCTGTAGCGTGCAGACTGCAGAGTGTGCAGCCTCCAGAGTGTGCAGCCTCCAGAGTGTGCAGCCTCGGCAGTTGCAGCTCACAGGCCCAGCTGTTTGACAACGTGTGGGATCTTAGTTCCCTCCTGTGTGCATGGGTGCGTGCTCAGTTGTGTCCAACTCTATGTGACCCCACGGACTGTAGCTTGCTAGGCTCCTCTGTCCATGGGATTCGCCAGGCCAGAACACTGGAGTGGGTTGCCATGCCTTCCTACCGATCCAGAGATTGAACTCCTGCATTGGCAGGCAGCTTCTTTACCACTGAACCACTTGGGAAGCACAGTTCATTTCTCTCACCTTTCTAGGCAAAGCTGCCCCAGATGGACACAGTTATTTTCCCCTCAGCATGGACCTTGAACTTTACTCTTCTTAATGGAAGCTGCGTCTAAACCATCAGAGTCAAATTATACTCCTTCTGATGCACAGCTGATGAAATCTATTTCAGACTGTCCTCTAGAAGAAAACAAAAGACGTCTCTCTTGGTGAAGTAAACACTTCTCCATCTAGTTTTACTTTACTCAGTACTAAATATATTAAAAGTTGTCTGTACAGGATGTAGGGTCAGTGTTAAACTAATAAAATAGCACTAAGGAAGCAATATGAAGGCATAGCAGAAAAGAATAGCCTCCTAGCTTTTTCAATGCTTCTTTTAATCCAACAAGGAATCTTTGCAGGGTGTTGGCTGAAAAATGTCAAGCCTCCATTCAACCTTACCTTTATACCTGTCACTACAAGTAACCCATAATCCTATGAGTGCTCAGGATTTGGAGATCACTTTCTCCAGCGTTCAGAAGATCAATATAGGTTGGCTTTGCAACAATAAATACATATATGACAAGAGGGGGTCTGATCTGGTGGCAGCATCTCTGGAATGAGAATCAGCAGACCTGAGCCCCAACCTCCACTCTGCTAAGAAGTAGACTCCATCTTCCCTCCAAGGAAAGAGAGTATGATTGACCACTCCCCGTCCAAGTCCTCAAAAATATGGTCCAGTCATTTGCCCTGGAGAGTCTAAGCTTCTGGGCTTCCCTGGCAGCTCAGCTGGTAAAGAATCTGCCTGCAATTCAGGAGACCCTGGTTTGACCCCTGGGTAGGGAAGATACCCTGGAGAAGGGAGAAGCTACCCACTCCAGTATCACTGGGCTTCCCCAGTGGCTCAGACGGTAAAGAATCCGCCTGCAGTGTGGGAGACCTGGGTCCGATGCTTGGGTTGGGAAGACCCCCTGGAAGAGAGCCCGGCAACCCACTCCAGTATTCTTGCCTGGAGAATCCCCCCATGGACAGAGGAGCCTGGTGGGCTGCAGTCCATGGGGTCGCAGAGTCAGACACGACTGAGTGGCAAGCACAATCTAAGCTTCTAACCATGCACTCCCAGGGCAAGAGCTGGCTCTGAAACATTCCTTAGAGAGAGGTTATTTGTAAGGTGCTTCTTCGTAAGGACATATATGGAAACTAGAGCAGAGTGGTGATTAATAGCCAAGAGACTCTCCAACCCCTCTCTGGGCAGCATAGAGGTTAGCGTAAGGCAGGCTGGTCTTGGCTTGTGTCCAGGAAGCTCATTCCCACGAATCCTGAGAAAGACCTTGTTACAATAAAGTTATGGTACAGCAGACCCACTATGAAGGGTGAATTCAAGGCTTCTTTTACAAGGAAAAGAGTTTTGAGAAATTTGCCAATCGTGAAATGCCTCAAAAAGGAGTGTGCCCAGCAAAATATTTTGCAGTTCTTGCATTTTAGAAATAATGGGATTCTCTAAGGCAGCCCATAATAGAATTCACTGAACAAGAGTTGCCCTGCTCCCTAGAGCTTAGCTGGACTGGACAGAACAATTTAACTCAGGAATTACACTTTGCAATTCAGCAGAAAAACATAGGAACACACATCCTAAGAAATAAAGGAAGGGCATGAGGAAACGCTCTGGTTCTCTCTTGTCTGTCTTCAATGGTTTAGATATTTGGGGGGTTTTAGCAACGGTTTAATTTCATAAACAGCAGCCTAGGCAGGTTTGCCCAACCGTTCAACAAGACTACCTACTGGGTCTCTTTCCAGTTACGACGCATTTCACATTAAACGTTTGATTGGATTACTAATTGTAAAACTCACCACTTCAGAATCACCTAAAGCTTTCATTTCCTATCTAAAAGCCCTGAAAAAAAAAAAAAAAAAAGTCATAATTACCTCTGAACTGAGGCAGCAGGCTGTGTCAGAGAATTTTGAAAGTGTTGGTTTTTTTTTCTCTGAACACAGGCAGCTCGGAAAGAAGAGCACCTGCAAACAGGTTAATGAAGCTCAGAACTGCTGGAGTTGTCAAGACCAACTGTTGCGAATTCCCATGGAGTTAAGTAGGGTATGAATCCGGCTCTGAGTAAATATCATTACCCATGCGTTCTGACTTCCTGCTCTCGGGTTTTGCAGCGCGCGTGGGTTTTTCCCCTTCAGTGCAACCGTTGGGTAGCAGTCGGGCTGGGGGTGGCTGGCAGTAATCTTTAAAATGGCTCTCGGGGTGGGCAGAGGCCCTGGTGTTTATTCCTGGAGCTTCCTGAGCCATAGAAAATTCATTGCGTTTTATTCACGAATATGTACCAGGTGAGGCTAGTGTTTTCAGAAAAACAAGTGTGGTTGGTCACTTTGAGTGTCTCGTTTTGGTGTTTAACACTTATGAGATATGGTAAAGAAAAAGAGCAAGAATGATCTGTGTTCTAAAGGTAGGTCCTGTTAGATCCAAACGCTCAAGTACTAACACTTACTGTTCTGATGACCTGTATGAAGAAGATTTTTTAGCAGATTTTTAGTGTGGTTTAGTGTAAATGTCAGCCTCTGGTTGAAATGTATCATAGAAAGTGCACATAATCTAAGTGTACAGCTCAATGCATCTTCAGAGTGACCGCACCCGTGTAACCATAAATTCAGATCAAGAAACAGGATGTTCTCAATACCAGAAGCCCCTCTCATGCCCTCTCCCAGTCTAGACCCTACGAGTAACCACTACTCTGAGCTCTAATACTGGGTTTGTTTGGGGGGATTTTTTGGTAGCTTTTTGTTGTTGTTGTTATTGTTGTTGGGTTTTGTTTTGTTTTTTGCTTGTTTTCAACTCTGTACAACAGGAAACAGACAGTGTATATTCTTTTATATCTGGCTTATTTCACATATGCAGAGATTTTACAAATATGTCATTGCAGCCTTTTACACTGCTGTCCCATTGACAAGGAAGTCATCAATCTGCCTCAGTGCAACAGTTTGCTCTCCTCAAAATGTGTCAAGTAAAAATACTCACGTCGGAAATAAATGTATACATGGCTGTGTTATATGCTCTAGCCTGCCAATGAGCACATCCGGTTTCTAACAGATGGGGAAAGGAACATCCACTGGGCCTTTTTAAAGAAGGAGAATAATACGAGCTTGGCTATGAAGCTATAACAAAAAGTTGGAGGAGGGTGGAAGGTCAAGTTGGGGAATTCCGAGTTCTGAACTGAAGCATGAAGCTGGTGAAATGCACAAGAAAGTGAGACTTATTGGTTGAATGTTGATGTGCTGAGATGGAAAATGAGAGCTTGATGTATAATTGCAGACAGTGCTGTTTCCTCCTGCTTTACCTTGGTGTGTTCCCAATAAACAGGCCCCTGCAGGTCATATTTTGCTTCCTGCCATTTGTAGTTAGCCTTACTAGGCAAGTGACTTCCGTGGCCTCCAGTCAAGGAGAGGATAATAATAGTAATAATAACAATAAAATCATTGCTCATGCCTGAGCTGAATTAAAACAGTACAACTTTGTCACTAATGATAATGCGAGGCAAAGGATTTAGAACAGAGTCATAATTGCAAGTTACAAAATAATTAAACGTTATTGCTGTGCAAAAATACTTAGGAGCCGACTTTACAGCTAGTGTTATGGGATTCTCGAGTCACACACATGTGAACCACATATACGGTTGCAGACTTATTTGACCATGCGTCAAGCCTTCCAAGAAAATCATGCACTTGTTTGAAAAGTAATCAAATATGGATTATTTCAATAACAGCCAAAGAGTTTCTTCCTGAGATCCCTGCCAGTGAAAGGCAGGGGATTTATGCCACTAGTTTTTGAGCAAGCCATATTTGTCTAATATGGCTGATCCCTCCCAGTCTAAACATTTTCTTTGAAAACCTGAAACCCTGCAATTAAATATTTCTCCCTGAAACAGGAGAGTTCACTGAACTGAGAACCAAGTAAATCCCCCATAGAGAAGACTGTGATTGGAGGGAGGTGATGTTGTTTGGCGGGAAGACCCACTGATGGAATGAAAACAGGAAGATGCTGGAGCAGAGGAGGAGAAAAACAGGAAGATGTTGGAGGGGTGGAGGAGAGGATAAAACCATGTGCCCATCTGAGGACCTTCTCTACTCAGACGTTAAGGCTGGTTGTACATGTACTTGTCCCTGAGCCTTAGAGATACAGCTAATACTCAAAATATTTTCTATGTTTTTTGGCAAAGATCACATTTAAATTAATCACGCATTGCTACTGACAATGTTCCTTTGAATCATGTTTTGCCTTGTGAAGAAGGGGGAAAATCTTTAATAAGGGAAATAAAAGCTTTGGTGTGGAATGTTTTGCAGATGCGATTTTCCCTTCTCATGAATCTTATTTCCTTAGCATTTATCCATGGTGATGTTTCACACAGGGGCGTTTCTGAGAGAGATGCAGAAATGCATTTCTTCCCATGACCACTGTGTCGGTAATTCCCTGGGAAGGATGCTTGGAAACAGGGTCTACTCAACAGCATGTAATAAGTCTCACATAGATTGTGTATTAAGGAGTGGAGGTTGAGGAGTTGGGAGTAGATACTTGTTTAGATCGCCTTCCCAAAATACTCTTTCAGTACCTTGACACAAGTCCTTGGGACCTACCAGGTGACCCTAGTGGTAAATATAAGAGATGCAGGGTTGATCCCTGGGCGTGGAAGATCCCCTGGAGAAGGGCATGGCAACCCACTCCAGTATTCTTGCCTGGAAAATCCCATGGACAAAGGAGGCTGGTGGACTACAGTCCATGGGGTTGCAAAGAGTCAGACATGACTGAGTGATTTAGCACGCGTGCACACCAGCCGCATTTTCCCACCCTCTTCTCCAGAATTTCCGTATCAGTGAAATTGGTAGTTGTCAAATTGTTCTGCATAACACAGACAGGCACTCATATACATACTTTTATCTATTATACAGTATTATGGATTATATGTTTATAGAACATCTAGATCTAGATTATATAAAACCCTTGATAATTGTATTAGCGTGGGTCCTCCAAAAAGTATGCATTAAGGTGAGGCTAGCTGTGCATGAGACTGCCTCTGAGGAAGAAAGGGCAGAACCAGAGTGGGCAGCAAAGCCTTCAGGCTGCAGGGCAGGTTTGGTGCCTGTAGAGGACGAAGGCAGGAAGGCAGGTGGAGTAGGAAGAGTCTTGGGATGCAGCAAAGTTCCAAGAAAGATTCAGTTTAGACTGTTGAAGAGTCTTTGAATCAATGTCACCAATCAGAGGGCTCCCAAGGATCTCAGGGATGGACCTGCATTAAATCCACCCTGTGCACAGTCATTGGCTGGGAGTGGCCCACGGGAAGCATGAACTTGGTGTGAACTGTGGTGGTGGATCTGGAGGACGGCAGCTGGAGCCATCCCCCGTTATGCTCCCCATGGCAAGAGACCTCAGCGGCACCCCATGCCTGCCATGACTCTTTGCAACCCCATGGACTATACACTCCATGGAATTCTCCAGGCTAGAATACTGGAGTGGGTAGCCTTTCCCTTCTCCAAGGGATCTTCCCAACCCAGGGATCAAACCCAGGTCTCCCACATTGCAGGTGCATTCTTTACCAGCTGAGCCACCAGGGAAGCCCAAGAATACTGGAGTGGGTAGCCTATCCCTTCTCAAACAGATCTTCTGACCCAGGAATCAAACCAGGGTCTCCTGCATTGCGGGCAGATTCTTTACTAACTGAGCTATGAGGGAAGCCCATATTTTGTATATATAATACATAATAATATAAAATATGTTGAAAGCATTAGATATATTTTGTAGTACACTATTTTTTAATTATGTGTTCAAGAATTAAAGACTTCTTACATGGGAGCCCAATGTTCATGAAAATCAAGGATTTCTTCTAATTAGGTGGTAGAATCAAAAAGGACTTGATATGGACACTTCTACTCACAGGAAGATAGAGTAGACATATATTTCCCTATTCCTCCCACTAAGTACAACTAAAATCCCTGTACCTTATATGTGAAACAAACTTAAGAAGTCTCTAAAAGGTGAGAGAAAAGGGCAGTCCAACTAGGAACCTCGCACTCAAGGATTGATGTTGCATTAAATTCCCTACCTTCCCCCATATTTCCCAAACCCGGTGCTATAGAAATTAACAACCCAGAGACGTCAACAAACACAGATTTTTTTAAAGCCCTGACAAAAGCCTAATCTCTTGAGCCAAAGGACCAGAAAAGGGACAATCTAGCAAGAAAAAACAAAAAACTAATAGAGACGAACACCACGAGGCAGAGAAAAATCTGTAACCACATCCCACCCACACGAGCAAGGGCTAAGTTGAAAACCTAGATTTTCCTCCTTTTTACATGTGGTAATGTATGTGTTTCCATGTGCCATATGTATACCTGTGGCTGATTTATGTTGATATATGACAGAAACCAGCAAATATCTTTCAATAAAATTTTTTTAAAGAATGAATTTTAAAAGTTCCAGAAGAGAAATAATATTTACTGGGGCTTGCCTGCAGTTTGTTCTGTCCTATAAGTAGCTTAACTGTTCTCCAGGATTAAGCTGGATCATCAGAAGGTTGAACTCTACTCTTGTTACTTTTCCCATTTAGCACCATAAGACTTCTTTTAATAGACTGATTTTGGGGGATTATGGCATCTACCTGCTCGTATGTGCATCGTGAGAAACAAACCTGTGAAATTTGCTGTTGGATGTGCTTTCTTGATCTTACTGAGGGCTCCAGTCACTGAATCATCACACAAAATCTCAGTGAAGACCCTTGGGAGGAAATCCTTTCAGGACACACTAGCAGGAAAAGTTGTGTCTTGATATTTTAAGTATTTTATGAAGTGGGTATATAATCACACCTTCTCTCTTTCTGATGGCTACTGGAAAGTTCAGTTGTATCTATGGTCTTCTAAAAACTTTACCAGTCTTGAAAGTGAAAGTCACTCAGTCGTGTCTAACTCTTTGCAACCCCATGGACCATATAGTCCATGGAATTCTCCAGGCCAGAATATTGGAATAGGTAGCCTTTCCCTTCTCCAGGGGATCTTCTCAAGCCAGAGATTGAACCCAGGTCTCCCACATTGCAGGTGGATTCTTTACCAGCTGAGCCACAAGGGAAGCCCAAGAATACTGGAGTGGGAGTGGCCACCCTACTGTAGACCGACCTCTCCTTTATTTGTTTTGCTTTCCTGATGCTTGCGTATTCCTATTTTACTAGATCACTCTCATTTTTTTTTATCTTGCTGTATCTTAATGTATTAGTGAATATAAATAATGACATATTCTGTAAGTCTCTATAAATCATTTTTAGAACCAGTAATAATAGAATTCAACAAATAGCTGCTAATTGTAGAGGTTGTCAGCAAAAGGAAAATTTTAAAACCAACCAGAAGTAATTCAGACAAGATGAAGATAAAGGACCTGAAATGACAGCCAGGGTAGATGAAGAAATCCATAAAAATGTGATTTGAGCTGTAACCACTATTTAAAGTGATTCATTGAAAATAAATGAGGAAGATGCACTGTTTTGAATTGTCTTCTGGAGATACTTTGGAAGTTGGGAGACTGAGGGAGCAGGAAACGTATGGGAATTCTGTAAACTGCTCTGACACAATAATCACTTCTCACTCTTCTGTGCACACAGCATGCTTCAAAATGTCAACAGAAATGCCAATTTATATTTTCTGGATTTTGAGAAACAGGAAACCCTTTGTTATTGTAAGTTCTATCTTTTGTTGAATTTAAATTAATCCCACATTTGCTCAGTGATAGACTGTCAGCCCATAGTCCTTCACTTCAGAACTCACCCCTTATTGTGCAGGAAAAAACTTGTGGCAGTTCCTGTTCCTTAAGTTCTCAGAGATGGTTCGATGTGTTCTAAAGTACACCAACTGCCCTGTGGGAAATGACCTCCACTGAACATTATGTCCAATGGACAGTCTAGGGTTTTGGTCACTGAGTAGACCACATACCTTGCCTTCTGTTTGCTAAACAAACTGTCATGTAGACAAATCACTCTCCTTCCCTGTAAGTTCATGTACTTCCAAATGGAGTTGAGTCCTCTGCGAGCTCCAGCGATGGAATCTCACTGGCCTTTAGGCAAATAAGTAAATCCCATAGCTGGTCACTGATGGGTTCATAACCACAGCCAGTAGTACATTTAGATGAGTCTACTGGGAAAGATAGAAAGCCAAACTCTTTTCCACTAGGTTTAATGACATGAAGACTTAATGCTTGTAGTTGTTTCAGCCATCTGGAGAAAGCCTGGGTCTGCTGAGAGTGGCACACATTGCCTGGGTTAGGACTAATTCAAAGATGAGAGCACCATGAAAGTGAAAGTGAAAGTCACTCAGAAGTGTCCAACTCTTCGCGACCCTATGGACTACATAGTCCCTTCTCCAGGGGATCTTCCCAACCCAGGGATGGAACCCAGGTCTCCCATATTACAGTTAGATTCTTTATCAGCTGAGCCATCAGGTAAGCCCCTGGGAGGGAGCAAAGTAACATCCTTAAAGCCTGAAGCAGGTAATGCCCGAGGCAACGTTTGCCCATTAGGCTTTCTAATTGAGTCAATATACTTAGTTTTGCATAAGCCAGTTTCATCAATTTTGTGCTCCCTGAAACATCATGAACTATATTTAATTTTACCTTCCTGGCTGCCATTGGTAAATAGAACAAAAACGTTAGTTTTCTTTTTTCTGTATCCCTTCTAATCAATTTACATGCCCCATATTTATTTGCACTGTTTTCTTTGTTCTCATATTCTCTGCCCTGCTAAACTTTGTACTACCTCTGATTTTTTTCCCATCTTTATGTGAACTTGAGCCAGACATCTTGGAATGTGAAGTCAAGTGGGTCTTAGGAAGCATCACTATGAACAAAGGTAGTGGAGGTGATGGAATTCCAGTTGAGCTGTTTCAAATCCTGAAAGATGATGCTGTGAAAGTGCTGCACTCAATATGCCAGCAAGTTTGGAAAACTCAGCAGTGGCCACAGGACTGGAAAAGGTCAGTTTTCATTCCAATTCTAAAGAAAGGCAATGCCAAAGAATGCTCAAACTACTACACAATTGCACTTATCTCACATGCTAGTAAAGTAATGCTCAAAATTCTCCAAGCCAGACTTCAGCAATACATGAACCGTGAACTCCCTGATGTTCAAGCTGGTTTTAGAAAAGGCAGAGGAACCAGAGATCAAATTGTCAACATCCGCTGGATCATGGAAAAAGCAAGAGAGTTCCAGAAAAACATCTATTTCTGCTTTATTGACTATGCCAAAGCCTTTGACTGTGTGGATCACAATAAACTGTGGAAAATTCTGAAAGAGATGGGAATACCAGACCATGTCCTGCAACAGTTAGAACTGGACATGGAACAACAGACTGGTTCCAAATAGGAAAAGGAGTACATCAAGGCTGTATATTGTCACCCTGCTTATTTAACTTATATGCAGAGTACATCATAAGAAACGCTGGGCTGGAAGAAACACAAGCTGGAATCAAGATTGCCAGGAGAAATATCAGTAACCTCAGATATGCAGATGACACCACCCTTATGGCAGAAAGTGAAGAGGAGCTAAAAAGCCTCTTGATGAAAGTGAAAGAGGAGAGTGAAAAAGTTGGCTTAAAGCTCAACATTCAGAAAACGAAGATCATGGCATCTGGTCCCATCACTTCATGGGAAATAGATGGGGAAACAGTAGAAACAGTGTCAGACTTTATTTTTTGAGGCTCCAAAATCACTGTAGATGGTGACTGCAGTCATGAAATTAAAAGACGCTTACTCCTTGGAAGAAAAGTTATGACCAACCTAGATAGCATATTCAAAAGCAGAGTCATTACTTTGCCGACTAAGGTCCGTCTAGTCAAGGCTATGGTTTTTCCAGTGGTCATGTATGGATGTGAGAGTTGGACTGTGAAGAAGGCTGAGCGCTGAAGAATTGATACTTTTGAACTGTGGTGTTGGAGAAGACTCTTGAGGGTCCCTTGGACTGCAAGGAGTTCCAACCAGTCCATTCTGAAGGAGATCAGCCCTGGGATTTCTTTGGAAGGAATGATGCTGAAGCTGAAACTTCAGTACTTTGGCCACCTCATGCAAAGAGTTGACTCACTGGAAAAGACTCTGATGCTGGGAGGGATTGGGGGCAGGAGGAGAAGGGGACAACCCAGGATGAGATGGCTGGATGGCATCACGGACTCAATGGACGTGAGTCTGGGTGAACTCCGGGAGTTGGTGATGGACAGGGAGGCCTGGTGTGCTGCGATTCATGGGGTCGCAAAAGAGTTGGACACGACTGAGCAACTGAACTGAACTGAACTGAACTGAGGCAGCTATCTGAAGGCTATTAAAAATAGGTGAGAATGTATATATAAGCTTGTTTGCTGGAAATGAAATGAAATGAAGTACTTTCCACATTTCCACATTTCTTATATTGCTCTCCCAAGTCTACAGGAAGTCTGCAAAATGGGGAACCATGATTCAGTTTGTAACAGGTCTTTTTCATTGTTGTTCAGTTGCCAAGTCATGTCCGACTCTTTGCAACTTCACAGACTGCAGCATGCCAGGCTTCCCTGTCCCTCACCTCATCATTCTTTACCAACTGAGCCACCTGAAGAGCCCCTATATGTTCATGTGTATATATGTGCATGCAAAGTCGCTTCAGTTGTGTCTGACTCTTTGTGACCCTATGGGCTGTAGCTCCTCTGCCTACGAGATTCTCCAGGCAAGAATACTGGAGTAGGTTGCCATGCCCTTCTCCAGGGGATCTTCCCAACCCAGGGATCGAACCCAGGTCTCCTGCATTGCAGGCAGATTCTTTCCCAGGTGAGCCACCTGGGAAGCCCTCATGTGCATATACACATATATTTAAATTCACCATACACACTCTAGCAGGTCTAAACCCTTCAATTCAATTGTTTGCAAAGTGTCGTTCAGGATCCTTTAAATTCAATTTAAATTCAATTTAAATTGCTAGGATACAGACTACAAAAGCAGATTACCAGACTCCTTCTCAGCCTCAAATCCTAACTTTTAGGAACTTGATTTGGTAATCTGAGTTTTATCGATAATAAACTCCCCAGGTGATTCATATGCATATGACGTTTGAGAACTCATACCCTGGATTTGTCCTGTCAGCAGTTGCAACAGGAACTGCTGATATTAGCTATGGAATAGTTTCATATCACTGTAAGTTCTCTTCTCTTAATTTATGGGTAATGTTCAGTTCAGTTCAGTTCAGTCGCTCAGTCATGTCCGATTCTTTGCAATCCCATGAATTGCAGCACACCAGGCCTCCCTGTCCATCACCAACTCCCGGCGTTCACTCAGACTCACGTCCATTGAGTCCGTGATGCCATCTAGCCATCTCATCCTGGGTCGTCCCCTT
Source organism: Budorcas taxicolor (assembly GCF_023091745.1). Classification (NCBI taxonomy): domain Eukaryota; kingdom Metazoa; phylum Chordata; class Mammalia; order Artiodactyla; family Bovidae; genus Budorcas; species Budorcas taxicolor. The sequence goes on from NC_068920.1 coordinate 16,162,540, forward strand.
CTCCTCCTGCCCCCAATCTCTCCCAGCATCAGAGTCTTTTCCAATGAGTCAACTCTTCGCATGAGGTGGCCAAAGTACTGGACTTTCAGCTTTAGCATCATTCCTTCCAAAGAAATCCCAGGGCTGATCTCCAGAATGCTCAAAATTCTCCAAGCCAGGCTTCAGCAATATGTGAACCGTGAACTTCCTGGTGTTCAAGCTGGTTTTAGAAAAGGCAGAGGAACCAGAGATCAAATTGTCAACATCCGCTGGATCATCAAAAAAGCAAGAGCGTTCCAGAAAAACATCTATCTCTGCTTTATTGACTATGCCAAAGCCTTTGACTGTGTGGATCACAATAAACTGTGGAAAATTCTGAAAGAGATGGGAATACCAGACCACCTGACCTGCCTCTTGAGAAATCTGTATGCAAGTCAGGAAGCAACAGTTAGAACTGGACATGAAACGACAGACTGGTTCCAAAAAGGAAAAGGTGTACGTCAAGGCTGTATATTGTCACCCTGCTTATTTAACTTATATGCAGAGTACATCATGAGAAACGCTGGACTGGAAGAAACACAAGCTGGAATCAAGATTGCCGGGAGAAATATCAATAACCTCAGATATGCAGATGACACCACCCTTATGGCAGAAAGTGAAGAGGAACTAAAAAGCCTCTTGACGAAAGTGAAAGAGGAGAGTGAAAAAGTTGGCTTAAAGCTCAACATTCAGAAAACGAAGATAATGGCATCCGGTCCCATCACTCCATGGGAAATAGATGGAGAAACAGTGGAAACAGTGTCAGACTTTATTTTTTTGGGCTCCAAAATCACTGCAGATGGTGACTGCAGCCATGAAATTAAAAGACGCTTACCCCTTGGAAGAAAAGTTATGACCAACCTAGACAGCATGTTCAAAAGCAGAGTCACTACTTTGCCGACTAAGGTCCGTCTAATCAAGGCTATGGTTTTTCCAGTAGTCATGTATGGATGTGAGAGTTGGACTGTGAAGAAGGCTGAGCGCCAAAGAATTGATGCTTTTGAACTGCGGTGTTGGAGAAGACTCTTGAGAGTCCCTTGGACTGGAGATCCAACCAGTCCACTCTGAAGGAGATCAGCCCTGGGATTTCTTTGGAGGGAATGATGCTGAAGCTGAAACTCCAGTACTTTGGCCACCTGATGCGAAGAGTTGACTCATTGGAAAAGACTCTGATGCTGGGAGGGATTGGGGGCAGGAGGAGAAGGGGACGACCGAGGATGAGATGGCTGGATGGCATCACGGACTCGATGGAAGTGAGTCTGAGTGACCTCCGGGAGTTGGTGATGAACAGGGAGGCCTGGCGTGGTGCGATTCATGGGGTCGCAAAGAGTCTGACACTACCGAGCGACTGAACTGAACTGAACGGAACTGATCTCCGGAATGGACTGGTTGGATCTCCTTGCAGTCCAAAGGACTCTCAAGAGTCTTCTCCAACACCGCAGTTCACAGTACATGGGTAATGTAGCTGTTTTTAAACATAAAAGTATGTAAGTAATGGGAGGATTTTTAACTGGTTGGACTGAATGAAATACAGACAAAAACTGAAGGAATTTCAAAAATAATTTTCATCTAATCATTCATATTGAGTGTCTTTCTTAATCTAAATAAATTTTTCTTAATTTTAATGTTGTCACCTTTTAAAAATGCTGCTACCTAGGCCTCACTCCAGAACAGGGAATTTAGAGTCTCTGAGGAAGGTACCCAGGTATAAGTACTGGCACTGTGAATGGTCCATAGGTATGAGTTGGCTAGACTAAGATCATAAAGATTATTTTCAAGGTTGTATAGGCAAAGCCAGTGTAAGAGGACACTGGATCTGACAAAAAAGGGAAGAAAAATCCATTGAATTGTGAGACCCTAGACTGTGTCTTTTACTATAATCCCTACCATCATTTCTAAAAACATAGCTCTTTACTCCTTTTATCTGAGACTTTTATGGCAGATTTCATACCTGATTAACATATCCTAATTTTCTGAGGTCATTATTAATTAACACCAGAAAAAGATTTTTTTAAATTTTTCATGCATTACTATTACCCTCATTCAATTATATTTTTATCACAGAAATATGTGTGTGTGTGTGTGTGTGTACTCAGTCACTTCAGTTATGTTCATCTCTTTGTGACCACATGGACTGTAGCCGACCAGTCTCCTCTGTCCGTGAATTCTCCAGGCAAGAATACTGGACTGGGTTGCCATACCCTGTTCCAGGGGATCTTCCTGACCCAGGAATCAAACTCACCTCTCCTGTGTTTCCTTACCCACTGCGGGTAAAGGCAGATTCTTTACCCACTGAGCCACCTGGGGAGCCGCTATATGTGTATCTGTGTATAGTGACTGCAGCCATGAAATTAAAAGACGCCTGCTCCTTGGAAGAAAAGCTATTACCAACCTAGACAGCACATTAAAAAGCAGAACATTACTTTGCCAACAAAGATCTGTCTAGTCAAAGCTATTGTTTTTCCAGTGGTCATGTATGGATGTGAGAGTTGGACCATAAAGAAAACTGAGCGCTGAAGAATTGATGCTTTTGAGCTATGGTGTTGGAGAAGACTCTTGGGGGTCCCTTGGACTGCAAGGAGATCCAACCAGTCCATACTAAAGGAGATCAGTCCTGAATATTCATTGGAGGGACTGATGCTGAAGCTGAATCTCCAATACTCTGGCCACCTGATGCAAAGAACTGACTCATTTGTAAAGGCCCTGATGCTGGGAAAGATTGAAGGCAGGAGGAGAAGGGGATGACAGAGGATCAGAAGGTTGAATGGCATCACTGACACGATGGACATGAGTTTGGGTAAAGTCCAGGAGTTGGTGATGGGCAGGGAAGCCTGGTGTGCAGCGGTCCATGGGGTTGCAAAGAGTCAGACACGACTGGGCGACTGAACTGAACACCCACTCTAGCAGATAAAAATCAAAGGAAAGAGCCAGCTTTTCCCAAATCCACCACGAGAAGCCAAGGGCGTTAGGTGGATGAGATTCCTGTCCAGGCCCTAGTGGCCTTAATGAGCTCAGCAGTGTAAGACCACATGGTCCAAGGTGTGGCACAGAATATTCAAATAGTTCCCTTTTCCTGGTGATGGAACGTCATGGTATAACAGCTGAGCTGTGACTCGATTAATCGATTCAGAATGACTTCTGTTGAGCAATTGTCTTCTCTAAAGGAATGCCGGTGCAATCTGCGAGCATCTGTCACTTTCTATCAAGTATGAATTATGCTGAATAATGGGTTCAGGTGCTCACATAAATTGACTGTCATAAAATCCTTGTGTGTGACAATTCAGTGAAATCATCTCATTCAGAAGATGAAAACACAGAGCAGAAGAGTGACAAGAGAAGTGAAGGTGATCACCTCCACACTGCTGACAAGACTAGCAATGTCTAAAGGCTGCTGCTAATTTCTTGTTCACTAAGCTCAGCAATCAGCAGCTCTCCCAAAATATTCTCAGGCACGGTGATGATATTCCTAGAAAAGACAAGGTAGAAAACGGTCACGAGCTGTGGATGTGAATTGATTAGAACCACTTGTCAATGAGAATCAAAATATGTATCAAGATTACTGGCTTATCAAGATACAGTAATTACTGGATTACTGTGAACACTCTTTCTCCCCAGTAATTTTCATGTCTCGGAGTTTGCCCCAAGGAGATATAGCACAAGCGCAGGAAGTTCCACGCACAACATTCTTCACTATAGCATCACTGAGACTAGAAAAAATTGCAAAATTACAGAAATTTACAGTTGCAAAATTACAGCAAAAGGTTATATAGAGGACATGTGTATAAGGATCTATGAAAACATTAGAAATGATGGCTATAAATGTATTGACATGGGAAGATGTTCAATACTGACTGCAAATACAATTTATAAAGAGTATGAATTATTATGCTCTGTTGATATAATATGATATGCATACATATGTGTATGTAAAACAGAGAAATGTCTAAAAGAATGTTTATTAAAAATCTTAATCACAGTTTCCTCTGAACGGTAGAATCCAGGGTGATTTTTACTTTCCTTGTATGTTTCCTGAAGGAGATCAGCCCTGGGATTTCTTTGGAAGGAATGATGCTAAAGCTGAAAGTCCAGTACTTTGGCCACCTCATGTGAAGAGTTGACTCATTGGAAAAGACTCTGATGCTGGGAGGGATTGAGGGCAGGAGGAGAAGGGGACGACAGAGGATGAGATGGTTGGATGGCATCACGGACTCAATGGACGTGAGTCTGAGTGAACGCCGGGAACTGGTGATGGACAGGGAGGCCTGGTGTGCTGCGATTCATGGGGTCGCAAAGAGTTGGACACGACTGAGCGACTGAACTGAACTGAACTGTATGTTTCCATGTTGCTTTAATTTTAACAATGCACATTCAGCAGTTTTAAAAAAATAATAAAGCTTTTAAAAAGCAAAGAATACCATAAAATGCTGTATGTGAGCACAAATGAGGCTGAGGAATTTCAAAGGGTTCTTCTGATTACACCTCCATTCAGAGATGATGATAATGATGATGGGTGAGTTGCATAATAATCATTTATGATAGCGAAAACATTAATTTACAATTTATTGAGAGTAGCAATATGCGTTCAGCGCCATAAGAAACAATAGTAATAAGTGAACTAGAAACTGAAATTAAATATACAAGCACAAAAACACCTGCGAGCAGATCGTAGTGGGGAGATGAAGGCCATTTGTGGGGAAAATAACATATGACATCTGAGAACTGTTAGAGGAATGAGCATGGTTTAACACAATTCAGGAGAGTTTATCTTGGCCTCAGAAAAGCTTTCTGGAGGAAATGGATCTGAGAGGTGAGTTTAAAAGTGTGAGTTAGACAGCTTGCAGGAGAGGAAGTCAAATAGGATATTTCATAGAGCCCAAAGGAAGGGAGAGGAATATTTTTGCCTCGGGATTTCCAAAGAATAAACGTGAAATGTCTCTCTAGCTCATGGATGCTGCCAAAGTCTGCAGCCAAGCTCTGTCAGGCAGGCATGCTTCCCTCAAGATGCCTTGGCAGGTTCATTGTACAGAAACTACTGTGGAGCGAGTTCACCCTCAGAAAAATCACGTCCTCAAATCCTCTGGGAAGCCTGTGTTGTCTCTTTTCAGACTGCAAAGATATTATTGAAGGCACAGCAGAAGCACTAAATGTTTTGTGTTACCATGTAAGCCTTACAGGTAGGCTTGAGTCCATATCGACTCGAAGGATGTTATTTCAAGGGTGTGAGACAGTTCTTTTCTTCCCAAAATAACCTCTGGCTGGTCCTCAGCTAGAGACTGAAATTCCTTTAAATATTTACTTCTTTTTGTGGATGTCATTGCTTTTCTGGACAAGGGTCCACAAAATAGCTCTTCATCAGCTGGTGGTACCTTATCATAGTTTCCATCATCACAGTATAGAAGACCCAGGGACTGGGATGTAGTAAGGATATTTTGAGGCAGTTGAATGAAATAGCCAATCTTTTGGGTGCTACCTGGCTAGGCCTCTCTGGGAACTATAATGGCACATAGGGAGGTACAGCCAGGACCTAAATATATATATATATATATATATATAATGCTTTAATAATAAAGAATAGTTTTTAATTTAGGGTATATATATATATATAGTACAAGCTTACTCAAATTTTGAAACTAGGCAAATGACTTTTGCAACTCCTAACTAGGCACAATATTTATTGCAGTTCATAGGTATTTATTTGCATAGTTGTGATTATTCTTCCCTTCCCGTTTGTAAGTTCCACGGGGGTTCAGTTCAGTTCAGTCGCTCAGTCATGTCTGACTCTTTGTGACCCCATGAATCACAGCACGCCAGGCCTCCCTGTCCATCACCAACTCCCGGAGTTTACTCAGACTCACGTCCATCGAGTCAGTGATGCCATCCAGCCATCTCATCCTTGGTCGTCCCCTTCTCCTCCTGCCCCCAATCCCTCCCAGCATCAAAGTCTTTTCCAATGAGTCAACTCTTTGCATGAGGTAGCCAAAGTACTGGAGCTTCAACTTTAGCATCATTCCTTCCAAAGAAATCCCAGGGCTGATCTCCTTCAGAATGGACTGGTTGGATCTCCTCGCAGTCCAAGGGACTCTCAAGAGTCTTCTCCAACACCACAGTTCAAAAGCATCAATTCTTCAGTGCTCAGCCTTCTTCACAGTCCAACTCTCACATCCATACATGACTACTGGAAAAACCATAGCCTTGACTAGATGGACCTTAGTCGGCAAAGTAATGTCTCTGCTTTTGAATAGACTATCTAGGTTGGTCATAACTTTTCTTCCAAGGAGTAAGCGTCTTTTAATTTCATGGCTGCAATCACCATCTGCAGTGATTTTGGAACCCAAAATAATACAGTCTGACACTGTTTCCACTATTTCTCCATCTATTTCCCATGGAGTGATGGGACCGGATGCCATTATCTTCGTTTTCTGAACGTTGAGCTTTAAGCCAACTTTTTCACTCTTCTCTTTTACTTTCATCAAGAAGCTTTTTAGTTCCTCTTCACTTTCTGCCATAAGGGTGGTGTCATCTGCATATCTGAGGTTATTGATATTTCTCCCGGCAATCTTGATTCCAGCTGTGCTTCTTCCAGCCCAGCGTTTCTCATGATGTACTCTGCATATAAGTTAAACAAGCAGGGTGACAATATATAGCCTTGACGTACTCCTTTTCCTATTTGGAACCAGTCTGTTGTTCCATGTCCAGTTCTAACTGTTGCTTCCTGGCCTGCATACAGATTTCTCAAGAGGCAGGTCAGGTGGTCTGGTATTCCCATCTCTCAGAATTTTCCACAGTTTATTGTGATCCACACAGTCAAAGGCTTTGGCATAGTCAATAAAGCAGAGATAGATGTTTTTCTGGAACTCTCTTGCTTTTCTGTCATCCAGCGGATGTTGGCAATTTGATCTCTGGTTCCTCTGCCTTTTCTAAAACCAGCTTGAACATCAGGAAGTTCACAGTTCACATATTGCTGAAGCCTGGCTTGGAGAGGTTAGATAGCTTCTATTTGGCCCACCTCATACCCCCAGCAGCCCCTGGCCCACTGCCTGGCACATAGCAAATGTTCAGTAGCATGTAATGAATCAGAATAGAATAAATGAACCCTCAACAAAGGCCAAATACTCAAGGAGTAAGAAGAGTCAAGAGAAAGCACTGGGTGAAAAGAAAGGCCTCAAATTGGAATAATCTACTTTGCAAACTGTCTTGGGTTTGAACTGGTTTTCTGTGCTCAGTCACTCAGTTGTGTCCGAGTCTTTGCGATCTCATGGCCTGTAGCCCTCTGTCCTTGGGATTCCCCAGGCAAGAAAATTGGAGCAGGTTGCCATTTCCTACTTCAGATGCTCTTCCTGACCCAGGGATCAAACTCACGTCTCTTGTGTCTCCTGCAGGCAGATTCTTGACCACTGTGCCACCTGGGAAGCCCAAGCTTCTTGAGAGGAATATATATCATTGTGATTTTTTAAAGATCACTGTCACTTTTTCTTGCTGTATTACTTCTAGTTTTTCCTGTTATGCAACTTCAGCATAATTACCTTTCTCCTACCAAAAAAAAAAAAGAAGAAGAATTAAGCTTACAGAGTGGAATTCTAAGCGATCAAGGGCAAAGAAAGCATGACTCTGTTCCACAGCGGTGGTTCTTAACTTTCCTTTTAGATTTGTGTTTGTCGTCGTTGTTCAGTCCCTAAGTCATGTCCAACTCTGCGACCCCATGGACTGCAGCACACCAGGTTCCCCTGTCCTTCACCATCTCCAAGAGTTTGCTCAAACTCATGTCCATTGAGTTGGTGGTGCCATGCAACCATCTCATCCTCTGCCGCCCTCTTCTCCTTTTCCTTTCAATCTTTCCCAGCATCAGAGTCTTTTCCAAAGTGTTAACTATGTATAATTTTTGTAAATATCCCTCTTCCTGTCTTTTATAATTTTTACCTTCAAATTTTTGTATTAAATATTTAATAGTTTATTTCCTGTATCTCAGTAGCATAGATGTCAGTTTTTTCTATACTTCAAGTCATCCATCAATGCCAGAAACCAATTATTCCTATTTAGCATACTTGTATTCCCTGCTATATTATCTGGAAAGTGATAAGGGGAGTGATAAGGAACTACAGAAGTGTTACCTGTGCCATGCGTCCCCCCTCCCCAAAATACAGGGATTTTTTCATCTAACAAGTACTGACTGAGTGCCCGCTACATCCTGGAACCTGGTTGGCAGCGCAGACAGCACAGCTGGGGACTGAACAAAGTCCCTGAGAGCTAACATTCAAATTCACTCAAAGCTACTTTTCTCAACATTGAGGTTCACGTCTTGTAAAAAAAAAGTTTGTTCAAATATGGAAAAATGCACCAACTTCTTAAGCATAGTACAACCAGGTTTTATTTACATTTCCAAATTCAGAGATTAACCACAATAAACGAAGCCCCTGTCAGATGCATCACACATCTAAGTTGTTAGTCATCGTGCTCTGGACAGGAGACACCTTTTTGAACCCCACGACGGAGCAGGGCAGGGCTTGTAGTGAATCTACACAGCCTCTTAGAGTGACTCACGGAGCTGTTTTCCAAGCCGGTTGTGGACAGGATGCTGCCAGAGTTCCAGGGCTCAGGGCACTGTCACAGGGAGACAAGGAGACAGTGGTTATGTTTCTTCTCTTAAATTCCTCACCCTTATCCGCTGGGTTTATCCTGAGGGCTGTAAAACTGGGGGAAAGAGGACATTGTTCGAAGTTTCTCTTATCTGCCTCCCCTTCCAGCTCAGTTTCCAGTTCAAAATAGGAGTCCTTGGTGTTTATGCTTTTCCATCCCCAGTGCCTAGGTTCGAGTTTCCCCAGAAGCAGACAAGGCATTGCCTTTGAGCGGTGTATTTGGGAGGTGATCCCAGGAAACACAGGGAGGCGGTGTAGGTTCCCGCACTCCTGCTCAGCCTGTGGAATCCCCTGCCAGCGACCCAGCCTGGGGACCTGAGGCTCAGACCGCAGACCCGGGGAAGATGGCCTCCCAGGCCCGCAGGCCTCCCCTTCCCTCACAAGGAAAAGTGCCGTCTGTTTCCTTCCCCCAGAGAGGCTGGCTGATGACTCACTCGTATGAGTGAAAGGTGGTGGAAGTGAGGCTGGGCAAGCTCTGCGCCAGTAAGAGACCCAGAAACCTCGGTTCTCCTGGTCTCTGTGGAAGGCAGCTGCCATCCTGTGAAAAATCTACTAAATAACGAGATGTGTGTGGAGAGAAAGAAGCCACTTAAGAAGTCTCTAAGTGCCAGACCCATGAAGGAGGCCTTGGCCTGGCAGCCCTCTGGCTGGGCCCTAAGGCCATTGAAATATGAAGGCTGCCCAGAGGGGCTTCACCCCAGTTTCTCACCTACAGAGTCATGAGAAATAATAATAAATACTCTGCGTCTACAAAGTGGCTGGGGACAATTTTTAAGGAAGCTTGGCTACTTGATACGTGCACTGACTCTGCTCGGTCACTGGCTGGGAGTGGCTCTAGGGGGTGTTCATTTCTTGGCACTTCTGGCCTGTCTCATAGGTGGGCAAAGCAGGCTTCACCTCCTTAGAGGTCATTTCACAAAAAGAGAGGCAAGTTCCCTTGGCCTGTGGATGTCGGGCCTGTGAGAGCTGTGGAGACCAGGGCAAGGGCTGGGGGCGGGGCACGGGCAGCCTGCCCTGGGGACGCCCACTCACCAGACATCAGAGGCCTTGTGACCAGCAGAGGCTTCCCCCTTTCCTCTGAAGGCAGAGCTCTCTACTGCTTCTGTGGTCAAAACTTAGCCCTTCCCCTCAACTGGCCAGCTGTGATCTCAGCGTTCCAAGCCAGATCCTTGCCTCCCTAGAGATTAAAACCTACACCTGATCTATGGATGCTTCTAAGTTGTCTGTTTCTTTCCTGAAGCATTTGCGATTTCTATGTCAGTGGGTTCAAGGAAGAAGAAATCCTTATTCAGCACACTGTATTAGGTAGTGTGGAATGTGAGTGTGTGCATGTGTGTGTACGTGTGTTTGTGTGTTGTGCGAGTTCGTGTTAGCAGAGCAAAGAATTCCAGGGAGGAGAATTTCATCTTTTCTCAAGTAGTTCAAAGTCTGAAAAGAGGCAGGAGCCATTTAGGAAACAGTCTCCATCCGGCAACAGTATTTAAAAAAGTCATTCTCTAAATGTGCTGTCCTCCTGGATAAAAGTAATACTCCATCTAAGATGGAATGCCTGTTATGTTCCTTGTTTTTCCATTGGTGGCGATGAGGTCACCCAGAGGACCCAGTCTCTCCCCTCGTTGCCCTGGTAATCAAAAGCATGTAATTAGAAGCTGGCTGGTGACAGCGGAGAATGTGGTTCTGTGACCCAAGAACAGTTTTTTCCTAAGCAAAGCTCATTAGACCACATTAAACTCACAATAGGTTTCAATTCACACAGTGTACACTGGAGTGATCATAAGCAAAGTGTTTTAACCAGTGAATTCCCCAAACGACAGAGGAGGATTAAAATTTGTGTTTTTTTTTTTTTTTTGAAAAAATGTGAGCTGCTCCGTGTAGAGGTTGGGTTTTTCTGTTGCTTACACAAGGCAGGAATCCTTGCAGAGGACCCTGGTAGAGGAGGAGCAAATTACGTGAGGGAGTTGCCTGGGAGGAGAAAGATGAGAACTGGGTTAGCTCAGTGAGGTTGGATTGGAAGGGCCTTACTGCTGGATCACATTCTTGTCCACATCATCAAGCCAAGTCACAGTTTATTTAGAATTTTCTATCTCCTAAACAGCTGCCTTAGGTCACTGCTTCAAACGGTGGGATATATGTGATTTTTTTTTAAGTCCTGAAATGTTAGGGCATGTTTGTTCACATCTGTCAGTGAAGCGGTCACCCACATCTCTTTCTCTCTTTCTTTTTTTTTAATTTAAAGAAAGTTATGGAGAAAAAGAAACTGTAAATTCCACATACCTTTTAAGAAGTAGACTCAAACTCTTCTGCTGTGACCAGGCTTTGGAGCATCTCCCTAAAGCTCCCCCCGGATGCTCTGAGAGCTAAGCTCTAAAGCAGCCTCTGGAGTTTCCCCTGTCGGATGTTTGCCGAGAGGACGTGAGTGGGCAGAGCAGACATGGCAGCCTGCTGTCCAAAAACCCAGTCAGCTGGAACCAAACCTCCGAGAATGACGGGCGGTGGCTCGTGGAAGCAGGCGCATGATGAGGAGACTTCTATTCCCTCCCAAGAAACAGCCTGCTGGACTTTGAGCAAGTTGCTTAAACTCTCAGCCGCCACTGCCCCACGTGAATAAAGAAGATACCAGCAGCGCCTGCCTCGCAGAGGTGAGGGCAGAGTGCGTTGCCCTTGGCCTGTGGAGCATGCACTGAATGCTTGTCGTCCCCACTATTAGCAGCTACATTCAAGGGCGTTCCCGGTGTGATGTGCTTTTAGCCATACCGGGAAATTTCTCCACACGCAGAGATTCTTCCCAGTCAGCCCTTCTTGATGCCTGCAATTCCTCATTAGAGAGCTTCTCTGGTTTCTTAAGGATTGCCCTTTATTAAAAATGCAACTGGGCAACTCCAGAAGTGCCTTGTCGTGCTTCCCCACCCCTGAGAATGTGTTGTGTGCCAAGGCGTACCCCATCCTGGGGACACAAATACATCCCTGAGTTGGTAGGCAGTGCCCTCCCTGTATATACAAGTGTGTCAGCACAGCATAATGCAAAGGGGCTTAATCTGTGTGTCCAAAACAGGCTTCAGAGGCGCTGATGCACCTGAAGTTAGCTGCAGAATTGTCTTGCTGCATTTGTGAGTTTGGGGCTGGAAAATCCAGGGCTTTCACTGGGTTCTCCAAGGGCTCTATAACTGAAGAGCTGCTGGAGTGGAAACAGCAGCCCGAACCAGCCCTCCACAGCTTCTTTCAAGCCTAGTGGATTTGCAGGGGCCTGGAGAGATCCCGGAGGGAGAGGGTGGATCGTCAGACTGGGCCGGGAGCGCTCCATGAGCAGTGAGGGTGCACAGGGCGAGAACCCACCCCACCCCTGTTGCCTCGGCTTGCTCTTGGAAGCTGCCTTGCAGGGAGCACACAGAGGTGCAAGTAACCTTCTCAGCCTTGGAAGGGCTTGGCCAGGGGTGAGAATGAAGCCTCAAGGACTCCCAGCCTTGGTGGAACCCTGGGCCTCAGGGATGCTGAGTTCCAGATGAAGGGATTACACTCGAGATTCCTTAAAGTTTCCTTCTTTTTAAATAAAACCATTCTCATGATTCCTTAGATTTTCCTCATTAAGCATTTCTTCTTCATGGAATACTTTTCCCTGTGTGTGTGTCTGTGTCTGTGTGTGTGTGTGTGTATATATATATGCTCAGTCATGTCCAACTCTTTGCTACCCCATGGACTGTAGCCCTCCAGGCTCCTCTGTCCCTGGGATTTCCTAGGCAAGAATACTGGAGTGGGTAGCCGTTCCCTTCTTCAGGGGCCCTTCCTGACCTAGGTACCAAACTCGCGTCTCCTGTATTGACAAGGCGGATTCTTTACCACTGTGCCACCTAAAAATTTCTCTCCCTACGGAAGCCTATGTAATTTGGATAGAGCTGCTGAAGTAAAACACAGGACTCCTAACCAAATGTGAATTTCAGAAAAATAATGAATAGTTTTATTTTATATGTCCCAAATACTGCATGGGACATACAAATACTAAAAAAAAAAACCAAAACCATTCACTATTCACTTGAAATTCACATTTAAATGGGAGTCTTATTTGCTGAATCTAGTGCTAACGGCCTGAATTGTGTGCCCCTCCATGTAAACTCATATAGTGAAGTCTTAACCCCTAGTACCTCAGATGTGACCTGAAGAGCTAATTAAGTTCCAATGAGGTCATTGGGATGGGCCCTGATCCAATGACTGGTCCTTTAAGAAGAGGACACGTGGACGCAGCCAAGTGCAGAGGGAAGACCATGTGAAGACCCGGGAGAAGAGGGCCCCGTACAAGCCAAGGAGAGCTAATGCTGATCTTAGACTTCCGGCCCCCAGAGCTGTAAAGAAACAAATCTTCGCTGTTTAAGCCACCAGGTCTGTGGTATTTGTTATGGAATCTGTGAACAAAGAGTGTTGTCTGCCGTTTCAGTAAACAGTGTTGCCCGCCATCAAGCCATCAACTGCTGCAGCCACCCGCTACATTTCAGTAAACAGTGTTGCCCACCATCAAGCCATCAACTGCTGCAGCCACCCGCTACATTTTGGCCTGCGGGGAATTTAGGATGGAGAAAACCAGGATACCAGCCCTAGGTAGTTAAGATTCCTATCAAAGGAATAATGTTCGTGAGCCCAGACTCTTGCATCTTCCCCTTCATAGGAAAGCACTAAAGTCATTAACTTGAGATGTCTGATTTTAGCAGTAATCTTTTTATGCTCGACTAAGTGTTGTTTTTATTTTTTTTATTTTCCCCCCAGAAAAAACTCCTGTGTATCCTGGCTCCTCCTTTATCTCTTGGGAGCAGTTCCTCAGAGCTGTTTGAGAGGCTGTCTCCCCAGCTGCAGTCCTCAGTATGGTCCCGAAATGAAACTCTCAATTTTCAGGTTCTGTGATGTGTGATTTTTTTTTCTTTCAGTCTACAGTTCTCTAGCAGTCTAATACATCTAGCAACTGCATTTGGCAAGCACCACTAAGTAAAAGGACACAAAATTATGAGTACAGAATTAAGAAAAAATGTGAAGATTTACTAGAATCACAGATCACAGCAAGTTACTTACTTGGAGACTTGACTCCCCTTTTCAGAGACCCATTTAGGCAATGGAAACACTGTGCAACTCTGGAACTCAGAGATCCCAGCAAGTGGAGGCTCTCAAGCTTAAGCTTTATTAACACTGTAGTCAGTTGAAATCTGCTGGGATGTTAACATCTTTTTAAAGTTTTCTCTGTTTATTTTCCTGGTTTCACTTGATTTTCATGGCAGTCTCTCAAATTACACAGTTGGGTATTTTTGGAACTCTGTCTCTTTATCCTTTAGGTTTTAGTCTTCTTTTCCTCTTCTAGGGGGCAGTTTTTTAGCTCTTTTATTTCATGTAAGAACAAATGTTAGAGTTTATAAAACAGTGTAAGTTTTTCAAATTAGGATTATTTTAGAAATATTATTTTAATGATATGCAAAACTTTGATATCTTTTTATTTTGTACATTGTACAAAGTCTAAAAGAGAAACAAAGAATAACACAATTTTCTTCTACATAAGGAACTCTTACAGGTAACATTTTCTTTTGGTTATAGCCTGCAAATTTATAAAAATATGTACATATATAAATGCATATGTGTATATTTAATATATTTCTGATGCTACACGGAATTATTCTAAAGCACATCTAATTATGCCAATTTGATTGACCAGTGGGATGTTGGTTACATTAGACAAAATTGTCATAACCATATATAAAAATTCTCTGTGGATAAATATATGTATATTCAAAATATCATATGTAAACAGTCCACAGAAGACATTTCTTTTTCATTTTGAATTTAAACCACTAGTTTCAACATTTTTAATTGAAGGAAGGTGTTTTTGAGCATTATTGCATAGATTTCACATTAGCATACCAGGAAATATTTTTGACCTTCAAAATACTAAATCTCTTCCTAATAGGGCTAGAAATGACTTAAATGTAGTATGACAGAAAATTGAAAGTATAGTATTATAAAAGTATAATGATTATTTTTAAAAAATAATTTAAGATGGACGATACAAGCAGGAGAGAGGATGGAGTGGAGAGCAAGATAAGCAGATTGAAATGTGGATGAAATATCAAGAAATGAAACTTAATTATAATACTTGGAAAATCATCTGAACTAAGTTGTGCAATGTATTAATGGATACACAATAGAAAACGAATAAACTACCATTCTAGCTACTTCAGTCTTATAATGTCAGAATTTGTGCAACTATTTCCTTGCATTTTCCCTCCAAAATATTATAGCACATTGCTGCGTGTGCGCGCACATGCTTGTGTGTAGCAATGTTGTTGGTTTATTAGATTATGTATTTGCATATGTGTGAATTATGATGGCAGAGGGCTGGTGGTGAATAACACAGAAGTGCTGTAACTACTTCAGTATATTCCTCTTGCTTTTTATTTATAAATTATAATTATAGTTAAGAATCACTAAGGCTTTCTTTCACTGAAATATTTAACAATGAATAGAATTACCTTACTGTTTAATCTTTAAATTCTGCCTTTCTTTTTGAAAAGGCAATTAATTAAATGCCCAGTAGGTATTTTTACTACTTTAAGATTTTTACTTTTTCTTTTGGCTTTAAATCAGTTTATTTCCTGAGCAGATAATTATGCAGGTATCTTCCGCATGTACATTTAATGCTTGAGATTTTCCCCCCTGGAATTAAGCATGTAACTGCTGATAAACTGTTACTCACATACACAACTTTAGCTTGGGGGAAACGAACAGCAAATACTGCCTCAGCAAAGGTCCTTTTCCTTATTGTCTAACTTAAAGATTTTTTTTTTTAAAGCCCAAAGTTACCAAAAATAGCCCCCTCTTCTTTTAGGAATATTTACTTGGTATGCTGCTGATGTATTTATATCTGTTTTTACTCTCAATGTAGCTGCCTTAGGTTTTTTAAGTTATTGTTCAGTAGCCATTTTTTTGTGCTTTGAGGTCATTATATTTTCAAATTTTTTCTTAATTACAGTTATTCAACTTACTATAAAACAAATTCCTGAATATTTCATTGTTTTCCTACTTTGCACAGTGTGGTGGTATTGGTTTAGTTGCTAAGTCATGTTCGACTCTTGCAGCCCCATGGACTGTAACCCACCAGGCTCCCCTGTCCATGAGATTTCCCAGGCAAGCATACTAGAGTGGGTTGCCATTTCCTAGGAGATCTTCCCAATCCAGGGATTGAATCCCAGTCTCCTGTACTGCAAATAGATTCTTTACTGCTGAGCCACCAGGGAAGCCCTCACACAATATATCCTGGCTTTAGTTAGTTGCACTAAATGATGCCTCAAGAAAGACTCATACACATATTTAGCTGAAGGCAGGAGCTGCAGATTACATTTTCCCATCTTTTGAAGGTATGCAAAGGCCTCATTGGAGGGTAGCTATTTGCACCCACAAAGACATATTATTTTCTGTAATTGGTCATAAAAAGAATGGATTGTATAGCAATTTGAACACCAAAATGAACACTGTATTTAGCAGTAAGAGAAAATATCAATCTTAAAAACATACTAGCCTGGAGTTTTTGTTATGTGTTTTGTTTTGTTTTTTTCTTCCAGATGTAAAAATCTTTTTTTGAAAGTATGAAAGCTGCTTAAAGGAGCAGGAAAGAATAGGTGAAAAATCTGTATGCTTTCCTGCCCATCATACTGGTAAAATGTTCCTAGTTGACCATCCTAAATGTAAGAGGACTCTCATACATTTCTGGTGGGAATATAACGAGGGCAACCATGTTAGAGATAATGTGATTATACTGAATCAGCTTGAGGGTGCTCGTATCCTGAGCTCAGCAATAATGCTTCTGGTATAACGCCCTAAAGAAACGATAGCCCACCTGTGCAAAGAAATGTAGCACAGTGCTCATTAAAGCTATTTACAATTTTGTAACATTTAAAATAGTAAAAATTGGAATGAGTACTGAAATTAGATGTCTAAAGACATTTTAGTATAGCCACATAATGGCATCGTGGAATATTATATAGCAGTAAACGTGACTAAGCTACACGGGTTAATACTGACCAATATCAGAAATATGTTTGAGAAGGAAAAGCAACTTGCTGAAGGGTAAGCCCAATGCCATAGGATTTATATAAAGCAAAAAAAAAAAAGATTGTGCACACAAGGACTTGCTGTTAAAGTAAAATATATAAGACAGGCAAAACCATGAACTTAAGGCTAGTGGTTATCTCAGGAAGAAAAAGGAGGGAAATGAGATTAGGTACATAGAGGATGTTACCTATTTGTATATAAATATACATATTAATATACAAGACATAATTTGGTTTTTTAAAAGAATACCTAAGCAAGACAGTGTTCAGAAAGAAAACAATTAAGTAGTCACCTTACTGCAAATGAAAGAATAATAAATAAAATTTTAAATAAATACAGATGAAAATAGATACCATTGATAGTGACACATAACAGCTCTCATATATTTAATACAACAGAGATGAGGATGAAGATTGCCAAACCTGCTAAAAATCTGATTCTTTATTCCCTAGATTTTAACCTTGACTGACTGCATTCTGCTGTGAAAGAGAAAAATAGAATAAGAATGATAGCTTGGAAATATATTATCAAGCATTGCATCTCAAAAGGAAGTAGTATTAAATATTTCTTTTAGAAATTTAATCCTCTGGGAATAAGGCTACCTTACTAACAGAGGAGCCTCTGGTTTGACTTTATCATATTTGATTTTCAGATCTTGTTTTTGGTAACCCTTATGTAAGGAATAAAAAGATTTGTTACAAATTTTAGTAAATACACCAAAAATAATCACACTCCCCTGTTTCTCTTCCCTTTTCCCTGCCTCATCCAGTCACATCATCACTATTCACCCGGGTGCACGAGCTAGAATCCCCAGCCCCCCAGCCCCTTCCTACCTGCCCTCCAGCCCCCTGTCACAGTCATCCTGCCCATCTTGCTCCCACCCCTCCACTCCGTCTACCGCCTCCTACCTTAGGCACCATCAGCGCTCACTTACCCACAGTAAAAGCCCCAGCAGGCTGGCCACACCCTGGTTGACTGCACTGACGGTCCCTCGGTCTGGCCACCCTTCTTCCAGTTCTCCCCATTGGTCTGCCAGCCTAATCCAAGTTGAACCCGGGGCCTCCTTTACCTTCGGGCCTCCGGAGCCCTTCCCACTGCAGCCCTGTGCTGCCTGGGGCCCCTCCTCTCTACTGGGCCTGCACATCCTGAGGGCAGGAGGGATGTCTGATGCACCTTCACCCCCCATGTCTAATGCAGTACATGAACCAGGTAGTGTGTACGCAGTAAACTGAAAGGAAACGAATCACAACTGTTAACCCACATTTAGTACAAACAGTTAAACTAAAAGTATATTGACCTATGCCATTGGCAAACAAGGATGATTTAAGCCTCCAGCTGGGTCCTCACCTCATCCTCACTTTCTGTTGTCGTTTTATCTCCTGGGATTCTCTCCCCCACCAACCACTCTCTCTCCTCTGGTCTACCCTCTACCCTCTTCTGCACTGAAGCCGTCATTTCCTTGGGCAGTTAACTCAGTGGATACATAGATTTTTTGCACAGTTAACTCATCGGGTGCACTTTGAGTATTGTGCTGGGTTTTCCAGAGCTGCATGTAGTGCTATTTCTAATCTGCGACTATACAAATCTATGGCAAGGTGGAATTTACGGTGGTTTGTTATCCTGCAGCGTTTGCTCTATAAAGTGTTTATTATAATTAAAAAAATAACCTCCCCGGCTTGACAAAGACCACTGGACTCCCTTTATGTTGTTTTAGGATGATATCATCTGATTAATATATTCCCCCACTTTTAGTAAGGGAACCTGGAATTTAGGTTGTGTAATCCTTTCCGGACATTTATGGGTGACAGACGTAAATGTGAATGGAAGGCTGCACAGAGATGTAACTTGTATGTCCCACTTGGGAAGGTCTTGTCTGTGAATATCTCATAGTACTGTGTACCATTGCATCACCACCCTTCAACACACACACACACACACACACACACACACATGCACACATGTGTGTTCTCACACAATCTTTGTATTACTCACAAGGTCAATGACAGGCTTCCGTTACCTTTATATACTTTTATCTTCAGTGCACACTCCGTAAGGGACATTCATCAATATCTGACCTTTACTTGACAAGCTAAATCCAGCTGCTCTTCCACAACACACCAGCCTCAATGACTCATCAAAACTGCTCATTTCCCAAATCGAATCATGTCCCCAGGTAGTCAACATGTCCCACATTCTGCTACCACCACGCTTACCAGTTCCTAGATTCCTTTTCTTATTCCCACAGGGTGCAGGCTTTCTGAGATAAAATGTTGCCTTGAAAGAAGAAAACAAGACACTAACTTCAACTGATGAAGATTACTTTACCCATGAACTTTTGCAAAAGAAGACTATTCACATGCAGCTTCAACAACACATTTCCTTCAAAACATTCTCAAAAGCTGTATTAAGAACCACTCTGGTACATTTTGTTCACAAAGAATAATATTCCAGCATGGATGTTTTTCAGTCACTAAGTCATGTCAGACCCTTTGTGAGCCCACGGACTGCAGCATGCCAGGCTCCTCTGTCCTTCACTGTCCCCTGGAGTTTGCTCAGATTCAAGTCCATTGAGTCAGTGATGCTATATAACCATCTCATCCTCTGCTGCCCATTCTTTTGCCTTGCATCTTTCCCAGCATCTGGTTCTTTTCCAGTGAGTCAGCACTTTGCATCAGATGGCCAAATCCCAGTGTATCTCTACATAGAAACCCTGTCTGTATGAGACCCAAGAATCAAGATGGAAAGAGAAGGACAGACTATCCAGTGGTTCTCAAAGTGTGTGCCAAGCATCCTTGCAAGCTTTCAAGGGGCCCACAGATGTTATTTACTTTTGTAAATTTCACTGTCCCGTGTGTGCGTGTGTGTGTGTGTGGTGATATTTCCCAAAGCCTATGTGACCCGCAATATCCCAGTCATCTCATTTGACTGAATGCAGAAGCAGATATGAGCATCCAGCTCTCTGCTCTTAGGCCAGACATGAAAGAGATTTGTGAAAACATAAAACATTGCTATTCTTCTCCCATGTTGTTTTGTTTTGGAAAATACAGTTATTTTCCATAAAATATATTATTTATATTGATGAAACGGTTTATTACTGTCTTAAATGAATTTACAAATATTGAAAAATTTTCTCCATTTTAATTTTTAATACAGGAAATATTGGTAGATACAACCTGCCCTGGATAAAGCTCTTTGAGGTCAGGTCACCGGTCATTTTCAGGCCACTGAGCATAGAGTTTCTGAGACCAAAATGTTTGAGAAGGGCTGAGCTACACAAATAGGTGGGTACATTATTGTCAGCTTGGAAACATTTTTTCCCCTAAAATAGAAAACATTTTTCAAAACAATGTTTCAAAAAGATGTGTTCAGTGACTCAGAGAGGAGTTTTCCATGTAGAGGCCTCTTGATTGGCTATCAGCAGGCTGCACCTGGGCTAGTTTCCACCGGACCTTATCTCTACCACCCTCTAGAGCTCCCTTTAGGTAAACAAAGCAGAAGGGGAATGGGGGCCTTCAGGCCCCACAACAAGTTATTCCTGGAAGAGATTTGTTTGCCCCCAGGTCCTGGGCCTCCTGAAAGCTTTAGCTATTTAAGCAAATACCACCAGAGGGGTTTCACCTTCTCGGCTTGTCTAACTAAACCCCATCCCGCTTGAGCTCTCCTGGGAGTACAAGCAGCCATATAAAATACATATTTGATTTCTGATCGCATAAGAATGACTAGGACGCATTTTCAATGTAAAGGTTCCAGCCCCCCATCCAGAACCTAAGAAATCAAAAGCTCAGGGCTGAGAGGAGCGTGTCATTCTCTTTGATAAGCTCTCTCCATGACCCTTGGTCTACAGTCTCCAGGAGGCCACTGTCGAGGTGCAGTCACCCAGGAGAGAAAGGAGAATCCCCGATGAGGGCATGTCCCTCCACACAGGGGCACAAAGCAGGCATCATGGGCCTTGTTGTTACTGCTCAATTGCTCAGTCATGTCCAACTCTTTACAGCCCCTTGAACTGCAGCACGCCAGGCTTCCCTGTCCATCACCATCTTCCTGAGTTTGCTCAGACTCATGTCCATTGAGTCAGTGATGCCATCCAACCATCTCTTTCCTCTGTCGTCCCCTTCTCCTCCTGCCCTCAGTCTTTCCCAGCATCAGAATCTTTTCTAATGAGTTAGCTCTACCCATCAGATGGCCAAAGTATTGGAGTTTCAGCTTCAGCATCAGTCCTTCTGAATATTCAGAGGACTGATTTCCTTTAGGATGGACTGAGATACAAAGAAGTCTCTAATAGGAGCAGATCCTAACTTCTGCCATGAAGTCAGGGCAGGGTAGGGTACCCAGGAACCAGGGGAGGCGTCAAGGAGAGGAAAGCTGGGTATCACAGGGCCTTGTGGGGGGTATTTGGGTTCTGAATGGTGACTGATGGAGGAGAGAAAGAAAGGGAAATCAAGAAGGGGAAATATCATGGCAAGAAAAGAGAAGTTCCAGAAATGAGGACCCAAGAGTGCCAAATTATCCTTTTCCACCTAAAATTTTGCTTAGAGCTCTGGTGTAGTCAAGAGCCAACACAGGCTTGATAAGTTCCACAATGTCTGGCTCTGATGAAGACTTGGAAAATATAAACAGAGAGAATTTCAAAAAGCCAGAAGGAATGATCACATAAATAAAACCTAAAAAAATCAGACCAATATGCACTACAGTGGGCATGGAAAAACAATCAGATCTAAGAGAGAGCTTTTTCACCTACATAGGGTGTTTGAGGGCAGAAAGCCTGTGTCTGCATCTTCCTCCAGCCCTGGGGCTTAGGAAGCACGAGGCAGAGGAAGAAGAGGCTCGGCCTGGCTGTTTACCATTCCCTTTTGCTGGGCACATTGTAAAAAAACCCATTCAGAAACAACCCAAGAGAATTTATGGCCTTTATTTATCTTTTCTGGGCTGCTCTTTAGTGCCTCAGATTAGAGTCAGTGAAGCTTCAGTGCACAGTGGTCTGAGGTATAGCTAGGGGCTAAATCCTAACCCTCTGTGATCTTTTCTATTGTTCCCAGTTCGAGTTCCTTTCAAAGAAGTGTTCAACACGGCATCTCTTTCCTTGGTTCTTTCCACCTCCATGCCTTATGAACACATTAGGCCATTCACATATTGATGGTTTTTAAAAGAAACTATTGCATTTCAGCAAAGGCCTACTGGGGCTTCCCTGGTGGCTCAGAAGGTAAAGAATCTGCCTGCAATACAGCTAGAGAAGACTGCTGAGAGTCCCTTGGACTGCAAGGAGATCAAACCAGTTAGTCCTGAAGGAAATCAACCCTGAATATTCATTAGAAAGACTGATGCTGAAGCTCCAATACTTTGATCACCTGATGTGAAGAGCTAACTCATTGGAAAAGACCCTGATGCCGGGAAAGATGGAAGACAAAAGGAGAAGGGGGCCACAGAGGATGAGATGGTTAGATAGCGTCACCAACTTAATGGATATGAATTTGAGCAAACTCCAGGCAATAGTGAAGGACAGGGAAGCCTGGTGTGCTACTGTCTATGGGGTAGCAAAGAGTTGGACATGACTTAATGATTGAACAGCAACAACAAAAGGCCTAAAGAATTTGGGAGAGATGGTGAACAGGGTAAAGTTGGGTTTATTGGGATGATTTTTGGTTGCCCAGATATTTTCAACCTTCACTTATTTTTTATTGTGCAAACAAGATTAGATTGTTCTACCAAGTCTTACCCAAGTTTTGCAACACATTCGCAAGTTGAAATCAGTGTGGCAAAGAGCACTCTTACCACTGGCAGCATTGATAACTAGCAGGGGTAGGAGGAGCTCAGTTTAGCCCACTCTGTAGTGCCTTTGAAAACCTCTTTGCTTTATTTGCCTCAACTTTCCCCATTCCCAAGATAAGATAGCCAAAGAAAGAAAAAACTTTTACCTCATACAGGTCTTTCAGAAGACAGACTGCAGGCTTATAGAATGCCTAATGAAAGGCACAATTCCTTCTTCATTGGCTTGCTGCTGAGAAAGAACTCCCTTTCCAGGAGATAGGAGATGCTTTCAATGACATCAGTTCTGTTTAATAAATAGCCTCCTCTGTGCTTTCAGCAGTCAATGCTCTGAAAGCGTTCAGAGCATCCATAAACACTCTTCTTTTTCTTTCCAAAT
Organism: Budorcas taxicolor; assembly: GCF_023091745.1. Classification (NCBI taxonomy): domain Eukaryota; kingdom Metazoa; phylum Chordata; class Mammalia; order Artiodactyla; family Bovidae; genus Budorcas; species Budorcas taxicolor. The sequence goes on from NC_068920.1 coordinate 16,185,409, forward strand.
CAATTCTTAGCATGGCTTCACATATCTGGAAGACATCACCACTTTTGTAAAACTATGCAACACTACTGATCCAGGTGGTCAGAACCATCAATGCCCACTTGAGGCTGAACTGCTTTTTATCTGTTCTTGTCTTCCCCCCGCCCACCCCATCTCAAAGGATCTTTCGTAGGGTAGGTCCTCATAGAATAGCAGATAAAGGATTGTGTACTGCCAGGAGCCAGCGTGAGGAATTCCACCCGTGACAAGGTCATGCGGCAGAGCTCTGATGGCAAGGCTAATCAGACCTCAGGTTTTCCCCCTGGAATTTCCTGAGCATCCACCCCCCAAAAAATAAGAATCTGCCTGCTTTTCCACTCTTCTGACATTCTCTGGAAAAAGTCAATTCAGGGCTTTAGTCTTCTGCATTTGGAAGAGTGTTTCAATCCAAAAACCCCTCTGATGGCTTTCTAGCCTGCCTGCAGGACTCGTGCAGCTGCGTGTGTGATTGTTTGAGGCCTCCTGACCACAGGAGGCACAGGAAGCTGAAAACATCCTGGGAATGTAGGGGCTTCCGGGGAGTCAAAATCATTAGAATAGGACTGATTAAAAGTTTCATTTGTTGAGCCAATACTTGCTGCCAAATTTTCATATCCTTTATTTTTAGATATACCTGGTATATAGAAAAACAAGTAGTAGAACCGGTATTAGCAACATTAGATCTTTGAGTTAAGTACCTTCTTTGTTATAACCCACTGCACCTTTGTTCTACAGAGATATAACTTTAATGCTTTAAGGAGATGCAGATTAAAGAAAAACACTTCAGGGGAAACGAAATTAACATTCATTAAGGAAGAGAGCCAAAAAGTGTTAACAAGCCTCTTGGCCAGATCACCTGAAACCTTTTGTATACAAAAAGATATACAGAAAGAGTCTGGGCGGCAAACGCTACATAATTTTGTATTACCCATTGATCTCTATGTATAATCAAAAGTATAAAAGGCCTTGAAGGACAATAGAAGGAGAGCCAGTCGCTGGACTGGTTTCCCCCGTGTCTCCTCTTTACTGTAATTTCAGGCTGAATTCCCATCTGGGGCGTGGAGGCTCACTATGTCTACTTACCTGACCCAGCTTTTAAGATCCTCTCCGATATTCAAATGGGCGCCGGCGGCCTAACGAAGATGGTGCAAGCTCCTTGTCTGGAACTTTATTGGTTTTCCATGTAACCCAAGTTAATCAGCCTCTTCTCTCCACTAAATTTGCCTACTACATTATTTCTTCCTAATCTAATCTTATATTAATAAATAAATAAGTCTTTCCTCGCCAACGCCGTCCCCGCTTCGAATTCCCTGGATCCACCGGGGCTGGACCCCGGCAGTTTACCAATGCCCTATGTCGTGTCCTAGTTGAATGTGACCTGAGAATGAGATCTTCAGAGTTATTTAGAGAGTTCTCTCCAGATTTCACATTGCATGCTCAAGGTGAGTGAGGTCCACAGGGACCCTGGGCCATGTCTACTGCAGGGAGGTACGGAGGGATCCTGGGACACCATGAACTGATCTGCACCCCCAGGGTTCATTCACAGAGACACAGTGGGGCAAGGAGCACGTGAGAACTCTATGTTCTGTCTCTTGAGATCACCCTTCCAATTAGCTACATCTTCTCCCAGATTTCAAACGTCTAACAGCTTTTCTCTGAAATTTTATTTTTGTTTCTGTATATTTTATCATTTTTCTAGCCAAGCATTAACTTATTCACTCACTCAGCAAATAAATATCTATTGAGTACATACCCTGTTAAGAGATAGGGAATCTGTTGTTTCTTACAACTAGTGTGTATCTGACACACGCAGGATTCTGAACCTTATGTTTGTATTTATGCATGTGCTATTTGTGTGTATATTTGCTTATTTGTCTGATTGTGAGTTGCATACTACATGCATAATTTTCTTGAGGGAAAAAGCTATGTTTTTCTTATCCTTGTACCCACAGATCTCAATAGACAGTAAGTGCTCAATAAACATTGAAATAATGTTAAATCATATCACCTTCCATAATGGGATTGAGGCAAATTATAATTAAAGCATGTATCTCATCAACATAAAGCTCAAAATATCAGTAAAATCTTGTCGAAGAAATGGAGAAGAGCATTAACCTATAGCTGATGCAAATTACGCTATAAATTAGACTCTAAGCTTCCCGATGGGACGTTTGTTGTTGTTCAGTTGCTAAGTCATGTCTGACTCTTTGCAACCCCACAGACTATAGCCCTCCAGGCTCCTCTGTCCATGGGATTTTCCAGGCAAGAATACTGGAGTGGGTTGCCATTTCCTCCTCTAGGGGATCTTCCCAGACCAGGAATTGAACCCATGTCGCCTGCATTGGCAGGCAGATTCTTGACTGATGAGCCACCAGGGCAGCAAGCTTCTTGACAGCCAAGGTTAAAAATTTCCCAAGATACATCAAAAATAAGGATTATAGATTCAAAGATGTTGAGTTCTAGATTTTTATATATTTTAGATGCTAATAAACATTTTATTATTATTTTATTACATTTCTGAAAATTTCCCATTATAATTACACATTTATCTTGAGATAATATTGATTCCATAGAAAAATTACTTTTTTGTTTTTATGTATACAAGGTACTTGGAGAAGGCAATGGCACCCCACTCCAGTACTCTTGTCTGGAAAATCCCATGGATGGAGGAGCCTTGTAGGCTGCAGTCCATGGGGTCGCCAAGAGCTGGACACGACTGAGCGACTTCACTTTCACTTTTCACTTTCATGCATTGGAGAAGGAAATGGCAACCCACTCCAGTGTTCTTGCCTGGAGAATCCCAGGTATGGCAGAGCCTGGTGGGCTGCCGTCTATGGGGTCGCACAGGGTCGGACATGACTGAAATGACTTAGCAGCAGCCGCAGCAGCATACAAGATACTTGAAAAAAATGGAAAACATCAAATAATCTTATGACATAATAAACGTTAATCTTTTCCAAAATGAAACTTCCATAGCCTTTTTCATTAGAAGTGATCAGATGAGTTGCTTCACTATTTTTGAGACGATAAAGTTTATACATAAAATGTGCCCAAAGTACATCAAAAGCCTACCCTATTCTGTTCTAGTGAAACCAACCTAAGTCAAGATCAGGATACTTGGAGCAGTCAGGTGGACGAATGCCTAGAGTAAAATGGGAGTCAGGCAGGCGGCGGCGTCAGCAAGCAGTGTTGTAGAGTAATTCCTCAGTAGAGAGAGCCATTTATGAAGACTCTGATGGGGAAAATAACCTGAACATTTCGATGAACTGAGAACTCTGATTGATAATTAAGAACAGACAGTCCTGTTGCTTTTCTTATTCTTTGCGCCTCTTGAGCTCTTGGAGTCAGAGACAAGCTCCAGGACCACCCACTTCCTGTGCCCCCCAGGGGACCACTAACTCTGCGAAGCCTCAGTTTCTTATTCTGCAAAACGGGGATCATAATACCTCCCTCCTGAGACTATTGTAGGATCAGTGCAAACAGATGAGATTATGTGAACAGACTGCAAACTGTGTTGCTGTTGTTTAGTCGCTGCTGTGTCCAACTCTTTTGCGACCCCAAGGACAGCAGCCCACCAGGCTCCTCTGTGCATGGGATTTCCCAGGCAAGAATACTGGAGTGGGTTGCCATTGCCTTCTCCAGGGGATCTTCCCAACCTAGGGATCAAACCGACATCTCTTGCATTATCAGGCAGATTCTTTACCACCGAGCCACCAGCGAAGCTACAAACTGTAGAAATGAAATTTTGGTCCTATAGATTCCAAGACTGGCGTGAGTTAATTTGTGAGTTGGGAAATGGTTGATTTCTTATAATGGTGCAAATGTGATTAGTCAGATTCCTGTAAGTGTAACTAATTTTATCCACTGCTGAAAATAGTTATTATTATTATTATTTGCTCCATAAACGTATGCAATTTTTTTTAAAAAGCTGTTGAGTTCAGTGGTTCAAATCTATATTGCAGTACTGATTACAGGATTCGATTTTATATTTTAAAAGCCCTCTGTAGCTATAGACTTAATACTTACTTATGTGGTATCATCACACAGGATCGTCCTACATGTGATGAAGTTCTGCTTCTTTTTTCTAGAACATTTTTTTCTTAGCTTTATTTACATTTTGCCATGATAAGCACATTTAAATCATTTAATAATTCAAGTGATTCTACCATGTTTTTGAGGCCTTTATGAAAAAAATTGAAGTATCAACTTAAGCTTCAAGTGAATTGATTTGACTATCTTCAAAACAAGAGGAAACAAAAACCCTGACTCTCACTAACATTTTAAATAGCCCCATTGACTTGTCTAGAAGTAATCAATCAGCAACAATCACATTTCAGATAAACCTCAGGGCTAAGATGTCATCAAGGTGACTGGAAGAAAATAACTGGGCCCCAGTGGATAAAAAAAACAAACCTGTTACTCGAAGGCAGAGATCACAAGGCAGCCCATCTGTCCCCCTGGGCTGCACAGCAAAGGGGTGCTGGTGAGGGTGGGGGAAATACGGCAGGAGGTACCATGGCGTCTTTTCCAGATCTGCCGTGCAGGCTGGCCCTCGAGGAGAACGAGAGCGCAGTCCCAGCCTGGTAGAGGCACAGCCTGGGACAGCGCATGAAGGGCTGGGGTACCAGCCTGGGAGGGCCAAAGGATTCTTCTAGTCCCCGGAACCCCTGGACAGACCCCGGCACCACAAGGCAACAAGCTCAGCATGCACAGTATCGGGACACCAAGGGCATGAACGCTGTTCAAGACCCTTCCCTTCCAAGCACCTGCTGCCGTCTTTTCTTGATGACTTTCTACGGGGCAAGGGGTAGAAGGATCAGCGCTCTCCTGACCCCTCATGTCACACCCTGATGCTGCTCCAGTGAGGGGGGAACAGCTGGGATTAGACAGATTTATCTTTTTGTGATGTTTTATTTTCTTTAATCAACTTGCTGGTGTCCAACAAAAACCCTATACACCCATATGGAAAAAAACTACATAACAGTGTAGCCCAGGTGTCCAGGCTGCATATACGCAAATGTCTATGTTTCTTCACTGAGTTGTTAATTTTAATGCACTGGAAATTGCACAAGGTATTTCTCTGACAAGAGCAAAAGAAAAAAATACACATTATTTATGATGTTTCATGAACTCTCAGTCCTACCATTTTGAAAGATCACAAGTTTATGAATGGTACCTACTGATTCCTAAGGAATTACCTTATTATAAGTAGAACTCATCTGTGAAGGAGAGAATATATTTAAGGAGAGAATACAGTTTTGGTTCTGGGAGTCACTGAAGTGCTGATATTATGCAATTAATACACTATCAAAGCATTAGCATGATGGAGACAGGAGTGTGTATAAATATTCTATTTGTTCTACATTTCTAGTTAGACAGGGCCATGTAATGAATGTGTTGCTTCTAGCCAGAGGCATGAAAAGATCTTGAGCAATTCTCCAGCCTCTCTAAATCTGCAGGGTTGGCACAAGAGTATCAGGTGGTGAAAACTTGACACAGAAGTGGCCCACACTGTGAATTGGGGCTTCCCTGGTGGCTCAGTTGGTAAGGAGACCGCCTGCAATGCAGGAGACCTGGGCTTGATCCCTGGATCAGGAAGATCCCCTGGAGAAGGGAATAGCAACCCACTCCACTATTCTTGACTGGAGAATCCCATGGACAGAGGAGCCTGGTGGGCTTATAGCACAAAGAGTCAGACACGACTTAGCAACTAAAGCACACACACTCTGAATTGCTGCAGTGAGCCATCTCCAAGACCCAAGTGGAAATTATTTGAATGAAAAATAAACCTTTACCATGTTAAAATGATGAGATTTGGGAGATGCTTGTTACTGCACACAGCATGCCCTGACTAATATAGAGAATAAGAATGGATTTCAGTCTTGAGGGTTAAATAAAAATCTAGAGCTAGACTGTTACACATGTGCAGTCTTTTAATTGAAGACTTAGTAGGAAAAAGCAAGAACTGGCAAACGTTTTCTGTAAAGGACCAAGCAGTAAATATTTTAAGCTTTGAGAGAAAGTCTCTCCGCAGCTACTCAGCTCTGCCTTTGGAGCACACAAGCAGCTGTGACCACGTGTGATGTACATTGCTGTGTGTTTCAATAATTCTTTATTTATAAAAACAGAAAAGGGACAGAATTTGGTGCACAGTTGATAGCGCATCCCTTGACAGTGATGCAAGTGAGTTTGAAATAAGTTTATACGTCTTGACTTTGCTCAGAGATATCAATTCATGAACTGTTTTGAGAAGTTTGAAATTTCAGGTACCTAACAGAACAATTAAAAGAAAAACCATGCTCCTAATTAAAATAATAAATAGAATGTTGCAATGAACATTTATAATTCAGTACTTTTTTATAGGCACCTACCTTTTCCAAAACACCGATTGATGCTTAAGATGAGAAAATTAGATTCAATTTACATACTTTATTTCTTGAGACTGTTATTAAAGCAGAGGATTGATGAAATGATTATTCTTTAGAATCTGAATACAGACATCTACAGGGAATTATTAAAGACAAAAGCCACTATTTCCTTGGCAAGTTTTGGAACACTAAAATGCAAAAAAAGCAGCACACAGGTAATAATCAGGTATAAGTGCTTTAGAAGTCCACAGGACAGGTTCAGAAGAAGGAGGGACCCTCAAGACCTAGTAAGGGGATGCCCCGTGGAGAATGCAGGTTTGCATCGACTGGATGGGGAGCACCTACTATGTGCAAAGGCATAAAATTACATGGCTTATGAGGGAGGTTCAGCCTGACATGAGGCAGCAGGGACACATAGGGGAAATAACGATAGTTGTAACGGCAAAGATGTTATATCATGATGTTATATCATCAATACTGATGTAACAGACCCTGAATGTCAGCCTAAGGAGAGTTCAGATTACATTCATGCGTAACAGGTCTCTGAGAACAATAGGTTTCTGAGCCAATAGTCAAAGCTGTGTGGTGTGGTCCACAAGATAAGGCCATGGGTCGATGAGGAATTAGCTCAGCATTATCCAGGAGCGTCCAGGCATTATGGAAAAGATGGCAAACACTGTGGCAGGGTCATCAAGAGTGGCATGTAAAAGTTTTGATGGACCTTGAAGACTAGAGTTCTGAGAGAAAACCACAAAGGAAGGAAAGATGAGTCAATGCAATCCCAAGAGGAAGGAAGGAAGGAAGAGGAAAAACCAGGAGGCAGCTGATGTAAACACAAGGAAGGAAAACAGGTCAAATTCTAGCTAAGTGCTATTGGAATGAAGGCCAACTCACTAGTTCTACTCAAATAAGTCAAGATAGACTAGGATATCCACAGTTACAATAAACCCTCATACTTCAGTAGTTTCCTTAGCACAATAGATGCATTTCCTGTTCATATTACACATCCAGGCCTAACTGAAAGGGAACCCTGTCTCACAGATCCATTCAGATGAAGAATAATGAGATGCTGCTGTCTCACCATGGAGCTGCATGAGTGAGAAAGAACCAGGACAGTTTCCACCACATTTAACTATCTTCAGTCCATTTGCCAGAACCAGTCACACAGCCCCAGCACAATAGCAAGAGAGAGTGAAACAGCGGAAAAGCCCAGGGAAGCCCAATGTATGATAAGTATTACTATCTCTGTGCTTCCCTGGTGGCTCAGATGGTAAAGTGTCTGCCCACAATGTGGGAGACCCGGGTTCAATCCCTGGGTCGGGAAGATCCCCTGGAGAAGGGAATAGCAACCCACTCCAGTACTCTTATCTGGAAAATCCCATGAACCAAGGAGCCTGGTAGGCTACAGTCCATGGGGTTGCAAAGAGTCAGACACGACTGACCAACTTCACTTCACTATCTCTACTATATTATCATTTTTCCTTCTATTTCAAAAATAAATTGTTGTCTATGAGTTTCTGTTCTGATTTTGCTTTTGGTGATTTGCCTGAAGTGAATCTATTTCTTTCCACGTTTCCACTAGCTAACCACCAGGATATCTCATGTGTTCTCAACCAAAACCATAACAAAGGACTTCCCTTCACAATCATTCGGAGCTATAGATTTATGGACAAAAGCAGAATGTTAAGATCTGCAAGCTGTTTCCCCCGACTCTTGAAAGAGAAGCACGTGAAGAGCTCAGCTACCCTGGCGTTCGGTAGTTTGTGTGTGTGTGTGTGTATGTGCGTGTTTTGACACACAAAAAAAGACACATTTTGCTCAGTTGTGTCTGATTTTGCGACCCCATGAACTGTAGCCTGTCAGGTTTCTCTGTCCATGTGATTTCCCAGGCAAAAATACTGGGGTGGGTTGCCATTTCCTTCTCCAGGGGATCTTCCCAAACCAGGGATCGAACCTGGGTCTCCCTCATTGGCAGGTGGATCTTTACCATCTGAGTTACAGGTAAGCCCAGAGTTTGGTAGAGTCAGAGAGTAACATCTGACTCTTCAGAGACTGACTTGGCTCATTCGCTAGAAAAGAGGCTGTGGCTAAAGAGGAGAGCACCGGGCTGTCAGGGTAAAGAGGATGGCCACAGGAGCGGCTGCTATTGAGAGAAAGCTGTCTGTGTGCCTTCCGTAGACAGAAGTGGACCTACAGAGGGTCAAGCCATGGGTTATCTTTAAAAGGACTCTGCCTAAGAGCATGTCTTGCCACAGAAAAATCATCAGATCTGAGGGCCTGGGTGCGAGTGGTTAGAAAAGCCATCTCCAGGCTGGCAACCTGGTGAGGGATCACGCTGTCTCTTTTTAAAAGCATGATGAGGGATCTTCAGACAGGTGGGGATTGGCAGGGAGGGAAGGAGAGGTCTCCAGCAAACCCCAGAGAACAACATGTAAGTGAAAAAGTCAGTGTTCAGGGTCTGTTCGACCTAGAAGTCACTAACGAAGATGACCAGAGTGCTAAGCCAGTACGACTTTTATGCCCCATCTCTCCTGGTGCTGACCTCAGCGGGACCCCAAACAGCTGCCAGGAGACGGAGGCCAAAAGAAAATGAGAAGAACCTGGCAACACATTTACACGGCATATTGTAGGCAATCCTAGTCAAACAATTCATCTTTGTGAATTGTTTCTGTTGATGATGCGTTTGACGGGGGATTATGTTTTTAGAAATTTAAAGCATGTGTGATCAGTAATCCATTAATTCAGAACTGCTTAATTAAGTTTCTATAACAACACCTTCAGAACCTTCAAGCTGCTGTAGACGTTTGGAAGACCTTCATCGTACTTTTTCAAATCTTTTACATACTAGTGAAAAGAGCAGAGAAAGAAGTAATCTTCAGACAACGTGATTAGTGCTGTAAAATAAGAGGAAAGCCTGTAATATTACAGCCAAGACTAAGGGCATTTATCTATCTGAAAGAATCTAGAAATCTTTCCGAGAAGGTGATACTTAATCGGATGTTTAATGTGTTTATTTAACCATTAACCAGAAGATTGAAAGAGTGGAAGTTATTCTTGGAGGCAAAAGAGCCTAACACAAAGGCATGAATCAGGAGAACCTGACTTGCTCAGAGAACTAGAGATTTATCAGCAAAATTATAGAACTAAGTACCATTGAATAGTGGTGGGTAGCTTATGTGGAGGTTATTCAGAACCTGTGTGATGTGTTAACGAATTTGGAGATATTATTTAAACCATTGAAAATTTCTTAAAAGATTTTGGTCTTGCTCTTATGTTTATATTTGTTGTTCTTCAGTCACTAAGTCATGTCCAACCCTTTGCGATCCCACGGACTGCAGCGCGCCAGGCTTCCCTGTCCTTCACTATCGCCTGGAGTTTGCTCAAAGTCATATCCATTGAGTCGGTGATGCCGTCCAACCATTTCATCCTCTGTCACCCCCTTCTCCTCTTGCTCTAAATCTTTCCCAGCATCAGGGTCTTTTACAATGATTCAACTCTTTGAATTAGGTGGCCAAAGTATTGCTTTTAAAAATAGACAGTGTTATATAAGACTTTTTAAAATTATCTATAATTTCATTATCCAGAAAGGACTACTGACTATATTATGGAGTGTTTTCTTCTTTTATTTATTAATACATATTTAAATATTTTAATCCTATTTTAATTTCATAGCCTATCGTTTTTATTTACTATTACACCGTGATTATCTTCTAGGATCATTGAATAATTTTCGACAACATGATCTCTAATGAGTGACCAATATTACGAGAAATGAATCCATTGTTATTTATCTCACCATTCCTTTACTGTTACCAGTTGGGTTGTCTCAAACAATTTGCAATTAACATCCAGGCATATAAATATTTCAGTGCATTTTTTATGCTTTCCAGTACATTGAATTTTTAGATCAAAAAAGATAAAATCTTTTGAAGCTGTTTTTTGTACACATTTCTAGATTAATTTCCACAAAATTTTTGCTAATTTATACTCTCATCCCTTATTCAGTAGTGGTGTAAATTAATTTCTGCTTCTTTATAGGTTTGTCCTGGGACAAGTTATTTGCTTTTCTAAACAATATTTGCTAGATTTTTTAATAAAATAAAATTTTAATAGACTGTTTATAAATGATTTTTGGTAACTAAACTTTGTTTGATTTTTTTAAAAATAAAAGTTCACTGAAGAAATGTTGGAAAGTATAGAAAAATGCAAAGAAGAAAGGTTATATAATTTAAATTCTATTTCTTATAATTGAAGACAGTAACATCTTGGTATATAGCCTTTCATTTCCTTAAATTTTGTCTCCCTCTAAGTATATTTAATAAAATTGAGATCTTCATTATTTGGACTTATATTTTGTCTCTTTCACTGTATGCTGTAGAGCAAGTGGTATAGAAGATCATTAATCAGGCTTGACTTGCAAGACCTGCATAATACTCCCTTATATGAATCAGTTCAGCTCAGTTCAGTCGCTCAGTCGTGTCCGACTCCCATGAATCGCAGGACGCCAGGCCTTCCGGTCCATCACCAACTCCCGGAGTTCACTCAGACTCATGTCCATCGAGTCAGTGATGCCATCCAGCCATCTCATCCTCTGTCATCCCCTTCTCCTCCTGCCCCCAATCCCTCCCAGCATCAGAGTCTTCTCCAATGAGTCAACTCTTCACATGAGGTGGCCAAAGTACTGGAGTTTCAGCTTTAGCATTATTCCTTCCAAAGAACACCCAGGACTGATCTCCTTCAGAATGGACTGGTTGGATCTCCTTGCAGTCCAAGGGACTCTCAAGAGTCTTCTCCAACACCACAGTTCAAAAGCATCAATTCTTTGGCGCTCAGCCTTCTTCACAGTCCAACTCTCACATCCATACATGACTACTGGAAAAACCATAGCCTTGACTAGACGGACCTTTGTTGGCAAAGTAATGTCTCTGCTTTTCAATATGCTATCTAGGTTGGTCATAACTTTTCTTCCAAGGAGTAAGCATCTTTTAATTTCATGGCTGCAGTCACCATCTGCAGTGATTTTGGAGCCCAAAAAGATAAAGTCTGACACTGTTTCCCCATCTATTTCCCATGAAGTGATGGGACCAGATGCCATGATCTTCGTTTTCTGAATGTTGAGCTTTTTTTTTTTGAATGTTGAGCTTTAAGCCAACTTTTTCACTCTCCTCTTTTACTTTCATCAAGAGGCTTTTTAGTTCCTCTTCACTTTCTGCCATAAGGGTGTTGTCATCTGCATATCTGAGGTGATTGATATTTCTCCCGGCAATCTTGATTCCAGCTTGTGCTTCTTCTAGCCCAGCATTTCTCATGATGTACTTTGCATAGAAGTTAAATAAGCAGGGTGACAATATACAGCCTTGACGTACTCCTTTTCCTATTTGGAACCAGTCTGTTGTTCCATGTCCAGTTCTAACTATTGCTTCCTGACCTGCATATAGGTTTCTCAAGAGGCAGGTCAGGTGGTCTGGTATTCCCATCTCTTTCAGAATTTTCCACAGTTTATTGTGATCCACACAGTCAAAGGCTTTGGCATAGTCAATAAAGCAGAATTAGATGTTTTTCTGGAACTCTCTTGCTATTTTGATGATCCAGCAGATGTTGGCAATTTGATCTCTGGTTCCTCTGCCTAAAACCAGCTTGAACATCGGGAAGTTCACAGTTCACATATTGCTGAAGCTTGTCTGGGAGAATTTTGAGCATCACTTTACTAGCGTGTGAGAAGAGTGCAATTGTGCTGTAGTTTGAGCATTCTTTGGCATTGCCTTTCTTTGGGATTGGAATGAAAACTGAAATTTTCCAGTCCTGTGGCCGCTGCTGAGTTTTCCAAATTTGCTGGCATATTGAATGCAGCACTTTCACAGCATCATCTGGCCCTTATAAATCATTGTGCTTGTATTGGAATTTAGGTTGGTTCTAATCTTTCCTCCCCCTATAGTATCCTTATATGTACATCTCTGTGCATACCTTGAATTATTTTATTGAGACCAGTCGCTAAAAATGGAAATGTTGAGTAAAATGATTGGAACATTTTTAATGATTTTTAATTCATTTGGCAGTTTCTTTCAAAAAAAGATATTCCCATCATAACGAATGAGAGGTCTTGCTTCACAATATTTGAGGGTTATCAACATTTTAATTGTCCCTATTTGACAAGTAGAGATGTTTTTTATTTTAATTTGGCTTTCTTTGATTATTTATAGCATTAAAGATCATTTTAGTCTTCATGGGAAATGCTTTTCTTATTTTGAGGATTTGATGCCATTCTTATGGGCGTTCAAAGTCTTTTCCTGTACTTTTAAGAACATTAATCCTTTATCTGCAGCGTCTTTTCATACAGTTCTCTTTTTTTGCCCTGTGTTTCATATTGATGAGTCTGGGATTTTATTTGTAACTTTCTTGGCCGGAATGAGTAGATCTGAGTAGATTTATCAGGACATTTACAGGGTTACTTTCTGAGCCTTTGCATAGTTAAAATATCCTTTCCGTTTCTATCACATGTGAGTGACATCTTGTCAGGATATAGAATTCTTGGGTCACAACTTTTCCCCTCACAAATCTAGTTACTGTATTCTCATGTGTAGTATAGTGGAGAGAAAGCATGAGGTTGGCCTTTGCGTATATGATGGTTAATTTTATATGTCAACTAAATTGGGCGGTGGAGCACCCAGATATCTGGTCAAACATCATTCTGGGTGTTTTCATGAGGATACACTTAGGTTAGACTAACATTTAAATCAGTAGACTGGGTAAAGCACCCTCATGTATGTGACCCCATCCTCATGCAGTTCTGAATAGAACAAAAAGGCAGACTTTTTCCTGAGTAAGAGAGGATTCTTCTGCCTGACTGCCTTAAAAGTGAAACATCAGCCATTGCAGGGACTCGCCACCACCCTAATCATGTGAGCCACTTCCTTAGAGTAAGTCTCTCTCTCTCTCTCCGTATATATATATATGCACCCTATTGGTTCGGCTTCTCTGAAGATTGCTAATTAACATATGTTACCTGGAATTTTTTCTTGTATTTCCATACTGATAACATCCGTCTGATTTTTTTTTTTTCCTGTGAAATTTGAAAAATGTTATCATTATACAGCTCAGTGTGAGTCTTCTTCAGCCATTGTTTGGAACACGAAGTGATCCTAATAGACAAGAAGGGGAAAGTGAAAGTTGCTCAGTGGTGTCCACCAGGTTCCTCTGTCCATGAAATTCTCCAGGCAAGAATAGTGGAGTGGGTAGCTGTTCCCTTCTCCAGGGGATCTTCCCAACCCAGGGATTGAAACTAGGTCTCCCACATTGCAGGCAGATTCTTTACTATCAGAGCCACCGAAAGGGTGAAGGTACTTCCGTGTAATAGTTGTTCTTTGTGGCATAGAGTACAAGGAAGGTCATCTGCTCAGAGAAAGGAGGCAGATGGTGAGGATATTGAGTCCTGTGATTCAGTGTTGTGCCTGTAAGGCTCCCTTCCTGCTCTCAGTGCTGGTCAGGCCATCCATGCTGGCTGTTCTCTATTCTAAGCTTAGTGTGGACCTTTCACTGCTGTGATTCAGATTCGACCTAGGTCCAGCTCTCCAATCTGAACCTCCAGCCCTTCACATATTATTATTTTTATGTATTTAAGTCTCTTTACCCAGATAAGCACAGGAATTATCTGAATATACGCACCTTTCATTTAACAGGCTTTTGATAATATTTATTTTCTGATTTAAGTTGAAAAGACCAACAAATATCACACACACTGCAAAAATAGGCAGTTGAGTATTTCTAAAATCTCCACCCTTTTTAGACCACTGTTGGCAATAGTCAAAATAAACTTCTGCTTTAGGCTGATCATCAAGCTTTGTCTTTTGAAAATGTATACGTACAAATACTCATATGGATTTATTCTCAACAGGAAGAACACAAAAATACAGATCTTACTGCAAAGTGTATCTATTCTAATATAAATGTTTCCAAAGTGATTTTGTTAGGGATGTAAAAGAACATGTAATTAGTTCATTGATACTAAAATTCCTCTGTTGAAGATTTCTGCACGATTACCTACAACTTTAACAATAAGCAATTAGACTGATTATGTGTCAGGCATTGTGATAAGTGAAATTTATCAACAGTTTTATTCATATAGATTTTTAAATTTATGGCACAAAACTATGTTACTTATGTGATCCACAGTAAAAATCTCATATCCCTGAATTTAACTTAGTGTTCTATCAATTAAAAGAAAATTGCTAACTTACATTAATGATATTGTGCTTCAAGATTAGATGTGTAAGTGACTGCCTCATGAGAAGAGTTGACTCATTGGAAAAGACTCTGATGCTGGGAGGGATTGGGGGCAGGAGGAGAAGGGGACGACAGAGGATGAGATGGCTGGATGGCATCACTGACTCGATGGATGGGAGTCTGAGTGAACTCCAGGAGATGGTGATGGACAGGGAGGCCTGGCGTGCTGTGATTCATGGGGTCGCAAAGAGCTGGACATGACTGAGCAACTGAACTGAACTGAAGTGAACTGAAGTGACTGCCATCAGTATAGTCTCTGAAACCTGAGGCTGGGACTAGAAAATAGATGAAACAGCAAGTAACACCTCGACATTCCACTCATCCCTGTTAATAGGTTTTCAGTAAATCCAGGTGGACCAGACCCAAGATTACTCTTCTTGGGGTAACAAAGGCAGAGCTGCTTATGAAAATAAGCACCGTTTCTTCCAACACCCCAGTATCACTGTAAATCCAGCCCATGGATTAATCCTAAATCCTCCCTGTAAATAAGAGTGATATTTCAAGGATAACAAATAGTAAGGCAACCCAGCTTGTGGGAAAAAAAATCTTTTCCACCCACCGTTTCGTTATCCTAATATTATTATATATTGGACAAGCCTTTCATTATAAATTTGGAGTTAAGAGACTTGAAGAAAGCTCAGTGTTAGGAAGCTGCTTGTACTCAAGTGGAAATTGTTAGTAGCAGAGCCCTGCTTGTCTTCATGGGACATGGGAATGAGACACAATGGAAGCATCTGTGAATTGCACATGGATGTGTAGAAGCTGAGGCTGCAGTATTTTAAATCTAGTACTAGATGCTTATTGCAAATGTGTTTGAAGAAGGTGTGTTACTCTGCTCAGCCTACAATACCAAAACTCCAAAGAATAGCTGGCTTAAACAGCAGAGATGTATGTCTCACAGCACTATAGGCTAGGAGTCCAAGATCAAGACCAACGTGGTTTCTGGTGAGAACTCCCTTCCTGGCTTGGAAATGGTCACCTGCCCCTTGAGTCCTCACACGGCTGAGGGAGAGAGAAGAGATATGTTCCTCTTCCTTGAGACCACCAGTGCCATCAAATTAGGACCCTGCGTTATGTTCTCATTTAGCATTAACCACCTCCTTAAAGCCCCCTCTCCAAATCCTGTCACACTGGAGGGTAGATCTTCAACATAAGAATTTTAAGAGAAATTCAGTCCATAGCAGGTTGTATAATTCTTTTCCATAATTTTGTTTCTGTAACTACATTACTCTTAATTTTTTTAAAATAGCTTCTGTTTTGCAGGAGAACGAATGTGTGACTACTTAAATAGTACCTAGCAGTCAAAATAGCACCAAGTGGTGTAAGCTCCCAGCCACACAGATTTTACTGAGCAGCCACCCACTTACCCTAATTCATTGAAATCCCGAACCTAAAAATATGCCTTGTATCCTGAAGATCACAGGCAGTATATCAATAGATTTTATTGTTTTTTTTTTTAACTTCAAAAATGTTCTTTGATGAAGTTTTCATTGCCACGATTGATGGATTCGAAAACATCACACTGCTTTTTTTGTTTGCTTTATACTCTTGTATCGCTACGGGGACACAACAAACCCACAGGGGGGATGAGAGCGATTTTCCTGCCCTCATTCCATCAACCTTGCCGTGAATACGTGGGATAAAATGTAGCACACAGACTGATTGGTGTCCTGGACTGGAGCGTCTGTTGAGACTCTCTAGGAAAACTCATATTTGAGGACGTGTGCACACTTGTGACCTGTGGTCCAAGGTTGAATAGTTTTTTGAACCAACATAAACTATGGGATGTCCATCCACATTAGGTGATAAAAGAAGACGCTGCTTGTCTCACTCCTGTGTTATCTCTTGGGTACATTTGGTGATTGATGGCCTAACATTGCATAGTCTGGGCTAAGAAACTTCAAATCTGACTTATTTAATAGGGACTTGTGATGTGACCTGAAGTACAGTCCCGTTGCAAGAAACAAACTGCTATTCTATTACACAGGTGGGTGCTGAAGTTCAGCCTAATGTGAGACAAAAATGCTAGAAAACTCAATGAGATCAGGTTCAGTGGAGTCAAGCTGTCAGGCTGTCTAAACAAAGATCGGAAAAAAGTCAGCAGTATACAAGCTCCCTTAAAAAAGAAACTCACATATTTCAGTATACACTTAAGTCCTTTTCTAACATTATTTAAATGTTTACAGTATATATTTAAGTATAAATATGTGGTGGCTTAGATGGTAAAGAATCTGCCTTCAGTGCAGGAGACGCAGGTTCAATCCCCGGGTTGAGAAGATCCCCTGGAGAAGGAACTCCAGTATTCTTGCCTGGAGAATCCCATGGACAGAGGAGCCTGGTAGGCTACAGGCCATGAGGTTACGAAAAGAGTCAGACACAACTGAGCGACTAAACAACTAACCAAAAATGTACATAAAAGTACATATAAGTCCCTAAGATATATTTTGAATCAATCTATAAGATTAGAAAACTGTAGTAATTAAGCACAAATGAAAAATACATAAATGAAATTAAAACTGAAATACTTCTGCTAAGCTGCACATGCCATTGTTAAATCACTGCTTTAACATGATTACTAACGGCTATAACATAAAATTGTTTTTTTCCCAGATTTTGAAGGTTTTAATGGCTTTATATTTTATAATTGCATATTTATAAATTTTTTATTGAATTTATATAATAAATATATGTATTTTGTAGATAATAAAATTATACATAAATATTTATATAGTATTATAAAAACTAAAGTACAATTTATATCATAAGATCTATATCTTACAACTAGTTTTTAAAAAAATTATAAATTACCACAGGATACAAAGCTAGTTAAAATTATCCAAACATCTAAAACTCAGAGACCAACCCTGTTTAGTGTATTTCTTTTTCTCTCTCAATGCACAGTTCTGGAGGGAGGAAGTGGGAAAGCAGGTCAGTCTATACGGGAATTTTATGTAACACCCTATGCTTTCAGTTAGAGTGATCTGTCCCAGTTTGCCTGGAATTGAGAGGTTTCCTGGGATATAGGGCTTTCAGCTCTAGAATCAAGAGAGTCCCAAGTACGTGGGACAGCTGTTCTCCCTAATTTCAGCCTTATACCTTCCCTGCTCCTTACCTTCTTCACACCTCAATCTGCCTGTGTTTTAGATTATAGCTTCTTTTGCCTTCCATCATCAGTCAACACTCTTCATACACTTTTTCAAATTTTGTTGAAATAACGTAGCTTCAGTGTCACCCCTTTATTCTCTCCATTTTTGAATGTTGAGAACGGTGGTTTATCCAAACTCCAATACTTGCTATTTTAATAGGTTCTCAAGTGTGCTCTAATCACCATCTTGAACCAGAAGGTGCTAGATTCCTTTTGAGTTTTACAGCGTAGGTTTTTGACGACTCTGACTCAACCCACTTCTCAAGAAACCTTTCTGTGTACAACTTGGACTTCCCTTGCCCTGAATGCCTCGTCTATGACCTCTGTTCAGTTGCTCCTAATGATCAAAGCTGAAGTACTTGGCATTAATGTGGTCCTAAATATAAATAGAAATACGAGGTTAACATAGGATGTTCGGTTATTAAAAAGTCATCCAAATGTTATTGAATACTCACTTTTTTAGACTCTCATTAAAATAAACACAAATAAAAATGTAATATTCATAAAGAATCTCTGGAGCCACCGAGAATATTGTCCAGATTTGGGAGTGACTTCTTGTACATCATGTTAATACTGCATGTTTATTCATATTCACAGAGAGTACTATTTTACAAGAGTGGTATATTTATTTATGTGTTATACATATATATATATATATATATATATATATATATATATATGTAAAATGTATGTTTATGTCAAGAACAAATCTTGACATACCATTATCTGCCCAAATTCAAATGCATTTTAGAGTTTTTTCTTGGTGTTGTATGTTCTGTGGCTTTAGATGGTCTAGACTTTTTAATACCTGAAGCTGTACTGTTCTTCAGTTCAGTTCAGTTTAGTTCAGTCCCTCAGTCGTGTCCGACTCTTTGCGACCCCATGAATCGCAGGACGCCAGGCCTCCCTGTCCATCACCAACTCCCGGAGTTCACTCAGACTTGCGTCCATCCAGTCAGTGATACTATCCAGCCATCTCATCCTCTGTCGTCCCCTTCTCCTCCTGCCCCCAATACCTCCCAGCATCAGAGTCTTTTCCAATGAGTCAACTCTTCGCATGAGGTGGCCAAAGTACTCTTAGACCTGACATTTACCGTAATCTTCCTTACTGTAACCCAGTGACAGAGTGGAAATATATTTCAGACTGCACTTGAACTCACTAGTGAGGAAATTAATATCTCCTGATTGTGCCTTTTCAAGTCCATCTGACAAATTTTCTAATTGTATATATCAGTTGGTATATAATATGGTATGTCAAGATTTGTTCTTGACATAAACATACATTATATATATATATGTATAACACATAAATAAATATACCACTCTTGTAGGGGAATTTGATGGTGGAGAAGGCCATGTATGTGTTGGATCATGACTATATGGGGAATTTCTGTACATCTCTGTCAATTTTCCTGCAAACCTAAAACTGCTCTAAAAATAAAGTTTTTTTAAAAAAAAATGGAAAAATTATGATAGTGAATTAGATTTTATTTTAAAATCCTAAAATCTTGGCAAACCCATTTTCATATAAATTAAGGTTCACTCACTTAGGTCTATTGAAAAGGAAATTTCTAAGAAACGTTCTAAACTAGTTCATATGATTTAAAAAAAAAGAAATTGGATGGTCACATGATTTCTCATCCCCAGGATTTTAATTCTTAGGTCAAGTTTTGTTTTCTTTCCTTTCAGGTCTTAAAAAATTCTCTTCCTGAATATTTTCAATTAATTTTGGCCTACCAGCTCTGACTCTTCTAAGGATCTATACTCCATCCACAGATAAACTGTTTTTACAAATGTTTTTATTTAACTTAATTTCTCATTTCAAATGTGAAGTATCAAAAATGAGATTAGTAATGCAGCAAAATGTATAGGGTCATTTCAGAATGTCATTTAGACATACTCTGGGGACTTTTTTTACCATGAGGCCATTTGATGTTAGTTATGGAAACAATTTAAGTAGTCAGAATTCTTGTAAGTTTAAAAAGAAACATTCTCATTTTCATAGATATGAAAAGAGAAATTCTATCTGCAGGACCATTTTCAGTTCATTCCGTTATTATTGCAGCTCTTCCTCACCCCCTACAATTCTTCTTGGTGAATTCCTACAAATAAAGTATCTGTATTTTGCCTTAAACTTATTTATTTTGTTATAAGTATTTTGACTTTGTTGGATTGAAAGTAAAGATGTCTTCTGAGAAATATTTTTGCCCTTGATAACTAAGAAAAAGAGTTCAGCAAAATTTCAAACATGAAAAATTCATCCGTTTTCTTAAAAGATTTTATGGTAATGTCTTCTGCAATGTGAAGATTCTCTTTGAGAAGGCCACTACTTCTTCTGTGTAAGAAATTTTGTCTCCTGACTATTTAAGCAATAACCCTGTCAATGTTTTATGAGATGACAATTTTTATAGATCTCTTTTTCAATCAAGCAATTCAGAAATAGTTTCTAGTCCCTTAAATCACTCAAGCACATACTTCCCAAGTCTCTTAATTTAATATCTATAAATACCTTGAGTCAAGGTAAAAGAATGTGACTAATTTATGTCCCCAGAGTGTGTTACTTACAACCATTCTGTACACTAACCTCCATTTAAATATCTGATTATAAATGAAGATAAAATATATAGCAAGTACAAATGGAAGGAGAAAAAAATTTAGAAGGGCAAATAGAGACGTCTGAAATAGGAGTGGTTGCTTTGAAGATAATTTGTGAGATTTACTGTAGATGCATGAAGATTTTTTTAACTTCACTTGGGTTCCTATGTTCTTCCCATCCATGAAGAACCCTACTTACCAGCTTCACTTTGGTCCTCAAAGCCCAAGGCAGTGACTCAATCTGCCATTTCCTAGAGCTCGTTCTGTTTCTCAGATGGCTCAGTGGTAAAGAATTCACCTGCAATGCAGGAGTTATGGGTTCGATCCCTGAGTTGGGAAGACTCCCTGGAGAAGGAAATGACAACCCACTCCAATATTCTTGCCTGTAAACCCCATGGACAGAGAAGCCTGGCAGAGTATAGTCCGTGGGATCGCAAAGAGTTGGACATGGCTTAGCGACTGAACAACAACAGCAGCAACAACAACAGCAACGGCAACAAGGTTTGCTCTTGTCAAGGCAAGGATAAAACGTGTTCAGAGTCTGAATAAAGATTTAGGAACTATCAAATACAATTCTTAGCAGTTATATCCTACTAAGGACACAAGAACTCAACAGAGTGTCACCAACCTGTGAGTTGAGTTCCAAGTTAATTTCTTGGCAATATTTGCCTACAGAAATAACATGTGGATTTAAGTTTAGTACATATGTTGTACTACTAACAAATCTGAGACCCTGACTGTCACACGTGACATTGTTTAACAGAAAAAGAAGCCCCATGCTTCAGTTCCCAAGGTGGCACGTCTTTCCCATTGCCACCTTGACAACGAGGGCCAGCTCCTCTTCTCCAGTCTAGCACTGAGCTGCTCAAAGAAAAATGAAGATCCTGAGGCATCGTTAACACAGAGATCCCAAATCTCTGTAACAGAGAGGAGACAGAACACTGAAGGGGTTTAATGATTGGGTTCCAACATGTGGCCTGTAGCAGTCAATTTTCAGGCTTACAAATAAGTGGTTTTCCAGGAGGCTTACTAGCCTGCTCAACTCAACTTTAGAAATTTCAGCCTCTGTGACTGAAATATAGTCACAAAAGACAAGATGTTGATGATATTTGTGACAGAGAGAAGCAAAATTCTTCCTTTACATCAACTTCGTGTGATAAGATCTATAAATTTCAATAAGCTCTGAGGACATCAATGCATCCGTAATTATAGAAACTAGATATGGTGATGGATCACTCCATTCTTCCATTTTCTGGAGGCTGTCCTAACACCACGTGAGCATTGTGTCTTATTCTTCTGGCCTTTGGCCATTCTATATACACAAGCCACACTGACCAAATGTCTCACTTTCTTAGCCAGAATGGATTTACTTGTATATCAATAGTGGGAGGAAAAGTGAATTAATGCTCCTTCTTAGCTGTTACCTGACATTACATTTCCTGTTCTTTCTAAACTCTCCTGTGAAATATACACAATATTAAAATTATAAATCCTAACATTTATAATTCTTTCCTTCTAGTAATTTGCTTCTTTCCTTTGGCAACTTAATCACCAGAGGCCTGGGTTTTCTCATCTGTAGAATGAAGGAATTATACCAAATAATATCCAAGAGTTTTTCTAACCGAGTAAGTCCATAGTACTACTTGTGTTTATACTAAGATTGAAAAAATACATAAATACATTGTGGATAATGAGAGCCAGGTTTTTCACTTTTGGAGAAAAAGTTTTAAATAAGGAAAGCAAAGAATAGAATAAACTTGGTAGTGTTGGATTGAACTGAAGGTTTTAGTGTGGATTCCTGGTTAGACAAAGAAATACAGGTATGTTCATATGGACAGGCTCGTGTCCAGACATATTTTCCAGCTCTGTCTGCTGAGAGGGCCTAGGAGCAATGAGGACCCAGCAGCGATTAGCATACCTAGAGCCCAGATATTGGTTCCAAATTCTGTTTTCTAAAAGGAACCATGTTGCTTTGGAGAAAGTATTGATTCCAGGACTGTGGCAGGGAAGGTAGAAGACATGCCCAGAATATCTTGTGGTGCCAGGATAGTAAAGATGCATTTAAGAAATGATGGGGCCATGTCAAAGGAACTCAGCAGTCAACCTGGAGGAGCTCCCAATGGCCAAAGCTGGAATGATTTGAGTGACAAAATAAATAATGATAGTATCAAATTATAACCCATAGACTAAAATATCCACAGGTGGATGGCTGATATTGACAGCAGGACGGTGGCCATGGGAGCTGGAATCCACTAAAAAGCGTATAACAACTCACCTGTCAAATCAACTAGTGGTGAAAATGGGTAGCGCTGGAGGGTCAGGCCCATATCCGGCCTCCTCAGGGGGCCCAGTCCTTCTGATCGAGGCCCAGCCTGTGGATGGTGTGAGGCTGGTAGTGGCTCCCTGGCATGCCAGGCCTGGGCCTTCCAGAGTCAGGTTGCTTGGGAACACAGCCCACAGCAGGTGGTAAACTCCATCTAAGGCTGAATACCAGCAAGATACCGAGAGTCAACAAGTACCATAAGAGGAAGTTGCAAAGAAATATCCGCAAGTCCGTACTTCTATCAACCAATCGATCAGTAAAGGAGAAGAGTCTACTCTTCTTTATAGTCGTGGGCCACGCATATACTCAGTCATGTCTGACTCTTTCGACCCCATGGACTGTAGCCCACCAAGCTCTTCTGTCCATGGAATTTTGCAGGCAAGAATACTGGAGTAGGTTGCCATTTCCTACTCCAGAGGATCTTCCCAACGCAGGGATAGAACCTGCATCTCCTGCAATGGCAGGCAGATTCTTTACCACCGGCACCATCAATTCCAATTAATCAGTATGAAAGAAACGAGGCAGACAGAAAACAACCAACTTAGGCAAGTTTAAGAGCCATGGAAGAATGCTGAAATGAGTGGACAGAAGCACGATGAGACACTAAGATGAATATTTACACAGCCTTCAAGTATCTCCCAAGATATTTACTTTCACAAAATAGGCAAATATTTTTGAAGACTATTAATATCCAGTGTTGATGGGTACATAAATGTGAAGTTGAGAACGCAAATAGACTGTTAGTGGAATGAAATCCTCCTATCTTTTGACTCAACAATTTAATTTTTATGAATCTTATCAAAAATACATGTGTACACAAGAAACATGTATAGAAAAGAACATTTGAATTATTCATAACAGCAAAATATTGGAAATGATCTTAATATCCTTTAAAAGAAAGAAGGGTTAAAAATTATAGCACATGCAGACATCAAAATGTTTTCCAATTATTAAAAAGGAATGAGGTAGCATTGATGTACAAACATGAAAAGATCTTCAAAACATTTTATGGGTAACAAGCAGGTTGCATAGCAGTTGATGAGTATAATAGAGAATGGATAGGTAGATAGATTAAAGAGAATTTACATATTTTACCGGTAACTGTCTCACATAATTCTCGATTTGAATTTCTACATTGGGAATATATTCATTTATGACATATGTAGCTAAAAATATACAGTAAAAAAAATAAGCTCCCATATGATTTAGAGCAGCTCTATGTAAATATAGTTATTTTGTCCAACTTTTAAGGTCAGCTTTAAAAGATAAAAAATGGGCCAAAAGTAAAATATTCAACCAAAAATGTGTATTCCTGAGATTAACTTAAGCAGTAGATTTTCTTCGTAAAGGTTGGGGACATGAATGATTTCCTCCTCCACACAACTCATTGGGCTATAGGTTAGGTAGATTGTTGGAGGGAATATTTTTGCAATATTATTTCAGAGGATGAGCTAAGGAGGGAGATGTCAGGAATTACCCCAGCTCTAGTTAATAGCCTGGCTGTTCACACTATGTGTTCTGGCGACCTATACAGTCTCACTTGTAAACTTCACTAAATTAGAATGGTAACAGCAAAACAAGCTTACTCATTTAAATACATTTCTTGTACTAATGAAAATAAAAGTTAGGATGAACAAAACAAGAAAAAAAAAAAAAGATAGAAGATCTGCAAAGCCACATATTATACAAAGCCAGGTATTAAAAAGGGACTGTTGGGTAATATGAAAATTAGAGACCAAGACTATAAAACCAAAACAAAGTTAGGGGAGATAAGAAGCCATGGGCGAATGATGAATTGAGTCACTCCATTTTAAAACCATTGTTTCAGTTCTGATGGTGTAAGTAAACCTCTGGAGGAAATACAGAAACAAAACTGCCCAGCCATCAGCCAGTTGTTCAAAGCAGAACCTAGAGGTCATTTTTGATATTTCCCTTCTCTCACTGCCAAATCTAATTCATTGCTACAAGGAAAATAATTCCATCAATTCAACAACCAAAATAGCTTTCAAATCTCCCCACTGTGTCCTGCTTCAGGACCACCACCCTGGTGTTACCACTGCTCAGTCTTACTAGGACAACCTCAACGACCGTTCAGCCTCTCTCTTAGCCTGCCCTCCTATCCTCCCAACCCACAGCAACTAGGCTAATCCTTTAAAAACTTGAATAGTCCTGTCCCTTCTGCTTAAAACTGCTTACCTACAAGGGCTGCCCTGCTATGACCTTCAAGACAGCAGATAGTTGCCAAGCTCCCCTCCCCTACCTGTCCATCTTCACTGTGAGCCTCCCTCCTCATTCTCCAAGCCAGCCTTGCTTCCTTTCTCTCCCTGTGTCCCTCCGCAGGACCATCATGCTCTTCTTCCCCCAAGTTTTGCCTGATTGATTCTTTCTCATCAGTCAAGTCTCAACCTAGATGATATTTACCAACGGATGTTTCCCTGACATCTCCCCCACCGTATAGATCCAAAGAGGGCAGGAGCTATGTATACCTCATTCACTTCTGTATTCCCAACGCCTCATCTAGCACCTGGCATGCAGTAGGCGTTCAATAAGTGAATACGTAAACAAGTTAGCATAATCAGGTCTAGAAATATTTTGAAGGGACGGCAGCAGTGCCATGCAAGATGAAGATTGATAGTGTGTGTACATGGTCAGTCACTTTCGTCGAGTCTGACTCTGTGCGACCCCCTGGACTGCAGCCCTCCAGGCTCCCCTGTCCATGGGCCTCTCCAGGCAAGAATAGTGGAGTGGGTTGCTGTGCCCTCCTCCAGATGGAAAGTGAAAAGCGAAGTCACTCAGTCGTGTCCGACTCTTAGCGACCCCATGGACTACAGCCTACATCCATGGGATTTTCCAGGCAAGAGTACTGGAGTGGGGTGCCATTGCCTTAGGGAAGCTTGGTAGAAATAACTATTATTCCTGTGATTTAAAGTTAGAAATCACACAGGAATAGACTCAGCGCCCTCTAGAGAATTCAAATGGCTGCCCAGTCAAGTGCGTTAGGAATTCAGTGTAGCCGCCATGTCTGTTTCTCACTCATTGGGTTGAGAAATAATTTTTTCATTGCATCCACGGTGATTAACAAGTGACTCATACTGAATAAACTCGTGTCAGATTTCTGTGTACATTACAAAGCCGACTCATTCATTTACAATAAAAAGTATAGCCATCAAGCTAACCTGAGTCTCCATCTTTGTTTAATTCCATCCATCACTCCCCATAGGAGAGAGCCAGGTGGCTAAATTATATCCAAATGATAACCGAAGCTCAGAAAAGATTCCTGGCCACAAATTACTTGTGCTGCCGAGGTACCATCACCATAGTCTTAGGCCTGAATTCCTACAATAGCCTCCTAACCATTCTCTGCATACCCGCCTCTCAAATCTATTAAGCACAAAAATGTGTCATTAAAAACAGCCATCTGGTCACCTCACTGCTCTATTCAAAACCCTTCAGAGGTTCTCCATCACATTAGAAGGAAATCCAGCCCCTACTGGGGGTTTACAAGGCTCTGTGTGATCTGGATCCTGCCACCTCTCCAGTCTCATCAACAGCCCCTCTCTTACATTCTGGATGCCCCAGTGCACTCATGCTTGCAGACCGAGAGACCTAATGGTCTGCAAATGGGCAACAGCCAGACCGTGTATAAAAATAGAGCTCTGACCCACAGCCTGCAATAACCAGCCCCGGAAGCCAGCCTGCTATCTAAGTCAGACTGGTGGGAAGTCAAACCACTCTCTCTAACAACTGATCCAGGAAAATAAACAGTAATCCTGCAGTAGTCAGACCCAGGCAACCAAGGCACGTGGATAACTGATAGCCTTTGAGCCTCTGCCAAAATGTAAGTGAGCATGGCTGACTTCCTTGCCAGGACCAGCTCTGAATAAATGGTCTTTGCTTGTTGTCTTTTGGTTGGTCTTTGTTTATTTCCACAAGACCCTTCACTGTGACAAGCTGCTTCCTCCCTCGGATACTTTCTAATACCTCCTTCCTCTGCCTGGAATGCTTCCTCAACCCTTCACGTGGACAGTCCCTTCCTATTTTCTAGATCTCCGCTTATGTATTGAAGACACCCTCCCAAATCACTCTTTATACACACCCCTGTCCCAGACTCTCTTTTGATTCTGTAACTTGCTATCATTTTGCCTGTCTTTTCAGTTTCATTTCTACCTGTCACCTTCACGAGGATGAAGCTCTATGAACACAGAGACTCTTTTTCTCCTGTTTTCTCTGCTCCTTGAGGACCTAGAATAAAATCCCCGAAACCCCAGATCCTAAAGAAGATGTTGCATGGGTGAATAACTGATCGCACACCTAAAGTGAACGCAGGCCCATGGTAAGGAACAACAGTGTGCTGCTGCTGCCGCTGCTGCTGTTTAACCCACCAGGCTCCTCTGTCCATGGGATTTCCTAGACAAGAACACTGGAGTGGGTTGTCATTTCCTCCTCCAGAGGGTCTTCCTGACCCAGGAATCAAACCCGCATTTCCTGCTTAGCAGGCAGATTCTTTACCACTAAGCTGGGGTCAGATGGGGGAAGCCCCAAACTATGCCTGCTGCTGCTGCTGCTAAGTCGCTTCAGTCATGTCCGACCACCCTCTAAAATAACTAGACGTCACATGAGTCTGTGATGCTGCAAGTTTGCCAGTATGTCTCATGGACCGTTTGGGGGGCTGGAAGTCGGTCTCTGTTAGACCTGCCTTGATATGGAATATCCCACTTCAGCACAGTGGCTGAAGGAGGGCTGTGGCCCAAGGGGGCATGGCTGTCTCACAAAGTCTATGAACCCTGAACACCTGAACCCTGACGGCCTCTAGCCATCAAATATTCAGTCCCCCAGGCCTTCCCAGAATCCTACCCACAGGGTCAGCTGCTTCTTGTCAAGTTGCTGGGACAAGGGGAATTTGGTGACTTAACAAACCACCAGCCTTGTCCTCAAAGGTGTCATCAGATTGAATAATCAGCCACAACTTCACTGTAGTCCTACCTATTGAGGATTTATCAGAAAACTAGCTTCCCTGGTAGCTTAGTCAGTAAAGAATCGGCCAGCAGTTCAGGAGACCAAGGTTCGATCCCTGGTTGGGAAGATCCCCTGGAGAAGGAAATGGCATACCACTCCAGTATTCTTGCCTGGAGAACTCTATGGACAGAGGAGCCTGGTGGGCTACAGTTCATGGGGTTGCAAGAGTCAGACGCGACTTAGTGACTAAACCACCACCATCAGATAAACAGTAACCAACAGGGGAGATAAGGGTGGGGATAGGGACAAGGATTGCAGTGGGGATGAGGAGAGAGGTAGAGATGACAGAGACAGAAAGAGTAGAGACAGAGACGTAGAGATACAAAGACGTGTATGTAAAGCGGTTTAACTTCAGCAGATGTGGGGACTGGCCAGTCATAAATCTGCAGGAAGGCCTGCTGCTGTGCTCTGCTCAGTCACGTCTGACCCCACGGACTGTAGCCCACCAGGCTCCTTGTACATGTTAATCACATCTACAGAATATCTTCAGAGCAACGTCCAGACCAGTGACTGGCCTGACCACTGGGCACCACAGCCTGGCCACAGAGACACAAATTGATCTGCACACCAAGGTTTCAACTTCAACTCCTCATTTTTAAAATAAGAGAATATCTTTCCTCAACTTAAAATTGCCCTAGGCTTGCTCCCACCCTCAGCTTAAATTCCCAGTCTTCTACTGTGATGGACAGGCCCAGCTGAGTATGATTCAGGCCTGTCTCTCTGGCCTGGTCTCCTGCAGCCCTATCTGTCAATATTCTACAGTCACTCTGTTCTTTCAGCACCTCCGTCACACCAGCCTTTCTCCTGTCTCAGAGTCCTATTCTTCCTTTACCTGCCCCCTCTGTGGCTCATTCACTCTAGAATTCAGGTCTCTTCTCAATGAAACCTTCTTTGACCACCCTACATATCATTTGGGCTTCCCTCATAGCTCAGTTGGAAAAGGCGATGGCACCCCACTCCAGTACTCTTGCCTGGAAAATCCCATGGATGGAGGAGCCTGGTGGGCTACAGTCCATGGGGTCGCCAAGAGTCCGACAAGACTGAGTGACTTCACTTTCACTTTTCACTTCCATGCATTGGAGAAGGAAATGGCAACCCACTCCAGTGTTCTTGTCTGGAGAATCTCAGGGACGGTGGAGCCTGGTGGGCTGCCGTCTATGGGGTTGTGCAGAGTCGGACACGACTGAAGCGACTTAGCAGCAGCAGCAGCATAGCTCAATTGGTAAAGAATCTGCCTGCAATGCAGGAGATCCCAGATCCCTGGGTCAGGAAAATCCCCTGGAGAAGGGATCGACTACCCACTCCAGTATTCTTGGGCTTCCTTTGTGACTCAACTGGTAAAGAATCTGCCCACAGTGTGGGAGACCTGGGTCTGATCCCTGGGTTGGGAAGGTCCCCTGCAGAAGGGAAAGGCTACCCACTCCAGTATTTTGGCCTGGAGAATTCAATGGATTATACAGCCCATGGGGTCACAAAGAGTCGGACACGGTTGAGCGACTTTCCCTTTCACTTTCACCAACATATCACTTGCTTATCTCCTTGATCACTATCTGTAATCACCCTTTGTATTCACTTGTCTGTACCTAAATCAGTGATTCTCCTCTAGGGCAAGTTTGCCCCAGGAGACACTTGAAGGTGGTGAGAGATGTTAAGAATCTGAATATCTTTTGCAAAGAGCCAAAAATATTTGCTGAACAATCAGATTTGCCAACAACTGGTCTTCCTTTGTGGCTCAGCTGGTGAAGAATCCGCCTGCAATGAGGGATTCCATCTGTGGGTTGGGAAGATCCCCTGGAGATGGGAAAGGCTACCCACTCCAATATTCTGGCCTGGAGAATTCCATGGACTGGATAGTTTATGGGGTCACAAAGAGTCGGACACGACTGAGTGACTTTCACTTTCACTTTCAAAAAACAATCAGCTGTAGGAAATGAAAGAAGAATGGAGTCTATTATCTGATAGGATGGGAAGACTTCGAGCGAACAGGTTTTGTGGCTAAAATCAGGAGTTCATGTTTGCGTATGCTGATTTTAAATCTTTATTAGACATCCAAATAGTGACATCAAATAACCATTGTTGCATCACTTCTCTGGAAATATGCTTGTGGGAGCCATCAGCATGTGGAAAGTGAAGCCACAACACTCGATGAGATCAATAAAAGTGTGACTAGGAAACAGAGGCAAAGCCTAAGCCCCGGGTCACCCAAACAGGAAGAGGTCTGGAGAAGAGGAGGAACCGGCAAAGGAGAAGACAGACAGACAGACCGATTAGGAGCATGGAGGGAATAAACAAGACAGTGTGAAGTCCTGGAAAGCAAGTGAGGAGCGCCTGTCAGGATGGAGTGATCTGCACTGTCAAATGCCGCTGAGACATCAAGTCGAAAGACGCCTGGGAACTGACCATCATATTTAGCAATGTGGAGGCCCCTGCTGACCTTGACAGGGGGAGTTCCAGTGGGGTTGTGGTGTAAAAGCCTGAGTGGATGGATAAGAAGGGAACTGGAGGAGAGGAATGGAAGATGGCAAGCTGCAGTAACTCAGGGTTTGGCTGCAAAAGGGAGCAGATAGGACAGTAGATAAGAGAGGAGGTGAAGAGGGGACTTTTGTCAAGCAGGAGGCATTACAGCAGAGTAACCCAGCAGAAGGTGGGAATGATGACGGCGGCGAGAACAGAGGCTTGCTAGAGTACAATCAAAGGGGGTGGGGCTTAGCGCAGGAGAAGACCAGGAGTCTCTGCAGAGGAGTTTGGCCAGATCCTCTATGGCGAAGGGCAGTAATGTAATGCAGAAACGTGCTGTCTGTGACACGATGTGATGCTGTAGAAAGCTGGCTGCCTTTACAGGACCAGAGGGGGCAGAAGTCAATGTCTTCATGGACTTTGTCCTCCTCTATTGATGTGTTCAGAGGTCTGGTCTATAGGTGACCTTTTCCCTCATGAGAAGGCAAAGGACACATGTGTTTTCACCTTGAGTCTCCCAGACGGACAGACATCATGGGGTTATTTGAAGCAATCATCTAGTACCATCTCTGGGTTTGGTTTCTATCCTATTTCTATTCCATTTCATCCATTTCATCATTCCATTCATTTCCGTCTGTGGTCTTCATCTCAAATTTTGGTCTTTTTTTGACCCTGCAGAATTGGCACTTGGATCCCAGTTTCCTGGTTGGATGTTGGTACCCCCTCTCACTTTGCATGGTCTCTTCTCCATGGCAACTAGCTGCCGAGAGTTGCAGGCCCAGCCCTGGACTCTGGCTTTATTGGCTAATGTACTGGCCTTGATCTCCTCCATCACCCTCAGAAGGAAACAGATACATTCAGTGATAGCTGGGATTTGGTGGTAAAATACAAATTCAGGATAGCCAACTACATTACCACCACTGATAAATCCAGAAATATAGCATAATATCAGTTCAGTTCAGTTCAGTCGCTCAGTCGTGTCCGACTCTTTGCGACCCCATGAATTGCAGCACGCCAGGCCTCCCTGTGAATCACCATCTCCTGGAGTTCACTCAGACTCACGTCCATTGAGTCCGTGATGCCATCCAGCCATCTCATCCTTGGTCGTCCCCCTCTCCTCCTGCCCCCAATCCCTCCCAGCATCAGAGTTTTTTTTCCAATTAGTCAACTCTTCTCATGAGGTGGCCAAAGTACTGGAGTTTCAGCTTTAGCATCAGTCCTTCCAAAGAAATCCCAGGGTTGATCTCCTTCAGAATGGACTGGTTGGATCTCCTTGCAGTCCAAGGGACTCTCAAGAGTCTTCTCCAACACCGCAATTCAAAAGCACGAATTCTTCGGCTCTCAGCCTTCTTCACAGTCCAACTCTCACATCCATACATGACCACTGGGAAAACCATAGCCTTGACTAGACAGACCTTAGTTGGCAAAGTAATGTCTCTGCTTTTGAATATGCTATCTAGGTTGGTCATAACTTTTCTTCCAAGGAGTAAGCGTCTTTTGATTTCATGGCTGCAGTCACTATCTGCAGTGATTCTGGAGCCCAAAAAAATAAAGTCTGACACTGTTTCCACTGTTTCCCCATCTATTTCCCATGAAGTGATGGGACCGGATGCCATGATCTTTGTTTTAGCCCAGCTCATTAGTCAATAACAGCTGAAAGCATCTTATTTCTGAAACAAACCACACAGGATGCTGTGGTAGGTGGAATTCCAAGATGCTCCTTCCCTCCTAGTGTAGGTGTCCCCTAGGACCCCCTGGAATGGTGGCGATGATGGAATTGACTCCCATGGTGAGGTCATGCTCTGTGGCACAGTTGACTTCACAAAGTGTGACTATCAAGGTAGTACTGACCCTTTAAAAGCAGATGGTTTTTCCCAGTTGGTCTCAGAAGAGTCAGAGAATCAAAACACAAAGAAAGGTCTTTGGACAAGCTGTTGCTGACTCAAAGGTGGAGGGGTCCATGTCTCAGAACTGCAGGTGGCTACGAGGAGCTGTGTGTGACCACGCAGCTGACAGCTAGCAAGGAAATGGAGACCTTGATGGCACAACCACAAGAAATGAATTCTGTCAGCACCAAGAATGAACCTGGAAGCTGATCGCTTCCCAGAGCTTCTGGGGTCTAGTGGGCACTCACTATAGAGGAGGGACTAATGGTGAGCGAGGAATTTTCTGGGTTCTGTGAAGATGGTAGCAGCGATAAAGATACATCCAGCGTGCTGAAAGCCCACTGTGTTTCAGGCGCTTTGCTAACTACCAGAAATACTAAAGGCAGCAGAACAGTCCTCTTGGCTTATGACTTTGCTGAAGTTTCAACTGTCTTGCTCTGAGAGCCAGCCTTTACAAACTTAAGCATGGTCTTAAATGGTCTCAAAATCTTTAAGGGAGGTATCCTAAGGACTTGTTCCCCTCTAAAAGTGAAAGTAGTCCAACTGGCCTGAATGGGATCAGTGAAAATAAACCAAACGGTTTCAAGTAAATACGACTAGAGAGTTTGGGCAATAAGAGATGATGAAAGTGTTAGACATGTGTAACTCTTTGTGACCTCAAGAAATGTAGCATACCAGGCTCCTCTGTCCGTGGAATCCTCCAGGCAAGAATACTGGAATGGGTTGCCATTCCCTTCTCCAGGGGATCTTCCTAACCCAGGGATTGAACCTGGGTCTCCTGCATTGCAGGCAGATTCTTTACCATCTGGACCCCTAGGGAAGCCCTTGGGTTCCAAGTTAAAAAAAAAAAAAAAAACCTCTGTGAGAGTCATATAAAGAAATCAGGGAAAGAAAATGATTGTAACTAAAAGCTGGAAATGTATCAATATATCCTGTTTGGGCAAAGGCATTAAAAGAGAAGATGGTCTGCCTAGAGCTTAACAACAGGACGTTATAATAGAGACCAATTTGTTCATGCTAATCCAATACAGCCAACTGAAGCAGAGATTCAAGTCATTTGCACAGATACCAACCACTGAGAGATAAAGATGATTTTTTTCCTGATCCCTATGAAGTCTCTCTTGAAATGATTCTACTTTATAAATGTCTAATTCCATACACATCAGCAATGTTTGATTAATATTTTGACTTTGGTATCAGAAATTGGGGTCTGGATTCCAGACAATTGATTACGTTGCAAGTCTCCTTTATATCTTTATCATTTATAAATTGGAGTAACACAAAAGTCAGTTTCAAGGAGGCTGAAAGACCAACTTGGGAAAAATCCTACAAGTTGGTAAAATCTAGGCATAGTCATATCTCAGGGTTTGATCTGAAATGGTAAATTAGATTTTGAAGCTAAGAACCAGAAGCTGGGGAAAGGGGACAATGTCCAGTGTTACCATCTTTTGAGAGATTGTCCAGCCCCTCTCTCTAATATCACTGTGACTTTGCCAATTGCAAAAAGCCCTAAGAGAACATTCTTTGAGAGTGGGCATGCTAGTAAATAGGCCATGACTGAAATTAATTTCTCTCTTAGCCACTCTAGCGTTCTAGAGTTTCATGAGGAAACTCTAGTATCGGCTTGGAAACTACAAAGAACACAACTCTTGGACTTTATGCAGGTTGATTTTATCTGATATCTTCTTTTTTACAGTGGTCTTTTTTCTTGGAGAATTGGATTTCCCCATTCCTGAATCTGCAATCAGAAAATTGAATCTATCCCCATGGAACCAAAATCAGTTATCTGTGTTGATTGGCAAAGCCTCTGAATTATGTTTTTCTCCTGTCTTCCTGTGCATATTGGAAGCCTGCTGTTTAGAGGCAGTGTTTATATTAGAAACAACTGGACTTAGGTCTTTGTCAGGGAGTGAAGCTCTCTTACTGGCTGGGGTCTCTCCTTGGGTGTCCAAAATGAAGTGGCATTTGGAGGGACATGGTTTCTAGATAAGGGCTTCCCTGGGGGCTCAGATGGTAAAGAATCTGCCTGCAATGCAGAAGACCAGAGTTCGATCCCTGGTTGGGAAGATCTTCTGTAGAAGGAAATGACAATTCACTCCAGTATTCTTGCCTGGAGAATTCCATGGGCAGAGGAGCCTGGTGGGCTACAATCCACGGAGTCACAAAGAGCTGGACACGATTGAGTGACCAACATTATACACTATATAGATGAAGACACAGAACTGGAGAGGTAAGGCAACTGGCCCAGTGTCATACAGGGAGCAAGTGTTCAAGTCAGCATTCACAGCCAGGCAATCAGAGCTCTGAGCTTCATCCCTCTACCACACTTCTCCCCAAAGTCTGTAACTTGCAAGGTTATAGTGGTCTTCTCTGCCGAATCTCTGTCTTTTTCCTTCCAGACAGGGTGGACATTTCTTGTTAAACTAATGTCTAATTTTGCAATGACTTCTAAGCAGTCATCGTTAGCACCAAGATTTTTACAAGGAAGGTAATCCTCCATGTATCTGAGCTCATGGGCTCCTGACAGCTTCTCTCAGCAGCTCTGCCTGAGACTTTCTCGTTGCCTGAACCATGCCAGCTTGTCCAGCCAGCATGCAAGGCAGCTGGGAGTATTGGGGATGTAACACCCCCAGGGGAAGCCCAGACAGTCAGGGCTGGGAGTAAGGGGGTAAATCACTCCTCCCCCTTCCTTACTACCGTCCCTCCCTCTCACCTTGCCCTCATTTGTACCTTCTGGGATGACTCAGTAAATAACCCCCAATGTCTTTATCTCATCTGTGCTGGGGAAACCGAGACACTTAACAAACATGAAAGTGGGATTGCAAGCCAGCTGCTACCTAGTTAATGGTTTCTGCTGTTGTTGTTTTTAACCGGAGCATTTCCTCCTACCAGATGTTTGTTGGAGTACCGAGGGATGAACAGCCTTGACAATGGGTCATTGGGCAAATGCGAGTCCGGGATAATTCACCAGAGTATGGACGTCCGGGAATCGAAAAGGAACTGGCCAGCCTCCTACCATAAGACCTGCTAAACAGAACAGACACTATGAAATTTAAAACCACAGACAGCATAATTAAATTGGAACCAAAGCGAATGTGTCATTATTGGCTCTTTACAGAATAAATGAAATGCAAGGTGAGCAAATCTAAAGGGCAACTCATTTCTTCCCTTTCCGAGGAAGCCACCGTGGGTTTCTGTTCACTGATACTAAGAGCACAATAAGTGGTTCCACAGTGCGTTTCCCACGTGTACTACAACTGAGCTAGACCAAGCCCTTGAGGGGAAATCAAACAGTAAATGTATATTTAAAATGATTTTATTAAAGGAACATTCAGTTCATCAAACCACAATGAATCCATCAGAAAATCATGAAGACATTATTTTGTTGCAGCACTAAAAAGCTGGTTCTAGTCCAAATGATTAATTAGAAGTTAATCATAAACAATCAAGCAAATACCCTGTTGCACATTTATCTTTAACAAGCAGTCATATGGAATCCACCCGACAGAAATGTGGTATCCAAAACTTAACACAGGATGAGAGGGACAATGCTTTCTTGTTTCATGAATCCTGTATATAATCCATGCTAAACACATGAAGTTTGGCTCAAGAAACTCACAAGCAACTCAGCTACTCAAACCAAATACAATAAAGTGACCCTAGAATGATATTTAGTGCTTTCATTTTCTCAAAGTAAGTTTGTTTCAAGGGGGAAATATGAGCAATGGAACAGACAATAAAAGTTAAAGTAGAGGATGGTTCCAAGTGACAATGAAAGTTACAAAGAAAAAAAAAAGAGTCAAAATTAGATGGAAAATTACCACAGCCTCATTTGCACTGAGAAATTTCATTTCATCTCTTCCTGCCATGACAATTATGAAAGAAAAAGAATGACAGGAAGAATGATATGAAAGAAAAAAGAAAAACAAATGATTCTCTTTCCTTCCATGGAAATAAACAACAAAAACAAAGCTTTGAGAAAGAAGAGAGTTAGGAGTTTCTTAATTTAGTTTGGAATGTTTCCATTGGAATAATGTCAGAAATATTCATTTTGTTTGTCTACACTCTTACCTGTCTCTAGATGTGTCTGTCTCATCTACTTTTAGAAGATTCTTGAGCACAAGGATTATAATGTACTTCTGTTATCAGAGAAATTTGTTGTGTAAATCTAGAAGCAATTCTCTTTGCACTAAACTAGAGTTATTGATTAACTTTTGCCCTTATACATAGCTCTGAGTAGTTATTGGAATAAATGTGTTTGAGAATGTTGATGGTCTGAGCAGATCTCAACTTGAGGGGACACCATCTGCAGGCTTGGATAACATTAGAGGGTGTTACCTGCCAGTGAATATGGATATCTAACCTGTGGTGTAGCAGAGGAGGGCTCACAGAGCCCCCAAAACTCCTGCAGAACTTCACTCTGCACGGCCATTAGGGAACGATCTGTACACAGAGACCAGTTTTGTTGATCTTTGAGTGTTTACATTTTAAATCCTTGACCTTTATAAAAAACATAATGTGAAAGTGTTTGCATGCTTAAATATGTTATGTAGTACATAATGAACTCTTTTAAAGGTCTACAAATATTATTTCAGCTCACAAAATATTTTGTTTTGTGATTAAGGCAATGCATGAAGCATTGGACCTACAAAAATGAGTATTAGACTTTTTTATTTCAGTGATCCTACAAGCCAATGGAGAAGACGCACTACCTGTCTTTTTTATGGAAGATAGTAGATAACTGTATATAGAAAACAAGTTAAAAATAGTCTGGACGTTAGCAGTACAAAGGAGAGAAAGATCCAGAATGACTCCTGGGTTTCTAGTCTATTTTTGTGTAGATTGTGGAGCCATTTGCTGAGATGGGACTGGAAACACCCCACCAGGAACAAGGACTTAGGGGATGATAACGGGCTTATCTGTGAATTGCGGTTGATGAAAATAAAGATAGTGAGGGACATACAGCCCCAAGAGTGGCCCTAAAATTGAAAAAGTCACGGATGTTAGCATGCATTTTTGGCATTTGGCTTTATTGTTATAAGATGAAATCATTCAAACACCACACACACACACACACACACACACACACACGTCCAAAAGACATTATATCTGTAGTTCAGGGCAGGTTACTGTTTGACCCCTGAGTATGAAGCAGCCCTTCTAGCTTCTGTCTTCATCAGAGGTTGTCATCTCCTCTATGGTCAGAGTCTATCTGCTCCTCTGACCACATTTAAGTTGCTGCCAGCGCTACAGTAACCACTTATCTCTTCAGCTCTCTACTGAGTCATTTTGTTCTTGGCCTGTTTCTTGCCAAACCTTTAATGTTTCTTGGCCTCCAAGCTAATGCATGAGCCAACACAAATGGGTTTTCCTCAACATCACCATCAACCACGGTGCTGCAGGCGACCCCCGCAGCAATGGGGCTCCCCTCTGCACAGTGAGTTGTAGACTATGAGTACTCCATCACTGGCTTTTGCCTCCAGGGACAATGGGACAGGGATTCTGTCCTGACAGCTCCCAATTTCAGTCACTTCCAAAGTTTGGAGTTTTCAAGCGCCTCAACTTCTGAAAACTGTACTTTTGTTACATGTTATTTCTGAATTTGATGGTTTTTGTTTTTTTTTACTAAAGGCAAGCATGTTCAGATATAAAAGTTATTTTTTACCTTCGTTTCTGCCAAGCAGTTCTTTGAAATGATGATTTTCATGCCATAATAAATCTGGAAAAAATAGCAAATAGATACTATCCTAGTTTCACATCACAAAAGGACTTGCAAGCGGTGTTCAGGAGGCTGAATTGTACTCTGAAAGCAAAAGTCTGGGAGGTTTTGGATAGAAAACGACAGAGTCCTCCTCTTTCCCTTGTTCCTCTGGCCCCAAAATACATGTGTGTGCGCCCTCAGTTACTCAGTCGTCTCTGACTCTTTGCGACCTCAGGGACTATAGCCCGCCAGGCTCCCCTGTCCATGGGATTCTCCAGGCAAAAATACTGGAGTGGATTGCCATTCCTTTTTCCAGAAGATCAAACCTGTGTCTTCTGTGGCTCTTGCATTGTAGGCAGACTCTCTACCACTGAACCACCTGGAAAACCCCAAATATTCAAGAAGCAGATTTAAACAATTTCACCCTGAAAAGGAAATGCTGTTCTCTGGTCTCCACTGATTCTCTGAAAGTAGCTTCAGTGTGCCTTTGGTTTCTGTAGGAGTCAAGAGGACGACCACCCCAGATAACTGCAAGATTAGCTCACGTCGTTTCTCATTTCATCCACACTGGAACATTCCCTGGGAGCACTGTGATCACCCACTTACACCTTTCCACTTTCTGTGTGCCTTTCTCCCTCCGAGTAGGCTTGTGATACCTTGTTCTTTAGCCACTCAGCTCAACTATGGCCCTTTAGAAAGCATTCTCCCTTCCCTCATCAGAACTGTCAAATCATTAGCAAAATGTCTCCATTATAGTTCTTACTATACAGAATTGTGGTTATTGTGTTATTTGTGGTAATTGTGGTTATTGTCCATCACACGGACAGGGAGACCTGTTCTGTGTATCCCCCAAAACTAGCTCTGACACTTCATAGACTCAATACCATTTTGGAAAGGGATGGGACTAATTGAATTAAATAAGGATAACTTGGCTGGCATTTTTCTTTCTTCAAATATATCAGCCCCCTGTGGGGAAAAGTGCTAACACCAGCATGGTCAGACCAGTGATGGTGGACAATGAAATCAGAGAGGCATACTCCAGCTCCCTACATTTCATTAGTTGCACTCCTTACAATACACCCAAGGATATACAGTAAAAAGGGAAAATGAAAGATAGGAATCAGTGATTTACCCAAGCATATATCAGGAAAAATAAACTAATGAAAGGAAAGGAAAAATAAACTAATTACTGCCTGCTACCTTTACCCTGCGGGGCTTCCCTGATGGCTCAGCAGGGAAAGCATCTGCCTGCAATGCTGAAAACACAGAAGACTAGGGTTCGATCCCTGGGTTGGGAAGATCCTCTGGAGGAGGAAACGGCAACCCGCCCCAGTATTCTTGCCTGGAGAATCCCATGGACAGGAGACTGGTGGGTTACAGTCCAAAGGGTAGCAAAGAGTCAGACACGACTGAGCGACTAAACGTGCACGCACACACACACACACACACACACACACACACACACACCATTATCCCAACTCCAGTCCTGTCTTTTTCCAAAACTTACCCTTCAGTTTTTGTATGAGGACCTTTCTGATGCACATCACAGGGCAACTCTTGGTCAAGCCAGGCCCTCCCTTCATCAGACCCACCCCACTTGGCTGAGCCTGGACAGCACAGGACGAGTCTGGTTGGTGTACACCTGTTCTTTCTGCTTCAGTTCTCTGTCTGTGATCATCGTTCTCTGCACGTTCCTGAATTGCACTTTCTGTCATCCACTGTCACTGACTTTGCCCATTTCCTCTTTAATTTTGATGTGTTGTTTTCCATATGATAATGGGCTTTCTTTACTGACTAATTGGACAACTCAGCATTTTCTGTACCCAATTTTGCTCATCAGCTGGGGAAAAATAACCTAAGTTAGTAAATTAATTTCTCAAGTAATTTAAAATTTTAATGAACTCATACCTTAGCACTTCTTTATTTTCTTAAGAAATAATCATAATCTATTATGATACAGCACATGGATCGAACAAACTATTAAGATCTTTAAAATTTTTTATGTTTGTCATTAGATAGTTACACAGATAGATGAATATAGATATGATCAAATGACCAAACTAGAGGACAAGTATGATACTTTGAGAAATCTCTATGAAATAGTCCATTTTTTTATTGATGTGTTTTTTCTGAATTAAATGATGTATATAGTCAATATTATGCTGCTGCTGCTACTGCTAAGTCACTTCAGTCATGTCTGACTCTGTGCGACCCCATAGATGGCAGCCCATCAGGCTCCCCCGTCCCTGGGATTCTCCAGGCAAGAACACTGGAGTGGGTTGCCATTTCCTTCTCCAATGCATGAAAGTGAAAAGTGAAAGTGAAGTCTCTCAGTCGTGTCCAACCCTCAGCGACCCCATGGACTGCAGCCCACCAGGCTCTCCTTTCAGGTTGGATGTTAGTTAAACAAGGATGGCTCCTCTGTCCATGGATTTTCCAGGCAGGAGTACTGGAGTGGGGTGCCATTGCCTTCTCCTAATATTATGCTATATATCTATCTAGTCAATATTATGTTATGAATTATAACTTGTCATATAGGTGGTAAAAATTTTCCCATCTGAAACTTACCTTATCACTATGAGAGGCAACCTGTACTGTGCTTAGTCACTCAGTCATGTCCAATTCTTTGTAACCCCATGAACTGTAGCCTGTTAAGCTCCTCTGTCCATAGGATTCTCCAGGCAAGAATACTGGAGTCGGTTGCCATGTCCTCCTCCAGGGCATCTTCCCAACCCAGGTATCAAACCCAAGTCTCCTGCATTGCAGGCAGATTCTTTACTGTCTGAGCCACCAGGGAAGCCCACAAATACTGGAGTGGGTGTGAGAGGCATGCTTACTTATTTATAATGCTTGTGCTATTTAACTGACGAAAGTATTCTTTACTGGCTTGCCTTTATGTCATAGAGAAAGCTTTGCTGTGAAGCTTTAAGCCTCGGCTCCCCTCTTGTATATGGGTCCCTTTCAGAGTTCTGGAAAGGTGCCTAATAATGTGTTGACATGATCATACACTTTTTCAAAAATCAAATGCTTTAATCATATTCTGTCTCTTTTCACTCCCTTTCCTCTCCATACATACACTAAACTTCTTGTCAAAGGCAGTCAGAGAGAAGAGGTGCATTTAGGAATCCAACCAAGGACAGCTGAGTTCAGGATACAGTGAGTTCAGCTGGATGTGTTTATGTAGTTTGCTCTCATTTCTGAATATAGTTTCGTTATTGCTGCTGTGTCTCTGTAGGAATGGCTTCCAGGAATAGGTACAATATGTTTGAAATGTACAGAGCCAGGAACGAGTCTCTGGAAAATCCTTCCGTGTAAAATGATAAGCACAGAGTTTGGTCTTCTGCAAGGCCTGTCATAACAAAATTTCTTCTGACAATGTGTATAAATAATTAAGAGGATGAAATAGTTGGATGACATCATCAGCTCAATGGAGATGAGTTTGAGCAAACTCCTGGAGATAGTGAAGGACAGGGAAGCCTGGCGTGCCGCCGTCCACAGGGTCGCAAAGAGTTGGACATGACTGAGTGACTGAACAACAGGTGTCCAGAAAATAAAATTATGTGGTATTTCTATGTGATATCAACAGAAATTATTCTGACATTAAGAAGCAAATTGAAATTTTGAAAGCTCAGTTAATATTATAAACATAATTCACTAAAAGAAATAGAAGTAGTGAACAACCCCAAGGATTATCTGATTTTCCAGCTAAGGAAGAGAAGTGAATAATATTAACAAATTGGAAAAAGGATGGTTTGGGGTGTTTTGTTTTGTTTTGCTGTTAAGAAATACTAACATTAAGAAAATAACACAACACCACAATGTCATTAAGTACAACTGCTTAAATGAGCACAACCATTTCAAAATTGTTTTATACCCTACAGAATAACTTGAGATATGCCAATGCCTTTCAATTTATTTATGAAAGAAACTTGTGAAAGTTTTTTCCAAACTCAACAATAGTTAAAATTTACGTGCTATTATCCATTATGAGTTGTGAACCTTAAGAAATGTTTCTAATCTATCCATTTAAATTGATCATGATAGAAAAGACTAGATTATCTTTTTCTTCTTTAGAAAATGATATTTAAAAATTTACTGGCGTATGAAGAGGGAATATAGGCCCCCCCCAAAAAAAATGTAGAAAGAAAAGTGTTACATAGTGAGTCAAGCAGTTAATAAAATTAATTATTTTTCCCAGATTTTGTCATGTTTATGATATTTATCAACTTTGTTTTCTTGTTCATAACAGATATTCAGTTTTGTTTCAAAAATGAATTTTGCATTCACATTTTTACATTATTTTGTTTAATGAAAACTCTGAAATTGATTAAACTTGAAGCCTCACGAAACTTGGATACAGCCTCTGTACCCTGTATCATGCTTCTCTTGACTATAAACATCGTTTTACGTATTCAAAAATCTTTAATCTGTCAGGAATTTATTTTTAATATGGTATGGAATATTTGTCTTTTTTTGAAATGATTAGCCAGTTGTTTCTACATCATTTTAAAATAGTGTGTATTTCTTTCCTATTGCTAACAAATGTCACTTTAGCATGTATTAAATTCTTAAGTATACTTGAGATACTAGGATTCTTATTCTGTTCATTGTCCTTTCATTCCAGTACCACTGTTTGAATTATTATATTTTGATAATTTGTTTTGAAAATATAAGAGAAAACCTCATCTCTTTCTTAGTTTTCAAAACTTTCTTGGTTGTTACAGTTTATTTTTCTAGTTGAGTTTTGAAATCAGTCATGTGTTATAAAAGAAATTCATTAGGATTCTGATAAATTTGCAGTTAATTTGGCAAAAAAAATCTTAATATTGAGTCTTCTTATCTGGGAGCAGGATTTTTTGTAGTTGCCCATGTCCCTTGAAAAATGTTGTAAGTGTTTTCCTATGGGTCATACGTATTTCTAATTGAGTACACGTCTAGATAATTTATTCTCATTTGTTGCTGAAGGGAAGTGCTCTCTGCTTGGTCATTGCTGGTTATAATTGGAAAACTGTTTTGTAATTAATATGTCTGTATGTGTGTGTTGCAAGTGGCCATTTTACTGAAAATTCTTTCATTTAAAGAATATTCTAGCTACAAATGTTGGTATCAATGATGCTATTTTTCATCTGAATACTTTACAGTTTGCTTAGCTTTTCTATTATACTGGCTAATATTCCAATATCACAGAGTAGTAATTAACTGTTTTCATCAAGTATTTATGACATCTATAGGAATGCGTCTGAAACAAAGAAATATAGAGATTGAGAGAGATAGAGAAATAATCTGAGAATCTGTGTGTGTATGTTTGTATATGAATATACAAAGATATGATATGTTCAAGGAACGTTTTTTCTAGTTTCCTTAAATACTTTATCAAACATGGATGTTGAACTAAATTGAACACTTGCTATCTTTTGATATAATATTATTTTTATTATTTATACCTATTACATTAATAGATTTCTTGCTAAACCATCTTAATTCCAAAAATAAACCCTACTATGGTAGTAATTTGTTGTTCTTTTAATACATCTGGATTGATGATATTTTATTTAGAATTTTTTCCCCTCTATAATCATAAGTGAAATTTAGCTGTAGTTTTCTTTCATTGTGATAATTTTATCAGGTTTGGGTATAAGGTTAAAATAAACTGGGAAGATTTCCATCTTTCTTTATTCTCTGGGATATTTTAAATTGCAAAAGAACTCTATAATTTCAGAGTCTAAAATAACGTCTATAAAATCATCTGGTTTTGGCAAATTTGGGGGATAATTATCATCTTTTTCAATTTTATTCATGGTGGATCTCCTACACATTGAGCCAATTTTGGTTATTTTTACATTCCACGCTGACAATCTATTTCATCATGCTATTCTAACGCACTTGCATAGTTTCATGGAGAAGTGTTTTGTCCACGCGTGCTATCAATTAGAACAATTTTTACTAATTTTATGTATTTATTTTTCGGCTGTGCTGGATCTTCGCTGCTTTGCTCGGGATGCCACCAGT
Organism: Budorcas taxicolor; assembly: GCF_023091745.1. Lineage (NCBI taxonomy): Eukaryota > Metazoa > Chordata > Mammalia > Artiodactyla > Bovidae > Budorcas > Budorcas taxicolor. The sequence continues at coordinate 16,229,204 of NC_068920.1, forward strand.
CGCGGCAAGCAGAGGGGGGCTACTCGTGGTTGCAGAGTGCAGACCCCCCCATCGTGTGGCTTCTCTAACTGCGGAGCGCAGGCCTCAGGGTGCGTGGGCCTCCGTAGTTGTGGCACGTGGGCGTAGTCGCTTGGCAGCAGTGGGAGCTGCGTGTGCGATCTCCCTGGATCAGGGATCAAACCTAAGTCCCCGGAGTTGGCAGGTGGATTCTTATCCACTGCGCCCCTAAGGAGGCTCCAAAAATGCTTGAGTACGCACCACAATTTACTTGTTAAAGAATCTGATATATTGACTACTTTACTTTATAATGAAAGCATGGATTGCATTCATTATAAAACAAAGTTGATAACAGAAAATTTTAAGGATAAGATAAAGGTGAAATAAATTATTTTAATTTTCGCTTTTTGGTGAAAATTAGCTCTGTAATAGAATTTAAAAAGAAAAAAAAATTTGCTCCTCTGAAGTAGTTTTTTCCCCCTGGTTTGCTGAGATATGATTGACAAGTAATATTGTGTAAGTTTAATGTGTACAATGTGTTGATTTGACGCACATATATTGCAAAATGATTAGGTGACATCTCCATCCCATCACAGATACCCATTTCTTGTTTGTGGTGAGAATATTTAAGATTTTCTCACTTAACAACTTTCAAGTATGGGATGCTGTACCCACAATGCTGTACATTAGATCCCTAGGACTTACTCATCTTATGACTGGAAGTCTGTATTCTTACACCAGCATCTCCCCATTTCCTTTCCCACCCCCAGCCCCCAGCAAAAAATAGGCTTAATATTTTAGTACAAGTTATGTTATGAAATTAGCCTTTAAAAATTTTTTTTGGTTTAACACTTTGTGAGATCAAATTTCTTTATTCTGAATTCAATTTATTTTGATATTTATTTTTTTTTAAGTTGTCCTAGCAGAAACCCTTGAGATACAGCTCAGAAACACATAGGTCTAAACTGTAAAATAGAAGTGCATCACTGCCAAGCTTACTAAGTCATTGAATTCATTATACTCAATTATATAGATAACAGCTAAAATATTAGGAAATGTTCACCTCTCTAGAAGCTAATCAGTTGTTTTTTAAAAATAATGAGAAGTTGTTAAATTTTTATATTTTTAACAAATGAATTTACAAAGCACTGGAACTATATATTTTGAATATTTTTAAAGCAGGTTAGGTCATTTTTTGTGTCCAGGTTTTGAGACTATGCAGATATAAGAAATATTAAAAGTGACAAATTCTCTTTTTAGCAACAGAATTACATAATGTGCTCCACATCGCTAATTACTGGAGAAATGCAAATCACACCAACAATGAAGTATCACCTTACACTGATCAGGACAGGTGTCATCAAAAACTCTACAAATAACAAAAGCTGGAGAGGGTGCGGAGAGAAGGGAACCCTCCTACAGGATTGATGGCAATGGAAATTGGTGCAGCCACCATGGAAAACAGTATGGAGGTTCCTAAAAAAACTAAAAATAGAGCTACCATCTGACCCCTGATCCCATTCAGGACATATAATCATAAAAAAGGAATACCTAATTTGAAAAGTTGCATGCATCCCAGCGTTCATAGCAGCAGTATTTACAACAGCCAAAACATGGAAACAGCCCAGGGGCACATCGACAGATTGGTTTACAGGAATATTCTCAGCCATAAAAGAGAAAGAAATAGCACCACACGACAGCAACGTGGATGGACCCAGAGATCATTGTGCTAAGTGAAGGGAGTCAGACAAAGAAAAATGGACACATGATACCACTTATATGTGGAATCTAAAAAACAATACAAATGAATCTATGCACAAAACAGAAATGACTCATAGACGGAGAAAACAAAGGTCACCAAAGGGGAAAGGGAAGGGGGAGGGATAAATTAGGAGCACAGAGTTTACAGATACAAACTACTATACAGGAAATAGATGAGCAACAAGGGTTTACTATACAGCAGTAGGGAACTATATTCAATATCTTCTAACAAAGTATAATTGGAGAAGGCAATGGCACCCCACTCCAGTACTCTTGCCTGGAAAATCCCATGGATGGAGGAGCCTGGGAGGCTGCAGTCCATGGGGTTGCGAAGAGTCGGACATGACTGAGCGACTTCACTTTCACTTTTCACTTTCATGCATTGGAGAAGGAAATGGCAACCCACTCCAGTGTTCTTGCCTGGAGAATCTCAAGGACGGTGGAGCATGGTGGGCTGCGGTCTATGTGGTCACACAGAGTCAGATTCGACTGAAGCAACTTAGCAGCAGCAGCAGCAAATATGTATAATGGAAAATATATATACACACAGACACCTGAATCACTTTGCTGTACACCTAAAAACTAACGCAGTATCATATATCAACTATACTTCAATTTTTTAAAAAAAGGAATCAGATCTTAACAATGAAAAATTGTTCTTCATCTTTTTCTCCCTGTATTTCCATCTTCCTTCTACTACCTCCACCCCCAGAGCATTTGTTTTAATATATGTTTATTTTTGAAACTATGTTAATCACCATTATTTTCTACAACAAAGAATATACATATAAATTGAATGCTTAATTTTGCAATTACCTGTGAACATAAGGTTCTGAGTGTTAATTGCCTCTTGGATGGAGCTATCATTACAATTGTTAGTAGTACATAATTGGTCAAAACAACTTACCTATATTACAAATTTCCATAAATAATCATTAGACAATTTTTTTAAAATTATTGGGAAAACACTCTTAATGACATGAATAAGATTGGGTTATTTTTGTGTATCCATGGATAAATATTGGTCATGGCTTGAATGACAAGGCTCACATCAATCCTATTCACGTATTTCATGTATCTGGATGTGATCCCTGAAAGGCCTTGTTCATATAAATGCACAGGAACGGAGGTTTTATTAGCAGCAGTGTTGCTCAGTGTATTTAACCACATCTGGATCATATGCCAAACAATCACCTACCGATGAAATGATTTTTAATAATCTATCTTTTGACGAAACTAATTTATTCTTCAATTTTGTTGAAAGCAAAGAATGGATATGCTACCCAGTCATTAGAATTCATTCACTTAAACTTTTCTGAGATCTACCAAATGATGATTATAGTAATGGGCCTTTGCTGTGTAACCAACAAAGACTCAGAGGCATATATACCGAAAAGCAGTCATTTCTCTCCCTGGCAAGTACATAGTTCAGTAGGGACAACTCAGGTATAAGCCGTGGGTCAATTCTGGTCCATTTTCTGTGTCTCCTTCTGGAATCCAGTATAAAGGCATAGTGGGCGTGTTCTCCTCAGTTCGTTTAGTCACTCAGTCGTGTCCGACTCTTTGCAGCACCATGGACTGCAGCACGCCAGGCCTCCCTGTCCATCACCAACTCCCAGAGTTTACTCAAACTCATGTCCATTGAGTCGGTGATGCCATCCAACCATCTCATCCTCTGTCATCCCCTTCTCCTCCTGCCTTCAATCTTTCTCAGCATCAGGGTCTTTTCAAATGAGTCAGTTCTTCGCATCAGGTGGCCAAAGGATTGGAGTTTCAGCTTCAACATCAGTCCTTCCAATGAATATTTAGAACTGATTTCCTTTAGGATGGACTGGTTGTATCTCCTGGCAGTCCAGGGGACTCTCAAGAGTCTTCTCCAACACCACAGTTCAAAAGCATCAATTCTTCAGTGTTCAGCTTTCTTGATAGTCCAACTCTCACATCCATACACAACTACTGGAAAAACCATAGCCTTGACTAGATGGACCTTTGTTGGCAAAGTAATGTCTCTGCTTTTTAATATGCTATCTAGGTTGGTCATAACTTTCTTCCAAGGAGTAGGTGTCTTTTATATTCACGGCTGCAGTCACCATCTGCAATGATTTTGGAGCCCCCCAAAATAAAAGTCTGCCACTGTTTCCACATCTATTTTGCCATGAAGTGATGGGGCCAGATGCCATGACCTTAGTTTTCTGAATGTTGAGTTTTAAGCCAACTTTTACACTTTCATCAAGAGGCTGTTTAGTTCTTCACTTTCTGCCATAAGGGTGGTGTCATCTGCATATCTAAGGTTATTGAAATTTCTCCCAGCAATCTTGATTCCAGCTGGTGCTTCATCCAGCCCAGCGTTTCTCATGTCTCTCCTCAGGTCACGGTAAAAAGCATGTGGAGCATCTTAAACCCTAGGCTCAGATCTGGTGCACCACTGCTTTTGCCCACATTCCACTGGCTAAAGAAAGTCAGGTGCCCAAGAGTATTATTATCATGGATGTGAGGGGCCGAGGAGTGAATGCTTGCTAACCAATAATCCAACCTACCACCTCTCTTAGCTATTTCTTTATTGCTGTTTGTTTTTACTTCGGGTTTAATTTTTGATTTGTGGTAACTTGTTCGAAATACTACCTTAAAAAGCACTGGTAGATTAATAAGATAGGTGTGAGATGTTGGTCATGCTCTATTTTTTAAATAAGGTTGTAGATACACAGGTGACTTTGCTTAGTGATAATTCATTGAACTGTACATTCCTGATCTGTGGACATTTTCTGTAAGTATGTTGTGCTTCAGATAAAAGCTTATTTTTAAATAGAGTGTTAAGAAAAACACATTCTTTTTCATTTTGAAATCTTTTTCAGTGCAAGATTTTTATTGCACTGAAAATTTATTTATTTAAAAGAATCATTTATTTTATGATTCTTTTAAAATTTACCACAAGCTTTAAATATGTATTTTATTAATGTCTGTAGAGCTGTGGATTTAGGACATTCAACTTATGGAAAATGTCTGCTATGAAATCTTATTAGGTTAAGCCATTTCTCATTTTCAAATCTATCAACTAAACCAGAGTTACCTTGCATCAGGAAAACACTGCATTTTTCAATTCAAAGCAATATATTAAAATTTATTTCAAGGAATGTTATTTACATTTTAGAGCACATTTTGTAATAGAGTTTACTAAAAGTGATCACTGTTAAAATTGTGTAGATTCAATATGATGATTTTATCATCAGTTAAAATATATGTCTGTATGCATATGTGTATCTCCTGACTTGCTCAGGTTTTTATCAATTCTACTGGAACATTTTGGAAGTGGTCTTTTGTATTGATCAGTTTTCTTTTTTGATTTATTTTGGCATTTATTTACTTTGGCATTTATTTAATAATTATGTCTTATCTTTTTACTAAGTTTATTTTGCTGTGATATTAGCTTCTTGAGTTAAATACTTTTCTGTGTTTTTTTTTTTTTTCTAGTTTAGTGATAAAAATGTATTTGGGACTTCAGTAATAAGATGAATGAGTTCTGAGACTCTAACTGTTCTCTACACTTGAAATTTCCTGAGAGAGAAGACCTTACATGTTCTCACCACCCACATGAAAAAACATGGGCACTATGCTGGGTGATGGCAGTGTTAATAAGCATGATTGGGTAATCATTTCACAATGTATACACATATCACATCACCACATTGGAACCCTTAAATAAATAAAAATTTTATTGGTCAATTATACCCCAATAAATTCAAGGAGGAAATATTTAAGATGAGTATATTTTCCCTTAGAGTGCAGCTTTCATTGTACTGGTGTAATAAATGTTTTCCTTAAGGTCAATGTCTATGTATATTCATAATATTTAAATCTGTAATCATGTTTAATTTCTTTGTTGACTCAAATGTTATTTTCATAGGTGTTTTAATATTTTCAGTTAGTTGGACTTAGAGGAGGAAGGAGGATTTTGGCTTTTTTTTTTCCATTTAAAATCTTTGGTTGCATTTATAGCCCTATGATAAAAAAGAAATACATTATACCACTTCTGCTTTGGGAAGTTTTACTGTTTTCAGTTATGAACTTGGGGACTAGGTTGTGGTAGGTTTGATGAGAAAGGTCCTGAATTTTTTATTTAATCTCTAGTCCTTTCTCACCAGGTCTAGCAAGGGCATAATTCTTAACCAAAAAAACTTTCCTGACCAATATCAATGAGCCTCACTATAATTTCTTGCGATCACCCTCAAAGAAAACTTCCATTCCTAAAGGAAACATGATCAGCAATGGTGAATGGGCTCTTCTGCTTCTTGGAACAGGACAGAACAACCTCTGATTTCCTTGGAATCGTCACTCTGGCAATTGGCCAAGAAAAGCAGCCGCGTGGACATCCTCCCCGTGCTGGCCAGGCTGTTTGGTTTTACCTTGGAGCCCATGGCGGGAGGGATGGGGTGCAGAATTGATGACTGGTACCGCAGAACTGACTGCATGAGTTCAGCCTTCTCAGCCACCTGTGGACAGCACCTTCCTAGCTGTGACCAGCATCAGACTGGCCTGGCCTGGGAGGTAGTACAGCCTGCAAAGGACATGAATATTCTCAAAATCAGCTTCACTAAAGGAAACAAAATTGCAAACTCTCCCAAAACACCTGCTCAAAAATTTTATGAACTTACTATAAAAGAAGGCTTTATTTTTTTAATAGTGTTTTGTACTAGTAATAAGGAGGTAATGAAACCTTTATTTATTTATTGTTATTATTATTTTTATTATTTTTCGGGCACCCCACTCCAGTACTCTTGCCTGGAAAATCCATGGACAGAGGAGCCATCCTTGTTTAACTAACATCCAACCTGAAGGGGGAGCCTGGTGGGCTGCCATCTATGGGGTCGCACAGAGTCGGACATGACTGAAGCGACTTAGCAGCAGCAGCAGCAGCAACCTGAAGGAAAGAGCACTGACAGCAAATGCAAGGTTTCTCTCCAATTAGATCACTACAGGGACCTGATTCTCCATAACTGATGGGACAGTCCTGCCATTCTGCAGGCACCAGAAACATAGGGACACTCTCTTTCTGAGGGATGGGTTTTATTTATATCCATTGAACCTTCATTACCAATGGTAGCACTAGTGGCAAAGAATCCGCTTGCCATTGCAAGAGACCCAAGAGACACAGCTTCCGTCCCTGGGTCGGGAAGGTCCCCTGGAGGAGGGCATGGCAACCTGCCCCAGTGTTCTTGCCTGGAGAATCCCACGGACAGAGGAGCCTGGCGGGCTACAATCCCTGGGGTCGCAAAGAGTCAGACACGACTGAAGTGACTTGGTGCACACTAATCGTGTTCCTAGGTTCTTCATATTAATTCTTACATTATCGCCGACTTGATAGCATTGCTTTCCTTAACTCAAAGCCTGGGTTGAAAATTTTAATTACCGTAGTTAGAAAGCTCATTGCAAAAGCTAAAGAAGCGATCTTAGAAAATGTGACGTCTTTACTCCAGCCCCCTCCAATCCTATCCTTTTTAAGTATTAATTCTGTGTTAGAAATTTGGGGGTGAGCTTTTCTACATTTCTCTTCTAACAAACACATACAAATGTTCAGGTTTCTGAAGTGAAATCATGCTGTAGATCTGATTTCCACAATTTTCTTTAAATTTTCCTAATATTCTTTACGCATGTAACATGCAATGCTATTTAGCATATAAAAGTTTATGACTTTAGAAGTAAGTCAGACAGAGAAGGAGAAATACTGTATGGCACCCCTTATATGTGGAATCTAAAAAGAAGTAATACGAAAGAATTTACAAAACAGAAAGAGATTCACAGACTTAGAGAACAAACTTATAGTTGCCGTACACATGGCTATATTTAAAATGGATAACCAACAAGGACATACTGTACATGGAACTCTGCTCAATGTTATGTGGCAGCGTGGGTGAGAGGGGAGTTTGGAGGAGGATGGATTCATGTATGTGTATGGCTGAGTCCCTTCACTGTTCTCCTGAAACTATCACAACATTGTTAATCTACTATACCCCAATACAAAATAAGAAGTTTAAAACAAAGTTTATGACTTGAAAAGTTTTGTCATGTAAGTATAAAGTAGTTTATTTGGATCTCACTTATCTTATCTTAAATTAATATTTTTGAATAATTTTATTGACATAATTATATATCATAAAATTCATACAATTTTAATATGTGATTTAATGAATTTTAGCATATTTACCAAGTTGCACAACCATCACTAAAATCTGACTTAAAACATTGCCATCATCCTAAAAAGTAACCTCATGCCATCATTCCCCCTTCCTATCCCCAGCCTTGAGCAACAACTAATGTAGTTTCTGTCTCAAATTGTTTGCCTTTTTTTGGACATTTTATATGAACAGTATCATACCATTGGTATGGCTTCTTTGACTGAATGTGATGTTTTTAAAGTTTATCCATATTGTAGTTTTTATCAGTACTTCATGCCTTTTTCATTGTCAAATAGTAGTACTTATACTGATCTTTGCCTAGCATACATTTCCCATTTTATTTTTACCCCCAGTAAAATCACCTCCAATAAAATCCTTCTGTTTTAGGTGTCTTGTAAATAGCAAGATATTAGATTTTTGTCTTTTTATCAAATTTGAGAATCTTCATTTTTTTTCTTTTTAACAAAATAGTTGAATCCATTCACATTTTAATTTTGAAACTAATAGAATTTCGCTTGCTTTTGTCATCTTGTTTTATGTTTTCTGCTTTACATTTGATACCTTCCATATTTCTTTTTCCAGAATATTCTTAATAAACTTTTTGTTTTTAAAAGTTTTTGCTTTTTCCCCCTGTTAAACATTTGGAAAATATATAACTTGCTTTATGTGTAGTTTCCTTAAAGGTGAATGTATATTTTTCTATGTTCATGAGTGAGATCAGCCTACAATGTTTTGTTTATATCTGAGAGAGATTTTTTGAATCAAAGTTGTTTTGGTCTTATGAAATGAAGATTATTCTTTGTTTATTCTTTCCATCCTAGATAGCATATTGAAAAGCAGAGACATTACTTGGCCAACAAAGGTCCGTCTAGTGAAGGGTATGGTTTTTCATGTGGTCATGTATGGATGTGAGAGTTGGACTGTGAAGAAGGCTGAGTGCTGAAGAATTGATGCTTTTTAACTGTGGTGTTGGAGAAGACTCTTGAGAGTCCCTTGGACTGCAAGGAGATCCAACCAGTCCATTCTGAAGGAGATCAGCTCTGGGTGTTCTTTGGAAGGACTGATGCTAAAGCTGAAACTCCAGTACTTTGGCCACCTCATGCGAAGAGTTGACTCATTGGAAAAGACTCTGATGCTGGGAGGGATTGGGGGCAGGAGGAGAAGGGGACGACCGAGGATGAGATGGCTGGATGGCATCACTGACTCGATGGACTGAGTCTGAGTGAACTCCAGGAGTTGGTGATGGACAGGGAGGCCTGGCGTGCTGCGATTCATGGGGTCGCAAAGAATCAGACACGACTGAGCGACCGAAATGAACTGAACTGAACTGATTCTTTTTAAAAGTTTGGTAAAATGAATGTCATTTTCCCCCTAAATAACTGATAGGTTTCTTTGGGGGAAGGCTTTTAATTATGGATTCAATATCCTTAATAGAAAAAGGACTACAAAAATGTTCTATTTCTTCTTGTCTACTTTATATTTTCTTTAGGGATTTGTCCACTTCATCTATGTCTTTAAAAGTATCGGAATAATGTTGTTTGTAATGTTTTCAGAATCTGTATCATTATTCAGGGTTAAAAAAAAGTTTTATCTTTTTTTTATTTTAACTCTTGACGTTGTTATTTCTGTCTTCTTTCTATTATTCTTGTTCAAAGAACTAACTTTTGCATTTCTTGAGGTTCTTTTTAGTATGTGTTTTAAAGAATAAATAGTACATTTAAAAAATCCAGTTATCCTGGAAATTCTGGAGAGAGGCTCTGAGGATGGAGTGAAAGAGTGGTGTTGACAAGGGAAGGACAGGGAGGGGTCAAGAACGTCTTCGAGGGAACTGCGCGGCCCATGGAGCCAGGGATCATGCGGCAGGCTGCTTGCCGAGCGTCCTCCACTTTCTTCCCCCAGCCCCACCCGGCATCGGGCCTCTTTGGTGTGAGCTCATTTCTTGAGTGCGTCTCCATTCCAAGAGGCTTGGGGAGGGCATGTTTTATTAGTTGTCCCATCTACTTTACATTCCTTTTTCATCCTCCATTTTTAGCATCTTTTGGACTAATTATACTCATCTTTTGGTTTTCCCACTACTGGGCTTCCCCAGTGACTCAGAGGATAAAGAATCTGCCTACAATGCAGGAGACACAGGCGATGTGGGTTCAAATCCCTGGGTTGGAAAAGTCCCCTGGAGAAGGACATGGCAGCCCACTCCAGTATCCTTGCCTGGAGAATCCCATGGACAGAGGAGCCTGGCAGGCTATAGTCCATGGGGTCACAAAGTGCTGGACATGACTGAGTGACTGCACACCACCAGCCCTGGATACCCACCCTCTGGGCTGCTGCTAACAGGGCTCACAGGGTTCAGGGTTTCCTGCTATTTGTTTGGAAGCAACACACTCATTGATTATTCTTTTAGGGATTGGCCTAGAGGTTACAGCAATCATTTTTTTGACTTATCAAAGTCTAATACTTATTTATAACTTTTATTCTTTTTTAGGAAAATGCAAGAAAATAACACTTTCATTTTATTTGTCCTGTTCCCAGATTTTTCTCTTTTTATTATAGTTGATCTTATTTTGATAGACGTGATGTACTCTCAGATCATGTGGAGAATATAGATCAGAGATTTTCAAAATAGCCTTTTGTTTCTTGCAGTGAAATTTAAAAGTTGGTAAGGAGGAAAAGAGATTTTACTTCTCTCAAATTCCTCCCCTTTTCTTAGCCTCCAAATCTTTTCTTTTCATATGTCTGGTGATTTGTTGCTGTTTCTGTTTAGCTTTTCCTTATGGAGGAAGTATTTGTCCCGTATTGGTAGTCTCTATGGGTTTTATTGGCAGCCCTGAGGACTGCGTTGGTAGATTGTATAATAACTGAAAGCAACTATTTTTTTCACTGGGGATTTCCCCACTGGCTCAACAGATAAAGAATCTGTCTACAATGCTGGAGACACAAGAGACCTGGGTTTGATCCCTGGGGTGGGAAGATCTCCTGGAGGAAGACATGGCAACCCGCTCCAGTATTCTTGCCTAAAAAAATCCCATGAACAGAGGAGCCTGGCAGGCTACCGTCCACTGGGTTACAAAGAGTCAAACACTAATGAAGCATTTACTAATGCTATGAGGCATTTCTTTCACTGAATGCACACCCTTTTGCTATATGACATTTCAACTTCTCCTATTGAGATTTGGAGTCTGTTCCCCTACTTCTTAGTTTGGGCTAGCCTTTGACTTGCTTTGATAAACAGAATATGGCAGGGTCATGAACCAGTTGCAACTCCAAGCCAAAGCTTCGAAAGGCTTTGTGCCTTTTGGTTCTTTCTCTTGAATGGGGCAGAGCCACTAAGTAAAGATCCAGATAGTCTTCTGGAAGAGGGGGGCCATGAGAGGACCGTGAGTCATCACAGCTGAGACCTTCCTACATAAGCCAGCCTCCACCAGCCCAGCAGCTGTCCACACTCAGCCAGGAGCACAAGGGCCATGCAGAAATACCCACCAGACTCCAGCCTGCAGAACTATGGGCTAAATGAACATCTCAAGTTACTGAGTTTGGGGGTGGTTTGTTATGCAACAAAAGCCAACTGATACCAATCCCTATTCAATGATTTTAGACTCAGAAGAAAGGAGAGGGAAAAAAGTTTGGATTTTCTCATGTTTTACTTCGGAGGCTTAGAAGTCTAGCAATCTGTCCGGTAGGGAGGTAGTTGTGCAGATGGGTGTTTTGATAAGACTGTGTGGTGCCTGGTGATCAAAAACTCATGGTGGGCCTTACACGTGAGGCCTTACGGTAAAACACAAACTTTGTGCATTGGTATCATGAGAAGGCAATGGCACCCCACTCCAGTACTCTTGCCTGGAAAATCCCATGGGCGGAGGAGCCTGGTAGGCTGCGGTCCATGGGGTCGCTAGAGTCGGACACGACTGAGCGCTTCACTTTCACTTTTCACTTTCGTGCATTGGAGAAGGAAATGGCAACCCACTCCAGTGTTTTTGCCTGGAGAATCCCAGGGACAGGGAAGCCTGGTGGGCTGCCGTCTCTGGGGTCGCACAGAGTCGGACACAACTGAGCGACTTAGCAGTAGCAGCAGCAGCAGCAACATGTACAATAGAAATTGGAAAATGTGCTAGGGGGAACTGAATTGTTAAATATATCTATAAAATGGGGTTTCCCTGATGGCTCAGCAGTAAAAGGATCTGCCTGCAATGCAGGAGATGCAGGTTTGATTCCTAGGCCAAGAAGATCCCCTGAAGGAGGAAATGGCAACCCACTCCAGTATTCCTGCCTGAAAAATCTCATGGACAGAGGAGCCTGATGGGCTACAGTCCATGGGGTCGCAAAGAGTCAGACACGACTGAACAGCAGAGCACATATCTATAAAATAAGGATTAAAGGCTCTAGGAAGAAAAAAAAGATTAAAAATAAATAAAATGATACTTTAAGTCTAAAAATGAGGCTGATTATAGAAAGAGGAATTAGAGAAGGAAATGAAATTTTTGTTGAAATTTGATTGTGCTATAAAGGAAGCTTCAGAGCTTGTTAATCATCTGTAGTTTTGTCTGAATGAGAATATAAGGAAAAAGAAGCGAAACTCTTTAGTTACACTGATTAAGAACTAAAATACACTTGCATGCATAATGATTTAATGGTCTATAAAACCATTAAGTAGTAGTCTATAAAACTTTAAAAATAGACTCAAACCTTATTTTCAGTACTTATAGTTTTAAATCTTTTAAAAAGTATGTTGATGGTGTTTTGATACCTCTAAAGGTGTCATTTAAATCTCCATTTACCTTCAAGTGCAAAACTTTAATGACTTAGCTAAAGTAGCCATCATCATCCAGATTGTCTCTAGGGACCATCCTCAGGTATATAAAATGTTACTGAGTCCACATGTGTATTAAAATAAAGTAGAACGCAAGTTTATATGTTCCTGAACTCCTTCTTGAACCCTGACCTGCTTTCAATAGACTTGTAAATCTGTGACTTAAAGTATCTCAAGTTAAAATTCTTGCCATTTCCCATTAAAAAGTAGGTTCTTGATTTTTCATCCTTCTTTACTCATTGTCTCTGACCCATATCCTGTAAGAGCAGAAGAACTGTTCCATCAGACAGAGGGTAAAGATAATAGAAAAATCTCTGGCAATTCCATGCTGAAAAAAACAAAGGGATCAACAAGTACTAGGTTAGAGGATCAAATTTCTAGACCGAATAACCTAGCATTTCATTCAGGCAGAAGTAAAACATTACACAAGGAGTTGGTCTTTTTTTTTTTTTTAATCAGACGTATAGTTTTTCTGTTCTAAAGCATATTTGTGTCTGCTGGCAGACAAGCACAGGTGATTGCCTCCAGGTGTTCGCCTGCAGGAAGTCATTGAAATGCAGTGCGGGTAATGCCAGTTTCCTCAGCAGCGGAAACTAACCTGCAGGAAGCTCGGAGGCACAGGTATATTTTAGAATAGGAACGCCAGTCAGCTGAAAGGCCGCAGACCCAGAAGGCCCAGTTTAACAAGGAACAAATTAACTAAAACAAGAATCAGGACATAGTTTTAAACCATTATCAAAAATTAAAGATTTAAAAAAATATACATTATTGGTTTTAAAAAAGGTTTTAAACGTGTTTATTTTTCCTAAAGTTTTACCCCTTTATGCTAACTGCATAGCAGTTCCCCTCTCCGCGTCACCAAAGGGAATTACAAGAATACAGATATGCATCAGAAGAATGAATGAAACTGTTGCTGAAACTGAAGCTCCAATACTTTGGCCACCTGATTGGAAGAGCCCTGATGATGGGAAAGATTGAGGGCAGGAGGAGACAGAGGATGGGATGGTTAGCATCACCGACTCGATGGATTTGAGTTTTAGCAAACTCCAGGAGGTAGTAGAGCACAGAGGAGCCCCGCATGCTGCAGTCTATGGGGTCCCAAAGAGTCTGACATTACTTAACGACTGAGCAAAAATGACACAATGTTTCTTTAAGTTCTGTTGGTATGAAAGCTCATGTTAAAAAGAATTCATTATTAAAATATAACCTGGATCTTTATTCCATTGTGAATAGATACCCTATGGCATTTTATTTTAATTCATCTATTTTTACTGCAGTATAGGTGATTTATAATATTACTTTAGTTTCGGGTTTACAATGTAGAGATTCAATATTTTTACAAATTATACTCCATTTAAAGTTATTACAAAATAATTGCTATATTTCTCCATGCTATGCCGTATATCCTTATTGTTTATTTATTTTAAGCCTTGTAGATAATCCTATACCTTTCGCTCACCCCTCTCCCCGATTAATCATTAGCACTTAGCTCATTTGCTTCACTCAAATGACAATGACTTCTGTGTTTTTTCTGAAAGATACAAACCTATGAAGGCAAAATAAACTAGAATGAAGACAACAGCAACAAAAATTTGGAAGCTGGGAGCAGATCTCAGAAAGCTAAATTCTAAGTCAGCTTCAGGAAAAGTTGAGAAGTAGCCTGATTCGCAGGGAAATTAAAAAAAAAAAAAAAAAAGAGATCCAGGAATGGATCTATCATTAGGACTCTGAAAGTTCTGTTGGAAGTGAGGTTAAGAGGGACCTAGACCACCAGACCCCCTCACCTGTTCCATGCCACAGGTCAGCTGTCAACCCCAGCAGATGACTGGAGCAAATGATGTCGTGGAGACAGACAGGCAGAGGCGACAGTCTTAAAATACAAGAAGATTGAGCTTACATACTGAGTGCTAGGATGCCCAGCTTTTCTTTTCTTTTTACAGGTTCTTATTTAAAAGAATTATTAATTTTTTTGGCTGTGCTGGGTCTTCTTTGCTGCGAGGGTTTCTCTCTAGTTGTGGTGAGTAGAGGCTACTCTCTAGCTGCGGTGCTAGGACTTCTTGCCATGGCTCCTCTTGCCGTGGTGCTCAGGCTTCAGTAGCTGTGGTTCCTGGACTCCAGAGCAGACTCAGTAGTTGAGACGCTCGGGCTTAGTTGCTTGCTCCAGGGCATGTGAGATCCATCTCCTGCATTGGCAGGTAGATTCTTTGCTGCTGAGCCACCAGAGAAGCCCTCTAGTATCTCTCGCCCTTTTCTGATCTGAAACACTGGTGGAGACACATGTGCACACACACGCACACACATCCAGACGGGTGATCAAAGTCTTCTCTAGAGCGCCTAAGCAGCCTAAGAGAGACAATACAGAAATACACTGAGGGCTCTACCAGGAAGAGCAAAGCCAAGTCGCCAGTGAAGTCCCTGGTGAATAACCACTAGTCACCCACTCATCCAATGAGCTTTTCGTTTCCATTCCTGGAGAACATCCAGGCCAGGATCAGCAGGATCTGCCTCTCCTATGAGAAAGGCTGAAACGAATAATCAGCCATGGGAGTAGACAGAGACTGGGGGGAGAAATACAACTGAAAAATGATCGTTAATACATTCAGAGATAAGCTGTGCCGTGTATAAGACAAGGATTCTATTTCAGAAAAAGAATACTTGGGGGAGAGGTGAGTGGTGGTAAAGAGACAGTAGAAATTGTCTGAATGGTAGAAATAAAAAATTCAA
Source organism: Budorcas taxicolor (assembly GCF_023091745.1). Taxonomy (NCBI): domain Eukaryota; kingdom Metazoa; phylum Chordata; class Mammalia; order Artiodactyla; family Bovidae; genus Budorcas; species Budorcas taxicolor. Next base: position 16,244,660 of record NC_068920.1, read on the forward strand.
TAGAAGACGTGGAAGATAAATTAGAGGAGATCTTCCAGAAGTTAAACCAACATGGGAAATAGAGGATAGAAGTTTAAAACTAGAGGGCGTATCCAGGCAGTTGAGCACCTATTTGATAGGAGCTCCGCAGAGACAAATGAGCAAATAGAAACGAGACGATCCCCAGTGAAATAACTCAGCGGTTCCCCAAACACAAGGACATGTGATTTTAGATCAAAATAAACCCAGCACCAGAGATAATATTAAACCTGCACTAAGATACATCATGGTGAAATTTCAAAAGCCCTGGTGATAACGGCTATACCGAGAACTTCTAGAAGGAAGTGATGTCTTAAGAAGAATCAAGATTCAGAATGGCAGGATATTTCTCAACAGTAATGCTTGAAGCTAGAAGACAAGGAATTAATGCCTTCAAAATTCTGAGGAAAAATCATTTCCATCCCAGAATTTTTATTCAGACAAATTAATTTGTATTCAGACTTATTCATCTCATTTTCAGATGTTCCAAGTCTCAAAAAGTTTTGTTTTCAGTTTTGCTTTCTATAAATCCTTTCTTAGGAAGGCCCTGGAGAATGGGCACCACCCAAATAAGGGAGCAAACTACGAGGAAGGCACAGGATCCAGGAGATGGTGCCCTCCTTGAGAAACCAGGGAAGACAATCTCTAGGATAGTTGGAGGGCATGGCCCATGAAAACAGTGGCATGGACGGCCTAGGGTTACTCTTCCCAGGTCAAGAAGCTCCAGGACTGAACTAGCCACTAACACCAAATTAATACTATATTGACTGAGTTTGAATGTATTAAGATGGCATTTGCCCATCTTAGATTGGATGACACAGCACATACACAGGTTAGGCACTTATTTTCACCAGGGAAATAAAGAAAAAACACTGTAGTCCGTGGTATGGTTTAGCCGTCAATAGTGTTCATAATAACACACAAGATAACAGCGATGATGTATCTGTAAACAGATGTATCTGATGTATCTGGCCTCTGCCAGGCCAAGCAAAATGGTCATCTCTGCGGGGCCCAGGGCGGGTGGGCATTGTAACGGAGGGAGGGTGATGGCAGAGATAAAGGTGGAGTCACTAAACAATTGTGGGGTATCCGGGGCTCAGCAACTTCCCACTGTAATGGTCTTAACTTTCTCCACCGAGCTAGTCAAGGCCTTCTGCAAGAAAGCAAGATAAATGGGTGGGTTAGATTAGGATTTAGGAGTTGGAGAGAATAGGCAAGTTTCCAGTCCTTAGAGGCAGGGTGTAGAGCCAGCTGTGGGAAGCCCTGTCAAGTATGATTTAACCAGGCTGGCTGAGACCAAAGCAGCACATTAATATTCAGGCATACCTCGTTGTGGGGGCTTCCCAGGTGGCGTTAGTGTAAAGAATCCACCTACCAATGCAGGAAACGTAAGAGACGCAGGTTTGATCCCTGGGTGGGGAAAATCCCCTGAAGAAGGGCATGACAACCCACTCCAGTGTTCTTGCCCAGAGAATCCCATGGACAGAGGAACCTGGTGGGCTCTGGTCCATAGGGTCTCAAAGAGTGGGACATGACTGAGCAACTTAGCACACAGGCACATCCCTCATTTCACTGTGTTTCACAGACACTGAGTTTCTCACAAATGGAAGGTTTGTGGCGGCCCTGCGTGGATCACGTCCATCAGCACTGTTTTCCCAACGGTATTCTCTCACTTGTGTCTCTGCGTCACATTTTCTTAATTCTCGCCTGATTTCAACCTTTTTCATTTTCATTATTTGTTATGGTGATCTGTAACCAGTGATCTTTAATGTTACTATTATAATTGCTTTGGCACTTTTTACCAATAAAATATTTTAAAATGAAGGTATGTACTTCTCTTTAGATAATGCTATTACTGCACATAGCAGAGTAAACACAGCTTTTTGATGCACAGGGAAACCAAAAATTCAAATTGCTGTGGTCTGCACCCCAACTCTCAGCTCTGAAGTATGAATGCATTGCAGTTATAGTTTATATAACATCTTGTGCTTTTTGAACAGTTGCTTTATTTTTTTTTTAAATTGTATTATCTCACTAGGCTCCTCCATATGCTATCACTATATACAAAGTAAGAAAATTGAAGCTGAGATAAAAACATAACTTGCCCAAGAAGACATGCGCAAGTAGGTTTTGTATCACATTCAAGGCATTTTAACAATCATATTTGGTCATTAGTGAGAAAAAAATCATTCTATTTAAGTTATTGAATAGGTGTTCTTACTTGGATAGTTTTTTGGTCAGCACAGAAGTTGAAAGCTTCACAAAGCTGAGATAAAGTCAAGATTTCCCCAAATGTTTGAGGGGTTGTTATTATACAATGTATGTGTTTGCAATGAATGAACACAAACTTCTAACAATTGGATAGAAAAAAACAATTGTTTTGAAAGAGACCATACTAAAACCCATCGGGTACTGAATATACTTAGGATGTCGTGTTTGCACAGAAATCTTACTGTCATCTTTCCTATATTGCAGTGTTCCCATGGTTGATCACATCTTGAGGACAGGAGATGTTGAAAACTGTGGTTGTTAGTGTTAAGTTACTCATAATTGAATCATAGTTAAATTGGAGGAAACAAAGGTGTGTTTAACACCCTGAGTTTAGGAAGATTTGCAAGTACTGAAGAAAGGGGCAAAATGTGCAGATGAATTTTGTTTTTAAATCTATATTTTACAGTGAATGCAAATTAGGCCTAGAATGTTATCTCAGATTGAAAAGAGTCTAGAATGTGAAGTCTAAATGCTATAACTGAAGATTGCTAAAGGCTTGTCTGTATTGAACTACTATGTGGTTTCAACGATGACAGTTACCGTTTCTCTATGTTTTACACACACACACACAGACACACACAGAGACACACACACACAGAGACACACACACACACACACAGTATTAGAGGCAAAAAGTAATAGCTTATGGGTCTTATTTCCCTGCAAGGATGCTTTGGTTACATCCTTAATAACCAATCAGAGTTAGTTATTAATTAATTATAAGGAAGACTAAAGGGGGGGGGTTATATGAAATAATAAGAGCTGTCTATTCCAAGCAATTGAGACCAGAAGACAGAAAAAGTCACACAATGGCACTTAGCGTTGCAGACACGATTGCCTGCCTAATCGAGAGTACGTCAATTTTACATGAGTCCGTTGGACCGTCTCACAGAGCGGTCACAGGAAGAGGACAGTTCATCCGGATGTTAGAGAATGGGTAGGGTTTTGATGAACCAAAGAGGAGGAAGGCAGGCGTTCCTTGTGGTGACGGTGATTAGAAACACGGAGGAAAGGACGCTTCAAACTTACCGCAGAAATAGCAAGTGGAACCATGTAGCTGAAATGAAGACTGTATTTAGGGAAGCGGCTGATGATGACACTGGAAATACACACTTGGGTCACACAGCGGTTTGAAAGCCGGCCTGGGAATATGGGCTTCGTCTCGTAGTTGGGAGCCACTGGGTTTCTTCAGTTACATGATCAGAGTGTTATTTTTAGGAGATAATTAGTGGCTGATTAAGGGAAGCTCGGAATGTTTGGACTCTAGCCCTATCTTTCCCAAGTTGTTTTCACGATGGACAACTGTGTTCTCTCTCCAGACACCCTCCAACGTTAATATTGGCAACTCAGAGTACTGCTGAATTAAATCTACTATTGAGAAGCTTTTTATTAAATGTAGTGTATGCTGCACTTGCTTTACATCTTTAGCAATCTTTTCAAGAAAAGAGGAAAAAACAAATTTTTATGTATCACAGTGGGCTTCTACATCTTAGGATGATAATAATTAAATCCCGAATCTTCTAAATATGGGGGGAAAAAGCAGGGAGTTGGTGTCGGGAAAACAGGCAGGAGGGTGTTGGTTAAGAGAAAATTCAGGGAATTAGAAAATTCGGTTAGAAATCTCAGAATTGTGGGTTATGAATGGTTGTAAAGAGATAATTCTGATTTTAACTAGTCCAGAAGCCAGATGTCAGGCCAAGACAAATTAGAAGGAAACCAGAGATTGTCCACAACCTCCATCTAAAGAAGTCAATCAGCTTCTAAATATTATTAGAAGTAGTGATTCTAATTTAATTTAGGAGGGCAAATGTCCAACTCACAGACTTTATAGAACCAAAAAATTGTATTGTCCTAGGTTTAAGAATAAGCCATTCACTTCAAATTCAGAAGCACAGACAAGAAACAAAACAGAGCAACAAAATGGCAAGTACTTACAAGATATGGAGATAAACACTGACTTAAAAAGGAATCCAATCGTGTATCAATACTATGTAAGTGGAGAAAGAAAGGAGGATATCATAGATACAGGGAGAACATAAAAGACATCACACACAGTGAAGGATAAAGAGGAGGAACTATAATGTTTCGTTATATACTTTTCTAGAAGTGGATACTTTCAGATGACTTAATAAGCACTCACTGGTCTTTCGTAAAGCATCCCTGGGATATAAGTTATGATTATCATCCCATTTTACAGATGAAAGAAAGAAAAGAAAGTGAAGTCGCTCAGTCGTGTCCGACTCTTTGCGACCCCATGGACTGTAGCCTGCCAGGCTCCTCCATCCACGGGATCTTCCAGGCAAGAATGTTGGAGTGGGTTGCCATTTCCTTTTCGAGGGGATCTTCCCAACCCACAGATTGAGCCCAGGTCTTCTGCACTTTGGGCAGACTCTTTACCATCTGAGTCACCAGGGAAGATGAGGACACTATAAAATGCCTCTTAAGAGCTTGAAATCCTAAAGGAAATCAATCCTGAATCTCCATTGGAAGGACTGATGCTGAAGCTAAAGTTCCAATCCTTTGGTCACCTGATGCGAAAGGCTGACTCATTAGAAAAGACCCTAATGCTGGGAAAGATTGAAGGCAGGAGGAGAAGGGGACAACAGAGAATGAAATGATTGGATGGCATCACTGACTCAATGGACATGAGTTTGAGCAAGCTTTGGGATTTGGTGCAGAACAGGGAAGCCTGGAGTGCTGCAGTCCATGGGGTCGCCAAGAAATGGACACAACCCAGTGACTGAACTGAACTGTAGTGCATTAATCTTTGGTTGCTAATTACTGTTGTGTCTAAGTTGTAATTTGGCCATGATAAGAAACATTAATATTTCTTTCTTTTCTGGGATCTTTTTAACTTAGAAGAATGGTTCTTTTGATTTATCTGCTACACAACTGGTCAGAGTCTCATGATTACCTCTCAGTATGGCCATATATTTGGAGAAGGCAATGGCACCCAACTCCAGTACTCTTACCCGGAAAATCCCATGGATGGAGGAGCCTGGAAGGCTGCAGTCCATGGGGTCGCTGAGGGTCAGACACGACTGAGTGACTTCACTTTCACTTTTCACTTTCATGCATTGGAGAAGGGAATGACAACCCACTTCAGTGTTCTTGCCTGGAGAATCCCAGGGACGGGGGAGCCTGGTGGGCTGCCGTCTATGGGGTCGCACAGAGTCGGACACGACTGAAGTGACTTAGCAGCAGCATGGCCATATATTTTAGACTAGCAGAAAAATCAAGCAAGCTTCAAGGTTACCTTAGCAGCAAGAAATCCATACTCTTATGATTATCTGCTAATATTTCTGCAGCATCTCCAAATTTCTTTCATAAATACTGCCCAAATTTATTCTGGCTCTCTTTGAATTTGTGTAAATGAACACAATAAAATATTTTCTTGTGACTTGTTGCAGGGTGGCAGCTTGGCCTTTTGAGACTATGAATCACAGACCACTGTCATAAAGTAATTTGTGTTTGGAAACTTTTCTGAGTAATAATTGCTTGGGACAAGACTTTTTTCTAAATAACGAAATGAAAAGTTTCTCAATCTCATTAGACATTTGAGTGGAAAAACATGTGTGAATTGGCTTTAATGGAACCAAAACAGATATAAGATCGTCAGGCACTCAGGACAGGTACTTGTAAGGAATGATTATTGGAGCAGTAAAAAAACAAAAAAAATATTTTAGAAAAAAATTCAGAAGCTACTGCCTTCTTTCTCCCAAACACACTTTAGGGTGCTTTTAGAAGAGCTACTGTTAGGGAAGTATCTGATTTACCTTTCCGTAAATCATTTTATTTTGTCCCACAGGGGTGAACTATGGAACTTTCTGAGAGACCAGGCTTACGAAACTGCTGCGTGCGCAGTGCTCAGAGGGGCGGAACTGTTTTGACTCCCTTGTTACTATGTGATGGGTGGAATTTTGCAACCAGAAGGTTCCACAACAGTTGGGAGTGACGGTTGTAATAGTTGCAAGCAGAAGACAAGTGTGTGTCCTGTCACTCCTGCCCGGAGACTACATACCATGACTGTGCCAAGATTTTCTGCTTGCATCAGTATTTTTTATAATTACTGAACCTCATGTGTGCATAATCCATCAGGAGCCAAAAATCTTAGAAACGATAACCCCACCTTCCTTAGGTAGACGCCTGACTGGCAGACATTCATTCTGTACACACACACTCACACACACCCTTATATAGATGACTTACTATAATCCTTGTTCCATTTCCTACCTTCTACTATAGATTTAGTTCCAACTCCTCTTGCAGAATTAAAATAGCTGAAATTTTAAAAGTACTCAAAGCCTGTTAAAGTTTACTATGAGCTGTTATTGTCGTCTTCTTAGTGGCTAAGTCTTGTCTTTTATTTCCTTGCTGAGCACTTACTTGTGTATTGATATGATTCTTGCTTTTATACAGTCCATGCTGTCTATCACCCTTTCTCTAACTTTTCCCATTTTGGACTTTGACTCTCCATGCCTGGGTTCTGCTGTTTTTTGATACCCATAGATTTTTGTTACAATAGGAACTACTATGAAAAGAAGATATCAATAAACTCAAGATCATAGACTGAACCATAGTCGTATACAAACAAAATGAAATGAAATAATACAGAGTAGGACAGCATCGAGTTTGGGGAAGGGGGGAAAAAAGGATAAGTTTAAGTTATTTACCAGAAGCGTTTAAGTTGCAAAATTTCATCCAGTGAGCAGGCATCTGGAGACAACTTTTTAGAGCCCCCAAACATGTAGAAAGGCAGAGGCTGGTGAGGTTGGGAGCTGGTAAGGTTTGGGGTGGCAGAGACGGTAGTGTTGGAAGTAGGCATACATGGGGTGTGCTTGGAGAAAGAGGGTACCTTAGAGCTGGTGGCGGTGGAGTCGTGGGGCTGGTATTTTATTTACAGGAAGAAAAGTTTACTTATAACCCGTTATCAACAGGAGACTTGAAACGCTTCAATGTTGTGTTGAATCCCATAGCCTGCTCCATACACCTAGTGGACCCCTAGGCTGAGGCTGAAATCCCGTAATTATAGACAGGCAAGCATGCTCCGTCACTCAGTCATGTCCGACTCTTTGAGACCCCATGGACTGCACCTACCAGGCCCTTCTGTCCATGGGACTTTTCAGGCAACAATACGGGAGAGGGTTGCCATTTCCCATTCTAGGAGATCTTCCGGACCCAGGGATCAAACCTGCGTCTCTTAAGTCTCCCACATTGGCGGGTGAATTCCTAACCTCTGCCCCACCTGGGAAGTCCAATTATAGATATAACCCCCTACTAAAATGAAAATATGCCAGGGATAACCTAATAACCTGGTGTATTTTGAACTTAAGATATATAAAATATTTTTAAACCTAATATATACATATATAAATATATAAATAAATATATATATATATTATATATATATAAACCTGAAATCTGGTTCTACTAGAGAGGACATCATGGTGGGAATTCTATCTCAAAAAGGAGAAAGGGAACTTGAGAAAAAAACATTATCTGCTGCAGAACTCTGTGTAGGCCGCACCTGCTCTCCTAGCCTGGATGGCTGCAGGGGTGGGGGGAGTGAAAAGGAGAACTCAGACCCCCTAGGAGACTGCAGGACCAGGGGTTCAGTGGCTGGGCTCCACTGCGACGGTGAGGGTCTCTGTAAGGCCAGATGTGATTGAATCTGGACATGTTACTTAACCTCTAAGCCTGAGTTCCCTCATCAGAAAGGCCTGGATAACAGCACTTTCTGTAGCTATGAGTCATTATTTTTAAAGTCAGCTTTATATTTACAGAAAACTTATCAAGATCGCACAGAGAACTCCTGTATACCCTCATCCAGTTCCCCCACTGTTGACATTTTTATATCACATTTGATCAAAAACAAGAAGATGCCATGAGTACATTACTATTGACTAAACTCCAGCCTTTATTTGGATGTGACCAAGTTTTTCCATTAATGTCCTCTCTATTTCAGGATCCTGTCCAGAGCACCACATTCCATTTAGTTATCAGGCCTCCTCAGTCTCCAGAGACTCTCCTCTTAATTCAAAAGGTAATTAAGGTTAAAGTACACTTAGTGGAGAGCTGGACAAGCAATAAGGAGTTTGTCATATATATAAGACATATACATATATATAAGTATAAACTGTGGAAAATTCTGAAAGAGATGGGAATACCAGACCACCTGACCTGCCTCTTGAGGAACCTTTATGCAGGTCAGGAAGCAACAGTTAGAACTGGACATGGAACAACAGACTGGTTCCAAATAGGAAAAGGAGTATGTCAAGGCTGTATATTGTCACCCTGCTTATTTAACGTCTATGCAGAGTACATCATGAGAAACACTGGGCTGGAAGAAGCACAAGATGGAATCAAGATTGCTGGGAGAAATATCAATCACCTCAGATATGCAGATGACACCACCCTTATGGCAGAAAGTGAAGAGGAACTAAAAAGCCTCTTGACGAAAGTGAAAGTGGAGAGCGAAAAAGTTGGCTTAAAGCTCAACATTCAGAAAACGAAGATCATGGCATCTGGTCCCATCACTTCATGGAAAATAGATGGGGAAACAGTGTCAGACTTTATCTTTTTGGGCTCCAAAATCACTGCAGATGGTGATTGCAGCCATGAGATTAAAAGACGCTTACTCCTTGGAAGGAAAGTTATGACCAACCTAGATAGCATATTGAAAAGCAGAGACATTACTTTGCCAACAAAGGTCCGTCTAGTCAAGGCTATGGTTTTTCCAGTAGTCATGTATGGATGCGAGAGCTGGACTGTGAAGAAGGCTGAGAGTCGAAGAATTGATGCTTTTGAACTGTGGTGTTGGAGAAGACTCTTAAGAGTCCCTTGGACTGCAAGGAGATCCAACCAGTCCATTCTGAAGATCAGCCCTGGGATTTCTTTGGAAGGAATGATGCTAAAGCTGAAACTCCAGTACTTTGGCCACCTCATGTGAAGAGTTGGCTCATTGGAAAAGACTCTGATGCTGGGAGGGATTGGGGGCAGGAGGAGAAGGGGACAACAGAGGGTGAGATGGCTGGATGGCATCACTGACTCGATGGATATGAGTCTGAGTGAACTCTGGGAGTTGGTGATAGACAGGGAGGCCTGGCGTGCTGCGATTCATGGGGTCACAAAGAGTCGGACATGACTGAGCGACTGAACCGAACCGAAGTATATATTTATAACTATAAGTTTAGAGGATATTTTAAACACTTTAGAAATACCAACTGATCCAATCCACATAATATATCTATGAAGACTCCAGTTATATCCACTTAACAGATGAGTAAACTGAGATTCGTGGCTTCCTAGGTGGTCAAGAATCTGCCTGTCAATGCAGAAGACATAATAGACGTGGGTTTGATCCCTGGGTTGGGAAGACCCCCTGGAGGAGGGCATGGCAACCCTCTCCAGTTCTTGCCTGGAGAATCCCATGAACTGTAACCTGCCAGGCTCCTCTGTCCACAGGACTGCAAAGAGTTGGACACAACTGTTGTGCCTTAACACATACAAGGTTAGTGGTATCAGTATTGGCATAAGTGTGAATTACATCATCGTTCTTAAACCTGGACATGTGTGTGTGTGTGCACTCAGTCATGTCCAACTGTGTACAACCCTATGGACTGTAGCCTGTCAAGTTTCTCTGTTCATGGAATTTTCCAGGCAAGAATACTGGAGTGGGTTGCCATTTCTTACTCCAAGGGATTTCCCTCTGACTCTGGGATTGAACCCACATCTCTTGTGTCTCTTGCATTGGCAGGTGGATTCTTCACCACTGTGCCACCTGGAAAACACGTAAACCTGGACATGTTATCTCCTCAGTCGCTCAATTGTGTCCAACTCTTTGTAGCCCATGGACTTGACAGGCTCCTCTGCCCATGGAATTTTCCAGGCAAGAATATTGCAGTGGGGTTGCATTTCCTACTTCAGGGTATCTTCTTCACCCAGGGATCGAGCTCTCATCTATTGTGTCTCCTGCATTGGCAGGCAGATTCTTTACCACTAGTGCAACCTGCTGCTGCTGCTGCTAAGTCGCTTCAGTCGTGTCCGACTCTGTGCGACCCCAGAGACGGCAACCCACCAGGCTCCCCCGTCCCTGGGATTCTCCAGGCAAGAACACTGGAGTGGGTTGCCATTTCCTTCTCCAATGCATGAAAGTGAAAAGTGAAAGTGAAGTCGTTCAGTCGTGTCCAACTCTTCGAGACCCCACGGACTGCAGCCTACCAGGCTCCTTCGTCCATGGAATTTTCCAGGCAAGAGTACTGGAGTGGGGTGCCATTGCCTTCTCTGATACAAATGCTACTAACACTGTTTTTAGGTGATACAGATACAGACTGTCCTGGACTTAGAACGGTTTGACTTACTTTTTTTTTTTAAAACTATAAAATAGTGCAAAAGCAAGATTCAATCAGAATCATAACTTTTTCAGTTTGATCTTTTCCCAGGTTAGCAATTCACACTACTATAGTGCTGGGCAGTGGCACAGCTCTCAGTCAGCGACATCATCAAGCAGGTAAAAAATCAAATACATACAGCCACTCAGGTTTTCACTTTCAGTACAGTATTCAATAAGTTACGTGAGATATCCAAAACTTTATTATAAAATAGGCTTTGTGTTAGATGATTTTGCCCAATCGTAGGCTGATGTAAGTGTTATGAGCACGTATAAAGTAGGCTAGGCTACACTCTAGGCTTTCTGGAGGCTCAGTAGTAAAGACTCACCTGTAATGCAGGAGATGCGGGTTCAGATTTGATCCCTGGGTTGGGAAGATCCTCTGGAGGAGGGATAGGCTACCCACTCCAGTTTTCTTGGGCTTGCCTGGTGGCTCAGATTGTGAAGAATCTGCCTGCAATGTGGGAGACCTGGCTTCGATCCCTGGGTTGGGAAGATCCTCTGAAGAGGGGAATGGCTATCCACTCCAGTATTCTTGCCTGGGAAAATCCCATGGACAGAGGAGCCTGGTGGGCTACAGTCCATGAGGTTGCAAACAGTTGGACACGACTGAGCATCCACACAAAGCTAAGCTCTGATGTTCAGTAGATTAGGTGTATTAAATGCATTTTTGACTTATGATATTTTCAATTTACATGGGTTTATTGGGCACAACACTACTGTAAATCAAGGAAGATCTGTGCTACTACTATCTCTGTTGCTGCTGCTGCTGCTAAGTCGCTTCAGTCATGTCCTGCTCTGTGCAACCCCATAGACGGCAGCCCACCAGGCTCCCCCGTCCCTGGGATTCTCCAGGCAAGAACACTGGAGTGGGGTGCCATTTCCCTCTCCAATGTTGCTACTACTATTACCACTACTGTCATTAAAAATGCTACCATGACAGATTCTAAATCCAGCAGTAACAATAATTTTCCTTTAAAAGATCATTCTCAGTCCCAAATGTCTCCAAAGAACATGCAGCATCATGACTTAATTCCTTCCTAAGGATGCCCAAGAAGGCTTTCCCCAGGGCATTCAGTCTTCCAAGTTCACATCTCAGCATGAGAGAACACATTCTTCCCATCTGGCTGGGAGTGACAGGTGAATGCCTCTCACTGGGGGCATTCATGGCCTCTTGCTCCCTGTCAAAAGTACCCTAGTTGGGAGGCTGCGTTTATATGGCCACCCTTCTTTTTTCCACATTTACTTTGACCTGTGGCTCTAGCCAGAAAATCCATCACACATGTTCACTTGCTCTCACCTTCAAGCTACTTCCCTTGTCTGGAATGCTATTCTCATCCTATTGCCAAAGCATGAACCTTCTCTCCTTCAAAATCCTACTCAGAACTCACCCTCAAGATGAAACTTTCTCTGATAATCCTGCCCTCCACCCAGTTCAGAAAGCTCTCCGCCATCATGTAAGTAACTGTATAGCTTTAATTGGCTGTGTTTATAAGCTTCTTCTTGTATCTTTTTTCCCTCTAGGTATTTTTTCCATGTGTTTATTCTGTCTCCATTAATTTGTAAACTCCCAGAGGGCAAGGCCTGAACAAGGTCGGTGTTGGCATAAAGTGGATGAATAGTCAGTCAGCTGAATGGCAGACTGTGCAATATTTGATTGCTAATCTGTTTAAAAAAGAAAAAAAGCATCCTTTGTTAGTGCTCTGTTTGTGATGGTCCTGAGACTGCTAACCTAATGTAAAAATGCATTCAGTTTCTGCTAGTGTCCAGCAAAGATAAAATCAACCGTTATAAGCTTTCCATAATGGGAGGGGGAGGGTGCTGGGAGACTCAACCTTTAAGAATGGTATACAAACAGCATGTTATTACCCAGTTTATATTCTTCAGAAGGCTCAGGGGTGAACAATCTGCCTGCAATGCAGGAGACTTGCAGGAGACACGAGTTCGATTCCTGGGTCAGGAAGATCCCCTGGAGAAGGAAAGGGCAAACCACTCTGGTATTCTTGGCCTGGAGAATCCCATGGACTGAGGAGCCTGGAGGGCTATAGTCCATGAGGTCGCAAAGAAGTCAGACACGACTGAACGACTCAACAACAAATGTTCTTCAGAGGTAGCTTGTCTCTTCCAGGCTGCAGGTCTATCTTAGAAGGGAAATCATATTTACTTTCAAAACTGAGATCAGAAAACCAAACAAAGCCTGAGAAAACGTACACCACCACCTTGCTGTAAGTTTGTGCTGAGTGGAGGGAAAATGAATCTAATTCAGAAGGCCTCATTTTTTTTTTTTTTGGTGTGAAGTCTAACAGAAAAAAATGCCACATGGCCCTTCTCCCTGGGATTAACTAGATTGGCGGTTTGTTCATTTTAGTCCAGGTAACAAAAGGGAAGCTTGGGACGGACAGAAGCTCCTTTCTCAGGGCCGGGGCTGAGAAGTGGGAATCCTTCACCGTGACCACCTGCTTCCCTCCCTTCAAACCGGCATATAAAAGTGCCAAATATCTGTGTATCACTCTGGGCGCGGAGCCCACGGTCTGAACCCAGCGGAGGCGGTGCACCAGATAACATCAAAGCCACAGGCAGGGGCCAGAAAAGGGGGGGGTGCAAAAGCAGACGAAGGAACGAAGCGCCTCCCCCTAGCATTTCCTCTCACGCCCACTTCCAACCTAGGAGGCTTTTGGTTTCTGCTTTTGTTGTTTTTAAAAATTAAAAGTTAAACCCAGGAAGCTGTGGATCAGAGTTTTGTTTGGTTGTTTTGTTTTGTTTTTTGCGTGGCAGTCCGGGTAAGTTTTCTCTCGGTCCTTTTGTCCGGCTGGGGAAGGAGAGCCCGGGCTCCGGGGGGCGGGAGGTGGGCACGGTTGGCAGAGTGCGCGGGGCAGGTCTCGTCGCTGGGTCGCCCCAAGGAGGAGGAGGAGGAGGGGATTCGGCCGGTGGACGGGAAGAGCCCGGCGCGCGCCGAGGGCGGAGGGCGGAGGGGAGGGCCGGGCGGCGGCGTGACCCGGCGGCCGGCGGGGAGGAACCCCCGGGATCTCCGCGTGGCGCTGGCGCTGCCGGGCCGCGCGCTGGGCGGAGGGCCGGGGCCGCGGGGCCGCGCCAGGGGGGCGCCCGAGCCGGGCCGGGCCGCGCGGCCGCGTGGGAACCCGGGGCAGGGGCCCGCGGGCGGAGGCGCTAGGCGCAGGGGGATCGTGGGGTCCCCGGACGGAGCCCCGGAGGCCGGGGGGTGGGGACTGGTGTTCTCCCCAAGTCTGTGAAGGGAAACTGTGTTCCGAGCCTCCCAAGGCCACTGCCCTCACTTGAACCCCAGTCCCCGAGGGGGCTCCCTAAGCGCTCGCACTGCCCGGGGGTGGAGGGTGCAGGCAGAGAGAATCGGGACCTTAGGAGACCGCCCCCCCCCCCCCCCCCCCCCCGCGCCCTTTTCTTTTGAGTACGGTGTCCTTCCCCAATGTTCCAGAATTTTTGACAGTTCAAACTGCTTTTTACCATTCCCATTTCATCTTCTGGTTCAGGGGCGAAAAAAGTCCCCCCCCGCCCACCCTCACATTCCGTTTATAAGATATAATTTGAGAGACTGTATTTAATTTGTCACAAAATGATTAAAGGCGACTCTAGTTAACTTATAGTTTAGTTGGAGTCCCCTGCAGTCTGATGACTAGGAAGTTAGAATTGTAGAGAATTAGGAAAAGAAACTGCACCTAGAAAATTCGGAAATAGAAAATGGGGAAATGTGTCTGTTTCAGAAAAAAAGATTACTATTGATTTGATCTCAAGAAAGGCAAATTGTGAATAGTCCATTGCAGATAAAACTTCACAAACTGAAATGACAAAATTAATCTACTACAACTCCAAATCGCATATTTAATTTGTTAAGAGTTCACTGCAATGCCAAATCCCATATAAACCTTGTGTGCACACTATGTATTTGTTATGGTCAGGGCCATTGGGTTAAAAATGTATTGTTAGTAATTTTGACTTAGCCAGTGACACAAAGTAGAGTCGATAATCATCAAGCTATCTTGATTTTTATCCTCTGACAGATTAAGTATACTTTCACATTTAAGTGGATGTTTTTTTTTATTCAAGTTTCAAAGTTACATTTACATACGTTTTGTGATTGCAGTCCATTAGATGTCAATTAAATTTCATGACAGAGATGATTTTATCACATTGAAAATGAAAAAGATTGTATTATTTCATTGCAAGGTTGGAGGCGTAGTGTGCTAAACATTATTTCAAATTTAGGTAGCTATTGGCTGATCTTTGCTTTTGTGACCAAAGCTAGTTTTTAATGGGCATATTCCTCCCTTTACATGACATTACTTTTGGTTACAAGCTCGCTATTATTGAGTATTCCATTTTTAGTCATTCACATTCTGGTGCATTAAGCTTTTCTAAGCTCAGCTGAGCTAGAGGTAGGATTTCCTCCCGGGAATTTTAGGGGTCAACCCTAGCAAGGAAAACCTAGATATCTTTATGGAAGCCCCAGGGAACAATTCAAGTTTGCACAGATGGCCAGCAGAGTGGGTGTACGGTCGTTCAGCATTTTTATTCCTTAAAAGGGGAAAGCACTTTGGTTTTTATATGAGAATTTTTTTCTGCATCAATTTTTTTTGTTTTACCTTATCCCTCCCAAGTTGAGCGTGGCTCCGTTAACCAGTCATTTGTGCCTGCTTTTTTAGGGATATATGTGGAATTTCTGAGCCTCAGACTTTAAACGATAAAGACCTAACGTTCTTTAGGTCTAACCCTGAAAACCTTCGTCATTACCCTGGTCCATCCTCTCCTGATCACTTCTCCAGAGTTCCAATCCTTGCTTCTTCTATTGCTTTTCCCCCCTCCTCTATTGCTTTCTAGCACCCGAGGTCAAACTCTGGTTTATGGTAATTACTCCTTCTTTCTCTCTTTCTTGCGACCCTGGGGCCAGATCGCCTGCTCAGCCCCGAAACCCCCTCTCCAGACCCCAAAGAGCCGTCTCCTCTCGGCCCCTAAACTGTCAAAGCGGAGCCCTAAGGGTTAAACTGCGCTCGCAGCTCGGGCTCTGGGAACCACCGGCGGGCATGGCCGTGGCCTCTGGAATAACCTTGGCTTTCCTCAATCTTTTAATAGAACATCCGCCACCAAAGCGTAGTTTCAGTTCAGGGTTAGTAATGTGTCCCCTTCCACCCTTCAACCCAACACCCCGCCCCCCCTCCCGGTTTTTTTTTTTTTTTTATAAAGTTGTTTTTCAAAGTTAATGAGTTTCAAGTTTCACAATGACTTTCTCCTTCCCTCCGCGCGTTGCTGAGGAAACCCCCTTGGGGTCCCCCCCCCGCCCCCGGACCCGCCCTCTCCCCTCCCCTCCCCCTCCCGGCAGGGGCTGGGGGCGGGGCTGGGGGACCCCATGACGTCAGCGGGCCGGCCCACATCCTGCTTTAGGAAAGTAAAGAGCCGGTACCGAGCTGCCGCCGCCCCGCCCGTCCCCGCCTCTCTCCCCGGCCCAACCGCTCCCCCGGCCGCGCGGCCCGGCCGGGCCTGCCCGGAGCCGCGTGACCGGCGGGCCCGCCCCTGCGCCCCAGCCGGGCGCCAGTCCCCGAGCCGGCGCGACCCCGGGCTCCCGCCCCTCGCGTCCCTAACTCCGCCCCGGGGCCCCCGCCTCCCGTCGCTGCGGAGGCCGGGCGGGGCGGAGCCGCGGCCCCGGGCTCGCCCGGCCGGGGAGACCCGGGACTCCGATCGGGCCCCGATCCGGGGTGTCCAGCCCGCCCCTAAACCAGGGCCGGGCCCCGCGGCCGAGCCAGTCCGGCCTGGCCGCCGCGCCCGAGGGTGACCCCGCCGGGGGACCCCCACCCCCTAGCCCCGCCCGCGCGTCGCAGCCCGCGGTCTCCCCGCCTCCCGCCCCCGGGGATCCCCTGCCGCCCCGCCCAGCCGCGGGAAAGCCTCCGACCTTCGCCCTCCCTCCCCCGCGCCGCCCCGGCCCGCGCTCCTCGCGTCGCCCCTAAAGACGCTAAACGTGCCCTACTCTGCCCCCGGGGAGAGGTAAAAAGCCCGCGCCCGCCCTCCTCGCCCCATTCCCTGGCCCCGGGGGCGCCCGCCCGCCCGCCCCGGGGGTCCGCCCGCCCCGCCTCGCCGCGGTGCGCTCCCCACCCCCCCCCCCCCCATCCCGGACACCCGCTCCCTGGCGGCGGTCATGCCGTGGCCCCGGGCGCCGGCGAGCGCGGCCGCCTCTCCCGCCCGGCGCCTGCGGCCCCCGCCCGCGCGCCCCGCGCTCCCCCCGCCGCCCCCCGGCCGGCTCCCCTGTTTAATATTTCAGAGCTGGGCGGTGAGAGTGCCAGTCGCCGGCCTTTAGTGGTGGCAGCGGCTGCTGCTGCTGCTGCTGCTGCTGCTGCTGGGGCGGCGGCGGCGGCGGGGAGGGGGCCGGAGCCGGGGGGTGGGGGGAGCCCCCGGGAGCCGCCGCGGGAGGAGGTTCTGTTTGTGTTTGGGGTTGTCAAGTGAAGGAGGGCGCCCAGCCGCCGCCGCCGCCGCCGCGCGGTGGTCGCGGAGATTCCGAGCTGCGGCCGCCGCCATCAGCAGCGCAGCTCCGGGGCTGGCTGCAGCGGCGGCGGCCCCGCCGGGCGTCCTGGCAGCAGGTTCGGCGCGCGGGCTCCGCGGGCGGGGGGCGCTGCCGCTGGGAGGGGGGGCGGCGGCTTGGGGAGGGGGTGGGGGCAGGACCACGTCCCTCTCCGCGGGCGCGCGAGTGTGTGTGTGTGTGTGCGTGTGTGTGCAACCGCCGACCTTGCAGAGGGGATGGCTGCGCGTGCGGGAGACACTTGCCACTTCTGGGCGCCCTCGCGGCCCGTGCTGCGGTCCTGCGAGCAGAGCAGGTACGGAGGGACCCAGCCTCCCTAGCCGCGTTCCAGCCGCGGGCGCATTTTCCAAGAGGCTGGCGGTGGGGGTGGGGGTGGTGGTGGGGTGGGGGGTGAGGGAGACCAGGCCTCGGCTTCCCAACCTCCCGGCTTTGTGGCTTGCTTTTTTTTTTTTCCCTTTCGTTCTTTGCTCGAAGTGCCTGTTTACTCCCAGCCACCTGGGTAGTTTTCTTTCCGGGTTGGGAGTACGCGCCCGCAGCACAGTCGGGTGGGTTGGGGGCGCGGGTCGGCTCCCGATCGCCGGGGGGTCGGGCTGGCGGAGGAGTTGCTGCTGGAGAGGGGAGGGGACGGGAGGGGACGGGAGGGGAGGGGGCGGCGGCGGCGGCGGCGGCGAGGAGGAGTCTCCGGGCTGCCGCGCTCGCCTCCTCTCGTCCTGTTCCTCGTCCTGCCGCTCTCCGCATTCGCTCTGGGCTCCTTCCTGAGCTGGCACTTCCATCTCTCCACCCCCCACCCCCCCGCTCCTGGCATGCGAAGCGCTTTGTTCAGTGCAGCGTTGCAGAGGGGTTTTCCCAGGCTCCGCCCTCCACATTCATTCATGTTTTTTCTCCTTGCAACTGTCTTTACGCTTTTTGATCGTGTCATGTTTTTGCTCCATGTAGTATTTATCTCTTTTGCTGTAAGGCAACCGGTTCATCACTCATCTTCGTTGCTACAATGCTGCTGTCTTTGGAAATACTCAGTCCTCCTCCCCCACTTCCCCCCACCCCAAGGATTTACACTGGGTTGGATAGCTGGGCTCAGTGGGGAGGCAATGAATAAGGCAGCAGAAAGCTGTTACTGATGGGAAATTTGTGTGTGCAAATTGGAATATTTTCTGTGCAGGTTCCTCATCTTTTAGTGTCACGTGATTGAATTACAGTCGTAGTTCACGCTTTAAAAACTTCTAAATATCGTGACCATTTAAAAGCTTTAAGTTGGGAGTTGAGCATTCCTACTATTTATTCGGCCTTGACGTCTCTAAATTCTCTCTTGAATCAGCAGCTGCTTCAGCTGAGCGGTGGATGCTTTTAATGCAGGGCGTTGTGGAGCCATATCTTTTATAGGTCGTGTAGCACAGCGCTGCTAGATGAAGTCCACAATATTGGACCATCATATTTTATATCCTTTCCCATGCAGTTCAAAAATTGCAAATAATGTTTTTGTACAGTGCCCGCATACAGCCTTATCAAGGATAAAATACTGAAGTTAATTATAGCCTTCTTTCCTTCTATTCTCTGCTGTATTGAAACCATAAATTTCTAAAACCTTATACTGGTTATTAGATACAGTCTTTCCCACACAGGCATTCTTAAGAAGAATTAATATTTGATATTTTTGTGTGCCAGCAGTAAGCAAAGCATCCACATGGTTCCTTCAACAACCCATTGAGGGGGAATACTATTTCCTTGTTTTACAGTTGGGAAATCTGATCCTCAGAGAGGTTAAGTACCTTAAAGGAGGCCACACAGCAAGCTTTGAGCCCAGTCTGATTTGACACCGAAATATTTATTAACAGTTGTGACTTGTGCGATAGAGCCTCTTGAGTAAACCCCCTGGAATAGGTCTTACCTCCAGCCAGGAAGTAAGCAGTAAGGGTCCCTGAGTCAGGGGGTGCCGTGTTTCTTAGTTACTGACTATGGGCTCAGTTCCTTTACCTCTTTCTCTTTTAATTTTCTTATCTATAAAATGGATAAATGATAGTTACCTAAGCAGTTACCATTAGGGTTAATTTAGGTAATGTGTAGGAAGTACATAGGCACACAGTAGATTCTCAATGAGTATTTGCTTTTTTTTTTCCCTACAGTATTGGATGCTATAAAAGTCTTAAAGCGTTTCTGTTCCATTCTTGTGTCATTGCTTAGCGATTAAACAGTTTCACATTCAGCATTGTCATCACAGGCTTTGCTTATCAGTTGTATTGCAGAAAGTTAAAACTAAGATTTTAGCTCAAGGATCCTCGAGTATCTCCTGGGAATCTTTCTGGGAAAGAGATGATATAGTTTTGGATTAGTGTTTTGGCATATTATATTTGAAATTGCACATTTTAAGATGTGTAAGTCAGGTCATGGTTATGCTGCAGTAACAAATAACTCCCAAACCTCAGTGCTTAAATCAGCAAAGATCTCTTTTATGTTTATGCACCATGATCGTGTTGCATTGGCAGGAGCTCATCTCCGTGTTGTCAGATGTGCTGTCTAGAACAGTGCCTGTCTTATGGCAGAGGAGGAAGAGAGCACTGGGAGATCTTACTTTGATAACTAAACGCAAAGCCTGAAAATGATGCCTGTCTCTCCACTCACAGGTTATTGGCCAGAGCTGGTCACACATTCTGGCTCAACACGGGGAAGCAGAAAGAACAGTCCTAACAGGAGCCTCGAATGGAAAACCACAATAGTGGGGGAACAGCCCCAGTGGCAACTGCACTTATTTACTGAATTAACCCAGTAACACAAAATGAATGAAACATGGTCCTTGTCCCTAAGAAATTTATAAATGGGCAGGCATGTACTGTATACAGCTAAACCTTTTTATAACCTGGTGATGTTGCTTTAAAACACAGTTCACTGAATTTTTTCACTCTTTTTTTTTGTTAAAGGTACAGTGATCTTTTTTTTTCCCCTGTGTTCTTAATGGGAAGCCCAGATAATGACAAAATGACATGTACTGTGTTTAATTAAAAGTAAGTCATCTTTTGCAGGGGCTTTCAGGTCGGTTACCTTTTGTTGAGTTTAGAGTAGTGCTGTATTATGCCATAACTTCTAAAGTGTCTTTTTCCTTTGAAAGTAGTGAAAAATAGTAAAACATGTCTTTTTTTTTCTTTTTTAGCACATGGATTAATTGATGGACCTTGGGTTTATGGAGCTACCTTTTCATGACCTGCTCTTCCTACAGTTTCTAAGAAGAAAAGGGGGCCTCTGAATCAAGGAAGATGCCTCGAACTAAACAGATTCATCCCAGAAATCTAAGAGGTAGGGCTCTGCATTAGTGGGAAGGAGGGTTTGTAATAAGTCTTTAATCAAGTATCTCTTTGCTGGCAGCAAAGGCAGCTTGTGAGATGGTGATCGTGCCTGATGGTGGGTCAGCTCCACCTGTTCTCTTTCCCTCGTTCCCTTCCTCTTGCGATGCACAATTCCTGTCTCTCAGGAGATGCTTCAGAAATATTTGTTAAATGAATTAATTGGATCCGACAGAATTACAATGCCTTCCCAACCATTAGGGTGGGTATTAAAGTCCGAGATTTACTGTCTCTCAACAGGCACCTTTTTGGATTGAGGAATCGGAAATAAATGGTCAGCTCTTCTTTGCCCACTGGATCACCTTGAATTACTTTTCTTCACCCCGCCTGCACACTTGTGTTGAGATTTATTTTTGTATCAGTGTTATATTAGCTTGAGAAGTGGAGAGGCGTAGTTGGCATTAACGCAGACCATTATGTGCAGAACTCAGGAAATAGGCACACAAATGTATTTCCATAGGGAAGCAGTCAAAAAACATATATATATGTGTATGTTTATTATATATACATTTCATATAAAAATGAGCATTTCCTTTTAACTGTGAAGAGGTACTTAAGTATTAAGAAAGCCAGCCTATTTTAGCTTATTGTTTTAAAAGATTTGTATTGTTCTAATGTGTTTTATCCACTGGGAGCAGTAATTATCTTTTATATTTAACTTAGGAGATAAAAGTATAGCAGTGTTTTAAGCAAAGAACTGTTAAAGCAAATAATTCCAACCTGAGTAAAGTATCTTCTGAAATATTTACTATTACAGAAAAAAATATTCTCAAGCACATGCAAGGTAAGAAATGACTTAAATTGGACAAGTTAATCAAGAATGTTCCTTGGTGAAGTAATTCGGCTGGTACCTGTAAGGTGGTAGTTGAAAATGTGGCCAGTCATGTGGCCTCCTTGAGTCTGCAAGCAGTGCTTGCCTAAGTGGGCTAGAAGTCCCTGCTGGCTCAGGTGAACGCCTTGGCCTGAGTTCAAATTGATGATTCTAGCACCAGTGTTCAATGAGGTGAGGATTTAGAGGGAGTACAGTGAGTGTTGTATGTCAGAGTCAGATGTTAGGGTCACATAGAAAATGTTGCAGACTGACTGTGTATTTGTCTGTCTCTTGCACTAGAATCTGAGCGCCCCCAAAGTCAGGACTTGGTCTCATTTACTTCTATAGGCAGAGCCTCCATGCTCACAGCCAGCTGGGGCAGGCATTTGGAGTCCTGAGCCTAGCTTTTATAACTCATCTGTCCAGAGAGGGTGCCCTGTTCCTATTGATCCGTGTGCTCGAAGGCAACCTTGGGGCTGGCAGGGGCCCCCCGCCCAACATAGCTCCTTGCAGCTAAAAGGAGGCCACACATTTGTTGAAAGAATGAATGCATGATTGATTTGAAAGTATCATTCATTAGGTCATAAGCACTAAATGCTTGTTTTTCATATTTAAAATATATCCTTGTTTTTAAAATTTGGAGGGTAATTGCTTTGCAATGTTGTGTTAGTTTCTGCCCCACAACGTCAGTCATAAGTAGGCTTAGATCGCCCCATCTTGAGCCTCCCTCCCGCCCCGCCCACATCCCACCCATCTCAGTCTCGCAGAGCACCAGGCTGAGCTCCCCGTGTTTCATAGCAGCTTCTCACTGGCTGTTGTATATACGTAGCATATATATGCCAGTGTTACTCTCAGTTCATCCCACACTCTCCTTCCCCTGCTGGGTCCACAAGTCGGTTCTCTACGTCTGTGTCTCTATTCGTGCCATAAAATACGTCCTTTATTATATCCTAGATAACTTGGCTGTCTGGAGAAATGCAGATTTTTAGGCCATAGTCCTTTCCTTTTTGTGTCAAATGAACGTACAGCTCAGTAGGTGTTCGTTGAACGTCCTCCTGTGTCCCAGGCCACAGGGATGAGCTGATCGTCAGAGGCAGGCCATGCGAGGGGACGTCGGGGGGAGAGAGCAGCCTTTCGGAGATTCCCTCAGAGCGTGGGCGTCATGTTACAGCCCAGTCTTGGGGGCTGGTTTGGAGAGGGGCAGGGTGGGAAGGAAAGGTAACCTCTGAACTGAGTTCTTAAGGCTGAGAGGTGACCCAAGAAGCTGTCAGGACAGCGGGAGTGCGTTTCTTCCTGGGGTAAGAGCTGGCGAAGCCGCTTGGGATCCAGGCTCGTCTAAGTTACGTCCATGAGCGTCAGAAAAAGCGGGAGAGGGGAGGCTGGAGTAGAAGAACTGGGAGGAGTCAGATTATGAAGATCCATGGAATGTGTCTAAGTTCATAGACGATGGAAAATGAAAAGTTTTAAGAGGAAAACCTGCTTGTTTTCTGGAACTAAGATATTTTTAAAGTTCTCAGCAAGAGCTTGTGATAAATTGTGTTCGGGCCCATGGGTGAGAGTCTAAAACGTTACGATCTCTCAGCCACTGAAGAAAAGATCAGAGTGGATTAGCACAGATGATGAAAGTGACTTTGCTAAAGCCATGTGGGTGGACTGGCAGGTTGGCCAGGCCCAGGGGAGGGGGGCTTCGTGGAAGGCATGATGCTTGAGCCAGCCAGCTCATTTACCTGAGGAGGAGGAGGGCCAGGCTGTTCCCATTGGGGAAGCCCAAGTAAGCATAGCACAAAGGCAGGACCGCCTTTACAATTTCCGCTTTCCTTCTAAAAATGTGTGTGAGGACTCTGTCCCCAGGCACAGTTTGGGGGTTAAAGTGAGCAAGTGAACAGTAGCTACTGAAGTGAATTTTTCAGCATTTCTTGCTGACCCTTGAACAACAAGGTTTTGAACTGCATGGGTCCATGTGTGTGTGGATGTTTCTCCGCCGTGGGTTGGGTGAATCCTCAGGTGTGGAATCTCTGGGTACAGAGGGCTGACTCTACTAGGCCGTTTTATTTATGGGACTTGGGCATCCTCAGAGGGTGGTATTTCTAGGGGCCCGGGCCCAGACCCACGACCCTGCAAATACCGAGGGATGACTGTGTTTCGTATCTCAGTTGTGGGGTACATCTGAAGTGCCACGCTTGCATCACTCTACCTGTACCCACTGCTTCAGCTTCCAGCAGCCCTGTCTCGTGAAGTTAGCTCTGCCGTGGGGAGAGACCAGCTCATCACTCATCCTCTGGGTGGTGTCCTCTCAGGGGTTTCCATGAAACACGTCGCCTCTTTTGAGGCTCCTTCAGAAAATAGCCTGGGAAGTACTTTTCTTGTGCCTGGTCATTAAGTCAGTAATTAAAACTTCATACTTAAATCTGAAATCATATATTAATTGTGCTTCCACGGCAGTTTTCAAATATAATTTTCCTTTGGTTTATCGTTGGTCCTTCAGCTGGGGTTGGTATAGTCCCACAGACATGCAGAGTCACAGGATAAATATATGCGACTTTCTAGAATATGAAGTTTCCTTGGAACAAGCATGTATGTGTGTGTGTGGAAGAGTGTATTTGTGTATTGAGGTGTCACCCATGTATAAAGAAATGTGTACAGGGCTCTGTCATGGAGAAGCATAAACGATTTGCCTGGATTTGAATTATGCACAGGCTTTCCTGGTGGTGGTAGTGGTAAAGAACCCTCCTGCCAGTGCAGGAGACACAAGAGACAAGGGTTCGATCCCTGGGTGGGGAAGGTCCCCTGGAGGAGAGCATGGCAGCCCACTCCAGTGTTCTTGGAGAATCCCATGGACAGAGGAGCCTGGCGGTCTGCAGTTCATGGGGTCGCCCAGAGTCAGACACAACTGAGCGACTTGGTGGACACGCAAGTCAGGCACAGGCTGTGCTCCCCTAAGGAGATGGCGTTTGCATCTCTCTGTTCTTCAGTGTAAAGAGCAGGAGAAGAGCTGGTATGTTAAGGGTGGGAAGTGAGTTTGGGGCGTAACGAAGACAGAGTTCTCTATCTGATGGTGACCTGTCGAGTGTGAGAGTGGGGGTGGCTGAGTTCTGGTCTCTTCTTGGGCCATGTCAACCAGGCAGGACCTTTGTCTTTAATGCCTGCCTGCATGGTGTGTGTGTGTAGGGGGGAGGGGGGAACATAGAACCTTAAAGGTGGGCTTGGTGTTTGGAAGAAAGGCTTTATGTGTTGTCCCAGGCGAAGGGCTCCTGGCTGCCAAGTGGGAGACTCCAAGGCCAGCTCCCGTCGGGTCCTGATGAATGTGACCGTGACCGTTCTTCCCTCCCCAGCACTCCTTCCCTACCAATCAACGCCTTCCTGGGTCTTTACTGGGACCCCTGGGTAACGTGGAATGGAGGAACTGGGGACTTGCAGGGGTTCCATCTGTCCTGTTTAGATAAAGAGCTGTTTTTGTGCTCTGCCAATCACCACTGTGAAAGTTTCAAAGCTTTAGGGGGAAAAAAAAAGAAAAAGAAAATAGGTGTTAACCTTTTTAGCTGTATTTGGGCCCAGGGTTTCAAAGGCTCATTGGCTTGAAGATTGGAAATCAGTGTGGAAAATACTAAGTATTAACCTTTGCAAAACATATTTTGAGAGTTTGGTGGGGCTGTTTTTCATTTTTATTGGTTGACTGCATTTGGCTCTGAACCCACTGCAGAAGACGAGGGCTTTTTTTTTTCTCCTGCTCTGAGCTCCAGCTGTATCATAAGGTGAGAAGGAACACTTAGGAGGGTGATCAGAGCATGGCTGAGACCCACACGTGGGGTCTGTGGATGCCCATCGCCTTGGAAGATGAGGTCCAAAGCCCCAAACTTAGCTGGGACACACCCGCCTCGCCCTGGCCTCGTTCTCCTGTGTGTCTGACGGCCGGCCATTCGCCATCTCCGGAGCTCAGCACGCAAAGGGAGCATTTCCCAGCATTTCCATGTGGCCCATCTCTCTGGACAGTGTCCATCCCCTTCTGCTTCCACTGTTTCCTTACTCTGTGTGGGAGGTGTGTCCGCTGAAGAGTTCACTTCTTCAAATTTCCTCCGCTTTTCCTCCTCTCCCCCCGCCACCCATATCCCCAGGATACAGTGGGTTTCTATTGCTTGTGTCTACAGGTGCCTTGTTGGACTTTGTTATTCCATCCTAATTACTTTGCAGGGACTTCACTGGCAGTCCAGTGGTGAAGACTTTGCCTTCCAACGCAGGGGATGTGGGTTTGATCCCTGGTCAGGGAGCTAAGATTGAGCATGCTTCCCGGCAAAATCAAAACATAAACCGCAGAAGCAATATCGTACCAAACTCAGTAAAGATTTATTACTAGTAATTCTGTAGACCTGCCGTCTTAGCTGGGTGAATCATGTGTCAGAAGAGACTGGTTTAGTCTTCTGTGCTCAGCAAAATCGCATTCATGTTAGCTTTTTAGCAAACTGCGGGTTTGTACTCATGAAATTTGTTTATGTTTTTGACCTTAAGTAGCAAATGCTTCTTATATTTGGTAGCCTCTGATTAAGAAACCTGCTCTAATATGAATTTTGAAGTGCTCCAAACAGATGAAGCAGGTAGTTATTACTAACTTCTGTTTCATGTGAAATTTTGCCATAGGATTTCTAGTGTTCATCCCCTTAGTACTTTTAGTTAATATAATGGTGAAGAATTTGGCTTTATGCTATCATGGACCAGTCGGCTGGCCTTGGGCAAGCTGGGAGTGTTGGTTTCCTCTGTCTGTAAAACAGAGATAATGCATGTGAAGATTCGATGATGTGTAAGCATTTGGGACAATGCCTGACACTGGATAGACACCTAGTCCAGAGACCTGTGTGTTACTTTCGGTGAAAACCTGGTTTATGTCCGACTCTTGAGTTACACACAGAACACCAGGGGATACCTGTGTGAAGGCTCTACCTGCATTTTGAAAACTGCACAAAGGAGGCTGCATCTGTGCTCACCTTGGATCACCGGTATGCCTCCTTCTCGTCCTGACCCCTCAGGGCTTGAGATCTGGAAGAGAGAGGTCAGGGCAGACAGTCATTCGGGGAGGAAAATTCTCAGCCGCTGTGCTGCCGCTGAACTCATTCAAACCTCAGCTCCTGTCTTGACAGCGCTGAGTGGAGTGCAACTGGTTATTCTATCTGCATGTAGTTCTCAGGCCACTGATGGTGAGGTCTTCTGTTTTATTATCATCACACTGTTGTTAAAAATGACGTCGCCGTCACGTGGGAGAGCAGTGACATGCTCTGGTTCTTCATGACCAGATCCATCTACTGAGTACATCTGGTAGACGTGGTCCCATCTCTGTGCTCCCTGGCTCCTCTTGTGGGAGAGCGCAGAAGCCAGCTGGGACCCCAGGTGTAAGCTCATCAGGTGACTGTTTGCATTCCTATCAGTGTGTTGATAGGAGCCCACTCTAGTGATTTCTAGAATCTGACTGCGAATAAAATCTTACGTTGTCTTGTTATGTAGGGATTATTTGATTGAGCTTTATCTATAGAATAGGCTGAATTTTGATCATTTTTCAGATGTAATTCCAGCTGCTTGTGTGTTTTTTTTTACATTTGAATGTTAGGTCAGCACTTCTGTGCCGACAGCCTCAAGATTAGAGAAGTTAGAAGTTTTGTAGGGCAAACCGTCCCTTGGCTTGTAAAAATAAATTCTGTATGTGACTGTAGCTAGAAAGGAAATATATAACAAAATATAGTTTTGATGAGAAAGGTGAGAAAGCAGTTGCACTTATTAGGAACTTTCATGTAAGCAGCTGATATTATTTAGTTTGATGAGGATAAAAATAGAAGAGTAGACTGAATATAGCAAGCCACTTAGTTTTCTTTATTTCAGATAATTATTTTTCAGCTCATGTTGAGAGCTTATCTGATGCTTTTTGAATGCTTATTAACATTAAGCAAATGCTTTTCTCTTTTTAAAAGCAAATACAAAATGTAATAATGTGATTAATCAGAGTAATGACTTTATTTTAGAACATCGTTGCAGAAAATATGTTCTGATGAGGAATAATTTTATCTTACCATAGAACAGAAAAATACATAATATGCTTAAAACCCTTCGTCCTATACATAGATGTTAAAGCCACACATTTTAGAATGCAGTGTAATTTAAGTGAGTCTGGGCTAAAGTTGATTCTTATGTGATCTGAAAAAAATATTTTATAAATAAATTAAGCACCTTATTTTTTCATTTATATAGTTAGTTCTTTTAAAACATTCAAGCGGTATTTTCTGAATATTCAGTTCAGTTCAGTTGCTTAGTTGTGTCCGACTCTTTCCGACCCCATGGACTGCAGCACGCCAGGCTTCCCTGTTCATCACCAACTCCTGGAGCTTGCTCAAACTCATGTCCATCGAGTTGGTGATGCCATCCAACGATCTCATCCTCTGTCGTCCCCTTCTCCTCCTGCCTTAAGTCTTTTGCAGCATCAGGGTCTTTTTCCAGTGAGTCAGTTCTTCTCATCAGGTGGCCAAAATATTGGAGTTTCAGCTTCAGCATCCTTCCAGTGAATATTCAGGACTAGTTTCCTTTAAGATGGACTGGTTGGATCTCCTTGCAGTCCAAGGGACTCTCAAGAGTCTTCTCCAACACCACAGTTCAAAAGCATCAGTTCTTCGGCACTCACTTTTCTTTATAGTCCAGCTCTCACATCCATACATGACTACTGGAAAAACTATAGAATATTAATAATGTTCCAATGACAAATGATATGAAGCTCTTCTTACGAAGCACTGGGTGTCTGTAATACTGTTAGCCGTTGTTCACCATAGCACTGCAGCTTATCACCAAATGGAGTCCTTTCTTCCCAGTACTCAAATCATTATTCAAGAAGGAAGTTCTTTCTGACCATTAAGCTTAAAGTTTATACTTGGTGCAATATTATATTAACTTTGACCTTTAAAAAAGAAATAACTTTAGAAGGAAGACTTTTCAGAAGGTTCTTAGATATTTTCTAGAACAACTTTTGTTCTAGAATATTCTTCAGGCTGTGCTGCCTTGCAAAAGCATTTAGAAAGTATGTAATGATCACAAAAGAGTTGGCTGCTGTGTAATTAACTGGAATAGCAGTCACAGAATACAAGATGGAACTACAGTAGTCCAAGAGTTACACCTACTTAATTGATACAAAAGTTGATTTTTATGGTACTCAGGTGCCTATGTGATTAGAGTATGAGTTTGCTCAAGTGTATTTATTGTTTTATATTTTGAAATGTGCATATTTATATGTGTGCTTAGTTATATGTGCTTATCTTCCCAGTCTTTCAGATTCTCCAGTGAAGAAAAAGATATAATCAGCATATAGCCATTTAATATTCCCATATCCACATAGGAGATGATCAAACATACGGGGTAGTGTTTGATAGTTTAAAAATCAACAAAAATGATCTGAGCTGCTACACAGGGACTTGGAAGGTGGGTAAACAGTGTCAGGGAGCTCTCTTTCCCATCCCTCGTTTCTCATATGCCTTTCCAAGAGAATTCCTAAATTTTACAGCTTGGAGAGGACGAACCTTAGATACTTGGTTCATCTTCCTCATTTTACAGATGAGAAAGTTGGGCAGAGAAGTTGAAGTGAATTGATCTCCAGTAGCTATTTAATGTCTTGTTTGAGACGATATTTTTGGAGTGGTCTTTAAATTTTTTTTCTTAACTATACTGATTCCCTTAGTTACAGTTCGTTGTGGGCCAGTAGCAAGAGGGAGGTTGTGTGTCACTTTTATGATGAGAAGAGCTAGCCTGCCCACAGGTCTGTGTACTTGGCTCTAGTCAAAGTAATTTTTACATGTTTGTTCCTTTGATCCTTATTATCATGGGAGATGGCTGCTGTTACTACCCCCATTTTATGGATGTGGGAATGAGGTACAGAGAAGTTGTGGGTGGCCCAGGGTCCCATAGCCAGGAGTTTAATGTGCTCGTAACTGTCATCCATATAGGGCTTCCTAGGTGGCTTGGTGGGTAAAGAACCTGCTTGTCAGTGCAGGAAATGCAGGGGATGTGGGTTTGATTCCTGGGTCAGGAAGATACCCCAGAGGAGGGCATGGCAACCCACTCCAGTATTCTTGCCTGGAGAATCCCACGGACAGAGGAGCCTGGCGGGCTGCAGCCCATGGGGTTGCAAAAGAGTCGGACACGAATTAGCAAGTAAGCACCCACACATGCATGTCACGCTTCTGCTTGTTCATGTTGAGAGTAGAAAGGACTCCCCAGATGAGAGCAAGAGTTGGGAAATGCTGTTCACCCCGGTTACAAAATAAGGGGCTTCCCAGGTGGCTCGGTGGTAAAGAATCCATCTGCCAATGCAGGAGACACAAGAGAGCTGGGTTCAGTCCCTGGAGGAGGAAATGGCAACCCACTCCACTATACTTGCCTGGAGAGCCTGCGGACTTCTGTCTGTGGAGCCTCAAAGAGCCGGACATGACTGAGTGCAGCGGCACAATGGCCAGTTACAAAATAAAACTTGTCAAGCATAGCACATAAAAGTGAGGTGACTCACGAGGTGAGAAAGACCTCTCCCCGCTCTAAGACTTTAATTGTTGGAAATCCGTTTCAGAGTTGTGTACGTAGACCACAGTCCACGTTGGATTGGCTATTGCAAACAGTCAGGGGAATTTCCAAGCTCTTCAAGAGAGAAGGAACAGTTGTTCCATCAGAGACGTTTGCTTGCGTGATTTGCTTAGTAAGATGTAGTTGAAAGTAAAGATGTCTTGCTTAAGATGGAGAGTAGCAGTATTTAGGTGGGCGTCTCCACATAAAGGTTGAAATTTTGGACACAAAGGCTTAGAAGCTGTTTTGGGGAAAAGTAATGACAATATTCTACGTAAAATAAAACAGTTAATAATTTTTCCTTGTGCAGTAGGTACAGAAGCATATAGAAAAAGATATACTATTCTAGATATATGTGGGCCTATGTCCAAATTGCAGATGTAGGTAAAGGTCAAGTGAAGAACTACTTTTAGTGATAAGAGATCAGAGTTAGGAGGTTTTATTAGTCTTTCATTTTAGCAGTGAACAACAAATCTCCTAAGAGTTTTTCATATGACCCAAAACACATGAAAAAGCTCTCAGGGCAATGCAAAGCAACATGTATATAATTTCAGGTGAATATGGTACATGCAGTGTGGAATCCTCAGAGTGGGATAAAAATCAGAAAACACTTATTGAAGAAGTTTAACTTTGTTCTCCTTTAAAACCTGAAGGAGGTAGAGTTTTGAGATGCATTTTAAAGGAAAGAAGGATAGATCGATAGAAAATAAGTTGTTTTGAGACTTCCGCAGAAGAAGGGATGGGGGAAATCATTACAGACGTGGTTGTTAATCTAGTTTGGTGGTTAGAGTGGATTTCTCAGTGAACTTGAAACTTTACTGAAGAAGAAGAAAGGAACCTGTTTAGATATGATACGTGTGTGTTTAGTCGCTCAGCCCACCAGGGTCCTCTGTCCATGGGGATTCTCCAGGCAAGAATACTGGAGTTGGTTGCTATGCCCTTGTGAGGGGATCTTCCCAACCCAGGGATTGAACCCAGGTCTCCCTTGTTGCAGGTGGATTCTTTACCATCTGAGCCACCAGGGAAACCCTGGTGATTTGATATATATAGTGCCTATTCATGATAGTTATAAAATTAACCAAGTTGCGTCCTCTTATACTAAGTTGAGTATTTACAGAAGAGATGTCAGAGGCTTTGGACTGTCTTATAACATTTTGAAATGAAATAACAGCCTCCCCACAGAGGATCTTGAGAGCAGTGAAACTCTTGTGTATGATGCTGTAGTGATGGATACATGTCCAGACCCATGGCATGTGTGCCAGGAGTGAGCCTTCAAGTAAACTGTGTGCTCTGGATGCTAATGATGTGTATTTCATTGTTTATAACAGATGCACCACTCCGGTGGACTGTGGCGATGGTGGGGGAGGCTGGGCTTGTGTGGAGGGAGGGGAGATCCATGCACATTCTGCTTCATTTTGCTGTGAACCTAAACCTGCTCCCAAAAAGTATATTAAAACCCAGAATACCACCTGAGTCCCATACGATTTGTCGATATCCAGGAAATAGGACAATGGGTGAAAAGGAGTGTCTGTCTCCCACTCTCCCTTCCTCTTCATCTCTCATTCTCTCTCTCTTTTACTTTAGAAAATTCTCTTCATGCATATGGACAAGCCAGCATAAGCTAGTATGTGACCTCGAGCAAATAAATTTCGTGTCTTCATTGACAACACCACATAGGAGTAGGCAGGGGTTGGGGACAGGGCACTGTCAACCTGTAATTTCCTTTTTAGCTTTAAATAGCTGCAATTCTAGGCAGGGGTCAGCAGGCTGCAGTCCAGTGGTCCGATCCAGCCTTCCACCTGTTTTTGTGAACGTCCTGTCGTTGGAAACGAGCCACGTCCATTCATTCCCTTGTCATCGGACTGCTTTACTTGCCACCGCAGCCGAAGCGAGGAGTCACAAGGTCTGGAACATTTGCCATCTAACGCTTTGTTTTTGTCTAGTCGCTCCGTCGCGTCTGACTCTGTGTCCCCATGGATTATAGCCCACCAGTCTCCTCTGTCCATGGGATTCTCTAGGCAAGAATACTGGAGTGGGTTGCCATTTCCTTCTCCATGGGGTCCTCCCTGTCCAGGGATGGAACCCCTGTTCTACATGGCAGGAGGATTCTTGACTGCTGAGCCATCTGGGCAGCGTCTAACACTTAGAGGAAACGTTTGCTGACCCCCATGCAGGAAGTAGAGAAGTAGGTGATTTATCAGCCCACTTCTGTTTGGGAGTAAGTGGGAGTGCCCCTCTTTCTGTGGAGGATGGCCATAGGCATGGGTCACGGGGACTCAGAGCTGCTGCCTGAACCTGTCAGGGGCTCCCCTTCAGGCTTTCTTGGGAAGGGCCCCTCTGCTTGTGGTTCTGAGCCGAAGGGACGGCCTTAGAGGTTGAGTTGGTCTTGCCGGGAAAATTCAGTTGTCTTTGATGTTCTGATGCCAGGATCTTGGGTCCCACCCAGAAGGCCCGGGTGGTCAGAGAGGAGTCAGCTGCTCATCAGGTAGAGCCCTGTTGTTTTCCGGGTTGGATTGTTCCCATCAGTCGCCTCTGTATTTAACTCACAGTAGGAGAAGATGCTGGAGGCGGTGATTTCCAGCGGTGTGCATTTTCTTTGCAGGATTGTTCTGCAGGGAAGCAGAGCCATCTCTGAGCGGAGGGCCTTCTGAAAAATGGGCTCCAAAAGGCAGTCCCGCTGCCTGTGAGTGGGCCTGGGGATGGGCAGGTCGTCTGAGTGAGGATGGTACTCACGCGTGAGGTATTAACACTTTGTGCTTAGGTGTCTGAGAATGTGATTCAGTACCTGGTGTGCCTGAATTCGCAGTATTCCCTGCAACACTTCCTTTCATCTCTGAGCACTTTGGTG
This sequence comes from Budorcas taxicolor, assembly GCF_023091745.1. Lineage (NCBI taxonomy): Eukaryota > Metazoa > Chordata > Mammalia > Artiodactyla > Bovidae > Budorcas > Budorcas taxicolor. The sequence goes on from NC_068920.1 coordinate 16,277,438, forward strand.
GTTTGGGATAGTGGGATAAGAGTAGAGGAAATGATATTTCTGTGATCCATTTTTATTTTGCTTTATTTTCCTTAAGTTTGTTTTACTTTTAAACTTTTTATTTTGTATTGGGGTGCTATGCTTAGGTGCTCAGTCATGTCCAGCTGTTTGCAACCCCGTGGACTATAGCCCGCCAGTCTTCTCTGTCTGTGGGATTTTCCAGGCAAGAGTACTGGAGGGGGTTGCCATAGCCGATTAACAATGTTGTGATAGTTTCAGGAGAACAGGGAAGGGACTCAGTCCTACATATATGTGTATCCATTCTCCACCAGACTCCCCTCCCATCCAAGCTGCCACATTGAGCAGAGTTCCCTTTGCTACACAGTAAGTCCTTGTTGGTTATCCATTTTAAATATTATTTTGCTTAAGATGAAATATTCTGTCCTAAGGAGAGGCTCAATTGAGTTCATAATATCTGAGTGATTTAAGAATGCTTTTGAAAGCACCATCAATTCTCCACGGACACACTGGAATCTTAGCCGCTACTTCTGTACAGGTTGATGTTAGCACGTGACCCACAAATGGTCTGAGAATCAGGAACTGTTAACTTGCTGCCTCTCATGGTAAAGGGAGGAGCCTGTAGGGTCATGAACTGACCCAGAAGCCTCTGTTTGGAGTTCTGAAGGCCCTGCTATGATGTGTGGGACACACTGAGGAGTTCAACAGCGCTGCCCCTGTCTTCCAGGAAATTTATAGTTGAAGATGTTGAAAGACCATAATGGCTTACACATGCAAGTTCAGCCAGCTTGTGCAAACATCTGATGAGTGAACATGTAAGTGATAGTCAATTAACACGCATAAGCAGATGTGTGACTGTGTGACAAGGGTTAAAGGCATCATTTGGCCTCTTATATGTTGAGAGTTTAAGTTGCTTTGCTGTGTTTTGATGAAATTAATGCCACATGAGTGATGAGTTACACACCTAGCATTCAACTAACATCTTGGACCAGCCGGAGTTTGCACTGAGTTTGTATGTGATGCCCTTTCATGGAAAGAGTGCCCTTGTCAGTCTCCAGACAGTAGTTTATATTGCTCTGTCAAACCACAGTACAATACATAAGTTTACGGATTTGCAAAGATACAATTTACGTGCAGAAAAACTCACCCCCTGTGCACTGTCTAGTCCAGTGGCGTTCAGTGCTTCTGTAGAGTTCTGCAGCCTTGACCACAGTCCAGTTTCAGGACGTGTCCATCGCACCCTCCACACTTCCCTGATTGTTTGTAAATCCTCACTCCCATTCCTGGCCCCAGGCAGCCAGGCCCTGGTCTGCTTTCTGGCTCTGTATGTTTGCGTTTTCTGGACCTTTATTAATAATATGAGGATCACACAATTTATAGACTTTTATATCTAGCTTCTTTCAGTTAGCATATAATACATTTGAAATTCATCTTCATGTAGCATGTATCAGTTTTTTGTTACCTCTTATTGCCAAGTAATATTCTGTTGTGTGCCTAGATCCCATTTTATTTACCCATTTACCAGTTAGTAGACGCGTTTGGATGGTTTTAATTTTTTGGCTTTTGTGGATAATGTTGCTGTGAGCAGTCATGCCACACCTACAGTTAGCTGGAGTTTCTCTAAATGTCACTGAGGTCAAGTTGGTTGTTAACATGTCTTACCTGATACAATTATCTCCAATTCCAGCTCTCCTAGGGTTGCTGTTTGCAAAGTATTATCTTTCTCCATCTTTTTCCTTTGAAACTTTGGGTTTTTTGAACCTAAGATATGTCTCTTGTGGACAGCACCTTGTTGGAACTGTGTTTTTATCCAGTCTTGACAGTTTGTCTTCTGAGTGTGGTGTTTGTTCCGTTTACATCAATGTAATTATTGTTATTGATGGACTTACATCTTCCATTTTGTTACTTGTTTTCCTGTTTGTCTCATAATCTTGCTTTTCTCTATGTCACAGTCTTTTGTGTTAAATATTTTTTAGTGTACAGTTTTTATTTCTCTGCTGCTTTTCTTGTTGTTACTGTCATTTGGAGTCATTTCTTTTAGTCACTTGGTTATTTTAGAGATTACAGTATGCATCCTAATGTATCATCATCTACTTGAGAATCAAGCTAACCGAACACTGGTGACCTTGTTTTGGCTTTTCGCTCTTTCCCTTTGTGCTCTCACTGTCATAAATGTGTGATCCTTGTATGTTACAAACACAGCTTTACAGTGTTAAATTATGGCTTTGTACAGTCTTCTGTATTTTTACGAATTTGAGGGAAGGAACGAGAAAAGATAGAGTTTAAGAAATAAGAAAAATATTAATGGAGTCTTACATTTACCCCTTCTGGCCGTCTCCATTTCTTCTTGTGGATTTGAGTTATTGTCCATGTCATTTCCATTCAACCTGAAGGACTTCATACAGCATTTTTGTAAGGCAGATCTTCTAGCAATAACTTTGTCTTTTCAAAAAGTCATGGGATGCCTTTTTTTTCTCCTGCAGTTTCGAAGGGTGGTTTTCTGGCTATAGAATTCTTGGCTGGTAAGCTCCCCTCCCCCAGCACTCTAGATATCCCATGGCCTTTGATCCTCCCTTGTTCATGATGAGAAATCAGGTGTTGATCGTGTTGGTTTTCTCTGCCTGATAGATTACTTTTTGCTTGCTGATTTCGAGTTTAGCTCTTTGTTTTTGGCTTTCAGCAGCTTGAGTACTGTGTGTTTAGGTGTGGGTTTCTTTGTCTTTACCCTATTTGAAGTTTTGTTAAACTTCTTGGATGTGAAGATGAGCGCTTTTTAAAACAATTTTTAATCAAATTTGGGAGGTTGTAGGACATTATTTCTTCAAATGTTTTTCCATCCTTTTCTCTTCTCCCATTACAGATACGTTGGGAAGCTTAATGTTTCACAGGCCTCTGAAGCTCTGTGTATTTTTCTTTGATCACTTTTTCTGTTTTCTTCAGACTAGTTAATGTCCTTTGAGCTGCCATCAACTGAACTGCTATTTTCTTGTGTCAGCTCAAATTTGTGGCTGAACCCCTCTAGTAAACTTTGCATTTCATTTATTGTACTTTTCAAAGTCAGAGTTTCCAGTTGGCTCTTTCTTAGACCCTTTATATCTCTTTTTTGAGGTTCTCTGTTGACTTACCATGTTTTAATTCTTTAAGCAGGATTTCCTTCAGTTCTTTGAGTGTCTGTGTGTGTGTATTAGTTGCTCAGTCATGTCCAGCTCTTTGCAGCCCCATGGACTGTGGCCCGCCAGGCTTCTGTGTCCGTGGGACTCTGCAGGCAAGAATACTGGAGTGGGTTGCCATGCCCTTTTCCAGGGGATCTTCCCGACCCAGGCACTGAACCCAGGTCTCCTGCACTGCAGACAGATCTTTGTCGTCTGAGCCACCAGGGAAGCATGTTCATATGATAGCTAGCTACTCTGAAGCCTTGACCGTTGAAATCCAACATTTGGGGACACTGGAGATAGGTTTTAATGACTGCTTGATTCCCGCCCCCCGAGTATGGGTCTCGCTTTCTTGCTTCTTTTCATGTCTCCAAGCTTTTTGTTGAATATCTTACACTTCAAACAATGGGTTCTAGCAACACTCGACTCTGACTCTTGTCTGCTCAACCGTTATTTCTGTAGTTGTTTGTTTAGTAACTTGCCTGAAATCAATCTGTGAAGGCTGTCTCTCCCATATTGCGCAGCGGCTGGTGTCTCTTGTTCAGCTTGTTCTTTTGTTTCTTTTCTTGTTGTTACTTTAAAGCCTAGCTTTTCCCAGAGGTCACCCTCGCAGCAGCATAGTTCTGTGTTCAGCCAAAGACTCCTCAGACGTTGATGGGGAGTTGGGAAAGCTTTTGCTCTCTGCTGATGGGCCCACGTGTGAGCTGGGGAGCCCCTTCAGATTCCAGGCAGCTGTCCCGTCTTTCCTGGCTTCTACTTCCAGCCGGCCTCCCTGGCATCTCTGTGGGCGTCGGTGCCAGGAGGGGATGTGGGGCGGGGCGAGATGTGTCCATTCCGGCATCTGTGATGTGTGCGCAGGGTCACTAGTCGGCCGGGGATGCCGGTGGAGAGTCATCTCACTTCCCAGAGCTCCCTGTGAAATCCTGGCTAATCTGAGGGTCTCTTGCTTGACCCGCCTTGACCTCAGCCGCAGGCTGGCAGAGCCTCAGGCCCTTGTGTTCTCTTGCCGATGGCATGGCCCCCCTTCGCTGACGGTGCCCCGAATCTAGTGAGCCTGGCCTGGCCTGGCCTGGCAGTGAAGCTCGTGGTCTTCTCCGCCGACCCCCATCCCCTGACCTGTTGCACTGACCGGAGCTGAGGACAGGGGTGTGGAGACAGCCCCGGAGCGAAGCAGCCATGGGCTTGCGCCGTGCCCGTCCTACCTGAAGTTCAGTGCTTTTCACAGAGACGCACTTCTGGTTCTGTCCTGCTTTCATTGACCTGCGGAGGGCTGAGCTGGTTGTTCTGTCTCATTTTAAAAGGTGTGTGTAGGGAGAGGATGTATCGACCTCCTAGTTTTGCCCTTGCTGCGTTTTCGTGGACTACGCTCTAAATACCCACCCACTCCCCCACCCCGCATCAGGCTCTGCCACGTGACTGTCAAGTCCCACAGTGTGTTTTAACCGGCTTCCACTTGACTGCTTGTCGAGACCCATCTGGTTGGCTGAAAATCTGGCTGCTCTTTTTTTTTTTTAAATTATTTATTTATTTTAATTGGAGGCTAATTACTTTACCATGTTGTCATGGTTTTTGCCATACATTAAAAGATAGAAAAAAGGGAGACCATCGTGTTTTTAGGATGCTATCTGTACTACTTATATAAATATTAGCCCACTGATAACTTTATATCGAAGCTTCTATCACTGAAGATGTGGTTTAGCTGGGGAAGAAAAGCAAGGGCTTTCGAGTTTGGGACTGTGAAATTGGATTGAATCCTGAGTCTGCAGCTTACAAGGTCCATGACTTACAGAATGTTATTTACTCTCTCTGAGCCTGTGTTTCCTCACCCTAAGTTGTGGACAGCAGTACCTACCTGATGAGTTATTGTGAAGATTAAATATAACACAGATAGAAGATCTGGTACACAGCACGTGTGTGTGCTTAGTCCCTCAGCTGCATCCAACTCTTGTGGCCCCGTGGATTGTAGACCACTAGGCTCCTCTGCCCATGTGATTCTCTAGGCAAGAATAGTGGAGTGGGTTGCCATTTCCTCCTCCAGGGGATCTTCCTGACCCAGGGATCGAACTCCAGTCTCTTGTGTCTCTTGCCCTGGCAGGCAGATTCTTCATCACTGAGCCACCTGGGTATATACACATTGATATACACAAGAGTTAGACACGACTTAGCAACTAGACAGCAACAGCAAGATACACACGTATAGCCTCAAGTGGTGTGGTACGTTAACAGGCATCCAGTATATGTTAGTGGTTGGGAGTGTAGTTTGAGTTAAGTTTTTCTTTATCAGTTTATCTGCTTCTTGTTTTACTTAGCTTTTGCTGCTTAAGTTTTCTTTTTATTGAATAGTTTTTGGTATTTATATGGTAATTGAAGTGTCTAACATTTTTTTTTTCTCTGAGTGCCTTTTGGTTGAATGCTCTTTCCAGATATCCACATGTTCCCAGGTGTTTCATAGTGATTTCTTTCTAAAATCTAAATTTTATGGGTTTATAAGTGGCTCTGAAACTTTTTACAGTCACTTTGTAATAAATGAGTTCATATATAAAGTATATATATATATGAAAGTGAAAATGAAGTTGCTCAGTCGTGTCTGACTCTTTGTGACCATGTGGACTGGGATTTTCCAGGCAAGAGTACTGGAGTGGGTTGCCATTTCCTTCTCCAGGGGATCTTCCTGACCCAGGGATTGAACCTGGCTCTCCTGCATTGTAGGCAGATGCTTTACCATCTGAGCCACCAGGGAAGTTATATATATATATATATCAGTTCAGTTCAGTTGAGTTGCTCAGTTGTGTCCAACTCTTTGCGAACCCATGAATCGCAGCACGCCAGGCCTCCCTGTCCATCACCAACTCCTGGAGTTCACTCAGACTCGTGTCCATTGAGTCAGTGATGCCATCCAGCCATCTCATCCTCTGTCATCCCCTTCTTCTCCTGCCCCCAGTCCCTCCCAGCATCAAAGTCTTTCAACTCTTCATATGAGGTGGCCAAAGTACTGGAGTTTCAGCTTCAGCATCATTCCCTCCAAAGAAATCCCAGGGCTGATCTCCTTCAGAATGGACTGGTTGGATCTCCTTGCAGCCCAAGGGACTCTCAAGAGTCTTCTCCAACACCACAGTTCAAAAGCATCAATTCTTTGGCACTCAGCTTTCTTCCCAGTCCAACTCTTACATCCATACATGACCACAGGAAAAACCATAGCCTTGACTAGACGGAGCTTAGTCGGCAAAGTAATGTCTCTGCTTTTGAATATGCTATCTAGGTTGGTCATAACTTTTCTTCCAAGGAGTAAGCATCTTTAATTTCATGGCTGCAGTCACCATCTGCAGTGATCTTGGAGCCCAGAAAAATAAAGTCTGACACTGTTTCCACTGTTTCCCTGTCTATTTCCCGTGAAGTGATGGGACCAGATGCCATGTTCTTCGTTTTCTGAATGTTGAGCTTTAAGCCAACTTTTTCACTCTGCTGTTTTACTTTCATCAAGAGGCTTTTTAGTTCTTCTTCACTTTCTGCCATAAGGGTGGTGTCATCTACATATCTGAGGTTATTGATATTTCTCCCGGCAATCTGGATTCCAGCTTGTGTTTCTTCCAGTCCAGCGTTTCTCATGATGTACTCTGCATAGAAGTTAAATAAGCAAGGTGACAATATACAGCCTTGACGTCCTCCTCATATATATCAAAGCTTGTCTTGTGGGGAGCTCCATAAAATGAAAGAAAGCAGATCACTATCTAGACACTCTCAGGCCATGATGGGAAGGGGAGAAACCAGGTCTCTAGTAGAGAGTATGGAAGGCTGCTGTCAGATCTTGTAGGCCCAGCACTCATTCACTTTAACCCCAGACGCCCTGCCCTGTGGTGTTTCTGTTAATACAAAGGAAATGGTGACTTTTGTGACATCACGTTTCAGTGTCACCTTTGGTTTTCGAGAGGGTTGATTAGACTGTGGTGTATTCAGGTCCTCATAACAGTGGCCATCCTTTCACATGATCCATGGGATGGAAAAGTTAATGATTCCTCTTACTTAACCTTTTACTTAACTCTGGCAGAGACCCTTATGCTAGAATATCTTGTAATGCTTTTTGTTAAATTTTATTTTTTAAAATTAAGTTTCTAGATGTTCTGTCTTAGAATTCTTCTTTTTCTTCTAGAGAATTTGTTTGTCACAGAATATGTGTTATTAAGGCTAGTGCTTGACAACAAAAGGTCTACTGTATAGCCTAGGGAACTATAGTCAGTATCTTGTAATAACCTGTGACGGAAAATAATTTCAAAAATAATATATGTGTATTTGTTTAACTGAATCACCTGGTGTGCACCTGAAACAGTGTAAGTCAACCAGATTTCACTAAAATACATACATTAAAAAAAAGAGTAATGCTTGATGTTGAAATCCTTGGATACCTGTAACTCTTGCAACATTGACATTGCAAAATTTAGAAGCAGGGAAAATCAGGGTTCAGAGCTCCTTCGCTCTAAAATGAGGTCAGGAAGTCAATGGTCTCAGGTGGACAGGGCCCGGCAGACACCGTGTAGGTAGGGCCCTCCCACTGACAGCTGCAGCTGTGTGCTGTCTAGAATGAGGCCTGATTTCACAACCCATACATGCCTGTGACGTGCTTGACGCAGCCCAAGTTCCAGAGTTAAACCACAGATTTTGTAAACATCAAATGGTCCTCCAGCACCTGCATTTGCTGCAGGACTAAAGGACAGAGTTAACATATTCATGTTGTTCCTATTAAACATGCATACAAACCTGTCTCTTGCGACGAGTCTGTAAAAATGATTACTTTTTTTTTCCCTTCAGGCTTTAAAAACCGTATTTTTGGCAACATTTTTTCTATGATAAAAATCTTACAAGAGTTTTATTAAATGAACTAAAAGATGAGACTTTCTAGCCTGTGTAGATTGGATATTCTGTCCCATGTGCTCAGTGAACATTGGATGAGTAAGCGTGCAAGGTGCTGGCCCATTGAGCACCATGGAGGATTCCACAGGGACCCTGGCTGGCAGGACCCAGACCCCAGGGCCCCAGGTTCAAGCGGAGTGACAGGACAAGCCCCGAGCCGTGCAAACAAGTGCAAAGGGGTCAGTGCCGTGGGCCGCTGGAGCCTGAGAAGGGAGGCAGTGCTTTCTGGCTCAGTGGGGAAGCTGCCTCCAAACCCTAAGAATTCTATTTCCTGTGTCCATATTGAACTGATTCTTCAAATCTCTTCTAGTGATAAAACTGATCAACCTACCTATCTATTGATTTATCTATCTGTCTCTCTCTATATATTTTTAATTTTCTTTCATTGTGGGAGCCTGAAAGAGAGGAAAGAGGAATTCAGTGGTGAGAGACTTGGTTAAGAAGAGTAGCTTCGGAGCTTCTCTGGTGGCCCAGTGGTAAAGAAGCTGCCTGCCAATGCAGGAGACACGGGTTCGAACGCTGGTCCGAGATCGCACATGCTTCGGAGCAGCTAAGTCTGTGCACCACAGTTACTGAGCCTTTGCTCTAGAGCTCGGGAGCCACAATTACTGAGCCCACATTGCTGCAAGTGCTGAAGCCCCCGCACGCCCAAGAGCCCATGTTTCGCAACAAGAGAAACCACCGCAGTGAGAAGCCACGCTTGCTGCAACTAGAGAAATGCCCGAGCAGCAGTGAAGAGCCAGCACAGCCAAAAGTAAAGAAATAAAATTATATATATATTTAAAAGAAGAGAAAGAGAGAAAAGAGTAGCTTGGACTCTTAGTGTGGTTTCTCCACTTGATGGGCCAGGCTGCGTGTGGCATCTACCTGACATGTCACTGGAAAAGCCCAGGAAGTGCAGGGTCTCAACAGAAATATCCGGGAAAAACAGCTTGAGTAAGCACAGGGGCTTGGATACATGTTAGATTCGGGAAAAATACCATTTGTGTGAATTAAGCACTTGGTACCAAATGTATGAAGAACTACTGACACCTCATGGATGTGGGTATTATTTTTTTCTGTTCCATAAAGGGTGTGCGTGTGTGGCTGAGTCTGTGTGTGTGTGAGTCCAGACACCTCTATAGCCCTGCTTGGATTGATCCGTGAGTTTCATCAGTGACAGTGAAAACTCTTCTGTATCTTCCCAAATTATTTTAAAAATAGGTTGTCGTATATCTGTTAGTTTGGAGTCACAGCTTAATCTTTCCAAAAATACCAGATTTATTGCCTATAATTCTGCCTATAGGATTTTTACTAAAAGTGGAGACGAAGTGTATTTAAATGACGCCTTGTCCTTTTGAAATGTATGTGGATGGTTGTTTTAGGAAAGAATTGTAATCATGCTTTTTTCTTTTTTAATTGAAGTAAGAATAGTTCAGAGAAGTAGGGTGTCAGGACCTGTTTACAAGTAAATCTCGGTGAACATAATTTCCGTGAAAAATTACATATGGCGCATTTCTGTTGTTGCTCAGTTGCTAAGGTGTGAACTCTGCGACCCCATGAACTGCAGCACACCAGGCTTCCCCGTTCTTCACTATCTCCCGGAATTTGCTCAAACTCAGGTCCGTTGAGTCTGCGATGTCATGCAGCCGTCGGATCCTCTTTCGCCCCCTTCTCCTCTTGCCCTCGATCTTTCCCAGCATCAGGGTCTTTTCCAGGGTCTCTTCACATCCGGTGGCCAAAGTATCAGAACTTCAGCTTCAGCATCAATCCTTCCAATGAATATTCAGGGTTGATTTCCTTTAGAATTGACTGGTTTGATCTTCTTTCTATTTAAGGGGCTCTCAAGAATCTTCTCCAGCACCACAGTTTGAAAGCATCAGTTCTTCAGTTCTCAGTCTTCTTTATAGTCCAACTCTCACATCTGTACATGACTACTGGAAAAACCATAGCTTTGACTATATGGACCTTTGTACATTTTATGTATGGTACATTTTACTTTTCATGTATCCCTTGCTCTGTGAACTTGTGTGTGTGTCAACAAAGCTGATGTTAAAGTCTGTTTCTAAAGTGCATCTTGTTTTTTAGCATTTACAATTTTGGAATTACTCTTATACACACACAAATGCATATACACTGGCAGGGAAGGATCATTTAAAAATGATGTTGGGTTTAATTGAGTAGGTACTTGGGAGGGAAGATACTGAAACTTCACCCCATAAGTGAACATAAATTTTAAAGAGTGGACATATAGAAAATCATATGTTTTTAAAAGTAGGGAATGTGGAAGAACATGTCAGACCTCTGGAGAGATTGTTTGGAGAGTTAGAATTCAAATAAAAAGCGTGACACGTAGAAACGTATAAAGTGTTTATCCCAGAGTCGTTAGACAGAGTCTGTTAAAGGTAACTTGTTCTAAATACGGGCTTCCCTGGTGACTCACTGGGAAAGAATTCCCTGGTAAAGAATCTGCCTGCCAACGCAGGAGATGTGGGTTTGATCCCTGGTTTGGAAAGATCCCCTGGAGAAGAAAATGGCAACCCACTCCAGTATTCTTGCCTGGGAAATCCCGTGGACAAAGAAGCCTGGCAAGCTACAGTTGATGAGGTTGCAAAGGTAGGCATGACTTACCGACTGAGCATGCATTCTAATATGTAAGAAAATATGACAGGTAAACGGACAAAGGAAACTAGAAATGATAAAGTAACGTGGAAAAGTTACTCTCAGTAATAAAAAGTGAAAATGGGATAGAGGTAATTTTTGTTTACCAATACATTTGTTATTTAAAAAAAAAAAAAAGCCACCCAGGTTTCCTGAGGTTGTGTGGAGGAGGTTGTGTAATCATTTGCTGTTGGTGACAAGGGCGGGCCTTTAAGGGGTATAAACCTGAGTATAAACACATTGAAACAAACCCCCTTACCCAGGTTTTCTGTTTCTTGAAATTTATCCCAAAGAAATGATTCTTTCAGAGAGACATTCTTGCTTCTGAGCTGTGTTCATTTAGTGTTATCATTAATAGCAAAATAGCGGACGTGACTTGTATGCTGTTTAATGTAGTATAGTGAAGTGATTCTCTGTACTAGCAGGCTCTAAAAGCAATAGTTTTTGAGATCCCATGGAAATACGAAAAATGCTTGTTGTTACATGCAAAAATATAATGTACAGTTACATGTATAATTACATGGTCTTCGTGGAAATGCTTTTGTTAGGGTAACAGCAGTATGAAAATTTTAGAATTTTTTCAGACATCAGTTAAGCATTTGCCATGAGACTCTTCAGTTTAATTCCTCGGTCTGTGTTCAGGGTACCGCTCTAGACCCCAGGGGTACAAAGCTCCCCAGGTCGTCCTATCTGGTCATGCCTGTGGGTACCTGACACAGCTCAGAATACAGTTGAGGAGAGTGACCTTCCAGAGAAGTCGATGCAAGAACTAGTCTTGGAGAACGGAGGAGTTGACCAGATGATCATCAGGGAGGAGGTAATCTGAGCAGAGGCGACGGTACAGATAAAGGTGTGATGTGCAAACCGGGAAGGATGGTACATTTGCAAAAGCCGTCTTTTCTTCAGACTGGATTTCACTGTGAGGAGCGGGGTGGAGGGCAGGGAGATGGTGCTGAGGATCAGACCGAGGAGGGTGTGAGGTCACGAGGCGTGGGAAGGACTGCCTCGTGGTTACCTCACAGCTCCTGCTTCTTTCTGAGCACAGTGGGAGCGGTCTGCCTTGTTAGTGGTGCCCCATTTTCCTGGTTGTTGAACTTCTGCTGGTCAGGCTGTTAGCTAAATACCTTTGCGCTAGTGGTAAAGAACCTGCCTGCGAGTGCGGGAGACAAGAGAGCTTCAGCTTCGATCCCTGAGTTGGGAAGATCCCCTGGGAGAGGAAACGGTGACCCACTCCAGTATTCTGCCCTTTGTCCATGCTTCCAAATGGACAGAGGAGTCTGGCAGGCTACGGTCCTTAGGGTCGCAGAGAGTCCACCACGACGGAAGTGACTTAGCATGCACGCACACGAGTCACTCAGAATCAAAACATACTTGTCCATGTAAGTCGCTTTGTGTATTTCCTATTGTGGTCATTCCTACGTTGAGCATTGATGATTTTCTCGAGACTATACATGAGTCAGTGGCAAAAATTAGATTTTCTGACTCTTGATACATGAGACGGTATTCCCTTTAGCAGTTTATTGCTGAGTAATAGGTTACAGCTAAATAAAAACATATTTGTGGATAATGTGGTTTTATGTGGTTGGCAAACAACTTTTATTGGCTATTATAGGAAAGAATTTTGTCTGTGAAATAAATAGTAGCAGTAAGTATTTTCCTTTTTTAAAACATACTCTTCAACATTATAGAATCTAAATAATAAGCTCTGCCATTTATGATTCTTTTTCTTTTTTTAAGTATCCTATATGGAAAAAATTAAGGAACATGATATATCTCTTAGACATTTAATGTCGTGCACATTCATTATGTGGTAATGATTTGAGCTTTTGATGTCCTTTCTACCAAAGGCAAAAAGCAGTAGTTATTAAGTGTTTTGTTAGATCTTATATAATGTCTTCTTAAAGAAGAGTAAATAATATTTCTTAAATAGAATTTTTAATATTTGGTATAAATGATTTTGTTATTAGCCTATACGTTTTTTTTTGTTGTTGTTGTTGTTTCTTTATTTTATTTTATTTTTTTTAATTTATTTTCTTTTTTTTCTTTTTTTTTTTTTTTTAATTATAAAATCTTTAATTCTTACATGTGTTCCCAAACATGAACCCCCCTCCCACCTCCCTCCCCATAACATCTCTGTGGGTCATCCCCATGCACCAGCCCCAAGCATGCTGTATCCTGCGTCAGACTTATGCATTTAAAAAACATTCTGAGAAGAAGTCTGTTCATTTTGCTAGACTGCAGAGGCGTACATAGCACACACATAAAGTTAAGAACTCCCAGCTCCCTAACCCCTCACACCTCAAAGTCAGGAAAGGAAGGGACCAGGATGAACTTTAGAAACTGGCAAATAAGAGTTTTGAATCGGTTCTCTGCCTCTTAAACGATCCTTCTGTTATGCGGATGAGGCCTTTAACTTTTGAGCTTCATTCTCTGCATTACAAAATGAGTACGATATATCCATCACAGGTATTGATGAGGATTAAAATAGATGCCATATGTAATACGGGCTTCCCAAGTGGCACTAGCAGTAAAGAACCTGCCTGCCGACGCAGGACACATAAAGAGATGCAGGTTCGACCCCTGGGTAGGGAAGATCCCCTGGAGAAGGGCATGGCAACCCACTCCAGCATTCTTGCCTGGAGAATTCCATGGACAGAGGAACCTGGTGAGCTACAGTCCATAGGGTTGCAAAGAGTCGGACATGACTGAAGCGACTTAGCACCCATGCCTGTGTAATACAGTTGGCAAGGTAACTGGCACCTGGAATAAACATTTTTACCTTTGGTCCTAACTCTTCCTGGAAACTAGAGTTGTGTCTTTGGATAGATTACTTATCATTTCCAGGTCTTTGTTGTGCGTTTATCTAAACTAAATGGATTTAAACTTGTATATGTCTACTTCAACTGAAAACGTTCTGAGATTATTTTGAAATTCAGGGTTGCCTTTTTCAGATTGGAGTCATGTGTACGTTGTCATGTGACACCTGTAATGGGAAGAGGGCACAGATCTTTGCTTTGTTGATTAAAGACAGGTGGGCATTGATTTTTGTTTCTATACCATCTAGCTTTATTTTTTAAACCAGTTTTCTTTAATTAGATGCTTACCAGTCACCTTTGATTGAAATTATGCCTGGCCTCAAATGCCAGCTAGAAGGACATGGCGTCTGCCCCGGTGAACGAACCTGTTTTGGGATGGGTTTTAGGAATCTCGCTTCAGTTCCAGCCAGCATACTCTTGCATTTTGTGACCGGTCACTCTCTTATCTTCACTTCCAGTAGCTCTTCGGGCCTTATTTTTCCCGTTGACTCCAAGCTGACGAGAAGGCCATGGGACTGGTTGATTGTGGGGGTGGGGACGGCGCTGGCTGAGGCTTATAATAAAGTAGGAGCAGACTTACAGTCAAGGTTCCTGACTGCAAAGAAGAGAAGCAGGCTCTCAGTCAGTGAAGGAATTCACTGGAAGGATATCGAATAGCTCATGTAATCCCTTCGCACAAGTGGATACCTGTGGTTAAAAGACAGGTTGGAAGCTATGTGTGCAGGTCACAGCAAGGGGCAGCGTGATGAGGTGGCCACGCAGGGCACTCCTGGACCCAGGGCAGCGCCCTGGGGAGACCCTGTGTACAAGCGCCCTGGGGATGCAGCATTCTGGAGCGCAGGGCTGCTGCGTGATCTCACCCGCATCCAGGGTCGGGGAGGGCAGTGCCCGGCCCAGTGGAATGGTGGATTCCCCGGCCTGGGGTGAGGATCCAGATGCCCAGCAGCTAAGAGGAAGTACAAGCAAAAAGAAAGGTGGACGTTTCCTCCTGCCGGAAGCGGGGGATGTTGCGCGTGCTTCTTGGTCCTGTGTTTGAATCTGCCCCCGCTGTGAGCAGGCGCGCACCTGCCTGCCTTCAGAGAGGAGAGGAACCCCATGGCTTTCATCGGAGTCCTGAAATTGGGGCCGTTGATCCAAGAGCACCTAAGAAACGCTCTGTAATAAAGAGCTATAACGTGTTTGAATCTTTGCTTTTCCACCAGGTGGTGCAAATCTTTTATGATGTTCACAGAAGTTAAATTCTCTCACAAGAAAAAATTTAAATCATTTTCTCTTAAGAGTCCAGCTCTACCATGTAACGAAGGCTCGTTGATCTGTTTCTTGCCTTCTTTCTGTCTTTCATGAAGAAATAAATGTATTTATATAGCTTACCAAATGCTGGCCATGGCTTAAACTACCCATAGATTTTGGGGACTGTAACACGCGATTTTGTTTTTCCCGGGACAGGGGGTGGGGGAACTAGGAAAACTGGGAAAAGGTAGTCATGCATTCAGTATCCTCATTGTTTAATGCTCTTTATGTAGCTAGAAACACTCAATTTTATAACTGTTTGCTTGGCAGAAAGCGTATGTGATTTAAATCTTTGAAGATTAAAGGAGATCTTAGCAGACACGTCACACTTTGGCTGTCTTGTAATATGACTCAAGGGACAAGTAGGGTCGTAATCGGGACAAGAAGGAGGTGTACTGAGACCCCTGCATTTGACGTCTCATCTGTGGGTAGAAAGAACGCAGCAAGCAGGGTTGCTGTGTGCAGAGTGTAAGTATTTCAGTGTCAGGGTAGACAAGTAAGACTGAATCTGCAGTTTGAATATGTTTAAGGTTGTCTTAGAAACCTGAAGAATGTTCAGTTTAGACATGTTTTGAATATTTTGGGGGAAAGTGTTTGAATATACCTACTAAATTTAAGTGTTACATAGGCATACTATTAACAGAGTAGCTGAAAATAAGCCTTGAGATTAATGTTGAATAGTTCAGAGAGAGTTTAAGGTTTGATTTTGATAGTTTTTATTTAATAGTTTTAGGTGTTTATACCAATGGCTAGCTAGTAACAGTTTTATTGATACCTCCCAACAGGGAAGAGAGACCAGACCAACTAGATGTGCCTCTCGAGTTTAGATGAGAGCTTGTTCCTCTCGAGTTTAGATGAGAACTTGTTAAGTAAGATTTTTTTGGTTTTCCTTGTAACTCTACTCTTGCCTGGAGAATCCCGGGGACGGGGGAGCCTGGTGGCCTGCCGTCTATGGGGTTGCACAGAGTCGGACACGACTGAAGTGACTTAGCAGCAGCTACTCTTTAGGCTCTATCAGTGTTTCTCAGTTTTTTTTCCTTCTCATTATCACCCTAAGTTTATGGACTTTGTTTATGAGCTGGTCAACACACCAACCAAGACGCATAATGTTTCTCCAAGGGAAAATATATTTGAACTTCCGAACAAAAAGATTCTCAGTTGAACTTTGAAACTGTGGCATTTGAATGAGGGCCTCGGTTGCGGCGCCAAAGTGTATCTCTAGAAACTTGAGCCCCCCGCGAGCTAGCACCCCTCAGACCACACACCTTTGACTGCAGCCAGTGGAGATGGCAATCTTCCTGTGCACACCCATGACCGCCCCCAAGCAGACCGAGCCCGCCATGTACCTGTTCTGCAGCCCTTCTGGAGTCTTGGCTCTGATGCTTGCTGGTCAGCGTCTGCAGAGCATTTGTTCTCTGGTCATAGGGCTTCTGCAGCGATTCAGTCGAGATGTCAAGAGCGAGACTAGAGAGGTCACCAAGGTGACGAGACACAGTGTGGCACTGGGCGCATGCATCTCAGGCCTCACCCTGGTCGTCCCCTGGGCGTGTGTGTGTGTGTGTGTGTGTGTGTGTGTACACTCTTGGTTAGAAGTTAGATTGTGTGAATATGTTTATGTGGACCCAAATAGATCCGTCATCCATCTCAGACATGCAGCTTGGCCCCTCGAGGTCCCCTGAATTGCCCGGTAGAAGGAGCAGATTTACTCCACATTAGAATTGGCTCCTGACAGGTTCTGTTGATCTGGAAGGAAGGTGGGGCATGTTTGAATCGATTGACATGTCAAGGGGGATGTATGTGTGGCTTGTATACTTCCTTTAACATGTCATGAGTTGGGTGCATTTTTCAGGGTGCCGTCAGAGTGAAAAGGTGGCCTGGGGATACTGTGCTACCAACTACAAAAGTCAGCGGGGATGGCACCCCCTGGGGTTGTACACTGGGCAGGGCGTGGGGCTAGCTCCTTGGCTTCTTCAGTAAATTCATGCTGAGTTAACACTTGGAAAGGAAGTGTGCCCCATGGTCAGTGGAGGCTGACCCACTAATAGCCTCAGAGGGTGTGTTCATAGCATGTAAGCAACCTTTTCATAACCTCTCAAACAACAATTAAACATTCATTATGATTTTTAAGGTACATGCCTATTAAATGCTTTCCATAGTGTAGTGGCACAGGAAGCCTCCCTAATAAAATTTGATTGTAACATTTACAGATATCAGGAAGCCATGCTTTATGTTTTACCAGTTTGAAATCCAGTAATTAATTGTATTCTTGGGATCTTCCCTGGTGGCTCAGACGGTGAAGAATCTGCCTGCAAGGCAGGAGACCTCAGTTTTGATCCCTGCGTTGGGAAGATCCCCTGGAGAAGGGAATGGCAACCCACTAATGCTTGATGTTTCTGTTCATAAACGAATATGATTTGCAAAAGAATGTTAAGCGTCTTTTGTGAAAAACTGACCCAAGAGATGAAATTAGATGTAATTTAAATTACCCAGAATTCACTGGGAAAAGATTTAAAAAATAGTAATTTTAGCCATATAGAAACTAGAGAAATTTTACCTTGTTTGTTCTGAATATCTGAACTACTTTTGTAGATTTTGTAAACTGGTAGATTGTGTTAAATTTTTTAAAATGTGCTTTCAAACTCTTTGATATTCTTGAGTAGTAGTTAGAAAATTAGCTGTATGGTAATGATATTTTACATACATTATTATGGATGATGGCCAACATTTATTGAGTTCTTACTGTATTTCTCAGCCTGTCCTAATCTCATTACCTCATTCAGTCCTCTGAAAAATTTGTGTAGCTAATTGTACTTGCTTGTCCCCATCTGAGAAAGAGGAAAACCAAGGCGCAAAGGAGGGAGAAACCAGAGGCTCGCAGAAATGGAGTGGCCGAGCAGAGACTGGAGGTAGCATTGCAGTCTGTCTTCCCCGAGGCTTACCCCCATCTTACTGCTGCCACGTGTCTAAGTGCGTAAGACACTGTACTTTTTGCAGTGATGTGTAAATGCCATCGTAGTATAACAGTAACATAATTCTGAGTGCCTGTGAAATCTGTGTATGTCTGATACAGTTCAAGTTTGGGGATGTGCTCTGTACAGTATGCCCCTCGCCCAGGGATGGACCTGGATGCCTGTGCAGTTTTAAATGATCGGAGGCACTTTGCCAAGATGGTTGTCAGAGGAGTCAGAGACTTGCCATCGGGTAAAGCATTGTTTGGGGAGGCCCCCTGGAGAGTCAGGAGGGTACCCTCTCCATGTGGGCACTTTGCTGGGCGGGGGTTGGCTCCTACGGCCCGGGGCGGTGGTGTAACCTGCCCCGGTCACTCCGGCTCTGGGTAGAATTGTCAGAGACCCAGGCTGTCTCCGCTGACCTCTTCTCCATCTGTCGCAAGGGCCGCGCTCCCCTCACTCTGCCTTGGGGGGCAGGTCTGAGGGTGGTGTTTGCGGCTGTCTCCATCTCTTAAGTTCATGGCGCTTTAGGTCCACACTGGCCGCCGCCTCACTCCTGCAGATGCACCACGGAGGCAGCATTTCAACTTGCTGCCCTGTTACCTGCAGCCAGGGTAAACCGAGTTGTCTTGGTGAGCCAGCTGGGAAAGTTTCAGACCCTTGTTTGGGTTCGTTGTACTCTTATTGCTTTTTAGCATCTGGGGACTTGAGGTTCACGTAGTGGGGCGAGGCGGGAGGATTCGCAGAGATGCTGTGAATTTATTCCTGCACCCACTTACCTTCCCATTTAGCAGAAATGGCAACCCCACTCCAGTACTCTTGCCTGGGAAATCCCATGGACGGGGAGCCTGGTGGGCTTCAGTCCATGGGGTCACACACGGTTGGACATTTAATGATTGAGCAACAACAGTATAGCCCTCGTTTTCTAACCAGGTGTTGTGCCCGTGGATGTTTTAAGCCTTTCCCAGGCTCTGTGTTAAGCAGTCACCCCTTTTGGGGGGCAGTTATTTGTTCCCTTTCAAAAGTCGTGAATCCTGAGTGGCTCAACATCCAGAAGTGAGGCAGGTGGGCTGCAGAGCCTGTGACTGGCCGTGGAAGGCATGTCAACACCGTTCTTGAGAACAGCATGCTGCAGAGGCCCAAGAGTCCACGTCTTCCCACTCCTTTCCATGTGGGAATGAAAATGTGCTTGAAGACAGAATTATGATCGTATTTTTCTGAACTTTGTCACCCAGACATTGAATGACCATTTAGTACTTGGAAGAAGTGGCTTATATTTCCAGTACTTCCTCTTTCTACAAACAGCTCTTGGCCTCCTTCCAACCGGAAATGTCTGCCACCCCTCCAAAAGTTCCTACCTTTTTTTCCCTTAGTCATCAAGATGTTCTCTGTGATTTACAGCATATTTCAAAACATGCGTGTGAATCTGTTGTTAATAGAACCTGGAGACACTCTTTGCTCAGAAAATCAATGTGCAGGGTGTGAAGCGAATGATTATTTTTCAAAATGTCTTTCTAGTTGAGTTGAAGAACTCTGGAAGTCAGAAACAGATTTTTCTCCTTGCTACGATTATTTGAACAGCAATTCTTTTCCCTTACAGGTTATTGCAAATTGTTGAGCATAGCTCCCTGCTTGGGGACATTTCTGTATTCTTTTCTCAGCCCTAGTCACTCTAAACCAGAATCAAGCCTCGAAGTATTTGTATGATGCCTCCTTTCTGCTTACTACATGGTAACAGGAAAGTCAGTGAAAAGGATGATAGCCATCCGCTGAGCGTGGTAAGACTCTGAATTTGAGCGTACAGCTAAACTCCCGGTTTTCCAAAGGAGGGTGGGAGAGGTGAGATTATTAAGAAAAGGTGTGTGTAGGTGAAGGGGAGAGTGGTCTCTCAAAGCCATCTATAACCATAACATTCATTGTGGGGTTTAGATTAGCACGTAATAGGAGCACCCTTGGAACAGGCATCTTTTCAGTGTATGGAAGTTGGGGGTTAATGCTATTCATTATGGCGGAATCCATGTGTATTTCAGGTGGAAGGTGATTTTGACGCACACCCTTCGCCGTGAGCAGCCCCGCCCCCTCAGATTCTCCTGGTTGAGGGGTGGGGGTGGTCATCACCCTGGGGAAGAGGAGCCAGTGGTATTTAAGGTCCTGGGGCAGCTGTGGGGTGACCATGCTCACTTTCTGTGTTGGGGGCAGGGTGTAAGGCTTCTCACAGACCAGAGTGCTGGTTGTTCGGCCTGAATTGCTTCTCTTTCCCTGACTGTAGGTTACTAAAAATCCGAGTATATAAACTTCACCCAGTTCTCTGTTAAAAAATCAACACACGTAGTCAAAGAAAATTTTCTGTCTGCTCCCTCTGGTAAGAAATACTATTTGTATGTAGGAAAGAAAAAAAAAAAAAAAATATATATATATATGATTTACAGATGGTTCAAAGGTTATTTAAAAACAAATTAAATTTGGGGTTATGTAATTAAAAAGTGTATACTTGCCTGGCAAAGTATAGCGCAAAGTAGGTTTATTGAATAAACTGCCTTTTTCTAGCATGCCCTATTTGGGATTTGAACAATTTTTATTATGTAATGAGGGAACATTTCTTCCGTGAAACTTTTAACGTGTAACTGTTCTAATGAGAAGGCTGGAATTGGACGACCTGGTTCGTGCCCTTAAATGAGGATGTGAACTCAGGCCTTCTCAGGGGGGTGCTCATGAACAGTGTCGCTGGGTGTGGTGGGCTCCCTGGTGTTGGGTGTAGGTCAGGCCTGGGGACTCCTGGGAAACCTGATGCCTCCCGTCTCCCAGCTCCGCCAGGGTCTCTTGCCCCTAACCTATCCCAGCAGTGACCCCAGCGTCTGCCCTGAACACAGGGCAGCTGGTCCCCCATCCCGGGGAGCAGCCCTGTCTTCAGGAAACACTGTCAGGCTTAGAATCTTGTTTTCCTCGCTTCATCTCTGTGAGGTAGATAAGCCTTAGCATCCTCGGATGAAGTGCTGTAACTCACCCAAGGAGCTGGCACAGCGAGCGGGGAAGGTACTGGTTGAATCTGAATCACTTCCTCCCTTCTTCCACTTTTCCCTTCTGGAGGAGCTGCTGGTCCTGGCCATCAGGGTGTGCCCGTCTGTCCCTCCCGCTCGCTCAGCCTTGCCAAGTGCCTGCCCCTCACATCCTCAGGCCAGGCTGGGCCACGTGCTTCGTCCAACAGGCTGTGTGCTCTTAGGCTGCAGCAGTCTTTGGGACCCATGGTCACAGCGGCAGCGTGAACGTGTCTGGCACCTGGACTGTGGAGATGCTCTGCTGATGACGCCCAGATGCAGCAGGAGGTGGCGTCTCTGGGGGCCACAGTCTGGGTGCCGGGTGTGTTCTCACTGCTGGCTTGGCCGTCCATCCCAAATACAGAGGGACTGTATTTGTCCTTGGTAGATTCTCTGTGTGTGTACACGACAAATACATGAATTTTGCTCAAGACAAACTTCAGGACTGCAGGGTTTTGTCCTCTTTGATCTTACGTGTCTGCTTCCTCTCACAGGCACAAACCTGATTTTCAGTGACTCCTGCAGTGGAGGAATCACGAACTTGCTTTGTCCCACGATATACCAAGATCAATTCAGTTCAGTTTAGTCGCTCCGTTTTGCCCGACTCTTTGTGACCCCATGGAATGCAGCACGCCAGGCCTCCCAGTCCATCACCAACTCCTAGAGTTCACTCAAACTCATGTCCATTGAGTCGGTGATGCCATCCAGCCATCTCATCCTCTGTTGTCCCCTTCTCCTCCTGCCTTTAGTCTTTCCCAGCATCAGGGTCTTTTCAAATGAGTCAGTTCTTCACATCAGGTGGCCAGAGTATTGGAGTTTCTGCTTCAGCATCAGTTCTTCCAATGAGTATTCAGGACTGATTTCTTTTAGGATGGACTGGTTGGATCTCCTTGCAGTCCGAGGGACTCTGAAGAGTCTTCTCCAGCACCGCAGTTCAGAAGCATCAGTTCTTCAGCACTCAGCTTTCTTTATAGTCCAACTCTCACATCCATACATGACTACCAGAAAAACCATAGCTTTGACTAGACAGACCTTTGTTGGCAAAGGAATGTCTTTGCTTTTTAATATGCTGTCCTCCACCCGTGAGATTCTCCAGGCAAGAGTACTGGAGTGGGTTGCCGTTTCCTTCCCCAGGGTTGGTCATGCGAGAAGGCAACGGCGACCCACTCCAGTACTCTTGCCTGGAAAATCCCATGGACAGAGGAGCCTGGTTGGCTGTGGTCTATGGGGTCGTGAAGAGCTGGACATGACTGAGCGACTTTGGTTTTCACTTTCATGCATTGGAGAAGGAAATGGCAACCCGCTCCACTGTTCTTGCCTTGAGAATCCCAGGATGACGGAGCCTGGTGGGCTATCGTCTATGGGGTTGCACAGAGTTGGACATAACTGAAGCAACTTAGCAGCAGCAGCAGGTTGGTCATAACTTTTCTTCCAAGCAGCAAGAGTCTTTTAATTTCATGACTGCAGTCACCATCTGCAGTGATTTGGGAGCTTCCCAAAATAAAGTCAGCCACTCTTTCCACTGTTTTCTCATCTATTTGCCATGAAGTTATGGGACCAGATGCCATGATCTTAGTTTTCTGAATGTTGAGCTTTAAGCCAACTTTTCCACTCTCCTCTTTCACTTTCATCAAGGTGCTTTCTGCCATAAGGGTGGTCTCATCCGCATATCCCGGCAATCTTGATTCCAGCTTGTGCTTCTTCCACCCCAGTGTTTCTCATGATGTACTCTGCATATAAGTTAAGTAAGCAGGGTGAGAATATACAGCCTTGACATAGGTTTCAGATTAACGCCAACAGCACCATCAGCGCCTTGTGTTTTTTCTGCATTTTCATTTTTCCTTAGTGTGCAGATGACTAGGGTTATGTCATCAAAGTGGTGTGTTTTAGTGTCCCTTGTTCCCCTTTGGATGGTTAGGCCACGACTCAGTACATCCTGAAATTCACTTGTCACTTTGTTTTTGAATTTTAGAGATGGTTTTGTTTCAACTTTTTCTTTTGTAATTATGTAAAATATTTAAGTGGTTCATCAGCATAATCTAGAAAGTAAGCGACTGTCAGAGAAGTCCAGCTGTCATGTGTGTCCTTCCTTCCCCTGCAGTGAGCGGCCATTCAAAAATATTACGGTTCTTCCATTTTTGTCTTTGCGGTGTGCGTATGATATAATCTTTAGGTAAAATATAAAAGTGTAAGTATATGCACGTTCACACTGAGCCATGCTCTGTATCTCCAGAGGAGAGGAAACGAGTCTAGTTACACTTTACACATGAACACACAAACTGTTACCATTTTTGTTTGTTTGCTTGCTTTCCCAGCAGGAAGGGAGGTGGTGGGGCAGGTGTGAGCTGGTGTTTCTGCAGTCAGCTCCTCAGAGGGTCGGGATTTGCGGTGGCTGTTTTCAGCCCTCCTCACCCTTCCTGAGCGCGCGCGCTCTCTCCATCACTACCCTTGCCCATAATTACGCTCTAGCTGCTCAGGAGAGAACCTCTGTGGCTCTCTACAAACTCCTTTTCTAGAAACTTGCCCAGATGAGTCGTAGGAGGAACTGCCCCCTGCTTTCAGAATGAGTTCAGACGCCCAGTGGGGACTTTCCGCTGCGGGAGGCCGTGTGGTCAGCCTACCCAGCCCTGGAGGCTGTCCAGCCACTCTGGCCTCTGGGCCTCGAGCGCGTTTGAAAGCTCTCCCTTCCAACTGTGCAGGCCTTAGATGCGTAAAGAGCTGTCTTCTGATGGTAACAGAACCACAGCGTGTCTGTCCAGACTGTGAATGTGTTGAGTTATTCTTTGCCTTTAGGTTTTCACGTGATGAGGACACTGGTGTGAGTAATGAAATGTGTGATCAGGAGCACACGTTAATTGAAGGGATGGCTGTGTAAAGCATGATGTAGTCTATAAGGGCTTTAATGAATACATTTTAACTTCCTTACACGTCCTTTAAAATAGTTAATGTTCCACGTAGGGAGCTCAGCTCTGTGTTCTTCAGTGACCTAGATGGCTGGGATGGCGTAGGGGGTGGAAAGTATGGCTAAGGTCGAGGGAATGTATGTATACATTCCGTTGTACAAAATTATAAAGCAATTATGAAAAAGTGAAAGTGAAAGTTGCTCAGTTGTGTCCAGCTCTTTGCAACCCCATGGACTGTACAGTCCATGGAATTCTCCAGGCCAGAATACTGGAGTGGATAGCCTTTCCCTTCTCCAGGGGATCTTCCCAACCCAGGGACCGAACCCAGATCTCCCACATTGCAGGCGGATTCTTTACCAGCTGAGCCACAAGGGAAGCCCAAGAATACTGGAGTGGGTAGCCTATCCCTTCTCCATCAGATCTTCCTGACCCAGGAATCGAACTGGGGTCTCATTATACCCCAGTAAAAAAAGTAATGTTCTAAATATGCTGCCATGGTACATCAGCTAGTTTCAAGTTTGTCTGACCCATATGCATGGAAGGTTATTTGATAGTTTTAAAAAAAGTGTATTTATGAAGAAAGAAACAGGACCTGACGTCCATTGACTCTTCTCCCTGGTATCTGGTATGTTACATCTGTTATCTCTTTTGGGAATTAAAACTCGTCTCTTGAGGCAGATGCTGCTGTTTAATTTTGGGTTTTTTGTTTCGTTTTGTCTTTGGTGGAAAAGCTGGGTGTGGGGCTTGGAGTGGTGTTGCTTCCCTGGTCTCAGGCAGCTGGTGGGCGGCCCAGCCCAAACGGAGCCTTGGTTTGTCTATAAACAAAACCCTTGCTGTTCCCAGGGTGTGCTGATGCCTGAACTTCCTTTTCTTGTCCTAAAATGAAACCTAGGGATCTTCTTTCACCAGATTAAGATTAGGTAACTACTTGTTAGCTAGAAATTTAGTTGACCCAACGGTTGTTAAAAACCATGCAAAATGATGAGGAAATGTTACATGAAGACTTGGAACAAATCCTTGAACAGTCATTCCTTGGAATAAGAGGTGGAGATTTTCACGTTAAATACAATATTTAAAAATAACGTATTTTCAAGTGTAGTGTGTCATTCAAGAGAGACCTTTGACTTAGCTGTTGAGAGCCTCAATAAAGTTAAAAGACTGAAAAAGACAGAGGATGGTTACAGCAGAATAAGAAATTAGTATCAAAATGAGAAATTAATATCTTTTGGTATCGATTTCTAACATAATTTCACAGTGATGAGAGAGAAGACCCTGAAATCTTTGCACCTTGCTCTATGCCCCTGGATATGTCCCAGTGTCTCCTGGTTTCTAGACAAGGGAACTTGAATACAATTTGTATCCTGCTGTTGTGTGAACATTGTATAAATCTTCATTATGTTGACTTGGTTTGTAGTACTTTTCAGGCCTACTGTATCCTTCTACTTTTCTCTCTTTTCATTCCAGTAATTTTTGAGAGTTTGATATTGAAACTCCAACTAAAAAAATCTTAATTTATCTACTTAAAAGTAATTGTAATACATAGTGGAACCGTATGTAACTTTGTTCTGTATTTTCCAAGTCTCCTGTAAATATGTTAACTGTACTTACATAATTAAAAAAAATTAAACAAAAAAGTACTATTTAAAATAATCTGATTTTCACTGTTGGAAGAGATATACCCTTCCTGTAACCTGGGCCACGTGCCTGTAATACTTTACAGCTGTGATTTTCCCCTAGCTCACAAGACTTTCTGTGCAACTGTTCTAATTCACATACCCATTTTGGGGAAAACCTAAAAGGATATTTTTCTCAAGTATGTAGTGTTTCAGAGTATTGATTTGCCTAAGAAGAAATATAAAATTATTATAATTTTATACTTTCTGATGTGCCAGGTTTTTTTTGTGTGTGTTGGACTTTTCTCTGGGAGGCCTAGTCAAATTTCACTTGCTACACTTTAAACATTGAGAGGTCCTGAGATCATTTTATGGTTTGTTTAAAAAGAAGAGAAGTGGGATTTTTCTCCTGGTCAAATTAGAAGATAAGTTTACCGAGGGTAAAAATAAGAGAAATAGCATAGAAATGTGTTATAAGCTCTGGAAAAAAAGATTATTACGGGAAAACATTCTTAATTATCGTCAGTTCAGTTCACTTGTTCATTTGAGTCCGACCCTTTGCAACCCCATGGACTGCAGCATGCCAGGCCTCCCTGTCCATCACCAACTTCTGGAGTTTACTCAAACTCATGTCCATTGAGTCGGTGATGCCACCCAGCCATCTCATCCTCTGTCATCCCCTTTTCCTCCTGCCTTCAATCTTTCCCAGCATCAGGGTCTTTTCCAAGGAGTTAGTTCTTTGCATCAGGTGGCCGAAGGATTGAAGTTTCAGCTTCAACATCAGTCCTTCCAATGAACACCCAGGACTGATCTCCTTTAGGATGGACTGGTTGGATCTCCTTGCAGTCCAAGGGACTCTCAAGAGTCTTCTCCAGTACCACAGTTCAAAAGCATCAATTCTTCGGCACTCAGCTTTCTTCACAGTCCAAATCTCACATCCATACATGACCACTGGAAAAACCATAGCCTTGACTAGATGGACCTTTGTTGGCAAAGTAACGTCTCTGCTTTTTAATATGCTGTCTAGGTTGGTCATAACTTTTCTTCCAAGGAGCAAGCATCTTTGAATTTCATGGCTGCAGTCACCATCTGCAGTGATTTTGGAGTCCCCCAAAATAAAGTCTGTCACTGTTTCCCCATCTATTTCCCATGAAGTGATGGGACCGGATGCCACGATCTTCATTTTCTGAATGTTGAGCCTCAAGCCAACTTTTTCACTCTCCTCTTTCACTTTCATCAAGAGGCTTTTTAGTTCTTCTTTACTTCCTACCATAAGGGTGGTATCATCTGCATATCTGAGGTTATTGATATTTCTCTGCCAATCTTGATTCCAGCTTGTGCTTCTTCCAGCCCAGCGTTTCTCATGATGTACTGTGCATAGAAGTTAAATAAGCAGGGTGACAATATACAGCCTTGACGTACTCCTTTTCCTATTTGGAACCAGTCTGTTGTTCCATGTCCAGTTCTAACTGTTGCTTCCTGGCCTGCATATAGATTTCTCAAGAGGCAGGTCAGATGGTCTGGTGTTCTTGTCTCTTTCAGAATTTCTGACAGTTTATATTGATCCATACAGTCAAAGGCTTTGACATAGTCAATAAAGCAGAAATAGATGTTTTTCTGGAACTCTCTTGCTTTTTCCGTGATCAAAATTCTCCAAGCCAGGCTTCAGCAATATGTGAACCGTGAACTTCCAGATGTTCAAACTGGTTTTAGAAAAGGCAGAGGAATCAGAGATCAAATTGCCAACATCTGCTGGATCATTGGAAAAGCAAGAAATTTCCAGAAAAACATCTATTTCTACTTTATTGACTATGCCAAAGCCTTTGACTGTGTGGATCACAATAAACTGTGGAAAATTCTGAAAGAGATGGGAATACCAGACCACCTGACCTGCCTCTTGAGAAACCTATATGCAGGTCAGGAAGCAACAGTTAGAACTGGATATGGAACAACAGACTGGTTCCATATAGGAAAAGGAGTACGTCGAGGCTGTATATTGTCACCCTGCTTACTTGACTTATGCGCACAGTACATCATGAGAAACACTGGAGTGGAAGAAGCACAAGCTGGAATCAAGATTGGCAGAGAAATATCAATCACCTCAGATATGCAGATGACACCACCCTTATGGCAGAAAGTGAAGAAGAACTAAAAAGCCACTTGATGAAAGTGAAAGAGGAGAATGAAAAAGTTGGCTTAGAGCTCAACATTGAGTAAACTAAGATCATGGCATCCGGCCCCATCACTTCGTGGCAAATAGATGGGGAAACAGTGTCAGACTTTATTTTTTGGGGCTCCAGAATCACTGCAGATGGTGATTGAGCCATGAAATTAAAAGATGCTTACTCCTTGGAAGGAAAGTTATGACCAACCTAGATAGCATATTCAAAAGCAGAGACGTTACTTTGCCAACAAAGGTCCATCTAGTCAAGGCTATGGTTTTTCCAGTAGTCATGTATGGATGTGAGAGTTGGACTGTGAAGAAGGCTGAGCGCCGAAGAATTGATGCTTTTGAACTGTGGTGTTGGAGAAGACTCTTGAGAGTCCCTTGGACTGCAAGGAGATCCAACCAGTCCTTTCTGAAGGAGATCAGTCCTGGGTGTTCTTTGGAAGGACTGATGCTAAAGCTGAAACTTCAATACTTTGGCCACCTCATGTGAAGAGTTGACTCATTGGAAAAGACTCTGATGCTGGGAGGGATTCGGGGCAGGAGGAGAAGGGGACGACAGAGGATGAGATGGCTGGATGGCATCACCAACTCGACAGACATGAGTTTTTGAGTGAACCCTGGGAGTTGGTGATGGACAGGGAGGCCTGGCGTGCTGCGATTCATGGGTTCACAAAGAGTCGGACATGACTGAGCAACTGAAAACTGAACTGAGATGAGTGCAATTGTGCGGTAGTTTGAGCATTCTTTGGCATTGCCTAACTTTGGGATTGGAATGAAAACTCACCTTTTCCAGTCCCTTGGCCACTGTTGGCTTTTCCAAATTTGCTGGCATATTGAGTGCAACACTTCCACAGCCTCATCTTTTAGGATTTGCAATAGCTCAACGGGAATTCCATTGCCTCCCCTAACTTTGTTCTTAGTGATGCTTCCTAAGGCCCATTTGACTTCACTTTCCAGGATATCTGTCTCTAGGTTGGTGATCACACCATCATGATTATCTGGGTCGTGAAGATCTTTTTTGTACAGTTCTGTGTATTCTTGCCACCTCTTCTTAATATCTTCTGCTTCTGTTAGGTCCATACCATTTCTGTCCTTTATTGAGCCCATCTTTGCATGAAATGTTCCCTTGGTATGTCTGATTTTCTTGAAGAGATCTCTAGACTTTCCCATTCTATTGTTTTCCTGTATTTCTTTGCATTGATCGCCGAGGAAGGGTTTCTTATCTCTCCTTGCTTTTCTTTGGAACTCTGCATTCAAATTGGTATATCTTTCTTTTTTCCTTTGCCTTTCGCTTTTCTTCTATTTGCAGCTATTTGTAAGGCCCCCTCAGACAACTGTTTTGCCTTTCTGTATTTCTTTTCCTTGGGGATGGTCTTGATCCCTGCCTCCTGTTCAATGTCACGAACTTCAGTCCATAGTTCTTCAGGCACTCTGTCTGTTAGATCTAATCCCTTGAGTCTGTTTGCCAGACTCCACTGTATAATCATAAGGGATTTGATTTAGGTCATACCTGAATGGTCTAGTGGTTTTCCCTACTTTCTTCAATTTCAGTCTGAATTTGGCAATAAGGAGTTCATGATCTGAGCCACAGTCAGCTCCTGGTCTTGTTTTTGCCGACTATATAGTACTTTTCCATCTTTGGCTGCAAAGAATATAATCAGTCTGATTTTGATGTTGACCATCTGGTGATGTCCATGTGTAGAGTCTTCTCTTGTGTTGTTGGAAGAGTGTGTTTGTTCTCTTGGCAAAACTCTGGTAGCCTTTGCCCTGCTTCATTCTGTACTCAAGGCCAAATTTCCCTGTTACTCCAGGTGTTTCTTGACTTCCTACTTTTGCATTCCAGTCCCCTATAATGAAACGGACATCTTTTTTGGGTGTTAGTTCTAGCAGGTCTTGTTCTTAATTATAAACTAACCCAAATGTTTGGATAAATCAGGAAAACATAAATAGATCCTGTGAGTCTTGTTGCAGAAGAGCAATAGAAAAGTTCTCAGGCCCTTGGGGGAAATTGTTGACCTGTAACAAAACCTGGCAAGAGCAGAATTGACTCCACGTCTGAACTGAAACGAGCCTGTTGGTACCAGGAGGACAGGTATGCGGGTTACATGCTGCTGGCGTCAGGGTGTGGTGGGAGAGAAAATAAAATGCCTCTCTTCCTTTCCCAGTTTTGTCAAACCCCAAACAAAACAAGAGATGACCTAAGACCCAAAGAATAAACATGCACAACTCTATTATGTGGTGGTGTCTCATTCTTCTCTAAAATAAGTACTACTGTGACAAATATTTGCATGGATGGTAATTATTTAATTTTTTTAAATAAAGAGCCTTACAAGTAGGATAACAGAAGGAGAGAAAATGTATACATTTTCATTATTTGCCATTAAAAATAAGAGATATATCTTGTTAAAATCAGAGAAAAAAAAAGATATATCTTTTCCCTGCATTGCAAGGAGAGTCTACTATACTTGAAAGCTGTGCTGTGCTTAATCTGACTCTTGGCGACCCCATGGAGTGTAGCCCACCAGGCTCCTCTGTTCCTGGGGATTCTCCAGGCCAGAATACTGGAGTGGGTAGCCATTCCCTTCTCCAGGGAATCTTCCCAACCCAGGGATCGAACCCAGCTCTCCTGCATTGCAGGCAGATTCTTTACCAGCTGAGCTACCAGGGAAGCCCCTACCTGAAAGCTGCTGCTGCTAAGTCGCTTCATTTGTGAGCTAGTAGCTTTGAAACGCTAGCTCTCGGCTCTCAGCAGCAGGTATATAAAGTGTCTGCTCTACATTCAGGTAACTTTGATCTGAGCTCCTTTAGTCAGCTCTGATGCAGTGTGGGGCATGTTAGAGTATTATGTTCAGTTCACACATTTGCCTGATGACTGTGTCAGTAATTAGATTGAAACCTATGTTTATGCTGTGGAAATTCAGGTCCATCTTTCTCTCTCCTTCTGTAGCAGATTTACCAAAAAAAAAAAAAAAAATTTTTTTGTTGATATGTTTATTGCAGAAAATTTGAAAAATCCATGAAAATTATAGTCACTCATCACTGTGTCAACCAGAAATAACTAGTGACAACCTGACATATTTCATATATGTATGTGTATACATGTGTGTAGACTGTACATGTGTACCTTTGCATGTATCTGCATATGCACATATAATTACATATGTACACATTATAAAGCACAGTGGGGATCATACGGTACTTATCTTCTGGTGCTCCCCTTTAATAGTATCTGTCACTAGTATTTCTCAGTGTCATTCGTGTTCCTCTTAGACTTTGTTTCAAATGACTGTATGACATTGCATCATACTACTTTGTCATAATTCACATTCTCTTGCTGCTGTATGCTTGGTTTATTTCCATTTAATCTAATCATTATCGTAGAACCTTTTTTTCACTTTTCTGCTTACTGTGATTTGATGGCATAGCATATTATTTGATCAAAAATGTCTTGCTTCTTGTTCATTGAAAACTCTGAGCATTTGAGAAGCTGATTCAGGATTGTAATATTCATTTTTATATTTATCCTGTAATACTTTTAATAAAAATACTTTGTATTTTAAATACCTGTTTTAGAAACTTAACTGTTGTTTGCTTCAGTTTGATCTCATGTCACCCACTCTTCCATGAAGATTGAACGTCTTCATGCCGAGGAGTCAGACTTCAGTGCAAAACTAGATGGGCAAGGTTCCTCTTCTTGTAGCGTTTTTTGCTTGGTGGAAAAGTATAATATGAAACAATTACCTAAATTATTATAGAATTAAAATTGTAATTTATGTTGCAAACCAAAAGTGACAAGGGGCTATTAGGACTTATACTTGAGGAATCTATGGAAAGAAAACAATTCTTCAGTTAAAATTATTCTTACTAATTTTTTAAACTAATTGATTATCTTACTGATTTTGTTATCTTTCATAGCTTATATTTAAACTAGAAAACCTCTGTGCTTGATCCAAGGAGTTGCCACAAACCGGATGATACAATGCAGGCATTTTATGTCTTCCTCTCACCAAATACCCAGTCTAGGAGAGAAGAAATCATTCATCCTTCTGGTTGAGTGTTTGGCTTCTGAGCTAGAATATTTTCTGAGTTAGCAAATTTCAAGGTATGAGTTGAATTCTTTCAGCCAGCATTGTGGTTTTGATGCATGAGATTTCATCATCATGGTCAAAAAGCACCAACCTGCTCAGAAAGTAAGTTAAGCCCAAAGCGAGCACAATGATAAAGATAAACATGTACCCAAGACAGGGAACCAGTGAAGCCAGTGCTGTTTATAATGTCAATGCAGTGATACGTGGAGGTCTCAGTACATCATTTAAGGGGACCGAGCTTCATGGACTACTCAAAGCAAGGATGACATAACATTTGGTTCTTTTGTTTTACATTTCATTGCTCAGCAGTTTAGTTAACAGAGATGTGTATTGCGCTAGAAAGCCTCTGGGCCATTTTAGGGTCCAGAGTAGATTTAACCTCCATCGGGTACAAAAGTTGGAACAAAAGCTGAGATCTAGAGGGATGAGTTAATGAAGAGCCGCAGTACAGAATACAGAGCAGAGAATAAGCTTAAATGCCCTCAGATTTATGTGGGGGTGAAACAGGATAAACTGCCAGGAGGGTGGCTGGGCAACAGGAGAAGATTTGAGGAGGAAGGACATCTTGAATTTACTTCCCATGTTATATGGAGCCTTAGGCTAAAGGAATGTGATAGTCTGAACTGATACTCGTGTTTCCTGCCCTTAAATTCACATAGTTAACATCTTGCCGCATTTACCTTATCTGTCCATATGTTCTGGTTTTGGTTTTGCTTGCGGTACATTTAAAACTACAGTAAAACTATCTGCTTTTGTGAGTTGACTCTATATATGGCTACTTTGGGGCTTCCCAGGTGGTGCGGTGGTAAAGAATCCACCTGCCAATGCAGGATTCACAAGAGATGGAGGTTCAATCTCTGGGTCGGGAAGATCCCCTGGAGTAGAAAATGGTAACCCAATCCAGCATTCTTGCCTGGAGAGTCCCATGGACAGAGAAGCCTGGCGAGCTGTATACTCCATGGGGCCGCAGAGAGTCAGACCCGACTGACCACACACACACTTTACTGAATTCTTACTCATTCTTACGGTTCAGTTGATTTTCTTAGTTTTCCTCATTAGATTGTCGTATCAGCTACAAATAAATGACTTTGTTTCTTCCTTTACAGTTTTCATGCCTCTTTAAAATTTCCTTTCTTATTTTATCGAGTTGTCCAGGATCTCTAGTTAAAGTATTAAATAGTACCACTGATTAAATTCTGACATTGATGGTAATGCTTTTGGTAGTCTGCAGTTAAAGAGAGTAGTTGCAGTTAGCTTCTTGTGGATCTTATTTACATAGTTTCAGAAATTATCTTCTAATTATAACTTTCTGGGCATTTTGATGGGAATTGGTATACAATTTTTATTACTTTGTTTTGACTTCTATAGTGATATTTTTCCATATGGAATTGTAGTGAGTTGTAGGAATAGATTTTTCTGATGTCACGCTATCATTTTATTACTGAGATAAAACTGACTTGGTGTGGTGATCTTTCTTCAGTCATTTAATATGTTTTGGAGCTCCTTTATTTTACTTAGACCAGTGGTATAGATAGTATCGTGACTAGTGAAATACAGATCCACTTGAAAGTTGCTTTTATATACTTTTATCATCAATAAGACTCCTAAATCAATCAGGGAGTAAACCTATATCCATGATCCCTGGGAGGGCTTCAGAATTTTTTTTTAAACAGAGGTCCTCACCCTCAAAATGGTGAGGAGTCACTAGCCTCGGAACTTAAAAGCAAGTTCATGCTTACCTTTGTCCCCATTCTGGGAGTTTCGCTTGTGAGTGTTGTCTAGAAGATGGTCTTGAGGTTAATGTGCACAGCCTACAATCTCAGACATAACTGATTTTAAAACATCATCTCAGTTACCTTTTCTTAGTAGATTAGAATGGTTAGTGTGAAATGTATTTTTGGAGGGTGGGAGGGGAGTTGATATTTCTTCAAAATCCCTCCTAACAGTCGATAATCATCACACAACGGTTGTAAAACGTGAAGAATATTAGGGCGTGAGTTAATAAACCCCTGAGGCCTGAATATTGGGTCATCACATCTTTCCAGGAGACCTTCCTGACCCAGGAATTGAAGTGGGATGCCCTGTATTTCAGGCAGATGCTTTACCAGCTGAGCTACCAAGAAAGCCCCTCTTTAGTGTGAGAAGGAAGAAATCCAGATGTTCAGATGTATTCTCACTGCTGTTACATCTGTTTTTAAAATCCCTCCACATCTCTGAGATTTCTGGGTATGTTCTTTTACCCATTTTTTATACAATCTAGAAGCTGAATGTGTGGGTTTGAGAAAGAAGATCATTTAAAACCAAAATGCTGCTATAAAGTAGAGGGTTTTGATCTGGGAGCATTTGCTAGTTGTCAGTATTGCTGGTGATTTGGAAAACATATAAAATTTATGTTCCCTGTGTTTATAAAGTTCTTACAAGTAAGTCTGAAAACTTTAGTTTTTGAAAATAGCATTCTCCCAGTCCTGTGTTTAGTGACATGCAGATAGTCAAACAAAAAAGGTGGAAGGAAACAATTGGTGATGTAAATTACATTTTGGGCCAACTTTTGAGTTGGCTGGCTCTTTTGAAGTTGATTCCCAAATAAAATTCTAGAGTCATTGCTGTTAATAGCTGAAAAGAACCTGAAGATTCTTCGTTCAAAATATTTTGGGGCATTTCTGACAGAGCAAATATTTTGTTAGATGTTAAGGTTATAAAAATGAACAAAATGTGGCTCTAGCCTATAAAATCTAGCAAATAAAGAGCTTCTGTGGGGATACTGTATTATGGAGTGGAACCTAGAGATCGGAGGTGGATCCCCCAGTTTTGTGGAGTGACTCCCCCACTTGGGCAGGCATCCCAGGTTCATACAGCTCTTTAGAGGTGGTGGCCTTGCTGACAGATTCCTGGTCTCTTGACATAAGTCTGATGATCTGGTTCACACTGGGTGGACCTGTTCACGGCTTTGAGAAAGATAGTTTCATTCAGCACCTCTCTTTAAGGTAGCTTATTCTCTGTGTGCTTAACGGCTATTTCATTGAGATTCTTAGTCATTCCTAATGTGCTTATCTCATAGGTTTT
This sequence comes from Budorcas taxicolor, assembly GCF_023091745.1. NCBI lineage: Eukaryota > Metazoa > Chordata > Mammalia > Artiodactyla > Bovidae > Budorcas > Budorcas taxicolor. The sequence goes on from NC_068920.1 coordinate 16,312,058, forward strand.
TTTTTATTTTCTTTTTCCTGGGGGAGGAATTCTCACTATAGATCCAAAAGCAATTTGAAGGATCACTTGAGTAATTTTTAATCTGGTATCACACGTTCTCTGAAATCCTGTACTGTTACCATGTACCTCAGGATAAAGGCTCAGATCCTTTTTGTGGCTTTTATTCCTTCCTGACCATGCCTACTTCTGCAGCCACATCCTCCTCTTTTACATGTGAACTTCAGAAAGGCTGGATGCCTACCTGCCTGTGGTTCGACTGACTTGATGTACTGTTTCCAGCTTCATGCTTTTCCCAGAACCTCTTGACTCCACTTCTGCTGTGGACTCATCCATCTTTCTGATAGCTTCGCCCCGGGGAATCCTCCAGAACCCTCAGTTCAGGTCAGTCGTGTCCAGCTCTTTGCAACCCCATGGACTGCAGCACGCCAGGCTTCCCTGTACATCACCAGCTCCTGGAGCCTGCTCAAACTCATGTCCATCGAGCTGGTGATGCCATCCAACCTTCTCATCCTCTGTCATCCCCTTCTCCTGCCTTCAGTCTTGCCCAGCATCAGGGTCTTTTCCAGTGAGTCAGCTCTTCCCATCAGGTGGCCAAAGTATTGGAGTTTCAGCTTCAGCATCAGTCCTTCCAAAGAATATTCAGGATTGATTTCCTTTAGGATGGACTGGTTGGATCTCCTTCCAGTTCAAGGGACTCTTAAGAGTCTTCTCCAACACCACAGTTTAAAAGCATCAATCCTTTGGTGCTCAGCTTCCATTATGGTCCAACTCTCACATCCCTGGGCTGGGCCAGTTGAGGGAGAGCAGCTACCAGCCCAGAATGGTGTTTTGTGACAGTGCCTCATCTCATCGCTCCGTAACCATAGCTGATGCTCGGCTGTTGGACCTTCCGTCCTTGTTGCCCTTCATGTACACACAGATCACATGTAATTTTTCATTTATCAATCTACTAGCTACCTTGTACGAGCACCATGTGTCAGGCCTTACCCACGTGCTGGCCTGCAGTGGCTCCTCTGCCTCCGGGCCTTTGTTCGAGTTGTGTGTTCCCCTGGCTGTACCAGATGCAGTTCTTTCCACATCGTTTAGGTTTTGTCTTAAATATCAGCGTCTCTTTTCTTCACATTTGTTCCCAAACTTAGGTTGCCCAGCACACTGGTAGGTGTTTGATAAATGCTGAGTAATTAATGAAACTTTTAAAGCTGCATTTTTCATGAGACAGGAAGTATGTCCACACACCTGGGTATATTTACAATTTTTTGCTATTGTCTTTTAGGTAATGTAAGTGTTTTGGATTCTAATTTGCTTTCCCTTGGAAAATATATCTTTTAGAGGATATTAAGACAACCACATCCACAGTTATGTTGTTCATCAACCACCCGTGGGAGCTTGCTCCCTGCGAATTCAGTCAGAATTCTCATTAATAGATGGTCACATGTCAAATGACAGTTTAGAGAATTTGATACTTTGTCCATCTCATGGATTAAAACATATGTTTTAAGATAAAGGCATTTTAAAATTTATCTGGTGCTGTTAGTCAAGGTTCTGTGGACAAGAATTGCTTCTGTTCTCCAATCTGTAGCCATATGAAGTGTAAATTAGCCATTATATATTTTTTAAAAATACATTTATGAAAGGAAACTTCAATTGCAATATAAGCTGAACCTGATGACAGCTGAAGGATAATCTGTTCAACTTCTCCATTCTGTAGCATTATTAATAGATAATTGACTGGTCAAAAAAGTAAAAGCAAACCTTGCTTTTTCTAAAGAAGCGAACTTGCAGAGGAAACGGTGTGTGTTGAGTGCTGAGTGTTTCCTGGTAATCATGATGGCTGGCCTCCCTGCTCCTCTTTCTCTGGCTCTCTCTAAGAAAGCCAAATTGCAGGATGGTTAGTATCGTAAAGGATTCTTCTCTCAAACACTAGGATACCCAGATACAAAGGGGACGCAGTGAGATACTGCCTTGGTAAATGAACCTCAGCACATCATACCCCTCTTTGAATTCTCAGTTACGTTATGTAAGTGGTCATACAGATGGATTTTTTTTTTTTAACTCTGATTTTCCTAAACTACTCTCCCATCTATGGAATGGTGGAAGGTGTTCTGAAAATACGGAATGAGAAGAATGCACCGCTGTTACTTTAAGAAGGAAATTAAGCAGGGAGGGAAGAGGTGGATGTTGTGACTGCTGACATTTGTGGCCTCTTTTTCATTTGCGTAAGAGGTGGACTGGCTTTTCTGTAGCTGCGTTGCCATGGAGAGGTAGTGGGGGAGGACTCCTAGGACCGCAGCCTGAGCGAGCAGTTCCTTCTCAGCGCTGCTCCTGAATGTGACGTGCGGGGCGGGGGGCCCAGGTGGCTCAGATCACGGGGGGGCCGGCTGACCTGTCATGCCTGGTAACGTGACTGTGCAGAGACCCCTGGGGGTGACAGACATGTTCGTGGAAGCGCCTGTGGATTCTCTATGTGAAGTGAATGGATTGTAATGTTGTATGTATTCCCACCCTTCCTGATTTCTTCCACTCGAGATTCGATGAAAAGAGTTGAAACAGATTAAACCAAATGTACGCCCTTGTTACAAGAAACCGACTCACTTCAGTCGGCATGTTTGTGTATAGATGCATGACAGAACAGCAAGTCAAATAAATGATGCTGGGAATAATACACTCAGAAAGATCTAACAGGGTAGGTGAGACTGGAGCCAGACATGAATGTGTCACTAACCTGGGGTCATGAGCATACGGGTGTTACAGAGCTGTGTAGCCGGAGCATACGAGAACATGGAACAATGAAAGTTGTAAGGATTTTCCTCCGTAATAGGTAGAGGAAGATCAGTTGTGTGTTTTATAGATAAACCTGCTTGTGTCTTAGGTGAATGTTAGGAATTTTGTCATTGCTGTTAATAGGTTTTATTGGAAATAGTTTTATGTCAAACAGAAAATTCTTGTTAACGTGTTTGTAGTAGCATCATTTTGGGGGGTCTTGTTGGTTTGTTCTCTTACGTCAGTGGTAGATTAAATATGATGACTATTTTGGTCTTTTGTTTTCTTGTGGCTATCATTGTGGATAACGCCTTTGTTTAACAACAAATGTGATTGGTAATTTTAGCTGAAACTCTGAGCTGCTGTTTAAAATATTTCTACATTGAAATATGTTTCTCTTGAGGAAGTCATATAAGATGTTAAACTTACCAAATATAAAGAAACTTATTTGACATCTCAGTCTTCTGATGAAATCTGAATGATTGTTTTATAGTAGTTGAGTCAGAAATGGTTTAGGTGCGTTGTATGGCTGTTACAGTCATTAACTGCTTATTACAGCTTATTTTTAAGGATAACTAATTGCCTAATTTAACCCATGAAAGAAATGCCAAACCAAGTCTTTTTTTTTTTTTTAATAAAGGTAATGTTAAGTAAAATCTAGACATGGTATCATACATAGTGGCACATAGTACTACTGTAAAGATTTGTAAAATGTACAAATTTATTACTGAATTTACTTGGAAACTATGATCTCACATTAAGGCATTTTGGAAATTTTTCAATAAAAGTAGAGATTGTATATATATTTAAAACTTTCTTAAGTGATAACTTTATTTGGCTTACTAAAACCTACTTCTTTTGTATTTGAAACATTATATATTAAGAATAATTTCCTTCTTAAATAAAATATTTAAAGGCATAAAAGTTTATAAATTACTAGGTATAGATGTTGATGGAGTTGATATTTTTCATTATTTTTCTTAGTTTTTAAATTAATTCCCAGGTATACCCATTCAACAGGAGACCAAAATCAGTTTTCTTGATTACTCATGCAAGTGAAAGGGTGATGAGGTGTGAAATATTTGCATATGGTTAGATAAAAACAGGTAGTTCTTGGGCATCCCATGTGACCCAAGAATCTGCCTGCAGTGCAGGAGACCTGGGTTTGATCCCTGGGTTGGGAAGATCCCTTAGAGAAGGGAAAGGCTACCCACTCCAGTATTCTGGCCTGGAGAATTCCATGTGAATGTTAACTACAAGCTAAAGTAGTATTCTAAACATTTACCCTGATGTCTTTTCTGAATCTCACATACTTTTGTAAGGGAGGTGCTGTTTTTTTTTTTTTCTCCCTCCCTATGCCCCCATTTTATGGATGAGGAAACTGAGGTCTAGAGGGTAATTTAATGTCACAGAGATAAGAGATGGACCAGGATTTGAACCCATGACAGGTTTTGGCCACCACTCTGTTTTGCATGTTAAACTCTAGCCTGGCATAGTGTGAAAAGCTTTCCTTCCGGGTTTCCTGAGATGGAATCCCAGCTTTTTTACATCTTAGCCAAGTGATGGCAGAAGTTGCACCTCTTCTTGCCTCAATTTTTTTCCCCACATTTGACAACAGAATACATGTGAGTCCTTTAGTTCTAGTGCAGATGTGAAGGCTGGTTCCCTTCACACCCATGGCAATAGTTCTTGCTGTCATGTACTGCCATTCATGATGTTAAAATATAAGGTTGTGATCCAAATTATGTTTTATTGCTCCATTTGGAAATAATTACTAGGATAAAAGAGGAATAGAGAATATGGTTAAAGTAATATTGAACCTTTTTCAGATGTCCATTCAAATATGGATCATTTTAAAGCAGAGTTTGGGGCTTCCCAGGTGGCTCAGTGCTAAAGAATCTGCCTGCAGTGCAGGAGACGTGGGTTCGATCCCTGGGTCAGGAAGACCCCCTGGAGAAGGAAATGGTAGCCTACTCTAATATTCTTGCCTGGAGAATCCCATAGACGGAGGAACCTGGAGGGCTGCAGTCTATGGGGTCACAAGAGTCAGACATGACTTAATGCCTAAAACAGCACAAACCCCACAAAGCAGAGTTTCTCAGTCTTGGCACTATTGACGTTTTGGGCAGGTAACTCTTTGTTGGCAGGGCTGTCCTGTGTGTTGTGGGATGTTTAGCAGCATCCCTGGCCTACACCCAGTGGATGCCAAGCCCTCCCCTCCCCTGTGACAAGCAGAAGTGTCTCCAGGTATTGTCAGATACCCTTTGAAGAGCAGAATCACCCCTGGCCAAAAATCACAGCTAGAGACATACAAACATGCATCAAACAAGTGGACGTCAGGTAGCTGCAGTGTGTTAAGGATGCCAGTAGATGCCGTAGGTGAGAATGAGGCGAGGGAGCGGGCTGGCTCCCATGGCAGGTGTGGCTGCACGCGGGGTCCAGCAGGGAGGGGCTGAGAGCCTCGGAGGCCGGCGCGCAGGTCTGGGTGGGAGGTCTGGGTGGGAGAGGCGGGCCAGGGCCAGGAGCGGAGATTGGCGGTCTGGGCAGGTTTTCAGAGGGGAGAGCCAGGGGGCTTAGGGTTTGCTGGAATCTTGCACTCTTGACTTAGAAGAGTAAAAGGACAGTGAAGGTCTGAGGAGTGGACGCAGGGCAGGCTGCCCACCAGCCCAGTGAACCTCGGGGCCTGCCTGGCCGTGCCTGGGACTCTGGCGTGTTTCTCAGCAAAGTTAGGACTGACAGGCTGTTCTCGACCTTCGTGAACATTGGGAACCATGAATCTGGGACCCGGAATGATTTGCCGTGCTTCACGGACAGGGTGCGCCCCTGCTTCTTGCTGGGCACCTGTTCCCGCCCAGGTCTGTGTCCAAGCGCAGCCGCTTGCAAAGTCAATTCTTGGGACAGCAAGCGAGGATCTTGCTTTTCAGTCCCAAGTGGAAAGTTTACAGATTCTTTCAAGCAGTGCACCCCAAGAGTGGCTTCGGTATACACCCTAAATTAAACAAGAGGTAGGGATGGAGCATTCCAGGCCCGCTCTGCAGCAGAGCATTGAGGCACACCCGATGGAATTTCTCTCTTTCCACAGCAAGTAACTCCAGCAGGCTGTTTAATGATGCTGTTCTACTAAGATCACCATGAGTGTAATTTACTGATCTTCTGTTAATAGTAGTGAGTGGAATTGCTGGCTTGTAGTTGCAATGTACGTGTGATATTACACGATTCTAATGCCCATGACCTCAGCTGTGATGATGAACCCTTTAACCCCCATGAAACGATGTTGCTGAAATTGGGTGTATCTAAGTGTGGAGAATGGAAATTCATCTTTGAGCCAGAGCCACGGCCTGTCGTTGTTGTGAAGCCTGGTGCCCAAAAGGAGACAAAGGGGTGAGAGGCTGCTCTCCCAAGAGCTTTGTGGGGCTTTGTTTCCGCGTCCCCTCCCCTCCTCCACATCCCCACTCCAGTTCTGCTGATCGGTTACATCAGTTCTTGACTGTTTCCTTTTCTCCTGGGAAAAGACATTTTCAGCTCCATTTTCCACCCTGAGTCGCCGTGCCAAGTGGGCCTGAGTAAGGTCGTCAAAACGTTTTGTCTGGTCACTAGCTCTGACAGGTGTGAGTTCAGCCACGTTTGGACACGTGCTGTGTTTTGAGGGTTGCACCTGTGCTGCAGGGTTTATTTTCCTACCACTAGGGAAGATGGAAGAGAGATTCACCCATCAGGTAGCTTAAAATTCTCAGAGATGGAAAAGAAGCTCATGCAAAGTGGAGAACTGGAGAAATAAGTGAGGCGACAAGCAACAGTGGGCAAAGGGGATGAAGTTAAATACCCTTAAATAGATACTGCATTCCATCCAGTGGTTTGGATAGATGAAGTTCTGTGGGATGCCCAGAAAGGTAAGAAAAACAGCTTTTCTGGATTTATGTATAAAAGTTTTCCAAGAGTTGGAATTTAAGCTTGGTCACGAAAAATTGGGGAGGAATGGATAAATAGGGGCTTCCCTGGTGGCTCAGCAGTAAAGAATCCACCTGCCAATGCAGGAGATGGAAGTTCAATCCCTAGGTCGGGAAGATCCCCTGGAGGAGGGCATGGCAACCCACTCCGGTATTCTAGCCTGGAGAATCCCAGGGACAGAGGAGCCTGGAGCGCTGTGGTCCATGGGGCTGCAAAGAGTCAGACACGACTGACTTAGCGACTGAACAGCAGTGACAACACAGATGAGTACTGTGGGCCACGACGTCGGTGGCCAGAATAGATGTTCATGTGGCGTTTATGATTTTAGCACATGATCCAGGCCTGAAAGCAGTAACCTTCCACACACGTGCTTGCATGCTCTCAATGCCAGAGGAGCCAGCGTGCGTGGGCACACAGTGTGGCGGCCCCAGTGGGGATCAGGAAAGGCTTTGAGAGCACATGACACTTAAGCTCAAACACGAGAGAGGAGGAGTTGCCAGCTTGGGTGGAACAGCCTTTTAAATGATACGGAATAGTAATATAGCGTAGCATTAAATTCACATTCGGGAGGCCACATGCCTGGGTTGAAACCCGGCAGACAGGTTTCTCCGTGTTAGCACTGCATTTGCTTCCAGGAGCCGTGGTTTGCTTCTCTGTTGAGTGGAGGTCATGGGCAGCTCCTCCGTCCTGGGTGGGTTTTAGGGGAGGGTTGAGTGAGTGGGTCCACATTGAGTCCTCAGGATGGTGTCCGCACAGGACAAGCACTTACGTTTTAGCTGTTACTGGTAGATTTCTCCCCAGTAGGGTCAGAAGGAGGGTGAGGGCATCCCAGCCAGGTGTGAGGGAAGCAGTTCTCAGAAGTAACCCCAAGAGTTTGAAGCCATGCTGGGGGTGGGTGAGCGGCAGGTGGGCAACCCCAAAGGCAGTGCCGCCCCTCCTCTTGGAGGAAGGTTTCCAGGAGGAGGGATTCCAATGATGGCTCCAGACAGGTAACTTGTGGTTCCTCCACCCAGTTTTTAAAAACTGCATGCGTGTGTTTATTCTATTTTGCTGGTTTGTTTAACATATATTTTAGGGAGTTTAAGAAATAGTTAATGGTATCCTGGGTACCCTCATGTGCTACAATATTATTGAAAAGAACTTTCAATCACACTGAAAGAGCGTGAATTTTTCTCAAGTTCAATTATATTCCAGTGTGCTTTCACTGTAATTTGCCTGACTTGGCCTGTATGACACAGCCTCTGAAACAAATGCCTACAGTTGATACACAACCACAGCTATTTTTGGCTGGACTAGATCAGATCCATACATATGAGGTTACAAGCCTAATTACTGTTATTTTTGGCCAGAGTCCTTGACAGTGTGGGAGGTGGCCAAGTACTTCCTTTGCGGCAAAAAATGACATTTGTTCATTGTTTCAATTGTGATGATTGTTTAAAGTATATGGGGTCTTTTTTTTTTTTAATGATTGTTTTTAAAGATGCAGATGAGGAATTTTATATGTTGTAAAATTTATCATACGTAAAAGTTTGTTCATAACCACTTAACTGTTCTAAGGGTCCAATGCTATATCATTATTGCTCATGGACTGTTATTACTAGATAATGGTGAAGACAAATAGAGGACATATTCATGTTTACGTCTAATGGTGTGGTGGTTACATTTCAAACAAATAGATACATGCACACTCTATATGGTACAAACAGACATTCATTATACACATGCTCTTGTACATGTATACAAAATTAAACGAACTGTTATTTGATTATTTAGGCTAATGGACTCAAACAGTAATGTGAATGGTTCCCAAAGAATTTATTTTCCTAAAATATAATTTAACATAATGTAATCAGAAGATTTAATGATGCCTTTTCTAAGTGTTAGTCGTTTTTGGAAGTCCTTTTAGGGACTTTGGCACTTGCTTTGTAGCTCAAAAGGTAAAGAATCTGCCTGCAATGCAGGAGACCCCAGTTCAGTCTCTGGGTCAGGAAGATCCCCTGGAGAAGAGAATAGCTACTCACTCCACTTCCCTGGTGGCTTAGATGGTAGAAAACCCACCTGCAATGAAGGAGACCTAGGTTCGATCTCTCAGTCAGGAAGATCCCCTGGAGAAGAATGGAAACCCACTCAAGTATTCTTGCCTGGGAAATCCCATGGACAGAGGAGCCTGGTGGGCTACAGTCCATGGGGTTGCAAAGAGTAGTACATGACTGACTTAATACTTTCACTACACTTTTGCATGTCTTGGCCAGTAATAAGATGCTATGGTTGACCATTAGTACTCTGGTCTGCACCTGTGACCAGCTATACATTTCTGCACTTCTTTTCATTTTGTATTTGTAATGAACCAAATCGCTAATCTTAGCATAGGATATTAGTAACTGGAAATGGTTATACGCTATATATTTTCTTCTACTGCTGTGAAAAGATGGGAACTTTTCTTCTAGGCCATTTATTAACTTATAGAACAGAATGCCCGAGAAGGCAATGGCACCCCACTCCAGTACTCTTGCCTGGAAAATCCCATGGACAGAGGAGCCTGGTAGGCTGCAGTCCATGGGGTCGCTAAGAGTTGGACACGACTGAGCGACTTCACTTTCACTTTTCACTTTCATGCAGTGGAGAAGGAAATGGTAACCCACTCCAGTGTTCTTGCCTGGAGAATGCCAGGGACGGGGGAGCCTGGTGGGCTGCCATCTATGGGGTCGCACAGAGTCAGACACGACTGAAGTGACTTAGCAGCAGCAGCAGCAGAACAGAATGCATGATAAGGATTGTTTACAGATGTAGTTAATTTAAGCTTTGGGGTTGGTTTTTTTTAGGTCTGTTTTTCTTGTTACCAAATTTTAATTCTTTCCTGATACCGTATAGAACGGTAGGACTTAACAGCATTTACCTGATAAAAGTGTCAAGACTATTTGCTGGGTGTCCAGCAGGTTGTGGGGACTCAGTGATTAGCACCTGCCTGGCCCCTGTCCTGGTGAGCCCCGCCGGGTGGTAAGGAACCAGACCTTACACAAGAATTGCTCGCAGTAGAATGAGGTGCCTGCTGTGACAGGGACAGGGTCACGTGCCATTAGTACTTCGCAGTGGCCCCTGGGTCTTGATGAACAACAAAACGAGAGGGTGTTTTAGTTTATTTTGACTGTGATTCCCACCATGAAGATCACATCTGTGCTTGGTGACTAAACCTGTTAGACTTTGTTTTCACTTTACTTCATTCCCCTCCACCACCTACTTAGAATTTTTCATAGCTTTTTACCTCTGATTCTTGCTGGTTGGGGAATTACCCTTTGGGAGAGATGCAAATAGGACTGTTTTAGGTTGAAAAAACAGACTTCTTAACTGACCTGAATATTTTTGACCAACCCGTTGAATTAGATAAATTAAAAGGTAAAGAATGGTGGATCTGGGACTTCCCTGGTAGTCTGGCGGCTAAGATGCCATGCTTCCACTGTGTGGGACCTGGGTTCCATCCCTGGTCAGGGCACTAGGGTCCTGTAAGCTTTGCAGTATGGCCAAAAAAAATAAAAAATCCAAAAGAATAGTGGATTGTAATATTTATAAGATAGTATTGCTGCTGCTGATGTTCAGTTGTTCAGTTGTGTCTGACTCTTTACAAGCCCATGGACTGTAGCCCACCAGGCTCCTCTGTCCATGGAATTCTCCAGGCAAGAATACTAGAGTGGATTGCCATTTGCTTCTTCAGGGGATCTTCTCGACCCAGGGGTCTAACCTGCATCTTTTGAATCTCCTGCATTGGCAGGCGGATTCTTTACTGCTGCACCACCCGGAGTGATTAGTAAATGTTCAAATAACCCCAATTTGGAAGGAGGAAACAGGTATCAAATAGTTTGAAACAATGGAGTAATACTGAGTTGAAGTGAGAATATTGAAAAAAAGAATCCACAAGTATGCCTATATATTCATATGTGTACATTCAGATACGTGTGAATATACGTACACACATAAGTAGTATATGTATTTTTTAAACATATAAGTAAATAAGCACATATACTTTTAGAGAATTGAGGCATTCAAGTTTTATTTTTGATTTGACTATCCATATTTATACATATATACATATATTTTTATACATACATTTATATTTCAATGAATAATACATCTTCAATGTAATAAACTTAATTTAAAAAGTTGTAGCACAGAAACATATACAACTTAAAAAATGAGCATTTCCCCATTTTCCTGCCCTTGCTTTTTATCTCTTACTCAGAGGTAACCACCTATATTAATTTCCCATCACTTTTTTCGCCAAAATTGCAGCATCATTTAAAAAATATGCATACATGTCCACAAAAAAATCGAATTCCATAATACCTACTGATCTGAACCACTAATCTTAAATTTAGGATTCTCGTACTAACTCCATAAAGTCATTGCTCAAATCCCCAGGGTTACAAGTATGAATTGAAAGCAAAATCCATCCCAGTTGAAAACCATCTACTCATGAACTGATGAAGTTTGGCTCCACTCAAACCTCTTGTTTGATTTCTGGTTCCCATTTATTCCCACCCATCATATTACTGATTTTTCATTTTTCACTGATAATAGTTTTATTTATAGAATTATTTACAGAATGCATTTGAAATAGTATGAGAACAAAATGCTTCCAATGATCTCTTGTAACCAAACATGATAAAACACAAACCAGCATCTATTAAAATAAACAAGAAGTCTAGACTCTTAATTCTGAATCTGTATGTCCAGCCTTGACCTGTCAATCGTGTTCTATTTGGCTTCTCTTGAAGCTGCTTTCCTGGAATAAGCCCCCGTCCCTTCGGTCTCGTGTTACAAATTCATTATCATGTTTGCAGAAGGACTTCTCATCCCTCATAGACCAGTTCAAGGTTCTCTGTTCATTTGTTCATATAGTAAGTGATTGAATGATCCCTGAATGTTCATAAAATGCTCACTCTGTCATATGTGTGTATTGTGCTAGGTGTGAATAGATAGTTGTGACAGCAGGCCATTTGCCTCTGGGTCACATAGACTGGTACCATCTTTGGTCCAGCCATCAAAACCGTAACTTCCCATGTTAGTTTAGACTCTTGATTCCTTATTCGATACGCTAGCTTTTTACCACCTTCTCCTCTCACTCTGCATAATTGCCTTCTGCCATGTAACACCTGGGCGGCTCAGACCATAAAAATCTGCCTGCAATGCAAGAGTCCTAGGTTTGATCCCTGGATGGGGAAGATCCCCAAAGAAGGGCATGGCTACTCACTCCAGTATTCTTGCCTGGAGAATCCCATGGACAGAGGAGCCTGGCGGGCTACAGTCCATGGGGTCACAAAGAGTCCGACTGAGCGACTAACACATGTGACTCCTACTCCTGGCATCCCTGTATACTTCGTCCTGCTTTATAATAGCTTCCCTCATGCTCTCTTTCCAGAGAAGCCTTTTCACTTCCCCTGGAATTTACATCAACTCTCACATTTCGACAGTATTTAATAGACGGAACTAATTAGTAATTTATTTAAAAAGAAGAAGAAAAAGTGCTTTCAGTTTTTCAAAAGATATTCAGAGCTGATAATTTGCTTGCTATTTGTAATGTGTACTAGAAAATAGATTGGGAGGAAAATCATCTATTTCAATTCTGCGTTTTTTAAAAAATACACACATCCATTTTTATATTTTGATACAAGTAGATGTATACTATATAGGTTGTTCTGCTTCTTGGGTTTTATATTTTTCTATTTTTTTAAACGTTGTGTTTTAGAAACTTTTACAGTCTTCAAGTTCTTACCCTCCCTTTGCCCAACTGAAAGGAATTAAGAACACTGGTGATCACATTTCTAGAAATGATGATTTATTTATTTTTATTGTCCTTTCCGGCTTTGGTGTGTACAAACCTGACTCCTAGTGGTAACTCAGAAGTTACTGAATTTCCTGTTGGCTGCAGTTAATTTCTGAGTCCGTGACCTCGATTGAGGGCTTACTGTGTGCTCAGCCTTTGGATACCTAGTTTCATTTATTTCCCACTTCCATATCATTTCTTGCCTATGATTATTATTTGAACCAATGATATGTGAGAAATACTTTGGTAATTCGTTTTTTTAAAATTTTATTTTCAGACTGAGTTCCTTCTTTTGTTTCTTTTTTATACTTTTGATGATGTGAGTTTAAAAATGATTACAGATAGAGTAGTGTAATAAACCTCTGTTTAGCTACCACCCAGCTTTAGAATTCACCCCTGGACAGCCAGTCTGGTTTCCTTACCTCCTCTGAGCTCTTCCCCTCCTATGTGTGTTTTAGGACCTCAGATACATCATTTTGTTGATATGTTTCTGTTATATAAGCTCTCAAAAACAAAGAATTTTTTTTTTTACATAATCACAGTACATTTATGAAGCCAAAGAAAAATAATTCCTTAATAGATCAATTATTCTATCAGTGTTTAAATTATCAGTTCTCTGCAGTGTCATAATTTTTTAAACATTGTGTTAGAATCAGGGAAAATAAGATCCACATATTCTGTAGTTTGATACATCTTTCTTTTTTTTAATCTATAGGCACCATTCCCAATTCTGTCTCTCTCTCTTTGCAAATCGTTTACCAAAGAAACTAGGCTTTTTGTCCTGTAAAATTTTTTATTATTGGTTTGTTTTTAAAGGTTCAAATATATAAGTCAGTCAGTCAGTCAGTTCAGTCGCTCAGTCTTGTCCGACTCTTTGCGACCCCATGAATCGCAGCACACCAGGCCTCCCTGTCCATCACCAACTCCCGGAGTTCACTCAGACTCACGTCCATCGAGTCAGTGATGCCATCCAGCAATCTCATCCTCGGTCATCCCCTTCTCCTCCTGCCCCCAATCCCTCCCAGCATCAGAGTCTTTTCCAATGAGTCAGCTCTTCACATACGGTGGCCAAAGTACTGGAGTTACAGCTTTAGCATCTTTCCTTCCAAAGAAATCCCAGGGCTGATCTCCTTCAGAATGGACTGGTTGGATCTCCTTGCAGTCCAAGGGATAAGTAGATTTCTTTAAAAATTGTTTTAACTGGTGCCTCTTAAGTTTCCAGATATTTTTACGTATCATCAGATTATATTTGAACATGCATTTGTTGGCCAGCATTACTCCATTTATAGGTTTCTTTATGGCTTTCAAATCTATATTTGTACATTTGAAATACAGAATGTCCTTTGAAATAAAAAGTCACAAGAAAAAATAAGGCAGAATAGATAAAATTACTTTAAAGACAGCCATGAGTGGTGCCCATAACTGTGCATTAGACAACAAATGCACTGTGTCTGCTCCATTTGCAGTGGGGCTCAAGGGATAATGTGGATTTCTACATCCTTGGGTCCCTAGTTGCGTTCATCAATGCTTTATGTGTCCTTAAAATTGATCAGTTCTTCCACTCCCATCAATAACTTTGTCTAACTTTTACCAGTCTCTAAGACCCCTTGAGACCTCTAAGCTTCCCTGGTGGCTCAGATGGTAAAGCATCTGCCTGCAATGCGGGAGACCGAAGTTCAGTCCCCCGGTTGGGAAGATCCCCTGGAGAAGGAAAATGGCAGCCCACTCCAGTACTCTTGCCTGGAAAATCCCGTGGACGGAGGAGCCTGGTAGGACAGGACTCACTTTTAGTTTCACTTTCCAGAGGCTGTAACATAATCACTAAACTCCGTTTTCTTTCTAGGCAGCCAGATGTTATCTCAATACAGTTGTGAAGTTTGGATGTGAACTCCCTCCAACTTCCTTCTCATCAGCAGACTTTTCTCCTGACCTACCCTTTTCCTGTCTTCCCTCTGACCTCAGAGCATCGCCCTGGGTGTTTCCCTATTCCAAATCAGCCCTCACCTAGACTCCAGGCTGGCCTCCACTTTCCTCAGAGCCTTGCCCTCCACATCACAACTCTTGCCTGTATCTCTCCTCTCTTTTTATTGGTTCTGTCCCTTGGGTCTGTGGCAACCCACTCCAGTATTTTTGCTCGGAGATCCCAGGGACAGAGGCGCCTGGAGGGCTACTGTCCATGGGGTTGCAAAGAGTCAGATATAACTTAGAGTGTAAACAACAATAGCTTGAGTCTGTAAACACCCTTGAAAAACACGTCAAACCAAACAACTTTCCTTTACACTGTGTTTCTCTCTGGACCTCAAGTTCACTGTCTTCTTCTTTGCCGAGTGCTTTGAAAGACAGTTCTGCCCTATTTTGTCCACCTCCCGTCCCATCACTTTCTCAGCTCTCTGCCAGCCAGCCTCTCTTTCCACTTCAAGGCTTCAGGAAGCATTACTGGGACCTCTTAACTGCTCAATCCAGTGGAAGCTTTTTCCGTCTTTCTCAGTTGCATCATCTTCTCATTTGTCAATGAAATACTGTTCTCTTGACTTCTGAGGCCAAATTGTTTCTGATTCTCCTAATTTTTCCAGCTTTTTTGGGTGGGTCTTTTTCTTGGGTTTTTCTTCCTCTACCTCTCATACCACTAGTGATTTTTGACTGGAGGGTAGGTGGCCCATTAAAACATTTGGCAAAGCTTTAAAAATTTACACAGCCTGGGACACCGTTCCTATGGTTTCTGATTCACTAAGTCTTCCTAGAAGCCTGTAATACAGTAGTTCTATGATAATAGACTGTTGTACGAAGGCGCCACAGTTTACCAAACCATTTCTCAAGTATTCAACAGGTATTTATTGAGTATCCACTATATTCTAGGCGTCACTGATGATTTATGTTTTTTCCTTTGTGGAAACGACGGTGATACTTTGTTCCACTCCTTTCATTGTCTTAGTCTAGAATCAGTACTTGAATCAGCATATTAAAATGCAGAGATCTGGATGCTTATGGCCAAATTACTTCATAGGATAGTTATATTTTTGCTTCCACCTACTCCGTGGTATGGTTTTAGCAACCAGTTACATAAGAAGGTGGCTCTCAAATCCCGTGTCTTTAGACTTGCTGTCTCCAGGTTTATGTTACAAACTGCGATGAGTTCCTGACTCGTTTCCTGCGTCTTTGCCTCTGCAGCTTCCTTGTCCTCCCCTCTCTGAGCTCCCTCCTCCTCCAGACAGGAATTCTCATTTTTCTTCTCTGCTTGTAACAGCATCCGTATTGTTTCTTCCACGAAGGTGCTTCAGGACCATTCTTCCTGTTTGCAAGACGGTTGCATTCACACGCTTCCGAGCTCCCCGTGGACTTGGTCACACAGTCACCGCATGGAGAGGGGTTGCTTGTTTACTTCTCCAAGTTCCTTCATGCAGGGCTGTTCATCTTTGTGTGTCCTTAGTGCTAGCCCACAGGAGCTAATAAATATATTCTGAACCAAACGAACCATTCAGCATATTAATGTTTTTATGTTTTAGAAATTATCCCAGAGTCTTTCATATGATATGGAAATTTGGAATTTAGGACCTATAGACAGAGGACTTTTTTTTTTCTTTAAATAATTTAAATCACATTTTTAGGGGCTTCCCAGGTGGCACTAGTGGTAAAGAACCTGCCTGCCAACACAGGAGACATAAGCGACCTGGGTTCGATCCCTGGGTCGGGAAGATCTCCTGGAGGAGGGCATGGCAACCTATTCCAGTGTTCTTGCTTGGAGAATCCCATGGACAGAAGAGCCTGGCAGGCTATGGTCCGTGAAAGTGAAGTCACTTAGCCACGTCCAACTCTTTGCTACCCCATGGACTGTAGCCTACCAGGCTCCTCCATCCGTGGGATTTTCCAGGCAAGAATACTAGAGTGGGTTGTCATTTCTGGCTCCAGGGGATCTTCCAGACCTAAGGATTGAACCCATGTCTCCTGCATTGCAGGCAGACGCTTTACTGTCTGAGCCACCACGGAAGTAATGGTCCATAGGGTAGGGTCATGAAGAGTCAGACATGACTGAAGCAACTTAGTAGCATGCATACGTGTATTAGGATTTTTAGTTTTTGCTAAATTTAGATAATATTTTATATTAAAATGTTTATATAGGTAATTTATTAATTGAATAAAATAGAAATAACATTAAAACTATTAATGTACTACCCTCAGATAATCATTATATTTGAGCCTATTTACAGAAATTGTGTATGTGTGTATATACACACATACATCTGCGTGACACAGTGTGTTTTTACATAATATACTTTGAGCGTTTTTTTCTTTCAATAAGTATTTCAAAAAGTATTTTAAATGGCTGCCCAACATTCCGTTGTATGGAAATATCATAGTTCTTTAACTAGTCCCTTATGGTTTTACATGTAAAACTGTCCCCAAGTAATTGTTAACATAAATGCTGTAGTAAATACTGCAATAGTGATTCATTTATTGAACAAATATGTGTTGAGGGTCTACTGGTCTAAGCACCTATGTACTCTGTTGAATAAGAAATCGCTTTAATGAAAAAAGCAAGTACGAACACAGGGTCTCAATATCCCACGGTGAACGATGCCTAGGGGCTGAGAACTCTGTGCTGGGGCCACAGACCGGGGCCTGAGGCAGCAGGTCAGGGAAGGCTTCTGAAAGGAAGTGATCACAGGTTATCGGCTAGTTTCTCTGTTTTGGGATGTGTATCAGAATACCACTTGGTTAATATGATGACGTGTAACCTGTTTTATTTATCATTGATGTTTTTTTGTTTTGCTTTTTGTTTACACTAAAGATAGATATTTTAATCAAGTACATTTTGAACGTTATTTAAATTACCTTCCGCCTCACACCCATCCTGTATCCTATTACAGATGATAATAACATGTTTTCTAATATTGGAAAATGGGCTTCCCTGGTGGCTCAGCAGTAAAGAATCTACCTGCAATGCAGGAGACATGGGTTCGATTCCTGGGTAGGGAAGATCCCCGGGAGAGGGAAATGGCAACCCACTCCAATATTCTTGTCTGGGAAATCCCATGGATAGAGGAGCCTGCCGGGCTTTAGTCCAAGGGGTCTCAAGAGTCAGACATGACTTAGGGACTAAACCACCACCACCAATCCTGAAATATCTTTTCAGACTTACTTTACACCCTCATTGGGTATGGCTTTCTAATCTTGGAATGTACCTCTGGGTGTGGATTGTTAAATCTATATTCCTTTGGGAGATTTTTAAGTAGTGTTGATTTCTCTGCCCGTTTGGTCACATTTTGATAGCAGGGTTGTAGCAGCTTTTAAAAATTATTTAGAACACCTTTTGTGTTAGCTTGTGCTCTGGGACAGTTTAGGAGAAATGTTTATTCTTCAGAATTGGTAAGAATCTGATGATAAGACCATCTTGGCCTTTAACCTTAAAAAAGTAATTCTGTGTTATTCTCTGGTTACTTTCTTAGTCTTCTCTAGTTAGTCTAGTTGAGTTTCTCTTTCTGGACAAGCTGAGTAATTTTACATTTTTCCAGAACTTGTTAATCACAGTCTTCAAATTCATTAGGAGAGAGTTGACTGTCTCGCTCTTTTTTTTTCCTCCACTTATTTCAGACCATATTGTTCAGGTTGAAATATTACTAGTCTAGACTATCATTTTTTGGCATATATTGCGGAGCTTAACTTCTTGAAAGACATAGATCTGGAAATATGAAAGATGTAATTTACAGGTTAAAATATGTTACCTACAAAGGTAGGCTTACTTAGCTGACTTAGTAGTGAACACTAGGACCGTCATTTAGAAGAGCACGTGTATGTGGTTATGGATGTTGGGTGCACTTTTCATATTACGTCATGGTCATATATTTAGTCTTACTGAAATAGCTCGAGCAGTTACCAGTGAGAATAGGGAGCTGGTGCTGACGTGTGATGACGGGACGTGGGAGTTAGGCTTATTCAGTAGTAAAAATAGTGCAATCACATATGGTGATCTTTTTTCAATCAGATGGTCTCCCTCTCCGTAAACAGAGGTGCCTTTTACAGTTCCTTAGGATCTGCCTCATAAAAATCTACTATTAGTGTTTCCACTTGGCTGCGTGAAGGAGGAGACCCCCTGAGCGTCAGAGCAGAGGTTACGGATGCCTGTCAGAACAGCAGGCGAGGAGGAGGTGCTGCTGGAATTGGGGTGATCAGTTAACTCCTCGCTAGGTCAGAAGGCGTGAGGAACAGCTGGTTCTCGTGCCCTTTCAGGGCACTGATGCAGTTCCTCCAATGCAGAAATCATCTTTAACCCTAAGGAAGATAAAGCGCCAGGTTCTTACCTGGAACCACCAGAGGCCAATGCTCAGTTTGTGGGCGCCTGTTCCTTTCTCCCTTTTCCAGAATGCACCCGTGCTTCCCCACGTCACTGGGCAGGTTGCTGTCAGCATTTCTACTGTGGGCGAATCACTCAGTCCCCCTCACTGTCGTAGCTGCTAACGCTCATGAGACAACAGAGCGGTGGAGAAACGGGTCCTCCCTGCAGCAGCGGTGGCTCTGCGGGGGGTGTTAAAGCAGGTTTTCCTCCAGGAGCCGACATCCTGAGGCGATGGGGTGGGGGCTGGCAGGTGGAAGAGTCTTGGGGACCCAAGGGCACCTACACAGAGGTGTGGCTGCGGCTGCAGATGAGGGGGTGGGTCCACGGAGAACTTTGCTGCACCGGGGAATCAGGCTTTATATTTACCATCAAGTTGGTACTAAAATGATTGTTGAAAGAGTATTGTAATGCAGAGCTGTTTTTTTTTTTTTACACTTTATATTTCTAGTTCTTCCTTGTGTACCTGCCACCAGGTAGACAGTCAGTGCAATAAAAACAGACAACTGTTGTTGAACCAAATCCTAGCAGTTTGGTGGGTTGGTCCCCAAAACTGACATCCTGGATCCTCGTGCTCTTAAGAAGGGCTGCTGCGACTCTGAGATGGTATAGGGGACCCCCTCCCTTTCATCGGAGGGTGAAAATGGTCACAGAGCGGGCACTTACTTCAAATCTTTATTTGAGGATTGTTTTATTTTTATAAGTGATTTGTTTTTAATGATCCCATCTTCTTCCCAGAACCCCAAAAGAACGGTGGTTTCCTAAGGGCTCCAGGAATTTTATTTATTTATTTTTTTTGGCTCATTGGTTTCAGATTATGTTTCACAAATCAGTCTTTTTTTTTTTTTTTTCCTTTATTTACAATTACTTACCTGTGGTGAAAATAAAATAGTTTTGCATTGTTTTCTTATACAAACAAAGGCTTTAAAATATACAAGGCATTAAACAAACTTGTTCATAGCCTGTACCATTAACAAATAGTTTCTCTGCTTTACCAGAGAAGAAAAACTGTCAAAAGGAGCACATTTTTAAAAGTTGCAGAACCAGACTTTAACCTACACTGTCAGTAGTCTTTCCCCAAGCCTGTCACTCTTTCAGCCATGGGTCCTTCTGGATCTTAGGGACAATTATGGATCCATTCGTGTGTGGCCAGGACCTTTTCCAGGTGACAACTCCAAGCATATTTAGTAAAAGTTGAATTAATTACAATTACATCTTAATTTAAATACAGTAAGAGTTCATTACAGTAAGAATGTATTACTTATTTTAGATTTAACAACATGGTGTGAATGTCCATTTTGCACATATATCTTTTTATTTTGAAGCAGCTGAGAAACTACTGTTTATTTCTGAATGTGTAGTTTTTATGAAATTATATGAGCTCAGATAACAGTGACCTTGGGGAGGGCATGATGGAAGATGTCTAAGAACTTGAGATACTGTTCTAAACAACACGTACCCCCCTGTGCATCAAGGCGTATGACGCGAGGTGTCCTGGCTGGGAGGCGCAGCCCTTGGCTGAGAACTATTTTCTGTCTGTGGGTTCAAGCCGTGGGTTTGCTGTCCAGCATGGGGCTGTGAACTAATGCATCTGGGCAAGGCAGCATTTTTCATTTTTAATAGGAAAGGACAGAAATTAGTGTATAGGTAAGTTGGTTTCTGAATTATGTATACATGTAATATATATACACACACATGTGTAATTGGTTGGAATGTAAAAATACATTCCTTACTCTGGGTCATAGTGAAAAAAGTGATACGTGTTGCTTTTAAATACTAGTATATTGCCTTATCTGGACCAATTAAGAGCATATAATAAATGAGTACTTTCTCTGTAGCTTTGGAGAGTGTCTTTAAAACATCATATTTTACCAGGAGAATCATAAAACAGGTTAAATATAAACATGACTTTTTCTAAAAAGTGAGGCAAGAGCTTATAATGACTGTTATAAACTCTGTCATTGAAGACTGTAATTACCTATTGAATTAGAGTTCCAGGTAAAGGCATTTAAGTAAATGCCTATACCTAACACAGTAGATACCCCAAATCTACTGATGTAAATTGAAGTCATTTTTGCAAGAATTTGTCATGTTAAAGTACAAATAGAAGGTGGCCAAACTTCAATATACTAAACAGAATCTGTTCTTTAAATACATGTTGAGTCATGAGCTTTTGCTGCCTGGAGCCCCAGTTAATCCTATTAATAAAAAGTTACTTTATTATATAATACCAAATTATGTATGCACAAACTCTTACACATAGTCATTATTGCTATGAATATATATCAGTACAATATATACATATATATTATTTATGGTTCTTAAGTTTAGGCAAACTGCTGGCATAGAAATAATAGTGCTTTTCATTTTTATGTCTCTCAAAGACTGTGTATTTAATACTTATTTACATTTTAATATCTCCAATGTACTCTCCAATATACTCAGCATTATTTATTTTTGAAAAAGTGGGCCTTGTGCTTTTGTCATATATATTAATAGAAATTTCAGTCATACATTTGGAATTCTTTTGAAGTAAAAGTACTGCTAAACACAGAATCTACTTTCTGCACTTTTTAAGGGCTTTTTTTTTTTTTCCATTACTGTTTGGTTTTACTCATCATTTCATGAGAAATAACTAAAAGCTTGCAAATGAGAAAAAAAATGTATTATTTCTGAAGACTGTCTCTTCTCCCCTCAAATCTTACTCTGGATCTGATAATTAGCAGGGAGCAAATAGGACGTTGCTGTGGGGGTGAAGATGTAGTTGTGATAAGCCATGGCGTGTTTCTTCATTCTCATGCTCCCCGTCTGCCTTGATAAGGCAGGCTGGATGGATCAATATGCAGCTGAAAGAAGTTTGCTCAGTGAATGGAAGGTTCTTCCAGTTTCTGGCTTTTCGGCAAGACTGGGGGAAGAGGCAGGTAGCACCGGAGATTGAAGGGCCTGTGGTGGGGAGGGTGCCATCTTCCGTGGCCGGTGATGATGTTCAGTATCAGTGACCGTTTGGGGAGCTGATAGTGGATACTGGGAGAAATGAATGGCTGACATACCAATATTTTGGAAGCATTTAAACTGTACTCCAGTGGACTAGCTGAAATGTCACATCATTATGGTTACCGTATTCATTTCAGTACAGAATAGTACCTAGGAATTTTGTTGACTTTTGCCATTACAGTCAGTATTGAGACCACTGTATTAAACTTAGAATTGGTTTCTGTCAATCATCAAATATGTATATCCTTATAAAAATATAAATTAATTGTCACCAACGTAGAACATGCACTTGCTTACCAAATCCAGTTGTGCGCAAAGCTCGGATGGGAGAGCTGCAGCTCTGGGAGGCAGCCGCCGCAACTCTTTGTTAGTTACTGCTTCCTTCAGAACTGTGCTCATCTGAACATGATGATTGCAGAATAATTACTGCTGTTGTTCAGTTGCTCAGTCATGTCTGACCCTTTTGTGACCCCGTGGACTGTAACCTGCCAGGCTCCTCTGTCCATGCGATTCTCTAGGCAAGATGACTAGAGTGGGTTGCCCTGCCCTCCTCCAGGGGATCTTCTCAACCCAGAGGTCGAACCGGTCTCCTGCATTGCAGGTGGGTTCTTTCCTGCGGGGGGGTGGGGGGTGGGGGGGGGGGTGGGGGGGGGAGGCCCTTGGTTTTTACTTAGTACCTCTTTAACTCAGGATTCCACCCTCACACTTCATGGGTGGTTATTCCGTAACCAACTGTTGGCAAAAGTATCATGTTGTTGCTTTTCAGCCCATCATTTATTGTTCATCCTTTTATTTCTCCCATGTTTGACTTAGGTCTTAGGCCGTCTATGAACTCAGCTTAGACTTATTTCTAAGCCAGTCGGCATTTGTTGAGACTCACCAGTGAAATTTGTATGTCTTCATTAAAAAAAAAAAAGAATTATTTTTATGTACTTTGAATAGGCAGCTAAACATTTTAAAAATTATGATTCAGTATTTAAAACGTACTAATTATTTGCATTGTGGAAACAATTGGAAGTAGCCCTTGTGACTAAGACTTAATTAAAATTATAATTTTAAAAGGACTCTATTATTTAACAGCTTATACATATTTGTTTCATCAATAATTCATTCAACAAATATTTATTACTATGTGTCAGGTACCATTTATAAGTAATATATTTGTTTTGCTGTCTTCTTCTTTGTGTATGATGAATTAATTTATACTTTTTTTTGTTTTCCTTAGACAAAATTGAAGAAGCACAAAAAGAACTAAATGGGGCAGAAGTGTCAAAAAAAGGTAAGTTAAAATCAACCCCAGTATAGGCTTTATTCTTGCAGAGATTCCTGTATAAATACCTTATTATTGTAAGCTTTGTAAATGAATCAATGTAAAATTGATAACTAAAAGTTGATGGGCTTTGCTTTATGGAATGTTTTAAGTGCATAGCATGTCCTGTGACTGTTTCCCAGGTGTTAACTGTTTTGCTGCGGGGAGTATGACAGCTTGTTGCAGATCTTCTGAAAGTCCTATTTGAGAGACTATCACAGAGCTATAAACAGGGCCAGGATAATGCGTACTGATGGCTGTGTTCACCTATATGTGTGCTTATGTGTGCTCAAGTGGCGGATAATTTTTCTTTTTTTAAATGTGACAGAAGCCTAAGACAACCAAAATAACCCAAATGCCAGTCAGTGCAGGAATAGTTGCCTCAGTTGTAGTACCTTCTAATTTGGGGATGTTATGCAGCTTTTTAAAAAATGTTAATTATTTCAGTTGACTGTGATGATTCGTTGCCGTGGTGAGAGAAGGGGCAGAGGAAGTTGATTAACTTTTCTTTATCTGGATCTGTGTTCTTTACTTAGTTTTCATGGGTAAATTTTGTATAAGGAATAAAAAGCTCACAAGCAAAAAGCGGTTTTCATCACAGAAAGCGTACTGATTATTTTCTCAGTTAATTTGAAAAAAGACATTTGATGTTGAACAGCCTGTGGAATGGGACGAAGACAGGAAGGTGGATAGAGTTCCAACACACTCTAATGTTAATGGGTAAAATTGATTAAAAGGATGTAAGACTCTCTTTATGGCATTTAGATTTCATGATTTATTTTTGCTTTGTCCTTGTTATATTTTCTTATTACCGCAGGATATTGTGGCAGAAAAATTTAGCCTCGTAGGATTCCAATGGAAAGTCTTTTTCTTTTTTTTTTTAATCTAAGTAGATTCCTAACTGGGCTTTCCCTTTGGCTCAGTGGTAAAGAATCTGTCTTCGATGCAGGAGACGCAGGAGACATGGGTTTGATCCCTGGGTCGGGAAGATCCCCTGGAGAAGGGCATGGCAACCTGCTCCAGTATTCTTGCCTGGAGAATCCCATGGACAGTACCCCTGACAGTCCATGGGGTCACAAAGAGTCAAGCATGACTGAGGCGACTCAGCAGCAGCAGCAGGTTCCTAAGTAGTTGCCCCTGGTGGAAATAATTTCAGGTTGTCCACGTTCTCCGTCCCTTGGCCCAGCCAGTGCAGCCTCCAAGGGCTGTTTGGGGCTGGTCTGAGTAGCTCTGCTGTGATGTGCAGACATCTTAAAAGTATCTCCCCTCTTTATCTGCCCCCCTCACCACTTTCCATGGGATTTCTGGAAAGCCCATATCAAACACGACCCTTCAGTGGCACTCTTGCCAAAACACAATCTAAGAAGAGTTGAGAAGTCACCACAGCCAGGCCATCCCTTTGAAAGGTTGGCTGAAGATCCCTTCCGCACACTGCTGAAATGCTAAAGCACTTGAGACACTCAGGCTGTAAGAACCTAAGAGTTTAAACTCTGTCATGTTCAATCTTTTCCATGTCTAGTAACGGTTTAGAGCTGCTTCAGTTAGCGATATAAATGTGTTCTTGTCTTACTTTTCCTTCTTTCCTACCCCTGTGGCAAAGAGCTTTAAAAACAGTGAACGAAGTGTCTGATAGGAAGGAGGAAATGGAACAGAGGTTCTAGAAAAAAGAAATGGGATAATGAGGTTGAAGTAATCCAGTGGGCTGCATTTGGCAGGCTACGTTTATTTAAGACCCAGGATGAATACCAAGCAAGCATCGTTTTGTGCAGTTCACTGCCCAGTGTTACTACTCAGCTTTCGTTTTTACATATGCATTCTGGGCAAATTAAAAATAAAGTAGTTTTGCTCCAAAATATAATTGAGGAATAATATCAGTTTGTCTTTAACAACACGAGATAAACTTTTTGAGTAACAAAGGTCTTTGAGATTTCTCAGATCTTTGTCTTGTTTGATGAAAGGAAATCCGTTTGTTCTTTTGTAGAATATACTTTAGAAATTTGGAGTTATTTATTGTTTTTATTGATTTATGGGTCATCTAGAATAGATCGTTTTTTCACTACTTTTTCCAACTTTTGGTGATTTCCCCCAAAAGTTTAACTTTTTCTACATCTGTCTTTTTTTCTTTAATTGCTACTTTGTTCTAAGGCTTTGTGTCAGTTGAAGGTGCTATAGTCCTTAACCCTTTGGAGGTTCTTTCTCCCTCTTCTTTTTCTTACCCGTAGGACAAGTAACTAATTTATCTTCAGAAGCATTTAGCATACTGGTAGGCTCTTAAAGAAAACAAACCTTGCTTATTGGTATATTTTAAAAAGACATCTTTCCTGTTTCCTAACATTTTAAGGAAAGATTAATCTGTATAGTACAATATGATGACAGAGAAACTGACTTTGGTCATTATATACCAATAGAATAAAGAAGTGCACTAAATTATGGTAGCTTAGTCCTTTTATTCTTTCTCTCTGCTTATGAATGAAAATCAGATGGCTTGAATTTTATTTATTTTGGTTTTAACCAATTTGGGGATAAATATAGAAGACAGCATTCATCAATTCTCTGTAATGTCCTTATTTTCTTCCTAATAGTCCTATATACTTGGTTTTAATATCCATTGTGCTTGACACTATTTCTAAAATCATTGCATGAGATTTAAATAAAATAAATAGTGAACGTCACAGATGTAGTGATGAATATGCATAAAGGGAACTGGGAAGAAGTAAATTTATCAGTTAATTAGGAGAGCTTTTATGTGCTGTTTCATGAATAAACTTTGATTTTAATACTTTGTTTTAAATTTTTATCACACAATATTTGACCCATAAAATAATCCATGTAAGTATATGTAATATATATTATTATATATATATATGCAGTGTCATATATTATTGTGTATATATTTTATATATGTGTGTAATATTGTGTATTATCACATATGTTTAATACACAGTACTTCTATTAGTATATGTAATATATATTATTATAACATCATGACAGTAGCATGGTAATCTTTTATTCTAATAGCCAGTTGCTAATATGTACTGTTGTATCAACCTATATACTAGACTCCATTTCACCCCAGTATTTGCTTGGTAGAAAGTCTTAAGTTTGTGTCGTCATCTGCATTTCCTCTTTGAAAAAATGTCTTAACTTCTTTTGCCCCATTTTTTAATTAGGTTGTTTGGGGGTTTTTATTTGATGTTGAGTTATATGAGCTCATATATAGCTCATATGATGTCGAGTTATATGAGCTGTTTATATATGTTGGTTAGTTCCTCATAGGTCCCATCATTTGCATATATTTTCTCCCTTACAACAGGTTGTCTTTTCATTTTGCTAATGGTTTACTTTGCTGTGCAAAAGCTTTCAAGGTTAATTGGGTCCCATTTGCTTCTTTTTTCTTTTATTTCCTTTACTTTAGGAGATGGAGCCAAAAAAAAAAATTACTGCTGTGATTTATGGAAAAACATATTTTGCTTCTTTTCCTCTAGGAGTTTTGTAGTAACCAGTCTTACATTTAGGTCTTTAATCCATCTGGAGTTCATTTTTGTGTATAGTATTAGGGAATGTTTTAATTTCACTGGTTCACACGTAGCTGTCAAGTTTTCTCAGCACCACTTATTGAAGAAACTTTTTTCCCCCAGTGTATGTTCTTGCCTCCTTTGTCAGAGATTAATTGTCAATGTATTTAATAAAATTACGCCAACTTTCGTTTTTTCTCTTCAGTCTGGTATTTTTCTTATAATTTATCCATTTTATTAGACATTTACGTTTATTGGCAAAAAGTCATTCAAAGTATTCTTTGTCTCATTGCTGCTGGATCCGTAGTTGTGTCTCCATTTTCTCACTGTTCACTTATGCCTTTTCTCTCTACACTGATTAGTCTTGCCAAAGGTTGGTCTGTTCTACTCCCCTTTTACTGTAACTTCTGAGTTTCTTGATATCATCTTGTATAATTCTTTCCTGTTTAATTACATTTTGCTCTGCGTTATCTTTTCTTCTTCTTTGGGCTTATTCTGTTATCCAGTTTCTTAAGTTGGTAACTGGGCTTATTTTTAAGTCTTTATTCTTTTCTATTAAAATCACTTGAAGCTATTAATTTCCTTATAAGCATTGCTTTGGCTGTATTAAACATAGTTTCATATTTGCTACTTCCATTAATTTTTGTGCTGCTTTCTTCTTTGACTCCCTCAATAGAATTTTTTTCCCTTAGGGATGGTTGGGGATTTTATTTATTTTTTTGTTAGTGATTTCTGACTTAATTGCACTGTTACATTAATTGTTTTTTGAAATCAGTTTATATTTCTAAAATAATTTTCTCTCTGTTTCTGAATACAGTGTAATCAAAAGTTTCAGGGAATGGTGTATAAAAATGCTCCTACATTTTATATTAGAAATTTAAGAATTCAGCATTTTACAGAAAAATTCATCATTTTACAAAGATGGGAAAGCTGAAGTTGAAAGCTGTTCAATAACTGTATCCCAGGGACTGTAACATAGGATGAGGAATTTCCAAGTTTGTGTTATTCTGCTGTTATTCTGCACTGTAACTAGATGAGAGCTGTGCTCTCGTGATAGTTAAATCTATAATACTTGTTCGGTCACTCAGTTTTGTCCGACTGTTTGTGACCCCCATGGACTGCAGCACGCCAGTCCTTCACCATCTTCCAGAGCTTGCTCAAACTAATGTCTGTTGAGCTGGTGATGCCATCCAACCATCTCATCCTCTGTTGCCCCTTTCTTCTTCTGCTTTCTATCTTTCCCAGCATCAGGGTCTTTTCTAATGCATTGGCTCTTCACATCAGGTGGCCAAAGTATTGTAGCTTCAGTTTCAGCATCAGTCCTTCCAATGAATATTCAGGGTGGATTTCCTTTAGGACTGAAGTAGTTTGATCTTGCTGTCCAAGGGACTCTCAGGTCATCTCTAGTGCCACAATTCACTGTTATTCTGCTTAACAAGGTAGAATAACTCACACGAGAAACATAACTGTGTTAGTCAATGGGTGGGAATATGTTATAGAATTTTAGGTCTCCAAGAAAGACAGAAAGAATGAGTTACTCTGTTTAAGACTGACAGCAGCAGCTCTCTCTATTTGTCCTACCCTCCAGTTCCAGTTCCAGTTCAGTCTCTCAGTCGTGTCCGACTCTTTGCGACCCCATGGATCACAGCACACCAGGCCTCCCTGTCCATCACCAACTCCCAGAGTTCATTCAAACTCATGTCCATCAAGTCAGTGATGCCATCCAGCCATCTCATCCTCTGTCGTCCCCTTCTCCTCCTGCCCCCAATCCCTCCCAGCATCAGAGTCTTTTCCAATGAGTCAGCTCTTTGCATGAGGTGGCCAAAGTACTGGAGTTTCAGCTTTAGCATCATTTCTTCCAAAGAACACCCAGGACCGATCTCCTTTAGAACGGACTAGTTGGATTTCCTTGCAGTCCAAGGGACTCTGGAGAGTCTTCTCCAACACCACCAAAAGCATCAATTCTTTGGCACTCAGCCTTCTTTGTCCAACTGTCACATCCAAGCATGACTACTGGAAAGTGCATAGCTTTGACTATGCGGACTTTTGTAGGCAAAGTAATTTCTCTGCTTTTTAACACACTGTCTAGGTTTGTCATAGCTTTTCTTCTAAGGAGCAAGCACGTCTGTGCTATTCTACTGTTATTCTGCATTGTAACTGGACGAGAGCTGTGTTCTAATGATAGTTGAATCTATAGTAGTTACTCCTGTTCTAAATTAATCGTTTGAGTGAAGAGATCACCTTTTCAAAAAAATATTTTAATGGTTTAGGAAAAAGGAGGAGTCCAAAAATGGGTATAGAAAAGGGTGGAGATTTTAGGTCAGCTTGCATTGAGATTTTTCATATTATTATGTCTCAAACAGCAAAATCCTAAAATCACCACCATAATATCTGTAGTTTCCTTTTATTAGCTATCACTCTGAAATTATATACTCTAATCACCAGAAGGTTTTTTATTTTACCATGTATATGAGAATAATGAGTCCTAAGCATATGGCTTAAGAAGTACAGTAAGCAACTTATCCTGCTGAAATAACCCTGTGATATTCAGACTTGCTCCAAGGAGTCACTTGACAAGCAGGATTTCTGTTAACATAGGCATAATGTACTGCCAGGAATTACCCTCTTGTTATCTGGGGAAGCTTGAGGGAAGTTAGGTTCCTATGTAAAACTAGACTGGGTAATTCAGAAGTGAACGTGACACTCTAGTGAGCAGACACCTAGATTGTGAACTCTGATTAGCGGGTCAGTATGAAAGCTAGCATTTGCTCACCTACTTTCCTAATTGAAACTCCTTATAACCTGAATAAGTTTTCAAGGACTGAAAAATAACTCCCATTATTTTTTTCTTTTTTAAATACTGAATGTGATATTGAAAAAAAAAGAAATGAAGGTTGATTTGGAATAGTATTTTATGTTAATAAGGTTATACCTTTATGCCAGTGATAATTCTCTTCCTTAAGAATTTTGCTAAGTATACTTAAGGAAATATGAGAGCATGTTCCTATAATTAGGGGTGATGAAGTCCTTCCTAAGTTAAGACTAAACTTTAGGTGGCATAATGGAAAAGTTGGACTGATTTTTCTTAAATTGAAATGAATAATGCTACTGCAAGATAAGATTAAAATGTTTTAAAACAGTCTGGGAGAAAATTTGTGCAATAAAACAAAACTTGGTTGGGTTGCTTACAATGTTATAAACTTGGAAATGTATTAGCACTTTACAGAATGAAAGCTCACACTGATACAGCCAATGGGAAGGCTAGTGTAATATGTTAGTGAGATGTCTGAACTAGAGAATTTTTTTAAAGGAATGCAGTTTAATTATTTCAGTATTATAGTAATGCTAGCTAGTTTATAAATTAATTACCAGGAAATAATGTAATTAAATGAGCATTAGTCGATGTTTATTTTTAATTGAAATGTTTATAAATTCTACTTTCTTAATATTAAGTGCTCAAAAAAGTTTATCATATTTTTCTTATAAAGTTGTTATTAATTCATTTTTTTCTTCAGCAATTTTTTATTAATGCATCACCCATTCTTTTTTGCCCTAGAAAGCAATAAAAAAAAAGAAAAAGTGTATACCTTAAAGGAACCTATGAGCTTTAACCCAGGTCTTGTGCAAATTATCATAAAATCTGAATTGGTGGAATCAAAATTCATGAGGTTTTATGTAGACTGGCAGCAGTGCCTAGCAAATTTCCCTTGGGAAAACAGCTACAGTTTTTCTATTTTTTAGAAAAGAAAGTCATCTCTTCTTCCTTTTAATATTATCTTACTTGGAATTTCAGATTTAAATATGCAGGTCTCCTGAAGTGTTCTTTTAGTGTCACAGACAATGCTAACGGCTCAGATTGCCAGAAAATTAGTATTATTTTAATTATTTGTGCCATGTATATGAGTTAAAAGTATGATGTGTCAATCCTGCCAATATCTTGAGATTTAAAAATACTAAATCCCAAGAGATCATTGCTTCACAACTAGACTACTCCAGTTTTATAAAAGATGATTTGCATAATGATAAACAAACCATCTTTTAGTAAAATAAGTAAATATTCTGTTCATGGTGTTGAAATGCAAGAAACTTGTTTCCTGCAAATTATGAGAGGCAAAACTCTCAATATATTTCTTAACAGTGTTATTGATTACTCTCTATTGAGTAATCATTGATTAAATTGGAAGCTAAAATAGCTAACAAGATGTTACTTTTATAGATTCATTGAAAGGCTTGCATTCTTTTACACTTTTATAGCCTTTCCATTGACTTCAAAATGTTATGGATTATAAGGTACACAGTGATCTCATGTACCATTTAGGAAGGGAAAAATTGACTGACAGATAAAGAAGGACAGGGTGCTTTTATAAGTGATTAGAAGATGCACCAGGATTTCAGAGAGATTAAAATGTTCAAAACACATTGTTTAAGATTCTGTGAAGTGTGTGTTTAGGTCCGCTGCTTCGTTTTTTGACAAGAGAGATATAAAACAGCTTAGATTATGAGATGTGGATGTAGCTGCTTTGAAGACAGCATCCCCAAGGATGGTGCCAAACAAAGGAATGGGTCTCATTCTGTTGGTTCACTTGGGGATTCATTTAAGAATGATAAGGGGGGAGGAACCCAGATTGTGTTTAATTTACCATCTTCGCTTTTGGGATAATTGACCTCACGCATATGCCTCTTCAATATTACTTTTTTTATATGAGTTGTGTTGTAGGGTGACTTAGAAGGATAACGTGTGCTGCCATTGGTTGATTTATTTAAGCTTTTCCCCAGCCTTGCTTCTGTGACCTACGTGTGGGGCAAAAGAATAAAAAAGAGAGGCAGGAAGGCAGCACCTGTGCCACATGGAAGTGAAGGATACAATTCTGGGGAAGAAGGAGCAGAAAATAAATGCAAGGGGGAGGCAGAATCAATTGGAAATAGGTGAACAGCTGCGAGGAATTCTAGAAAAAAAATTTTTGAAAAATTGAAAGCAAACAGTAGAGGACCATTTCACTGAAACAGAGCCTTCTTTTACTCCTGTTTCACTATTCAGATGTGTTTTGTTGGGCTGTGCTATATGTACGAAGAATATCAATTTTTAAGGATGATGATTTAGAATTCTGCACCAACCACCAAGCTCGGGATACTGTAGTAGCTATTTCATTCAAGAAGAGATTTGGAAAAAGAAAATGAGACTCTGTGGGTGAGTGAGAAAAGGCAGGAAGAGGACTGAACAAAATTTAAATGAGAGCAAACGTATAGAGTAACGTATGCGCCTAGTTGGATGTTTAGTGAGTGAGGGCATGCTTTGGTTTAGTGAGTGATGGCATTGGAAGTGCGGCTCTGCACCAGAACACCGAGGCTGCTCTGCGGGCTCCTTTCCGGAAGCCCACCACACAGCACCGAGTGACCCACTTGGTAACTGGTAACAGAACCCTTCCATGGCTACCTGTGTCTCTTCAGCTTGAAGACAGAGCTCCTAACAGCTGACGAGATCTCAGCCCGTTAAGCTCTTTGCCTCACCCCTGCCACGCGTGGGGATGAGTGCCCTGGTTCCCTTTTGCCCAGGATCATATACTGGCACCTCCTGCTGTTCCTGGTGCATACAGTAGGCACTGGGCAAATATTTATTTGGCTGTTCTGAGCACCCAGACTGGCCTGTAATATTAAATCTGTTTTGTGACTTGATTGGTACTGTTTCCTTATATTTAATATGAAATGTTACTGTATGAAAGTTGAGTGTTAGTGAGGGAAGAAGAGCATGTCTATGTCTTCAGTAGATGTACTGTTATTTTCTTTGCTAATTAGAGACCTGTTCAAGTTTGTGCCCTCTTGGGTTGATTGTATTTATAACTTCTTATATTCTGTATGTTACACAAGTATCCAAATATTTTAAGATAGAGTATAACCTTCTCTCATAAGTTTAAATAATTTTTACTGTTGCTGTATCCTTCCCTTTCTCATTTCTGAGAACATTTATTATTGATTAGGTTGATTTTTTATTTAATTAAAAATTTCAAACAGAATTGTCACTTATTCTGCTTTAAAAATTTTCAGTTTGATATATCTCTGGTTTTACTATCTCTACAATCAAAATTATTTCTCTGAAATTATACTGACTGCTTAGAAATTTTCCTTTTATATATAAAAAAGTTCCACAGTATTTATTTGCCTTTGTATGATTACTGACATAAATATTTTGAGTATTTATTTCATCTCTACCTGCTGGATTTTGATCTATATTTTAAGTTATTGCTAAATAAGCAGGTATTTGTTAGGTTCTTAATTTGCTAACTTCCTGCTTTGGGGTTGAATTACATGTTAGTTGTATGTGAATAATACATGTGCGTGATGACTTTTAAAATATGGAACTCCAGTGACGGGTAAAACATTTGCCAGCTCTGTACTCCAATCCCATCATGTTTTAATTTTTTTAAACTTTAAGAATTTTTAAATTTTATCCAAGATTTTGTAATATATAAAATTTAGTATGTGTTTATTGTATTACATTTTCCTTTTCTGTTAAAATCTGTATTCTTTTTCTATTTCCTGCCTTTTTTTCTGTATCATAGCCTGTTAATGGTGAATTCAGATTCCCTTCCTCACCCTATAATTATTTTTCTATTTCTCTTGAACAGTTTTCTAAAAATGTATTCCATTGCCTATTGGTTATATGATAAAAGTTAATGCTGTGTCCTGCACTGTTTAAACCCTTAACTAAATGATTCTTGGTCTTATTTGGAGGAACTGACTTTAGATTCCACTTATATCCCATTCCTGCTTTTCTTTTCAGGGCTCAGGGCCTGTTGAGAATTGCTGCTCTGTTCTGATTGATTTGCAGTGTATATCCCCCTTTAGGAACATTGTCAAGGCCTCTGAATCCACTTTTTGTTAGGAAACTAAACTTATTCTTCGCTGATACCACGCGAACCACTCTGCTCTTCTCTCAATGTGCCTTTAATGAGGCAGGGTGGTGCCCAGAGGCGGCGGCTGTGTTAGATACCGACTCTAAGCTTTGGCAGCTCTGCATTCCTAGCATTTGTACCTTCCTCTCTTTTGAGTGTGTCCATTTACCCTGCTTTTGACTTACATGCTATTATTACCATGTATTTGGGTCCACGTATATTCTTTACTATTTGTATACAGCTGCTACTCATCTTTCTTTTTACATGTATTAATCAACTTGGGACTTATTTTGGCTTACATCTCTAGCTTCCCATGAGGAATGTTTTATTTTACATGGAGAATCATCATTTTTCATTAATGCAGGTCTGTTGTGACAAATTATTTCAAGTGTCATTTATTAGAAAATGTCTATTTCTTTTGCATTCTTGAAAAAACATGTTTAATCCAAGTACAGAAGCATAACATTCGAGTTTGGCCGTTTATTTCCTTGAGTACGTTGTTACTGTCGAGATGTCTGCTTGTGAGTCTGATTATTATTCGTTTGAAGGCAGTCCTTTGGGGCCTTGTCTCAGAATCCTGCAGTTTCACAGTGATGTGCGTAGGTGTGGTTTCTGTGTATTTATCTTGCTTGGATTTATAGCATTCTAGAATCTATAGATTCATGTGTTTCATTAGTTTGTGGAAACTTTTGGACCTTATTTTCTCAAATTTATTACTTCTGTCCAATTATTTTGAAATATGCCACATTTTCATATGCTAAATGCATTTATAGCCCTTCTACAGATTCACAAGTTTAACCATTAATCTGATTTTGAGAAAATACTATTTAATCTCTGTCCGTGTAGGTATTTTTACATAATTCTTTTTCAGAATTTTATTGTCTAATTTAGAATATTATTTTCCTAAGTGAGGAATAGTCATATCGTATTTTTAAAAAAGCAAGTTTTAAACAGTTTGAAATTGTGTCAAGTTTATAAATTTGAAAAGAATTGATATCTTCAAAATATTGATTATTTCCAGGAACATGTGTGTGTCTTCATTTTGTAAGCACCTTCATATCAGAAAACTTTTAAATTTTCTGTAGGTTTTGAATATTTTGTGCAAAATGTATTTCTAGGCATTTTTCTATTTTTATTGCTGTTATACATAGAATATTTTTTTCATTATATTTTCTAACTGTTTTTGGTATGGGTGAAAATACATCTATGTTTTGGGTAGACAGCTGACCTACTGAAACTCTTATTAGATGCAGTAGAGTTTGTTATTTCTCCTAGGTACTTCTAGGAAACCACTGTTATCTGCAAATAATACTGTTTTCTTCCTTACCATCATTTGTATCTCATTTTTAAAAATTCTGTTATTGTATTGGCTAGATCTGGAGAAATGATTAAAAATCATAGTGATTATTACAAGAATCTTTTTGTTGACCCCACCTTTAGAGGTTTCTCTAGTGTTTGATTTGAGTGTTGTCTATCACCGGCATGGTAAATATTCCTTATCATCTTTTCCTAGTGCTCTGAAGGTCTGTTTCAGTTCAGTTCAGTACAATTCAGTCGCTCAGTCATGTCCAACTCTTTGCGACCCCATGAATCGCAGCACGCCAGGCCTCCCTGTCCATCACCATCTCCCATAGTTCACTCAAACTCACGTCCATCGAGTCAGTGATGCCATCTAGCCATCTCATCCTCTGTCGTCCCCTCTTCCTCTTGCCCCCAGTCCCTCCCAGCATCAGGGTCTTTTCCAATGAGTCAACTCTTCGCATGAGGTGGCCAAAGTACTGGAGTTTCAGCTTTAGCATCATTCCTTCCAAGGAACACCCAGGACTGATCTCCTTTAGAATGGACTGGTTGGATCTCCTTGCAGTCCAAGGGACTCTCAAGAGTCTTCTCTAACACCACGGTAAAAAGCATCAATTCCTTGGTGCTCAGCTTTCTTCACAGTCCAACTCTCACATCCATACATGACCACTGGAAAAACTGTAGCCTTGACTAGATGGACCTTTGTTAGCAAAGTAATGTCTCTGCTTTTGAATATGCTATCTAGGTTGGTCATAACTTTCCTTCCAAGGAGTAAGCATCTTTTAATTTCATGGCTGCAGTCACCATCTGCAGTGATTTTGGAGCCCCCAAAAATGAAGTCTGACGGTGTTTCCACTGTTTCCCCATCTATTTCCCATGAAGTGATGGGACCAGATGCCATGATCTTTGTTTTCTGAATGTTGAGCTTTAAGCCAACTTTTTCACTGTCCTCTTTCACTTTCATCGAGGCTTTTTAGCTCCTCTTCACTTTCTGCCATAAGGGTGGTGTCATCTGCATATCTGAGGTGATTGATATTTCTCCTGGCAATCTTGATTCCAGCTTGTGCTTCTTCCAGCCCAGCGTTTCTCATGATGTACTCTGCACAGAAGTTAAAGAAGCAGGGTGACAGTACACAGCCTTGACGTACTCCTTTTCCTATTTGGAACCAGTTGGTTCCATGTCCAGTTCTAACTGTTGCTTCCTGACCTACATATAGGTTTCTCAAGAGGCAGGTCAGGTGGTCTGGTATTCCCATCTCTTTCAGAATTTTCCACAGTTTATTGTGATCCACACAGTCAAAGGCTTTGGCATAGTCAATAAAGCAGAAATAGATGTTTTTCTGGAACTCTCTTGCTTTCCCGATGATCCAGCGGATGTTGGCAATTTGATCTCTGGTTCCTCTGCCTTTTCTAAAGCCAGCTTGAACATCTGGAAGTTCACGGTTCACGTATTGTTGAAGCCTGGCTTGGAGAATTTTGAGCATTACTTTACTAGCATGTGAGGTGAATGCAATTGTGCGGTAGTTTGAGCATTCTTTGGCATTGCCTTTCTTTGGGATTGGAATGAACACTGACCTTTTCCAGTCCTGTGACCACTGTTGAGTTTTCCAAATTTGCTGGCATATTGAGTGCAGCACTTTCACAGCATCAACTTTCAGGATTTGAAACAGCTCAACTGGAATTCCATCACCTCCACTCGCTTTGTTCCTAGTGATGCTTTCTAAGGCACACTTGACTTCACATTCCAGGATGTCTGGGTCTAGGTGAGGGATCATACCATTGTGATTATCTTGGTCATGAAGGTCTTTTT
The DNA here is from genome assembly GCF_023091745.1 of Budorcas taxicolor. Lineage (NCBI taxonomy): Eukaryota > Metazoa > Chordata > Mammalia > Artiodactyla > Bovidae > Budorcas > Budorcas taxicolor. The sequence continues at coordinate 16,348,729 of NC_068920.1, forward strand.
TGTACAGTTCTTCTGTGTATTCTTGCCACCTCTTCTTAATATCTTCTGCTTCTGTAAGGTCCATACCATTTCTGTCCTTTATCGAGCCCATCTTTGCATGAAATGTTCCCTTGGTATCTCTAATTTTCTTGAGGAGATCTCTAGTCTTTCCCATTCTTGTTGGGGAATGTTTTCCTCTATTTCTTTGTGTTGATCACTGAGGAAAACTTTCTTATCTCTTCTTGCTGTTCTTTGGAACTGTGCATTAGATGTTTATACCTTTCCTTTTGTCCTTTGCTTTTCGCTGCTCTTCTTCTCACAGCTATTTGTAAGGCTCCCCAGACAGCCATTTTGCTCTTTTGCATTTCTTTTCCATGGGGATGGTCTTGATCCCTGTCTCCTGTACAGTGTCACGAACCTCAGTCCATAATCAGGCACTCTATCTATCAGATCTAGTCTGTTAAATCTATTTCTCACTTCCACTGTATAATCATAAGGGATTTGATTTAGGTCATACCTGAATGGTCTAGTGGTTTCCCCTACTTTCTTCAATTTAAGTCTTAATTTGGCAATAAGGAGCTCATGATCTGAGCCATAGTCAGCTCCCAGTCTTGTTTTTGTTGGCTGTATAGAGCTTCTCCATCTTTGGCTGCAAAGAATATAATCAGTCTGATTTCGGTGTTGACCATCTGGTGATGTCTATGTGTAGAGTCTTCTCTTGTGTTGTTGGAAGAGGGTGTTTGCTATGACCAGTGCATTTTCTTGGCAAAACTCTATTAGCCTTTGCCCTGCTTCATTCCATATTCCAAGGCCAAATTTGCCTGTTACTCCAGGTGTTTCTATACTTCCTACTTTTGCATTCCATCCCCAAAATGAAAAGGACATCTTTTTTGGGTGTTAGTTCTAAAAGGTCTTGTAGGTCTTCATAGAACCATTCACCTTCAGCTTCTTCAGCATTACTGGTTGGGGCATAGACTTGGATTACCGTGATATTGAATAGTTTGCCTTGGAGACGAACAGAGATCATTCTGTCATTTTTGAGATTGCAGCCAAGTACTGCATTTCAGACTCTTTTGTTGACCATGATGGCTACTCCATTTCTTCTAAGGGATTCCTGCCTGCAGTAGTGGATACAGTGGTCATCTGAGTTAAATTCACCCATTCCAGTCCATTTTAGTTCACTGATTTCTAGAATGTCGCATTCACTCTTGCCATCTCCTGTTTGACCACTTCCAATTTGCCTTGATTCATGGACCTAACATTCAGGTTCCTATGCAATATTGCTCTTTATAGCATTGGACCTTGCTTCTATCACCAGTCACATCCACAACTGGGTATTGTTTTTGCTTTGGCTCCATCCCTTCATTCTTTTTGGAGTTATTTCTCCACTGATCTCCAGTAGCATATTGGGCACCTACCGACCTAGGGAGTTTCTCTTTCAATATCCTATCATTTTGCCTTTTCCTACTGTTCATGGGGTTCTCAAGGCAAGAATACTGAAGTGGTTTGCCATTCCCTTCTCCAGTGGACCACATTCCGTCAGACCTCTCCACCATGACCCGCCCATCTTGGACGGCCCCAAAAGGCATGGCTTAGTTTCATTGAGTTAGACAAGGCTGTGGTCCGTGTGATCAGATTGACTAGTTTTCTGTGATTATGGTTTCAGTGTCTGCCCTCTGATGCCCTCTCACAACACCTACTGTCTTACTTGGGTTTCTCTTACCTTGGATGCGGGGTATCTCTTCACGGCTGCTCCAACTAAGCGCAGCTGCTGCTCCTTATCTTGGATGAGGGGTATCTCACTGCTGCCCCTCCTGATCTTGAACATGGAGTAGCTCCTCTAGAGCCTCCTGCGCCCGCGCAGCCACCTCTCCTTCACGTGGGGTAGCTCCTCCCGGCCATCGCCCCTGGCCTCGGGCATGGGGTTTGTTTGGATTTTTCTAATTCCCCTATGACTTCCTCTTTAACCCCTAGGCTATTTAGAAATATGTTATTCAATTTCCAAATATTTGGGGATTTTCCAGATATCTTTCTGCTGTTTATTTCTCATTTAATTTTGTTGTGGTCAGAGAACATACAAACTCCTTTTCTGAGCAACAGACTATTTTTTAAGTTTAAATAGTCATATGTGCCCAGTCGCTACCTGTGTTCGTTTTTTATTGCTGTCTAATAAATTGCAGTTCAAGAAATACTTTAGGTCAGAAGCCCCACATGGTCTCACCGGCTTCAGTCAAGGTGTCAGCAAAGCCCTGTTTCTTTCTGAAGTCTCTAAGAGAGAATCTGTTTCCTTGCCCACTCAGGTTATTGACAAAATGAAATCCCAGTGACCCCTACACCTAGCAGATTCATGTCTCATCCTGTTTATCTGAATGTGATACTTAACACTGTTGCTCACATCTTTCTTCTTCAGTTCAGTTCAGTTCAGTCGCTCAGTCATCTCTGACTCTGCTACCCCGTGAATCGCAGCACGCCAGGCCTCCCTGTCCATCACCAACTCCCGAGTTCACTCAAACTCACGTCCATTGAGTTGGTGATGCCATGCAGCCATCTCATCTTCTGTCGTCCCCTTCTCCTCCTGCCCCCAATCCCTCCCATCATCAGAGTCTTTTCCAATGAGTCAATTCTTCACATGAGGTGGTCCAAGGACTGGAGTTTCAGCTTCAGCATCAGTCCTTCCAAAGAACACCCAGGGCTGATCTCCTTTAGAATGGACTGGTTGGATCTCCTTGCAGTCCAAGGGACTCTCAAGAGTCTTCTCCAACACCACAGTTCAAGAGCATCAGTTCTTCAGCGCTCAGCTTTCTTCACTGTCCAACTCTTACATCCATACATGACTACTAGAAAAACCATAGCCTTGACTAGATGGACCTTTGTTGGCAAAGTAATGTCTCTGCTTTTCAATATGCTATCTAGGTTGGTTATAACTTTTCTTCCAAGGAGTAAGCATCTTTTAATTTCATGGCTGCAATCACCATCTGCAGTGATTTTGGAGCCCCCCAAAATAAAGTCTGACACTGTTTCCCATCTATTTCCCAGGAAGTGATGAGATCGGATGCCATGATCTTCGTTTTCTGAATGTTGAGCTTTAAGCCAACTTTTTCACTCTCCTCTTTCACTTTCATCAAGAGGCTTTTTAGTTCCTCTTCACTTTCTGCCATAAGGGTGGTGTCATCTGCATATCTGAGGTGATTGATATTTCTCCCGGCAATCTTGATTCCAGCTTGTGCTTCCTCCAGCCCAGCGTTTCTCATGATGTACTCTGCATAGAAGTTACTGTGGCTTCCTGGGCCCTCCACTGTCCTGAGTTTTGTATTTTGTCTTATCTTTTTTCTTTTTTCCTCATTCGCTGTCGTTTTTGTCGTCATTATCATTCTTGTCGTTTCTAGCTCGCCCTTAAATGCAGGGATTACCCAAACTTCTGATGGGAGAGCTCTCTACCGTATATCCTCTCTGGCTTCTCATTTCTGTACTTTTGATGAAAAACAGCGCTCACTGCATACTCCCAGATCTGTGTCTCTAGCCCTTACTCTCTCTAGGGAAAGAAAAGAATATGTGCACGTCTCTTTAATACATCATCATTTTCATACTGCTGTGTAAGCTTCGTAATGACTTGAAATGGATGTCTAATATTATGTTAAGTGGCTCTGCCATTATTAGTCTTACCATTTCCCTGCTGAACATGTCTCGTCCTGGGTCTACAGCTGTAATTTATAATTCTACATGTGGATATTGAGCTTGAGATTTGGTGGGATGGAAAGTGAGTTGATTTCCACCCCAGCCACATCCCTCCCCCACCCCCCGCCCTGCAAACAAGCTTAGTCTTGGTCCTTCCAGAGAGACAGTGAGCTCTCCTCAGCAGAGCCTTGGGCAAACCTTTCTCAGGTTTTCTTGCTTTGAATTAGCTCAGGGGTCCACTGTCACTGCCTGAGTTCAGGGTAGCATTTGAACCCTTTCCTGAACTGCTGAAAGGCCTTCTAAACAGTGCCCCCTCCCTCTGATCTCTTTGACTGTCTGACACCAGTGTGACCTCAGTTGTTAGAAAATAGGTGGTCCCCAGGTTCCCAGAACCAGGAGAGATCGGCAGTTGTTCACACTTTCGTGTTTTTTTTAGTCAATCAGTAAAAGAGACTCACCTTCAATCAAGGCAGGGTTTTGAACACACTGTTAGGTTGTAATTCACCATACGCGACCCTATCCAATCTCCTTTGTCATACTTTAGCTCCTATTTCCTTAACCTTATTCCTTGAACAAAATCTTAGAAGCATGAACACAGCTCAGAAAAACACTGTTGGGACCATATTCTCCATTGAACACTACCCACGGTGATTCCCCATGATCTCAGGTAATAGAAAAGCAGAGAGAGTGTGAAAAGAAGGACCAAAAGTTCAGCCTTAAAGAAATTATTACCTCAGAAACAGAAGCGTTTTTTAAGCATCTTTAAACTTAGTAAGATAATTAATTTATTTAAAGCTACAGTGGGCTTCCCTGGTGGCTCAGACAGTAAAGAATCCGCCTGCAATGCAGGAGACTTGGGGTTCGATTCCTGGGTCAGGAAGACCCCTCCAAGGAGGAAAGAGCAACCCACTCCAGTATTCTTGCCTGGGAAATCCCATGGACAGAGGAGCCCGGTGGGCTACAGTCCACGGGGTCACAAAGAGTTGGAGCAACTGAGCAATTAGCTCATGTGTGTGCACACACACTGTCATACATAATGTGAGGCAATAAAATGAGATGCCATGGGAAATATGCAACTTAGGGAACAAAACAATGTTGGTCCAAAACTAATAAAATTGAAACAGCAAGGAACTTAATGGCCTAAAAATCAAATTATTGATGTAAGGGGGAAAGCTTTAGATAATTCTAGAAAAAGCAAAGGAGAGAAACACAAAGATGGAAGCAGTTTAAATCATCGTAAGGGTGGTCCTCCTGTTCAAAGATAATTGGTATCAGTAATGTAAAAGAGCCCACCCCAAAGAAAAAAACTTGGCCAGAAAATGTATTTGAATAAATAATAAAACTTTTCTGAAATAAACTAAATGTATCTCCTCTTAGAGGTTCATTGTGTTCCAGGAGAAAAAAAAAAAACAACAATGGAAAGTTGTACAGTGGTCAGTTCTGAGCTGACTACTAGTTTTGCTATTAGACTTTGAAAAGAAATGTTCTTGCAGACAGCAAGGCAGAAAAAAGGCAAGTAAGTCACCTCGAGGAGGAGAAACTACTTGTTACGTGGTCAGCAGGCTTCTCTTCATAAGCTTTACCTCCAGAAAGCAGAGAGCTGTACAGGCTTTTTAAGAAAAGAAATGGTGTACTAGCACCAGGTATTAAAATTCAGAGAACAAAGAGTAAACCACTATGCAGATAGAGTGTAAATGTTCTAAACTTTCATCAGAGAGAGATGAGTGGGTCTTCATTTAAAACTGAAACATGGTTCATAAAATCTGTTTAAAATGTGTTTTTTTTTCACATTTAGAAGAATGATCTCTAAAAAGAAATAGGGATTTTAAGTCATTCCTTCCCCTTCATCTCAACTTCATTTTCTTAAAATACAAAGTTGAATTGTTGAATTGTCTTTTTTTTAATATATACATAGAATGTCCCCTTTAAAACTTCCTATGGTATTTCTTGGTAATTTGCCTGTGAGTTGAATTTTTGCATTTTTTTTTTTTCCTTTAGAGTGTAAGCCATCGTTTAACTTTTTTTTTTTTTTTTTTGTGGACAAACAGCTTTACGTAAAAATAAAATTTTATTCCAGAAAGTATGCAAAATATAAAGTAAACATGTTCACCCCAGTCAAAGCTCAGGTCACACCGGGCTGTAGATGGGCTTGGCGTGGGCAGGTTTTTTTTTCAAATCTCTTGTTTTTTTGCTGACAGTCGCCTGAGTTGGGAACTGCTGCTCCTCCAAGTGGCTGCTCTGCTCTGTTTTTGTGTCTGTTTTAACAGCCTAGTGGCTGTCTTGTTTCAGCCCACCTCCAGATTCTTGGGAAGTGAGTGGGGAAACTTCTCACCCAAGATGCTGATCATTTTTCATTTCGCCCTTTTGCTTGTGTAGTTAATGAGAGGCATCAAGTACATCACTGACTTTACTGCATTTGTCCTGAAGAGGGAAAACCAGTGGGGAAATAACCATTTTATAACTGAGTGGGTTGAAGAATCAAAAAGATGTGCTCAACGTTATTTTGTAGAGGTTATCAGCAATACTGCTTCCCTGGTGGTTCAGGTGGTAAAGCATCTGCCTGCAACGTGGGAGACATTGGTTTGATCTCTGGGTTGGGAAGATCCTCCGGAGAAGGAAATGGCAACCTACTTCAGCACTCTTGCCTGGAAAATTCCATGGAGGGAGGAACCTGGTAGGCTACAATCCACGGGGTTGCAAAGAGTCGGACACGACTGAGTAACTTCACTTCTATCAACAATACTGATACTTTTTTTTTTCTAGCCTTCTTTAGCTCAAGTATTTTCATCATGAGACCTTCCCTCCTTTTATTTGCCTCTCTGATTGTAGTGGTTAAATGTATCTTTAGTGGATTAGTATGGGTTTTTTTTTCCATTAAATTAAAACATGATCGCACATAAACTGATGTCACAAGATGACTAGAAATTTTTATTTTATGTAAATTCTTCAGTTAATGCAAAGTATTATTTTGGTGTAGACATTTGGGTCTAATATGAATTTCAAATAGGTGCATTGTAACAGCTATTTGAAAATAATGAGAAATTACAGTATTTGGCTTCCCTATAAGTAGGTAATATAAGCTTGAATAATTTTTGTTGATGTGCCTGAAGATCCAACAAATCGAAAGAAACTAAATTATGGCAAGCAATTATTGCTCAAAAATACAATAGTTGACAGTGATTATGGGTGGTTGATGCCATTTGAATGGTGATTTATTTCAACACAGGGAGAAATGGAGGTGGTTTCATCTCTTCTCTCCTGTAATAAGCTCTATCTAGCGACCTGCTCCAGAGAAGGCAGTGGCAACGCACTCTAGTACTCTTGCCTGGAAAATCCCATGGATGGAGGAGCCTGGTAGGCTGCAGTCCATGGGGTTGCAAAGTCGGACACACTGAGCGACTTCACGTTCACTTTTCACTTTCATGCATTGGAGAAGGAAATGGCAACCCACTCCAGTGTTCTTGCCTGGAGAATCCCAGGGACGGGGGAGCCTGGTGGGCTGCCGTCTATGGGGTTGCACAGAGTCGGACACGACTGAAGCGACTTAGTAGCAGCAGCAGCAGCAGCTACCTACTTGGCTATCATTAACAGCAAAGAAATGTAGCCATTGCATATTTTGTGCAATTAAAATGGCGATTTTTTTTTTTTTTTTACTAAAGGCCATTACATCATTCTGACTTTAAAATTTTGTTGTTGAAGAGTCACTAATAAGTGTATTATTTTACTTTCATGTTTTTGTTTATGGATATAATTGCTATATTTGCAATTCATCACAGTTCTACTAGTGAATATCCCATGATCATCTGAGTTACGTTTGCTCTAAAAATCATTATATGGAATCAAACTGGGGTCTCTTACATTGCAGGCATATTCTTTACCAGCTGAGCTACCAGGGAAGCCCATAAGGATATCAGTATTGCCTATTTTGGAGCAATGCTATTATTTTAGAAATTTGCTGAGAAGTTTGCTTTAAAAGATACTAAATGTGAAAAGACAAATACCCAGCATGAAAAAGCTGGATTTTCTTCTTTGTGGGCCAGCTCTCTCAGACTGTCATTCTAGGGTCCTCAGCTGCAAGGGTGAAGGTGGGAGATAACTTTGTTTTGAAACAAAACACCCAGGACCTTGGTGAGATGGAGGTCAAGAGAGGAACACAGTGTTCTAGAAATGTATATAGTAAGGTCAACAGATTTTTGATGGCCAGCATATCACCGGAATGCTAGAATGCAGTTTTATCCAAAACGGGCTTTCCTTAAACTGCCTTCTTCAGTTGTCATAACACCCTCATGATTGTAATGTTAATTTAAAAAAAAATTCATAATTGGTGTTCCTACCACTTTACCAATTGGTTCTCTTTTTTCCTTTTTTTGAACAGAACTCTTAGAGGCTGGCATCAAAGGAACTTCCGAATCGCTTAAAGGTGTGAAACGGAAAAAGATTGTAGCAGAGAATCACCTGAAAAAAATACCAAAATCCCCTCTGAGAAATCCTCTTCAGGCCAAACACAGACAAAATACCGAAGAGTCCCCTTTCCCGGTGCTCGCGGGCACGGCAGAGCCCCACAAGAAGCAGAGCCACAGTCCGGTGAAGGCCGGGGGGAGGCCGCTGACCAAACACAACGGGGAGACTCCAGGGCTGACCGCCGGGACCCCCAAGTCCGAAGCCCCCGTCTGCCCCCGGAAGCCCCCATTTCTGCTGCAGCCGTCGGAGCCGCGCCGATGGCGGTCGGAGGGCCCCGACCCCGCCAAGGCCGGCGTCCCGGAGGGAAAGCGTGACCCCGGGTCCCCGCCCAGCAAGGGCAAAGCTGAGCACTGCGAGGGTCCAGCCTCCCCCGGCCACAGCTCCCCGCCCTCCTCCTTTGCAAACACCGCCTTTGACGTCTTGCTGAAGGCCATGGAGCCAGAGCTGAGCACCCTGTCGCAGAAGGGCTCACCCTGTGCTGCAAAGATCGAAAACCTGAGACCAAATAAAACCACACGCGCCCCTGCTCACCTCCACGGAGGGCCGCGGGAGGCCCCCGACCCGCGCCCACCGGATGCGGCCGCCCCCTCGCAGCCGCTGCCGCCGCCTCGGACCTCGTACCCCTCCGGGCCAGTGCCCACCGCTCAGAGGAAGGACCCAGCAGCAGTCCGGGCCGCCTCTCCCGCGTATCACATACACGAACTCCCCGTGCCTAAACCCGGCCCACAAAGTCAGCAGCTTCCCGCATGTTCGGGTTTCGCCCCATCTCTCACGAGCCTGCAGAGCCAGGAGAACGCCCAGCTTGAACACGTCTACACCGCCGCGGCCACGTCACCCCCCGGCCCCACTCAGGTCACCCCTCCCAACCAGCAAGTGGACGCTGCCGCCCCGGTGCCGGTGAGCCCCGCGCCTTCCACACAGTCACCCCCACGCCCCATCTACAACTCGAGCCCTGTCGCCGCTGTGGTTAACCACAGCGTGGAGCAAATGTGCAGTCTTCTCCTGAAAGATCAGAAGCCAAAAAAGCAAGGAAAATACATCTGTGAGTATTGCAACCGAGCCTGTGCAAAGCCCAGCGTGCTTCTAAAGCACATCCGCTCCCACACTGGGGAGCGCCCCTACCCCTGCGTGACCTGTGGGTTTTCATTTAAGACTAAAAGCAACCTGTACAAGCACAAAAAGTCCCACGCACACACTATCAAACTGGGCCTCGTCCTGCAGCCAGATGCCGGCGGCTTGTTCATGTCACACGAGTCCCCCAAAGCACTTAGCATCCATTCGGATGTGGAAGACAGTGGAGACAGTGAAGAGGATGGCGCTGGTGATGAAAGGCCGAACGACCTGGGTTCCATGGACCTGCAGCCAGCACAGATGATAAGAATGCTGTCCAGCTCGGATGCTTTACCAAAATCAGGTTCCATTCCAAGCAATCCCAAGCACGTGGTCGGTGACTTTGCACCGCAGGACAGGTCTTCAGAATCACAGGCCGCGGCAGAGTTACCAAAGGTTGTGGTCCACCCCATCAGCATGTCCCCTTTAAGAGTTGATAGCCCGAAGGTTACGGAGTCCAAGCCTGAGCTCCCTGGTGCACAGAAAGACCTTCAGGGAACCCGGGTCCTGTCCCACCCGGCTTGGGCGTCCTCCGGGGAGGCAGATGAGAAGGCCCATCAGAAAGGCGACCCAAGTCAGCCCGATGGAAAGCCAGAGTCCCCTGTGGGCACAGCGCATGCCCAGCTGCAGAGGCAGCAGGCCACCGATTACTGCCAAGAGCAGCAAGGAAAACTGCTGAGTCCTCGCAGCCTGGGAAGCACGGATTCAGGCTACTTTTCCCGATCTGAGAGCGCCGACCAAACCGTGAGTCCACCCACCCCCTTTGCCAGGACGCTACCTGCCCCAGAGCAGGACTCTACAAAGAACAGCGGGCCCTCGACCCCTCGGGTCAGCACACCAGCAGCCTCTGCTGTTCCAGCAGGTGAAAAAGCACCCCTCCTCCCAGGTCAGATGAGACTTCCACTGGAACCGAAAACACTGGAGGAGCGGATCTCGAAGCTCATCTCCGACAACGAAGCCCTGGTGGATGACAAGCAGCTGGACAGCGTGAAGCCCCGGAGGACCTCCCTCTCCCGCCGGGGAAGCATCGATTCCCCCAAGTCATACATCTTTAAGGACTCTTTCCAGTTTGACTTGAAACCAATGGGACGGAGAACAAGTTCAAGCTCTGATATACCAAAGTCCCCTTTCACCCCGACAGAGAAATCAAAGCAAGTGTTTCTTCTGTCTGTACCTTCCCTCGACTGCCTGCCCATCACCAGGAGTAATTCCATGCCCACCACTGGGTACTCTGCAGTACCTGCCAGCATCATCCCTGCCCCACATCCACTGAGAGGAAGTCAGTCTTTTGATGACAAAATTGGCGCTTTCTACGATGATGTCTTCGTACCAGGACCTAACCCTTCTGTGACCCAGAGTGGACATCCCCGCACCCTGGTGAGACAGGCAGCGGTGGAAGACTCCTCAGCGAGCGAAAACCACATTCTTGGGGCCGGACTGCCCTGGGACGAGAGCCATCCCGGAGGCAGCCCCGCCGGGGAGACCGCAGCCTCGAGGAGCAAGCCCCCGGCCCCAGGCTCACACTTGGAAAAGAAGAAGTCTCACCAAGGGCGAGGGACCATGTTTGAGTGCGAGACCTGTAGAAACAGGTATCGGAAACTGGAAAATTTTGAAAACCATAAGAAATTTTACTGTTCAGAGTTGCACGGACCAAAAACCAAGGTCGCTGTGCGGGACCCAGAGCACAGCCCGGTGCCTGGCGGGGCACAGCCTCCCATCCTGCACTACAGGGTCGCCGGGGCCACCAGGGTCTGGGAACAGACGACCCAGATCCGGAAAAGGAGGAAAATGAAAAGCGTCGGAGATGATGACGAACTTCAGCAGAATGAGAGTGGAGCACCTCCGAAAAGCTCCGAGGGCTCCCAGTCTCAGAGCACGCTGGGCCTGGCTCCCTTGTCTCAGCAGAACCTTGCCGTACCCAGCGAGCTGCAGCCTCGAAACCAGCAGCAGACCACGCAGATTCAGCTTGGGGCCAGAGGTCCCGACCAGCCCCGGGACCCAAAGCCGTCATCCGTCCTGGAAGAGCTGATGAGCTCGGCTGCCCAGGACAGGGCGGAGCCCAAGAGACACGGGGCTGGCATCTCAGTCATCCAGCATACAAACTCGCTCAGCAGGCCCGGGGCCTTTGACAAGCTGGATACTGGCGAAGGCGCGTCCCCTGTGCCTTTCCAGGAGCTGAGAATGGGCAAGCCGGGGTCTCTGAGCGTCAGAGGAATTTCCCAAGAGGAAGGACACCCTTCCCGGCACACCTCTCAGCCCACACTGTCCGATGCTCTGAGGGGGGAACTTCAGGACGGTTCCAGAAAAATCTCAGGTGAGCGGCACGTGCTCGGACAGCCCTCCAGACTCGTTCGGCAGCACAGCATCCAAGTCCCAGAAATCCTGGTCACCGAAGAGCCAGATCAGGACCTGGAAGGCCAAGGCCACGATGCAGAGAAATCGGAGAAGTTCAGTTGGCCTCAGCGGAGCGAAACCTTGTCCAAGCTGCCCACGGAGAAACTGCCGCCCAAGAAGAAGAGACTGCGCTTGGCCGAGATGGAGCATTCTTCCACCGAGTCGAGTTTCGACTCCACGCTCTCCCGGAGTCTCAGCAGGGACAGTAGTTTATCGCACACTTCCAGTTTCTCGGCGTCTTTAGACGTGGAGGACGTTTCTAAGACTGAGGCCTCCCCCAAAATCGACTTTGTGCACAAAGCGGACTTCCTCCTGATTCCCGCTGGCTCTAACACGCTGAGTGTTCCCGCGGGTCACCGGGAGATGCGGCGGGCCGCGTCAGAACAGATTCACTGCCTGCAGACATCCATGGAGGTGTCCGATTTCAGAAGCAAGTCATTCGACTGTGGAAGCATCGCCCCATCTAAGAAGGTGCCACCGGCCGAATCGCATCCTCCGACATCCGCTTCCAGCGTGGGGGTCGCCGGGCACGTGCCCCTCTTGGAAAGACGGAGGGGTCCACTGATACGGCAGATCTCTTTAAACATCGCTCCGGAGAATCAGCTGGCTTCCGGGAACCCATTATCTTTCCAGACCATCGCGCGTCCCGCTGTGAACACAGTGCCATTGCAGGGGCCTCAGCTTACTCACACAGTTTCAGCTGCGTTTCCTGCAAGTACTTTGTACTTCCAGACTCCAGGGAAGGATGTGCGAGCAGAAACGGCAAGTTCCCACTCTCCAAACCTCTTTCCCGTTCAACAGCTTCTAGGTATACACTCGTTGAATCAAATCCCTGTGCCCCTTAGCCACCCAGACACACAGATGTCCCTGCAGGTGTCTTCGACGCAGAGTGTCAAACCAGATGCAAGCCCCGGTGGCCGTCTACCTTCTAAAAGTGAGGATTGCTTTGCTCCCAAGTACCAGCTCCAGTGTCCCGCGGTCCCCTCCAGCCAACCTTGCACTTCTAATCCTGTGCAACCTCTGCCAAAGCAACTTCTTTCAGATGCAGCCGGGGCCACCCCTCGTGTGACCTCACTGACCTTACCAGCCAAATTAGCAGAAGCCACATCTAACTCGTGTCCTCCGCCACCCCTGAAGGTCGGGGCTCTCAGCGGTCAGGTGCCAAAGGTGCCCACGTCCTTGACGCTGTCCACGCACCTGCAGACTCAGGTCCCCACGTACTGTTTCGCTGCAGTCACAGCTCTGCCACAAATCCTAGTGACCCAGGATCTCTCCAATCAGCCGATTTGCCAGGCTAATCGTAGTACGGTGCCAATCAGCGAAGAACAAAATTCCGTACCGAAACCGCAAAACGATCCCCGGAATGCTTTGCCAAACCCAGAGGGAGAGCTCGTCCGACAACCTGTCTTTTCAGAGATGGGCCAAAACCCATCTCCGTCAGAATCCTTGCCCACAACACTGAAGATGTCTGTTGGGAGACTTTCCCCACAGCAAGAATCTTCAGCTTCCAGTAAAAGGATGCTCTCCCCAGCAAATAGTTTAGACATTGCCATGGAAAAGCACCAGAAGCGAGCCAAGGATGAAAACGGAGCTGTCTGTGCGACAGACACGAGGCCGCTGGAAGCAACGGGTTCAAGAGCTCCTGACGGTAGCAAACAGAAGAAGCCTGTGCTGGTGAGGCAGGTGTGTACCACAGAGCCCCTTGAGGCTGTGACGTTGGAGCAGGATGTTGTTCCTCACCCCGAAGTCAGTACCGAGGCCCTTCACTTGACTGATGTGCCACCAGCCGATAGAGAACCCATGAAAGAACTGCAGGAATTTGAAAGTATCCCATCAGCTGCATTGCTAACGCCGACAGTTCGAAACCCAGCTGCACCTGCAGAGAAAACTCATATTCCTCCTTTGGAATCCATAGACAACCACCAAGAAAGGAAGTCTCCAGGGATTAAAAATCCAGGCGACAAAGCAAATGTCCAGGAACAGAGTCAGCATGTGGCCACGACTCCTTCCACGTGTGAGGCTGGCGACACACAGCCGTCCACGTCCTTCCCCAGCCTGAAGACGGCCACCAGCTTCACATGGTGCTACCTGATGAGACAGAAGGCCCTGCACCTGCCGCAGAAGGACCAGAAAACTTCAGCCTACACCGACTGGACCGTGAGTGCCAGTGATCCAAACCCACTCGGCCTGCCAACCAAAGTGGCTCTTTCTCTCTTGAACTCCAAGCAGAAGACTGGAAAATCTCTGTACTGTCAAGCAATAACCACCCATTTCAAGTCAGACTTACTGGTCTATTCAAGCAAGTGGAAAAGCAACTTAAGCAAGGTACTTAAAATATCCTTTATCTTCAGAAAGAGTCTGTGCAAGTTAGTTTCCACCTGTCTGGATGCCTGCAAACATTTCAGTTGGAGGTTGTATTTTAATTTTGAATGACAAACTGTGCTAAGCGTAGAGTTATTTAAAAGAAAGTGATAAGTTTACCCAGGGAGCTTTATTGATCAAGATTGCCCAGAGTCCCTTCAGTGATTCTGTCTTCAAGCATTTTGAAAATGATAACCTGCCTTGAGCACTTTTTTTCTACTGGCGGAAATTTAAGTCTTAATGGTACATATAATCATATTTTTACTTTCATCTTTCTCTTATACTAAGGATTTGTTTTTCTTGTTAGGTCACAGAAGACTACATTTATACCTTGTCCCTGCTAATGAAGGGAAACAGAGCTGTGAATATTGGAGATTGTTCTGTTTCATTTTGAAATAGAAGCAGAGAGCCATTCATCCTTGCTTTATGCAAATCTGACCACCTTCCACTGACCATACTGATCCCATATCTTGTCCTGTGTAGCTATAAGAATCATCTTACTACTAGAGAAAAGATTCACAAAATAACTATTCACTTGATAATTAAGTTGATTTGGTCAAGATTTGTACAGAAAAGTCATAAAAGTATTAAGTTTGGCTTATTTGTGAAATAAATCTTACTAGAGTTATTGGCTTTATAAAATGAAATCATTTAAATGATTAAGAATAAATACATAAATAAGGGTATTAGGTTGGACTCTAGACATTCAGAATTGTAGACTAAGTTCTTGATCTGTACAGGTTATACAGGTTCATAAATGTTTATTTATCAATAAGATAATAATCACAGTACCAGTATTATAATAGAAGTGTATGCAACTTTAAAAGAAGGAAGTCTAACACTACCAGGTAACTCAAGGAATATAAGGAAGATATTCCAAGAGTGGTGATACTTTAGCTGAATCTTTAAGGAAGGAAAAAAAGTAGAGATTTTTTTTTTCAAGCAAACAGAAATGAGAAATTTTAATAGTCTGCCAAATGATGTGGAAGTGAAAAAGAGCGTGGTTCATTTATAGAACCCCAAGGAGTCCAGCGTGGCTAGCAGGTGTTGGAAGCTTGAGACACTGACCTAGTTTGAAGTTGGAAATGTAAATAAAGACCAAAGGAATGCAAATGGTGGTAGAGAGCCTTTGTTACTTTCTCAGTGGAGGAGGGTGCATCTAGACCACTCAGAATTTAATTTTCAGATGCTCAGCCTCTACGTCTACTAAATCAGATGGAAAATGAGACTTGAGCATGAGAATTTAAACAGAGCTTCATATATCTATGTTCCTGAAGCGCCTATGAAAACTAGCTCTCCTTCAGTGCTGAGTGTTTGGTAGAAATGCCTTGGGAAGTGCACACCCGGATTTGGAGCTGGGAAGAGAGTTCCCAGGTGGAAGGTGTAGAGATCCTTCAGTGCATAGATGCAATTAATGAGGTCCCCCAGGAAGAGTGTGAAGAAGAGAGAGGGGCCTGGGATGGATCCCAAGATCCCTACTATTTAAAGGGTTGAATGAATGAAGAAAGTCCCCATTGGAACTGAAAGAGAATCTCAAAAGGAGGGGAACTAGGAGAAAGTGGTATCATACAAGGCGAGGAAGAAGATATTCTAAGAATTGTTCCGGCCAAGAGGTCAGACAAAGAAGTCTAGCATGGTGTCAGGACTGAACGGCCTGATACCTCTGAGACTTGAGCTATATGGACTGGTGACCATGGGGGACTGGCTACTGGCTTGAAGGTTGACTCACACCCAAATGTGGATGTATTTATAATTCAAAATGGAGAAGAATAGACAGATGCCAAAAGAAACGAGGTGTCAACAACGTATAAGGGATAGAGTAGTCAAGCATATAGACTGAGAAAACAGTAAAGCTTTGGCATGTCGCTCAGTGGTGAACAGAAATGAGATTTGATAGCAAGAATGTGAGCAAAAGATAAGTGAGAATTTGGTATTGAGAAGAAGATAAGCAATAGGATCGCTGCTGTTAAAGGTACAAAGTCAAGGAAAGGTGTGAGTATATAGATTCCAGATTGCAGGGAAACCGGATGTGTTTGGCAGAAAAGGAGGAGACAGTTGCCTTTGTACTTGTCAGGGTCCGTGCCATTACCTCTTCACACCCCCTTTTCGAGACAGGCCAGCTGCTCTTCTTTGCCGCTGGCTTTGTAAGGCCTTCCCAAAGGAGTTCTTGGTGAGGCCGCACTGGCCCTCTGTTCGTGGAACACACACCCTCTCGTCACTTACCTGTTACTATGCCATCGCAGTACAATAGCTGTCTACTTGGCATGTCGGGGAGGCTGGAATCAAGAGGCCCTTGATCAGAAAAGTTGGGCCTTACTTTGGATTTGGCCAGAGGACTGGGGTTGGTGCCCTTGCCGTTAACACTTGACCTTGGACAAGGGTCCTTCCTCAGTGGGACGTGCTCCACTGGTGCTGCCCACCTCCCAGGGGCCTTCGAGGGCAGAGTGGACCGGGGAGTGAGATAAGTGGTTGGGAATAGTGCAGCTGTATAAAATCATGAGTTGGTGTCACTACAGCGTTTCGGCGGGGAAAGTACACACTGTTCATTATTCTCATGTTCAGTGCTTTTTTTCTAGAGATTTAAGTAGTGTGAGGCCAAGACCTAACTTTTGACCTGTGATGTATAATTCACAGTCATCACTATTCAGGAACTTTGCAGAGGATATAGAGAAGAAATCTAATTATGGTTTAAAATGATGGGGAAGAGGAGGCTAAAATATTGGGAAACAGGGCTACTGCTTTAACTTCACAGCACATTGGTACTGGTGGGGAGTTACTCGTCTTTTTCAGGGTGTGAGACATTCTGCCAGAGGGGTAGCTAGCTCTTTTCCATCTTTAAAGAGTAAACTGTTTAACAAGCATGCTTAGGCTGTAATATGAGTGGTTAGTTAGCTCTAAGAACAGTATTTAGTTTATTTTTTAAATTCGTATTAAGTTCATTGAATACCAGGGTGGGGGGTTGTAGAGTCTTTATTTGGGGGTGTCACTGGAATGTGGTGGAATTTTAAAGTCCAATAAGATTTATCAGTTCACTGTGATTCCGACAGATAAAGGAGAGAAAGCAATGACCTTTAAAGCTGTTATATCCTTGTAATGACTTCCATTAAGCTAACCTTATGCACTGTACTCTGCTGTGTTTTAATTTCCAAGTGAAACATCAGCGTGTTTGTGTTTTCAGCTATATTAAATTAGTGTCTCTCTCTTTTTTTTTCCCTTTCAGAGAGCATTAGGTAATCAAAAGTCCACAGTAGTTGAATTCAGCAGTAAAGATGCCTCTGAAATTAACAGTGAGCAAGATAAAGAAAATTCCTTAATCAAAAGTGAACCAAGAAGAATTAAAATATTTGATGGAGGGCAAGTACAAATTTTACTTCTTAAATGTACATTTAAACTTACTTTTTAAATGTACATTTGCTTTCATGTGAATGAAGACTTACTAGTGCCAATTTTATATAAATGTTGCAGAGTTTCTCGGCTTATTAACAGAATCTTCATGGCAAAATATATGTTAGGTATTACGTTAAATAACTCCATTTTGATCAAGAAAATGATAACTATTTAGGAAACATTGTAGGTTCTAGGAGGCAGCTGAACACTAAATTTTCAGAGTGAACCCTGGGTTTCACATTGATTCATAATAAGGAATGGCCTGGAAAAAATCTGCTAAGAGAGATGAATTAATTGCCTATTTGATATCTTTTGTGAATTTGGTTGTGAGAAAAATCATAACAGCCAATTGTAGTTAAAATGAAGTTCAGAAATATTTCAGTACTGATAGTTGTAACTGAATTTAACAATAACGAAACTTTTAGACAAGTGACTTAGAGGAACTATTTTAAAATTAAACCTGGTATTGAATAAAGTTGCTTGAATTGAATCAGCTATTACAATATTGTGTTGCTTTGAAAAGCTGGAATATTCTGTTACTTGTACGTGCATAACATTTATACTGATTGAGTGTAAATATTGTGCCTTGTTTTATTTTTTAGGTTGAATTTTAATCATCAATATTTTCTCCAAGACATAGTATCCAGTTGCTTTATTCATTGTTTTTTCTTTAAATTAGATATAAATCAAATGAAGAGTATGTATATGTCCGAGGCAGGGGAAGAGGAAAGTACATTTGTGAAGAATGCGGAATCCGTTGTAAGAAACCTAGTATGTTAAAGAAACACATACGAACCCATACAGATGTCCGCCCCTACCACTGCACTTACTGTAACTTCTCCTTTAAGACTAAAGGTATGAGATGACATTGCTTCATAGTCCTTTATTATCTGCGTTAAGTCAGTAGAGCCAAGACCCAGCTTTACAGATTATTTGACCAACGCTGTAGTAGTTTAAATAGACTAAATTATACCTTGTTAGCATCATGTTTTTATTTCTTTATATATTTCTAGACCTCAGATTTTAATTACATACTTTTAGAATATATGTAATAAATATGACATTCTAAAAGGAGCAAGTGCCCTTTTTTCTTTCACTCCCCAAATTACAGTTGTATAACATGATGACTAATACATTTTCAAAATTACTTATTTTGGGGCCAAAGAAGAAAAAGAAATTTTTGTGATCACAATTAAATGCATTTCCGTGCTAAAAGATTAAAGACAAAAATTAATAAGTACAGTAAAATTATACTGATTACATTCATGTTTTATTATCTAATTTTAGTCATGCAAAGCCATTTCTTTTGTTTTCCATGAAACATTTATTTTACCCAAATTCTGTTGAATTTTAGTTTCAAAGTTTTATACTCTTTAATTATTATAGAACTCAGAACTAGTAGTTAAGGTTAGATTTAGTACCATTTCTGTATTCTTTATATGTTTTTATTTAAATTGTAAGGCTTTATTATAGTTAAGGTAATTTTACCTTCTGCAAATTTCCTGTTGCATATAATGAATGCGCTATTGTAAAATGTTTGCTTTCTCCATTAGGTTCCTTGTTTATGGATTATTGTATAAAAATTAGTTGCTTGAGGCTTCAATTTCATATACCACCCTTTACAAAATAAGACTCTCCCAAATACAAGGCAATGTGATCATAAAATTATTTGTCTGAAAGGACAAAATCTATGAAAAATATTTAATCAGTAACTTTTTCACAGAACTACTTTATTTTTATCCCTTTTAGTTAACATTTGCTTTTTTCTTATTGTACTGGTTGACTTTGAGGTTTCTGTTTTAAAGATTGATAAATTCTTCAGCAAAGTTTATTACCTCTTTTGGCTACTGTTTATTGGCATTTAAGGAGAGTTATAGTTTATAGCAACTAAGTAGCTTCTACTTAGCTCTCCTTAAATGCCAGTAATACCTGAAACAGGAGTGATGGGGGAAAACAAAACTGTGATCCAGATAGCCTTGAGTATTTCTAAAGTTTCAAGAAATCATGAGTTGGTAGCAACCGTGATTCTGTCTTTCTTGGTGTATAGAGGAGTTCCTTCTAGAAATGGAGGGTGCATTTCAGGATGATTTTCCTGATCTTGTGGGAAGGCTTTTGATAGGATTAAGTGGTTTGATCTTTTAACCCAGTTCATGGCTTTTACACTGGTTTTGATCCTAATGATTATGAAACACCTGTCTGTTAAATAATTTCCAGTGTGAGACCAGGAGATCAGCAGTAGCCCAGTATTTACAAATGAAAGATGACCAGGTACAAAGTGACGTTACCAGATAAAAGAGGATCAAGGTATAATGTGAAATGGGTGTTTCTCAGTAGGAGGGAAAGGAGTCAGGATATTTTAAAGGTATATTTATAAGGGCAAGAAAGGAAGGAAAACGTAGATGTGGAAAACCAAATGGAACCACAGATTTCTTGGCAAAGAAAACTTTCATGAATCATCAAGTATGAATCCTAGTGAGATAACTCAAACCAGCATCATGTAGAATTTTAGATAAATGTCTATTAAATGGTGGACGGGGCATTGTGGTCCGTGACGAGCAAGCAGTGCATGTTAGCAGTCTTCCTGTCTATCATTTCTCAAACATGCCACACATGTGAGTTTACGTTAAACTTTCTGTTCTGTCAGATTGTTCATTGGAATTATGTGATAAATAAATACTTATTTAAAGAAAGCTACCCAAGCTCAGGAGACTGGTGAAGAAAATGTCAGAAATTCACTATTTCCCTATTCTCCAGGGCAGTTCTCTTTGCTGTGGTCAGCTTCCTTGTAGAAGGCTACCTTTTGTGGATGCATGTGGAACAGATTCCATAGAACCTTTTAAAGGCAGCTAACTAATAAAAGTCTTGTTTTTTGATGAGACTGTAGATTTTGCCCTACTCTGATTGATTTGGTTTTCCCAAGCAGTTCACCTCTACTTCTTATTGGATGTGTCTGATTATTAACAGAAAGTAACAGTGATGTGACGGCATGCCCTATAAATAGGAGTATGCGAAGATAGCATTGCTCTGTCCTCCTAGACTTTGATGCTTCTGGTGGTCATGCTTGTAAATCTATGCTTCATCATTTGTCCTCTCAGTTTATTTTATGAATGCATTTTCAAACCAGTTTTAATTGATTTGTCTTCATTATTCTACTTTAAAGGTCAGTCAGCAGAAAATATACATTGAGCTTCCATCTCTTTAGGATTTAGGCCCATTTATATCACAGAAAGTTGGGCTGTCTCTATATATAGCTATAGGAACCCAGAAACAAAAGCTTCCTGCTTTCCAGAGGATTTAGATTAATGTTTATTAAATCTGTTGAAAAATGTATTGTATTAAATTAATGCACCAAGTTTACAGCATTGCTAGGGGATATTTGCATTTTAATATGCATGTTCTGCATATGAAATGCAAATTGCTGTATTTTAGATTATTTACAAAGTTAGTTAATAATAAGTAATAGCTCAAGCTATGAGAAAATATGCTTATTAAAAACTTACATTCCCAAATTTGCCTCCTCACAATTCTACATCTATCTCTTAGAAAATAAATGACCTCTATGACTATCTATGTAAGGAACAAAAGCATTTTGAAAGAACTGTTAGTGGACCTTGTAATTTGGTTTGTAATATTGTTATCATACTAGAAAGTGTTTTGACTTGTAAATGGAAATTTTAGCCACAATAAGAAGGGAAAACTAGTCATAACTTTTAATATGAAAATTTTGAAGCATACAGAAAAGTAGACACTTGTATGATGAGCACCAGTATACCCATCGTCTGTTAATAGTTTTAACATGTTGCCAAATTTGCTTCATGCTTTATTTTAAAATAAATGTCTGACATGGCCAAGTCATTCAAGCTGGACATTATCTCTCGAATCACAGAGGTCAGGGTTTGCTGGATCCTAGTATCTAGTCCGGGCCCCCTCTTTCGCTTGAACCTGTTAAGCCCCAAGCTCTGGGACGTTGTGCATACTAACTAGTGCAAGAAGTGGCCTAAGCAGGTGTGACCAGATCCACTGGCTTAGTGAATTTTTAGTGGAATTGAAGTTCTATAAATATTGCAGTTTCACTGGTCTTCTAGCTATCGCAAGATTTGGCTCCAAGTCTAGACCAGTGATTCAGACGTGTTTAGCTCTTCTAAAGGTTTATTCTCAAATACTAATATGCCCCTGCTCACCAAACCCAGCATTTAGATTTTGTTTCTTTTCAAAAGAGGTGATTTTCCCTTCTTGGCAATTTTGGGTGTGTGTGGCATTATCCACTCAAGCTGCTTGTTATCCTCTAGAGAATCTGAGTTCTCTCCCTGTATTAATGATCACTTTGGGCCAGCGTGCCCAGTGGTTCCCAGTGTAACCCGGTGATGCTCACAGGGGTCAATATACCAGCTGCCAGAGAAAACACCCCTTTAGGGTTATTGTTAGGAGACTTTTAGTCAGAAGGGTGAAGTGAAATTAATGCAGAAAATTGTTTCTCTTGTTCCAAACACACAGAAATACTATTTGTAATACAACAACTAACTATAGTTTTGAATCGATAGCCAGGCTTGAAATTTAGAAAGACAGATTCTCAGATAACAGAAATAAAAAAGAAACTCCAAACTAGCCTGGTGAACAGATATGGAAAAAAAAAATGTCCATAAGGGCATCAAGCCAGATATATGCCTGCAGACCTGGGGATTCATACTGGTCCTAGAATGAAGTCTAAGGCCTCTGAAAGAATCCTGGCTCACCTGTCC
Source organism: Budorcas taxicolor (assembly GCF_023091745.1). Taxonomy (NCBI): domain Eukaryota; kingdom Metazoa; phylum Chordata; class Mammalia; order Artiodactyla; family Bovidae; genus Budorcas; species Budorcas taxicolor. The sequence goes on from NC_068920.1 coordinate 16,370,835, forward strand.
AGTGTCTTTGGATCATGTAGGGGAAAAGCTCCCTGCTGAAAAACAAATCCCTATAACTATGCCATGCCAAAAAGATCCCCAGATTCATCCAGAATCAGTGGAATGAAGCTTTTCAAGTCTCAGGCAGAAGCACCTGGAAAACTGACATATAGCGATGTCTACAGCCCAGGGTACTTACAACTTCATGCAGAACCATCTTGCTCAAGATAAGTTTACAATAAAATCTAAGAAGTGTACAAGGAAGTAAAATACTATGAGGGAAAGCCAGCAAACACAGCCTGGGGAGAATTCAGAAACCACAGGTCACAGGGCAATCTGAAAGGGACTTTAAGTGTGTATAAAATGTTCTATGAAATAAATAAGGACTAGAGAATAGGAACCATAAGGAAATGGTAGACATGATCAAAGTAGAGGAGATTATTACTTAATAGTAATTAAGTAATAACCTGAATAATAAATCTCTTTATTATTACTTAATAACAGGGTTATTGCAACATACAAATGCCAATATTTTCTTTTGAACGAATTTCAGTCATTGGAATTGTGTAACCACAGTCTGTACTTTCACTTGAAATAGGAATGGAATTTGCCAGTATTGACAAATGCAATAGCAAAATAATACTATGTAAGCTTAGTAAACATTCTTTTCCCTTAAGGAAATCTGACAAAACACATGAAGTCCAAGACACATAGCAAGAAATGTGTGGATTTAGGCGTCTCAGTAGGTTTAATAGATGAACAAGATACAGAAGAATCAGGTAAGGCTTTATTCCATATTTTTCATAAATGCTATTTACAGTGTACTCTTTTTTTTTTTTTTTGCATCCATACTCTTCTTTCCATTCCCACTGACTTTGCTCAGTTCCTATTTTCATTGCCTCTTATTTATCCTATGTGATAGACTCCTGATCAGTTTCCCATCTTTACTCTGTCTTCCTTCCTTTAACATCTGTCCCTACTGACGTTAAGTTAATCTTCTGCAGCATGTGTCTGACCATACTATCCCTCCGCTCCGAGTCTTCCATTGGTTTCCATTTGCCTACCAAGAACAGTATGAGCCACTTGACCACCAAGTAATTCCTCAAAATCCTTTCTAGTCTGATGCCCACCCGCTTCTCCACCTGTATCTCTCATCTTTCTCTCTTTTCACCTGCCCCACCACTTGAGTCTCCTGCTTCCGTGACGCTGATCTGGTTCTCTGCCTGTACCCCTCTCCCTGAAGGCCCTGCCCTCAGTCCCCGCAGAAATGCGGCTCCCCGTCTGCACCCGGTCTAAATCTTATTTTCCTCCAAGACCCAGCTCAAATCCACCGCTGTCACGAAGCCTTCTCTGATTTTTCCCCTTGCCACAGCACTTGTGGAAAGCAATTGTTCTCTTTTCTCGACACCTGTAATATTCTAGAGTTTGCTCCGTGAAAGTAATGAATCCCTTTCTGCTATGTTTTTATTATGATTTACACGCTTCCTCACTCACCTCCTCACTGAGATTCTCAAGCATGTCATGAGTAGAATTCATGCCTGAGTATAACTCACGGCCACCCACAGTCCTCAGCGCAGCGCCTTGCTCAGGGCAGCTGCTCTGGAAATATTTGTGGCATAAAGTATTCATTTGCTTCCCGGAATTGTTTATTATCTTGAAAAGGTTAACTGGTTGTTTTCTTAACAATGTTAGCTCAACAACTAGAAGTATTTATCTCTAACCAATTTTGAGGAGAAATAAACCTGTTCATCTGTTCTGACTAATCAGACAGTAGAATTGTATTCTTGTAAGGCATTTTGTTTTAACCCAAGAATTTAGCAACAAAAGAGATACTGTTTTTTTTAAGTTGTCCTATTGCTTTTTTGAAAAGTACCCTAAATTAAACATTTACCTGCTTGCTATGTTTTAGTTAGTATGTACTAGTTTGATGTAGAAAAAATTTCCAAAGAGAAAATGGTGAAAACATCTTTGAAAACATAGGTTAAAAAAGCAAATGCTTTTCATTACACCTGACAACAATTAGCGCACTAGATGAACCAGCCTGAATTTGTTTCTAAATATTCAAGAGAAGTGACTCATATCGTAAGTGCTACAGTTGATATGATTTAATATTTTAAGCATAAGGAAAGGATTGCCTTAAATGTTAATTACTGGCAATAAATGGATGTGTTCTTAAGGAAAAGATAATTATAACAAACTTAGGACAAAAAGGAGGTTCTTAGTGTTTTATAGACACTTTGATACTCTGATACATATTGGGAATGGCAATATCAGGATTTAAAAGTAATATGTCAAATTAACATATGTGTAACTTTTTTGTCCTAGGAACAAAAGTATTAAAACTGATTTTCGAATGGCTAGGAATTGAATTCTGTGTTGGTGTCTTTGTTTAAAGACACACATTTAATAAAATTAATATACCTATAATTTACTTCTAATATAAATAGTCTGTTTGATTTATCTTCTGCTCTTTGTAATCCTGCAGTAAATTAACTACCATAAGTATTTAAGTGAAAAAAATCTCTCATTATTTATTTGCTTTATTGCTGTTACTCTGAGCAATTCAGAATTAAAGGCTAGGAAAAATGAGTAAGGGTTTCAGTGAGTATATTTATCACCCACAGACTAGGAAAAGCTCAAAGTAAGGGCTGTAACATGTAACACTAATTTCTGAAAAAGGTATAAATGTTAAAAGCATTGTTATTACAATATATACTCTTAAGTGTTTTACTTTTTCAAGAAGATGAGTCTTACAAAAGTAAGTAAATATCTGTAGAAATCTACTGAATTGTCAAGGGAAGCTTGTGTTTATATCCCAGATTTCCTTAGGCGAATTAAGCGCAGTATTCATGAATTATCAGCAGCATTCCGGTTGGCTGACTGACGATGATCTTACATTATCTCCCATTCATTTTTGTCATTTCTCACCCCATTCCAGAAGTGCTGGAAGCAGGTTTTAGGTTACAACTCAAACTTAATGGCCCTAATTCCCAGTTCAGTTGAGATCCTCTGATAAAACTCTAGGTAGCTTTACCTGTTTTTCTGTGTGTGTGTGGTTTTTTTTTTTTTAATTACTGCATTTATTGGTAATACTCTCAGGTTTTTTCATGGTTTTTATTCGGTAGTAAATAACAGCACTTCGGTGGATTTTGCCAACTGCTATTTTATACCAGAGACCTCATGTTTCTTTATAAAATGCCAACAAAACATATTCCTCCACTTTTGCTTTATTATAGGCTTGCAGTGAAGGCAATAAATGGTCAGTATTTATTGTTTGAAACAAATGGTCTTGCTTTGCCTTTATTGTTGTCTTCTGTTCTTCTAAAAAATATTTTGTTTTTTTTTTTAATACAGTTGAGATTACAAAGAGTTTTATTATATGCACTCATGTATTCACACCAGAGTCGGTTATTATATTTTCTTTCATTTGCTTTAAGCCTTTCTCTTAAATTCAGTGTATTTGGGGTAGAGGGGGGAAGCAAGCTAAATAAAGATGACACATTAGGTGCAATGTCCCTTACTTACCCTTGCATGTCACTCTCCCCAGAGGCAAACAGTAACCACACTTAGGGATTTTCTTTCAGTTCATTGACCATACATGTGCATATCCACACATAACACGTGGGTTTTTAAGTTTGTATTCCAAATTTGCATAGACACTATCACCTTGTATGTAGATACCTAGAAAATTAATTTTGCTTTATAAGTTTAAATTGTCCTGTAGAACAGTTTGTATTTCTGTACATCCTTAACTATACCGGATAACTGTATGAATTTTAATTTGGCGCCAACTTGATGGATGATGGCTTGCTGCTTTGTTTATGTGTTCTTGATTACTATCCTAAGGTTGGATCTTTGGAATGTAGTTTCATGCCGTTAAACTGATGACAGTGAGAGGTGGGATCTTGCTGAGCAGCTCTTCAGATGTCTGTGTTTTTAGAGAGGGAAGCCCGGAAGCCGGCAATGCGATGCCGCATGTCTGCAGGGTAGACTTGTTTTCTAGTCCAACACCAGCCTAGAACATAGTAGGTATTCTTTTTCACTCTGCTTTGCTCATTCCTCCTCATCTTCCCAGTCTTTATACGTGGTGCCCAGGGCCATGATTTCTAAACTCTCATCTTTTCTGTCTATGTCCCTCCTCCGGCAGTCTCATCCAGTCCTCTGACTTTTTAAATACCATCTGTATGCTGATGATTCCATATTTACTCCAGACCTGCACGTCCATCTGCCTACTCTCGGTCTCCTCTTGGATGTTCTAATGGACACCTAGAACCTGATGTGCCCCAAACTCCTGATTGATCCCTTTCCTCTTAAGACGCACGTTTCCCTGTGGTTTATTCCCCTCATCCTTTCAGCTGTTGCACTGAAATCTTGAAGTCTTGTCTGATGTCCTTTGCCTCCAATCCGTCAGTAAAACTGTCGCCTCCTCCTTCAAATGCATTCAGAAAAGCACTTTGGGCCACCTGTGGCACCCAGCTCTGGTCAAAGCCACCATCCTGTCTTCTGAGTTGCTTGCAGTAGCCTCTGATGGTCTCTGGAGTTCAACCCCTGTCTCTTCACAGGCTGCTTCTGACACAGCAGCCAAAGTGGCTTTTTAAAACGATGTTACTCTGCTTAAAACCCTCCATCAGCCTCCTGGCTTGTTCAGAGCTGTGGTTTGTGCCCCGCCACGAGCTCTCTGCCCCCACCCCCCACCCCCGCCCACTTCCTCACCAGGGGCTGGAAGGCATGCCATCATCTCTCAGCGCTCTATTCAGATATCACCTCATCAGGGAGGCCTTCCTGAACCGCCCGAGAAGAAAGGAAACCCCTGCCCCTCTCACCGCCAGCCTTACTCACACCCCCGACCTGCTTATTTTTCTGTATGGCACTTAATCACCACGAGGTATGTGTGTGTTATCTGTTCCTTTCAACTAGAAAATAGAACTTAAGGACAGGCATCTCCTCGTGCTCGCCGCTCTATGACTTGCTGGGACTGTTAACTAGCAAGTCATAGGCGGTAAATAGTTGTAGATTGAATGAAGGACTGGGAAATGTGACCTTTTTCTGTTAGGAAATAGCTCAATATTGTTGTTTTTCAAATATTTATTCATCTTCCATTAAATTCCTTCACTGTGATGAAATGGTAGCCATAATACAATACTTAATGCCTTTACTTCTGAATAGCCTTTACATGATGTGGCCACGGTATTATAGGTGTTTGACACAGGTATTATCAAAGACGTGATGCCCATTCGTTTGTTTCTTGGTTATTTATGGGTTATCAGAGCAGAAGACTAGCGGATATTTTAAGCTACCCTGACCATTCTATTTCTTCATCCCCAGTAATGATCTGCCCAGACTGATAAGTATCTGTGGCCGTTTTTCAGGTTCCAGAGAAGAGTTTGTTCTCTTTCTGCTGGATTCCTTTTCTGGATTTAGTGCCGCAGCCGCTGTCCAGTATGTGCAAAGTCACTGCCCTCAGGAGCTCCTCGCCTGAGACTGTGATGCTGGAATGTTGAGTGAGCCCAGCCTGGCCAGGGTCCACTCCCCAAGGCTGGGATCTGGGGAGGACAGAGATACCTGGTCGGGAACAGAGGGATGACTGGGGGTATCCCAGGAGAAAGGAAAGGAAGGGAATATAGAAAAAAATGTATTTATCCATATGTCACTTTGTTCGAAAAAATATTGATGAGAGGGGGTGGGGTAAAGGATTCTGGACCCAGGGAGTTGTTAGGCAAAACCCTGGAGGTTGGGAGAGGGGTGGAGCGCGTTAAGAGTGTAAATGAGGCAGATGAGATGAGAGCACTGGGCAAGCTGCGGGGGTCGGGGTCCTGCTGTACAGGAGAGTTTCAGCATGGTCCTTTAAGAAAGTCGGAGGGATTGGGGGTGTTTTTTTTTTTAATCATCTAAAATAATTTAAAGTCACTGCCATTTTAGTCCCATATATATATGAAAAAGCTGGCTTAAAACCCAACATTCAAAAAACGAAGATCATGGCATCTAGTCCCATCACTTCATGGCAAATAGATGGTTAAACAATGGAAACAGTGACAGACTTTATTTTCTTGGGCTCCAAAATCACTGCAGATGGTGACTGCAGCCATGAAATTAAAAGACACTTGCTCCTTGGAGGAAAAGCTATGACCAACCTAAACAGCATATTAAAAAGCAGAGACATTGCTTTGCTGACAAAGGTCCATGTAGTCAAAGCTATGGTTTTTCCAGTAGTCATATAGCGATGTGAGAGTTGAACCATAAAGAAGGCTGAGCGTCAAAGAATGGATGCTTTTGAACTGTGCTGGAGAAGACTCTTGAGAGTCCCTTGGACTGCAAGGAGATCGAACCAGTCCATCCTAAAGGAGATCAACCCTGAGTATTCACTGGAAGGACTGATGCTGAAACTGAAGCTCCAGTACTTTGGCCACCTGATGCGAAGAGCTGACTCATTAGAAAAGACCCTGATGCTGGGAAAGATTGAAGGCAGGAGAAGAAGGGGACAACAGAGGATGAGATGGTTGGATGGCATCGCTGACTCAATGCATGTGAGTTTGAGCAAGCTCCAGAAGTTGGTGAAGGACAGGGAGGCCTGGTGTGCTGCATTCCATGGGGTTGTAAAGAGTCGGACACGACTGAGCGACTGAACAACTATATATCTGACTTTTGCTTCCCAGGTGGCTCAGAGGTAAAGAATCCGCCTGCCAGTGCAGGAGACATGGATTCAGTCCCTGGGTTGGGAAGATCTGGAGGAGAAAACTATCCAGTATTCATGCCTGGAAAATCCCATGGACAGAGGAGCCTGGCGGGCTACAGTCCAGGGGATCACAAAGTGTCAGACACAGCTGAGCAACTAAGCACACGCCCATACACATCTGACTTTTAATCTGGATTATCTTCTCAAATATTCTTAAAACAAGGAAGCACAAGTAGTAGAGTTTTTAATCCATGCCCCCTTGGAATTTTCATTGCCGAGCTTTTGTTTTTCTTTCTGCCCCTGCTGTTTTGTTTTGTGATGGGAATTTGGACAGTAATGGCTGAAAGACACATGATTTCTTTAGGTGGATAGTCCCATTTGGCAACCACAGTAATAATACCATGGAGCAAAAATCTTTTTGTGGAAGGGTGTTTTTATACACAAGTACCTGAAGGTGTCAGCATCCCTCCTTCTCCACCAGGTGGAGTTTACAGGTTTGGGTGGATAGTTAGTAAGACTTTGTCCTCATCCATCCAGTTTTATATGTATAAATGGATAATGACTCACTCAGAAGCCTTGCTGTTCATTTATTAAATCAGGGAGCTTTATTTCTCTTGGGGTTCATTTCTGCTCTGACTCAGCAGCACCACAAGATAGATTTCCCTGCAGAATAGACCATCTGAAAGCCGAGGACTTGATTTGTTCCTGCCTTCACATTTCTGCGTGTGTTTAAAACCTTGCCTTTATCAATTCCATAAGGATGTTGTAAGGAAGAGTGGTGTATGTTATGAAGTGTTTCATTTCAGGGTCAATTTTATTTTCCAAGGAAAAATATAAGTTATCAGCCATACTAATGTAGCAGAAGTAGTGGCTGACTTAAAATAGGAGGGAGAATAGCATTTTCAGCTCTCCCAGTTTTAATCTAATTGAAATGTACATCTGCTGGTGGAAACCTCAGGTCCAGAAGCTGCTCCGGGCAGAGTGGTCTCAAGTGCTGGCTTCTCTCCCCGACTGCTTCCTTGCCTCCCGCAGGAGTGTCCCAGGCCCCTCATCACGCTGGGAAACCCCTCCTTCTCAGGAGCAGGCTCACGGCCGCCGTTCCTTCTGAGACTTCAGCTGCCATCACCATATTCCTGCCTGACCGTGTATTCCTTGTTTTCCGGAAAACAAGTGGTGAAACTGCCCTGTGTAATGTAGGTAGGGTCTTTCCACATATTAGCTTGCTGTCTCTTTCCCTTTAACCATGCACAGTCTTACTAAGCACTTTTGTGGTGTCCTAATATCATTTCTCGTCCTTTTCATCTAACTCTGGTATTAAGCCCAGTGCACTTCTAGGAATTGCACTAGGACTTCCATCTGCTGCGTGCCTACAGAAACATTCAGGAAAATGCCAAGGTTTGGCTACCAGTTAGAAGTTTCTTACCTGTGTCCCTAAAGGTAGTGATTCCAGGGGCTCTTCCGATGCCTTCCATTTGGCCCTTGGAGGTGCATTTATCCAGGGACGTTACTGATCGACTGGATGAAAAGTACATGTTTGAAATTACTGAGTAAACTCCTATCAGCGGAATCTCCTTTGTCACCTACGTTTTCCTAAGCAAGTGGAGATGTCTCAGTTATGCAGCTAGATTACAGATGCCACCAGATAGCGCAGTGATCAAAGAGAAGTAGGCAGGTTCAGGAGCAACTGGTGCCCTAACACCTCATCTTGATCAGTGTGAAGATTTGTGGTGTTAACTCTTCTCTAGATGCTGAATAAAATTTCCCATGGACAGCAGAGACGTGCTGTCAGAAGTGGGGTCCTAGAGCACTTAGGAAGGACTGTTAGAGTCAGCACACTTGATGAAAGTCACGTAAGCCTTAACAGCCAGTGCTAACAGGAGACGCAAGAACTTGCTCCAGGTATTTAAGCCTTGATTAATCTCAGACATCTGGGAAATGGGCATAAACTTTTTAAAGGGAAAAACCCACAAGGATGTTATTTGGGAGAACCTGATTCTGAATGCCAGAGTTTGCTGAATAGCAACCAGAAACCTAAGGATTGTGTTTTTAGGTTTATTGGAAAAATTGGGGGAGGAGCCAGGGGCACTTGGTCTTAAATTTAATTGATCTTTTCTGTAGTACACATAATCATCAAGAAATATCATCTCTGAGCTTTCACTTATTCAACAAAAGTAGAGGCTCTCTAAAGGCCAGTGTTGCTACAGAGTATCCCACCATAATATTTATTTGAAAAATCATAATCGTTTGGTAATGTCTTGGTCAGCTTCTGGCTTTTCTGGGAAGAGTCCAGGCTTTTTTATTCCATGTTCATATTTAATTATTCGTTTATATTTGCCTTATTTTCATCAGAGATTTACTCTAGATTTATTTCTACTTATCTACAGTATTTCTTCCCCTGCTATCATCTCCAACCTTTTTCTTTTTTTGGAATGTCCTAAACCTGTTTTCTCGTCTACCAGCTCTTTACCCCAAATGTCATACACCAGCCTAATGTGTGTGTTTCCTGGCTGATGGAGCACTTACTATAGGTCACTGTGGAGGTGTTGTGATGAAGGACCAAATTCTCCTGAGCTGTTGACTCTTTACTCCCCTTAGCAACGTGGGCTGTATGGCTGCCCATCTTATCCTTCAGCAGATAAAATTCTTGTTCTCACTTTTCAAATGGAGTTAATTTAGAGATGTTGGGAAGCATTTATTCTGAATTAAGCAGAGGGGACTGTAATCTTATCTAAGGCAGCCATTAAACATTGGACATCTGCCGTCTCAAGTTTCCATTTAGTTTAAACCTAGCACCTCAAGCTGTAATCATAGGAGGTGCTTATGAAAAGTCTTACCCTCCAGCCAGCTGCACGCCTGCCTGTAATCTTGCAAAATTATATAGTCTCAGGAATTTTGTCCCAGTGTTCTTGGGATCTTAATAAATACTTCTTTTGTATTCACCTTTTGTGTCAAAAAATCACACCACTGGCTATTTGCTTTTTATGCTCTGATCCAAAGAATGTTTTCGTCAACAGACTGCTGGGCTTCAATGCTACAAATGTTAATGTGTGCCCTTCACTGCCAGGCTGGGAGAACCACTCAGAGTGGCAAAGTGCAACTGGAAACACTGTTGGTGATGAAGTTCTTAGGATGGTGTATGTAAGAAGAAGCGGTTAGATCCCAGGACTTAAAACCTGTATCACATTTACCCTTAAAATTAGTGAAGAACTAAATGAAATTCTTTCAAAACGAAATTACCTATAGGATATGTTTTTGTCACTGGGATGTCTGCAGAAGATATTTTTACTCCTTTTAAGAAAAACCTCCACACACAATATGAAACCATGATAGGTCTTGGAGTCTGTAGTTAAAATAAAGAAGTGTTCATGTCACTAGTGAGCAACACAGATAGGACTGCCTTTTGGCTTACTTCCTAAAGTTAGCAAACGTTAAACTGTGGCCCATTATATAGTTAAGGTGAAAACATAGTTTAACAAAACCCCATTATTGCTGTAGTCGCATGCTTTAGAAGACTTTCCCCCATGTTGCCCTTGTTTGGATTTCAGAGAAATTATGAGGGAAAAAGGGAGAGAGAGAAATTGCAGCAACAGAACGTTGATGGAGGAGGCTCCGCTGACCTCCCAGGGGAGCCAGTCTGAGGGAGGCCCCTGACTCAGCCAGCAGGGGTCGCTATTGTGCAGCAGTGAGAGGGCAAGCCTGCAGCGCATCTAACTGAATGAAATGGGATTTGGAAATAATCCATCTTCAGGGGAGTGGTTTGATGAGTTAATTTTGAAAAGCACTATGGCTGCATTGCTTACCTTCTTTATCCCTCATAAATTTAAATTTACAGAAAATAGAATTCACATTACAAATATGTAGACTCGTACTGAGTACTGGAAATTTTCCTTTATAATGAGTTGAGAGTGTGTCCAGGAGGAGGGAAATTAAATAGAACTTTTAGAAGCCATTTATCTATGAATTTATTAAGTAAGTATGGGTTCCTTACTTCTGTTCTTGGGTCCCTGGGAGTTGCAGAGGGGTGGCCTACAGCTTTCACCCCGCTGGAGTTCCAAATAGGAAAAGGAGTACGTCAAGGCTGTATATTGTCACCCTGCTTATTTAACTTATATGCAGAGTACATCATGAGAAATGCTGGGCTGGAAGAAGCACAAGCTGAAATCAAGATTGCCGGGAAAAGTATCAATAACCTCAGATATGCAGATGACACCACCCTTATGGCAGAAAGTGAAGAGGAACTAAAAAGCCTCTTGATGAAAGTGAAAGAGGAGAGTGAAAAAGTTGGCTTAAAGCTCAACATTCAGAAAACAAAGATCATGGCATCTGGTCCCATCACTTCATGGGGAATAGATGGGGAAACAGTGTCAGACTTTATTTTTGGGGGCTCCAAAATCACTGCAGATGGTGATTGCAGCCATGAAATTAAAAGATGCTTACTCCTTGGAAGGAAAGTTATGACCAACCTAGATAGCATATTGAAAAGCAGAGACATTACTTTCCCAGCAAAGGTCCGTCTAGTCAAGGCTATGGTTTTTCCAGTGGTCATGTATGGATGTGAGAGTTGGACTGTGAAGAAGGCTGAGCGCCGAAGAATTGATGCTTTTGAACTGTTGTGTTGGAGAAGACTCTTGAGAGTCCCTTGGACTGCAAGGAGCTCCAACCAGTCCATTCTAAAGGAGATCAGCCCTGGGTGTTCTTTGGAAGGAATGATGCTAAAGCTGAAACTCCAGTACTTTGGCCACCTCATGAGAAGAATTGACTCATTGGAAGAGACTGATGCTGGGAGGGATTGAGGGCAGGAGGAGAAGGGGACGACAGAGGATGAGATGGCTGGATGGACATGAGTCTGAGTGAACTCCGGGAGTTGGTGATGGACAGGGAGGCCTGGCGTGCTGCGATTCATGGGGTCCCAAAGAGTCGGACACAACTGAGCTACTGCACTGAACTTAACTGAGCATCCCCTGGTATGCTGGTAAAGAGTCTGCCTGTAATACAGGAGACCCGGGTTCGAACCCTGTGCTCAAAAAGATCCCCTGGAGAAGGGAATGGCTACCCACTCCAGTTTTCTTGCCTGCAGAATACCATGGACAGAGGAGCCTGGCAGGCCACAGCCCATGGAGTCACAAAGAGTCAGACATGCCTGAGGAACTCGCACTGCTACTACATTGTACATACCAAGGAAGGAAGAGTTGTCAGAGTATATCTGATTGGAATAATGATGTGGCTCTTAAAAAAAAAAAAAAGAAAAGAAAAACCCTGTTTCTAAGTTCTGGCTTCTGGCTTCCCGCTGTATTTAAGTCGCTTAACTTGCTTGTGTAAGATGAATTTGGTATCTGGTCTGCCACAAGTGGCTGTCAGGTTTAAACATGACAGTCCATTAAGATATTGGCAAGCTGCTTCTGTAAAAGACCTGATAATAAATATTTTAGGCTTTATGGGCCACACAGTCTCTGTCATGACGATGAAACTCAGTGAGTGTGGCTCAAAAGTTGCCATGACAGTATGTCAACAATGGGGCCTGGCTGTGTTCCCATAAAACTTTATGTAAAAGAACAGGGGGAGCCACGTGGGGTTTGGCAGCCCCTGATATATACTAGGAAGTCAGTGTTGTGTGCCATCGTCGTTACTGAGCTCAGCAACAGCCTGTAGCAAAATGCATAGTGTCACAAAGTCAGAAATGGTAGTTTCTGGGGTAGTTAGCATATCTGTGTCCTTGACCTTGCTGACTTGTGGTCGTGGGCAGGTCACTCTCCCAGTCTTCTATCAGCACAGGTTCTGAGTAGATAGAAATAGTCTTCTCTGGAGGTTAAGGGGACGACACAGTAGTATGAAAGGGCTTTTTTTTTTTAAGCACAAATGCAGAGGGCAGAGGTCTGGGCTTTGTTTTGGTGCTCTGGGTATTTAGAAGGATGCCTTTGTCTCAGGCTTCTTTAAGGTATTCGTTGTATCTTCTTTCTGCCGCTCTGGAATATCTACCCTGTTTAACAAGTATGGAATGACCGGAAACTCATTTTCAAGTTTCCAAATTTTGACAGTGGTCTTCCCCCTTCAGAAGCTTCACGACCCAGTGCACACAGGGATATAAACACTGTTCAGTCCTTATCTTGGGACAGAAAACTGCAGGAAGGAACCTCAGCTCTTCTGAAGTTCTCTGTGGGCTGCAGGCACGTGGCTGTGTGCAGGGAGAAGGCCAGGTCTAGAGACACCAGAGTTTTCCTACCCCTAATACTGCGAACCTTGATCCTGAAGTGTGTCATCCGGGCAAAGACAGATTAAAATGGAGCCAAGTAGTTTTACCTCCTTCCCCATTCAAAAGCATATGGTTTTCTTTATATATCCTTTCATGTAAATTGCATACACTGAAATTTAATATCTATATGTACAATTAAAAATTTTAAAGATTTGTAGTATAACTGATTCTTAAACTTCCATACTCACTGTAAACTACAGTGTATTTGTTGTGATATTTCAAAGGCTATCAGCTTGCTTTCTCCTTCGGGCTTGTATTTTACACATTCTACTCTTCGTAATAAAATAATTACTTGAAGCTTTTAATGTCTGTGTAAACATTCAACTCCCTCATGCATATTTAGAAGCTAGGTTATTGACTATAATTCATTGATGACCTTCTTTCAGATCATTCTTTGGTTGGGTTTTTATAATATGACATTGGAACATGGAGTGTTTATCACAGACTCAGGAGCCAGACCAGCCTGGGTTTGAATCTTGGTTCTGACACTTCTGAGCTGTGGGCTCCACCCTGTAAAATAATTTAGTGCTTTTTAAATTTTTTAAAAATCATTGTCTGAGAAAAAAAATCAGGTCCTTAATTAGTTTTTGTTTTATCTGCAATCAGATAGCAGTGCTCTGTGTATACAATCTACCCGGGTTCTCCCGCAGTCTCGCTGGCTAGAACCAGGGTAGAGAGAACTGCAAGATGGGTACAAGATTTAAGAGTGTGTGTATGTTTGGGTGGGGGAGGGACAGGGGCGTTAGGGTGTATTTTGGAGAAATTTCCTGAGCTTTTAAATTAAACGAGAGCCATGTTGGAATTTATCTCAATTAATATTTCCTATGAAACAATAGAAGGAGAGGAAAAAAAAATGCATGTCAGAAAGAGAAATCTGAATGAGCATAATAAGGACAACAGGGAGATGGGGGGTGTGTATGCTTTTCTGAATGAGACAGAATCTTGGTGTCAGTAGAGTAAAATGAAGATCCCGGCGCATTGGCAAATAGATTGATATCATTTTGTTTGTTTGTTTAAGATTATTTTGGTCTCATAGACAAGTTGAAAAGCTAGTGGAGCGTATACTCTATCCGGCCTCCCCTATTCGAGCATCTTACATGACCATACAACACTCGTCGATACTAAGAACCCAGCCCCAGCTCAGGACTGCCAGCTGGAGAGCAGGACTTGCTGGTTTTCCCTCTGATGGCCTTTCCCGTCCCAGGCTGTCCTTCAGGAGCCCACATCGCATCCAGCTATCATAGCACCCCCAGCCTTCCCTGTCTCTCATGACCTCAACATTGATAAAGAGTCCATGTCAGTTATTTCTAGAATTTTCTCAACTTGAGGTTTTCTGATACATGCTCCTGGCTGGACTGAGGTTATACATTCTTGGGGAGGTGCCATAGGGAGACTGTGACTTTCTTGGGGCATCATGTCAGGTACCTTATGTCACTACGTTTCATGGGTCACGTGAGCCTCCATTCCTTGGCCAAGGTGATGTCTGCCAGGACTCGCTACTGTAAACTTAACTCTTGTTCCCTTTATACATATTAAATATGGGTGGAGATACCTTCAAACTATGTAGATATTCTGTTTATGCATTGATGGACCTTGCCTGTGGTATTGGTGTTCTAATTTATTAATCAGAGTTTTTCTGCACCGAAAAGTTACCATTTCTCCATTTGTTCATCCATCCATCCATTTATTCATGACTTCCATATGGACTGTGGACTTAATTCTTTGGGTTGCAGGCCCAGTACTGTTGTTTACCGTGTAGCTCAAGTTCTCAGTGGCCATTGAGAGCTCTTTGAGGTCTTCCCTATGCCCTTTCCACATGCTGCTACTCTTTTATTGCTATTATTTTCCTTTAAGCTATTCTTTACTCTTGGACACCTCAAGATGTTCCAGGCCTGGAACTGACCATTTCTCCAGGGACCCCTGGTTCCTTTTATTGGAGAATGGTATTTTTAGGAACCAAGATCTAGCCACTAGGTGATGCATTTCTGGCCGCTAACCTGTCACTGCTTCTAACCCCTCTTGTTGGATAGAGCTGGGAAATAACCGTATGTATACTAAATCATATGTACACACATCTGTATTTATTTCTGTGTACACACATAAACACACACACACACAAATGAGAACAGGAGTCCATACTGATAATTCTAGTTCCAGTCCAGCCCCGCAGAGTTTATTCTGTCTAGCCTGTTCCATTTCCTTTTTTCCTTTCTCCTACAGTGAGAAACCTGGTTCTCATCTACAGGATGTCTACCCATTTGTCCCACTCTAGTATACCAATAAACTAGTTCCAGAAATGCTGGCCTGCCTGTGAAAACGGATTTATAATCACAGCACAGTGTCTCTGGGCAGCTCTTTTTGTCTTTTGCCATATTATCTCCCTCGTAGCTCAGCTGGTAAAGAATCCGCCTGCAATGCAGGAGATCTCACTTTGATTCCTGAGTCGGGAAGATCCACCGGAGGAGGGATAGGCGGCCCACTCCAGTATTCTTGGGCTTCCCTTGTGGCTCAGCTGGTAAAGAATCTGCCTGCAACGTGGGAGACCTGGGTTCAATCCCAGGGTTGGAAAGATCCCCTGGAGAAGGGAATGGCAACACACTCCGGTATTCTGGCCTGAAGAATTCCTTAGCCTGGCAGGCTATAGTCCATGGGGTCTCAAAGAGCTGGACACAACTGAGTGACTTTCACTTTTTCATATTATCTGGTCAGAACCCCTTCTGCCAAGGTTCCCTAGGTCATGGTTGTGGGATTTATTTGTGCTCAAGTCATCAGTCTGACCTTGCATCTCATCTTGAATTTTTCCCATGTCCTGGTTAATTATGCTTTTATTTACATACTATAAAATTCACTTTATGCTGTACAGTTCTGTGGTTTTTGACAAATGTGTAGAATTGTATATGTTGTTGTTCAAGTACTAAGCGTGTCCAACTCTTTGCAACCCATGGACTGCAGCACACCAGGCTTCCCTGTCCATCACCAACTCCCAGAGCTTGCTCAAACTCATTTCCGTCGAGTCAGTGATGCCATCCAACCATCTCATCCTCTGTGGGCCCCTTTTCCTCCCACATTCAATCTCCCAGCATCAGGGTCTTTTCCAAGTGAGTCAGCTCTTCTCACCAGGTGGCCAAAGTATTGGAGCTTCAGCTTCAGCATCAGTCCTTTCAATGATGTTCAGGGTTGATTTCCTTTAGGATTGTATATCCACCCCACAATTCCATGTAGAATAGTCCTATCACCCTGACAGTCTCCTGTGCCACTTATATACAGATAACTGCTCCTCCCCCACTCCCATAAGAGCCCCTAGCAACTACTGATCTCTTTTCCTCCCTGTATTTCTCTGTTTTCCTGAGTCTCATATGAAAGGAGTCAGAATAAGTAGCTTTTGGGGTCTGGCTTCTTTCACTTAGCAAAATACATGTGAGATTTATCCATGTTTTTGTGGGAGTCAATTCCTTTATATTGCTGAGTAGTATTCTGTTGTCTTAATGTGTCATAGCTTCTTATCCACTGACTACTTGAATGATAATCTGAGTTTCTTCCAGTATTTGGCAGTCATAAATACAGTTGCTATAAAACATTCATATACAGGTTTTTATGTGAATGAAGTTTCCATTTCTGCAGGGTTTGATACTAGAAGTAGAATTGCTGGGTCGTTAGCTTGGTGTATATTTAGCTTTGGCAGAAACTATCAAACTGTTTTTCAAAGTGTCTAGACCATTTATTCTAACAGGTGTGTAGTGGCATTTCATTGTGGGTTTAATTTGCATTTCCCTAGAGATTGATGACATTGAGCATGCTTCCGTGTGCTGCTTGCTTCCCAGTTGTCTTTGGTGAAGTGTCTTCAGAGGTTTTGCCCATTTTTTTAAGTGGGTTGTTTGCTTTCTTATTGTTGAATTGGGTAGTTTTCAATATATTCTGAATATAATCCGTTTGTCAGAAATGTGATTTTCAGACGTTTTCTTCCAGTCTGTGGCTTATCTTACTCTCTTTTACAGTGTCTATCTCAGAGCAAAGTTTTCTTAATATTGATGAAGCCTAGTTTATCCATTTTTATAAACTAATTATGCTTTTAGTGTCATTTGTGAGTTTTTGTTTTTTAAGAAAGTTTTCATCTTTGCAAATTCCTTTCAATGGGCATAGAATTCTGTTTTGTTTTCCTATGATTATTACTGTGTCTTTCATCAGTAGCATTTCATTTTTTTGTTTTCCCATAGTTTCTTCTCACAGCTGAAATTCCCACTTGGTATTCTGTGTTGCTCACCATTCTCATCAGAGCTTTTAACATACTGTATTGATCAATTATTTTAAATTCTCTGAAAGCTTTAACATCTGCACCATATCTGACTGGTTCTGATTGCTTTTCCTCTTCTGAGTATTTTTTTCTTGCCTTTTTGTATGGCTTGTAATTTTTATTGAGAGCTAGACATCTTGCATAAGACAATCAAGACCAATGTAAATAGCGTTTATGCCTGGCAGGCCCCTTCAAGTGAGAGTTGAAGCCTTGCTATTTCCGGTCAGGAGCTGGACTGGGTTGGAGAGCTCTGTTGCTGTTAAGATTACTACCATCAGAGCACAAAAGGCTTCAGATTCCTAAAGAGGCATTTCTTGTTTGGGGTGCGGGTTGGATTGTAAGAGAAGTGCTTGTTCGATTCCCGTTTTAGGTCTTCCCTTGGCGCTGTGCATCAGAGAGGGTGCTGGACACGTTCTGTTCTTCTCCTGGTGCCCTTCCTGCAGTATTTTGCTGTTAGCTCTCACTTAAGGCGCCTTAGCCTGGCATTAGGGGGTGAGGAGGAGGATGGGATGGCACTGTTCTGGCCCTGCCCCAGCCTCCTGCGGGCACCCTGTCCTCGGGTCCCTGGGCTCTGGCCCTCTCGTTCTCCTGCCCCAGCTCAGCCGTTGTGGTGGACTCAGCTGGCAACCCTGTCCCTCCTTAGGGAGTAGAGTTGTGTTTTTCCTCTTACTCACTCCATTTCCTCACCGCAGTGAATTCCCTCCAGTGTCCCAGGGCAGCGATGCTTCAGCGCCCCTCTTCACAGGACGGAGTGTTTGTTCCCTATGGAGAGAAGGGAGGGGGTGCGGGGGGGTTCCCTGCCCCTCCTCAATGCTGCTTCTCTCCCCTGGATCCCGACCACCGTGGATGCTTAGTCCACTTTTCTGTGGGACTGAACGGTGATCATCATCTACAGCCTGAAAGAAGAGGCAGCCTCAGAGGGTCCACCCAGCGCCCCCCGCCCGCGCTCGGCCCTGACCAGTCTGTCCACCGTTTAGCCGGCCTCTGACCGTGTCCTGCTGCATCTGCCCCGGATGACTCAAGCTCGTCTCCCTTCTCTTATACAGACGATCCCTGGAGCTTGAGCTGTTTGAAGGGACTTCAGCCTTACGATGGATTTGGGAAGAGTTATAAATTTAAAGTTAGGCCTATTCTTAAAAAAAAAGAAAACAGTAGGTTTTGAGCAAGTCTCACCGTAGTTGGTCTTGGTGGCAGGACTGGCCTCTGATCCCTCACCTCAGTTTCTTCTCTTTTCTTTTCTACTTTCTTTTATGAAATAATTTTTTTTCTCTTATTAAAATCTCTAAAAATATATCTGATTTGGCATTCATGTGGCAAATTCAAAACATATGAGGGGTGATGGTCTAAGTTTAGAATTTCAAACATCAGACAGGGTATCATAGAGGGATCTGAGGAAGGGGGCAGAGTACCTACCCAGACCGTGCCCACCCCATGTCCAGTGCGGGCACCTGGTGGAATTCAGTAGATGGTGCTGTTTTATCTGTTATTTTATAACAAAATGGTAGAACCCATAAAACAGAAGGCATGAAATCACATATTAGGAGCCTACATGTATGTTTTGTGTTTGAATGTTTTAAGCACAAAAGTAACATGTGCTTGAGATTTTTTTTTTTTTAAGTTCTGATCTGTTCTGTCTCCTAGAAATAATCATCCATAAATGTGTTGGTGTTGATACTTCAAGATTCTTTTCTAAGAACTTATCTTTGTAATGTAGAAAAGAGTAATAAGGTAAATTAATACACAGACCATTTGGGAAACCCAGGAAAGATACCTGTTAGTTATTTCTCTGTTCACATTTTTTCTCTTCAAAAAGTACATGTAAATGCAGACTGCATTGCAGCAAAGCTGAATGTCGTATAGCTCAGCGACAGTGAATGGGGTGGAGATTTTACATTGCTCTTCCGTTTAACTGTTAAACTCTATTAGCTTGCTAAGGGAAAGTGCCTCTGATTTTGCAAGTTTTGAATAGACAAGGTTTTAAATCCAGTCTTGCATGTGCTTATAAGAATTTTAAAACTATTCCCTGGGCTATCTTGACTATTCCTTGTTAAACATAGTCTCATGTGACATTATATGGCTGATATTAATGACTTTTAACTAATATTCCATTTCCTATGAGAAATGGGTTAAGTCATCACAGAAAAAAAAATTACAGAATATTACTACTCAGAGAACAGCAGAAACATGCCTAAAATGCTATGCAAATATCATAGAAATTTGTTGTTTGCAAATACGAAATGCCACCAGTATTTTGGTTTCATTTTAATTTGTTCAACAAAAGGGCGGTACAAGCAAGTAGAGAAGCGCTCAGAGAATGAGTTGCAGTGAACTCTCGGTTCACGTTCTCTGTAGAGTTCAGGCTTGTTTTGGAGGTATAAAATTTGAGGCTTCTGTTTCTGGTCTGCACTATGTATCAGCCTCTGCCCGTCTGCTCTGGCGAGGTTCGTCCACCGTCCGCGTCCTCCAGGAAGCCCTCCTGGCCACTCCCCTCCTCTGCCGGCGCATCCCTCTGATCCCCGCTGTCCTGACTGTCTTCCTCCCCGTGTCATCCTCCCCGACTAAACTGGGGGCTCTGTGTAGGCAGCGTCCTGGCCTTGAATATTCCTGGCGGCATTGCCAAACTTATAAAAAAAGAAGATGCCATCCATTAAACTTGCACAAGCATCTATAACATCCCCTCTCGGTTGTTTTTTCTCAGACGAGAAACAGAGGTTCAGTTTCGAGAGGTCTGGATACGACCCGGAGGAATCCGATGGCGCCGAGGACGACGACATCGAGAACGAGGAGGAGGACGAAGACAGCCAGGCCGAGTCGGTGCTGTCGGCCGCGCCCTCGGCCGCCGCCAGCCCGCAGCACCTGCCGGCCAGGGGCGGCCCTGGAGACCCCACGGGTGCGGACGAGGACGCCGGCGCCCCCGAGGGCTCTCCCGTGGGCCCCGCGGACGCGATGGATGTGCTGCCGAGGGCTCTGCCCACCAAGATGACGGTGCTGAGCGCGCTGCAGTCGGACCGCGGCGGGAGCCCGGGGTCCCCCAGCAGCGCCGGGCCGCGGCCCGCGGGCAGTGCAGAGGCGGCCGCCCGCCCACCCGAGGGAGCGCCCAGGTCCCCATGTCAGCAGATGTCTGTGGACTACCCCGACCCGGAGGAGATGCTGAGCGGCTCTGCGGCAGGAAAGGCTATGGCTTTAACGCAGGTAATGAATCCATAGCCGTTTTCCTTTTGACTTCAGGAGTTATTGTATGAAATTGCTCATTTGTAGCTACATCAGTTTTTTTTTTTAACCTTATTTTCTTTTGTTTGACTTAAGGCTAAAGGACATTTATGCCCTTTGGATTCGTGTTATGTATCTTAGTCAAAGTTCATCTATTGTATTATAAATCTGTAAAAGAACCAAGTAATCTTTGCAGTATGCTCATTTACTACTATTTGGTTTTTTATAAATATCTTGGAATAAAAAATATTTGTGTGCCAGTGGAGAATATGAGTCTCGGGACCTCCATTTTCCATGGCTTCCTCTGAGATGATCTTCCACTGGCATTGATATGATGGATTTGCACTTACTATCCAAACAGTTTGTATGCTACCCTTATTGACAAGGCAGCTACCAGTTTGAAACCCCCACCCCTCCCACCCAAAAGAAAAAAAAATATTAAAAAGTTCACTTTGCTTGAATCATCAACTTGCTGTCACCACTTAGGACAGCTTCCTGCCCAAGAACTAGCTCCGAACCAGACTCAGGACTCAGGAAAGTCACCCTCCATGTGAGCAGTGAATGACTTCCTGCTTTGACACCCCTGGCAGGCTCCTGAGAAACCTGTTTTCTCTCATGGACAGTTCTCTTACCTCTGGGATG
Source organism: Budorcas taxicolor (assembly GCF_023091745.1). Classification (NCBI taxonomy): domain Eukaryota; kingdom Metazoa; phylum Chordata; class Mammalia; order Artiodactyla; family Bovidae; genus Budorcas; species Budorcas taxicolor. The sequence goes on from NC_068920.1 coordinate 16,391,880, forward strand.
AACTGAGGATCACCATAGGATTTATTTCTAAATGTGGCAGATTTTAGTTTGCTGGGTAACACTAGAGAAAACTCGGAAGACTAAGCTTGAATTCACTAGAGCCTATCCTGCGTTAATATTATTTAATTAAATTACATTCATATTTAAGTAGCATTAATATTTAAATTAGTATATACATTAATGGAGTTCTGTAATGAGGACAAGTGAATATTTAGATGATAATCCTGGGTGGGAAAATCAGCAGGATTTACTCCTCTACTAACGTTTCATTCCTTTCCTATTAGTCCCCTGTGCTCTAAGCTTCTGTCCCTAAATCTCTCACACACCTACGGGTGTCTGGAGATCCAGTTTTCAGTAGACATTTCGTCCACTTAAAATATATGAACAAATGAAAACTGCAGACCTCTTCGTTAACGGAAGCTCTTTATTTCATAAATGAGTAGTCCTCCAGTTAATTTTTCCCCCTTGAGTCGATACTCATGGCCAACTAAGACCTCAGAATTTCTCAGTAATCCCTAATCTCTAAACTAGGGTGGAGCTAGAGGTGCCAGCAATAATAATAGCAGTGGAAGAAGAAGATAATTATGGCCGCCTCTCAGGGTTAATTTTGGTATAAATGAGATGATATCCAGGAAATCTGTTTGAAAATTAAGTACTATACAGAATCTGTGGTGGTTACTTATTCTAGAAAATAAAGAGCTTAAATGGTGTAATAGGAATTTTGCTTTTAAAATCAACATACCAACATTTAGCAAGCTCATTTTTATGAAATCCTTGTTCCACACTTTTACCTCAGGACAGAAGAGACTTTTTACAAGAGCTAAAACTTTTTCACGGTGACTAATAAGGAAGCTGAGCCATCAAGAGGTGATTCCATCTTGTCTTTCAGGGCCCTCCATGCCTGAGCCTTCCTCCTCCCCCGGCATCTGAGCGCCTCCCTCAGCCAGGAGGGGCTCCTCCGTCCACCTCGCCTCGGCCCGGCCCTCAAGAGCAGAAGCCGCAAGCCTCCCTGCCTCCACCCGCAGGCCTGCCTTCTCCACAGACGCACCTGTTCAGCCACCTGCCTCTGCATTCCCAGCAGCAGTCAAGGACACCCTATAACATGGTTCCGGTCGGGGGCATCCAGGTGGTCCCCGCTGGCCTCACCTACTCCACCTTCGTCCCCATCCAGGCCGGGCCAGTGCAGCTCACCATCCCGGCTGTCAACGTCATCCACAGACCACTGGGCACCCCGGGGGACTTGAGCGCGGACGTGCCAGGCGCTGCCAGCCCCGCGGGCGTGACCGAACTGAGCAGCGTGGTGCCCTGTATCCCCATCGGCCAGATCCGCGTCCCGACGCTGCAGCCCCTGCCGGCCCTGAGCATGGAGACCGTCAACATCGTGGGCCTGGCCAGCGCCAGCCTCGGCCCGCCCGTGCGCCCGCCGGGGCTGGCCCTCAATGCCGTGGGGCTGCAGGTGGTGGCCGCCAACCCCGCCTCCCAGAGCAGCCCCGCGCCCCCCGCGCCCATCCCGGGCCTCCAGATTCTAAACATCGCCCTGCCCACGCTCATCCCCTCCGTGAGCCAGGTCCCTGTGGACGCCCAGGGTGCCCCCGAGATGCCCGCTCCCCAAAACAGGGCTCCCCGGGAGGCGCCGCCCACGCAGCCTTCTGCCGGGGCGCATCCCGGTGGTGGGACCCCATCCCCGCAGGGCTCACCCAGAGTCCAGCGGGAAAGCGCACAGAAGGGTCTAGATCCGCCTGCCCCGGCCAGAGACCAGGCAAGGCGAGACAGCTCCAGTCCTAAGGACACGGGGAAGGGGGCCTCGGCGAATCACCCGAAGCCCCGGAACGACACCCCTGGAGCGCCCTGCAAACCAGCCTCGGCACCCCCGCCCCCGCCGGGCCGGCCGAGGCTCCTCTTGGACCCGGAGGGACCCCGGCCCCCGCCCCGGAGGCCGGTCACTCAGTTCAGCGACGTGAGTAGCGACGAGGATGAGGACAGGCTCGTGATCGCCACCTAGGGGGCTGTTTATTCAGGGGGGGAGGTTTGGTTTGGGGGTTTTTTTTGTTGTTTTTTGTTTTTTTGGTTTTTTTATATAAACACTTACAGGTTTCTTTGAAAACCCTCCTTTCCTTAAAGCACATTTTTCTGACATAAACTCATGACTAATCTTTGTGCAATCATGAACTTTTGACCAATAATTATTTTGTGTCAGCTCCAGCCATTTTTGTACATGTTGTATAGACAATTGTGCCTTTTAGGAGTTTTATGTTTAGAAACTGTACAGATTGTTGAATATCTATATACATAAAGTATATATTATATATGTACATGAAAGCCAGGTAGTTATTTGTGTTTAGCAAGAAAAACCTGTCAAATCCAATGATTAAATTATATGTTGCACTGTTAAATATTAAATTTTTATGGCTGTGGGGCAGAGTTTCTGTGTATAAATTAGTATGTAAACTCCATATTTATTGTATTCATATTAGTCTTTGAAAATGGGTCTGTCCTTGTGTAAGACAGTAAAGTTACACTTCAGACAGATTTTCTGTGTTATGAAATGTTTCAGTAAAGTTGTTTACTGACTTTACCATTGCTTTAGTGGTGGTTTCTTTATGTCATGTAGTGACCAGCAACCTGCATTCGAAAAAGAGCCTGAGGTTAACATTCCTTCCACACTCACCCCCACCCCCTATATTTTTGAGAAATCAGGGCTTTATAGTTACTGCCAAGGGAAATAGCCAAGAGACCAATTTTTCCATCTTAGGAGGAATAATTTTGTAGCTATTTGAGAAGATTCAGTACTTAAGAACACTACAGGTAAGTGTATTTAGCATAAGGACAGAAAAGGGCAAAGTTCGTAAAGGTGGGTATGACAGCTTCTGAGAAGCGTATCCTGTTACAAGTCAGTCCTGAGAGCTTGGCTTGGGCGAAGCCCATGAGCTCCGGAGGCCTCCGCCCCGGACCAAACCGCGGGAGGTCTGGGCTTCACAGGAGAACCAAATTCAGACTTGAACTTACTTAAGTTGACTCTTTGGAAATGGTTGCTTCCTGTCCTGAGAGGCTTGCCTTATTTAGAAAAATGGGGAGGGGACGCACAGTTGCACCTGCGCTGAGGTGCAGCATTACCTGAGGCTACAGATGCTTCATTTGTGAAAAAAGGTCTTAATGTTGGAATTTAAAGCACTGCGTTCATGTTTTTCAAGGCCTGCTCGGTGACGATCTGGGAGCCATGAGGTCGGTAGGACAGCGGTGCGTGAGGAAAATAGTCTAAGGAGTTCGGGAGCCTGCTGTTACCCAGCCCCGGCTCCAAACCTGGGGCTTGGCGAAAAGAGCCTGTCATCTGCACCTTTGAGCCCCAATCTAAATTATGACCTCTAGAATATGCCTCTGTCCCAGCAGGCTCTGATAGATCGGTGATGCTTTCGATGCATGCTTCAGTGTACATTTATTCTTGCCCACAGATTAAGTAACAGATATCGCAACAACAATAAAACTACGTTTTATACCCCAAGATGTATTTGAAAAGAGTTCTGGAAACTTCTCATAGGAATTGTATTGGTCTAACAAAATGGTTGCTGAAAATGAGGGCCATTGTCTGCCAGATTTCTCAAAATAAGTTTTAACTTTGTGTCACACCTCTTACAATTTTGTTGCCTAAAATTTTAAAGCAGTATAATAAACATTCTTGCTTCCTAGGCACATTTTAAATACATACGACGAAGCTAAATTCAAAAGCAATGCTAAGAATTTTGGCATTGAGGTGGGTTTGTTTGTTTTTATAGTTTATATAAATAGAATTTTCTTAATTTGAAGAATTCCTACATATTCAGTTCAGTTGCTCAGTCGTGTCTGACTCTTGGCAACCCCATGGACTGCAGCACGCCAGGTCTCCCTGTCCATCACCAACTCCCAGAGTTTACTCAAACTCATGTCCATTAAATTGGTGAAGCCATCCAAACATCTCCTCCCACCTTCAATTTTTGCCAGCATCAGGGTCTTTTCAAATGAGTCAGTTCTTCGCATCAGGTGGCCAAAGTATTGGAGTTTCAGCTTCAACATAAGTCTTTCCAATGAATATTCAGGACTGATTTCCTTTAGGATGGACTGGTTGGATCTCCTTGCAGTCCAACGGACTCTCAAGAGTCTTCATCACCACAGTTCAAAAGCATCAATTCTTTGGTGCTCAGCTTTCTTTATAGTCCAACTCTCACATCCATGTATGACTACCGAAAAAACCATAGTCTTGACTTGGCAAAGTAATGTCTCTGCTTTTTAATATGCTGTCTAGGTTAGTCAAACTTTACTTCCAAGGAGTAAGTGTCTTTTAATTTCATGGCTGCAGTCACCATCTGCAGTGAGTTTGGAGCCCCCCAAAATAGTCAGCCACTGTTTCCACTGTTTCCCCATCAATTTCCCATGAAGTGATGGGACCAGATGCCATTATCTTCGTTTTCTGAATGTCGAGCCTCAAGCCAACTTTTTCATGTTCCTCTTTCGCTTTCATCAAGAGGCTCTTTAGTTCTTCACTTTCTGCCATAAGGGTGGTGTCATCTGCATATCTGAGGTGATTGATACTTCTCCTGGCAATCTTGATTCCAGCTTGTGCTTCTTCCAGCCCAATGTTTCTCATTATGTACTCTGCACATAAGTTAAATAAGCAGGGTGACAATATACAGCCTTGACGTATTCCTTTCCCTCTTTGGAACCAGTCTGTTGTTCCATGTCCAGTTCTAACTGTTGCTCCTGACATGCATACAGATTTCTCAAGAGGCAGGTCAGGTGGTCTGTTATCCTCATCTCTTGAAGAACTTTCCACAGTTTATTGTGGTCCACACAACCAAAAGCTTTGGCATAGTCAATAAAGCAGAAGTAGATATTTTTCTGGAACTCAATCTCGCTTTTTTGGTGATCCAGCAGATGTTAGCAATTTGATCTCTGGTTCCTCTGCCTTTTCTAAATCCAGCTTGAACATCTGGAAGTTCATGGTTCATGTACTGCTGAAGCCTGGCTTGGAGAATTTTGAGCATTACTTTACTCGCGTGTGAGATGAGTGCAAATTGTGCAGCAATTTGAGCATTCTTTGGCATTGCCTTTCTTGGGGATTGGAATGAAAACTGACCTTTTCCAGTCCTGTGGCCACTGCTGAGTTTTCCAAATTTGCTGGCATATTGAGTGCACAAGTAAAGCTAGTGGAGGTGATGGAATTCCAGTTGAGCTCTTTCAAATCCTAAAAGATGATGCTGTGAACGTGCTGCACTCAATTCCCACCTTTAACCAAAAACTAAATGTTATGGTATGCTTGGACGTTCTCTTGAAAATTTCATAATGCCATAACATACCTTAGGCTTATTTTGTACTTTTGACTTTTCAAAATTCATTATATTGTACATATACCTTTAATATTACTGACTGTAATGCTTTCATGTAGCTTTCAAATATTTTGCTAGCGTTTGAAATATGTAGCTAAATCAGAAACATATCAAAGTTTGTGTCATTATTTTTTGAAATAGTCCCATGACTAACATATAAGGGAGTAATTTTGAACTGTTTCTCCAAAGTTGTCTTGTCCTAAGAAGCAAGTCATTCTCAGATTATCAATGACTTGCAAATAATGACTTGAATAAATTATTTACAGGTAATCCAGAGAGCTGGGAAACTATGTATGCTTCATGAAAGATCCAGGTTAGCAAAGAAATAGAATGCAAGGATATAACAAATTTCTTTAAATTACTAGCAAAACAGGTGAAAAACATAATGTGAAGCAACTTTAGCATATTGTATGAACCCACTGACACCATCAGAAGTGTCGGAAATAGCAAAAGCATCAAAATTCATTTGTCTAGTTTTCAAAGATTAATCCATCTGTTTTATGAGTATCTGTTATGAGTTAACAGAAATCAATTGCCTTAAAGTAGCTCCTTATTCCCCAGACTTTAGGCTACAAGAGTAATTATTTCAGAATGAGACGATCAACTGATAACATTTAATATAGAGACTTTGTTTCTCATTTTTTTCAAAATATAGTCATGATTTTCCTTTCACAGAAATGGTATAAATAACACTTTTCTTATTAATCTCTGACCTGAATTTTAAATGGTGGGGATTAACAAGGACTAGGGGTCATTCTTTTCATTGGAAGACTGTTGAGAAGGGTAATGTTTCTTTCATGATGCATGCTCAGGGCAAAATAAGTGCTCTTCTTAACTTCTCCATTTTTTAATGTTACATTTTAGGATGGAGTTTGAGATCAACTAGAGATCAAGCAACACCAGAAAGGTGACTTTCATTAGAGCAATTTTGTTTCAAAACCATCTGTTAATTCAAAACATGGAATATTAAATGTCCCTAAAGCAAGAATCTTTTCCCAAACTGACTCCCTATGACTTTGGAGAATTATATATTTAATATTCAATAAAGGTTATTGTGTGTATTATATATACATACGTGTATAAAAGTTCAGTTCAATCCAAATAAATGAGGATCAACATCCAAGAAGATTGGACTAACTGGAGAAGTGACGTGAACAGATGCTCTGGCACTTGTGTTGAAAAACTGTACCTTAAAATGTAGCCATTTATACAAAAAGTCTATTTGTACCGTCTGCACCCCACTTCCCCAAAGCATCATTCTGGAGGTATTAGAAATACAGTATTCAGACCCAGGTGAAAGATATCCATACTCTAAATGCTCATGAACAGGGCATCATGGGAGGATCGTTCCTCACTGGGATTTCTGGACTCCAAGCTTGAACAAGATAGAGACAAATGAGTGTATTTCCAGACCACCAGGCCCTGGAGGCAGAGAAACCCAGATGGTTCAACATCACAGCTAAGAAGTCACGTTGAGAGAGTTCCAGCAGTGGAAATATAAAGAATAATTGTAGTAAATAGTAAAGTTGTCTTTTGATTCAGTAAAGCAGAGAGTTTTTCCCTAATAGTCCAACTCTTAAGGAAATCCTATGTCTCCATTAATTTTTGTGTAAAACCAGGACTTTTTGTGTGTGAAACAAAATTTTGTGTTTTGTGTAAAACAGCCAGGGCTCACAAACTAACACTCAAGTGCATAAAAATCAGGCAGAAATATTAGGAACATATTTATCTTGAAGAAAGACTGCAAAATTAAAAATTCCAGTATTCCTCATGCCAGTATTTGAAGATAGATCAGCCGAGGAGGAAATATGTAGCTCCACTTTATTCTGAAGCAAGTTCTGGGAGAGCATGACTTCCAAGGGCCCGGATGCTGGGTCCCAGACCTGCTCTGGCAAAGCAGAGAGGCAGCTGAGCAGAGCCCAAGACTCTGATCAGTGATCCACCCACATTTGAACATCAGCAAGAAGGACCAAGCCGATGTTTCTCTCTAAGTCATGGACTGAGTTTGGCTTATAGTGCAGTTTGGGGGTCTTTTCTAAATTAAAAAGTCCACCTGAAATGTTATATTTTTGTTACCTGTAAGTTTTCTTATTGCTTCGCTTTTGTTGTCTGAGAAGTTAGGCCTCTCTTATTCCATAATGTCTGAGGGTTACATTAGAAATTAAGGATTTGTTTCAGGACACTGAAGAATTTCTCTTATGAGGCACTCAGTTGCAGTAGAAGTGGGGACTGCGTGTTGGGGAAATGACGTAAGAATGGAAGTTAAAGATCTAGGAAGTTCTAGATGTTATTTGCTCGCATACGCTCAGGTCACTCACCCAATTCTGAAAAGACATAAGTAATTCAGGTAAGTACAATGAAACCTCAAAGGAAATGTAAAAATCTCCTGGCTTAACAGGATATGATAAATTAGTTTTCAAAATCTAGTAAGTGTTTTTAGGTCTTCATATAGCTCTCAGTTTTGAAGCTATACACAGTCATGCTCCATTGACACGATGATGGTATTTTATGAGTAAGTTGCAGGCTTCCCTTGTGGCTCAGATGGTAAAGAATCTGCCTGCAAGGTGGGAGACCTGGGTTTGATCCCTGAGTTGGGAAGATCCCCTGGAGAAGGGAATGGCTACCCACTCCAGTATTCTGGCCTGGAGAATCCCATGGACTGTATAGTCCATGGGGTGGCAAAGAGTCGGATACGACTGAGTGACTTTCACTTTCATGAGTAAGCCACATTATGTATAACACAGTATTTCTAATTTTAACATTTCCTACAAATACCATCTGATGTTATCTCCATGTTATGTTCTAGAAAATGTCTCGGGGTTACAAACCTAGATAAGTAGTGACGTTGTAATTGAAAACTAGGTCTGTTCTTTTCCACTATACCATGTTTCTTTCAGTAATGCTTTACAGTAACTGGGTGGAATGGTATTCATTTCTAGGTGAAAGTCACCTTTAGTATTCATAAGTCATTTCATTTAAATTTCTTATAAGTGAATATGTCCAGTGCCAGGTATATTTGTTTAGATAATGTAGTTTATAAACTTTCTCCATACCCTTTTTCATAATTGATATAATAGGAGCTAGAAGAACACTTAGTGAGGCAATATTTAACTTAAATAGAGGGAGACAAAATGGCAATCTAAAATGAAAATTACAATCAAGCCAAGACGTGTAAAGCTCCAAAGTGTATTAGGTTTCAGTTATCAGTCGTTACTGAGAAAACTGTCTTTGTCACATATCGCATGATGATAAAAGTTAGAGTGAAAGGAGGAGGGTCAAGTGCGGAGTCACACTGTTCAGGATATAGACCAGGTCTGAGCACAGCATAGCGTAATATCATCAACTCTCTGAATTTGATCTTTTCAGAAATATTTTCAGAAAGAAATAGAACAATTTCCCATTACTTCTGATAGAGAAGAAAATTATTTAAACATACTTCTCCCCAAAGAGGAGGCATCCAATTGTACTATTTTTTCCAAGGTATAGATTTAAAAATAATGTAAAGAAAGCAAAGCTAGGAATTTAGAAGACAATGAAAACATTTATAAATTCTTTTTTGCAAAAGCAGTAAGAGAGGAAAAGAAATAATTGATCTATTTAGCAAATGATTCCATACCTCAGGATAAACCAATAGATGTTAAGTATAGAAAATTTAACATTTTTTCCTTCTAATTCTTAATTTTGGTGTCTGTGATATAGAAGTGAATAATTAGATACCTTTTACGATGTTCAGCTATTCCTGGCTTTTATAAAGATATAAAAACCAATAGACACTTGTTGGAAGTTGATTTCGAGACATCTTTCATTCACTGTTTTCAGTTAAGTGAAAGAAATTGTGTTTAGTTATTTACCTATGGGTTGCCAAATGTGACCTAAGGAGATCATGTAGGTGAAAGACAAGGAGCCTTCACATTCCTGAAGGTCAGTCATGGAAAGAAAAGCCAGCTTTGGGATCAGTCAATTAGCCAGGCATGCCTAGTTTTCTTTGCTAATAACAAGGTTTATTTTTGCCCCTTAGGGTCAAATGTTAAGACTGGGTTTGATTCAACAGTTGTATCCATTGATTCATTTGATTTTTTAAACTTAGGAACAGCTTTATACCTCTTACAGTGAGACATTTTCTGGTACTTTGACACTCAGATTCCCTAAAAGTAGTTCCCTAGAAGTAGCTTAAGATTTCATGCAGAGTCTTCTTTTATAACCAACCTTGAACAATTGTGATCCTCATTGACTGAAAGATCCAGTCTTCACTAAGAGTATATGAACTATTCTGATGAAATATCTGCTATCACTTCATAATCTGAAAGGGTCTCTGACCTTTTGAATTCATCATTTTGGTGACTGAATTTTAAAAACAAGTCCATGAGGAGAAAAATATAATAATTTTTAAGCTTACTTTTTTAAAGGTAAATATCAGATCCAAATAATTAATGATTTTTGTTGTTGTTGTTAACCGCCTTGAAGTTAAATGCTAATTAGAATATATTCTTCTTTGTCTTGGGCTCTGCTGGAAATAGTTGTAAGATGTTCAGTACATGGTACATCAATCCTCTTTGATGCTTAAGCAGTCCTGAATACCTTCAGGTCAATGCTCAGAAGGTCCTTTAAATGGAGATAAAGATCAGAACTGACATAGGGACCCCAGGGGCCTATCCTGGAAAATGTTTTGTTTGTTTTGTTTTGTCCCTAAACAAATTCCTATGAACTCTTTGTTGTCATTTTTCTAAATCCTTCAAAAAAAAAGAAAAAAAGAGGGATTTGGAAGACAAAACAGATTCAGGTGTCAAAACATTTAAAGTTTCTGCTATAGGTAGACAGAGACATGGATTCTTTAGGATTTCAGCTGAAACAGATTAACTATTTCATAACAGATTTTCATTATTGTTTCTCAGAGGCAAATCCGTGGTCTTTCCCTGCTTTTGCTCTTTATGTTATTTAACTGTCTCTGCAGCAGCTAAAATGCATGCTGAAAATATTTGTGAATGAGTTGAAAATAAATTATTTGTAAAACATGCACATCTCATTAATTCAGTCCAGGGTTCAGGAACACTTGGATATGTTGACTGAAGTGTGATTAAATTTTGGTTCAGTTTCTTTTCAAGGTATATTTCAGTGGCCATAAGATTGTATCCCTACTATTGTAAATCATCTCATAAATTTGTGATTATGTAGGGTATGGACAAGAGGGAAGGGATTTGCAAAAAAAGAAAAAAAAAAAAAAGGTCCATATTCTACACATTGCAATGACCATACTGAAGCTCCATAGTTTATCTGTTAGTCAAATCAAAACATAAGCTTAATTTTCAGTTATTTTTAAATATTAGATATGCAAACAAGTAACATATTGCATATGGGAACAATCTTAAGAACAGATTGCCTAAATTGAAATTCCAGGTCATTGACTTACCAGCTAATTGTCAAATTATTTTCCATGCCTCAAGGTTCTCATCTGCCATCTAGGGCAAAAGCAAATAGCCACCTCACAGGGTTTGGGGGAAGATTAAAGCAGATAGTATGTAAAGCAGTTAATTCCTTATAACAATATCTGAATAAATGTTAACTCTGAATTTTGGAGTTTTACAGTAGTTTTGAATGATTTATGTTAGGACAGACACTGACAGTCACGCAACAAATACTTAAGAAGCACTCACCATATGCAGGACCCGTAAGTTCTTATCTGTGACTGTTAAAAACCACTGACACCCTTTTTAAAATGCTGTGTTATGCTTAAAATGTTTTCTAACATTTTGCTTTGCAGGAAAACCAGACAACGCTGAAGTCTAATGAATAAACCCAAGCAAAGGTTCTCATCCAAAACTGTATTTAAACTATTTTAGAAATCAGTAAGATAGATTCAAATGATTCAATAGAAAAATGTTCAAAAGATAAGAATAAGAAATGCCAAGTCGAAAAAACACAAATGGCCAAAAAATATACTAAAAAAACATAACACTGTCGATAGAAATGAGGAAAATGAAAATTAAAATGAGATTTTTCTTTTAAACTGGGGAAGGACAGTTTAGCAACTAAAAATGCAGCCTACATCCTAGCAACTCCTACTTCGCTATATCAACCTGGAGGAACGCTTGCCAAGGGGACATGAACTAAAAATTTGTGTGTGTTTTTATTTTGTTTTTGGTAATGTTGAAAAACTGTAAACAACCCAAAGTCCTTCAGTAAGATGATGTCTAAATAAATCATATTCCTTTTCTGGAATACTAAGCTTGAATACAAAGAAAAGCATAAGATACATGGATAGCTCTCCAAGACATATCTTAAAATAAAATAACTAGTTGCGGAAAAATTCATTAACAGATATGATTTATGTTAAAATGCACATAGAGAGACATAAACAAGTGAAGTATAGATTTTTGAAGTCATATCTCTTTAAGTAAAAGCACAGAAAAAGGCTGGAATGAGACTGGTTATAACTGAAGAGGAACTGAGAACTTCAGGCGGGGCAGGGGGGATATTCAGGGAGTAGCTGGGTTTTATGGGGCCGGCAAAGAATACACGTGTTTTCTACTATAAAAGACTAACATTGGGTTGGTGAAAAGGCTCGTTCATCTTTCTCCATTGGATGGCTCTGCTGCTGCTGCTGCTGCTAAGTCGCTGTTCTATTGTCTGTTGTCTGTAACTTCATTCAAAACAATTTTGTTAGATTGTATTGTGACAGCTGTCATATCAGCATGCATTAAAAAATTTTATCAAAATTGATGAATTTTTGTGTAGCTCTTTTAATATTGAAGATAGAAGGAAAAAAGCAAATTTTCATCATATTGTGCTTTATTATTTCAAGAGAGGTAAAGGGGGAAAAAAAGCTACTGAAAGTCAAAAAAAGATTTGTGCAGTACATGGAGAAGTTTGTCTGTGATTGATTGAATGTGTCAGAAGTGGTTTGCGAAGTTTCATGCTAGAGATATCTCAATGAGTGATGCTCCATGGTTGGGTAGACTAGTTGAAGTTGATAGTGATCATATAGAGACATCAACTGAGAACAATCAATTTTATATCATGCAGGAGATAGCCGACATACTCAAAATATTCAAATCAAACATTGGAACTCATTCACACCATCTTTGATTAATCACTTTGATGTTTGGATTCCACATAAGTGAAAAAAACCTCCTTGACTGTATTTCTGCATGCGATTCTCTACTGAAACATAATGAAGACATTCCACTTTTAAAACAAATTGTGACAGGTGATGAAAAGTGGATACTGTACAATAATGTGGGATGGAACAGATCATGGGGCAAGCAAAATGAGCCACCACCAAACTCACTAAAGGCTGGTCTTCATCCAAAGAAGGTGATGTGTGTATGGTGACATTGGAAGGGAGTCCTCTATTATGAGCTCCTTCTGGAAAGTCAAATGATCAATTCCAACAAGTACTGCTCCCAATTAGACCAACTGAAAGTAGCACTTGATGAAAAGCATCTGGAATTAGTTAACAGAAAACACATAATTTTCCACAAGGCTAAGGCAAGACCTCATGTTTCTTTGATGACCAGGCAAAAACTGTTAAAGCTTTGCTGAGAAGTTCTGATTCATCTGCCATACTCACCAGACATTGAAAGTGAAAAGTTAAAGTGTCAGTCATTCAGTCATGTCTGACTCTGTGCAACCCCATGGACTATAGCCTGCCAGGGCCTTCTGTCAATGGAATTCTCCAGGCAAGAATATTGGCATGGGTAGCAATTCCCTTCTTCAGGGGATCTTTCCAACCCAGGGATTGAACCTGGGTCTCCTGCGTTGCAGGCTGATTCTTTATCATCTGAGCCACCACATCGTATCTTCAGATTTCCATTTAGTTTGGCCTTTACAAAATTCTTTTAATGGAAAAAATTCCAGTTCCCTGGAAGATTGTAAAAAGCACCCAAAACTGTTCTTTGCTCAAAAAGATAAAAAGTTTGGGTAAGATTAAATTATGAAGTTGCCTGAAAAATGGCAGAAGGTAGAGGAACAAAATGGTGAATATATTGTTTAAAAAATTCCTAGTGAAAATGAAAAATGTGTCATTTATTTTTACTCAAAAACTGAAAGAATATGTTGGCCAATCCAGCACAATGGATTTTAGGCTTTACTCCTAACAGTAGTCACTTATGAGTAATGCTTTAATGCTTTCAAAATGGAAAATGCATTCATGTAATAAAAGGAAAATCAAGATAGAAAACAGGATGGGAGGCTAACCAACTATGACATGAATTTTCTTTGAGAAGACTAGAAATTATTTCCATTAAATTTAACATGTAGAAATTTGGTCAAGTTTACATCAACATCAATCTACATTCAAAATATTGAACATTTGTGAAGTAATAAAAAAACAATAATTATTAAAATATATGAACACTGACTATGTGCCAGGTATTCTGTTATGCACTTTACATTGTTTGTTTATTTAATACTTTAATTAGCACCATGAGGTCAACACTCCTCTCCAATTAAGGAAACTGAGGCTTGGAATGGATAAGTATTTGCTTAAGGCCCCAGAAAAGGTAAGCCTGTTCAACCGTGTATTTATGTTACCTGTTCTTCACCCATATTTTCTTTCAGCTCCCAGGCCACCATCGAGTAAGCTGAAAATATGCATATTAAATTTAAATAAATTCATTTGTTTTCTTGTATACTTTTACAATGATTCACAAACTTGCATCTTCATCTACTGAGGAAAAAAAGAGTCATTAATTCTTAAAAATGATAATTATGAGCATTCAATATTTTAAGAGGGAAAAATGTGTCTGTTTTCACTAGGTATTTAATAATCACCTACAGATTGGTCTAACTGTCAGCTTCTCCCAAATGACTATTGTTTTCTAAGTTTCTTAACAAGTAATTATAAACAGGTGTTTTGGTATGAAAAGTGAGAGAGATATTCAGTATTTCCTGTATTTCATCAACACCACATAATTTGCATTCATCACAATTTCCATATTTTGATATGGTCTAGTGATGGGCCCGGAGAAGGCAATGGCACCCCACTCCAGTACTCTTACCTGGTGAATCCCATGGATGGAGGAGCCTGGTGGGCTGCAGTCCGTGGGGTCGCAAAGAGTTGGGCATGACTGAGAGACTTCACTTTCACTTTTCACTTTCATGCATTGGAGAAGGAAATGGCAACCCACTCCAGTGTTCTTGCCTGGAGAATCCCAGGGAGGGGGGAGCATGGTGGGCTGCCATCTATGGGGTCACACAGAGTCGGACACAACTGAACTTAGCAGCAGCAGCAGTGTTGGGCCACAGGACTTCCCTGGCGGCTCAGATGGTAAAGAATCTGCCTACAGTGTGGGAGACCTGGGCTCGATCCCTGGGTCAGGAAGATCCCCTGGAGGAGGGCATGGCAACCTACTCCAGTATTCTTGCCTGGAGAATGCCATGGACAGAGGAGCCTGGAAGGCTACAGACCATGGGGTTGCAAAGAGTCGGACACAGCTGACTAAGCACAGCACAGGGTTTGGCCACACCGGGGCATCTCCAGACCAACCAGGAAGCCCCGGCAGATTATTTTTCTTCTGGATTATTTCATCTTCTCTACAGTGTCAGAAATGTACTCAAATTTATATTCAAATGCATGAACATATCTTCGTTTCCATTTGTAGCAAACAATTTTTGGGGGGGGGGGTTCATTTCAGTTCAGTTGCTCAGTCGTATCTGACTCTTTGAGACCCCATGAATTGCAGCACGCCAGGCCTCCCTGTCCATCACCAACTCCCAGAGTTCACTCAGACTCATGTCCATCGAGTCCGTGATGCCATCCAGCCATGTCATCCTCTGTCGTCCCCTTCTCCTCCTGCCCCCAATCCCTCCCAGCATCAGGGTCTTTTCCAATGAGTCAACTCTTCACATCAGGTGGCCAAAGTACTGGAGTTTCAGCTTCAGCATCAGTCCTTCCAAAGAACACCCAGGACTGATTTCCTTTAGAATGGACTGATTGGATCTCCTTGCAGTCCAAGGGACTCTCAAGAGTGTTCTCCAACACCACAGTTCAAAAGCATCAATTCTTTGGCGCTCAGCTTTCTTCACAGTCCAACTCTCACATCCATATAAATGCTATTTAATATTGGACAGGCTTGAAACACTATATCAAGTACAGGTGTGTGTTAGTCTCTGAGTCGTGTCCGACTCTGTGTGACACCATGGACTGTAGCCCGCCAGGCTCCTCTGACCATGGGATTCTCTAGCCAAGAATACTGGAGTGGGTTGCCATTTCCTTCTCCAGGGGACCTTCTTGACCCAGGGATCTAACCCAGGTCTCTGGCATCTCCCACATTGGCAGGTGAATTCTTTACCACTGACCCACCTGGAAAACCCAAAATGTTTATTGCTCAGTCCGTCCCACTTGGGTCCTCATTGGCTGTATCTCTTTTGTCCATGGGATTTCCCAGACAAGATTACTGGAGTGGGTAGCCATTTCCTTTTCCAGGGAATCAAGTACAGGTATAAACAACATATGATTTCCTTAAAATATATCAATACAATGCTTTATAGCAATGAGAGCATCTGGGTCAGACTCAAGGTCAGAACTGATACTCTGAAGGTGTGGACAGTTACTTATAACTCTGTATGTATGTTTAGCTTGGCTTGCATACTTGATCCAAGCTGTTATTGCAGAGCACTGAGGTAATGCAAAGGAAAAGTATTTGGGGACTTCCAGTAGCTTCTTGAGCCAACAGAAATACATGCAGATGCTGAAGCCCTGACTTCCTCGCTAAAGTCAACACATGAAAATGTGAGCACTATCTGGAATGCCAATGTGCTAACGCAAGTGTACAAAGGTGAGAGCCTACACTTGTCAGTGCAGATTTGATCCTTTCTGTATCATAAAACGAGCAAGCTAACATCTTGATGACTCACCTTAAAATCCTCTTTTCCCTCTCTTTTGATAATAATAATGTATTTTGCAGTCCAGATAAGAAAAGCTACTTTTTTAATTTGCATAAACAGACTGAGATTATGACAAGCCAAGATACAGAAACCTCACATTTCTTCTCCCAACACTTGATTCTCTAGATATCTGAATCCAATAATTCTGCAGTTTATTCACAGCACCTAAGATTTGAGGGATTAAACAGCCCCGACACTGGGGCCAAAGCTCAAGCACTTGCTGTGTTAACAATAGGGAGCAAAGTATCACTCTAAAGCAATTTAAGATGCTGGTTAAAGTATGTATTTAGAAATTTGTTGTAGGAACCTGTCATGCAGAGAAGCCAGAGGGAAAATAATTCACAGGTAACATAAGTACTTCTTTTTTTTTTTTCCGTTTTGTTCTTATATTTCCCCTTTTATATAAAGAGAAGGAAAACAAGACCAAAGAAAAGGTATATGGAGAAAATAATACCCAAAGAAAAGGTATATGAAGAATCACACTAAGAAATTACTTCCTCATCCCAAGCTGCAGGATGTGAGACAAAAATATAAGAGTCCTCAATGCATCGATCATGAAGCTGGCCAATTATTGGCATGTCTAAGAGATCTATTGTTCTTCTTTTCTATGAAGAGTGAAAGTTCTTTTTTAAAGAATAATTTTATTTATGTCTTTATTTTTGCCCATGCTGGGTCTTCATTGCTGAGTGAGCTTTTTCTCTAGCTGCGGCGAGCGAGGGCTACTCTCTAGTAGCAGTGTGTGTGTGCTTCCCTTTGCAGTGGTCCCCTTGTGGAGCACAGGCTTCCGTAGTTGCAGCTCCCAGGCTCTAGAGCACATGCTCAGTAGTCGTGGAACTCGGCTTAGTTGCTCCGCAGCATGTGGGATCTTCCTGGACTAGGGATCGAACCTGAGTCTCCTGCATTGGCTGGTGGACTCTCCGTCAGTGAGCCACCAGGACCTAGAGCAAAAGTTCTGAACAGGTGTGAATTTAATACAAAACCAAGAATTTTCATCAGTATCAGTTCAGTTGATCAGTCATGTCCAACTCTTTGGGACCCCATGGACTGCAGTATGCCAGGCTTCCCTGTCCTTCACCAACTCCCAGAGACTGCTCAAACTCATGTCCATCAAGTCAGTGATGCCATCCAATCATCTCATCCTCTGTTGTTGCCTTCTCCTCCTGCCTTCGTTTTTCCCCAGCATCGGAGGCTTTTCCAATGAATTAGTTCTTTGCATCAGGTGCCCAAAGTATTGGAGTTTCAACCTCAGCATTACTCCTTCCAATAAATATTCAGGACTGATTTCCTTTAGGATTAACTGGTTTGATCTCCTTGCAGTCCAAGGGACACACAAGAGTCTTCTCCAACACCATAGTTCAAAAGCATCAGTTCTTCAGCACTCAGCTTTCTTTATGATCCAACTCTCACATCCATGTACGACTACTGGAAAAACCATAGCTTTGACTAGACAGACCTTTGTCAGCAAAGTAATGTCTCTGCTTTTTAATATGCTGTCTAGGTTGGTCATAGTTTTCCTTCCAAGGAGCAAGCGTCCTTTAATTTCATGGCTGCAGTCACCATCTGTTGTGATTTTGGAGCCCAAGAAAATAAAGTCTGTCACTGTTTCCATTGTTTGCCCATCTATTTCCCATGAAGTGATGGGACCAGATGCCATGATCCTAGTTTTTTGTGTGTTGGATTTTAAGCCAGCTTTTTCACTCTCTTCTTTCACTTTCATCAAGAGGCTCTTTAGTTTCTCTTTGCTTTCTGCCATAAGAGTGGTATCACCTGCATATCTGAGGTTATTAAATATTTCTCCTGGCAATCTTGATTCCAGCTTGTGCTTCATCCAGCCCAGAACTTCGCTAGGTGTACTTCGCGTATAAGTTAAATAAGCAGGGTGACAATATACAGCCTTGATGTACTTCTTTCCCAATTTGGAACCAATCCATTGTTCCATGTCTTGTTCTAACTGTCGCTTTTTGACTTGCATACAGATGTCTCAGGAGGCAGGTCGGGTGGTTTGGTATTCCCATCTCTCTCAGAATTTTCCACAGTTTGTTGTGATCTACACAGTCAAAGACTCTGGTGTAGTCGATAAAGCAGAAATAGATGTTTTACTGGAACTCTCTTGCTTTCCCGATGATTCAGCGGATGTTGGCAATTTGATCTCTGGTTCCTCTGCCTTTTCTAAATGCAGCTTGAACATCTGGACGTTCTCAGTTCACGTGTTGTTGAAGCTTGGCTTGGAGAATTTTGAGCATTACTTTACTAGCGTGTGAGATGAGTGCAACTGTGCAGTAGTTTGAATATTCTTTGGCATTGCCTTTCTTTGGGATTGGCATGAAAACTGACCTTTTCCAGTCCTGTGGCCACTGCTGAGTATTCCAAATTTGCTGGCATATTGAGTGCAGCACTTTCACAGCATCATCTTTTAGGATTTGAATGAGCTCAACAGGAATTCCATCACCTCTATGACCTTGTTTGTAGTGATGCTTTCTAAGGCCCACTTGACTTCACATTCCAGGATGTCTGGCTCTAGGTGAGTGATCACACAATGGTGGTTATCTGGGTCATTAAGATCTTGTTTTGTATAGTTCTTCTGTATATTCTTGCCACCTCTTCTTAATATCTTCTGCTTCTGTTAGGTCCATACCATTTCTGTCCTTTATTGAGCCCATCTTTGCATGAAATGTTCCTCTTCCAACAACACAAGATCTCACATGACGTCCCTCTTCCAACAAAAGAGACAACTCTATACATGGACGTCACCAGATAGTCAATACTGAAATCAGATTGATTGTATTCTTTGCAGCCAAAGATGGAGAAGCTCTTATAGTCAGCAAAAAGAAGACTGTGAGCTGACAGTGTTTCAGATCATGAATTGCTTATTGCCAAATTCAGACTTAAACTGAAGAAAGTAGGGAAAACCACTAGACCATTCAGATATGACCTAAATCAAATCCCTTATGATGATACAGTGGAAGTGACAAACAGATTCAAGAGATTAGGGCTGATAGAGTGCCTGAAGAACTATGGATGAAGGTTCGTGACATTGTACTGGAGGCAGTGATCAAGACCATCCCCAAGAAAAAGAAATGCAAAAAGGCAAAATGGTTGTCTGAGTAGGCCTGAAATACAGCTGGAGAAAAGAAGAAAAGCTAAAGGCAAAGGAGAAAAGGAAAGATACACCCGTCTGAATGCAGAGTTCCAAAGAATAGCAAGGGGAGGTAAGAAAGCCTTCCTTAGTGATCACTGCAAGGAAATAGAAGCAAACAATAGAATGGGAAAGATTAGAATTTTCAAAGAAATGTCAAGATTTTTCACTTTAATTCAGGAAAATTAAAGGAAATTAATTTTTAATTTAATTTTTTAATTCCTCTATTTCTTCAGAGAGGAAGTTTGGCTTAGTGGACTGGGCCTTCGACTAGGGGCTGGAGAACACGGATTTCCCCACCCAGCTCTGGGGCTATCTTTAATCTTTCACTTCTTCCTTCTTTTTTAAAAAAATATATTTGTTCATTTGGCTGCACCAGGTCTTAGGTGTGGCATACAGGATCTTTAGTTATGGCAAGAGAGATCTAAGACCCTGCCCAGGGATTGAACCTGGGACCCCTGCACTGGGAGCACTGAGTCTTAGCCACTGGACCACCAGGGAAGTCCCCATTTCTTCCTTCTTAAAGAAAACACTTGGCCATTCCTGCCTCCAAAGAGCCTTGTGAGGAAGAGTCAATGAAGTGCTATCTTAGAATCAGCTAATAAACAGTACAAGTGGAAGATGCCATCACTAATATCAGCATTTACTTGTGATAACTAATGACAGTGGGGCCCTGTCCTCACTGCAGGGGCGAAGTGTCAGTTCAGAGAGCTGCCCTCTCGAGTGACTCAGAGAAGCGTGGACAGATCAGTGCGGAAGGATGGCAAATTTTTTAAAGTCAGGAAGCAAGAGAAACACCAGAGGTCAAACTGCAGTACAATATTATCTATGGGGGAGACTGCGTTGCAGGATATTTTAAAAGAGAAAATTGACATATTTAAAAAGATGATGTACTTTCCAGTAGAACCTGTGAGATAATTCTTTTTTTTTTTTTTTTTTTAAATTTTAAGAAAGTGTGAAGCCAAAGGAAAATGAAATGCTGGGAGCATACCAACTCTAGTTTGAATCATTTTGAGAAGCAAGAATACTTGAGAGCCGATGAATTCATAAACGTGGAACAACAGAGCTACTGTTGCTACTTGTCTTAATGTCCTCTGCAGTGTTAATCACAGATATGGTATACTCAGCAGGCAAGCTAAGAGAGAAAGAAGGAAGGGCACATTTAAAGGGTATGACTCTGCCATGGGGCAGACTCTAGCTCCAGCCCCTCTCGCATTGATTCAATACTCTGTGCAAATGTCTTGCTTGCAAAGCTACATAATGGAGTTCTTAGAGATATGTGCTCTGCAAAGATCTTTTTAGATGAGAAGAATACTGAGATAACTAAATTTTAATCACCTAATTTAATCTTGTCCTTCTTGGGCTGGAATTCAGATTTCCTGATTCCTAATCTTTGTGCCAACTTTGACCATTTTTCACAGTTACAAGATATGATCTTTATTTGTTGGACAGTGACTTCAGCTCATTTCTTGACCCTGTGTGACCACCGCCACTCAAAATTATATTATGGCACACACAGCTTATATACAGATATGAATACAATTGAAGTGTAATCTTAATAATTTTGTTATATCCCTTGAAATTAGAAATATAAACACTTGGGGTAGAATCTATGCTCATATTTTTTCATGTGAAGTGAATAAGGTTTGAGATACAAATTGCTAGCAAAAACAAATTTTAAAGAATTTCGGATGACTAAGCTCAATATGGTTTTAGGAGACTCACATTATTGATGTGAATTCATTGATAGATAATCTTTTGGGGATATGTGAGCTATCTCTCATAATTTAGAAGGGGACTGTTGGAATCCTTCTGTCAGATACATGCACTTGAGAAGCAGTTACATATTTAATGTGATTGCCTTTCTTTTTTGCCTGTGAGAGACTACAGGCAGAGTCTTTTCAGCAAAAATCCTACTTTAGGGTTTCTCAAAACCTTTGTGTTGATAAGGCCGCTAATCCATTTGTGGGCCGATCTGGAATTTTCTAGAATGTTAGCTACATTGTTAACACACATGCTCTGTGGTGGCCTGAATGGGAAGGAAATACAAAAGTGCAGCGGATTCACTTTGCTGTGCAGCAGAAACTGATGCAACATTGTCAAGCGAATACATGCTAATAAACATTAAAAAAAAATCTTAGCTACACAAAGTGATAGAGATAGGCACCCTTGTAACAACATTTGTTATAAATATACAAGTTATCTTTTCTTTATCACCTCCTTCAATCACAGTATCATCACAGCAAACACAGACTCAGAGGAACATCTCTTCATTCCACTCCTGCAGAGGTGCCCGTGAAATCTACTTTGATCCGTATTCATGGCCCTCTGTTAATGTGGTGTCCACTAACAGTGCCGTTTTGGTAGACTATATTTACATTTTAGTTTCATTATGACCAGAATAATGAGGCTATTCATGTTCCCATTTTCTCTTTGAACGGCCTCTTCAATTTGAACTGTGGCCCTTTGGTGCATCAGACTATTGTCATAAATGGAATATTTTAACATACATTTTCTGTTTCTATGAGGCAGTTAGAATAGGGAAAAAAAAAATCTCTTCATGCTCATTACATTCCACCAATAAAAACCAAAACTTTTATAAAAGATTATTTAATTGTTCCACATAGTAAATGATTCAGCTGAAAGCAGATATGTATTATTAGTTTATTGCATTAAACTAATTAAAAGTTAAAAATCTAAGGACTTCCCTGGTGGTCTGGTAGTTAAGACTCTGAACTTTCACTGCAGGGGCCGAGAGTTCAATCCCTGGTTGAGGAACTAAGATCCTGCATGCCATCGGGTATGGCTAAAAAAATAAATAAATAAAAATCTTTCTAGAAAAAGAAAGTATTATTTATTAAAAAATGAAAAGCAGGGGAGGTCTTTAAAATACATTTGCAAAATTTCAGTCTAAAGGTTAATGTATGTGGAGATAGAGATATATACATAAATATGCTCTATGAATACGTACTTTTAAAGTATGGGATAAACCTACACCTTTTAGTGTTTAAAAAGAAGGAAATTCTGTCTCTGGATATGACTAAGTAACAGCTATTGGATTTAGCTACCTGAAGTAATCAGCTATCAACCTGGACAGAATATATGAAATGGTTGCTCACAGACGTTGGGCAATTTAGCACCCAGGTCTGCTGTTCTTCTTGTCACTGTTCAGCCACTAAGTCATGTCCAACCTTCTGTGACCCCATGGACTTCAGAATGCCAGGCTCCTCTGTGCTCCACTGTCTCCCAGAGTTTGCTGAAATTCACGTCCATCGAGTTGGTAATGCCATCCGATCATCTCATCATCCTCTGCTACCCCCTTCTCCTCTCCCTTCAGTCTTTCCCAGCATCAGGGTCTTTTCCAGTGAGACAGCTCTTTGCATCAGGTGGCCAGAATATTGGAGCTTCAGCTTCAGCATCAGTCCTTCCAGTGAATATTCAGTGTTGTTGATTTCCTTTAGGATCGACTACTTTGACCTCCTTGCAGTCGAAGGGACTCTCTTTGCTCTTCCTAGGAGAAGAACATATATCTTACATTCGCCTTATCTTTCTGCCTGGTGCACTTTCCAAACTGTAGTACGCTGGAGTTAACCCAGGTTGAGAGCAGAGGTCTTGGGTGGAGGAAACAGATACCAGAGTTGAGAGCTGCTGAGTCATTTGTAACTCATGCAGAAAGGATATCCAGAGGGGAAAGTGCTGCTCGGAAAAGTGGCTTTAGAAATCTGCATGGAGATTTCTGAGAGATTTGTGAGATTTATGTCTCTTGCCGGACACTAAGTTGGGCATGCTCAGAGCAATGTTCCGTGATTACCATCAGAGAACACCCACTGAAAAAACTAAAAGGTGCAGTGGTGGAATCCTGGAAAAGTGCAATTTTAGTAACTACTAAATGTACTAAAAACTCTAGTAGCAAGTCTTAAAAACTCTCAGGAAGCATAATTCTCAACTAAGTTTTCTTATAACAGTAAACTAAGTAAGCGGTTATATTGTGGTCATTTAATCACTAAGTCATGTTCGACTCTTCTATGGCCATGGACTGTAGTTCGCCAGGCTCCTTTGTCCATGGGATTTTCCAGGCAAAAATACTGGAGTGGGTTGTCATTCCCTTCTCCAGGGGATCTTCCCAATTCAGAGATCGAAACCAGCATCTCCTGTATTGGCAGGTAAATTCTTTACCACTGAGCCACCTGGGAAGCCCCAGATAAGAGGTAAAATATAGAGGAAGCACACTTGTGAAGGGGGCCTGTTATTTTATCTACATCAGTGTGTTGAAATATCTTCCGCTGTAGCCCAATCCATAAAGGAAATAATAAATTTTGTAGGCAAGTTGACATTTAATACCATTTGCTTAATTTTGCCAAAGTTCACACACAGTGTATCTGCAGAGCTGGAATTTTAGTAGTACCAATATCGATGGTACTGGGATATGATGATTCTCATATCTTAAACTGCTTTAATAAATTTAAAATTAAAAGATTTAATTTTTGATCTTGAAATGTAAATTTTCAAATATAATTTCATGCAGCCATGAAATTAAAAGATACTCCTTGGAAGAAAAGCTATGACCAGCCTAGATAGCATATTAAAAAGCAGAGATATTACTTTGCCAACAAAGTTCTGTGTAGTCAAAGCTATGGTTTTTCCAGTAGTCATGTATGGATATGAGAGTTGGACTATAAACAAAGCTGAGCACCGAAGAATTGATGCTTTTGAATTGTGATGTTGGAGAAAACTCTTGAGAGTCCCTTGGACAGCAAAGAGATCAAACCAGTCAATCCTAAAGGAAACCAGTCCTGAATATTAATTGGAAGGACTGATGCTGAAGCTGAAACTCCAATACTTTGGCCACTTGATGCGAAGAACTGACTCATTAGAAAAGACTGTGATGCTGGGAAAGATTGAAGGTGGGAGGAGAAGGGGATGACAGAGGATGAGATGGTTGGATGGCATCACTGACTCAATGGACATGAGTTTGATCAAGCTCTGTGTTGGTGATGGACAGGGAAGCCTGGGGTGCTGCAGCCCATGGGGTTGCAAAGTGTTGGATGTGACTGAGCAACTGAACTGAACTGATAAATAGTATCTCATTATAAAAACACAATAGAGATCATTTTGGCCCTTACTTTTATAAAATCATACAGTTTTAGATCAGGAAAATTTACAATGTCAATGTCATGCTCCTTGTTTTATAGATAAGAAAGCTGAGGCCAGGTGTGTTCTTATCTTACAGATAAGAAAGCCTTAGAGAGGCATGTTCCAGTCTCATAGCTCGTTAAGATCAAGATCCAGGTCCTTGGGCAACTGAAAACTGACTGAATATGCTCCTGCAACACTTGAACATCCCACAAATGACACTTAGAATAGAAAAATCTATCTACTTAAATAAATTGCACCCTTTTCTTTTAAAACCCAGAACACAGTACAATAAAAAATATCATCTATATCCTATTACCCAAATAGAACCATTGGTTTCATTTGGAGATATTATTTTCTAGTATCTGTCCTTTACAGAAAGGTATTAATATCAATCATATCATATAATAATGTTAGATATAGTATGTTAAAATACATATTGTAAAATATATATTAAAAGGCATATAAAATTTCATTTTGTGTTTTTTGCTTGACATTTTATGCTTTCATTTTTATTGCTGACAGCTTCATCATCATAGGCTGCCTAATGAACATAGTGTAATTTACTTATCCCATTTCCTATTTTGTAGACCGAGATTGTTTTCACATTTTGCTTTTATAAATAACTCCGAAGTAAACATTCCATGTGAATACCATCGTCAATTATCTCTGATAATTTCTACAGGACAGATTTCTGAAGGATGATTACAGGATCAAATAAAATGAATGTTTTTTTAAGTCGTTGACTCACACTGTCAAATGGTTTTCCTTCAAAGGGTGTGACAATAACACCAATCCTGCGTGAGAAACATTGCACTCAGTTTTATTCTCACTGGGTGTTGTCATTGAATAATGAATTTCTAATTTAATAGGCAAATATCTTACAACTGTTCTTTTTATTTTTCATTTATTTGCTTGTTATTGAGATAAACATTTTCCCATTTCTTTACCTGATAACTTGTAAGGCTAGATTAATCTAATTTTTTTAAATGACAAGCTATGGCACTGAAGATGAAAAGGAATAAAGGGCCGAGATGAGGAGAATAGAGGCAGGAATGATAAGTGACATCCTACTAAGGTGAGGGTTATCTCAGAGGATGTTGTCAGGTACATCAATAGGTTATGAGAAAAAGTGGAAGCGGTAGTCAGAAAACGAGCTCACAACAAAAGAACTACTTTACACTGGCTCAGTTTTAGGTCTTAAGGGACTTTAATCCTTTGTTAAAGTTTGTACAAACTAAATGCATTCAGTTCAGTTCAGTTCAGTTCAGTCACTCAGTCGTGTCCAGCTCTTTGCGACCCTACAAATTGCAGCACGCCAGGCCTCCCTGTCCATCACCATCTCCCGGAGTTCACTC
The DNA here is from genome assembly GCF_023091745.1 of Budorcas taxicolor. Lineage (NCBI taxonomy): Eukaryota > Metazoa > Chordata > Mammalia > Artiodactyla > Bovidae > Budorcas > Budorcas taxicolor. Next base: position 16,417,748 of record NC_068920.1, read on the forward strand.
AGACTCACGTCCATCGAGTCAGTGATGCCATCCAGCCATCTCATCCTCGGTCGTCCCCTTCTCCTCCTGCCCCCAATCCCTCCCAGCATCAGAGTCTTTTCCAATGAGTCAACTCTTCGCATGAGGTGGCCAGAGTACTGGAGTTTCAGCTTTAGCATCATTCCTTCCAAAGAACACCCAGGACTGATTTCCTTCAGGATGGACTGGGTGGATCTCCTTGCAGTCCAAGGGACTCTCAAGAGTCTTCTCCAACACCACAGTTCAAAAGCATCAATTCTTCGGCACTCAGCTTTCTTCACAGTCCAAATGCGTTAGTTTAAGGAAATTAATCTAATATTAAAAGGAAACAATAAATAGCATACGCAGTAGAATAGCATGAACAGCCCAACAGCCTGCATGATGGGTCTATAGCTGAGCTGGGCAATATGGTAGCCAGTGAAAGTGAAAGTCACTCAGCCGTGTCTGACTCTATGTGACCCCATGGACTATATAGTCCATGGAATTCTCCAGGTCCGAATACTGGAGTGGGTAGCCTTTCCCTTCTCCAGGGGATCTTCCCAACCCAGGGATCAGACCCAGGTCTCCCACATTGCAGGCAGATTCTTCACCAGCTGAGCCATAAGGGAAGCCCATGGTAGCCAGTAGGTCATGTGGTTATTGAACTTTTAAAACAAGGCTGGTCTGAATCAAAATATGCTATAACATATATTTTTTATGACTTTGTACCACCAAAAAGGAATGGAAAATATTGCAACAGTTTTTATGGATTACATGTTGAATGCTAATATTGAGAATATATTAAGTTTTTATGTATTTTAAATATATTATATAATAATATAAATATATTATATTAATAAAACATGATATTAACATTAATTTTACCTGTTTCATTTTGCTGTTTTAAATGTGACCTCCAGAAAATTTATAATTGCATTTATGGCTAACATTGGCCAGTACAGGTCTAAAGAATCATTATGATCTTAGATTTTAGGACAACCATTATTAAGTTGCAGTGCCTTGGCCAGAGATCTAATAGGATATATGATGAGAGAGAGACAGACACATGTACAGAGACAGAGAGAGAGAGACAGGCTGCATCATATAATTAAAAGCAGTAAAGACAGTGGCATTGCAGACACCAGTATGGCCATCCAGGAGGGCTCTAACGAGCTTAGGCATTTATTCATATATTCAGCTTTTAAAGGACCCACTACAAGAGACAAACAGGAGGATAATCACTATTGTCAGGACTGTTACATAGAATGAGCTAGAAGAAGGCAAAGGGCTAGCTTGCACTGCCTAGGTAAGCTAGGAAAATACCACATGGGAGAGGGAGAAGATAGAATTATGCAGCTCCTACTTGGCTTCTGGGCTTCCCCGGTGGCTCAGCAGCGAAGAATCTGCCTGAAATTCAGGAGGCACAGGAGATGTATGTTCAATTCCTGGGTCGGGAAGATCCCCTGGAGGAGGAAATGGCAACCCACTCCAGTATTCTTGCCTGGGAAATCCCATGGGCAGAAGAGCATGGTGGGCTGCAGTCCATAGCATTGCGAAGAGTCTGAAGTGACTGAGCAGGCATGCATTTGACTTCTAACTTTTTTTATCAAATTGCTAAATTCACTGATGCCATAGGTAACTGGTTTGTATGCTATTCTTTTTAAGCAGTGAAACCTTATCCCAAATCTGAATATATAAAGAAGTTCCTAGTGGAATCCCCTAGGATCTTCCCTCATAGCTCAGTGGGTAAAGAATCTGCCTGAAAGGCTACAGTCCATGGGGTCGCAAGGATCAGACATAACTTAGTGACTAAACCACCACCACCAGTGGAATTCTGGGTGACCCAGAGGTTCAGAGCACTGTCTAAATAACCATGCGCATTTGCCGTTACAGAATGGTATACTTCACTGCCTTAAAAAACAAGCAGTCAGACTTCAGCTGGGCATTTGATAAGGACACTTATAATAGTCTTGCAACTAAGGCTGGATTATGACATTCAGACCAATCAGTAGTGTGTGAAACCACAGATCCCAGCGGTGTGAATTAATGAGATGATGTGAAATGAACAGAAAGTCATGTGGAATAGAGCTCTGTTCCTGATCTTTTTTTGTGTTAAAAAATGTCAATGACTTTGAGGAAATAATACCATTCCCATGCGGTCACATGATTCTATATTAATTCCTACACTTGAACTAGTAGCCTATATCCTCACATTTACACTTCTGCTTTTTCTGCTTCTTCTTCCTCCCGTAGAACAAGTGATCTCAGTGTGCTATATTTTGGCATTTAATCCATGTATGTTTATACCCACATTAAATGAAAACTTTCACTCTTTTGCCCTCAAGAAAGAATCAGGACAATCGTAATCTCCGCATTTGCATCATTACTGCAAAAAGGACTCTCGGGCGTCAATCAGGTGTTCTGCATGGGAAGCACTCAGGCTCTCTACAGCCACTGGCCCTGTTCTCGGTATCACAGCGCGTTGGAACATTGTGTGTGCTTAGTCGATCCGTCATGTTTGACTCTTTGCGACCCCTTGGACTATAGCCCACCAGGCTCCTCTGTCCAGAGGATTCTCCAGGCAAGAATACTGGAACGGGTAACCATTCCCTTCTTCAGGGAATCTTCCTGACCCAGGGATCGAACCCAGGTCTCCTGCATTGCAGGCAGATTCTTTACCGTCTGAACTACCAGAGAAGCCCCATCTTTGCTGCTGTTATTCTTCCTGCTGATGGGAACTGACATGAGACTGCCCTTGGGGTGAGTTGCTTTCACATCAACACAACTCCCTGCTCCAAATCATTCCTTCATCTCCTCCTTCTCCTTCACTAACTCGCTACCCCCATCACAGTTCTGAATGGCTCTTTCAGTTTCTGAAGCATTACCCTGGTGGAGATAGGGAACCAGTGGTGGAAACTGCTTCCCAGGCTCCTGGTGAAAGTATCTCCGTCTTTTACTTAACTTCAAACTGCTCTGAGTGTCACAATCCACTTATTTCATTTAGTTAAGATTTATTTAGCTTAATGCTGTGCTGGGAATTGACAAGAAAAGCAATTATTTCATTTCAATAAGATTTATTAAGCTCTTATTTTATGCCAGGAATAGAGCTAAGGACGAGGGATAAAAATATATAAAGACACATTCCTTGTCCTCAAAAAATGCTAAGTTTGGGGAGATGGAGCTAGTGAGTAAATCAATTTCAATTCAGGGTCAGAGATGCTAGATGCTAGTAGAAGCACATAGGTGATGCAGTGAGTGCTCAAAGAAACAAGAGCTAAACCATCTGGACACGAGAGTTACACACAGTAAATGTTTAGAATAAGCACCAGTGGGCTGTGTGAGTAAAAGGGAGATGGGTGTTCCAGGCAGAAGTGTCCGTGTGCATGAAGGCAAGAAGGTCTGAGGAGGTGAAGCTTTGGGAACCGCTTTCTGTTTGGTGCCTAGAGGGTACGGAGCAGAAGGGATGTGTAGAAAAGTGGGTGAGAAAGGTAGGTTGACTTGAGGTCCTAGAAGGCTTTAACCTCTACTTCATAAAGCTGTGGGGAGTCAAGGGAGAGTTTTAGGCTAGGGTACTACAGGATCTGATTTGCGTGTTGAAGGGACCACTCCTGGCAGCCATGGAGGGTTAAGACAGCAGGGAAAACGCCAAAGGAAAGAAGGACTGTTATGGGGTGGGAAGTAATGTCAACAAAAGGGGTGGGCTCTGAATGGGACGCTGGAAGAGAGGGTGGATTGGAGAGTGATGTAGGAGGTGAAAGAACGTCACGAAATACGTCTGCAGGGATGAAGAAGAGGGAAGAGGCATAAGTGAATCTTAATTTCTGGCTGGGCCAAGTTGTTTGGACAAGTTTATCATATACAGAGAATACACGAGAAGGGTAGGTTCTGGGGAACGATAATAGCTTTGGTAAAGGAAGAAAATGAAAGAGCCGGCATAAAACTACATATTAAGGAAACTAAACTCATGGCATCCAGCCGCATTACTTCATGAGAAATCAAAGGGGAAAAGGTGGAAGCAGTGACAGATTTCCTCTTCTTGGGCTCTGAAATCACTGCGGATGGTGACTGCCGTCATGAAATCAGAAGACAATTGCTACTTGACAGGAAAGCAATGACAAACCTAGATGGTGTGTCGAAAAAGCAGAGACATAGTGGTGACGTACGGTAGTGAGAGCTGGACCGTAAAGAAGGCAGAATGCCAAGGAATTGACGCCTTTGAACTGTGGTGCTGGAGAAGACTCCTGAAAGTCCCTTGGACAGCAAGGAGATCAAACCAATCAATCTTAAGAGAAATCAAGCCTGAATACTTATTGAGAGGGCTGATGCTAAAACTGAAGCTCATTGGAAAAGTCCCTGATGCTGGGAAAGATTGAGGGCAGGAGGAGAAGAAGGCATCAGAGGATGACATGGCTGGATGGCATCACCAAAGCAATGGGCATGAGCTTGGGCAAACTTTGGGAGAGGGTGAGGGACAGGGAGGCCCGGTGTGCTGCAGTCCATGGGGTCACAAAGAGTCAGACACGACTGGGTGACTAAACAGCAACAGTGGCTTTGGTGTTGGAAACATTGAGTTTGAGACATTTGTGAAACATGGGGAGTGGTGCTGGGAAGCATATTGGACAGTTGTCTTAAAGGATCTGCTGCTCCAGAAGACTGGCCTAGGCTGGAGAGCGTGCTGTGAACCGACACGGCCTGTGTGTACATCATGGCTGGAACCCTGGGTGTGATGACATCACCCAGGTGGGGAGGGGTCAGGTTAGACGCTCTCTGAGGATGGACCCGAGGGAGAGATTTGTGGGTGGTCTCTATTGTGTATTGTATTGTGTAGGGATTCCCCTCCAGTTCTCTTGCCTGGCAAATCCCATGGGCGGAGGAGCCTGGGGGGCTGCAGTCCATGGGGTCGCTAACAGTTGGACACGACTGAGCGACTTCACTTTCACTTTTCACTTTCATGCATTGGAGAGGGAATTGGCAACCCACTGCAGTGTTCTTGCCTGGAGAATCCCAGGGATGGGGGAGCCTGGTGGGCTGCCGTCTCTGGGGTTGCACAGAGTTGGACACGACTGAAGCGACTTAGCAGCAGCAGATAGTAGAGAATCTGCCTGCAATGCAGGATACTTGGGTTCGATCCTTGGTCGGGAAGATCCCCTGGAGAAGGAAATGACTACCCACTTCAGTGTTCTTGCCTAGAAAAATCTCGTGGACAGAGGAGCTTGGCCAGCTACAGTCCACGGGGTTGCAAAGAGTCAGAAATGACGGAGTAACTAGCACTTTCACTTTCTATTCTCTTGTTCAGTTTCACTAAAATGGACCCTCTGGAAGATGTCTTTTTAATACTGAGAGGAAAGGACCGAAGGAAAAAGTTTGAAGATGCAAACTTATTGACAGTTCTAGGAATTGTCCATTTTTAATTCTACCCCCTCTCATAATTGATTTAGGATATTTCTGGATCATTTCTCCTCTTCCTGAATTTTCTGTTTCTTTCCAAACATTTTATGTCAGCAGAGTATGTGGCAGATAAATGCTGGTTGAATATAAAAGAGTTGGTGCCTATCTGGAATATGCAGATTCATTGAATTATTAAGTTTAAAAACACATTCCAAAGAAGGTGAGTGTATTCCACCACCACTTTTATCAAATATAGCAGATGCCAATCTCTCTGTCTCCCACGATCCATCATCTACACTGTGAACCTTGAGTTAAATGTCAGACAAGTTATAGTTACTAGGAAAGTACCTGAAAATCAGAGCTCTCTCCTCCTTCAATATTCTGAAAATGAAGTAATCACAGGTGCACCCCTTCTAATCTATAATGAATGTAAGTACAGACCGCACAGTTGTGAAGTGTGCTTCTCCTAAAGATTTGACTTTGTAGATTCCAAAACAGGGCATATGTGTTTGCATGTCAAATTTACATTGATGTCAGACATCTCTGATTGCAGCACATTTCTGCATTTTGCTGCCCAGCTCCCAAAAAATCTCATCCAAGAAGAAGTCTCCTCCTCTTGCCCTTGATTTTCGGGGAGGATGGTGACACATGAAGCTTTGGCACTGAAGGCACCACTTCGGCAGCTGGAAAGGACCTTATATAGTATCATCGCTTCACATGCCCTGTGTTGGAAAGATCGGTTTGGAATGTGGTGATTTCGAAGGCTGATAAGGACATTCCACCGAAGGAGGGATGCTGGGGTCAGCTTGAGGAAGGAGGCTGCAGCACCATCACCCATCAGACGTGGTCCTTGTTTCAGGCCAGTGAAGAGTAGCAGCAGGCTGAGTTTTCACTCATCATGGACTAGGACCTGGGTTGCGCTTATTGTTCTTTGAGACCTTTGGAATTACAGCCAACATGTACCCCATGGAGTTGAGCGAGCCTCTGCTAGCCTTTCAGTGTGGCCATTTATTATCATAGGGCTGACACAGGCACACAGAGTCACTAGCGAGCTATTGCTTCCTTTGCCGAGAACAGCAGGAGGAGGCAAAAAAAGCCCTTTGGAAAATAATTTATCTGGACATCTGCAAGCCAATGAGCAAATGAACTGACGTGGGGCTGAGCGATGTGTCCTGAGGACAGAACACGCGTCTGAAGGTGACCTCTCATCTAGAAGCTTCATTTGCGCATCACTGGGCAAGTGATGTTCAGGGGTTCAGAGAAAATCCTCTCTCTTCGTAAATGAGAACGAAGAACAGAGGTACCGAGAGAGCTCGTCCCACCAGAAAGTAGGGTGGCCTTGCCATTTTGTACCGTCGGGGGCAAGGCTGCATCCCCGGCTGTTAGACGTCGGGTCTCTCGCGGGCGCCCCTGGTTTCCGTCTTTGTCGCCACTGCTCACTGCACTCCTCTGCTCAGGGTGGGTGTTCACACTTGCTCCCTTCCCTTTCTTCCTCCTCTGCGGCCTTTGCCTCCCTCCCCATCCTATTCTGTCCTTTCTCCCGCCTCCCCGCTCCTTTCCTTCTCTCCCAGGTACTGTGAGCAAGAAAAGTTTGCAGAGCCTCATGCTGGGTGGATTTCAGCAACAGTGTGTCCGATTCTCTGCAGCTTCATGGCCTATAACCCTCCAGGTTTCTGTCCATGGGATTCTCCAGGCAAGAATACTGGAATGGGTGGCCATGCCCTTCTCCAGGGGATCTTCCCAAGCCAAGGATCGAACTTGGCGTCTCTTCTGTCTGGGTTTTCTACCTCTAGCACACCACATGGAAAGCCCTTCAGCAACAGACCTCCTCCTAATTTTAAGGGGGAAAAAAAGCCCCCTGGCCAAAGGAATTTATTCTGAGCCCCCTTCTATGCCACTTTGAATACATTTAGTTTCTGCACTTTAAACCTGGCAATGATTGTTTATTCAGCATGATCAGGCCCAGTCGTAGCCACCTAATTCATTGCTTCATTTCTCCATTCACAAATATTTACCATGCTCCTGTTACCCACTAAGCTCTGGATTACAGCAGTAGATAAACACCAAAGATTGTCCTCACGAAGCTCTGGGGGTGGGAAAGAGAAGCGATATATAAACGATGGGTCAGTAAACATCTATCACATATCACATAATGAATGGCAGGAAGAAAAACGCAGTGTAAGGTACATAGAGAGTGGCTGGTGGAGACATGGTTGCCTTTGGAACAGACTGGAGCAAGTCTTGCGGAAGCCAAGGGGAAAGGTGTTCTAGGAACTTTGTTGACAGCCGGGTCGATTCTGCCTCTTCAGTGCCGACCACATAGACTACAGGTGTCCAGTGATGCTAAATAAGTAAAAGAGAGAAGAGTCGCCTTTGAAATTATGGTTCAGTTCCTCTCTAAAATTTCTATAAAATTGTAGAAAGAGGAATTCTCCAAGACTTGGAGGATTAAATTAGACCCTTGTGCTCATATTCCCAACGCTGCAAGTCCCTGGAGCTAATGCTTATCACACTGAAGGTTGTAACCCACTAGTGGGGCCAGAAGTCTGTTCATGGGTTGTGGCCAGCACCTTTGTACGCTACTGAGTCTTCATTGAGGGATAATTTGCATGCATTCACATGCATAAAAGTCAAGGGAAGGGCAAAGGCAAAGATGAGTCAGAGTGGTTGGGGGTTGAGAATGGCCGTTTAGCCTGAGCAGAGAGGTTGAGAGGGTGATGGGAACTGAGGTCACAAGGAAGGCAGGAGTGAGCCCTCCTGAAGTCCGGGAGTTCTTGATGAGGACCTAGACGTTCCCTCTGACTCAAATGGAAAGCCAGAAAAAGTTTTTTAGCAAAGGCAAGTAGGATGTGACCTCCTGCACCATACAGTGGTGAAGTCCTTAGGTCTGAGGCCAGGCTGCCCATGTTGAGTCGTCCCTCTTGCTAGTTGTGTGATAGAGGGTGAGTTACTTTTGTGTGCCTTCTGAGTGATAAATTTACTGACCCCTTAGGGTTGTTATGAGGATTTAAATCAGTATTTGTAAACTACCAATTTATTAAATATAATATTAAATAATAAATATGATATATATTAAATAATATAATTAAACCATTTAAAAGAACTCTTTAAAATATTTTGCACGGCAGTTTTGACCTACTGCCTTGGTCAGTTAGGCCAGGGGCTCGCAAAGCGTGGGACTTGGCTGAAGCGACACAGCGTGTATGTTGCTAATATGTTGCATTTCATTGTTGCTGTTGCCTAGTTTCTTGTGAAGTCATGTCCAGCTCTTTTGTGACCCCAGGTACTGTAGCCCTCCATGCTCCTTTGTCCATAGAATTTTCCAGGCAAGAGTACTGGAGTGGGTTGCCACTTCCTTCTCCAGGGAATCTTTCCCACCCAGGGATCAAAACCGTGTCTCCTGCGTCTCCGGCACTGGCAGGCGGATTCTTCACCACCGCACCGCCTGGGAAGCCCCTGCATCCAGCTCCACTGCTGTCCAAACCCTTTGCCCAGCAGCTGACTGAGAAGCTGTAGCAAATCACTGGCGATTTAAGGTGACTGCATGTTGACGTGCTCACCTGGGTCTCTGATTTGCACTCATTTCTTCCCGTAATTAACCCAGCAACACCACCTGTTAATAAACCTAGGGGGTTGCCATCAGTGATCAAATAAAACCTGAGGAAATTGGATCCTGTGGAAAAAAATGTCACATCAAATTTTCAGAAGCATTTAAAAAAGTCTTTTCTGATTCAGCTGACTTTTTAAGTACAACAAATCATCCTTGATGAGTAGAGATTGCCAAGCACCTGGATGGATCGCCTGTGTGTTGCCTCATTTTAATTGCTGGTTGTGTGGTTTCATTTTAGCCTGAGGTCTTAATTCCCACTAACGATTTCCGTAGCATGCACACTGGGACATTGTGCGCCTGCTGAAGATGGATTTCACCACACCAGAGTGTTAGTCACTAAGTTGTGTCTGACTCTATACGACCCTATGGACTGCAGCCCGCCAGACTCCTTTGTCCATGGGATTCTCTAGGTGAGAATACTGGAGTGGGTTGCCGTGCCCTCCTCCAAGGGGATCTTCCTGACCCAGGGATCGAACCAGAGTCTCCTGCATTGCGGGCAGATTCTTTACTGCTGAGTCACCAGGGAAGACCCTGAAGCCATTACTTCCCCCCAATAATAATAATAATAATAATAATGATAAAGAGTATAGTTTATTTTGGCTTCTGAAGAAGCTGTCGATTCCCTATAAGAAGGAAAGTCCATAATGATTAAATCAATGCTTCATTAATATTAATATTTCAATAGAAGAAACAAGACAGTAGCAATTAATTTTTTCTAGTTCTTGATTTACTCATTCCATTAACTCAGTTGAGTGCTTTGAATCACCTAATGTCTCCCAATCTTTTGAGCAATTTTCCAGAAAAAGATGATAATGATAATAATGACAACTAACATTTATATCATGCTTGCCGGGGGCTAGCTATTTGTCTAATCACCTATAAATGTATTTTTTCTTTCTTAATCCTCCTAAATCACCATAAGAAGTAGGCCTAACTCCTTTCTTCAGATGAGTAAACTGAGGCATGGAGAAGTTAAGTAACTCACTCAAGGTCACATACAGCTGCTGCTGTTGCTGCTGCTAAGTGCCTTCAGTCATGTCCAAATCTGTGCGACCCCATAGATGGCAGCCCACCAGGCTCCCCTGTCCCTGGGATTCTCCAGGCAAGAACACTGGAGTGGGTTGCCATTTCCTTCTCCCATGCATGAAAGTGAAAAGTGAAAGTGAAGTCGCTCAGTAGTGTCTGACTCCTAGCGACCCCATGGACTGCAGCCCACCAGGCTCTTCTGTCCATGGGATTTTCCAGGCAAGAGTACTGGAGTGGGGTGCCATTGCCTTCTCCGCACACACAGCTAATAAGCGGCAAAACCCCAGAACCCAGGAGAGGAGATACTGTGAACCCATTGGCCTCCATTTTCTTTCATCATTTTTCATTATTCTTTTAAAATAGACCATGGAAACTTCTCGTTTATACAAAAAGGCTCAGCAATGTCATCAAGTTCTCACCGGTGAACTTGCCAGGACACAAAGCAGAGCAGAAAGGGACATAGGAAAGAATCACCTACCAGGGAGCACAGGCTTCCCAGGAGGCTCAGTGGTAAGGCACCCACCTGCCAATGTAGGAGACGCAAGAGATGCAGGTTCAATCCCCGGGTCGAGAAGATCCCCTGGAGTAGGAAATGGCTACCCACTTCAGGATTCCTACCTGGGAAATCCCATGGACAGAGGAGCCTGGCAGGCTACGGTCCATGGGGACGTGAAGGAGTCGGACATGGCTTAGCGACTAAACAACAAAACCTAAACGTGTACATTGTATTTGAAAGTCAAAGGGCATTTTGAATTGTTTCATGAAAATGTTTATATTCTTGCTTTCTTAAGTTGCCTCTAGGAATTACTCCTAGGTAAACTATCAGAGGAAATACAATTTTCATTGCACTGATATTTATAACCAAAAAATAAAGAAATAGCTTAAATTCTTGGAGTAATAGTTGAGCTAAATAAGCTGTGACATATTCACGTGATGGAACAATCACGGTTTATGGGTACCGTGCCTCCATCTTTCCCTTATCCCCTTTGTACCTTCACCATCCTCATTTCTGCTTGAGAGACTATATTTCTGTAATGCAACAATGTATCAGGATTTGGATGTCAAAAACAAACTCTACATATATTATATTTATAAGCTTTCTGTATGTATACAAATAAATATGCATTATCTATTATATGATAATATTAAACGTTTATAAATACTATGCATATATGTATATAACATGAAGAAAACGTGCATCTGTATTCAGTCGCTCAGTTGTGTCCAAAAGTTTGCACTCTGGAGTGGGCTGCCATTTCCTTCTCCAATGCATGAAAGTAAAAAGTAAAAGTGAAGTCACTCAGTCATGTCCAACCCTTTGCGACCCCATGGATTGGAGCCTACCAGGCTCCTGTGTCCATGGGATTTTCCAGGCAAGAGTACTGGAGTGGGGTGCCCATTGACTATATTCTTTGATTAAAGTCCTTTGATTTTCCCTTCCGTATTCATCTCTCTTCCAGTTTCTCTTTCGCTTTTTCCTACCCCTGTTTCACCATTCACATCAGCCTCCAGAAGGCAGGATGGTGGTGGGGCTGGGGCGTATGGGGGGCGGGGGCAGGCAGAAGAGGGACATTAAGTTTTGAGCATTAAAGCTCCAAATCTCAGTACAGCAACCAGAAAGCAAGCAGAAGAGCTATCACTTACTTTACAACATTAAAAACGTAGCATGATATTCTCATAAATTGATCTCTTATTTATTTATTTTATTTTTGGGGAATAGTTATGCATTTTCATGTATAACTAGCACATCAACATATATCTGTGTGGATATATTGCTTAGTTAGCAGAAGACTAAATCGGTAAGTGAGTAAAAAGAAAAAGGATGTTCAGTTAAAGAAAACATTAAGGAAGTGAGAGAACAGGAGGTCGTCATATGATAAAAATTGTGGAGGTTATGGGAAAGCCTGGAGTTTGGGACTCACTGCTCTAAGCTTTGGGCAAGAAGCTCTGCTCTGGTCTGAAGCCCTTAAGGGGCCCTACACAGAAACCCTCCAGGCACTTGGAGCTCTGAGAATCCTCCTAAGAGCACGTGGTACACTGAGAGGACCCCAGGGAGGAAAGCACCTTTTGGTTCCTGTGTTCATGACCTACAAGATGTCTTAGAAGTTACAAAGCAACAAGTGATGTTTTCTTAAAAGGGATAAGAATCTGAGAGGTGTGGCCTTGAGTGGGCAGTGGTCACAGGGCAGCCTGGGCTGAAGGGCCCAAGCAGGGGTTGGGGGACACCCCTGTTACTGTCCTGGAGGAGTGTGTGTGTGTATGTCTGTGAGCACAGTCCCCCTCAAGGCTGCAGAAGGAACACCCAAGGGCTGCTGTGCTCCGCTCCCCGGCAGACAACAGGTGCTTAATCTGTGTCTGCAGAATCACTGCTGCACACGGGAGGAGGCGCCAGAAGGCAGGTGGAGGAGTTGCTGACATCGTCCTTGGGTGTCAGCGTGTCACCCTTTGCTCCTGCCGCTGCTGTGCAGGTTCATGTCTGGGCCTGAGCCCCATGTCAACACGGCCCCAAGGTGAGAAGTCCGTACCACCAGGAGGGTCACTGTCTTGTACATTTATGCACAATGGAAGGTATTTCCCCACCTTCCCCCAAAATCCAAAGTATGTTTCTCATCATTTAACCTTCAAATGTTAAAAGTAGTGCTTTTGAAAGGACTCTGGGGTTGTACTCTAATAGCTAAGCCCCTCAGAGCTCATGGATCATTGCTATGGACACAGAGTGCCTGCTGGAGACTCACCCAACTGACCCTTGGAAATAGAGGTCAAGGCCAGTGCTTAAGAGGAGCGAGAATGGTGGAGGTGGGACCCCCGGGCATGAAGTTCACAGTATGAAGGCCTTCTGGTGCCCAGAGTAGAGAAGGAAACGCTGAGTCTGAAGGGTGCTCTGAGCTGGGAGGAGGCCAGGGCTCAGCGGCCGAAGTGATGGGCGGAGCTGCAAGCTGGTCCCTGCGTGTGGCTTGGAAGGAAAGCATGCCAGAACAGGTCGGGAAGGGACACAAGCTAGGGAAGGGGCCCCGACAAGCAGGGCTAGTGTGCAGCCGCACCCCCTGGCGCAGCGGTGCCCTCAGCAGCACCCCGCTTCATGTGGCATGGCTTGCAGAAGAGACCGGTGTTCAGCGGGTAGCACCCCTGGCCCGTGGGCTCCACAGATGGAAGGACCCTGCAGTCCTCACACCGGGAGCAACTCTATGGAAGTTTCCTCCCACATACTCGATTTTGAAGGCATCCTTCCCGTCTCGGGGGATGCTGGGATTCTCACAGATGCTGCACAGTGGGGCGAACTTCCTCTAGAAGTTGTCCAGGTGGTACACCTCATTCTGACTGTCCAGGGCAAAGCTCTCTTCCCCAGTGCACCGGGCGCAGGGCACACACAGGAGGGGTGGAAGGCCTGGCCTAGCGCCCAGATGATGTGTTCCCAGACAACCTTGCCACCCTTGCCACACTTCTGCAGGGTGTCCTGGTAGCAGGGTTCACAGAGGGGCTGCCCATCCTTCTGGTAGAAGCTCTGCCTGGCCAGCTGGTGGCAGCAGACATGTCTATGAAGCACTGGGCGGGTACTGCCTCTTCATGGCCTCTACGGCCAGCTCTCGGGGGGACACAGTCTTGTGGCAGAAGCGACGGATGTCTGCGGAGGCCTCTCTCCCAGGGAAGCCAATAGGCTCTTCGGGGCGGGGGCGGCAGCTCCTCCTCTGCAGGCTTGAGATGACTGGGCCGAGGCTGCAGTGGAGGCCCCTCCACCAGGGCCTGTGGCAGGGGTGGGGGGGGGGGGTGCAACTGCTCTAGTCTGAAATGAGTGATGCCCCCATCGCAGAGGGGGCGCTCTTCGTCAGGAGGGGGCAGGTCCGCTGGAGGGGGCGGAGGCGGAGGTGGGAGGATGTCCAGGTCTGGAAGTGCATCATCAGCATCCAGGGGCGAGGAGGAAGCGAACATCCTCCACTGGAGAGCTGAGGTGGAACAGCTGGCCCTGGGGCTGCAGACCTGCCAGGGGGCATCCAGGAACGGAGCTTTCCCACCAAGCCCGCCCCAGGTGGGGCCAGGAGATTCCCAGGGGTGGCCAGGCTGGGCCTCACAAGCTGCTCGCCTCACCTCCTCAACCACAGCCTCATCTCGACGTGGGGGCACCAGGGTGATAAAGACCAGGCAACCCTCTTCTCAGGCTTGGAGGCCATTGTTTCAGCTTCTGGTGGGTCTGGGATCTGGATTTTCCTAGGAAGGCCGAGGTCCCCAACGTTCAGGCCGGCTCCACTGAGCCACCTGCTCTGGTAGGTCACCTGATCTCTTATTTAGCTGAAGGGCTTTGTAGAAATTGTCCTCTCTGCTCATCAGTCCCTCTGCCTCTTGCCTTTTCTCTACATGTTCCACTGGACATTTCGCAAACAAATCTCGGGCGTGGAGTCTATTCTACTTAACAGTAAGCCTCGCTTGCAATTGGGGTCACAAAGCCACAGTCAGAGTGCGGAGATGTCTGTAAACCTTGCTTTCCCAGATGGAGAGCAGCCCAAACAGGGATTTGGTCAAGGGCGTTGGGAATACAATAGGCGAAGTCTATAATGAGAACAAAAGAGGCAGATGGGCATCTCAGTGGGCAAGAGTGTGGCCTTCCAGATTTGTCATTGCCTTGGGGTCTGACAGTCATTAGCATATTTCCAATAAGCAGGAGAAAGAAACAGAACAGAGTGTCTATCAGAGGGTGTGCCTGCCTGCCTTTCTCTCATGCAAACGACCCCAGGAAACTATGGCTTTGCTCCCTCCCCTATGGGGGAGGGAGAAATAGGGAACTGAGATGTTGGAAAGAATGGGGGTTCTGAGATGATGAAAGAATGGGACTAGATGAGGAGGTTAAAATGCTGTTCCTGGATTGAGAAAGGGAATATCCATTTTTCATAAGACCAACTGCAAAACGTACAATCGTCCGGGTAGGATCCTCCCACCGTGGCGTCCTGGCAGGTAGAGGGGGAAGGACGTCCAGCACACAAGTGGTCAGACAGCCGTGCAGTAGACTGAGGGGCGTCGTCTGCACACCCCCAGGCAGACACAGAGTGCTAGTCAGGCTGCCTTGCCCCACCCTAAGACTCCTGCCCAGAATAGTGTATTGCAAATACCACATCACTGATTTGCATCACCTACCAATATGTTTATGGATACATTTATTTACTTTTAATGCCACTGTTCTTTAAAAATTATTTATTTCTTTATTTTTGGTTGTACTGGGTCTTCTTTGTTGCGTGAGGGCTTTCTCTAGTTGCAGTAGGTGGGGGCGACTCTCTAGTTGTGGGTTCAGGCTTCTCGTGGTGGTTTCTCTTGTGGTGGAGCATGGGCTCTATCTGGGGCAAGCGGGCTTCGGTAGTTGTGGCTTGCAGGCTCAGTAGTTGTGGCACTCAGGCTTAATTAATTGCTCTGCGGCATGTGGAATCTTTCGGGACTGAAAGATTGAACCCATGTCCCCTGCTTTGCCAGGCAGATTTTCATCCACTGGGCCACCTGGGAAGTCCTATGGATACATTTATGAACAAAGTTTCCAAGTAGCACAATTACGCAAGAAACTAAAATGACTGATTTATACAAGTGTGGATTTATTTTACCCATTCCATTTCATGCCCTTCTCCAGCTAGGTGAGGAGCTTCCTTGGTGGCGCAGTGGCAATGCATCCTTCTGCAATGCACGAGGTGTGAGAGACACAGGTTTAATCTGTGGGTTGGAAGATGACCCTGGGGAAGGAAATGTCAACCCACTCCAGTATTTTTGCCTGGAAAATCCTATGAACAGAGGAGCCTGGTGGGCTACAGCCCATGGGGGTCAAAGAGTCAGACCCAATTGAGCACACAGACACACACACGCACACACCCCTAGGTGAGTCTAGGCTACCACCACTTTTTTCTGGGTCATCCCTAACCTTGAGATGTTCATCCCCTGTGGGTGACTTGGGCGTGTATGGAGAGTACTATTGTAATAGGAATCCAGCTCTGGCACTCGCTCCAGCTCCCCACCAAAACCACTCCATCCTTCCCCTTTCTTGGCAGAGGTTTCCTCCCACCGTAGAATCTGACCATGGCAGAGAGCCATTTTCCCGGTGTCTTTTGCAGCTCAGCCGATCAATGGCACCTGATTGTGCCCAAAGGAACTTGAATGTTTCAGGAAGATACCTTTCTTCTCTTAATTTCCGAAGAGAGATTTCTGCTTGTCTTTTTTTTTTTTTTTTCGTTTCCATGGGGAAGGCATATGATTCCTGGAACTGCAGCCGCTGTCTTGTGACCATGTGGGAACAGCCCCAAGATCTCAAAGATGCTGACCCAAAGCCTGGACATTGCCAAGCAACTAAACCAATCTTGGAAATGCCTGTCTCTAGGCTTCTTGTTAGGTAAGAAAGGAACTTGTCTAAGCCCCTTTTGATCAGATATTTTATTTCTTGCAGCAGAGAGTATAGACAATAACTTATAACATATTAGGCCGTGTAGTAATGAAATGTACAATCCCAATTCTCCTTTATAGACCCCTTGGAGGGCTTCCACTGCAGGTGGAGTAATGTCCAGAGTCCTTGCCTGGACCCCCCAGGCTCTGCACATCACCCCTCCGCTTTTCCAAGGACTCTCAGGCTTTGTTCTGTGTTCCTGCCTCACATTCTCCTTTCCTTCCTTGTTTTCTGTCCTGGCCAAATTTCTGCCACAGGGCCTTTGCACACACTGACTGTGTCCTCTTCCTTCTTCTACATACAGCTTTAAGCTTTAAGGCGGCTTCTTCATAACAGCTTTGCTTTATCACCCAATCTAAAGCAGATCTCGCACACTATGGCTTGTGACACCTCCCTGCTCTGCCTTCGGTGACTGCGGCTGACTGTGGGGAGGGCCACTCGATGAGTGTTCCAACTTCCTCCTGGAAGGGCAAGGACTGGGGCTGAGGCTGCCTTTCCCAGGCTCCTGGGAACTGGGTTCTACATGGAGTTGAGATTCTGCCTATCAGATATACAGAGGTGGTTTTCCCATGCTGTTGCATGAGCAGAGACAGGTGGGTGGAGGAGTTATCTGCTGGCAGGGGACCTGGAGGAGGAATGTGACTCCCGCCTTGACAAAGGCAGCAGCTCCCTGAATCGACTCATTTTGCAATGCACTTTGGGGCACTGATATTGTCATTTTTTGCTAGAGGTTGTTTCTTTGTTATTGTTTAGTCCCTAAGTCATGTCCCACTCTTTGCAACCCTGCGGACTGTAGCCTACCAGGCTCCTCTGTCCATGGGATTTCTTTAGGTCTCTTTAAAATGTGAGCCAGCTATAACATTTTTTAAATTTTATGTTTAACTGGAGGATAATTGCTTTATAATATTGTGTTGGCTTCTGCCATATAACAAAGTGAATCAGCCATAAGTATTCATCTGACCCCTCACTGTGATTTTAATTCTGTATCTGTTTGTACATGGCCTTGTTAGCTGGCATCTCCTGCTCACTTCTGTGCCCTGAATACTCAGCACCAGGTGCGGCACATGTCTAGGGTCAGAGTTACTGGTTGAGCAGGTGAATAAGTGACTGAAAACAGTGGACCTTGCACAGGACTTCCTTGGAGGCCCAGTGCAGGGCTTCACCTTCTAGTACAGGGGTTGGGGATTCAATTCCTGGTCAAGGAGCTAAAATCCCACATTCCTTGTGGCCAAACACCAAAAGAGAAAACACAAAAAATATTGCAACAAATTCAATAAAGACTTTAAAAATGATCCGCATCAAAAAAAGTAAAAAACCTTAAACAAAAAACCCAGAAATTGCCTGTAAAGTTATAAGAAAATATAAAGTCCTGAAGTCGTATGTTTGATATTTCAAATTCTGCTGCTGCTGCTGCTAAGTTGCTTCAGTCATGTCCGACTCTGTGCGACCCCATAGACAGCAGCCCACCAGGCTCCTCTGTCCCTGGGATTCTCCAGGCAAGAATACTGGAGTGGGTTTCCATTTCCTTCTCCAACGCATGCATGCATGCTAAGTTGCTTCAATCATGTCCAATGGTATGCGATCCCATGGACAGCAGCCTACCAGGACCCTCTGTCCACAGGATTCTCCAGGCAAGAATACTGGAGTGGGTTGCCATTTCCTTCTCCAATTTCAAAATCTAGCCATGTTTAAAAAGCCAGGAAGCTAACATTTTTTTTTTTGTTTTTTTTTTTTTTACTCTTTCCAAACGTCTCATCCTCCCCTCCCCTCTCCCTATGTCCATAAGTCTATTCTTTATGTCTGTGTCTCCACTGTTGCCCTGTAAATAAATTCTTCAGTACCATTTCTCTAGATTCTGTATATGCATTAGAATATGGTATTTATCTTTCTCTTTCTGACTCATTTCATTCTATATATTAGGTTCTAGGTTCATCCACCTCATTAAAACTGACTCAAATGTGTTCCTTTTTATGGCTGAGTAATATTCCACTGTGTAGATGTACCACAGCTTCTTTGTCCATTTATCTGTGGATGGACATCTAGGTTGCTTCCATGTTCTAGCTCTTGTAAATAGTGCTGCAGTGAACAATGGGATACATGTGTCTCTTTCAATTTTGGTTTCCTCAGGGTATATGCCTAGGAGTGGGATTGCTGGGTCATATGGTGGTTTTATTCCTAGTTTTTTTTTTAAGGAATCTCCATATCATCTTCCATAGTGGCTGTATCAAATTATATTCCCACCAACAGCGTAAGAGCATTCCCTTTGCTCCACACCCTCTCCAGCATTTATTGTTTGTAGACTTTTTGATGAGGGCTATTCTGACTGGTGTGTGGTGATATCTCATTGTAGTTTTGATTTGCATTTCTCTAATAATGAGCGATGTTGAGCATCTTTTCATGTGTTTGTTAGCCATCTGTATGTCTCTTTGGAGAAATGTCTGTTTAGGTCTTTTTCCCACTTCTTGATTGGGTTGTTTGTTTTTCTGGTATTGAGTTGTATGAGCTGCTTGTATATTTTGGAAATTAATCCTTTGTCAGTTGTTTCATTTACTATTACTTTCTCCCTTTCTGAGGGTTGTCTTTTCACCTTGCTTATAGTTTCCTTTGCTGTACAAAAGCTTTTAAATTTAATCAGGTTCCACTTGTTTACTTTTGTTTTTATTTACGTTACTCTAGGAGGTGAGTTACTCCAGTGTTCTTGTCTGAAGAATCCCAGGGCCGAGGGAGCGTGGTAGGCTGCAGTCTATAGGGTCGCTAAGAGTCTGATAGGACTGAGCGACTTCACTTTCACTTTTCACTTTCATGCATTGGAGAAGGAAATGGCAACCCACTCCAGTGTTCTTGCCTGGAGAATCTCAGGGACAGGGGAGCCTGGTGGGCTGCTATCTATGGAGTCGCACAGGGTCGGACACGACTGAAGCGACTTAGCATGCATGCATACATGGTGTTAGGAAGTGTTCTAATTTCATTCTTTTACATGTAGCTGTCCCGTTTCCCCAGCACCACTTATTGAAGAGGCTGTCTTTGCCCCATTGTATATTCTTGCCTCCTTTGTCAAAAATAAGGTATCCATAGGTGCATGGGTATATTTCTGGGCTTTCTATCTTGTTCCATTGGTCTGTATTTCTGTTTTTGTGCCAGTACCATACTGTCTTGGAAGGAAGCTAACATTTACAATGAATTTCCAACTTACAGGTTTCACCTGGCAGCCTTATGGCATAACAGGCAAATTTTTTAAAAAACTGAAACAAAGGGGACATAAACTTTGTTACGAAAGAATAATCCTGACCATAATGGTTTTGTGTCTCAAGAAATGTAATCTCACTCAGAGAGATATCCATGACCCTTTTTGATACCTCGCAAGAGGGCAAGTCAGGTTTCCCAGGTGGCTCAGTGGTGAAGAATCTGCCGGCCAGTGCAGAAGACACAGGTTCAGTCCCTGGGTTGGGAAGATTCCCTGGAGAAGAAAACAGCAACCCACTCTAGCATTCTTGCCTGGGAAATCCCATGGACAGAGGAGCCTGGCGGGCTACAGACCATGGGGTCACAAAGAGTTGGACATGACTTAGCAACTGAACAACAACAAGAGGACAAGTTGCACTCTGATCTGAGATGCTGGCTTAGTACCATGGAACTCATCATTGAAGATACAACCTCACATTCTCTCCTGGGTGATTCCCTGATGAGACACAGGCATGCCATTGACCGTCAGATCCATGACGGCGTGAACCAATGTCTGGCTCGAGTAATCCCTGTTCTTGATGCTTCCTAGAATACAATCAGCACTCAGTAACCAAATGAATTCGATAGAAACAGCAACTTTCCTCTAGGTACCTATTTTACATATGGTAACATACATGTTTCAATGCTACTCTCTCAATTCCGTCCTACCCTCTCTTTCCTCATTGTGTCCAAAGTCTGTTCTCTCTGTCTGTGTCTCTATTCCTGCCCTGCAAATAGGTTAATCAGTACCATTGTTTTAGATTTCTTATATATGATATTTGTTTTTAGTATGCTATTGCCAACAGCAGGTGCTGCATGCTCTTTAAGCATCAATTTTGAGGAGTTTCATAAAGGACTAAAATTAGTGTTTAGTCACATTAATGAATCAGATACCCCTTTTGTCTCATTGGTGTTCAGTTCAGTTCAGTCGCTCAGGCATGATGCGTGTCTCACACATGTAAAAATGTATCTTCTAACAGCTACACAATCTTCTTTAATTGTAGTAGGCTCTCTCTTCCAATGTGGATTTTTCCATCAACTACTGAAAGTAGCAAATGAGTGTATCTATTTTTCTCTTTGCCCTCCCTCCTTGTAGCTGAGCTTGTTCTTCCAGCTTCTATCTGGTATTTCAACTGAAAGTTCATACTCTGTGAAGTTGTCCATTGTTTGGAACTGTTCCTGGGTGACTTACTCCCACCATGAAAATTATTAGAGAGGAGGGAGTGGGAACCAAGGGGACAGAGGGGAAAGGGGGAAAACCACAGACCTCAGGAAAGCCTTCCAGAAAAATCATCTCCCCAGGAGACAAGGCAAAACAGAGGTTTGTGTTTCTTCACTGTGGCCAAATGTCCCTACTCAAAGACTGGTGTTAGCTGGAAGAAACCATACTTCTACCAAGTCTGCTCGTGTTTAATTCTGTTCTGTTTATTTACCTGTAAGTTACATTAATATATACGATTTTACTGTTTCAGTCTGATATAATTCACAGTACATTTCATCCTATATACAGTAGGCATATATGATGTAGAGCTCATTTATGCATATCAGTAATGTATTTTCTCTTCTCTTTTTATCACTTCTTTGATATCTGTAATTGGCACTGATGTCCCAAATCTGTACTGACTCTGAAAGAAAGTGTTAGTTGCTCAGTCATGGCCAACTCTATGTGGCCCCATGGACTGTAACCCACCAGACTCCTCTGTCCATGGGATTTCCCAGGCAAGAGTACTGGAGTGGGTTGCCATTCCCTTCTCCAGGGGATCTTCCTGACCCAGGAATCAAACCTTAGTCTCCTCCACTGGCAGGCAGATTCTTTACCATCTGAGCCACCAGGGAAGCCCCCTACTGACTCTAGGAGTATCCAATATACACAGGTGATCACATCCTCATTTGATGCCACCAAGAGTTGAGATTTCCCAGTCCTGAGATGTTCTGATGCTCTTCTTGTGACCCAGAGCCAAGGAACATGTGTCCACTCTTGTCCTCCCATTTCACCCACGTTCTTGCACATGATTCCAGACAACACACTGACTCCACCCATCCCTAAGAGTCCATGCTGCCCAGGGACCTGGGAATCCAGAGAGAGTTCTCAGCAGCCTGGCTGGGGCCGTGACGCGCACAGGCTGAGTGCAGGAGGGAAGGTGAGACTCAGACACAAAGATGGGGACACGGAACAGATGGCACAGGGATCCTGGGCCCTGGAGCCCGGAGTGTTTTGGAACTAGGGGAGCAGGAGGGGAGGGGGCGGTGAAGGCTGATGGGGAGGCGCTAAGCCAGCTGTTCTCCAGCACCTGCGGCTCATGACTCCCAAGCCGTCACATCTCCATTACCTTAGAAATGGCTAAACCAAGATTGCCTCCAGGCTCTGGCATTCTTTTCATGTCAAAGTGGTATTTTTTGTGGTATTCAAGTCAGGCAAAAGAATGTAGGCTACCCAAGTCAGTTTTGTCACAAAACTACAACCTAAACACTAGTAGGCATGAGGTTCACATGTCCGTGGGGGACCTTGTATTTCATTTTCCACTAACTTTTCCCAATTAATCTGAAATTCCTTTTACAGAGCACACAAGTTTTCATGCTAGACACTGAAAGGAAAGCTAAACCTGCAGCTGCCGGGGAGAGGTGGCACACTGGTATGAACGGGCTTCAGGCAAAGCACACGTGGTGCCAGCTCTGTGGGTGCCGGGGGCCAGGGAGGGGCCAGGGAGACACACTAAAAGCAAATGCTCTGAGCTGAGCTTCACAGAACTTTTTTGACATCTGTGCCCCTTATGTCTATCTATTCAGGGACATGTGAAAATTGTGGACAGGCATACTCCAAATCCTGTGTTGTGACAAGTGAGCAATTGCAGAGCCTTCTAGAAGCAGTTTCCAGACAGCAACATGGCTACTGGTATGCAAGGAGATCAAGCCAGTCCATCCTAAAGAAAATCAATCCTGAATCTTCATTGGAAGGACTGACGCTGAAGCTGAAGCTCCAGTACTTTGGCCACCTGACGCGAAGAGTCAACTCGATGGAAAAGACCCTGATACTGGGGAAGACTGAGGGCAGGAAAAGCAGGGGGTGGCAGAAGACAAGATGGTTGAATGGCCTCATTGACTTAGCCGACGTGAGTTTGAGCAAACTTAGGGAGATGGTGAAGAAAAGGGAAGCCTGGTGTGCTGCAGCCCATGGGGTCACAAAGAGTCAGACCCAACTTAGGAACTGAACAGCATCCGTGACAGCATTTATAGTGTCTTAAATGCATATAGTGTATTGCGCTCAGGTCTGGGGCTATAGCTCTGAGAAAAAGTGAAATTTAGAGCTCACAGACCCTGTCATCTCCTAAAGGGATACACGAGAAATCAGGCAGTTACCACGCAGTCTGAGAAGTGTGATGTTATTCCAGTTTAATAGACACTTTCACAGCACGGTGCTGCTGCTGCTGCTGCTAAGTCACTTCAGTCGTGTCCGACTTTGTGCAACCCCATAGACAGCAGCCCACCAGGCTCCCCCGTCCCTGGGATTCTCCAGGCAAGAACACTGGAGTGGGTACAGCAGGGTGGGGTCTCCTCAAAATTAAAACCAAACTCTTGGTATTTAATGCCTACCTCCCCGGATCTACCGTCAGTCCAAGAGGCAGGACTCGAGTCCCTCCTGCGGACTCACTGAACTGGCCTCTTGCCAGCAGGCACTTAATAAATAATTGCTAAATATCTGAGCGAGGAAATGACTGGGCCCTAGGCGAGAGGCAAGCGTGGAGAGTTAGGGACCATGAACTCTATTCCTGGGGTCAGGGAGGCTTTGCGGAAGAAGTGGTATTTACGCTGAATCCTCCAGGGAAATGGTGTGGAGCCCAAGAAAAAAACAGCAGTTCCTTTAAAGACTTGGAGGCAAGGCTGCTCAGCGCATCCGGTGAAACCGCAGACCTCGCGGACCTCGCGCCTGGCGTTCAGAGCGGCTGCTCTGTCCACTGTGGCTTCAGGGCAAAACAGAAAACGATGTCATCACAAGCTGCATAAGGCCGACTAACTAGAAAAAAGGGAGTTTTCCTCCAGCATGATCGAGTCTCTCCACCGTGCACTCCGTCTTCCCCTTGTCCAGGCTACTTGCCCAGCTGGTCCAGTAGCCTTGGGAGTGGGGAGGAGGATGACCGGAACTGATCACCTGTCTTTAATAAGCGCAAGCGGATTCACAAGCAGCTTTTGTGACCCTGTAAGAATTTGAGCTTCATTCTGTGAGCAGTGATGACTTTTTGAAGGAATTAAACTTGAGAATGATGCTCCAACAGAACTTTATTCAGCAGGCCCTTCTTGAGCTCCTGCTTAAGGGGGAGGCTCACATTGATAAGGTATCCATCCTGGTGGAACCTACAGTTTACTGGTGAGAAAATGGGCTTTGGGGCCAGCCGGAGGGAGGAAGAGCCACTTAAACTAGAAAATCTTCTAACGGACCTGGTGAGGCAGACATGGGGATGTCTGTTTCACAGATGAGAAAACAGAAGGAAGGGAGGTCAAATAACTTACCCAAGATCAGGTAGTTTTAAACTGTATTCTATGTGATCATGAATCGCATAGAGAAAAGGCAAAATGCTGACTAATATGTCCTTACATAAATTTAAAATGTGAATATAAGAAAGACAAACCACTAATTGCACACACACACACACACACACACACACCACACACCACACACACACACACACACACACACACACACACACACACACATGAAATACAGCCTCACTTTCCAGAAAATGCAGCCTGGAAAATACTGGTCAGAGTATGGCCAGTGGCCTAGCTTTAAACCCTATACAGGCTTATTCATTCGAGTGAATTCTGTTCTGGGTAAAAACATTCCATAATCACAGACCTCGCCTCTCAGCTTAGCAGGGGCCCCTCACAAGTGAATGCTATTCATAGGATCCCAGAGCTGTAAAAAGCCAGTCTGAGTGCCTGATTTGGAACTTTCGAATGCAGTTGAGCAGTTTTGTGAATATCAGTTTTCTCTTCTTCTCTGGAAGTTGTCTAGAGGAGGAACTCTGTGTTCTGAAGTTTCATGACCCCGACTGGTAAAATGTTCCCCCGGGTTCCAGCTCCGCCTTCTCTGCGTGAGTGTGGGTCCATCTCTCCCTTCTTTGGCCCTCTGTTGGAAGGGAGATTGGAAAGGATCTTAAGCGCATTTCTTCTGTGAACTCAGCGAACCCCAGTTCCTTTGAAAGTTTACCCTAGGATTCATTTTCTCTCTTTATAAAGTATTCATTTCTCTTCTCTGAATTGTTTTGTTTCCAATTTCCTTTCTGAAAAAAAAAAAGTAGGCATATGCGTTTTGGGAAACAGAAAAGACAGCAATAGCAGTTACAACTAATTCTTGTTATTGGAGGTACTGTGTTCTACAGAGTTGCTGTTTGCACATAGATTTGATGAAGACAGAACCAGTGCTCCCAGAGGAAATAAAGGTTGGGTTCCCATGAGCCGTTGGTGACATTTGCATCAGTCAACCAACATCTAGCCTTGTTTTATGTGTGTTTTGGGGGTTTTCCTATTGTTTTCTTTTCTACTTTAATTTTTTACCTCTTTATTTTATATTGGAGTGTATGGATGTGAGAGTTGGACTGTGAAGAAGGCTGAGCGTACTTTGGCCACCTCATGTGAAGAGTTGACTCACTGGAAAAGACTCTGATGCTGGGAGGGATTGTGGGCAGGAGGAGAAGGGGACGACATAGGACGAGATGGATGGATGGCATCACCGACTCGATGGACGTGAGTCTGAGTGAACTCCGGGAGTTGGTGATGGACAGGGAGGCCTGGCATGCTGTGATTCATGAGGTCACAAAGAGTCGGACACGACTGAGCGACTGAACAGAACCGAACTGAACAGATAGGTGATTAGAAAGTTGTATTCGTTTCAGTGTACAACAAAGTGATTCGGTTACACACGTATCTCATGTAGCTACTCTTTTTCAAATTCTTTCCCCATTTAGGTCGTTACGTAGTATTGAGCAGAACCTGGGCTAGGTAATTGCTCTTTGTTGGTTATCCATTTTCAGTGAAGCATGTGTACATGTCAAAGTGCTGTTGTTTAAAGAAGGGTGATAGGAGGGATGAGAATCTTCTGATCCACCTCGCCTATTTTACAGTCTGTGTGTTTTTGCTGAAATGCACTTAATGTTATGTATCACACTGATGCATTAGCATTGAATTCACAGCCAATGATGCTAGAATTCACACCTGAATGGAGCTTATGGAACATGCAGATTTTCTCCGTAAGGCATTTCACACAGCTGCTGTGCTTGGGACACTAAGTTTGGGCACTATGTTTGGGGGCCATTTTAGTATTATTATTATTATTTTTTTTTTTTGGCAGGTGGTGGGTCTTTGTTATTGCATATGAGCCTTCTCTAGTGGTGGCAGCAGGAGCTACTTTCTAGTTGGGGTGCGTGGGCTTCTCTTTGCAGTGGCTGCTCTTGTTGCAGAGCGCAGGCTCTAGGCACAGGAGCCTCGGCAGCTGTAGCACACAGGCTCAATAGTCGCGGCTCTTGGGCTCTAGAGCATAGGCGCAGTAGTTGCGGGCTCAGCTGCTTTGCAGCATGTGGGATCTTCCTGGGCCAGGGATCCAACCTGTGTCTCCTGCATTGCAAGGTGGAGTTGGGGGCCATTTTAAACAATCACTCCAAAGAGCACAGAAATGCAAAAAATGTGGCCCCAAGGAGACAGCAGAGAGGAGACTTTATTAGCATGAGAGCTGAAACAAGAAGCTGGGAACATGCCTGTTGGTAATTCATATGCTTCCTCATCTGGCACGTGTTCATAAATCATCGTGAAAGTGCTGTGAGTATTGATCTGGGGGCTACAAATACATTTCAGCAAGTAGGTGGATTTGCCTGTGTCTGTTCCTATTAAGTGTTGGGAGCCTTTTCCAAATGGCAGGGAAAATGGTGTAAGGAGGGAACGGGGCATCTTTTGGAGACCCGAGACTGTTGAAAATAATTTATGAGAGATATGGTACCTGGACAGTAGCTCATAGCCTAAGGTGAAGAAACAGAATTCCTTGCACCTCCAGCAATCTATCTGCAGAACTCCTAGTGTGAAAAATGGCTTGCACGTAAAATGTGAGCACTGTCACCCTGTACATACAATTATATTTTAATAAAAAATAGATCTATAACTCAACAGTAAGCCATGAGATTATGTGGCCCAGAAGCTGCTTTGAACTCGCAGCCATCAAACCCTGGCCCTCCTGCTTGTACTGGGGTCCTGAGGGAGGGGTTTATGGGAACACACTTGCCCACAGCGGGGTGCAAGGGCTTCAGGGAGCCACCTTCTCTGACTGGCACTTTCACTTCAAGGACCAGTGATGCATCAAAACTCCAATTTTGATAAATCAAAAGTGAAATCCATATTTAACAGAACATGACAAAAATCACTGATTTAAAAACCTAAAAACTAATGGAAAAGTCATATCCTGAAATCCCCCCAAAACATGTGCTGCTGTGGTTCCCGTAGGCTCTTGTTGCTCCAGCTTGACTATTAAAAATGATTTTTTTTCCTCCTACTCAAACTAGCCTATAATTTGATTTCTAGATCCTTCCAGGGTTGTGCTCTGAACAGAAGCAAAATGAAAATATTTCAGGGGGTTATTCGACAACCATTGCAAAAGAAAACACTGGCTATCTGTGGAGTCATAGGTTAAAGCTATAAATTTATTTTATTAAACAGAAAGGGAATGGGTGAAATTTAAAGACACTGTAAGCCTGACCCTGGCTTTGTGGACTAATATTCTCATCTGATTTATTCATTTAATTTTTGCTTAGAGACATCACATACACACCGATGGTAAACCCTTCTTTTTGGTAAGTTTTTATCTCTCACAAAATTCTGATGTATTCAGTGATGAATTTGGATCGAAACAAGTTTTTCCAAAAAATTCATAGACTTACAGCCGCAAAGAATGCATTAGCATTTGAACTAAAGAGAGAAAGGTTAAAATCCCAACATTTTCTCCAAGAGAGAGCAGTTCTTCACCGTTTTTATATAATCTTTCAGAATATAACATCAAATATATTTAAAATTTTTTATGTATTTTTAATATATACTATATATTTAATACATTGTATATCTTAATATATACAATGTGTATAACTTTTAGTAACACAATAAGTGTCTCCATTAATACTCGACTAGATCACTCTTCCAGATGTCTGTTCATACTTGTAGTAATTGAGTTCATTTTTTTCCCAAACAATAAAATGTCTAATACAAATAAATAAGGGTCAGATGAGTCTCAAATAACATGACCGGAGTACTTATAAAATTCAAAGGAGCTGAGTCAGATCCTTTCACGAGGACAAACGCAGCACTCCTCCAGATTCAGTAAGTGGTGGAATGTAACGATCTTGCCTGGTGCTGTCTTTCATCTCCTGCGCCTTCCACCAAGTGCTGTATCTCTCGAAGCAAAATGTATGACTTTCTTAATTAAAAGGAAAGTGAGTCTATGAAAATGAAGTTGAGCCTAACAGATCCTGATTCTCTCACTCAGACTACGAACAGGCCGAAGATGTGACTTGGCGAGGCAGCTTCTTGACCATAGCTGTTGTGACTCATGGACAGGTTTTTTTTTTTTTTTTTCATTATCTTATAATGGAAGGTTGTTGGGTGCAGCCTTAAAGCAGAATGAGAAAATCAACAGAATGTTCTTGGAATGACTGCTGGCAAACTTTCTTTTATTTGTCTCCGTTCTCATTAGGGGAAAGAGAGGGCAGGTCGCTTTCAGAAGGATTAAAAGGTCAAAGGTCTTGGTGAAGGGACGCCTACACAAGCCTTTAGAAAGCTGTTATCAGAGGATCAGGGATAATAGAAAACCATCCTCAGGCTAATCCTCTGCCTGGATCCAAAGAAAGCGCTTTACCTTTTTTCCCCTCCCCTCCGCCCCCCACCACCTTTTTTCTTTACAGCAGCCATTTTCCACAAAAGCCTCTCACTTTGCCCTGATGGCTTAACCCAAGTTTACAGGATCCAAGATCTCTTTCCCCAGCTCTCTCCCCTTTTCTCAGGATCCTCCAGTCTCCAAGCCTAGCCCTTCCGCACTCTGCCCATTTCCTGCCTTTCTCTCACCTTTTACTGTCTTTGCTGGGTGTTCTCTGGGATTCCCCGTAAAGCCTTCCCAGCCTCCACAGCAACTCACACCTTCAGCAGAAGCACGACCTCTTCTAAGGGAGAAAGGACACTGACCTCAGGACGGGCATAAAGACCAACTGGTCTACCTGCCTGCTTCCCAGGTGGCTCAGTGGTAAAGGATCCATCTGCCAGTGCAGGAGATGTAAGAGACACAAGTTTGATCCCTGGGTCTGGAAGATCCCCTAGAGGAGGAAAAGGCAACCCACTCCAGTATTCTTGCCTGGAGAATCCCATGGACAGAGGAGCCTGGAGGGATACAGTCCCTGGGGTAGCAAAGAGTCGGACACAGTTGAGCAACTGAGCATGTACACGTGGTCTTCCTACCTTCTCGGTGAACAAAATCCATGAAATTGGATTTCAGGTGAACAAAAATTTTAAAGGTGAACAAAATCCATGAAATTGCCTGAATTCATGCAGCCAGGTAGTGGCTGAGCCTAGACTAGGACTCAGAATTGCTAATTCTCTAGGGCCTCTAATAATGACTGGGTATTGGTTATAAAGTCCTTTAGATCATTAAGCTGCTCTGCCAATTGAATATAGTTAACCCAGTGGGCAAAACTGCTGCTGTGGAATGAGACTGGGGTGGCACATGTGTTGGCAAGCTATACCTTAAGAGGGGTGGGTGGCTGCTTTGCACACAGAGCCCAGTGATCTCCACTTGTGGCCAGAGGCTTTGGTCAATACAAGGAGCAAGTGGACATCTCACCATCTAAGAGCAGACGTCACCAAGACGCCCTCTTCTCCTCCTCCTCACTGCACTCTGGGAACCATTGCTCACCAGGAGAGGGAGTAAGATAAAAATTGAGGAAGCCACACAGTGGGTGCGTAGGTTTGACAGGAATTTACATAACACTATAGAAAGAGAAACCCAGGAAAGGCATCAGCTTTGCTGGGGCTCTCTTCTCCCTCCCAGTTGGGGGCAGAACAAGGAGGACCTGTTGCTCCATGGAGCTCTCTGCTCCTCAGTGATCAGTCACAGGATCAGTCACCCAGACGTTTGCATTTAGAGTTACAGAGTTGACACTTAGTAATGATGCTGAGTGCTCCTTGCTATTCACTTCTTGTGGTTGGAAAAATCCTCCTAATATCAAACATTAGAATAAAGCACCACCTTGTGGTCTGATGCATTTATTAAAGTGGTAAAATCTGAGAGCTGAGACTGGAAATGCTCCCCCAGCTGGTGGCAGAGAAGCCAAGGTCTGAACACTGACTCCAAGGTGGCTGATGGGAAGCGGGAGCCCCGAGTGTCTGCGGATTCTTGGATCAGGTAACAGCAGCATCACCTTCCAGGGTGTGAGTTTCATGTTTCTGACACTAAAATACTGTGTTATTTACATAGTGGAACCAATTTAATCCCTTCAAAACTACAGGGAAATGGGTCTTAATATTTGAACTTTGTAGGTTGAGGCTGAGGTCACTACATGACCAAGCTGCCCTTAGTGCTGAGCTTGGGTTTGAGGTCAAGCCCTTTGGACACAAAGTCTCTGCTCTTAAACACTGTTCTGCTGATCCCCAAACCAGGACCAAGGGCAAGGTCTACTTCAAGCTCACTCTCCTAGGGGGCTGTGGCTCTGGGCTCTGAATCAAAGCAAGAATGGCTGAAAAGTCAAAGTCATTCAGTTGCGCCCGACTCTTTGCGACCCCATGCACCATACAGTCCATGGAATTCTCCAGGCCAGAATACTGGAGTGAGTAGCCTTTCCCTTCTCCAGGGGATCTTGCCAACCCAGGGATTGAACCCAAGTCTCCCACCTTGCAGGCAGATTCTTTACCAGCTGAGCCACCAGGGAAGCCCAAGAATACTGGAGTGGGTAGCCTATCCCTTCTCCAGCAGATCTTCCCAACCCAGGAATTGAACCAGGTTCTCCTGCATTGCAGGTGGATTCTTTACCAGCTGAGCTACCAGGGCAGTCCCTAAAACAGCTGAAGTCTTAGTTTAAGTTCACTCAGAGGGCTGGAAGTAACCTATTCCCCAAGTTTCTTTGGTAAGGAAATTCTGCACTCAGAGAATCCACAGGTGCCCATCCACTGTCTGAGATGTCCAGAGGGGAGGGATTTTGAGGATGGGCAGAGAGCACCTGGGGCTTCCCTGGTGGCTCAGCTGGTAAAGAATCTGCCTGCAATGCAGGAGACCCCAGTTCAATCCCTGGGTTGGGAAGATCCCCTAGAGAATGGGTACTCACTCCAGTATTTTTGCCTGGAGGAGGAGCCTGGTGGGCTACAGTCCCTGGAGTCACAAAGAGTCGGACACAACTGAGCAACTAACATCTTCACTTCACTTAAGAGAGCAACTGAGCCAGCAACCAGACCTTAAATCATTTCATGAAGAAATAAAACCAGGAAGTGATATTTAACTAACACTTGCTTGTACCATTAGAGTGCTTACTATTTCAGTACTTTCCTGAACCATATTTTAGCTTCTTTAAAAAGTAATTATTTTGTCATAGTGTTTGTTTTAAAGGGAGGGTTGGAGTGTCTGTCTGACTGGTGTATAAGGTAAGCAGGTAATAGTAAGAAGGATAAAATATTTATAGAAAGGAGACCTGACCCTGTCTTGTTCCTGGGACCGTGTGAGCATCCTTGTGCAAGTCGTTTCCTCACCTCGGGGCCTCAGTGATCTCATCTGTAGAACAGGGGGATGGACTTGACGAAAAGGTAGCTATTCTAAAATAGAGCACAACACCACCGTGGAAAATCTGAGTGGAGAACCTCAGCTTCTCCATTTCCTTAGAAAGCCTGTCCTGCCCTTGTTTTCTTCCTGTTCTCAACTAAATCTGCTGCTAATTTTGGTCACACAGTGAGTCGCACACAGAGAAGTCTGATAGCATGCTCTAGTGACGACGATTTGGGGGCATACACGAGTCTCTCTTTTTCCAGAGGCGGTAAATCCCCACAATTAATGACTTCCTACTCCCTTTGCATACAGTGGAAATCCAAGCAGTGATTTCAAAAGTTCTATAAAAAGAGGAAGCACTGCTATAGATGGCTTTCCTTGGAAGGTTACTATGTGACATCAAGGCAGAGCCTGTTTGTTTCATAGCCTCTCCCCTTCTCTTTTCCTTCCTGTGCTCTCACTCTGGAGGTCTCTGTTGATCTGTTTTTATAAAACAGATCGTCTGTACTAGAGTAGACCCCAGACCAGGACTGTCCAATGACTTTGGTGTAATGCTGAAAATGGAATTTGTGCTTTGCAATGTGGTCGTCCGTCAACAACCACCAGTTGTAGGTGACTGCTGAGCATTTGAAATAAGGCTTGTAAGCCCATGGATTGATGTTTCATTTTATTTAATTTTAGTTTATTTAAATCTTAATTTAAGTTGCCATTATGCCTCAGTTCAGTTCAGTCACTCAGTAATGTCCGACTCTTTGCGACTCCATGAATTGGAGCACGCCAGGCCTCCCTGTCCATCACCAACTCCGGAGTCTACTCAAACTAATGTGCATTGAGTCGGAGATGTCATCCAGCCATCTAATCCTCTGTCGTCCCCTTCTCCTCCTGCCCCCAATCCCTCCCAGCATCAGGGTGTTTTCCAATGAGTCAACTCTTCGCATGAGATGGCCAAAGTATTGGGGTTTCAGCCTCATCATCAGTCCTTCCAATGAACACCCAGGACTGATCTCCTTTAGGATGGACTGGTTGGATCTCCTTGCAGTCCAAGGGACTCTCAAGAGTCTTCTCCAACACCACAGTTCAAAAGCATCAATTATTTGGCACTCAGCTTTCTTCACTGTCCAACTCTCACATCCATACACGACTACTGGAAAAACCATAGCCTTGACCAGATGGACCTTTGTTGGAAAAGTAATGTCTCTGCTTTTGAATATGCTCTCTAGGTTGGTCATAACTTTCCTTCCAAGCAGTAAGAGTCTTTTAATCACCATCTGCAGTGATTTTGGAGCCCCAAAAAATAAAGTCTGACACTATTTCCACTGATTCCCCATCTATTTTCCATGAAGTGATGGGACCAGATGCCATGATCTTCGTTTTCTGAATGTTGAGCTTTAAGCCAACTTTTTCACTCTCCTCTTTCACTTTCATCAAGAGGCTTTTTAGCTCCTCTTCACTTTCTGCCATAAGGGTGGTGTCATCTGCATATCTGAGGTGATTGATACTTCTCCCGGCAATCTTGATTCCAGCTTGTGTTTCTTCCAATCCAATGTTTCTCATGATGTACTCTGCATATAAGTTTAATAAGCAGGGTGACAATATACAGCCTTGACGTACTCCTTTTCCTATTTGGAGCCAGTCTGTTGTTCCATGTCCAGTTTGAACTGTTGCTTCCTGACCTGCATACAGGTTTCTCAAGAGACAGGTCAGGTAGTCTGGTATTCCCATCTCTTTCAGAATTTTCCACAGTTGATTGTGATCCACACAGTCAAAGGCTTTGGCATAGTCAATAAAGCAGAAATAGATGTTTTTCTGGAACTCTCTTGCTTTTTCCATGATCCAGTGGATGTTGGCAATTTGATCTCTGGTTCCTCTGCCTTTTCTAAAACCAGCTTGAACATCAGGAAGTTCACGGTTCACGTATTGCTGAAGCCTGGCTTGGAGAATTTTGAGCATTACTTTGCTAGCATGTGAGATGAGTGCAATTGTGCAGTAGTTTGAGCTTTCTTTGGGATTGGAATGAAAACTGACCTTTTCCAGTCCTGTGGCCACTGCTGAGTTTTCCAAATTTGCTAGCATATTGAGTGCAACGCTTTCACAGTATCATCTTTCAGGATTTGAAATAGCTCAACTGGAATTCCATCACCTCCACTAGCTTTGTTTGTAATGATGTTTTTAAGGCCCACTTGACTTCACATTCCAGGATCTCTGGCTCTAGGTGAGTGATCACACCATTGTGATTATCTTGGTTGTACAGTTCTTCCGTGTATTCTTGCCACCTCTTCTTAATATCTTCTGCTTCTGTTAGGTCCAGACCATTTATCTTCTTTATCGAGCCCATCTTTGCATGAAATGTTCCCTTGGTATCTTTGATTTTCTTGAAGAGATCTCTAGTCTTTCCCATTCTATCGTTTTCCTCTATTTCTTTGCATTGATCACTGAGGAAGGCTTTCTTACCTCTCCTTGCTATTCTTTGGAACTCAGCATTCAGATGCTCATATCTTTCCTTTTCTCCTTTGCTTTTTGCTTCTCTTCTTTTCACAGCTATCTGTAAGGCCTCCTCAGACAGGCATTTTGCTTTTTTGCATTTCTTTTCCATGGGGATGGTCTTGATCCCTGTCTCCTGTACAATGTCACGAACCTCCATCCATAGTTCATCAAGCACTCTATCTATCAAATCTAGTCCCTTAAATCTATTTCTCACTTCCACTGTTTAATTATAAAGGATTTTATTTAGGTCATACC
The DNA here is from genome assembly GCF_023091745.1 of Budorcas taxicolor. Lineage (NCBI taxonomy): Eukaryota > Metazoa > Chordata > Mammalia > Artiodactyla > Bovidae > Budorcas > Budorcas taxicolor. Next base: position 16,451,906 of record NC_068920.1, read on the forward strand.
TGAATGGTCTAGTGGTTTCCCCTACTTTCTTCAATTTAAGTCTGAATTTGGCAATAAGGAGTTCATGATCTGAGCCACAGTCAGCTCCCGGTCTTGTTTTTGTTGACTGTATAGAGCTTCTCCATCTTTGGCTGCAAAGACTATAATCAATCTGATCTCGGTGTTGACCATCTGGTGATGCCCATGTGTAGAGTCTTCTCTTGTGTTGTTGGAAGAGGGTGTTTGCTATGACCAGTGTGTTCTCTTGGCAATGCTCTATTAGCCTTTGCCCTGCTTCATTTCATATTCCAAGGCCAAATTTGCCTGTTACTCCAGGTGTTTCTTGACTTCCTACTTTTGCATTCCAGTTCCCTATAATGAAAAGGACATCTTTTTTTTAAAAGACATTTATTTTTTCTAATTCTTCTTTTTTTAATTTAAATTTATTTATTTTAATTGGAGGCTAATTACTTTGCAATATTGTATTGGTTCTGCCACACATCAACATGAATTTGCCATGGGCATACACGTGTTCCCCATCCTGAGCCCCCCTCCCATCTCCCTCCCCATACCATCCCTCTGGGTGGTCCCAGTGCACCAGCCCCAAGGATCCTGTATCAAACCTGGACTGGCGATTCATTTCTTATATGATACTATACCATTCCCCGAAATCATCCCACCCTCGCCCTCTCCCACACAGTCCAAAAGACTGTTCTATACATCTGTGTCTCTTTTGCTGTCTCGCAAACAGGGTTATCGTTACCATCTTTCTAAATTCCATATATATGCGTTAGTATACTGTATTGGTGTTTTTCTTTCTGGCTTACTTCACTCTGTGTAATAGGCTCCAGTTTCATCCACCTCATTAGAACTGATTCAGATGTATTCTTTTTACTGGCTGAGTAATACTCCATTGTGTATATGCACCACAGCTTTCTTATCCATTCGTCTGCTGATGGACATCTACATTGCTTCCATGTCCTGGCTATTATAAACAGTGCTGCGATGAACACTGGGGCACATGTGACTCTTTCAATTCTGATTTCCTTGGTGTGTATGCCCAGCAGTGGGATTGCTGGGTCATAAGGCAGTTCTGTTTCCAGTTTTTTAAGGAGTCTCCACACTGTTCTCCATAGTGGCTGTACTAGTTTGCATTTCCACCAACAGTGTAAGAGGATTCCCTTTTCTCCACACCCTCTCCAGCATTTATTGCTTCTAAACTTTTGGATAGCAGTCATTCTGACTGGCATGAAATGGTACCTCATTGTGGTTTTGATTTGCATTTCTCTGATAATGAGTGATGTTGAGCATCTTTTCAAGTGTTTCTTAGCCATCTGTATATCTTCTTTGGAGAAATGTCTGTTTAGTTCTTTGGCCCATTTTTTGATTGGGTCGTTTATTTTTCTGGAATTGAGCTGCAGGATTTGCTTGTATATTTTTGAGATTAGTTCTTTTTAATATAAATTCATTTATTTTAATTGGAGGTTAATTACTTTACAATATTGTATTGGTTTTGCCATACATCAACATGAGTCCACCACAGGTATACACGTGTTCCCCACCCTGAACCCCCCTCCCTCCTCCCTCTCTGTACCATCCCTCTGGGTCGGCCCAGTGCACCAGCCCCAAGCATCGAGTATCATGCATCAAACCTGGAGATTTTTGAGATTAGTTCTTTGTCAGTTGCTTCATTTGCTATTATTTTCTCCCATTCTGAAGGCTGTCTTTTCACCTTGCTTACAGTTTCCTTTGTTGTGCAGAAGCTTTTAATTTTAATTAGGGCCCGTTTGTTTATTTTTGCTTTTAATCCAATATTCTGGGAGGTGGGTCATAGAGGATCCTGCTGTGATTTATGTCGGAGTGTTTTGCCTATGTTCTCCTCTAAGAGTTTTATAATTCTGGTCTTACATTTAGATCTTTAATCTATTTTGAGTTTATTTTTGTGTATGGTGTTAGAAAGTGTTCTAGTTTCATTCTTTTACAAGTGGTTGACCAGTTTTCCCAGCACCATTTGTTAAAGAGATCGCCTTGAAAAGGACATCTTTTTTGGGTGTTAGTTCTAAAAGGTCTTGTAGGTCTTCAAGTTGCTCGACTGAGCAACTTCACTTTCATTTTGAGCTTCCCTGGTAGCTCACACGGTAAAGTGTCTGCCTGCAATGCGGGAGACCTGGGTTTGATCCCTGGGTTGGGAAGATCTCCTGGAGAAAGAAATGGCAACCCACTCCAGTACTGTTGCCTGGAGAATCCCACAGATGGAGGAGCCTTGTAGGCTACAGTCCATGGGGTTGCAAGGAGTCGGACACGAATGAGCGACTTTACATATGCCTTGTTGTTATCATATTAATGAGCACAGAGTTATAATATGTTATAACACAGATCTTTGTTGGAAGACTTCGTGGTTTTTCTAGGTTGTCAAGGATATATTATAAGAGAGTTATCCTTAATCCTGGCTTTTTAAGCAGACCTTTAAAAGATGATGATTTGTGGGGGTCATATATGCTTTTCTGTGTTCTTGAAAACAAGATGATAAAAATACAATGGGGGATCAGTCTTTGTAAAATGCAGTCTGTCTTTGAGATAGTTGGATGGCGTCACCAACTCAATGGACATGAGTTTAAGTGAGCTCCAGGAGATGGTGAAGAACAGGGAAGCCTGGTGTGCTGCAGTCCATGGAGCCGTCAAGAGTCACTTGAGCTACTGAACAACCACAATCTTTGAGATAACTGAGTTTTTTCTTAATTTTACACTAAATGATAGAAAATAAATCCTGGCTTGAGTCCATAGAAATAGAACTTATTCTTTCATTTTAAGTAGAAAGAGAAGTATTTTCTTAGGCTGTAGATTTTTTTTCCAGTCAATAATCAAATTTGAATGTGATCTTAGAATGTCTTTCAGCTAGTGAATATTTTTTGTGTCAAACATTTAATGATAAAGATAGATCCTAGGACTTCCCTGGTGGTGCGGGGGATAAAAGTCTGTCTGCCAGTGCAGAGGACACAGGTTCGATTCCCGATCCAGAAGATGCCACATACCACCACAGCTGCTGGAGCCTGCATGCTCCGGGGCTCTTGAGCCACAATTACTAACAGCCACATGCTAGAGTCTGTGCGGCACAGCGAGAGAAGCCACTGTAATGAGAAGCCTGTGAACCGCTACTAGAGGGTAACCCCTGCTCTCTGAAACCAGGGAAAGCCCGTGTGCAGCAGCAAAGACCTAGCACAGCCAAATAAGCAAGTAAATAAATAAATATAATATGTGTGTACATGTCAAAAAAAAAGAGACTACAGTGAAATAAAATTTTAAAAAAAGATCCTATCCTTTGAAGTAGGAATTATACATAGGTGTATTTTCCCCTAAAATATTTGACTGTACAATAAACTAAAAAAAAAAAAAAACTGGTGAAATTCTCAATGCTTTATTATATAACTCCTATCCTAAATAAGCTCACTTTACATTCCAAGTATGTTTCTAATTAATTAGCCCAGGATTTCTCAACTGGAAAAAGCATTGGGCAACATCATATCCATTAATCTCAAAATAAAGCCTTTATCCTCCACCAATATAAAGAGGCTGACAGATAGGTAACAGTCCTGAGAAAGTGACTCCTGTGTTGGAATGAAAGACTAAAAACATCCTGTGAACAATTTTGAGAAATGCATGGAAGCTTTTACGAGAAGGCATGTTGAGGTATTTCAAAATCCGCGGTGACAGCGAGCAAGCAAGAGATTTGACTGTCACCTGCGTGAAGGAGCGGTGCCTCAGTGTCTTTGCTTATCCCGGCCATGACAAAGTTTTCAAGAGGGGACCACATGATGGCCTGCTGCTCTGGGCCGGTCCTGGCTTTGTGATGACAATATGCAGACTGTGTTACCCTAGGGACCTGAGCTCTATTTGAAGGACGCTTCCTACACATTTAACCTTGGTGCATAAAATCATTTCCACTCCAGAAAGTGACTTAAGACCCCCAAACTACATTACCTGAGATCAAGCAGCTGTACTCAAATACAAATGAATGGAAATCAATTTTAGAACCAAGGTGCTGCAGAAAACAAACAAAGGCAGCCCATGCTTCTTTTTTTATTCTCACATTTATTTATTTCGAAGTTTTAAAATACATCTGTTTGTTTATTTTCATCTGGGCCGGTCTTCATTGCTGCGCACGGACTTTCTCTGGCTGTGGCCAGTGGGGGAGACTCTGGTTTTGGTGCTCTGGCTTCTCACCTCCTTGGCCTCTCTTTTCATGCAGAGTACAGGCTCTAGGGTGTGAGGGCTTCCGTAGCTGTGACATACAGGCTTAGCTGTCCCCACTGGCATGTGGAATCTTCCCGGACCAAGGATCCAACCCCTGTCCCTTGCACTGCCAGGTGGATTCTTAACCGCTGGACCATGAGGAAAGTCCTAAACTAACCGTGCTCTGATAGTTTCAGGTAGATGGCAAAGGGACTCAGCCATACATATACAAGCATCCATCCTCCCCCAAACTCCCCTCCCATCCAGGCTGCCACATAACATTAAGCAGAGTCCCCCGTGCTGCCCAGCAGGACTTGTTGGTTATCTGTTTTACATATAGCAGTCTGTCCATGTTAATTTCCTGGCATTTTGTCTTTATAGGGGACTGTGTGTATGAGAGGATGGAGAGGTTTCACTGGGGTCTGAAGCCACAGTTGCACCATGATGAAAACAGCCCAGATCCCAGCAGGGTCACTTCCCAAGCCCTGAGTCATTGGTTCCCTAGAGGAAGCTGAGGCCCCTTCCAGCCCACACCCCGCCCACTCAAGCGGCTGCAGTGGAGGAGGGAATATTTCACATCATTGGACAAGAGCTGCCCGCGACTTGGAGACCGTCAGAGGCATGAAGAAGCTGGTGGACAGCATTTGTCAGAGTTACCAAGAAACACACACGAAGAGCAAACCTTTTCCAGGGTTGGCTAATATCATCCTCAGGCGGCTGAATGTCTTCGTAGGAGAGGGCCCCTCCTCTGAGAACCTGGTTGATGCCAACTGTGGGGAAAGCAGGGACATGAAGCTTTCCTAGGAAGAGATACTGAGACTCTTTGATTACAGTCAGCCTTGAGCTAAGGCAATTGCTAGTGTGAACACAGAAGTGGTATCGAAAATGAAACAGTGCCAGCAAGGGTTGCAACAAGGCATCACCTTCAGATCCACCTGACTAAATGTTTCCCAATTCCTCAGTGAAGATGAATTAGAACTTACGTGAGAACAATACTCTGTTTCATTTCTTGATTTATGTATACAGTGCAGAGGCCAATTGTTTGAAGAAGCATATGTCTCAGTTGGGTCTGCTGAGTCATCCTCAATTGATCTTCTAGTAGTTGGTATAAAACTTCAACTTTTAGAAACTTTTTCAGAATCAGTTAGGCTGATGCATGGCAGGACCCACATTGGCTGAAGAACCCCAATCAACATTTGCTGTTAAATTCTGGGCACAGAATGGGGCAAGTTAAATAAGACATACCTTGTTCAGAATGACACCTCAATGCTTGCTCTTTTCTTGCTGTGATACACATGACAGGCTCTGTAATCATTGTTCATTCCCCTAAACTCATTTTAAAATGTACACGGACCTGCTGATCATTGCGGAAAGTTTATGTTCCTCTTCTCCCTCCATCATAAAACCTCTGAATGCTAGCAGCCGTGACCACCTAGAAGAAAAATTGTCTTCCTGCCTTCCAATATCCATTTTCCCCATCATCCTCAAGGAAAGAATCAAGGGCTATAAATAGTAGTGTGTATATCTAGGAAGTGTCACTAAAGGAAAGGCTGTAGCCTTGTTCTGCCTCCTGTTTTCTGTATCTCCTGCTGCCTGGAATACAGATATGATGGCGGGTGCTGAGTCCTGATGAGAATAATGGAACATCAAGGTAGAAAGTATTGGGGGCCCTGATTACGATGGTCTCATCATTCCTGGATCAGCCACATTCACATAAGAGATTATACAAATGTTCCTCTCATTTAAGCCAATTTTATTCCAACTTTTCAATCACTCTCAGTTGAACCTGATCCCAGTTTCTTCAGGAAAACATTTTCACTCTGAAAAACTGTGGATATACACATTGAGTAGACGTCTTAGAAAGTCATGGTGGGAGGAGAGATGGCTCAGAAAACGGAAGGGGTGCAGGCTCGGTACTTACATAATAGAAATTATTTGCAAGAGTCATAGTTCTACATTTTTCCCTGATGAGACTGCCCAATGCTCTGCGGTTCGTGGAATATCAATATAATTGCTCATCTGTTTTCTTTCTTCAGAAATGAAATGCAGTTCACAATGGAAACCAGGTCTTTCTTTTCTTAATCATTCCATAGGAGACAATCACATGAGTAACCCCTCTTTGAAGATTCAATCCTCATTTCTACTCTCTTACATTCCCCAGCAAAGGTTTATCTTAAGCCACATTTGCAAATTGCTTCAACACATATGCCTGGTACAAATTTAAACTCATAAAGCAGAGAAAGCCAGGGTGTGGTGGTGGGAATCGCTCTTCGAACAGTCCACTGTACACTGTGGGCTGCCCCCGTCTCTAGTGCTTTCCCATAAAAGGCTTGAGAAAAGGAAGTTAAACCGCAATCCCATTAGGTAATAGGCTGTGCATTGGTATCATTTATCTGGAATGAGGAAGGGAAAGACTCAGCTTTGAAAGGTTTTCCTCAATGGTATATTCCCCTTTGCTACAAAGCTGTCCCTGAGACATCAGGTGAGACACAGGAGGAAAACTGCAACCCTTCATCTTATACCAAGCACTTTCCCAAGGCAAGCAACCTTTTGGAATTTGGAAAATGTTTTTCAATAGATGGTGCAATTTGACAGCCTGTGCTCACCAGGCTGATTTCCAACTCAGGAGCAGAAGTGGACATAACAAAGAGTGGTGAGGGGCTTTGACTTAGCCGAGAATCCCTCATACTCTTAAAATTTTTTGAGGAACCGCTCCTCAAAAGCTTTTGTTTATGTAGGTTATATTTAAAATATTAGAACTAATACTGAAAATATTTAAAATACTAATTTTTGTTAAATAGCAATGAGAAACTCAATACATTAAAATAAAATAATTTTAGTGAAGTCAAAACTGAAAGAAATTTAAGATATTTGTTTAAAAATAACTGATAAACTGTGCAACTTTTAGCAAAAAATAACTGATTTTAATGAAACTAATTATGTTTTCTGAATGGATCTTTTGCCCAAGTGTGATTTTGCCATATAATGACTCTATCATTGGAAAATTTTGCTTCATTGGGTGAATATTTGAGCTTCCAAATATTGAATATACAATATTTTTTAAAAATCACATTTATTAATATCACTGAGCTCATTAGAAAAATCTTTAAGCATCAGGAGGTTATCAAGCTCAAATTTTTATCTTTGGCAGAAATAATGTCTGTCATTTTCCTTGAAGTGACAAGCTCTTTTTATTTACTCTCAAGAAAAATTCTGTCAAAAAGATAGTTCAAATAACAATAGTTTATTGTCAACTGTCTTGATGGCGCTGTGGTAAAGAAGCCATCTGCCAATGAAGGACACGCAAGAGACACAGGTTTGATCTCTGGGTTGGGAAGCTTCTCCTGGGGAAGGAAATGGCAACCCGCTCCAGTATTCTTGCCTGGGAAATCCCGTGGATAGAGGAGGCTGGTGGGTTACAGTCTGGGGTTGCAAGAGTTGGACATTACTGAGCGATTGGGCACACATGTCTTTCAGAGAAAAATGGTGTTCCATGAAAGAGCAGGCTATTTTAGCTTGCAACTCAAAACTGCATATGTGCTGGAGTATAGTTGTTAAAGTGCTTTATGCATGCTCCCTATTTTATCACATAGAATATTGAAAAAGACATCTGGTCAAGGGTCAAGGTTAACTAAGTTAATCATTTTCCTGTTTTATCGAGGACATGAGATAGTCTCCCCTCCCCCCCACCCGCCACTTTCCTTGTGAGTTCACTGTGACCAAAAAAAAAAAAAAAAAAAAATAGAGTGACTACTGATGTAGGCTCGAGCCCTTGCTTCCATTGTTATTAATACTAAGGCAGCAGCTATTATACCTAATTTTGCTTTTGCACAATTAGTGCAAATGTCAACACAATGAAAAAGGCAAATGACTTCTTAGTATTATTATGAAAATCATTTTCCTTTTCTGGACCAGAACAAGGATCTCAGAGAATACCTGGGGGAATCAGATTACACTTTAGGAATGGCTATGGTAGAGGTTTCTAGTATTAAATTAAGACCCATCAGCATCACATGGAGGAAGTTTACAGTAATAGGATCTTTTAACTGTCTTTTCTGCACTGTCTTTCCCATCAGAAACAAATAAACCAGGAGAAAAATGTTACAAACATTTATGATGACTGCTATAATCTAAAACTGATCAATATGCAAGAAATATCTGACCAATAATTATTAATGTAAAAAAGTCTCAGAATACCTTTTAAAAAATTTCTATCCCTGAACACATTTCAGAATTTTAGAGGTGACAGTAATAATCCTATAATGATATGATAATAATAATGAATAAGTACAAAATCTCCTTTGGGTGCATTTTCAGCAGCTCTTTTCCTAAAGATTTATATTATCAAAAATTTTTATTTACGTATTTATTCTTAATTTTGGCTGTTTTGGGTCTTAGTTGCCCAGCAGCACGTGAGATTAGATCCCCGACCAAGGATTGAATGTGTGTCCCCTGCAGTGGAAGGCAGACTCTTAACCGTTGGACCACCAGGGAATTCCCCTACATTGTTTTATTTTAACTTGAAAAAAACTCTGTGATGCAGTTGTGCAGGACTTCATATCCCCTTCATTTTGCAGGTCAAGAGTCTAAGAAAATGAGATTCACTTACAGTCACAAAGGAAAAGGGCGGTGGAACCAGAGTTTCCTTCTGTGTGTATGTGTTAAGTTGCTTCAGTCAGGTCTGACTCTGCGACTCTATGGACAGCAGCCTGCCAGGCTCCTCCGTCCATGGGGTTCTCCAAGCAAGAATATTGGAATAGGTTTCCATGCCCTCCTCCAGGGGATCTTCCTTGCCCAGGGATCGAACTCGCTTCTCTTACATTTCCTACCTCATCAAGTGGGTTATTTACCACTAGTGCCTCCTGGGAAGCCCAGCCACCAGGGGTTCTTCCTGGTTAACATTTGAAAGCCTTTTCATTTTTTTACCACTCTGAACCACTTGGTCCATCTGGCCCCTGCAGGCATGTTTCACTTCAATAAAGAGAGATGATTCCAATAAACTCAGAGACTGCAGAAACCCCTAAGGCAGAGTTTGCCAAATAACTGAAAACCTGCAGGGACAGTGTGACTCCCCTGAGCTTTTCCAGTTTTTATTTCTGCTGATAGGCTGAAGTGTATAGAAAGGAAGAAACTCTCTCAGCCTGGGTTGGATCACCGGCTAAATTTGGAGTTCCAGATTAGAGAAACACCCTCGGATGACAGGGCCTTCCATCCCTGGTGTCCTGGAGGGGCTCATTCTGAAACTACACACGTGTGTTTCCTTCCTCTTTGGAACCGGAGGGGAAACTTGGCTAAGGCGTCTGCTGCCCTTTGCCTCTTGTGAGTGATGGGGGATACTATTTGGAGTATTAGGCAGAAAGTGATGAAGGGGAAGAGGATGTGGGTGGGGACCAGTGATGAGTAGAAGAGAATGAAATGTGAGCCGGTCGTGCCATGAGCAGAAGCAGTCTTAAAACCTCGCCTTTGTATTTCCCAGCCTGGTACAGGTAACAGAATCTTCCCTACCTGTCACCACTGAGTAGTTGCCATAACAATGCTGTATTCATATGACCCATATTTTACCTCCCAAAGGCAGAGGAAGATCCTCAAAGAAACACGTAGACCTCCAGTGGTATGTAGGGACAAGGGACTGTTTTCCCTCCTCTTCTGTGTCATGCGGTCATTTTCTTTTGAAAATATTCAGTTTTTTTCCCATCTTATTTCCATCGTGCTCTACACTCTTTATGCCCTAGCCCTGGATCTGAAAGGAAGGCACAAGGAAGTGTTTTTGAGTGGAGCCCGCTCAACCCAAGCCAGCTGAGCGTCCTCTTCTCTCACCTCGTGTCTCAGGAGTCAGAGAGAGATCACAAGAATACACGTTACTCGGATGCAATCACTTCTTACTGATGAAAAACAGCTTGCCTGGGTGGAAAACCATTTTCTCAGGCAGTGATTTGCCTAGGAGTTGCAATGACATTGCTCTTTTGTGCCAAGAATATCAATCAGTCCAAAAGTCCCTCTCCCATGAAAGGTAGGTGAGATCCTGGGCGTGCCCATCCATGCATTTGTAATCCCTGTGTTTGGCGCTAGTGTAAATGTCAAGGAGGAATACTGGGATCATTCTGCCATTATTTGGTTTTCCTATCTCCCCCACCCTCACTCCTTTTACATAATCTCTTGACTTCCTCCCCACCCATCTCAATTCTGTTGTTTCATCACTTTACTATCCTCAGTTTAAAAGTGTGAGCCCTTTGGGATGAAGGGTGATATAAAATCTAGGAAGGATAGAAGCATCTTACAGAAGAAAGGAAAGGGCTCTGGACCATGGTGCATTAAAAAAACAAAAACTTGTCAAAATTGGAGTTTTGTGTAACCATTTTAATATTGAAGATGGAAAAAAAAGCCAACGTTTTCAGTATATTATGCTTTATTATTTCAAGAAAGATAAAAAAGCAATTGGAACTCAAAAAAACATGTGTGCATTGTATGGAGAAGGTGCTTTGACTAATCGAACATGTCAAAAATGCTTTGCAAGGTTTTGTACTGGAGATTTCTCTCTAGATAATTCTCCACAGTTGGGCAGACCAGTTGAAGTCAGTAGAGATCAAACTGAGACACTGAGAACAATCAATGTTATACCATGTGAGAGATAGCCAACATGCTCAAAATATTCCAATCAAGTGCTGAAAATCATTTGCACTAGCTTGGTTATGTTAATCACTGATGTTTGGGTTCCATATAAATTAAGCAAAGAAAACTTTCTTGACAGTATTTCCACCTGTGATTTTCTGCTCAAATGTAATGAAAACTTTTCATTTTTAAAACAAAATGTGATGCGTGATGAAAAGTGGATATTGTACAATATAGAGGAATGAAGCAGATCATGGGGCAAGTAAAATGAACAACCAACAACCACACCAAAGGCTGGTCTTCATCCAAAGAAGGTGATGCTGTGTATATGGTGAGATTGAAAGAAGTCCTCTACTATGAGCTCCTTCTGGAAAGCCAAATGATCAATTTCAACAAGGACTGCTCCCAATTAGACCAGGTGAGAGCAGCACTCAATGAAAAGCATCCAGAATTAGTCAACAAAAAATGCATAATATTCCATCAGGATAACGCAAGACCACGTGCTTCTTTGATGAGCAGGCAAAAACTGTTAGGGCTTAGCTGGGAAGTTCTGATTCATCAGCCGTGTTCACCAGACATTGCACCTTTGGATTTCTATTTATTTTGGTCTTTACAAAATCATTTTAATGGAAAAAATTTCAATTCCATATATGACTGCAAATGCACCTAGAGCAATTCATTGCTTACAAAGATAAAACGTTTTGGGAAGATGAAATTATAAAGTTGCCTGGAACTTGGCAGAAGGTAGGTGAACAAAACAGTGAATATATTGTTCAATAAAGTTCTTGGTGAAAACGAAAAGTATCTTTTAGTTTTACTTAGAAACTGAAGGCACTTTTTGGCCAACCCAATATTCTCTTAGGGAAGACATGCTTTATCATGAATACAATGCCGGTAGAAATATGGACATTAAAGGCTGATCTAATGACGAGGAACTTGGAAACTGGAGGAAAGGCAATCCTTGTTATAAAGTAACAAAGAACTTGACTGATTTATGTTCTAGAGTTTTGTATAAGGTAGAAATTGTGAGTGATGAAATTGGATATTTAGCTGAAGAACTTTCTAAGCAAAGATGAAGAAGTATCTTTCTTTCTCTTACTGCTTAGAGTAAAATGCAAGAAAAGAGAGGTGAGTTGAAGGAATTGTTAACCAAAAAGGAACTGGAGCTTAAAAACTTGGAAAATTCTCAGCTCATTCATTTTGCAAAAAAAATGAGGAAAGCATTCTGAAGAGAACACCAAAGGTGTTCTTGTACATTTGATAAGATTAGTGTGGGTGTAAACCACAAATTTAATGAGCCATTCCAGCAGAAACCCGGAATAAAGATGGGATTATACCATCAGAAACACAACCAGCTGGGACTACATGAAACAGAGGAAACAGGAGTGATGGAAGACTGTCAGACTTCTGGGATTCTTCAGGACAGGACAGGGACTTCCCTGGCAGTCCAGTGGTTAAGACTTGGTCCTTCCAGTGCAGGGGGTGTGGGTTTGATCCCTGGTTAAGGAACTAAGATTCCACATGCCACACGATGTTGCAAAAAAAAAAAAAAAAAAAATATATATATATATATACACACACACACACACACACAGGACCAGACAATAGAGCTATCCAGTCGTAAACATAAATTATCCTTCAAGAAAAGGGAAGAATGGTGCCAAAGATGACTCAGAGATCATCAGGATTAGCACCAGAGGCCCAGGGAGCATGGCTCATTCCTTCTTGTTTTCAAAGGGTGGAGCTGTGTCTTGGTATGAGCAGGCCAGAGTCTCAGGGACAGGGCCACCAACAAAGGCCACGGGGATGACACTGTTGCCCCAGTAAGCCCGGAAGGATGAGCATGGAGCCAGAGAAGATTACTCTTGACATCTACTGTCTAATGGAGTTTAGCCTTGTTAGGTTTTCGTCTTGCTTGGGACCCAGCATCCTTTTCTTCTTTCTGATTTTCTCCTTCTGAAATGGGAATGTCCATCCTATGCCTATCTCACCATTGTATTTGGGAAGGGGGCAAACAGTTTAGTTTCACAGGACAGAGGAGCCTGGCGGGCTATATTCCAAGGGGTCACAAACAGTCTGACATGACTGAGCACAGCTGCACACACATATGCACACACACACACACACACACACACACAGAGTTCATAACTGGAGATAAATATGTCTGAGGATGAATCACATCTCGTTTCACTCGTAACTGATTTAGATAATATTTAGATGAGCCTTTGGGCTTTCAGCTGTAAGGTTGAGGCTGGCAGGAATTAAGACTTTGGGGCTGTTGGGATGGGGTGAGTGTATTTTGCCTGTGAGAAAGTTACAAGTGTTGGGAGGCCAGAGGGTGAAGCAGACCGAACTGTATCCCCTCTGATACCAAATTAACATGTTGAAGCCCTCACTCCCAGGGTGAATGGATTTGGAGACAGAAAATACAAGGAGGTAACACAGGTTAAATGAGCTCATAAGGATGGGATCTCAATCTGACGGGACCGGCGTCCTGATAAGCAGAGAAGGAAACACCAACTGTCTCTCTCTTTCCCAAACCCTTTCTTCCTGCAAATGCCCCTATTTGGGGGCCACAGAGGGAAGGCCATGTGGGCTTCACTCAAGAAGCTGTTGGCAAGTGAGGAAGGAGAGCTCTCACAAGGAACCTAACTGGCTGATACCCTGATCTGGGAACGCCAGCCTGCAAATCTGTGAGAGCATAAGTGTCTGTTGTTTAAGCCACCTAGTCTGTGGAATTTGTCACGGCAGCCTGGGCTCAGACTCTCCTCCCCTCCTTTCAGTCTCTCTGGCTCACTTCTTAGCCTGCAATCCATAGCTCAGCCTCTACCCCTCGTGCAAAGCCACATAGCAGTCCAGGCATGAATTGAATATATGTTTGAATATCCTCGTGATCCAAGCAGAATGGAAGCCAGGAGAAGAGTTACAGTTCACTGAATGACAGTAAATTGTCCACAGCGATTCTGTTACCTGCCTGTCTGGAGACAATTTTAATTTTGGTATATGTCATTAAATCTCAGGAGTGTAGGGTATAGGTTATTTCAGCTACCCTGTGGAATTTTCTGAAAACCACATGCATAAGGTTTATGACTTTCTGTTGCACCAGGTTTTTTAAACCAAAGTTGGCTGTGACAAATCAACTATATTCACACCATTGCTGTTACTATTTGAAGTCACAGCGAGGTGGTATGGCTAGCATATCTGCACAGGAGAGTGATAAAGGCGCTTCTTTTATAACATGGTGATAGAGTAAGTGTGAAGGATGAATTTTTGGAGCTCAAGTTTAATTCTCTAACTTTAATCTTTTTTGAAAGAGCGGTGCCACAGTCTTCTTGTTGTTGTAGTTGTTTAGTCTCTAAGTCGTGTCTGACTCTTTGCGACCTCATGGACAATTGCTGGCCAGGCTCCTCTGTCCATGGGATTCTCCAGGCAAGAATACTGGAGTGGGTTGCCATTTCCTTCTCCAGGAGATCTTCCAGACCCAGGGATCAAACCCAAGTCTCTTGCATTCCAGAAGGATTCTTTACTGCTGAACCATCAGGGGAAACCACAGTCATTTTATTATTTAGCACAAATATTAAAAAGGTTAGACGTGAACGAGTCAAAGTTAGCCTATGACCTCTTTCTCAAACCTTAGTGTTCTTACATATCACCTGAAAGGTTAGTTAAAAGACAGTTTCTGACCTGGCGGGTCTTGGATGGAGCCCCAGATCCTGCCTTTCTGAGTTTCTATTTCTGCTGCTGCTGCCGATCTAGCAAAGGTTCCATTTACTGTGTATTAGACCCAATGTTGAGGTGCATGTTTTTTTTCCATGAATAAAATATCACGTGAGCTTGAGTTGGTCTTCTCTTTGGCAGTATATCATACGTCCCCTCTAAGAATGGTCCAAACCTTCTACTTGGAAGAGCTACATTATAGGGATTGTAAAGTGATTTGAGCTTCAAATGCTTGACATAAACATGAGCTTAATGCTGACTGATTGGTTAATTTCCAGAAAGCAGATTTTCAGAGATATGTAATGAATGTCTCCCCAGTGATATATAATGATGCATTCCTATTAGGGGCTCTCGAATTCTGGACATTAAAGAGACAAGACAGAGTTAATGGTATTAGAGCCACTGAGAAAGCATGGCTCATCCAAGGCTAGCAGTACGGCTCTTTTGCAAATTGTCCTTCATCGGAGGTGAGAAATTGGTTTCAGAAATGGTCAGGAAGTTTGTTTCATAATTTTATGACTGGGTGCCTCCTGGAGTGAAGAAGAGGCATTGAGAAGTTTAGCAAGAGCTAGTAAAGCCGGAGTCCTTATTTGCAAGATTTGGTAAGCACGTGGGTGTGCTATTGTTTATTTCACTGTGACTTAGGACAAGCAAATTCCTACTGCTGATTAAACTATGGCTGATCAGGGACCTTCTCAGGACCTTCTCGGGACCTTCCTCCATCAGACACTAGGGACTGCCAGAACCAGGTTTGCCTGTGGGCAAAGCAAGGAAATTACCAGAGGTCAAAGGAAGGCTAAAACTCTTCCATGAAACAATCTTCCTTACCTTTTCAGAATATGCGTGCCTGTACTTACACATACACATGTATGCATGTGTAGTAGGTAAGAGGTTATAATTTATAAAGTAAAGTTAAAATTCAAGAGCATTTTTGACATTAAAAATGCACTTTACCTTCCCACTCCTACTGAACAAGATTCGTCAGAAGTACACAAGATAAATCAGCTTCACAGATGTTGAGTGTTGGAAATACCATCATGCCACGTTTGCTGTCAGTGGCTTAAGTTGGATAAAGGTGGTGCCAGTTCTTTTGGGTGTTTTGCTTAGTATTCTCTGCTTTTGTTTTCTTTTGTAAATTAGACGACCCTGGAATTTTGTCAATGTAACTTTTAGTTATACTGTATAAACATAAATGATTGCTGCTGATTCTGATGGAATTCTATACTTAATGACCGAAACTAACTTCGAGGCAGCCAAGGCAAGAATGAAAAAGGAAAACAGGAGATAGATATTTTTATTTCACACATAATTTGTGTCATTGACAATACTTTTGCTTCATCCAAATCATAAGAGATATACAGTATTCTTTTTGTGTATTGATACAAAAGATACAGGTGTTCATGGCACCTGCCAGCAGGGAAAACAGCTAAAAATTTGGCAGATAGTTGACTTGGAGAAGTATTTTCAGGCTCAGCTGATTTCAACTCTTAGCTCAAATAATCCCAAATTTCTGGGTTTCTTGCCATTATCAATGAATAGAAACTTTCAGCATTCCTAAAAGTTGTTATGTTCCATGGAAAACATTTTGGATAAGATTGAGTTTTGAAGAAGTTTCATGTTGCATAACGTAGGGAATGCCTGTTCCTGCCTACATCTAAGCAACCTTTTCAACGGTTTATCAAGAATTCATTTAATCTTCTCTATGTCCAGATTACATTTTACCATAAAAATACTCCTTTTGACTCATCATAAAAATCTTCTTTAAAAGATAATACCCCTTTAAAGGGCTTCTTTCAGAAGATTCCTGCTCTAAGAGGTGGAATGATAGAATGAGGCCAATTACTGCTGTGGTTCTATAAGTCCAATGGTCCCTAAGCACGAATTTCCAGTGCCTTCTGGCATATTTGTACATTCCAACAGGTTATACCATACCATCATTGCCTATAATATGATTCAAATGCAGAATGAAATCCAGCAAGTATTTTCTGTCTAACTGATGTAACATAGGACAAGTCATGTTTTCTGAGACTGAAAGGTTAGCATGAATTTAATGAGGGCAGATGTCTCTAAAATTACTGCAAATGCAAAATAAAGGGATGTTGGACTGATGAAAGGCACATACCAGCAAAAAACCAGAATTAGAGGAGATCTACCCTTGCTGCTATGCCTCTAAAGTTAATTAGAGGGATACTGAAAAAGCAGACATCACAATACTCACATGTAACTCGAAGGATATTAAAATGAAACAAAGCAAAAGGTGTTTCTTTGTTGAGTCATCCTCAACAAAACCTAGTCAATTGGCTATTAACAGTCTTTTCACCATTTGATAAAATGAATAGACCGGTGATAAATACCTTTGGTAGGAGCATTTCAGTCTTACATGATGAAAGCAATAAATGACATAGACCTTTCTGCAGTCAACAAATCAAGTAAAATCAAGAATCACGCTATTTACGTGGATCACATTCCTTTGATGGATATCTCTCCAAACTCAAGGTGTTACTGATGAAGACATACTTGCAATTTCTGTCTTCTGAATTTCCAAAGAGATTATCACATTGTCTAAAACAAGTGCACTCTTAGGTGACTGACAGAAATGCATTTTAAATTTGCACGTGTTTAAGGACTTCCCTGATAGTTCCGTGGTTCAGACTTTACCTTTCATTGCAGTGGGTGCAGGTTCGATCCCTGTTTCGGGAGCTAAGATCTCTCATGCCTTGCTGCCCAAAGATCAAAACATAAAACAGAAGCAATACTGGAACATATTCAACAAAGACTTTAAAAATGGTCCAAACCAAAAAAATCTTTAAAAAAATTAATTTGCATGTGTTTAATTGTGTAGGTATAAGTATGCAACTAAAATATCCTTTTACTTTCTGCATTTATGTTAGGCTAGATCAGTACACCTGTTAGGTGCTAGTTGATTTGGATTCCTTTTGCTTTGTTCTCCATCTGACTTGCTCCTAAGACTTGGCACTAACATAAGTGTTCCTGATATAGTGTGTAAATATGAACGATTGCTGCCGATTCCAATGGGATCCTGGACCTACTACAGAAACCAACTTTCGGGCAGCCAGGGGAAGGATCCAAAAGGGAAACAGGAGAAAGATATTGTCATTTCACACATAATTTGCATCATTGGCAATACTTTTGTTTCACCCAAATCATAAAATAAACTAAAAATTAGGTTCCATTTCTGTCTCTTATCATGTCAACACTCTAAGGTAAAAACTTAAGCATTTTGAGCAGGACTTTGAAGTTTATTAGCTAAAAAAAGTATTGAAAGAGGGGCTAATTTGATTTGAATTCCAATAGTGGTGAACTTTCCAGAACTTTCTGGTCTTGGTAATTCTGCATGAAGATAAGGTAACAGGCCTGACTTCTCTTAAGTTGTATCGATGTCAGTTGAACTTGAGATTGATAGTCAGGAAGAGAAATGGTGGTGTGGTTTTAAGTTTTCCCAAACATAATTTATGTCTTTATTCATGTGTGTGTTTATCCAATATTCTCTCCACCCATATCAGAAGCCACACGCTATGCCAGATATATAAACACGAATGAACTTGTCGTCCAGGAACCAATAATTTTAAATTTAAGAGATAAAGAAAAATACCCAAATACCCAAATTGTATCTATGAAGAAAAAAAAAAGGAAATGAAATCCAGCAAACTACTATATATGGAGTGGATAAACAACAAGGTGCGATCAATACTTAGAGTATTGACTATAGTCAATATCCTGTAGTAAACCACAGTGGAAAAGAATATGAAAAAGAATATATATATATACATATATATATATGTATATATATATATAACTGAAAAACTTTGCTGTACAGTAGAAGCTAACACAGGGCTTCCCAGGTGGCTCAGAGGTAAGAATCAATCTGCAATGCAGGAGACATGGGTTCAATCCCTGGGTCGGGAAGATTTCCTGGGAGGGCATGGCAACCCACTCCAGTATTCTTGCCTGCAGAATCCCATGGGCAGAGGAGCCTGGTGGGCTGCTGTCCATGGGGTCAAAAAGAGCTGGACACGACTGAAGTGACTGAGAGCACACACAGAAGCTAACAGAACGTTGTAAATCAACTCTACTTCAAGAAAATAAATTTACAAAAGAGAAATGAAATCCAGGCAACCACAGAACATTTCTTCAAAACTCTAAATGCCGAAGACAATGGAGCAACTTACAGGATTGTGACCAAACCACACTCTACATGGTGTCACTCTGGTGGAGATCAGAAAATATGTCCCCCCCTCTCTTTGAGAGGAAAAAAAATGCTTCAGCTCATACTATAGGCAACCAAGAATTGAATAAGATTGGAGCTTGAATTGGGTGAGAAGCAGATTACCAATGAATGGGGAATTTAGTGATTTAAAAACTGAATGCAACTGTCATAAAAGAGAAATAAAAGATACATAATGGAAAAATTAAGTTCTTGGCAGATCACTCAAGTAATGTAGACATTGTTCTACACAGATTAGAGCAGTAAATTAAAGAGACAAAAATCAAATAAAGGGTGAGCTCTTTCTTCTTGGCGTTTATATTTTAGCAGAATGAGGAAATGAGCAAGATAAAATAAGTGAACGGCATAACACAAAATAACACCATAGCAACAATTTAGGCACAATACCTGAGATTTTATTAACCCAAATTGGAATATAGATAGAAAAGGATAGATAGGTAGAGAGATAGAAAAAAGAAGTGAGCAAAAGAGGGATAAGTTCTTCATTTTTATGAGACAAGAAAAAATTTTGATTACTTTCAGGTACTTACACACATGTGGACACACCAAAGAAAGGACAGAAAAATGATTTCTTAGATAAAATAGAAGTCAAAGTAAACAGCACTAAGTGGGACAAAAGAACAATTTATATTAATAAAGAATAATAAAAGTCAGAGTATCCCAAGTCAACGTTTTTCTTCATCTGACTTGGTTTCTGCTCTTGCATCCTTGACTCAGAGAAGGGCCGTACAGCCCCAAAGCCAAAGGCTAAAACCTGGGCATCATTCTTCCCTCTCCTCCTCCCCCTCACGCCACACTCCCAATTCTGTTTTTCCATCTTTTACATACATCTCAACTGTCTCTTCCTTCCATGCTCACCACTGCTCTGCTCACTTAGGGCACCACCATTTCTCATCTTACTTTCTACCACAAGCAGTCTCCAAACTGATTCTTGTCTTGTTTCCATCAAATCTGTTCTTCCTGGGGAGATCAAAGTCATCTTCCAAAGTCAGCTTCCTCAACAAGGAGATCAAAGTAATCATTCAAGTTTTTAAAGTAAAAAAGTCATTTCAAAAAGTGACGATGTCATGCTTAAACCTAAAACTCCATGGACATTCCATTGTCCAGACTCCAGGACATCACCCTTCATGGTTTGCTTCTTGATCACCTCTCCAAGCTGACGTCACTCACCCTCTAGCAGATCTGGGTGAGCTCCCATTCTGAGTGTTCCGCTAGAACCTGGAACTTGCCCTGTCAGAGCACCTTTCTCATTAGAATAGCCCGTTGGTTTATCTGCAAGCCAAACTAGATTATATTAATAAACCCCGAGAAACGGTGGACCTTCCCCAAGGCCAAAGCTCAGCCATGAAGGGTTTTTATTATTAAGTAAGAAGGAAAAGGAAGTAAGAGGGACTTCCCTGATGGCCCAGGGGCTGGCTTTGAGCTCTCAATGCAGGAGGCCCAGGTTCGATCTTCGACTGGGGTAACTGGATCCCACATGCTGCACCTGAAAGAATCCACATGTCACAACTGAGACCTAGCACAGCCAAATACATAAATAAATGCTAAAAAAAAAAGAAGAAGAAGAAGAAGAAGCAAGAATTTAATCTAAGAATCCTGAAAAGAGAATAATAAAATGTGCGAAAGTAAGTTAACAGAAGGACTCAGGCATGATAAAGAAATATCAGAAAGGTGATATTTCTTTGGAAAGGAGCATGAGCTACATGAAATGTGCACATCTGTGTAAAACACAACCGAAGGGGAAAAGCACGTGTGCAACCGAAGCATTTGACATGAGAGAAGACAACAGACGGCAAAAATGGCCAAGAGTTAGAACATCTTTCAAAATGAGAAATTTCCTAGATAAGCATGGTGACCAAAATAGTCTTAACAAGTGGGAAATCTGATAACTCTAATACTATGGAAAAAATGGGAAAAGTTCTCAAAAAATCGTGTTTATAAGAAGGATACTAAGCTGGACAGCTTTACAGATTTTCACAGTGCAGATTATTTCTGTGCTTAAATTAAAAAGCTATCACATTCATCTTATGATGATGAAATGACTGCACCAAAAAGCTAAATAAATAACTCAAAACTCCTGAACTGAATAGCAGCTTCATCTTTGAACACAACTACAGAAATCTTTAAAAATGTTAGAAATTACAATCCAAATAAAACAACACCTTAGTTACCGACCTACTGCACCCAAGCCAAGTTTATTCTGAATTCAAAAATGACTTAATGCGGGGAATAGGTTAGCATGTTACATAAATGTATCTAATGAGGAAAAAAAACAGCAAAGCTCAGAAAATCACTTCAAAACCATTCTGGACAAATATTCTCATAAAACAAAAGCACAAACATGAATTATTCAAATTGCTAATGAATATTTGATTAGCTAAACAGCAGAGGTTTTTCCCATTAAAATCAGCATTAGTACTATGAGGCCCAGTATCAGCATTGACATTTATCGAAATGCTCTGAGCATCACTTTTGCCTTATAATTGACCAAGATCTGCTAGTATGTTTTACTTTGATTTTGGATTCTGAAGCCTGAATAGATAAATACCTGCGTCAGCTAGATTTCTGGCATCCTGAGATCTGGCCCAATCAGAAAATTATTTGATTATGTAAATGATCATCATATCTAGTCAAAGATGGGATTCACAGTTAACATTGGGCTAACTCCTATGAGAGTTTCATTTGGTATGACAAAATGAGCAAACGTCACCCTTTTTTATGGTTTAGTCTAATATAAGAATTGAGAGGAAATGTTTTGTTAAATAACTTCAGGGAAGACATCGTATCTGCGGAGATGACCAGAAATTCATGCGTGAACCAGACATTGCTGGCAGGGGTGTGCTAAGGCAGCCCTAGTAGTAAAGTATCTGCCTGCCAACACAGGAGAGATAAGTGACGCAAGTGCAATCACTGGGGTCAGAAGATTCCCTGGAGGAGGAAATGGCAATCCACTCCAGGCTCCTGGCCTCGAGAAGCCTGTGGACAGAGGAGCCTGATGGGCTACAGTTAACGGGGTCGCAAAGAGTCAGACACGACTGTGACTTAGCACACACGTGCATGTGCTAAGGAGGGGATCTGTGCCTAAATTTCTCTCACCTGGGTGCTTAGAAACCAGTGTTTTCCTACACTCCCCTAAAAGGTTGATATGAAATGAAACTGCTTGTCATCGGAACTCAAAATATGCATCCCTACTTCAAAGAGAGAGTAGCAAGGCACGGAGTCCCTCTCCTGGGACACAGTTCCGGGGTGCGTGCGGCTGTGACCAGGGAGAGCATCCACCATCCCCAAGATGCCACAAGGGTGGAGAGGAAACTGCAGATTTTCTCTGCATGAGCTCCATCCTTCACCCAGTGATGCTGGCAGTGGTCTACCTGAGTCTGTGACATGATAATATCCATTCTGAACCAACGAAGGTCTACACAATACAATAGATAACAGCAGAAGATACTGTATTATCTACACAAGAGATAAGAGCATGAGAACAATGGAATTAGACGACACAGTGCTGGTAATCTTCCTGGATTGTTTGCATGCCACTACTCACCTCATGGAATAAACTCATCTTTAAGAACTGTGTTGAATTCTCAGTTATTTAACTGTGTGTCAGCTGTGGGTATTTCAGGAAAGTAATGCTGCTTGGGAATTCTTCATCTTCTTGTGAAGATGAATTAACAGCAGAATGTCAACATTACTGCCTTAAATTTTCACAGGGAGGTAAGTCTCCAAACTTGTGGCCAACAATAATGCTGATGGTTTAGAATGTTACAGTGAAGACTATGAGAGAAGGGGGTAAGAGAAAAATGAGGAGCTAAGCCACAGTTGACGTTGCTAATCTACCTTCCGAAAATGTATTCACAAGAATACTCTAAGAAGATAGTCCTTCATATCTCTGAGTCTTCAAAGGTAAAACTTTTACTCTAAAACTTGTCAAAATGTTTGCTGCAGACTGGTTATCCCTTTCAGGAGTTGAAAATAAAGGCTGATTGAGATTCGTACAATCTATGAATCCTAGGTACAAAATCCACTCTTGGTATGTATATCACTAAGAAATATTTTCCTAAATTCCATTTACTGTGGGCAAAAGTACATTGATTGACATTTTAAAATATGCTATTTCTATACCTTGTGTCTCAATCACTGAGACATGTAGAACCCACCGGAAGTCCTTTTAAATTTGACAGTGTGGTGGGTTCCTAATGAATTAGTTATGTTTCTCTTTTATGTGCTGAATAAGAGATTTGAGGACACAGATAATGAATCTGATGAATGGAAAATCAGTAAAGGTAATTATTATCCATGATGGGCAAACACGATAAAGGCTGTAATTGACTTTGAAATCATGGGCACACACTCTCTTATTCATACCCCTCAGCTGTGTTTGGAAAACTAATTCTAGCACAGTGTATTTTAACAGAATTAGCTACCCAAGAAGAAAGATGACAAGACCCTTCTTATTCTTTAATCAAAGACAAACTTCATGGTGATAAGAGATTTTGGAATGGACTTTCTATATTTGAAAAAAGTAGGAATGTAACTATTATGTGTAAAAAGGCTGTTTGAACCAAATAAAGCGTCAGTGCTACAGGAGACAAATAACCGCACCAGCCTAGCAGGATGTACCAGCCACCCAGCGTTGTTTGTTTTGTGTTCTTTTTCAGGGAAAGTAGTTTGTTCGTTGGAGCCTATTCACGAAATAATCAAACCGGTGAAACTTGAGTGCAAAGGCTTCTTACGTGATTCCTATTATAAAAACACTCCTATCACTACACTCCAGAAAAGATTACGACAATTTCTTTATAGGCAATAGAAGCTGAGATGCAGAGGGAAAATCAGAGACTGATGATTCTATTATCTTAAAAGTTGATTACATTCCATTTTCCCATTTTTAGGTTCAAACAAATTTTTATCAGATGACTTATTTGAATGTAAAGCCTACTAGAAAGATAGTATAAGCGAAAGTAAAATTTTCGAGTATGATTCTGAAAGTATTTCAAAAGCTGTTACTCCAGCAGTGTACACAACTTAAGTTGGGGCCATTGATTCAGTGAAATTACGTCACCATCAATCAAATCTCCAAGGCTAGGAGTTAGAGAAAAGGAAACTAACTTTCCTACTGTCAGGGACGAAGAAAAGTTTGGTGGTGCCTATAAGCAGTGGCTATTCTCGTATAACTAGCCAGAAAATTTCTCTCTCTGCCAATTTTGCTGAAACAGAGCATTTATTTATTATCATCAATGTGCAGTGTGATACCCACAGGAGTAATTTAGTGTCTAGCCGGGCTGCGGAATCACCAGTCTTAAATCATAATATCAAATTTTTAATTGACTACTAAAAATGTTAGTGATAAAATTATGATAGCTTTAAATAAAATCTCAGATTAACTTTGTTTTCCTGCAATTTGTTTGATGTTGATGATATATGACTTTGCCATGGTTTGGGTAAACAGCAATTTTTAACATTTGGTTTTCTACAGTCATCCAAATTATGTATTCACTATCCCTCTATTTAATATGGTTCAGAAAATACTAGCTAATGCCTTAGATCATTAAATAGAAATGAAATATAATTCCTGAAGTAGTGGAGGTAATATTATTTGTGTTATCGCTCAGTTGTGTCTGACTCTGCGACCCAGGCTCCTTTGTCCTTGGAATTCTCCAGGCAAGAATACTGCAGCAAGAAGTCATTCCCTTCTCCAGAGGATCTTACTGACAAGAACTGAACCCAGGTCTCCTGCATTGCAAGCAGATTCTTTACCATCTAAGCCACTAGGGAAGCCCACCATTATTTACAGATGGCATAAATATAACGGCAGAAAATCTATGCACCAACTGAAATATTCTCAGACTCGTGTGAGTTCATTGTTGTTGTTCAGTAGCTAATTCATGTCTGACTCTTTGCAATCCCATGGTCTGCAGCAGGCCAGGTTTCCCTCTTCTTCACTATCTCTTGGAGTTTGCTCAAACTCATGAGTTTGAGTTCATTAGCAACTCAAAATTTTAGCAGCTTAGAGTTTTAAAATAAGATTTCAATAATTAGAAAGATATAACTTAAACTTCTGAGACCAGCTAGCATTATAAACAGTATATGTTCTTTTTTAAAAAAAAGGTATTTATTTGGCAACATAGGTCTTAATTGCATCATGCAGAATATTTCATTGAGGGTGCCTGGATTCTCTAGTTGTGGCTCTCAGAGCGCACGCTCAGTCACTCTGCTGTATGTGGGATCTTAGTTCCCCAGCCAGGGATCGAACCCACATCCTTTGCTTTGCAAGACAGATTCTTAACCACTGGACCACTAGGGCAGTCCTGAGTAAATGTTTCTTGATTAAATTTGTTGGCTTAACAAAGTTCTGGTCACAATTCCAATGGAACTTATTTTTACATTTAAAATGTCAAAAGACTAGCTAGAGATTAAGTGGGGAAATTGTTAAGAATTTTTTTAAAAATTTAAGTGATGGGAAGAAATTGCTCTCACATATAAACTATATTACAAAGTAACATTAAGTAGAATAGTATGATTTTAATGAAAAAAATAAATCTGAAACAAAATAAGCTGTTGGAAATATATTTCAAATCTAAGGAGAAGGGATGAGATTTGTGGTAAATACCATAGAAAGATTAGCTGTTTGGGGAGAAGTAATTAAGAGCCTCCTCTCTCTTATATACCATTGATTGAATCAATGTTTAAGAAGATCTTACAGTAATGTCTGGCACATAGTAAGTTTCATAAGTATTTATTTAAAAAAAAATAAAAACCAAAGCATAAGCTGTCAAGATAAGAACAAGAACAGCAACTCGTGGATGCTCTGCTGTGTCCAACTCTTTGTGACCCCATGGACTGTAGCCCCCCAGGCTACTCTGCCCATGGAATTTCCCAGGCAAGAATACTGGATCGGGTTGCTCCAGGGGGTCTTTCTAACCTAGAGATTGAACCCACATCTCTTACATCTCCTGCATTGGCAGGTGGATTCTTTACTACTATACCACCTGAGATAAAGCATCAAACACTTTGAAATAAGGAAAATATAAATTGAATTGGAAATTTCTATTAGTTCAATTCAGTTGCTCAGTCGTGTCTGACACTTTGCGACCCCATGAATCGTAGCACGCCAGGCCTCCCTGTCCATCACCAACTCCCGGAGTTCACTCGGACTCACGTCCATCGAGTCAGTGATGCCGTCCAGCCATCTCATCCTCGGTCGTCCCCTTCTCCTCCTGCCCCCAATCCCTCCAGCATCAGAGTCTTTTCCAATGAGCCAACTCTTCTTCACATGAGGTGGCCAAAGTATTGGAGTTTAAGCTTTAGCATCATTCCTTCCAAAGAACACCCAGGGCTGATCTCCTTCAGAATGGACTGGTTGGATCTCCTTGCAGTCCAAGGAACTCTCAAGAGTCTTCTCCAACACCACAGTTCAAAAGCATCAGTTCTTCGGCACTCAGCCTTCTTCACAGTCCAACTCTCACATCCATACATGACCACAGGAAAAACCATAGCCTTGACTAGACGGACCTTAGTCGGCAAAGTAATGTCTCTGCTTTTGAATATGCTATGTAGATTGGTCATAATTTTTCTTCCAAGGAGTAAGCGTCTTTTAATTTCATGGCTACAGTCCCCATCTGCAGTGATTTTGGAGCCCCGAAAAATAAAGCCTGACACTGTTTCCATTGTTTCCCCATCTATTTCCCATGAAGTGATGGGACCGGATGCCATGATCTTTGTTTTCTGGATGTTGAGTTTTAAGCCAACTTTTTCACTCTCCACTTTCACTTTCATCAAGAGGCTTTTTAGCTCCTCTTCACTTTCTGCCATAAGGGTGGTGTCATCTGCATATCTGAGGTTATTGATATTTCTCCCGGCAATCTTGATTCCAGCTTGTGTTTCTTCCAGCCCAGCTTTTCTCATGATGTACTCTGCATATAAGTTAAATAAGCAGGGTGACAATATACAGCCCTGATGTACTCCTTTTCCTATTTGGAACCAGTCTGTTGTTCCATGTCCACTTCTAACTGTTGCTTCCTGACCTGCATACAGGTTTCTCAAGAGGCAGGTTAGGTGGTCTAAAAATGTAAACATTAATAAATTTGGTGATATGTTGTCCAACAGGAGAAACAAAAGACAAAAGAAGTAATAAGATGGGTAAAATATTTCCTAGAAAATATGTAAACAAATATATTAAAAGTTCTTAAAAATCAATAAGAAAACCAGTAACATCTCTTGCTAAATAAATGAGCAGACAAGTTACAAAAGAAATATGAAATTTTGACACTTATAAAAACATTAATTCAAAGTAATAAAAAAATTAAAAACCGATAAGGATTTCCAATAATCTCAACATGTTAGAATACTGTTAAAACCTATTTTATGAAAGTTAAAATGCTCCTGGTTCAAAAGGCCTCATAATTAAAATCAAGGGCTTCTCCAACAGTAAAGAACCTGCCTGCAGTGCAGGAGACACAGGAGATGCAGGTTTGATCCCTGGGTCGGGACGATCCCTTAGAGGAGGAAATGGCAAATCACTCCAGTATTCTTGCCTGAAAAATTCCATGGAGACAGGAGACTGGTGGGCTACAGTCCAAAGGGTTGCAAAGATTTGGACACGACTGAACACGCAGTACAGCAATTAAAATCTATATGCTTCTTGTTTTTCCATCCCTCCTCCAGGTCCCACTCTTTGAAGGCAAGCACTTAACTCTTTCTTTCTTCTCATATTTATGTTCAAATCTCTGAGCAATGAGCTTAAATTGCTTTCCCTGTTTTTATTTTTATACCTCAGTTATTGATCTCTGTTGTGACAAATATAATTTCAGCCCTCTTACAATACACTTTCTTCTCCTCTCTTACCCATGCAATTATATCACTTTTAAAGTTAAATCATTACATCGTTATGACCGTGTAAGTATCATTCCCTGCAAAACCAGGGAATGTTTTATGATTATATGTCTTTTACAGTCGTTTGCCCCCTGATCCCCTGGAATTTCTGATTGCTTTTATTTTTTTATAGCACTAATTGCCTTTATCACATAGCCAAGGTTTGTTTTTTTTTAACTTTCTGTTCTTTCAAAGCATGCTAGCAAATCCTCGCCTGAACTTAAACTACCCTCCTAGTATCCTGGAATTTTCTCCTCCAATCTTGCTGGTTCCTCTGCAAAGATTTGTTTTAAAAGATTGTGGAGAAAAAAAGGGTGTGGTGAGACACTCAAATAGTGCTGGTGGAGGGTAAATGGCTACAACCACTCTTGAGAGCAAGTTGTCAATATGTGTCAGGAGCTATAAACAAAGACTTTGACCCCATGTTTTACTTCTAGAAATTTCTCCTAGTGCAGCAACCGGAGACATAATACAGAGTTATGCTCTAGGATATCTACTCAGTGATATTTATGTGAAATAGTGGGAGTGATTTAAATGTCCATTTACTCATGACTTGTTATCAGATTGTGGAGTATTCTGTATTTCTTGAAATTTATTGGTAGAACAGTTTTTGAAATCTATGCTTGGGAAACACCTCAAAGAGAGAAGTAGCTATTTTCACACATCTAAAACCGAGGGTGTAATAAATGGAAATGGAGAAAGAAAACCACATGATTGTCAACCAGCTTGCCCATGTTTCACACATCATCTTCATAAGACCTAGATGCAAAGTCTGCTCTCAAAACGGTTTGCAAATCAAAAGATGCAAGCATACACACTGCAAAGTCCCAAGTGTTGAATTACTACAGCATGGCTACTCACATGGGTAACCCTCTGTAGCATGCATGCCCTACATGGGTCTCAGGGGCTTATATATATATATATATATATATATATATATATATATGTAATGTAATGATGGTGGTGAGGCTTCCAAGCAATGAGGAAGACAGCTGAGAATGAACGGGTATGAGGAGCTTGGTAGGTATGTGAAACTTACAAGGAAGGGAAAAGATATTATCGGAGAAAGGCTGAAAGTTCACAGGGAGCTGCAAACAATGGCCCCAGATCTAAGGTTCTGGGGAAAGGGTGTGTGGGGAATGAGGCACCTTGAGAATGACGAGGGAAATTATGTCATCAGGGGAAATCCAGAGGTTTCGGCTGGGATGAGGGAGGGGAGTCTGTAGTTGAGGCAACATTTCCAAATTTCTGAAAGTTTCTTGGCTCTCAGAACAAGGTAGAGGGAGGATCAGAAGGGAGGATGTCCTACAGGACAGTCAGGTTCCTTCACACAGAATGAGGGGCAGAGACACCAGAAATTTGTTCCTTAACAATCCTGAGGATGAGAAATTCTGAGAGTTGAGGGGGAAAGACGCAGGGCATCCACAGAACTAAGAGGGTGTAACTGACAGCCCCAGGATTACAAAGGAAATTTTGGAATGAATTGTGGAAATGCCTCCACAGACTTGTTTCAACTCGCTCAGGTCCACCTGTTTGCTTATTAGGATTTTAAGCATGACTTCAGGCACAAACATTTGGGGAAAAGCCCTATGATTTAGTCATTTGAACGAATGCTTTGTAAGAAAATGAAGCTGTAAGGAGGATGGATTTAGGATTATGTGTTTTTTAAAGCAAAAAACACAGATGAGAGAGGGTTCAAGGTGTACCAGGTAAAGATGGAAGATCCAACATTGGCTCAAGAGAGCTGGGACAGGCTGGGTGCTGGCATGGGAACGTTCCAGGATGATGTGAAATCTGGGCTGAGTTCTGGGTCAGGGTGGAGCAAGGTATGGATCTGTCTTCCTAGCAGAAGGAATCTTACCCCACTGTTGAGGGAAACATCTGGAAGACATGGCTATCATTTTGGACTAAACCAAGGGGGCAAGAGTTAAATAGTGAAGGAAGAGAAAAAAGGGAACAAAAAGGATTCACCCTTTAGAAGCAGACACACGAAAGTTCCAACTACTCACCTGAGAAAGTTTTGGTTCCCCACTTCCCCAAGTGTTTATGTTTAACCTGGGCATAGTTCAAAGTGGGTGGGGTTGTGGGAGGTGAGCATGTTTACAGATGTTTTCTTGTTTCTGTCTGGGTAATTGTAAAGAGTCAGTGTGCACAAGTATCTTTAGAGTAACCATATACCTGTGCAGGAGACAGTCCTACAACCTTGGAATCATTAGCACTTTTCATGTTCTGTTGGCTCACCTTTCAAGAAATGGTTCCTGTAGATATTAGCGAATGCACTCAGTCTTCTGACAACCAAGATTCAGAGCAGCTCATACCCTCTTGGACCAGCTGTAACGTCATTCCAGAATCCCCAGCTACTGCACTTGACTTTCTGAATTTGACTTGCCAAATATACGCTTTGGTCAATCTACAGAACTGAGTTTGTCCAGTGTTCCGAATAAATCATATTGTGCATCATTTATCTACAGACACATCTATCAAAACCAATGGAAGCAATTTCCTTGTGGGATTAACACGAAAGAAATCTGTTACAAAGGATGCACATTTGCAAATTACTGAAGGAGAACAAAAATACACCCAAGTTCTGCTGGTTACCTCTGCCCTCACCCAGGCTGTGGGCATTCACCCGTTGGACATTGTCCAGCCCACCACTCTGGGTTTGTACAGAGGCTTCTGTCTTCCTAATACTGGACTTCCATCATCAGCATTCTCATGGAAAAAAACAATCTTTCACCGCCATAAATCAACTTGATTGTTGCTGATGCTCGGGCTGAAGTTACGCAAACACCAGGAGATCCTGGAAGAGAGGGTTAAATGGATTACGCTGGACATCTTTATGCTCCTCACATTTCTCTGCTGTGTATTCCGTTTCCGAGCCATTTCTTAGTTTCAGTGCAATCATCTTCTCTATCCTTTCCAGGTGTTTGTTAAAAAAAAGAATGTGTTTCTTTGAAATTGTCTTTGTAAACTGAACTTTGCATATGAAACTCTGTTGCCTTGATTTCTAAAATGAGTGAAAGGAGAAGTGATCATGACAGTCTAATTCTCCTTAATCTTAGACTTATTGAGACTGAACTTTTTTTTTGGAACTCACTGAAACATTTAGTATTATTTTCTTTTAAGAGACAAAATACTATTTAACAACAGTTCTTATATAACTATTTTACCTGCAACATCCAAGAATTTCTATTGAGTAAAGAATAAAGAGAGATTTGCCTGGTGGTCCAGTGGCTAAGACTCTGAGCTCCTAAGGCAGGAGGCACCCAGGTTCAATTCCTGGGCAGGGAGCTTG
Organism: Budorcas taxicolor; assembly: GCF_023091745.1. Taxonomy (NCBI): domain Eukaryota; kingdom Metazoa; phylum Chordata; class Mammalia; order Artiodactyla; family Bovidae; genus Budorcas; species Budorcas taxicolor. The sequence continues at coordinate 16,482,850 of NC_068920.1, forward strand.
ATCACATGAGGCAACTAAGACCATCACAGCCAAACTAAAAAAAAAAAAAAAAAAAAAAATTTTAAAGAGCAATTTCTAAAGCAACATTGAGCTGTATGCAAGCTCTGATAATGGTATGAATATTCTCATCTTTCTCATGGTTCAGTTTCTGCTCATCAAAGGTCCGATGAGTCTAGTGAGAAAACCCAGGTACCTGAAGCAGTGTGATTAGAAGCAGAGTATCATGATAAGGAGTGTGAGACCAACTTGAGCTTTAATCCATCACCCCAAGAGCTGTATAAACTTGACAAGTTTCTTAGCCTCCCTGAGTGTCAGTGTGTGTAGGCAGAGATGAGACGCGGACAAGTTGGAAGCCAAGTAATGGTGTCGAAGGGTAGGATAACTACTTTTCTAAAGATGAGGGAAGAGTATATAAGAGGGGATATTATTCGAGGGTCTTGTTTCACTTCAGTGAGCAGGTTGGAAGTGGGGGTCAGTAAAGAGAGGCTGTTCCAGATATCGGGCGTAGCTTGGCGATGTCCTCAGACGTGGATGAGGAGAGGGGTGAGGGAAGATGAGTCGGGAGTAGGAGGAGATGAAGACAGCAAGGGGTGACTAAGGCAGCCTTCTCTGCCCACGTGTTTCATAGTCTGAATAATGGCCTCTTTAGGGATAGTCTGATATCATAAGGCCCTTGATTTCCTAACTCGGGATTTCCTTTGTGAACCATGCTCTCAACTTAGCTCCATCGCAATCTCGTTTATCTAAAGAGACAAGTCTGGCACCCAGGGAACAAGGAGAGAAGAACAGGGCTGTACCTCTTGGCCTTGTCACAAAGGTGATGGGGATGTAGAGTCAGTGATGAGCATGGACTGGAGTACCACAGCAGCTCCAAGGCAGACAGAGCTTTGGAGGAAGCCTCCTAGATACCCACAGCAATGGGAGGTCTTGATGGGAGGTCTGTCCAGGCTGTAGGAAGCTTTGGACCAGACCTTGTCCAATGCCATCCAAGGTGCCTGGCTGATGTGTATTAATTTCTAAATGTGTTATCTGAATGAAAGTAAGAATCTACCTGTTAAAGGCTGAATTGTGCCCCCTCCAAATTCATATGCTGAAGCCCTACCCCTCCTCATTAGTCAGAATGTGATGGTATTTATTTATTATGCTTTTTTTCCTCAACTTTAAACTTTTTATTTTATACTGAGGTATATAGCCAATTAACAATGTTGTGGTAGTTTCAGGTGAACAGCGAAGGGTCTCAGCCATACATATACATGTATCCATTCTCCCCTAAAACCCTGCTTAATCCAGGCTGCCACATAACACTGAGTAGACATCCATGGGCTATACAGTAGGTCCTTGTTGATTATCCGTTTTGAATATAGCAGTGTGTATATGAACATACTTCCCAAACTCCCTAACTATCCCTTCCCCCTGGCAACCATAAGTTTTTTCTCTAAGTGTCTTTCTGTTTTGTAAGTAACTTCATTTGTATCATTTCTTTTTAGATTCCACACAAAACAGAAGTCACACAGTATTTATCCTTCTCTGAGATTGAAACTGTAATTAGAGATAAGGCTTTAAAGAGGTAATTAAGGTAAGACAGGATTGTTAGGGTCCTAACCCACCTGATGCAAAGAGACGACTCATTGGAAGAGACCCTGATGCTGGGAAGGATTGAGGTCAGGAGGAGAAGAGGGCAGCAGAGGAGGAGACGGTTGGACGGCATCCCTGACTCAATGGACATGAGTTCGAGCAAACTCAGGGAGACAGTGAAGGACAGGGAAACCTGGGGTGCTGCAGCCCATGAGGTTGCAAAGAGTCGAACATGACTGAGCGACTGAACAACAGCAAAGTCCTAACCCAGTGACTCGTGTCCTTATAAGAAGCGGGGATCGGGCGCTCAGAGACATCAGGCATGTGCACTCAGAGGGATGGTCACGCGAGGACAGTGAGAAGGCAGCCAGCCACAAGCCAAGGAGAGAGGCCTCTGTCCCACCACCCTGCAGACGTCTCGGCCTCGAGGTTTCGACTCTAGAACTGCCAGCCCACCCATCACCATCTTTAACCCACCCCTCTGCAGCACTTGGTTATGGCAGTCTTGGTAAAATAATACACCACCCTCCTCATTTAATATCCCTCCAGGTGACAATTATGCCCTGGTTATATTTGCTGTCTGTCCCCATGGTAGCAACTAATTATGTTTAAACACTAAATGACTAAGCTAGGTGAGAGTTGAAGAAATTAAGAAATTAAGTTCAATAAATATGTCATAGGGGAATGGGGAACAGAAACAAACTGAGATGGGTATAAGCTTGAGGGAACCCTTTCCATCCCTTCCCAGTGACTCAGAAACTGGTCACTGCTTGACAGAAGATTTTCCTAGAAAACTGACTAGTACCAAAGGGGAGGCAGATATCAGAGACATCATCTGAGCTCACACTTTCACATTTGGGATGGCAGGGGGCAGTGAGGAGGAGGAGGAGATGGAATCTGGACCTCGGTTAGGGAAGCAAGCAAACAGGGACAATTCATCATGCGACCGCCTCTTGCATTTTCATATTGATACATGGAAAATAATTCAGAACAAACGTCAAGGCTGAAAAGGGAGCTAGTAATTGTTGAGCTGTGCTCTTAGGGGCCTGGGCACGAAAGATAGATTTGAGACAAAAACAAGTGAAGAGACAGGGAGCTTGGCGAGATGGCAGAAGAGGCAGAGGAGAGTTGTTGAGAGTAAAGTCCTGGGGCAGTGTTGGTCCGGTTATTATCATAGGTCCCTAAATTGCTCTTGTTTATTTAATGGGAATCCTGGCATGAAAGATACCCACTGAGACGCTGGAAAACTGCGATGACTTCCTTGTAAGGCAAAAGGCAGACCGTCCCATTGCTGCGGTAGCAACTCTGCTGACCTGCAGGGCAATGTTGATTTCATTTCAGCCCAAATTCTAATTGTGTTTCTCCCTCAGTTGGAATTTAAGGATATGTGTTCAGGGGCTGTGTGGTTAATGACTGTATTGCCAGCATCTAGAACACAGCCTGGTCCATAAGAGACATTGTATAAGTATTTCCAGGATGTACTAAAATCATCAGCCGACCTACTCTTGGCCAGGCGCTGTGTGGGGGGCTTTGCAATCTTTGTCTCACTGACTTCCATCCTAGCTAGGGAGGTCTCTCCCAGGTCCTTGTGGCAACTGAGCCTCAGAGAGGCTAACTGTCGAAGAAAACAGCCCGTGCATGTCAGATCTAGGATTTCACTCAGGCTTTCTCCCATCCAAGTACTAACCAGGCCTGACCCTGCTCAGCTTCCAAGATCAGACGAGATTGGGTGTGTTCAGGGTGGGATGGCCATAGCCTCCACCCAGGCTTTGTATTTTCACTCTCTGTATTGTCTCTTTACCTTGGGATTAGGGAATAATTTCTGGTTCGTTGGTGGGAGGACTGGATTCTGACTACTCAAAACTTTTGGAAGTTTTTCTTCTGGTGCTGATATGTATAGCCTTAAAGACCCATGATGTAAACTGTATAAGTTACTAGTCGATTTCCTTCCAGATCGAAATGTTTAGTGATATGCCAAGATGCCAGGCAACCTTCAGAAACTTCCATCCTGGACTTCCCTGGTGGTACAGTGGGTAAGAATCCACCTGGCAATGCAGGGGACATGGGTTCGATCCTTGGTCTGGGAAGATTCCACATGCCTTGGAGAAACTAAGCCCGTGCATTAGGACTGCCAAGCCTGTGGGCTGCAACTCCTGAAGCCTGGGAGCCTGGAGCCTGTGTACCACAAGAGAAATCAATGCAGTGAGAAGCCCATGATTCATAACAAAGAGAAGCCCCTGCTCATCGCAAGAGAAGTAAGTAAGTAAGTGCTGGTCGCTCAGTCGTGCCCCACTCTTTGCGACCCCATGGACTGCAACCCACCAGGCTCCTCTGTCCATGGGATTCTCCAGGCAAGCATACTGGAGTGGGTTGCCATTTCCTTCTCCAGGGGATCTTCCCAACCTAGGGATCGAAGCCGGGTCTCCTGCACTGCAGGCAGATTCTTTACCGACTGAACTACAAGGGAAGCCCATAAGAGAAAAGCCACAAAAGAAAGCCTGTGCGTAACAATGAAGACCCAGCACAACCGAAAAAATTAAAAAAAACTTCTAACCCAAGAGCCCCTGCAGTGGTATCCATGGAGTCCCCCCAAGAGCTCTTGCTTATAGGTGGACCACTGGGCTCAGGGCCCCGCACCTGACTGCCCGCTGCTGGCACCCCGCTCCCCTCTTCGCTCATAGGCTTCCTTAAGAGTCACAGGAGCAGACAGACAGTATTGTCCCAGTGAGTCATCACTGGCCCTGAAGCCACCTCTCACTCAGGAGGCAGGAGAGGGATGGGACAGAGTCTTGGCATGAATCCTTGAAGAGACAGACTTGGCTTGGTTACACATATTTCTTTTGTTATAAAATCCTAATTAAAATAGACATCTTTCACTTGACACAGGAGATCTACAGTTAGTATTTTTCTCCTCTACTGTAACCAAAATTCACTTTTCACCCCACCTTTGGACTTGACCATGAATATGATAACTCATAAAAACAGAAAATTTCCCCCAGTTCCTTCATAGCAAGGTCCAGGGTAAATGCCTTCAGGAAGGATAAACAAATGCTATTTTGGGAAAGTTGTAGGAGGCACTTAAAAGGCAGAGGCCTCGCACCCAAGGAACCAACATGTGTTGGTTCCCTTCTTAATTAGCACTCTTCCTAATTAGCTGGTTAGGGTATAAAGTGAGGACTTGGAGTGCAAGGGGTTTGGCTTGTGTGTTGGGGGGTGTGTGTATGTGTGCGTGTGATCGAGCCTGTATATGCATACAAGAAGAATCCTAGCACACAGAGAGTTTTGTTATTTACACAAAGATGTTGATAGTTTCACAACAATTTCTAGGAGGGAAATTTTTTTTGCCAGCTGGCATGCTCCAATAGGGGAAAGAGAAGGGAACCCTGTGACTGTGCAGACATTGTGTTAAGAACTTTATGTGCATCATGAACTCACCTTGTGCTTAAAAATCTGATTTTCCCAAGTACCTTCTATAAGTGAGTTACTAAGCAAAGGCTGGGAAACAAAGATGAATAAAGTACATTCCTTTACGCCAAGGAATTTACAGTCTAGAAGGTGAGGCAGGAGAACAACTGGTGATTATGATCGGGTGTAATAACTATTATGCAAGAACTCTGTACAGAGTTGTTATGCAGAAGCTCTTAGGAGGGGCACCTCTGCTTAATCTCAGCTGAAGGGTGCCAAGCCTTCAACCAGGCAGTCAGAGCAAGCTGGCTAAATACGTATGTGGGGGGAGTGGACTTTACCAAGACTTCCCTAAGGAGGTGTCATTCACAATAAGTTTTGAAACACTGGTGCAGAACTGTAGAGACAGCTTTACTGCAGGGAGAGGAGAGAAACACAGGAAAGCTGCTAGAAGCAAGAGAGGGCTTGACAAGTTCAAGGACACTGCTCAAATATGCAAGGCTAGGAGGCAAGGCCATCTTAAAGACTTCCCATTTATCTTGATGGCTGTGGGAAAGCAGCAAAGGCTTGAAATAGAAGAAAAGTACAAGATTCATTTTGCATTTCATGAAAGTAAATCTCAGTATGCTGAATAAAGGCATGTGATGAGTTTTGTTTGAGTTTGATTGTCTGGAATGATAAAGGATGAAGGACAGGGACCTTGCAACACACGTTGGTTCCTATGATCCCCCGAATATGATGCTGGCTCTCAGCCTAATTTTCTCCCCATGACACTTTTTATTGGAACTTCTAGTAAGTTATAAAATAAGCTGATCTCAGCTCATTGTCTTGCAATGTGGTGAATGGATTATGAAGAAAGAGACTGGAGACAGGCGACTGGTCATGAGGTTGTTGAGCAAGGAAGGAGTGGCAGTGATTCCAGGAGACAGAATGGATGCAACTGGGGAGGAGTGGGTGGGAGAGACAGAGGCGGCAAAGATGACTTGCGCCTCGCTGGCTCAGGCCCCTAGGAGGATGCTGATAAAACAGTAGCTAACATTTATTGAGCATTAATTGTGTGCCAGGTACCATTCTATGTGCTCGACAGACAGGGGCTCAGTTCTTATAACAACTAGTGATTAAGTACCACTCTTGTCAGAGGAGGAAATGGAAAATGAAAAGGATAAATGGCTTGCCCAAGGTCATATAATTAGCAAGAAACAAATTTAGGAGTGGTCAGTTTATAGAGGTACTGAAGACAAAGGAAAAAAAAAAAAAAGGATGGAATTGCCCAGAAAGTATCTGTTGGTGAGAAAAGCAAAAAGCCAAGGGCAGGACCTCAGGGAAATTCCAATATTTCAGGAGATGGTGGAGGAAGAGATGCTTGTGAAAGAGAAAGAGTTGGATCAGCCCAAAAGGTTGAAGATCTCGGAAGACAATAGGGTGATAGATGCCAAGGGTCCCCAGGTTGGGGTTGCCATCTGCTTTTTCCAGAGGCAGAAATGGAATCCGGGAGGAAGTAGAGCTGGGATTTACTGGAGTTCTAGACATCCTGTGTTTCCTGCTGCTCTGCCATTCCGGCAGATTTGGAAGACTGACACGTGGTTCTTATTTTTGGACGCTTGGTTATCTGGAGTGATAAGGAAAGAGGGACTGGAACTTAGTTATGCATTAAAATTCAGATCATCCCTTTATTATAATGCTGGCTGTTTATTTACTTTCCCCTGCATGAATTTTTTTACTGGAACACTTAATGACTTTTAAAATTAACTGGTTTGCGTTTTGTCTCCAAAACTGGCTACAAAGTACCTAGGAGGAGAAACAGACCCCAGTGTCTCCCCAACACACTCTGTTGGTGTAGTTAGGCTTGACAGCCCACAGCTCACAAAGTTTCTTGGCAATCCTTATTATTTGCAATAATTACCAAGGTAACTGCGTGGAATATTTGCTCTGAATTAAAATTCAGCACAGCACATCAATTCTGGGGGATCTCTGCCTTCTCAGGCCACTGGGTAGCTGGTCAGTCCCTCTCCTTTTCCTGAACTCTGTGAGGTCCAGAAGGCACAGTGGTCTGCTGGTCTTTGTCCTTGCACAGCACTGCTGGGGCAACTCCTTTGGGTCCCCAAAGGTCTTTAACCCCTGGCCACTCTCCCTTAGGAGGCTAGTCACTCACACCACATATTTACTTTTCCTTCAAATTCTATATTAAAAAACCTTTTGCAAAAATCAGCTTGATTCCTTGCATCCTTTATGAAGTTAAACACTTGGCTTGCTTTCTGAAAGAATACTGCGTTTCCACCTGAATGTTTCTATTTTTATATTCTCCTTCTTTCTCTTGCAGTGCTTACAGCTAAACTCCCAATTTAGTGTCACAAAACCATCAGAGTCTCTGCCTGTATAGCTTTCGGCCAAACTTATCAATTTTTATTTTATCTGTTTACTTGTTTGGCTTAAAGATCTAAAGAGACAGGAATTGTGTGTGTACTTTTTTTTTTTTTAACTCACCAGTGCAAATTCTATTTGCAATTCAAGCTCACTGCTTTTTAAAGTTAGGGAGTTTGGGATGGACATGTCCACACTGCTATATTTAAAATGGATAACCAACAAGGACCTACTGCAGAGCGCAGGGAACTCTGCTCCATGCTGTGTGGCAGCCTGGATGGGAGGGGAGTTTGGGGGAGAAGGGAGACATGCTTATATATGGCTGAGTCCCTTCGCTGTTCACCCCGAATCTGTTACAACCTTGTTAATGGGCTATATTGCAATATAAAATAAAAAGTTTTTTAAAAATTGCCACATAGGGTACCAGAGGCAAAGAGAAGAGAAACATTCTAGAACCATGGTCCTGTGGTCCCTAGAAATGGACTGGGAAGGGCAGATTTATCTATCCACTCCTGAAGCTCCCCGGAGCAGTGCAGTGTCAGCCTGAGGGATGGGTCAGTTTGAGTTTAAAGCTAGAGGTCAGTTTAAGCTGAGAACTAGAAGATGAAGTGTCGGGATGGAGGGTGAAGGAGCTTGTAAACCAAGATATGAGCTGAAATGAGTGCTCTCACTCCTGGGAAGCTGGAAGGATGGGAGGAGGGCTCAGAGAGAGCAAAGTTGGGCTGGTTTGGGATAAATTTTGCTAAGTCAGGGAGTATGAGCCCTGATTTCCTCTTGTCTTTTGTTTTACATCGTCTTGCTCTCATTTCTCAGAAAGATGCCAGTAGGAAAATCTGAACTGAATAAGAAATATGACTGGTGAAATAAAAATGCTGAAGAACCTTAAATGAAACTGCAACCTACTACTCCTATCAAAAGTGTAAGCAGGGAAATCTTGAATGAGCCGATACAAACCACTGGTTTCCAGAAAGTCGACTCCAAAACTTACAGTAAAAATTAGGTGTTAACTTCCAAGATTGTTAAAAGGGAAATTGTTTAAGAAGAATGGCAGGCTAAAAAATATGGCTTAATTAACTATGAGAAATCCAATCTGAAGCCATCCTGATAAAAAAGGAAACAGACATTTGTATAATAAACCAGGAAGAAGTCTTATTGGAGTTGCTTGTAAAAAAAAATCTACGTAAAAATGGAAGAAGAGGAATATAACCAAGGACAGATATAAAGATGGCTTTAGTCTGTCTGTGAAAAAATAACTTTGCAATGAAATAAAAGAAAAGCTAGCTTCTGCAATGAGTTGAAACTTGCAAAAACACTCAAGCAGAGTAGTAAAAAGGTCTGTTAATACCTGTGTTCTCAGTAAAGATGAGTAGTACCGCTCTGCTTTTGTGACTTTTAATAATATAAAAGACCATTAGAGAACATTTCTTCATCATCTATAATCACTTGGTCTTATTAATAACATATTTTCATTATTAATAATTTCATACTTTAGAACAGCTTACATATGCTACTATTTTAAATAGTATTTGATGTTTTTTTAACACATTTTCATATACGAGAAAACTGAAACTTTGCATTCACTATCATTTCACTTAAGGCATTTTGTGTTTTGCTTATATATAATAGTTTAGCATCTTTGCAAGTTGATATAAAACGTCTATAACAAATTCCATCCTGCATAAAGAAACAATTACAGTCCTTTCAAATGAAAGAGGTTTTATCCTCTGATCATTTTTTTTCTACTTTAGATATCTACAAACCATGTTTTCTCCACTGCCCTTGGCATAGCTTGAATCCTAAATTTTCAGCGAGAACTCAGCTTGCATACACTCAGTCTAGAAACCATGCCTTTATGATGATTGCTTCATCCTTCCTTCTTCTTTTTCAAACATCCGTGTACATGGTCTTCTGTGTTTCAGGGTTGTTTTTTTTTTTCCTTCTTGACTTTTCAAATTAAAATATTTGCCATTATTTGTTAGGAACAGAGCTTACATAAAACTATACTTCTGTTTTTCTTTCCTTCTTATTTACATTGAATCTTGATCATGTCTGGCTCTTTTTTTTTTCTATCTGAATCCTTGACTTCAGAATAATTGACGTGGATCTCTGTATACCTCACTAATTAAACCTGTCCAATTGACATCTTGTCTCAACTAAGCAGCCTCAGTCAAACTTTCATGTCAGCATCTTGAGATAAGTAGCAGGTGATATTTTCTCATTTTATATTGGGAAAAGGCAGACAGAGACTAAATACTTTGTCTGAGTGAGGGGTTGTTCAGTTGATACTAGTTGCTGATAAGTTGTATAAATTACATTTGGACCACGATATCATTGAGTTTCACTTTCCAAAGAATTGGGTGTCCTCGTGTTTTGGCATTCCAGCTAAATTCTAGATTGGGTCATTTTCCATCCTTAAATTCTTTCTTTTTCCAGTGTGTTATTTATTCTTCTGCTCTTACTGTAGAGGGTGGTGGCTATTCCAAGGGCAGCTGTACTTTTCAGATTTAGGGTTCTTTGGAAGGGAAGGAAGTCTTTGAAAAATTACTAAGAATTTATTAATTATTTATCCTTTCTAGATCATGTCACTAGGGTTTTGAACTCATACCACCTTATCTTTAAGCAAAAGGAATAAAGTAAGTATAGATTTGATGGAAAGAAACTAACAAGTATATTAGGATTAAACTGTCTTAGGTGTTTTCCAGTCCTCCTTTGAAAGTGGTGGTTGGGGGGGGGGGCGGGGGGGAAATTCATGTTTTAACCGAGCTAAATAGATAGATATTAACCAATCAAACAGGAGCAGTGGGTGCTTGGTGAGAAACGTGTACTGTGGGAGTTATACTCTGTGGCCCATTTTGTGGGATTCAAGTCACAATCAAGTGGCACAGTGCTCCTTGGAACGGGGAGGTGATGGGAGAGAATTGAGAAAAAGGAGGCGGCTCGTGCAGAGACCTGGTCATTAGTCCAAAAAGATAGTTTCTTCCAGATAATGTACAAAAATAGAATGGAGGCTGGGGGAGAAAGAACAGCCAGAAAGAAACAATGCTGTGAAAAGCTTTAATCTAGCAAGTGTTAGCCCTCCCTGACTAGTCTTGAAACAACTTTGGAAGAAAGTCTTTAAACAAGCTACTTTGCAGTTCCCCAAATCTTTTCCACTTTGTAGCAAGATAATATGCTTTACGTGAACATTATCAGTTTCAAGATTCTCTAACTAATGCTCCCTGCTTCCCTCACATCCCAGGAAGGAGGAGGGCTGAGAACTGGGCCACAGGATTGATGCCTCATCGTCTTCCTCCTCCTCTTTCTCCTCTTAAAGTGAGTCTTCACAAGGACCAGGGGAACAGGATTGCAGTTGCCAAGGCAGAGAGGATCTGGAGGGTGGATGGATTGAGAGTTTGGGATGAGCAGATGCAAAGTGTTACACGGAGAACAGATAAACAACAATGTCCTACTCTACAGCACAGGGAACTAAATTCAATGTCCTGTAATTAAGCCCTAGTGGAAAAGAATATGAAAATTAATATGTATATTCATATAACTTCATCACCGAGCTGTACAGCAGAAATTCATACAAAATTGGAAAGAACTATACTTCAGCAAATTAAATAAGCTATAAGGATATATCGTACAGCACAGGATATATAGCCAATATTTTATAATTTTAAACGAAGTGTAGTCTATAAAAATATGGAAGCATTATGTTGTAGTGAAAGTATAAGTCACTCAGTCATGTCCGACTGTTTGTGACCCCATGGACTATAGCCCACCAGGCTCCTCTGTCCATGGGATTCTCCAGGCAAGAATACTGGAGTGGGATTCCTTTTTCCATAGGATCTTCCTGACACAGAGACCAAATCCTGGTCTCCTGCATTGTGGCAGTTTCTTTATGGTCTGAGCCACTAAGGAAGCCCAAATACCATGTTGTATGCCTGACACTAATATAATATTGTAAGTCAACAACAAAAAAATAGTCTTCAACACTGCTTTCCCTGGAGTCTTGCTATAGCCTGAAATTCAGCCAAAAGCAGACATCTCCTAAAAGCTTTCATTTTGTTCCATTTATCTCTTCCCTGTATTTCTCCACAATAAATCGACATAAGAAGGTAACAGCAGACACAATGGCATCACTTCACATTCTCTGCTCTTGTGAATTGTGTGTAGGAAAGAAATGTCCTTCAAAGCCTTTTGACTTATTTCACTGTCCTTAGTAAAAACTACTGTCAGAGAAAGACAATAATCAATAAATATTAAATAAAATGAACAAGCTAAAGGAACTAAAGAACCTCTTGATGCAAATGAAAGAGGAGAATGAAAAAGCTGGCAAAAAATTCAACATTCAGAAAACAAAGATCATGGCATCTGAGGTCCCATCACCTCATGGCAAATAGACGGGGAAACAATGGAAACAGTGAGAGACTTTATTTTCTTGGGCTCTAAAATCACTGCAGATGATGACTGCAGCCATGAAATTAAAAGGCACTTGCTCCTTGGAAGAAAAACTATGACCAACCTAGACAGCATATTAAAAAGCAGAGACATTACCTTTGCCAACAAAGGTCTGTCTAGTCAAACTATGATTTTTCCAGTGGTCAGGTATGGATGTGAGGGCTGGACTATAAAGAAAGCTGAGCACAGAAAAACTGATGCTTTTGAACTGTGGTGTTGGAGAAGACTCTTGAGAGTCCCTTGGATTGCAAGGAGATCAAACCAGTCAATCCTAAAGGAAATCAGTCCTGAATATTCATTGGAAGGACTGATGCTGAAGCTGAGGTTCCAATACTTTGGCCACTTGATGCAAAGAACTGACTCATTGGAAAAGACCCTGATGCTGGGAAAGACTGAAGGCAGGAGGCGAAGGGGACGACAGAGGATGAGATGGTTGAATGGCATCACCAACTCGATGGACATGAGTTTGAGCAAGCTCTGGGAGTTGGTGATGGACAGGGAAGCCTGGCGTGCTGCAGGCCATGGGGGTCGCGTAGAGTTGGACATGACTGAGCGACAGAACTGAACTGAACTGAGCTGAACTGAACTGAATATGAACAAAAAGTATATGGATGTTTTTTAAGCTTCACAGAAAAAAAGAATTTAAAGACATCAATTTCCAGGAAAATTATTCTTGTAACCCGTCCAAAAAGCTTTTTCTTTTTTTTCCCATCAATAGAACAAACTAAAGAAGTGGAAATGCCAAATCAAACAAACCCTTAGCATTAGATATATTCTGGAACTTGTGAAATTGAATTAGCATTTTAAAACGAATCCAAATGCCCCTGTAAATAAGTAACCCTCTTTTTCCCAAATTTTTCCCCTATGATGACAGCCAGTATACATGCCTACTCATATTTAAGAAAACATGTTATTGGAAGAGAAATGTTCTTCCATCAGAATCCTAGTTTAAAGTGTGAAACTTGCATTATTTGTAGGTGGGCAGGTGATGAAAATAATAAAAATAATCCTTGTACCAAATCTTTTCTCATGAAAGGAAGAGGATGAGAAGAAATATAGGTAGTCAGAGAACGTTTCTAAAACTCTTGGTGGCTCAGATGGTAAAGGAGACCCAGGATCCATCCTGGGTTGGGAAGATCCCCTGGAGAAGGAAATGGCAACCCACTTCAGTATTCTTGCCTAGGAAATCTCCTGGACAGAGGAGCCTGGAGGGCTGTCGTTCATGGGTTCACAAAGAGTTGGACACGACTGAATGGCTAATAAACTAACTCTATAGTGAAGACTTTCCCTTCCTGCAAATGACCGAGTCCAAAAAAGGGGATTTGCAAAACGTGGGAATAATTTTAACTCATTTAATATTTTTCTAATACAAATAAAATCCAGAACTAGTGCTTCGATTCATGGGGTCGCAAAGAATCGGACACGACTGAGCTACTGAACTGAACTGAACTGAATGCTGACATAGCCCATATACAGACACTGTCAAAATCAGCGGGCTCACTAGGAAGGAGCTCCTCACGGCTTCTGCGGCTTTTCTTTTTTGTGCCCCGTATGCATCCTGAGGATGTCACAGTGTGAGCCCTGCAGACGTTGAACTTCAAGCTAACGTCGCCGAGATGTTAGCATTACCTTCATAGGTCACCTGGACAATCTTGCCCTCTTAACATCATCATCAATCGTTCGAGCCAATGAAACTGTAAATTCGGTAACCAGCCCATCTTGCTAACATTCTCTGCCCATTCTTAGCCCCTTTGCCACAGCTCCTAAGCCCTCTCATCTCTGAAGATCTTTTTGCTATTCTTTAAAATATTCATTTAGCCTCTTTCTTTCCATGATTAGCTCTTGAACCATTCTAGGGTCACCATATCCCTGCTTCCCCGATAGCTCAATTGGTAAAGAATCCACCTGCAGTGTAGGAGACCCCGGTTTGATTCCTGGGTCGTCGGGAAGATCCCTCAGAGAAGGAAAAGGCTACCCACTCCAATAGTCTGGCCTGGAGAATTCCATGAACTATACAGTCTATAAACATGGACTTCATAGTCCATGGGGTCGCAAAGAGTCAGACATGACTGAGCAACTTTCACTTTAAATTTAACTTTCCCACCTCAGTGACTGTCTTTTTTGATTATCATCAATGACTGTCCCTGGTGCTGCTTTTTCCCTAGTGGAGTTTATTAATCTTATGTCTATCTGTTGACCTGTGAATAGGAAGTCATTGAACTTGGAACATTGCCAACATTCGTTGGATCATCGAAAAAGCAAGAGTGTTCCAGAAAAACATTTACTTCTGCTTTATTGACTGTGTGGATCACAACAAACTGTGGGAAATTCTTAAAAAGATGGGAATACCAGACCACCTGACCTGCCTCTTGAGAACCCTGCATGCAGGTCAGGAAGCAACAGTTAGAACTGGACATGGAACAACAGACTGGTTCCAAATCGGGAAAGGAGTACATCAAGGCTGTATATTGTCACCCTGCTTATTTAACTTATATGCAGAGTACATCATGCAAAATCCCAGACTGGATGAAGCACAAGTTGGAATCAAGATCGTCAGGAGAAATATCAATAACCTCAGATACGCAGATGGCAGATGACACTACCCCTATAGCAGAAAGCAAAGAAGAACTAAAGAGCCTCTTGATGAAAGTGAAAGAAAAGAATGGAAAAGCTGGCTTAAAACTCAATATTCAGAAAACTAAGATCATGGCATCTGGTCCCATCACTTCATGGCAAATAGAAGGGGAAACAATGGAAACAGTGAGACTTTAATTTTGGAGGCTTCAAAATCCCTGCAAATGGTGACTGCAGCCATGAAATTAAATGATACTTGCTCCTTGGAAGAAAAGTTATGACCAACTTAGACAGCATATTAAAAAGCAGAGACATTACTTTGCCAACAAAGGTCCATCGAGTCAAAGCTATGGTTTTTCCAGTGGTCATGTATGGATGTGAGAGTTGGACTATAAAGAAAGCGAATTGATGCTTTTAAACCATGGTGTTGGAGAAGACTCTTGAGAGTCCCTTGGACTGCAAGGAGATCCAACATGTCAATCCTAAACGAAATCAATCCTGAATATTCATTGGAAGGACTGATGCTAAAGCTGAAACTCCAATACTTTGGCCATAACTGATGGCCAATACTGATGCGAAGAACTGACTCATTGGAAAAGGTCCCGATGCTGGGAAAGACTGAAGGCAGGAGGAGAAGTGGACAACAGACTGTAAGATGGTTGGATGGCATCACCAACTCGATGGACATGAGTTTGAGCAAACTCTGGGAGCTAGTGAAGGACAGGGAAGCCTGGCATGCTGCAGTCCATAGGGTTGCAAAGAGTTGGACACGACTGAGTGGCTGGACTGAACTGAACCTGGAACGCACAAAATGCTTAGAATAACATTTTGGCAGCCATGTGGACCTGATTATCATATGTGCACATGAAACTGAATACTAGGCAGCTTCCTGATTTCTAATATGAAAATGAGTTTCAAATGAATCCTTTTCTTGATACTTTCTTAGGGTAGCTTTATCAATTTCAGCAGGATACCAAAGGATTTTTATTACACAGAAGTTGATAATGAGGATGGACCTTTGGCTTATTTTTTTTTTGCCATTCTATATGAGGTGCAAAAGAAACTTTTTTTCAAATAGAGACATGGTTGACACATAAAGCTGTGTAAGTTTAAGGGGTGTGGTGTGTTGATTTGATACAAGTATATGTTGCAAATTGTTACCAAGGTAGTGTTAGCTAGCACCTTCATTACATCACATAATTACCATTCTATTTTTGTGGTGAAACCATGTGAGATCTACTCTGTTAGAAACTTCCAGCCGTAGAATGCAATATTGTTGACTATATTCACCAGGTTACACACTACACCCTCAGATCTTACTCATTTTCTAGGTTTATATCCTTTGACCAACATCACTCCCATTTCCCTCATCCACCTCACCTCCATCTCCTGAAACCACCATTCTACAAGAAACTCTTTTTTTTTTTTTTAACATGAAGCGGAATTCCCTGTGCTATACAGTAGGTCCTTGTTGGTTATCCATTTTAAATATAGCAGTGTGTACATGTCACTCCTAAATTCCCTAACTATCCCTTTCCCCAATCCTTCCCACCTGGGAACCAGAAGTTCATCCTCTGAGTCTGTGAATCTGTTTCTCTTTTGTAGATATTACATTTCAAATACCTGTATTACAGTCTTATATTAGCTTCAGGTGTACAGCATAGTGATTTGATAGTTTTATGCATTACAAAATGATCACCATGATGAGTCCAATTACTATCTGTCAGCATACAAAGTTATTACCAAAGTGACCGTTATCCATATTCCCTGTGGTGTACGTTAAATCCGCATGGTCTATTTATCCCACAAGTGGAAGTCTGTGCTTCTCAATCTCCCTCACCTATTACACTCAGCCTTCTCCTCCCTCCCTTCTGGCAACCACCAGTTTGGTGTCTGCATCCATCAGTCTGTTTTTGTTTTGTTGTTTTTAAGATTTTACGTGTAAATAAAATCACATGGCATTTTCTTTCTCTGTCTGACTTATTTCATGTAGCATAATATCCTCTCATTCTAGCCATGTTTTCATTTATGGCTGAGTAGTATTCCATTATATACACGTGGAATTAGTACATGTATATCTATACACCACACCATTATGCATTCATCTATCATATCAATCGACTCTCACGTTCTATGTTTTCAGATGCATAGATGAAGCTCTCTGGAGCACCATCCTATTTCCTGTGCTAAATACCACTAGATCTTGACAGGAGAAGCTGTTTGTTCATGACTCCCGGAGGTTGTAATATGTCACAGGGTAACGCCTGCAGTGCACTCTTTCATAACAGTGCTATGCAAAGTAGGAACTTAAAACAGTCAACAATACATGACTGAACTGGTGGCCTGGACAGCTTCACCGAGCCCACACAAAATCAGCTCCCTGCTCCTTGTTCGCTCGCCCAGCCACCTAACGGCCGTTCTTTTTTTGCTGAGCTCAATGCCACTTCTCACCCCCAATTTACTGGCTTGGCAAAGTTGCAAATTTTATTACGCAAAAGTTGAGAAAGAGCAAAGCTGAGGAGTGCTAAAAACAGTACCCTTTGCTACTGTGTAGCATCTGTATTTGGGGAGCAGGGTGTTTTATTTATAGCTATCTATTAATACATTAGCAAAAGATACAGAAAGAAACACATACACAAAAAATAGCTTTATCAAATAGTTTCCAGTGTTCAAGTGTAACATCAAAAACAAGAACAGCAACAGAAAACTATTCTATTGGGGGAGAAAAGCCATCTTCTTGACCTCTCTCTCCCTTCCCTTCCCTTTCCTCTCTGAGCTGGACTGTGGCTACAAAGAGCCTTTGACCTGCTAGGTTCTGGAGGGCTGGGCTAGAGCCTGGGGCCTAGGGAGGGTGGTGGGATCTCCCCTTTTATTACTTTGTCCAGCGACTTTAACCTTCTCCTCTCCTCCTCCCTCCCCAGCAGCCTTCAGGGGGAGAAGCAGTGGCAGCATCTAGCTTGTAAAACTGGTTTGTTGGGGTTCTTCCTCCCTCCCGCTCTTGCTTCTTGGCAAAATGTTTTGTTGGGCAGCTGCCCTGCAGATAGCTGCCTTCTCTGCACTTGGAAGGGGCTCCCACTTCCTCCTCCAGTAAGCAAGGCGGGAGGACAGACACAGCCATTCCCCAAGATGCACAAAGAAAAATGGAAACACACACACACATTCACGGCTGTGTGCATCCTGGAAACTTCAGATTCAAAGAGATGGGGCCTGGATGGGTTTTGGAACCATGGGACCCTCCTGGATCTGAGACCCCGTGTATTGACTTGAACAGAAGGTCTGGGGTGCTGGGAGGGGGCAGAGGCTGCTGCCTACGTTTTGTATTTATAATTTAAATAAGTCACCGCTGACACAGCCAAGGAGCGGAGGGTGGGCTGTGGGAAGGTGTGTGGGCAGGTGCATTTTGCTTCACTTTTCCACCTGATCGCTGGGCACTGCTGGCACCCACAAGGGCAGCCTCACCAAAGTGGGGGAGGTTAAGAGAGGGGCTTCCTTGCCAGAGGATATCCTGGGCTGGACCCAGAGAGACTGGGAGGGGCTGGGCGGGAGTTTCTGGGGAGAACAGGTAGGTACTAACTGTGGCCAATGTTTTGTTAAATTTTGCAGGAGGTTAAAAAAAAAATGGGGATGGGATACATTTCTGCCACGACACATTGCCCAGGGCACCTCTGGCTCCTTGGGGGAAGCTTGGATCCTGCGAATGCCACTCAGGTCTTCTCTGCGCTTCTGGGTCCTGCTGGTGGGAGGAAGTGGGAAGATGCTGGCCAGAGCTGGCTCCCTACCAGGTGTCAGCCAGTCTGAGGGGAGCTGTGCCCTCCTTGGCCCCCAGGGCGGGGCAGAGGTCAGCACACAGACAGGAGGCAGAGGGCCCAGGCAGAGAGCCCTGGGTGGAGGCCTCTCCAGGGGGGCGGGGAGGGAGGGTTCCTGACTGCCCCCACCCCGCCCCGTCTCCAGCTCTTCGATGGCTGGTTTAGGGGACAGACCTCCTTATGGATCTGATACTGTACTGCCACTGTCCCCCCAAGGAGGTCCAGGGAGACTGGTGTGCCCAGGTCCACAGCTTGGGTGTGGGGACAAAAATCTGTCCTTGTGATTCTAGAGTAGAGGAAACAGAGAGAAGGCGGAGGAGGTGGCTCTGTGGCATTCTCCTAAGTAGCAGAAATGAATCCTCGTTTGGATCTCCCCAAGGGCGGGTGTGTGGAGGTGGATTTAGAGTGACACGCGATGAGGAAATGGAAGAAGCATCTATTTGATGGTGTCCCCAGGAGGGAGACACAGACAGGTCTTTCTCTGGGGCAGGGGAGATGCTGTAAATTTATCCTAGGGGCCTAACTCAGCCGCACCCCCTGAAGACTTGGAGGAAGCCAGGAAATTCTGGGCATCTCGGCTGTCTCACTTGAAAAATGAGGCTAATTGAAAAGGCCAAGTGTCTTGTCTTCATGTTTTCCTTTGCACATGACAACAGGCTGTCTCCTCCTCGGATAACTGCCCTGTGGGAGCCTCAGGGGCTATTTCATAGTTACGGAGACAGGAAATCGCTTTGAAAACATAAACACATTATTATTAAATGTGAGGTATTATCTGATCCCTTATTCAATGAGGGCATTTCCTCCTTCCCAACACGACCCGCATGTTCACCTAAGCCTGCACAAGGACACCCCTTGGACTTACAAGCAAAAGCCAAAGGAAAACAAAGATCCAGAAAAGATGTCCCGAGGTAGCGAGTGCATAGACTCTTCCGAGGGGCAGCCTGCTTTCTGCGTCAGGCGTCAGCCCTTCCCTTCCTAAGCTCCCTCCTCAGGTGGCTGCCTTGCCTTCTGTTACTTATTTGGAAGCCGAGGCTGGGCCTTTTTGTCCTGAACATCCGCCCCTGTAGCTCTCCGTCTCCCCCTGGCGTTCCTCTCTGCCTACTTCTTAAGATTGGTGCCCCACCCCCTCCAAGGTGGAGGGGACCCGGGGAAGCGAAGAGGGGGGGATACAAAAATAAAAAGTTCATGGCGGGGTTCTAATCAGCAATCCTGAAAGAATTGGGTATGTGCCTAAAAGGATTCTTTCTTTAAACACACACACACACACACACACACACACACACACACACACACACACACACACACACACAAAACTTCCTTTCCTTGACAATCCTTCTCCGATCTTTCCCACTGTGGAAGCAAAGAACTCGAGCCCAACAGACTCGAGGGGAGGGGGATCAGAAGTCAGAGAAAAGTGTGTGGATCTATCTGCCAAGATAAACTGACCCCGAGTAGGTGGGGAGAGGGGACGGAGGGAGAGAGTCCCCCGGTCTGATCAGCACTAAGGAATCAGAGAGACATAAAAGGCAAGTGAAGCGAACAACAATTAAAAAAAAAAAAATTCCCCCCGCACACAACAATACAATCTATTTAAACTGGAGCTCATACTTCTCATACCAATGGTATGACTTTTCTGGAGTCCCTCTTCTGATTCCTGAACTCCGGGGCTGGCAGCTTGCAAAGGGGAAGCAGACGGCTGCGCGCCGCACGGGCAGGTTTACCAAAGGTCCCTCTCTAATGGGTATTTTCTTTTTCTTAGCCCTGCCCCTGAATTGTCAGACGGCGTCTGCCTCTGAAGTTAGCAGTGATTTCCTCTAGAGCCCGGCCTTATCTCCGGCTGCACGTTGCCTGGTGGTGACTAATGACACAATAACATTGTCTGGGGGCTGGAATAAAATCGGAGCTGTTTACCCCCACTCTATAGGGGTTCAATATAAAAAGCCGGCCGAGAGCTGTCCAGGTCAGACGCGCTCCTGCCTCCGCGCTGGGACCGGCGCCTCCAGGGTCCGCGCGCCGCCGCCGCCGCCGCCGCCGCCGCGTGCGTCCTGGGACCGCTCCCTCTGCCTCTCTGCAGGGCAGAGACTTCTCTTTTTTCTCCCCGTTAAACAGCAATCAGGTCGAAGTACCACTTTGAGATCCGGAGAACCCGAAGCGCTTGGAAAGAACGGAAGCTAATTTTTTCTTTTTCCTGCACTTTTTCTTTTTTTATTCCCTTCGAGTTTAGTTTGCAGGGGGAAAGATTTTGAACCCTTCCTTTAATCCGCCCCCACCCCAGAATGGATTATTTCCCCATGATTTTTGCTCTGCTGTTTGTGGCTTTCCAAGGAGCTCCAGAAGCAGGTAGGCACGGTGACTTGTAAAATCCTTGAATGCTGGTCTTTTTTCCCACCTTAATGCTTTTCTTGCTTCTGTTTCTCCCGCTGCGTTTTACGACTGCCGCTCAGAAACCAAGCGCAGGGGAGTTAGTGCTCAGAGCTGCTGAAGTTTTCTAGAGGTGGGGGGGAATCCTCTGTGGAAGACCATTGCTCCTCTAGCATTAAAGTGACATGATTATTATTACCTAGTGTGTTTCTTGGCTTTTAAAAATATGACTTAAAGACAAGATGTAATTTAGCTAAATGTGTGTCTGCAATCTTTCTGTTCAGACAGGTAAAAGGACATATAGGTATTTATATCTTATTCAAATACTGTTTTAATAGTGTGTTAATGTGTAAAATATTCATACTTTTCAACTCAGAGCCAAGGAATTTTATTCAAGTCATTCAAGCAGTTTATGCACACTGAAATCACCTGCAGAACAGTCTGGGGAAAAAAACCCTCCAGGCGGTTTCAGGGCGAAGCAGATGTTTTCTTTAAAATTTGTCATTATTGACTTTGGGTTTCTTTTGGCAGGTTTTTGGCACTCACAACAGTGTGAGCTCCATTTCCAGTGTTATTCACCTGTCCTGGGAGGGGAGCTAGAATAAATCTTGGCTACCGAGGGATTTAGATAGTGTGTGAGCATCTGCCCGTTTCTCTCTTTCTAGGGTCAATGCACTTTTTTTGTCTTTTCGTGACCCCGACTGAAGAGAAAAGGATGTCAAGGGAATGAAAATCCTGGAATGTGTCTGATCATTTGAAATGTACAAAACTGGGCAGATAAGCTGCAGGGCTAACTTGTCAGTAAGAGGAGGCAAGGCTGCTGTGAGGAAGGGGGAGCTGGTAGATCCCACGCATGCCCTCCTGATCCCCGGATTCAGAATCCAAAGCCCACAGAACCTTGTCTGGGTTCCGAGAGCGGCTGCTTGTTCAATCCGGGGTTCGCCTGTTCAGCTGACTTCTCTCTTTCCAACCACCTCCCCAAAGCTCTGGATTTCCACCCAAGTTCTAGAGGTGCCGCTCTTCTGAGCTACTCCCTGCCTTAACACAAGGTGGGAAGCAGTGGGTACTGAATGGAAGGTCATCCCGCCTGGGGAAGTGGCTCGGAGTCTAGGGAAAGACAGTATGACTGACTTAGTTTGAGGCTCTTTTGGTCATCAGCCCATTTTAAGCCACGGTAGGCTGCGCGCGGTTCTGTGTAGAAGCCAAGCTAAATGTCCCATAAGCAGTGTTTCTAAGTATTTCCTTGAAGGCCACATCCTTCGTGGCGCTGGTAAGTCCCTTTTCAGGTGGTTGTTTCCCCTGCACGTGTTTAATCTCTCTGAAGGCAGAGAAGCCAGTGGCGACACAGGTGAAGTCATGTTAAGCAGGGAGGGAAAAAAAAATCATCCTTTTTCCTCTGTGTTTCTTGCTGGAGGCTGGCGGTGTGCTTCATCCGCTTTTCCCTGCTCTGCTGGCTCTGGCACCCAGGCCGTGGCCCGTGTGCCTCGGGACCTCGGAGCAGACACCTCCCTCTGACCTGCTGTCTCTCTCTCCCCAGCAGTCCTGGGCACCGAGCTCAGCGCGGGAGCGGAGAGTGGCGGGGAGAGGCCGGCTCCCACCATGCCCTGGAGACCCCGCAGGTCCAAGCGCTGCTCCTGCTCTTCACTGATGGATAAAGAGTGTGTCTACTTCTGCCACCTGGACATCATCTGGGTCAACACTCCTGAGTGAGTCTCTAGAGGGCATCCTTACGCTAGGCTTTCTCCCCTCTGGCTCCACGGGAGACCGGAGCCCCAGTTTCTCTGGTTATTGTCTGGCGTGGTCTCTGAAGGTAGCACAGCTGACCACAGGAAAGTGCCTCCGTGGGCAAAACACCCCTCCAGAGGGTGTCATGCATCTCGGGGGTTGGGGGGAACATCTTTGTATTAGGCCTAGAGGTGAATGTTCTCGAATTCCCTGGGTTTGAAGAAGCCACTGCTGAGGTCATCTGTGGGTTAGTCTAACCTGTGCTTCTCATGGGAGCGTAGAGACTTGAGAGGCAGAAGTGATGACAGAGACTTACAGGCTGTCTCCCCATTTTACTTTTGGAAAAAACTAAGACCCAGATTGTTGAAGTCATTTGCAAGGTTGAGTTTGTGCGGAGCGAGACCTGGAACTTGAGTGTCTCAACTCCTTTGTCCTTGCCCTTTGGAAAAGCCAGTTTCATGACAGCAGGAGGAACACCTTGATCAGATTTCTCTTCTGCCTCCAGAGTGAAGAGAGCAGTTTCTCCCCTTACTCCCTGCAAAATAATTCATTCATCAGAAAGAACTCTAAACAAAAACACACTGGTTGTACCTGCAGAGTCCCGTTATAGCGAGGATGACCCAAATCCAAACAAAATCAAATCAAACCAAACAAAAACCATGGCAGGCCTAATATTTAGTAAGGTGATACTTCTAAGGGGAGGACTTTACTCCTTGGGTGAGAATCATAATGAACACATGGGAAATTACTGGAGAGCCTTCTGGCAAAGAGTCCTCTATAGCCACATGATAATCACCAAAATCCCCGGAGGTGTGCAGATATGGCACGAACCACGCTCCAGGTAGTGTGTTTCCTCCAGCCTCCCTGGGGGCCCCTTTTAGCATATCCATGTATCACTTGAGTTGAAAAATCGGTTTTTAAAATCATGTGAGTCATGGTTTTGCAAGGAAGTCCCCCACCTCCCAAGAGCTGTTAGCTAAGTAGAGAGAAAAGGAAGACAATATGAAACAGATACCAAAGCAGAAATGTCATAGTTTTGGCCAAAAAGCAAGGCTGCTGTGTCAAGAAGAAACTGAACTGTGTCCAGAGTTGACACGGACTGTCATTGACTTAGAGAAAGTGATTTTCTCCCGGGTGGGTCCACACCCTCAGGGCCACTGATGGGCACGTGGTTCTGACTGTTACCACTTTTGACTCTAAATTTCACTACCAAATGCTGTGGCAGGCTCTCCTTCTGTCTTAATGGAAGGCGGTTGCCCCCAGAGAATGCAGCCTTTGGAGAGGATTAATTATCCTCATATCTTCTGTTTCTCTCTTTCCATAATAGGCACGTTGTTCCATATGGACTCGGAAGCCCTTCTAGGTCCAAGCGCTCCTTAAAGGACTTCTTTCCTACAAAGGTGACAGTCCACAGAAAGAGATGCCAGTGTGCTAGCCAGACAGACAAGAAATGCCAGAATTTTTGCCAAGCAGGAAAAGAGCTCAAGTGAGTAGAAACACCTTTGTTTTTGATCAGCTTTTTGGCCTCCTGACCTTCTTCCTCTCGTGATGCTCTCTTCTTGTTTTGAAGAAAGCAACAGAGACACTGAGAACAACCAGCGTTCCTGTTGCTGAAATGTCCTCCCTGTATTTTGACAGGGACCAAGACTCCATGGAGAAAGCCTGGAACAACCGAAAGAGAGGAAAAGACTGTCCTAAGCTAGGAGAGAAGTGTCTTCAGCAGCAGCTCGTGGCCGGAAGGAAAACAAGAAGGTAAGACTCTTATGAACAGCTGGTCCCCTTCACCTATAAACAGTCTCCAGTCCTTCTTACCTCCGTGGGAGAAAGGCTTACAAGACAATATGAAGGGAAGGGACGAAAGAGATATCTCTGTGTTCTCTAGACTTAAAAGAGCCAAAGAATCCTTCTCAAAAGTTTTTTTGATGTAATGGAAACTAACAGCATAATAATAATAATTCCCAAGTCAGTTCAGAAACAGTGGTTTACATAATTCAGTGTGCTGCCCTTTAGCACACACACCACTCATCCAAACAAAAATCTGTCTAGGGACACCTCTGTCATTTGGTCACATCTAGTTTTTGCATCTCTGAGTCAATATATGTACAGCTTTCCCTGAGAAATTAAACATCATTTCAGGGAAAATTTATTTTTTTTAATCATGTATAATCAACTTCTTCAAAAACATAGCAGTTATTCAAATGGCCAAAGGGAAACTAAAGTCATTAAGTAGGGTTGGTGAGAGTTAGAACATGTCGTTTTTCAGGTTTATTTATTTACTTTTTTAATAGGGAAATGCATTCGATGGAGACTCAATGTCATTCTCAACAGCTTTCTTATTTTTTAAGCAGTCATGAGCTGGGATCTGGATTAGTAACACCCCAGGGTTGCTCTGAGGGGCTCTGTAGTGATAAACCTTCCACAACCTAAGCATCTTGAAATTCGCAAGCTGCAGGGAGGAGTCCTGCTTTCAGATCTGTCCTGTGGTCTATGATTCCCTCTCATGGTCAGAGGCATTTTTTCCTAGAAATCCAGTGGCAAGAAGTTCTAGGATCCAAGTGTTCTGAGCACAGGCCAGGAGGTCATGGACGACTTCTGAGTTGTTTACTACTGTCTGGGGCCAAGCTCAGTGCTTCCCACGTGACCTTGAAGTCTCCATGTTTATGAACTCAGGCCACTAGTGCTCCTCCAGGCTTCCCTGGTAGCTCAGCTGGTAAAGAATCCGCCTGCCATGCAGGAGACCCGGGTTCGATTCCTGGGTCGGGAAGATCCCCTGGAGAAGGGATAGGCTACCCACTCCGTATTCTTGGGCTTCCCTGGTGGTTCAGATGGTAAAGAATCCACCTGCAATGTGAGAGATCTGGGTTCAATTCCTGGGTCGGGAAGATCCCCTGGAGAAGGGCATGGCTACCCACTCCACTATTCTTGCCTGGAGAATCCCCATGGACAGAGGAGCCTGGAGGGCTACAGTCCACAGGGTCGCAAAGAGTCGGACACGACTGAGCACAGCACAGTGCTTCTCCAGACGGCAAGATTATGTAAACCACCATTTCTGAACTGACTTGGAAATTATTATTTTTTTCTATTAGTTTCCATTACATCAACTATTTTTTTTTACATCAACTATTAAATCAATGTTACTGTTCTTCCCACCCAAAGAAAACATTAAGCCTGCAAAAATGATAGTTTTTAATTGCCATAAGACATTTGCTTTGGGTCCCGCCTGTAGGCCTTCTTGTTTTGAATTCCTTTTCCCCTCGAAGCCCACTTCAATTCCTTATGTGATTGAGAATTTGAAACCTTTGCTGAGTAACTGTCTCCATACAATCCCACCAGAGTTGGAACAGTGCTTGGAATAGGGCTAAAAAAGAGAAGACAGTATCTCTAGTCCACCTTAAAATTGTGCTTTAAAATTTCTTTAACTCCCAGCCCCTGTAGATATGACCGCATCACCCCTCTCCTTGCTCACTGAACCCTGCCTTACCCTAGGCATCAGAGGCAGTTTATTTTCATTTGAGGTTAGTAGAGAAGCATGCGGTCATGGTTGAGGGTGAAAGTTGAGGATCCAGATTTAGATTTGTTTGGGCCAGATTCTAATTTTAGATGTTTCTTTTGCCCAAGAATAATTTTTTCTAAAAAAAAAAATTTGTTTTCTCTTGTCTGGTTTTAATAGGTTGGAGGCCATCAGCAACAGCATCAAAACATCTTTTCGTGTTGCCAAGCTGAAAGCCCAGCTCTATAGAGATAAGAAAGTGATCTACAACCGTGCTCACTGAGGGCAGGTTTTTGGGGCCTGTCTGAAGCTCTTCATCCATGGAGAGCCCTGGGCCTGACTCTGTGCGCTGCCCACGCGGCTGGGATCGAGGCAAATGCATCCTGCCTGGTCAGACGATTTCTTGTTCCAGACTGGCAGGGAACCAGCGCCCTGGGTGCAAGCATTCCAGGAAAGGTTAAGGAGTGCCCCCAGCCAGTCTTGTCTCCATCCGAGCTGATTGTTTTCATCCGTCTCTCCTCCATGGGGGTGGCAATGGGCCCCGCAAAGAAGGCAAAGAGACCCAGCGGCCTGCAAACTGGAGGAGGCGAGGAGATTCCACTTGTGGGCGGAGTTCCCAAGAGGGTCCGAAGGGAGTGTTTGTGTCTCACTCAGGCGCCTGGCACATTTCAGGGAGAAACTCCAAAGCCCCGTGAAGATTTTTCTAAGGAATGCACAAATTGAAAACACTCGAAGGACAAACACTCGAGTAAAAATGAAAAAAAAGACTTGTTTTTCTAATTTGTAAAATGCAAAACTGAGAGAAACTGTTACTACTGAAAATCAGAATGAGTTTCATGCATAGGAGACTACCTCATCCGTATTGCACTCTGACAAAGCATTTCCCACCTTTAATTATTGCCTCCCCAAACTCTTCCCCTGCAAAAACACCCCATCCTAATTCCTAGCCTCGTGGAAGTCTGTCTAATGCATCAATAGTAGATATAACGTTTTCATGGTCATCTACTAGCTCTGTTCCCTAAGGAAAAATGAAAAGATCAATTGAATCAGGAGTTTCCCTTACTTACCTTGATTTTTGGAAACACAATGGTATAGGGTTGTTGTGGAGAGATATTGAAGGGTAAACATTGGTGATGCTTTAAAGCAGTAAAATTATTTTCCTTTATTGGCTCATGGAAGAGGTTGGATTACATTTTGATGTACTTATATTTTTATAGATATTTATATTCAAACAGTTTATTCCTTATATTTACCATGTTAAATATATGTTTGGGCAGGCCATATTGGTCTATGTATTTTTTTTAATGTATTTCTGAATGGAATTGAAAAAATGCTTTGTTTTGCCTGTCAAGGTAATGACCTTAGAAAATAAATATTTTTTTTTCCCTACTGTACTAATTCTGCATCATCTCTGAAATTTCTGAGAGGTGAGCCACAGTGGTAAGATTCAAAAAGCGGAATGATTAAAGATGGTTTCTTGGAGAGGTGACAATCAGAAGGAAAAAGGATCTTCGCTAACAACAACAAGAATTGGATTTATATCTTAAAAGTTGCTTTTAGATTGCATTTGTGAAGCTGTTCAGTTGTGTCCGACTCTTTGTGACCCCATGGACTGTAGCCTACTAGGCTCTTCTGTCCATGGAATTTTCCAGGCAAGAGTACTGAGTTGCCATTGCATTTAGCTAAATACAAAACAAAAATTCAGCTTTCACACCTCTGTCTTTTCCTACATAGCCGCTCTCTGCTTCCTCGCACCTGCAGA
The DNA here is from genome assembly GCF_023091745.1 of Budorcas taxicolor. Lineage (NCBI taxonomy): Eukaryota > Metazoa > Chordata > Mammalia > Artiodactyla > Bovidae > Budorcas > Budorcas taxicolor. The sequence continues at coordinate 16,510,352 of NC_068920.1, forward strand.
CTCTCCAGGGACTTCATCCATTAACTTGGCTTGGCCTGCTAGGATCCAGCAGTTTAAGCTGATGGTGTGGTGAGAGGTGCTTTCTCCATGTTAATAAACTAAAGGAAGTGATAGCAAGGCCACCTCCCCGAAGGTACCTAATTACACACATTCCACACCAGCGTTGCTTTGGGAAAATGGCCTGCTCAGAGCAAGTCAGGGCTCCCAGTGGCTTTTTTATTTGCTCAGATTAAGAAGCTTGTTTACTGAGGAACACCAAGTACTTTTGCTCTTTCCCGGTAGCCCAGCGCTGGACACACGCCCATGGAGGCAGAGATGCCAAATGCTGATTCTGGGCCCCTCCTGCTTCTCATTCCCTCCCTTCTCTCCACTTTGCCTTGGCTGACCTGCCAACCCAGTGGGGAGAATAGCTTTGCAGATGCTAGTTGCCCACAGAAGCCCATATGAGCTTGATCCGCTTCTGAGAATCTTCACCGCTTTTCATTAGCAGGGTCTGAAAGAATGCCCATGTTGGTGTTTGCTGTTGTAGTTGCTCAGTCGTATCCGATGCTTTTGCAACCCCATGGCCTGTAGCCCATCAGGCTCCTCTGTCCATGGGATTTCCCAGGCAAGGGTATTGAAGTGGGTTGCAATTTCCTCCTCCAGGGGATCTTTCTGACCCAGAGATCAAACTCGAGTCTCCTGCTTGGAAGGCAGATTCTTTACCACTGAGTCACCTGGGAAGCCCGAAGGAATGCCTGGTTTTTCCTCAAATAACAGCTCACGGGAGTTACTATTCTTCAACAGTGGCACGTCTGAAGGATGTTCAGTAACAGTCTTCAGGTAGGCAGAGCCAGTGCCCTGGGCAGGGTTTCCATCTTTGCAGGCATTGCTTTTCATCTTTCACTGTTTTGTTTTTAGAAGAGAGTCCAGTGTCTTTGGGTCTCCCCAGATGGCTCAGTGGTAAAGAATCTGCCTGTGATGCAGGAGACATGGGTCTGATCCCTGGGTTGGGAACATACCCCAGAGAACAAATGTTCTCCAGGGAACGTACCCCGGAGAAGGAATGTTCTCCAGGGAACATATCCTGGAGAAGGACAGAAGAGCCTATCGGGCGACAGTCCATGACGTCACTAAGAGCAGGACATGATTGAGCTTGCACGCATGCACCACTGTCTTTGGGGGGATTGCTTATAGAGTTCACTTTATCTAGCACAGTTTCTCGGCCTGTGGTTCTCAAGAGGATAGTGAAGTTTTGCCCACATTGACAAGGGCCTTGGCCTGAACTTAGCCCCTGCTTAATCCTGAACAGCTCTTCCATCCCCTGGCATTGTGGATTTCCTCATCTGTGCACTGAAGAAAACGAGGAACTCCTCTAACAGCCATAAGAGCAAGCCTGAGATCACACAAAGAAGTGGAGGTGATGGCAATAGTGAAGATCCAAGCTCGGAGAACATGGATCTAAGATATTTAAGAGGGAGTTGCCGTGGGAAGAAGCCACTGAGCAAAAGTAAAACACAGGAAGCAGCAGAGATAAGATTTTTTTTCTTTCTTTCTTAAAAAAAATTATTAGTCAGACTCTTAAATCCTCTTCCTCCATGCTTCCTGCCTCAGTAACCAGCAAGAGAAGTTAAAAAAAAAAAAAGCATGAAGCAGCGCTCTTAGGGCATGAGAGTCAGTAGTAAAATAAACTGAAAGGTTTTTAGGAAGTCAATATTTTTGGAGTATTTAGAGGAAAGGTTGAATATTACTCAAGGGCCATGCCAGCTCAAGGGTGAACTCATGGGATGGTCGGCCATGCTTCTTGCTGTTTTTCCAGTAAACGCATGAGTTCTAGAAGCCCACTTAAGATTTCTCTCTTCACGTTTATGTCTCTCTTCATGATCTGGAGCGGGCAGAGCTTTGATCTCAGGGCTCCAAGGACCAGAGGATCCTGGGTGGGGAGAAGTGGTCTTTGGTGAAGTGAGAGGCATCTGTTATCACACTTCATTCTCACTCCAGGGATGGGCTTCTTGTGTGATGGAAACCGTTGCCCTTTCTCCTGCCCGCGCTTCCCTGAAATGCTCAGGGTATTAGACTAACTAACTAGAGTTTTTACAACCACCAGTACCACACTAAGCAGGAGTTCTCTCAGGAAAGAAAGAGCAATCTTTGGTTTTACCGGATGAAAAAGCCGAGGCTCAGAGAGGGAAGTGGCTTACCCAAGGTCACACAGCAAGCATCTCTGGAGCCTGAGACCTTGAGCAGGGCTGTATCACTCAGAGATGATTGGAGGTCTGTGGAGACAGAGGCTCAAGCACACCTTATGCGAGGGTTCTAGGTGGTGGAGCAAAATCACTCTTCGTAGAAGCTGTGCCTTCTAGCCTCCCTGGCGAGGCCTGCCAGACCCATTCTTCTTAGTACTCTCTCAGGAGCATCACTGGGCCCCAGAGCCCCGCTCACGGACGTTTCAGTTGTATGCTATTTGCTCACTGATTCATCTTCATGACCCCCACGCACAGAAGGCAGAAACTCACTGTAATTTACAATGTCCGTCTTCAAATCTGGTGCCATGAGGGCTTCCCTGACAACTTCTAGAAGAAGATCCAACACACAGGAAGAGAGAGCAATGGTGATGAACGTGATGGCAGAGGTGGTAGTGTTTCCTCAAGCCCTGGATGATGGTCAGAGAAAGATCTAGGGCTCATACCATTGGATAATGAGAACAGAAGGGCCTCAGCTGTGGGGGTCACCAACTGAGGGAAGTGATGCATTCCCAGCCTGACAGGCAGCGTGCCCTGGGAGGCAGCCCATCCAGACTCTGACATGCCAAGTCTTCTTTCTGCAGCTCATTTTTCTCTTTTATATTCTGAGTCATTCCAAGCCTCCACCCGAAACTGCTGTGGAAGTGTCCAGGGATGAAATTAACAATCATTGGCGTGGCAAAGGCACTGACCAATTGGAACAGACCAGGGCAGAGTCACAGGGCAGCTCCGAGGCTCCAGCAGGCTCCTGGTGGTCTCCAGTTAGGCCAGGTGTTAAACCTCCAAGTTTGGGAAAGTCCAGAAGTCTGGGGAAGCCAAAGGGAGCCAGGATGGAATTTCTAGACTCCTTGCTCTATGGCTATTTACCAGCTATTATGAAAGTAAATATCTCAGCCATAGCCCAGAAGCTACCTAAATGGAAGCAACCTAAATGTCCATCAGCAGATGAATGGATAAGGATGTTGTGGTATGTATATACAATGGAATATTACTCAGCCATTAAGAAGAATGAAATAATGGGGTCTATAGCAATATGGATGGACCTGGAGATTGTCATATTAAGTGAAGTAAGTCAGACAAAGACAAATATCATATACTATCACTTAGATGTGGAATCTGACATAAGGATACAAATGAACTTGTTTACCAAACAGAAACAGAATTACAGACTTAGAGAATGAACCTAGGGGGAAACGTGGGGGGAGGGGGTGGAGAAGGATAGACTGGGAGTCTGCAATGAACATGGACACACTGCTATATTTAAAATAGATGACCAGGGAAGTCTCCTAGTGGCGAAGCGATTGGAATTCCATGCTTCCGGTACAAGGGGCACAGGTTCGATACCTGGTCGGGAACTTGCTACATCATCATCCCTCTGGGTCATCCTTTCATTCCCCATGCCCACCTCACTCATACACTGATCTTCTCTGGTATAAACGGAAATAACTGAAGGTATTCTTGGTCTCCTTGGAGGTTTTTAGCAGGACAGTTTGATGGTGGCCAAAACTGAGGTTTGCCTCACACCAGAACTTGGTAGGGTCCTCGATCTACCAGAATGTCCAGCCTCTTGTACTGGAAGCATGGAGTTCTAATCACTTCACCACTAGGGAAGTTCCCTGGTTATCTCTTTTAAGTATAGCCATGTGTACATGTTCATCCCAGATTCCCAGGCTATCCTTTCCCCCTTCCACCTTTCCCCCTTGGTCATTCTCTAAGTCTGTGGATCTGTTTCTGTTTGGTAAACAAGTTCCTTTGTATCATTATTTCAGATTCTGCACCTAAGTGATAGTATATGATATTTGTCTTTGACTTGGCACAGGATTGTCAAGAGGAGCTGCTTGTAAGATTGGGTCTTGGCCTCTTGGATTAAGTTTGGACCCAGAAAGGTAGCCAGATAATTTCTCATTAAATCTGAGACACTTCAAATGGAGCTTGGTGATGCTCTTAGCAATGATCACAGCCTGTCATGGGCAAACTGGGAAGTATGATCACCCTAAAACAGGAGAAGCCTTGAAGGAGATTAGAATTTCAGATCCACCTTGATCTCTTAGAGACGACCTGGACCTTGGCCCTGTTTAAGTAGACTCGATGTCTGTATCCCTTTATCTTCAGACCAGGCAAGGGCAGAGAACTTTCACCTGCTCTGGTGCCTCCAACCTTGAGCATAGGTTTTCAGGCATAGTATATCAATGAATTAATAAATGTACAGATGGGTGACAGGGTTCAGTAAGAGAAAAGCAAAGGTAATAATGAGACTTCAGAAGGTTTATAAGACCTACTTATAGGGATCTCTGGAGAGTGTGTGGCTAAAATATTCTTTTATTCAGGCTCGACTTTAGTGACACTTGCCCCAGTTTGGGGTGGGTCTTTCTATTTCTTGGTACGCCGGTTCACCCGGATATCAGCACTCTAGCCACAGCCTTCTCCGGGTGCTTCAGTCACCACAGCCGTGGATGCACCGCTAGAAAGAACTTGAAGAATAATCGATGCCACCTCCCCATCTCAAACACTCTCCCACTGCTGCTCACTCTCTGCTTCCTAGAGTACAAAATGTTGTCTACTGACAGCGAGAAGGACCAGACAGAAAGACAAAGCAGTATTATAATTTCCGAGTTCTTCATTCTTTTTTATAAATATTTTCAAACCTAGCCCACATGTGAGAGAAGAGTATAATAAAGCCATCATATGCATCATACCGTTTAACAGCCGTCAAACATTTTTTCTTTTTTTAAAGAGCCACTTTATTTTTTGGCCGTGCTGAGTCTTTGATGCTGTGCTCAGGCTTTCTCTAGTTGTGGTGAGCAGGGGCTAACCTTCCTGCAGCTTTCTCTAGCTGTGGTGAGCAGGGGCTAATCTTCCTGCAGTGTGTGCGTTTCTTTTCATAGTGGGTTCTCTGGTTGCAGAGCACAGGCTCCAGGGCTTCAGCAGTTGAAGCACTAAGGTTCAGTAGTTGTGGCTTAGTTGCTCTGCAACATGTGATATCTTCCTGGATCAGGGATCAAACCCATGTCCCCTCCATTAGCAGGCAAGTTTTTACCCGCTGGACCACCAGGGAAGTCCCAGTTGTCAAAATTTGACTGATACTGTTGAACCTCTACTAACACTCTGCGCTGCCTTCCTGGATGACTTCGAAGCAACCCCAAGTATCACTGCCATCTCATCTATAACTATTTCAATGAGGATATGATGAGTTGAGGGTATAGATAGGCTTCGTTCAACCAAGTCAAATGTGAAATAGCCAATTGGGTATGTGGGTCTGGAACTGAGAGGGAATGAGAAATACATGATCCCAGACCTCAGGGGACCCATGAAGACAAAGGCAGCAAATGTGTGGAATAGCTAATGTTTACACAGCATGCCAAATACTCTTCTGAGAGGTGTGCAGGCATCAATTCATTTCCTTCCTACTATCACAGAATGAGGTAGGCACTTTCATTTGCTCCTCTTTATGGATGAGGAAACTCAGGGACAGATTAAGTAGTAAGCTGTCCAAGGTCAGACAGCAAATTAAGAGGCAGAGCTTGGTATGATAAACTAGTTCACTATGCGTTGTGACTAAGAAGAATTCGGCTATAAAGGCTACCCTGTGGGATGAACAAGTCCTAGGTTGATGGAAAAGTGACTTCCTGGGGAGAAGACAGGAAGTGTGTAGGTTTCTGGGCAAAGACTAGGAGGATGGGCCTTGAGCCCTTGCCTAAGCAAGAAAGCACTCAAGAGTTTTATAACTCAATCAAAAGTATGGAAGAGTCTCAATAAAATACTTCATCTACAGAGGACTTGATAAGAAGAAGGTAGCCTAATGTGCTCATGTGGTTGATTCATCACAAAGGTAAGTAAGCAGGTATTTATCTCATCAAGAGGTAATTTATCCTACTAAAATTCAGAAAGGATATTTAATTCAATGATACTAAAAATCTTCCAGCATCATGACCACATTAAGAGAATAAAAATTCTATCTTCCTAAGTGATGTTGATTATTCTACTAAGTTATCCTGACAAAATCCAGAAAGGATAAGTAATTCAGTGATACTGAAAATCTTTAAAGAATATAACAACAATAAACGGAACTGCAATATCTTAATTTCAAGTGGCATCAACTGGATTTGAAATTTGGGGACATGCTTTTAAAAATAAAAATAGATCCACTTGAATACATTTCAACTAAATTTGGAAAATGTAACTAGATTTGTGGCTAATAAGTGAAATGATTCCACTAGAAGTCTTTGTACTTAACCAAATGTGGAATTTATTGTATAGCTCAAGTCTTCCGCTAATTTTCTACTGTTTGTCACATGGTCAAAAATGTCCTTTCACTGAGCTAAGAATTCCCACTTGATCTATGGGCAGGGATCGCTTAACTCCCTGTCAACTTAAATGTCTTCTTCAAGCTTGAAGAATTTGTTATGATACCATTAGCAATCACCTTGTCGAGGATGTTGCTTACTGGTTTGCTTCCCCCCATAACTGGTTCAAACCAGTCAATGCTAAAGAAAATCAACCCTGAATATTCACTGGAAAAGCTGTTGCTAAACCTGAAGCTCCAATACTCTTGCCACTTGATGCAAAGAGCCAATGCACTGGAAAAGATCCTGATGCTGGGAAAGATTGAAGGCAAAAGGAGAAGGGAACAGCGGAGGATAAGATGCTAGATAGCATCACTGACTCAATGAATATGAATTTGAGCAAAACTCTGAGAGATACTGGAGGACAGAAGAGCCTTGTATGTTGCAGTCCATGGGGTCACAAAGAGTCGGACACAAATTAGTGACTAAACAACAACAATAATCGGCTCATTTTGCTCTGATCAAATGGCCCTTGATGATGCCCCTCAGTTTGTTGAAAGATATGGTGCATGAGGCAATTAAGGAGATAATTCTATGCAGGCTACTGCAATAAGGACAATGTTCATTAAGAGAGAATGTTTCAAGGAAAGGAAGGAGGCTTGGGATTTTATCAAAGCAGGTAAGCAAGGAAGCTGTCCTTGAAGTCTTATGGGAATCATGAGAGAGATGGAGATGGTCTTCTCTGAATTGCAGAGAAGGGGTGGAGGGGAAGGAATATGAGAGAGGCAGGGCCATTTGAGGTTAGCTATTTCTCAGAATGCTGGAGGGGGACTTCTTGCGCTTTGGGAACACAGGGCTCAGATCAAGTTCAACATTGTTCCCCTTTTTGTTCAAGAAGAACAAGCATCGTCACTGAGCATCCAGATAATAATCCTAAACCTTCTGAGTGAAGTGAAGCAAGATCTCAGAGTTTCTCAAGGTGACTTCATGCTGCTACTGTAAAAGCAGCTGAACTGTACAAAAGTGATGACAAAGGTCTGTGGTTTTAGAGTCCTGAAGATCGGACTCCTTAAAAAAAATGCATGCCAGACACACAAAAAAGGGAAATGTTAATGTAACAGATTGTATTAATCAGCCCAGTGGATTCCAGGAGGTCAGTGGAGGAATATCTTCCAGGTATGCAGTACCGCTAAGTGAGTTTCTTAGAACTCTTGAACTGGGATGTTGATGGTTTTGGTCCTGGCATTTATAGGGCATGCCTGGACCCTTAAATTCCACTAAGTTTGCTGAGTGGTCCAGACAGTGCCTTTTCTAGGGGGAAGTCAGACCCGTGAATGGTCTTATATGATGGTCAGTCCTTCAAAGTTCACATCAGGCCATTGGCTTTCAGTCACAGTGCTTCTGCAAGTCCTAGGGAAACATGCCAGAGGGACTTCGGGTAATGTGATCTTGGTTCTAGCAACACTGCATTAGGCATCAGAGAGAAAAACTGAAAACATTCGTTTGAAAGATTATAGTCAGACCTTGAAGGAAATTTGAAGGATCAAAAATCTGATAAAGGTTGACTATTTGGGACGGTAACAGGAGTCAGTCCATTTTACAGTCAGGAACCCAAACTGATTTTTCCAGAGTTGGGGAGAAAGTCAACTAACTTTCCACCAGACAAGACAGGATTTGCAGCTGCATCAGCTGTCCACAATTTGAAGAGATCTAAAAGACCTTAAAAGCCATATACAGAGCTAGAATCTGATATCCTGGAAGTTTATGCTAGATAGCAGACTGTTTTCCATTAAAACAGAAAATTTCTCTCTACAGTCACCATACTTCTGATGAAAGAAAAACTCAAAGAAAGATTATTCTTGAGGGCAAAATCAGCCTAATCTCATTAAATTTAGCGTACTTATTTAGATAGGCATGGCAAGAATGGTGATGTATCATGTAGGCCATTTTAAGTTGCTTTCTGGACTGTTTCATAGGAATTTCGGAATGGGCTTTTATGAAAGTCTTTTGAAGCTAGAGGGTCAAGTCAAGAACTTGCTACCAGGTTTTACCTGGAGTAGCTATAAATTTGGGTAAATTCCTGTCTTCTTCAAGTCTCCCCAATATCCTAAGATTCCTGGTCGGCCACGAAGTGACCTTCTTACTCACCTATGAGGCTGGGAATCTGTAAGCCGGTATCAGACATATTTGCCCATGAGGGCCTTGTGAATAATGGTTTCATAAAGCCTCCCTTCATTCCTTGAAAGTATCTGGTCATATCTTATTAAATGAGTCAAATAGGACACTCCAGGTAAGACCTTGGTTGCATACTTTAAGATTTAAATTATGTCACAGTAACAAGAAGGAGACATTCATGTTGAACCTATGCACATACATTGTTATAGGAATAAAAATACTTAGCAGGATTTTTCTGAATTCTGGAAGAATCCACCAGGGAAAATATATCATGTATAAATGTTTCATTTCAGTTTATGAAAGTCTACTCAATTACCATGAGTTATAGAAAGCTTAAGAGGAAAAAGAAAGGCCTTCACTAATATTAAAAAAATAGAGTTATTAGAACTGTATTCCAAACAAAAACCACAGTCTTTCCTCATCAGTTCATTCAGTGTTATGTAATTCAGTCTTATTCTGCTCACTCTGGAGTTAGCAGTGTCATAATCCAACTGTTTCTCAACTAGAGTCTAGAAATCCTGATTCATCCCACTGGTATGATCTCCAAGTTGTTAAGCAACACCATTAGAACTCTGGACCCAAAAGCACTTGACATAGTCCTTTTCATGGGTTGTTGTTGTTCAGTGGCTAAATCGTGTCCAACTCTTTGCAACCCCAGTGACTGCAGCACACCAGGCTCCTCTGGCCTCCACGATCTTCCAGAGTTTGCTCAGACTCATGGTCCTCGAGTCAGTGATGCTATCTAACCACTTCATTCTCTGCCACTCGCTTCTGCTTTTGCCTTCCATCTTTCCCAGCATCAGGGTCTTTTCCAAAGCATTGGCTCTTCGCATCATGTGGCTAAAATATTGGAGCTTCAGCATCAGTCCTCCAATGAACATTCAAGATTGATTTCCTTTAGAATCGATTGTTTTGATCTCCTTGCAATCCAAGGGACTCTCAAGAGTCTTCTCCAGCATCACAATTCGAAAGCGTCAGTTCTTCGGTGCTCAGCCTTCTTTATGGTCTAACTCTCACATCCGTATAGGACTATAGGAAAAACCATATCTCTGACTTTATGGACCTTTGTTGGCAAAGTGGGATTACAGAGTTTAAAGCAAACCAAAAAATTACCAGCATATGACAATAGATAATATCTCTGTGGTTAACTTATCACTGATTAATCAAATATTTTTAAAAACTTTACATTGGAGTACAATTGATTAACAGTGCTGTGTTAGTTTCAGGTATTCAGCAAAGTGATTCAATTATACATGTTCATGTATCTGTTCTTTGTCAAATTCTTTCCCCATGGAGATTATTACAGAGCGGAGTCCCCTGTGCTATATGTACGTTGTTGCTGGTTATCTGTTTTAAATACAGCAGTCTTCTGCATGTCAGTTCCAACCTCCCAGTCTATCACCCCCATCCTTCCCCATGGTAACCATAAGTTCCTTCTCTAAGTCTGTCTCTGCTTTGTAAATCATTCCATATTTTAGATTCTGCATTTAAGTGATATCATATGATATTTGTCTTTCTCTGTCTGACTTACTTCACTTAGTATAAAAATTTCCAGGACCATCCATGTTGCTGCAAATGGTATCACTTCATTCTTTTTAATGACTGAGTAATATTTTATTAATATACCATGTTATTACTTTTTTTTTTAAATAGTGAAACGTCTAACGATGGTTCATCATAAAAATAATGCAACTGACAAAGAAATTTTGGTTGTTCAGTGGTATGCAAAACAAAGTAATAACATCATCCTAGCCCTGCACTTTCGTGCATGGATACATTACTAGGGCCAGGACGAGGCACTGCTGTCTCTTGAGTCCAGCTCCAGAGTCAGCAGTAACAGGCCGCCGCCATTCTGAACCCAAACAAAGCATGATGAGACGGTCTTTCTAGGGAACAAAGTTTTGTAATTATTTGCTAACCTTCACTTAAGAGTGTGAGTAAACATTACTCTCTAGCTATGGACAACCAAAGAAGCCACGGAATGGAAGATAATTCCCAAGAAGTTCAAATGATAAACTTTGCAATGTGTGAACATCAAGAGTTTTACAACCTCGTGAGGAAGAAAGCTGTTTCAATGCTAGAAGTGAAGACAATTGCTCGCTTTGAGGGTGGTCATGACTAGTAGGGGCTTCCCAGGTTGGCGCTAGTGGTAAAGAACGCAATGCCAATGCAGGAGACGTAAGAGATGTGCGTTTGATCCCTGGGTTGGGAAGATCCACTGGAGGAGGGCATAACAACCCGCTCTAGTATACGTGCCCGGAGAATCCAACGGACAGAGGAGCTTGACAGGCTACGGTCCATAGGGTCACAAAGAGTTAGACACGACTGAAGCAGTTTAGCATGCTTGCTAAGACTGCATGGTAAGACTGGTAGAGAGCCTGAGGGGCTTGTGATGTTCTTGTTTTAAGTGCTGAAAACATGTTTGTGTTGACTTTGGGGGAATTCGAGCTGTCCATTATGACATATGCTCTTTTCTGTGTCTTATACTTGAAGAAAACTTCTCTCTCCCCACAAAAAGTCTTTTTTCCCCCTTACTTCAGTAAATAAGTGCTGAACAAATATACACAGAATGATAGTTTGAAGTGGTGCCAGAATTATAGCGTGCTGCAGGGGCATAGATGTTTTGGTTCTGTCTGGCCATCAGATGTGCATTTCACTTGATGCAACTCATTTCGTTGGTCCATGACCTCACTCTCCTTTCTGGAGTAAAGGCCTCCTTAACATTTTTTTCCCCCGAATAAGGTCCCCATCTTGGTTGCCTAGCACCATTGCTGTGTCTCAGATTAGTTTCCTTGTACGTGTTGCCTGGGTTTGTCCGGTCTTGACACCATCCTGAAGATGGTAAAATGAGCCAGGTGATTTCATTTCTCGTGGCACACCTGGAGGACACTGCTTGGGAATGAGCCAGTTTACTGCTCACAGCCCGGGACATTTTTTTCCCATGAGCTAGCTCATATCCCCCTCTCTCACAAAGAACTTCCTGCCTGGGAAAGGCCATATCAGAGAATACAGAGCATTGTAACTAATGGGAAATATGCTTGACATGGGAGATGCAGTCCCCACTCCCTCCTTCCCCACCCACTCCACACTGATGTATCGACTCTAATTTCTTACTAATGCTTGGTTTTCACTCTAAGCTCTCTTTGTTGCTCATTCCCATCAACACGCACATCCAGGAAAAGAGTACCAGGGAAAACTGGCCTGTGTGAGTGCAATTCTTCGGTATCTATCACTGGCTGCCTTGAGCGGCTTGGAGAATGTGACTCCAAGCACTCACTGACAGAAGTAGGCTCCCGAAGAGTGTCTTTCTCTCCACCTGTGACCTGAAACCAGGGCTGAGGATGAGCATCCCTTGGCAGTATGTGTTTGGTCTCAACTTCAAGATCAAACCAAGCATTTGCTTTCTTTTGGTCAATTCCACTGGTCTTTCCATTTGGTCAATTCCACGACTATCTGACCCAGGGCCGGAGAAACTTTGTATCTCTACTAGGCTAGATGCAATTGCGTGCACACACACACACACACACACACACATACCTTCTTTCCTCACCCTATGTCCAATGAAACTTAGAGGAAAATTGATTTCTCTTATCATATTCTGATTTCTCTTGTCATAAATTATTAATGTTGCTAGTGTTTAGTAGCTAAGTCATATCCATCTCTTTTATGACCCCATGGAGTATAGCCTGCCAAGGCTCCTCAATAGCTCTGGAGTCATACAATTTGTTTTCTTTTGGGTCTGGCTAAATTTTGCTCAGCATAATGTTTTTTTGAATTGTCCATGTTAGAAGTGTTATGAGTAGACATTTTTTACCTTTCTCCCAATCTTAAAGGAAAAGCATTCAAAGTTACAAGTTTGAACAACAGCTTATAATTAGATCGAGAAACTTTTCTCCTATTTCTAGTTTCTGGTAGGTTTTTATCATGAGTGGAGGATTTATTTTCCCAAGGGCATTTTCTGCATCTATTGAGATAATCTTTTTCTTTATTCTTCTGATTTGGCAGATTACATTGATTTTTAACTTTGCCATGTCAAACCATCTATCTTGCATTTCTGGTAAGACCTACTTGTGGTGACTTTTATCTGTTAATTATGACTGTTTGCATGTTGTCAGATATTCTATACTAATATTTTATTAAGGATTGAATATATTATTTATGTGTATGTTATAATACATATAAAGTTCCTTTCGAAAATACCAATATTTCTTGAGGTCTAGTTTTATTGTGGAGAAGGCAATGGCACCCCACTCCAGTACTCTTGCCTGGAAAATCCCATGGACGGAGAAGCCTGGTGGGCTGCAGTCCATGGGGTCGCTGAGAGTCGGACACGACTGAGTGACTTCATTTTCACTTTTCACTTTCATGCATTGGAGAAGGAAATGGCAACCCACCCCAATGTTCTTGCCTGGAGAATCCCAGGGACGGAGGAGCCTGGTAGGCTGCAGTCCATGGGGTCGCTGGGAGTCGGACATGACTGAGCGACTTCATTTTCACTTTCCACTTTCATGCATTGGAGAAGGAAATGGCAACCCACCCCAGTGTTCTTGCCTGGAGAATCCCAGGGACGGGGGAGCCTGTTGGGCTGCCGTCTATGGGGTCGCACAGAGTCGGACACGACTGAAGTGACTTAGCAGCAGCAGCAGCAGTTATATTGACTTTCTTTTCTTTTGACAATGATTTCTTTTTTGCTTGTTTGTTTTCTTGCTTTTTCATGTTGTTCAACCTTAGATTTAATGCCAGATGTTGTGCTTTTTAAAAGAGCAAGCTGTTGTTCAGTTGCTAGGTCACGTCTGACTCTTTGCAATCCCATAGACTGCATCATGCCAGGCTTCCCTGTCCTTCACTGTCTCCCAGAGTCTGCTCAAACTCATGTCCATTGAGTCGGTAATGCCATCCAGTGGTCTCATCCTCTGTCACCCACTTCTCCTCCTGCCCTCAATCCTTCCCAGCTTCAAGGTCTTTTCCAGTGAGTCAGCTGTTCACATCAGGCGGCCCGAAAAAAGAGACCAAGACAAACTTATTTGCGCTCAGGAAGGGCGTGTCTCATCTTCTGTCAAACTTCTAGGAGAGCAGTTTGGTCAGTAACCATTACCTTCGGGATGGACTAAGCTCTGAGTCGCTGTGGTTATGTCCATAACCCACACCCTTCCCAGCCAAGCCCTTCGGCAGCCTCCTATTTCATATGAACCCCGGGGTCCCAGACAGTGTCCCTCAGGCCCCTGTTCAGCCCACAGACTTCAGGAGTCCCTGGTCCCTCCACAGCAGGCGTCTCTCTCGGCATTTTCCCCTTAGTCCAGTGATAGGTGACACTTAGTGTAAAGCCAGGTGAGTGGGCTTCTCTGAGCTCTTCTGACCCACCCGTAGGCTCTCACGGGTCTCCTGCACCTGTGCATTCTCAACTTCCCTGCCCCGATCCCACCACAGGCAGACAACGGTGTCTCTTCCTTAGTGTCCAGGCTTGGTTCCAGGCTCTTCCCTCAGCCTTCCACAGGCTCTGTGTAGCTGAGCTTCAGGGAGGTTCCTCTCCATGCTCTGACCCTTCTGGTGGTGGGCTGCTCCTCCTAATTCTCCATGTGGGTCCTGGAATCTAGATGGATTCGACCAATTTCTTCGCCCTCCGGCTTTGCCTTCACACAGGCACATGACCTTCCCTTCCCTTCCTCAGGATTCCAACCCTCTCTCAGCGGAGGCTTGGCACGAGGCCTGAAGGAGGGGGCAGTGTCTTCGATTCTCCTACTTTCCCTTCAGGCTCAAGCAGTGGGCATGCGCCGTGAGCTTCCCTTCACCGTTGGCTTGAATCTTTGAAGACACCCTTGGGACTTTTTATTCATCTGGGCTTGGAGGCTCAGCTTTCTGACTCTTGAGATCGCTCTCTCTGCCTTTTAGTCTGGAGGCTGGATTTCTCTCTCAGGTTTTCCTCTCTGGTTCTCTCCTCTGGTCTTTAAGAGGCTTTTCTGTGTCTTGTGTTCTCCACCTGAACAGGTGGTGACTGCGGGCAAAGGTACCGTGAAAGACTCAGTCCTTGCGCCCTGACTCCAGACTTCAGCAGGCCACTGGGCTGTTCTTAGCAAGGGCCTGGGGTGTCTCAGGGGTCCATCCTGTATGGGTCCTACCCTGCTTCCAGCTTCCAACCCAGAGGGCCTAGTTATTGGGCTCATATCAGCTCTCCTGCCCGGCCTCCAGCCCTTGGCAGCCTCTGCCTTGAACTAGTCAAGTCCCCTTTGGTCTCATATGAGTCCCTCAGGACACTGGCCTGCCCCCAGACTTCTGTGCATTGCCTCACGGCCCTGGGGAAGGCCTGGAGGGAAGAGTGAGACAGGGAGTCACTTGGTGTGTGACTAGGGCTCCTTGAGACTCCAGTCCACCATCCCAGCTAACCTCTGAGATCAGAAGTCCCTCAAAAGCTCAGCCGATTTCTCCACACTCCCTCCGCAGAAGACTCCTCTTTAGGCCAGGGTTTCAGTCAAGGCCACGGGCTTCCCTGTCCTGAAATTCATCTTGTTTAGGTTTTCTTGCTCCATGGTTCTTTCACAGTTTTCTGACAACTACAATTATGTAGATTCTCTGGATGTGTTTTGCTGTAAAGGTAGAAGCAATAATCTTCTATATTTTCTATCCCAGCAGGAAGCAAATGTCTAAAAATAATATTTAAAAAGTATTTGGCAACTGAAATTCTATACCAATCATTAAAAAAATAAAGCAACTCCCTATTTCCTAATTTCTCTGAAATGTTTCCCTACTCTGCCATCCAAACCACCTTCTATTGCCCATCTCTTTGAAATCAGTGGTTCTCAATTGGGGGTGGCTACCAAGTGAACTCCGAGAGTTGGTGATGGACAGGGAGGCCTGGCATGCTGCGATTCATGGGGTTGCAAAGAGTCGGACACGACTGAGCGACTGAACTGAACTGAACTGAACCAAGCAAATAAAAAAAGAAACGGGAAAGAAAGGAAAAATAGCTGTATTATCTCCCCGATCCCGGGAAAACTGAGTGGATTTACACACAACACATTCTTGGCCACAGTGACTTGCCATCATCAGGTTGGTCATAAATGTTGACGGAATGAACGCGTGAATGAGTGAATGACTCAGGGGATAAAATTTAGAAGCCACCTGCCATCTGGTAGGTTCCCTCTATGAAGCCTTTCCCCAAGCATTCCAGTGCCTGCATTCCCGTGCTTGTTAAAGGACTACGGCATTTGAAATACATGTCCCAAGAGTTAATACAGTTATGGCCTGAATTTTGAAGTTAACTAGGTCAACACCCTTACTTTGTTTGGGTGTTCTTGCAAAACCATTTCCACATTCGTGACTGGCCACTGTGTTGGGCCCTGAGATAATATATTGGCAACTACATGAACGTTAGGGCTTCCCGGCTGGCTCAATGGTAAAGAATCTGCCTGCTAATGCTGGAGACTCAGGTTTGATTCCTGGGTTGGGAAAATCCCCTGGAGGAGGGCATGGCAACTCACTCCTGTATTCTTGCCTGGAGAATCCCCATGGACAGAGGAGCTTGGAGGGATACAGTCCCATGGGGTCACAAAGAGTCAGACACGACTGAGCGTGCACATACTCAGATTTCTGTCTTTAGGGGATCCTTCTCAGTATCTGCTCAACAGAAAAGCGAGTCAGTAAAGCCGTGTTCCTGATCTTGGCTATTCTGAAAGCATCGCCTCAAATACTGTTTAAATCCTGAAAAGATAAACAACTGATTAGGCCATAGTCTAGAGTGATAAATTTAGCTCACTTGCTGAAACTCCACATTTTTAAAACCAATTACCAGAAGAAATATATATTTTCCAAAATCATTCTGGAGACAAGATGCAAGTCTTACCACCAATGTACCCAGACAGAGAAGTATTATGAGTTAGACTTATGTGGGTTACTGACTTTTATTTTTGTTATTTTTGCTCTAGTTATCTGATGTAAATATTTGAATGAATGATTTATTATAATGCTTGAGTCCTGAGGCTTTTTCACTGAGGCTTAAATAGTTAGCGGGGAAATGTTTGTCAAATATATCCCAATTCAAACAGTTTAAGTAAGTCATGTGTGTATGTGTGGGCATGTATATTTGTGTTCTGCGTGTTGTCATACAACTTTCTCACAGAAAGCTCCAGCAGTTTTCTTCTTTAAAAAGCTGCTCAAACTCATCAATAATGAGAATCTCATGAATAGATGGTATACAATTTCTTCATCTTTTCATGAAGGCTTTTCATTCTTGTCCCCCTAATTACCCATTTGATTTTTAAAGTAGATATCCTGGGTGCCTTCTTAAAATTGCTGTAGTATTAAGAGTTCTGGTGGAAGGGTAGGGATGTGACATTGCCAGGTGGCCAGCATGGGTGAGTATTTGGAACACATACCTGTTCCCCTGAAAACCGCCCTGACGTGGGACCCCAGCCAGGTCCATTTGCCCACAGTCCCACTCACAGTATTCACCCCCAGATATGTTGCATGAATGGGGTCCTCTTACATGACCCTATAAGTCAAAGAGGGGAAGGATTTCCCAGAGGGCTCATTGGTAAAAGATCCACTTGCCAATGCAGGAGACTTGGGTTCCATTCCTGGGTCAGGAAGAGCCCCTGGAGAAGAAAATGGCAAGCCACTCCAGTAGCCTTGCTTGGAAAATCCCATGGACAGAGGAGCTTGGCAGACTGCAGTCGGTAGGGTTGCAAGAGTTAGACACAACTGAGCGACTAAATCATCAAACCACCATGTAAGTCAGAGAGGGGAAAGGCCATCTCAAATAAAGAGGTCAGTCTGTGGAAGAAGTACAAGAAAGTGAAAGGTATTCAGTGCCTAATGACTCATTTCTCGAGGGCTCAGGGGACAAGGTGTGTCCCAGGTGTAATTCACCAGCATAGAATTTGTTAACTCAGCCTAAAGTGATGGACAGGGAGACCTGGTGTGCTGCAATTCATGGGGTCGCAAAGAGTCGGACACGACTGAGTGACTGAACTGAACTGAACTGAAGGAAGCCAGAAACAGTGTTTGCTATCCTCATAGCGCTCTTTACTCAGCCAAGCAGGGCTGCGTGATGACTTAGAAAGAGGGACTCAGTAATCCAAAAGCCTGGATCTCTGTTGATCTTCATGCACCTGCCCTGAGATCATGGGGCAATCATGTCCTCTTTATTTCTCACGAGGTCTGGACTCAGGAATGCTGGAGGACAGGGTTCAGATCACTGTGTCTCCCATTTCCCTCCCTGTGGGTCTCTTTTCATCTTCATGCTGGGAAAGGAGACAGAGGTGTGTGCCCTTCCAGCTCTGACTGTGTGATCGTCATGAAGATAAGGTCAGTAGATACAGGCTGAAGCTGCCAGTGACTAATTGAGACTTCACCTCCTCCTCTGCTCCTTCAGCAAGGATGCGGTTAGGAAACACAAACACAGGGACCCCCCCACGCCGCCTACACACAGGCCTAGCAGGTTATCCCACTCACTGCTCTGGAGGCGGCCCTGCCTCGTGTTCCCAGTTTGCAGTAAGCCCTCGGGGCAAGGCATTAAATTTGGTTTGTCTATCACTTTCCTGGGTGGTCGGAGCCCTGCCAGCTCCTGGTGGGAGATTCAGCTGAGGAGGGACTTTGTCAACATCCCAGGGGTATTAACAAGAGCTCATTCATTAAACTTTTGTTTCAGCATCTAATTAGGCTTTTTCTAGTGGAATTAGAGGTGTTTCTTTCTTTTTTCTTTTTCTTTTTTTGTAAAAGTAGTTTAAGAGAAAGGAACTGGAATGGGGTGATGATATGACAATCTTTAAACATATAGTAGCTTCTGAGATGTGCCAGAGAATCATAAAGACTCATGGCAGGAAGAATTCCTAGGCAGTCACTGTTAAGACTAAGAAATATGGTGAGATCGTCTTCCCCAGCTATCTTCAAGAACATGATTAAGCATAATTTCTCTGTAATTAGCAAGATAAAGCCAGCCTGGAGGAAGCACACAGGGGATTATTTATTCATTCACTCCAGAAAAGTTAATTCAGCACCTGCCAAGAGACAGACAGCATGCAAGGTTATTTTGAGGAATAATGTTAGTTGGAGCCAGCCTTTAACCCTCATGTAGCTCATAATCTACTGACCATAGAATTCAATGATTTACTGAGGTTCCAATGACTGCCCAGGTGGTTCAGGGGTAAAGAATCCACCCACCAGTGCAGGAGACACAGGTTCAATTCCTGGGTCAGGAAGATGCTCTAGAGAAGAAAATGGCAACCCAGTCCAGTATTCATTGCCTGGGAAATCACATGGACAGAGGAGCCTGGTGGGCTACAGTCCATGGGGTTGGATATGTACTGAGCAACTAAACAATTGAGATTCCCAGATGTTTTTCTTTAGTATAAAAATATCTAGTAATGTCAACACACTAAATTTCAAAGCCTGCCATTCTATATATATCAGGCTAGATGCTAGAGATCCTCTATGCTTCACAGTTTGCTTTTTTAAAGATTGGCCTCATAGATGAGCTTGTGGGTTGGTCACAGCTCAGCGCTTTGGTTTCTCATGCCAACCTTGTGGCTGCCTTCCATCCTCAACTCTGCACTCACTGAGTTGCTGATGGGGAGGTGGTGAAAGTGGACATGTGGCAGCTGATCCACAGTAGTTATTAGACACCCTCCATGCAAAGCTCTGAAACCAGGTGTAGAGAGGTCATGGGGACTTAGCGAATTAATTCATCCACATTCTGCTCAGTGCAATTAGACAAATTTCCAGGAAAGTGTCCATCCTGGTGTGGTGGTAAGAGAAACACGTTTCAGGTGCTGAACAGCAGAACATGAAGGCAGTAGGCCCCCATCCCTGGAAGTTTCCATTGTCCATGGGACACTGATATTCCCTGTCTCACCCTGGAAATGCTGCAGATGTTTGAATTGGCAAAGCAAGAGGAAGGCTCGGAAACCTGTGCGCACAATGCAGGAATGAAGGGAAGAAGGAAGAAAAGAAGAAAGGTGAAGATTTTGTTACTGTCTCAGACAAGAACAATTGACAGTAAACTTTTGCACTCCACTTTGAAATCCCGCGTTGTTAGTTCACATGCAGTGTGCAAAACTCGGAAAAGCACCAACCCGTCGGCTCCAGATCCATACAGTGTGGTTCGTAAAACGATAGCAAGATAAAGACTTCAGGCCATTTGGTTCTATTCCACTGCTGTTCGCTAAGTGATGGGCATGTGCTCGTAATGATGGAAGTGCAGAGCTAGACAGGGTTGCCTATTCTTAGGAAGTTTAAGTCCATTGAAGGGTGTTGTCATGAACAAACAAATTCACTGATAGACTAAAAGAAACGTATGCGAAATATAGCTGTGGCGAGGTGTAGAATATTTCAACTGGCCAAACTCTTTTTTAGAGAAAACACTTTGCTTGGATGAACTATTTGGGGCAGGGAGTTGGATTGCAAACATACACTGACATACCAATGGATGGCTTCTGCTTTGCCTTGAGAGGAGGGTAGATTTTGTTAACTGGTGGGGTCGTTTATTTTCCAAACACTGTGGGGGTTTTATAACGTGCTTTTTGAGAGCAGAATCTGGGGCAGAGATGGGTATCCTCACACAGTAAGGAGGAAGGAAACCCTAAGGAGTGGGGGTTCAGGAGGGAGGAGAAGAGAGCTATCCAGAGAGGAACATCAGTTCAGACAACAGGCATGGATTCCATCACTGCCAACGACAAACAGCATCAACCACCTGGACGGGGGAAGCCGGCCCCTGACCCCATCTCCTCTTTTTCACCCTTGCTCTCCCATTTTTTTCCCCACCCCGTAGCTCAAGTGATCTAAAACCTAAGTCAGATTGCATTCCATTCAAAACTCTCCACTAGTATCTACTTCATTTAAAATGAAATCCCTTTTCTCCACCACCCCCCACAAGGCCCTCCTGGATGGGTCCCTGGCTTCTTCTCTGAGCCCCGCTTCTGGCACTCCCCAATTCTTACTCTGATCTGTCTGACTTTCTTCTCCTTGTGGCTCAATCGCTTTGAACCACGTTTTCATGTCACCCACTTGCATTCATTTTTTGTTCTCAGGGATACTCTTCCTTCAGAGTCCACCTAAGTCATCTTTCCTCTCTTTCCCCTCAAGTGCCATCTTATTGCTGCCATACCCCTTTCTTGCTGAGCTTTCCTCCACTCCCCTCCCCACCCCTGGCCGGGCTCCCTCTAATTTGCAGAGTTTATATGCTTGTTTCTTGTCTGCCACCCCGACACTGGTAGAGTGTAAATTCATAGGAGCATAGGTTTTGTTGAAGTTGTTATATCTCCAAATCCTACAGTAGTCCCTTGATGTAAGGTAGGTAATTAAAAAGTAAATACTGAATGAATGAATGAGTGAATGAATGAGGTTGTACAGGGAGAGGCCATGGAGTACGAAGAGAGATTTGAAACAGAGTGAAAACCTAGCCAGCCACTCAGGTTTTCCTCGAGAATTCAAAATTGTTGTTTAGTCGCTAGGTCGTGTCTTACCCTTTGCGACCCCATGGACTGCAGCCTGCCAGGCTCCTCTGTTCAAGAAATTACCCCTGCAAGAATACTGGGGTGGGTTGTCATTTCCTTCTCCAGGGGATCTTCCTGACCCAGGGATCCCTCGTCTCCTGTGTGTCTTGCATTGGTAGGCAGATTCTTTACCACTGAGACACCAGAGACTTGTTTTCAAATAATCTTATTCACTCTCTTCTTGGCTTGGAGCAGGTCACATCAGTGAGGTGCTTTGTTTTATCTAATGAGCTTGCTGAGGGAGGCAGAAGGGAGACAGTGGGTCTGGCCGCCTCTAGGGAATCCTGGGTGGGTGGGTGGGGTGAGGAGGAAGTTAGGCAAGTGTGCGCTGTTATCCATCATTCAGCCTGCCTATCCTTCCAAGTCTTGAGACACAGGTCACTTCCTGTTTCAGATGACAGAGGTCCCTTCAGGCTGGGAGCATAAAGAATAACTGTGATAACTCAGGGAACAAAGCAGAGAATGAAGAAGAGCTAGAGGAAAGGAAAAAAAGAAAGTCATGGAGCCAAGAACAGATTTGGAATAAGTACCATGTAAACAACCAGCCAGGTGGGATA
The DNA here is from genome assembly GCF_023091745.1 of Budorcas taxicolor. Taxonomy (NCBI): domain Eukaryota; kingdom Metazoa; phylum Chordata; class Mammalia; order Artiodactyla; family Bovidae; genus Budorcas; species Budorcas taxicolor. The sequence goes on from NC_068920.1 coordinate 16,532,074, forward strand.
GGAATGAGGATGTAGAGTTTAATCCCATTAGGGTCGCTTCTCTTCTGTCCCTCCTATCATGTGTCACCAGCTAGGAGAAGAAATGCAGAAGTTGCTTGGGTTGTTTTCTTGACGGATCAAAGATACTTGGATTAGAACTTAAATCTCAGAAAATAAGGCACTACAAATGCTATATGCCGCTAAGTCACTTCAGTCGTGTCCAACTCTGTGTGACCTTGTTGACGACAGCCCACCAGGCTGCCCCGTCCCTGGGATTCTGCAGGCAAGAACTCTGGAGTGGGTTGCCATTTCCTTCTCCAATGCATGAAAGTGAAAAGTGAATATTGAAGAGGAAGTCGCTCAGTTGTGTCTGACTCTTCACGACCCCGTGGACCGCAGCCCACCGGGCTCCTCCGTCCATGGGATTTTCCAGGCAAGAGTACTGGAGTGGGGTGCCACTGCCTTCTCTAACAAATGCTATATATGATAATGCTAATCCAGCTGGCCCTTGAACAACACAGAAGTTGGGAACTGATCACTTATAAAGTCAAAAGTATAACTTTTGACACCCCCAAAACTTAACTACTAACAGTCTACTTCTCTGCTGATCAAAAGCCTTACCAATAACCTAAACAGTCAATTAACACATATTTTGTATATTGGGAAAGACTGAGGGCAAGAGGAGAAGAGGGCAACAGAGGATGAGATGGTTGGATGGCATCATCAACTTAGTGGACATGAATTTGAACAAACTCTGGGAGATAGTGAAGGACAGGGAAGTCTTGCCTGCTGCAGTCCATGGGGTGGCAAAGGGTCAGACACGACTGAGTGACTGAACAACAAATGCATTATGTACTTCAGTCCTACGATAAGAGTGAAAAGAAAATGTTATTGAGAAAATTACAAGGAAGAGAAAATACATTTGGTCAATGCTATGATTTTTCTGGGCTTCCCTGGGAGCTTAGTCGGTAAAGAATCTGCCTGCAGTGAAGGAGACCCAGGTTTGATCCCTGGGTCGGGAAGATCCCCTGGAAAAGCAAATGGCAAACCACTCCAGTATCCTTGCCTGGAAAATCCCATGGACAGAGGAGTCTGTTGGGTTGCAGTCCATGGGGTCACAAAGAGTCTAGCATGACTGAATGACTAACAGTCACACAGATGATTTTTCCGGTAGTCATGTATGGATGTGAGAGTTGGACTGTTAAGAAGTCTGAATGCCAAAGAACTGATGCTTTCGAATTATGGTGCTGGAGAAGACTGCTGAGAGTCCCTTGAACTACAAGGAGAGCAAATGAGTCAATCCTAAAGGAAACCAACCCTGAACATTCATTAGAAGGTAATGCCGAAGTTGAGGTTCCAGTACTTTGGCCACCTGCTGTTGACTTATTGGAAAATACCCTGATGCTGGGAAAGATTGTGGGCAGGAGTAGAAGGTGGTGACAGAGGATGAGATGGTTGGATGGCATCACTGACTCAATGGACATGAATTTGAGTAAACTCTGGGAGATGGTGGGGGATGGAGGAGCCTGGGGTGCGGCAGCCCATGGAGTCACAAAGTTGGATCACAACTCAGCAACTGAACAACAACTTATTAATACATTAGTCCTGCCTTAAATGGTACATACATTCATACATTGATAATGAAGAGCACCAATCTGATTGCTCTGTGATAGTCTAGTCTAATAGAGGGTGCCAGGTACAGCCTGCAAGTATGTGCATATATTTTGATAAATTTAAAATTCTTAATAATAGATTTGTACATTATTTTATGGTAGTAAATATGAAATATGCTAGTATCTACCTATATTTTATGCATTTATGGCATGCTTAATTTTTTTAAATTTTTAAAAATATTTCTAGTCCATATAATTTGTCTACA